>NC_064614.1:777891000-779141000 GCF_023898315.1 Schistocerca nitens
CTCCGATAGGAAACATCGCCGACGACAACTCATCACCGAGATCACCACCTGTCGCGGCCAGCACGTCACTTGCCAGGCCGAAATCGTCAGTGCCTTTGTCGACCACTACCGCACAATGTACCAGGAGGAGGCTACCAACAACCACCCTGAGGAGTCTGTGTTACCACACGTAACTCGCACCCTCACCAGCGACGAAGCAGACGAGCTGATGGAGCCCATTATGCGTGACGAAATCCACGATGCAATCAAAAAAGGTGCTCTGACTAAGTCACCTGGTGTCGACGGATTGCCGATAGAATTTTATCGCGCTTTCTTCACACTAATGGCGTCACGGTGGACAACGATGTTTAATGAACTGCTGACGATGGGGAACGCCGTACCGCCGTCCTTCGTCACGGGAATTATTATACCCATCCACAAACCGACACCAGGTGTGACGACAGCACATTACCGTCCCCTGACTCTGCTTAACGCAGACTGTAAAATTTTTACACGCCTACTGGCAACGCGATGCCGCAAGATCCTGCCTAGCATTCTATCCCCGGAACAGACAACTCCGGGCGGCTCAGTTAATATACAAACGGCCACAGGAGAATGTCGCGATTTAATTGCACTGGCAGCGGCGTGCAGACTCCGCGCAGCAGTGGTTGCCATTGATTTTGACAGCGCATTCGACAAATTGCGGCATCTTTTTCTGTTCTCAGTGATGAACCGCATGGGTTTTCCACCAACCTTTATCGACGTGATCCGGCGCCTGTACGGCACCGCCGAATCTCTGATTCAGGTCAACGGCCGTGTGGCGGGACCAGTGGCGATCCGGCGTTCCGTACGGCAAGGCTGCCCACTTTCGACCCTACTGTATGCCATAAGCCTGGAGCCACTCATCGGGAGTCTGACGAGCCACCTTTCTGGTCTCACTTTGCGACAGCACAGTTTTCGATGTCGTGCGTATGCGGACGACCTCCTCCTCTTGATCCGCTCACGGAGTGAAACACACACGGTACTTGATTTGATATCAACGTACGGCACTGCAGCGGGCAGTAACATTAATGTGGCTAAATCCGCGGCGATGCCCATTGGACGCGGCCTGTCACACGACGAATTAGCACCTCTCCCGTGTGTACAACAACTACGATATCTTGGTATCATTTTCACCTCCACCGTGCGCCGCTCCGCTGCCATCAATTTTCGGCGTGCACTCCAAACTATCCGCACGACGGTGCGACAAAATCTTCTCCGACGACTCGATTCTTTACAACGTGTCCAATACCTCAATCAACATGTGGCGGCCAGAATGGTCCACATCGCACAGGTCCTCCCGCTGCCATCAACTATTGGACGCAGACTCCAGGCTGCCCTCGGATACTTCCTTACGGCCGGTACGATCTTTAAGGTCCGCTGCGACACGCTCACCCTTCCCCCGCGAGCAGGAGGCCTCGGCCTTGTCAATGTGCGACTCCGAGCGGCGTCCTTGTACATGTCCACCATGCACAAGCAGTGGCACGGGGGCACCTCCCTTACGCGCAGCTTGCTGGAAATTCTTGTGCCCGCGACCATAACACCACCAGTACCAGTCGGACACATCAAGCACCATTTGACCCACATTTCTGATTTCATCGTCGACTTTAGTTATGCTCACACGCACTTACCGACCACGCGTTCTCCTCGACCTAAAGATTTTTACACCCCACTCCTTCGTTCCATATCCAGCAACAATATCGAACTGAGACATCCGTCCACGCGGTGGCCAACGGTTTGGCGTCACATCCACCAGCCTTTTCTTCCCTCCAACGTCCGGGCAACATGGTACCAAGTCGCCAATGAAAAATTCGCCACAAACCATCGCCTTCACACCATCGGACTACAGGACTCTCCACTTTGTTCCATTTGCCACCTCGTGGATGACGATGTCCACCAACTGACTTGTGCTGCCACCAGTGACGTCTGGAAACTTGCCCGACAGTTTGTTGCCTGTTACCTCCGCGTTCCGCCGGACTCGATTGACCCACGGACTTTTATCCATCCTGAGAATTCTTATTTCCCCGCCTCCAAAAATCATGCGATTGTATGGGTCAAGGGGTGGACGATCACCTACATGTATAATGGTGGCGACAAATCACGCCTTGATTTCTGGCAGTACTTACAAACCGCCCACAGTGAAGTTGAACGGCGACCGTGCTACCGCGCCTTCTTCGCCAACTACCTCCATGCGATCTTTACTTCACCCCCGCTCAGTTGGATGGTGCCACACGCCGACAGCACTCCCGCCCCCCCCTGCTGACATGTGAGACTCCCCGCGCTACTTTCTACATTTGTAACCCACAGTGGAGTAGGCGCATGGACACGCGCCTCCTTTCTTCAGTGCACTACCCCAGACAACACTGGTCTTTCCCTCACTCCACTGTATATTGCTTCACACCTCTTAGATTCCATCGGATTTATTATTCTTTTTTTCCCTACACCTTGTTCATAAAAAAAAAAAATTCCTCGCCTTGTACGAGTATATTGTCATGTGTTATTTTCGCCGGAATGATGGCATTTCTGTTGTATTTAAGTTTGTATCAATAAAGATCTTTTTTTCATTTACCCTTTTCCTGGTAAAAAAAAAAAAAAAAAAAGAGGTTCCCTTGTGCGTTGCAGTGCTTGTGCTATAAGACATAGCAGTTCGAATCACGGTAGAAGCCGCTGACTACAACCTTTTATTTTCCATTTTAATTAATGGAGTTGCAAACTGCTAGTAAAAATTTTTTATGCGAAATCTGAAGAATGCCTTTAAACATCAATCTTCGTCCGATTTCGACTTAGTAAATTAAGTTAATATCATGGATTTCTGCTTTGCAAATTCCAAGGTGCTTCACTGTAAAATAGACCCTGAAAAGATTCAAACCGACTGTCAACGATATAAATTTGAGCTTTGTTCGTCATATAGGTCTAACATGTCAGAAGGTTGTTTATGAAGTGCACATGTTCATTAATACAGTTCCCTTCTTCTAAATTTTTGCAATAGCATTTAACTGTAGACGTTTTCTAACACCGGCGTTAGCAATTCCTTTCCGTTCTCTGAAACCTTCAAAACGACAAATTTTTCTGGTTTAAATCTGATGACCTTAACTATCACTTCCGATCAACAACAAATACTTCATGAACCCATACATGGAACTCCAAATGTGCAGTGTTCCTGCACTGCTACAGAGCATGCATTGCAAGGTAGTCACACAGTTTATCGCATAGACTTACCATAAGGAATGAAACAAGAACTGTAATACACTTTACACCACAGACGCTCACTCTGGCTTGACGAAAACATCCAAACATTGACCAAATGTTGCACAAATAATTGAGTTTGAAAGGAAAAGAAACGAGGTATGAAGCATTTATAAATTCATCGAATGTAGTGAGGTGGTTTAATTTCGTCCCAGTCTATAAAATTAATTTCGGGCCATACTCAGCTCTTGCCGATTAATGAAATATAATACCCGCCTACTAATCAGGGCGTCTGTCTCCGTTGCTTTTGAGCGTGAATGGAAATTGTAGAAATTTTCTGTGGAGCAACATTTAATAATAAAGCGTTTTAAATCATCAAAAGCGATGAGCGGTAGCAGGCGCTTTCGATAAAGAACGGGGGAGTGCAGCGCCGCTGCTGTCGCCACGGCCGCTGCCAGTAGCCAGCAAATGGATCCCGGAGCTTTGCCGCATACGGCGTCCAGAGGAGGACAGTCTGCAGGAAATCTGCCGCAAAATCGTTACTGGATAAAATTTTGATATCGGTGTGTCAGAAAGCGAAATAGATTGAATCTGCGCTACCATTACATTCACGTCTTCAGCATTCAGACAGAAGAGGCTATAAAAATATTTTATGCCAGCTGCTCTCGATCCACTGACATTATGAACAGAAACAACGCACGCTACCGCTAGACCACAGGCGTAATCAGCCTAGAGTTTCTCTATCATGGGACAAGTTTTCCTCCAGGAAGTGCCGCAGTCTACAGTGTTGCCAGATTGTGCAAATAACCGGACTTAGAGAATTAGCGAGTTGGCCAGTTTTTTTGTCCCATGTCGCGATAGGCGCGGACATAGCCTCTGAAGCGGCCGGCCGCCGGTCAAGTTTTATGTCAAAGAGTGTACATCAGTGATGCAAATGCCTGTCATAGGAAAACGGGGTGCCGAAGCCATAAAACCAGGGCTATGGAGAAATGGAAAAACGTCGTTTGGTAGGGTGACTGTTGTTTCATACTGTTTTCGATTTCTGGCCTAGTTTAAGTCCCAAGAGTGAAACACGGTGCAAGTCCGGTGATGATTGGACAGCCATATGGTGACATTCCATGGGCTCTGTGGTTACTCTGAGAAGTCCCATTACTGCCAAATATCTTCTCACCTGATCAGATCCATCCCAAAGTCCAGTGTTTGTTGTGAGAGTCCCTGTTCACGTAACTCGCATCGTCCAGGATTGGTTTTGTGAGCACGATAACGGATTGTCACATTTCCCCTGGCCACCAGGGATATCAGATCTCAATATTATTGAGCCGTTAGGGTATAACTTGGGAAGAAATGTGCATGATCGCTATCCACCTCCATCATCGTT
Source organism: Schistocerca nitens (assembly GCF_023898315.1). NCBI lineage: Eukaryota > Metazoa > Arthropoda > Insecta > Orthoptera > Acrididae > Schistocerca > Schistocerca nitens. The sequence goes on from NC_064614.1 coordinate 777,895,583, forward strand.
GCTTGAACTTGGCATTATTTTGTATGAAGGATGACATAAGAATCCCTTGAAAACCACGCACGACCTATCGGAGAAGATTGGAAGCTGTTTTGAGTGCCGCCGTATTAGGCATGGTAATGTGATTTTGTGTTTCCACATTTTTGCCCACTCCCTGTGCATACTCCAAAGACATCTTACGAGGTACTGTATGATGGTGGGAACATTTCTCCTTCTCGTGCACCAGAAGAGGGAATGTTGGTAAGCCTTCCTATGAACTTTACTTAAATCGAAATATGTTTGATTTTCCGATCGTGGCCAGTTGTGGAGACAGGGAAGAAGCGAAATTTTACCTTACGAGTCATAGAAAATACACTGTCGGAAATTTAACAGTACTCTTTCCCGTGATGCACAACACTTCTATTTCAGTGCCTGAAACTGAAGTATGGTAGCATTTACTGAATGCACCTGTGACGAAACACGCCGTTCCTCTTTGTGTTTCCTAGTTTCATCCCTATCTGTTAAGGATCCTAGTATTCAACATTAGATTTTTTCTGATACTTTTTTTTTAAAAACAAGCCAGGAAAGCATACAGGAAGTCTGATACCTAGTTTCCATCTTTACCGGTCATCTTCAGCTCAACGTATACACAGCAGTGTCATGGATTTTCTCTGCCTCGTGATGACTGGGTGTTGTGTGATGTCCTTAGGTTAGTTAAGTATTTCTAAGTTCTAGGGGACTGATGACCATAGATGTTAAGTCCCATAGTGCTCAGAGCCATTTGAACCATTTGAACAGCAGTGTCAAAGATGATGCTAGACAAAGTATCATCTTATCTAAAAACTAGGTGTACCACGTGGGTCATTTTTGAAGCACGAGGGCTTTTCGAGGGGCCGTACCTCCATCCATATCATCGAAGGAGGAAAAACTCCCGCCGGCCGGAGTGGCCGAGCGATTCTAGGCGCTACAGTCTGGAACCGCCTGACCGCTACGATCGCAGGCTCGAATCCTGCCTCGGACATGGATGTGTGTGGTGTCCTTAGGTAAGTTGGGTTTAAGTAGTTCTAGTTCTAGGGGACTGATGACCTCAGAAGTTAAGTCCCATACTACTCAGAGGCATTTGAACCATTTTTGAAAAACTCTCGTGAATTTTCATCATTTGAAGTGTTGTACAACTCACCAAAATTTTTTAATGAACGCACATTGTATTGTTGTTTATTTGAGTGCGACCCAGATTTCGGCCTTTTGTACCATTTGCAAGTGATTGAGTTTATGTAATAACCAAAATTTCATGGCGCTAGCTCACCTTTAAGTACGAAAAATTTACTTGTTTTAGCAATAGCGTCATGTGGGTCATTTTTGACCCATACGCATTTTAACGCAATTTTTTATCAGACACTAAATAGTTTCTGGATGTGCCTCGACGCTATTCACGAGATGTTGGAGTATATTACGACACTCTCGGGCCAAAAAGAATGTGAAATACGAAGAATTCAAAGGTCGGGCGATACTTTATGTCAGCGCTGCATTCCGTTTTCTATGGACTGGCGACACCCAGATCTACGAAGTGACACTGGGAAGCCACAGAGTAATACACTCCTGGAAATGGAAAAAAGAACACATTGACACCGGTGTGTCAGACCCACCATACTTGCTCCGGACACTGCGAGAGGGCTGTACAAGCAATGATCACACGCACGGCACAGCGGACACACCAGGAACCGCGGTGTTGGCCGTCGAATGGCGCTAGCTGCGCAGCATTTGTGCACCGCCGCCGTCAGTGTCAGCCAGTTTGCCGTGGCATACGGAGCTCCATCGCAGTCTTTAACACTGGTAGCATGCCGCGACAGCGTGGACGTGAACCGTATGTGCAGTTGACGGACTTTGAGCGAGGGCGTATAGTGGGCATGCGGGAGGCCGGGTGGACGTACCGCCGAATTGCTCAACACGTGGGGCGTGAGGTCTCCACAGTACATCGATGTTGTCGCCAGTGGTCGGCGGAAGGTGCACGTGCCCGTCGACCTGGGACCGGACCGCAGCGACGCACGGATGCACGCCAAGACCGTAGGATCCTACGCAGTGCCGTAGGGACCGCACCGCCACTTCCCAGCAAATTAGGGACACTGTTGCTCCTGGGGTATCGGCGAGGACCATTCGCAACCGTCTCCATGAAGCTGGGCTACAGTCCCGCACACCGTTAGGCCGTCTTCCGCTCACGCCCCAACATCGTGCAGCCCGCCTCCAGTGGTGTCGCGACAGGCGTGAATGGAGGGACGAATGGAGACGTGTCGTCTTCAGCGATGAGAGTCGCTTCTGCCTTGGTGCCAATGATGGTCGTATGCGTGTTTGGCGCCGTGCAGGTGAGCGCCACAATCAGGACTGCATACGACCGAGGCACACAGGGCCAACACCCGGCATCATGGTGTGGGGAGCGATCTCCTACACTGGCCGTACACCACTGGTGATCGTCGAGGGGACACTGAATAGTGCACGGTACATCCAAACCGTCATCGAACCCATCGTTCTACCATTCCTAGACCGGCAAGGGAACTTGCTGTTCCAACAGGACAATGCACGTCCGCATGTATCCCGTGCCACCCAACGTGCTCCAGAAGGTGTAAGTCAACTACCCTGGCCAGCAAGATCTCCGGATCTGTCCCCCATTGAGCATGTTTGGGACTGGATGAAGCGTCGTCTCACGCGGTCTGCACGTCCAGCACGAACGCTGGTCCAACTGAGGCGCCAGGTGGAAATGGCATGGCAAGCCGTTCCACAGGACTACATCCAGCATCTCTACGATCGTCTCCATGGGAGAATAGCAGCCTGCATTGCTGCGAAAGGTGGATATACACTGTACTAGTGCCGACATTGTGCATGCTCTGTTGCCTGTGTCTATGTGCCTGTGGTTCTGTCCGTGTGATCATGTATTTGACTCCAGGAATGTGTCAATAAAGTTTCCCCTTCCTGGGACAATGAATTCACGGTGTTCTTATTTCAATTTCCAGGAGTGTATATTATACAGTGGGTAAGCCCCCTCTCCCTTATAGACCGCTATCTGGGCACTGCTAATAGTTCTCTTACACGACAGCAGATGTCAGGCGCGAAGTTTTCTGTCGGTATATGTTTGTCTGTGGTCAAGTCGAGCGTGCTGAGGCAGTCCTGACGCTAGCGACGTGACTTTGCAGTTTACCTTTGCGAGTTCGCGTCATTGAAACTACGACGGCCATATGACGTGGTCTTACGAAGGTCAAGATTCTCTAATATCTGGATAATATTTCACTGAAGGAATCGAGTGATGGATCCGGTGGTGAGACGAATGCAGAATAGGACGATGGCTTTGTTCCGGTGGAAACTGCTGACTCAGGTGATTCAGACGCAACAGAAAGCAGAATCTGTTCCATCTGACGATGAGCTGCCTCTGACACAACGTAAGCATGGACTATCCTACCAATGTTTTTGAACCAATGAGCGCACAGTCCTATGTACGGCTTTTTTTCTACTACTCTTTAGGTGTAGGATTTATGGACGCCATTTCCAGCGACGAGGCAAACGTGTGTGCAATGCAGGACAGGCTTTCAACAAGTATGAGGATGGCGGGGCGAGGTCAAACTGCATCTAGGCAGGTCCTTCGCCATCATTCCCTATCACTTACTAGTTACAAACAATTTTGACATAGAGCTCAGTTTATAGCTGACAATGTCGAAGTTCCAGGTGTTGAGGACGACTCGCAAGACGGAGACGAAGTAGCGGTCAGTGCATTTGGTGGAGCAGGAAGAGGTGGACGTGGTCGCGGTATAATGAGAGCCAGATGTGGTGCAGCGGCTCACCGTGGACAAGGAAAAGGAAGCGCCGTGTGGCAGCCAATCCCTGGCGAGAAAGTGGAGCCTTTCAATGGCACCAAATGGGCACGGATTGGACCAGGCTACACAGCAGGTAGGCACAGCGCCCACAATGTGATGCGGAAAATACCCGGGCCGACAGGACACGCCAGGCGACATGTTGTGGACGACTCGTCACTCTCTACGTTGCAGCTATATGTCAGCAACCCAATCGCTGAAGTACTGAAGAAAAGGTTCACAACATTGGTAATGTGTGTCCCTAATCCTGGAGGACCTAGATGCCTTGAATGGATTGCTCTATGCTCGTGAAGAAAACGGCGCTTGGGGTATTTCGTAGAAAGACTTAAGGAGCAATAAGTGCGGATCTCCTTTCTCTGAAAGCACCATGCCAAGGAACAGGTTTGCAGAAATATGTAGTCAGCGTAAGTCTGATTATATGTCATCAAGAAGAAAATGTAAGGAAACTAAAAAAATTTGCCTTACTTCAGAAGTAACTGATAATTGCATTGCCTGCAGCAAGGCAGGCGAGAATATGACTGTCGACAAGCAAGTGTATCCTTGCAAGTGATGGAGCCCATTCGTACAGTACATGCCGAGAAAACCTGATATGGGATAAACTACAGGCTTTTGTGTGATGCTGACAAGCGATACATCCTTAATAGATTCCCTTACCGTGGCAACGTGAAACTCATGATCCAAGCAAGGGTCTTGGCCACCATATCGTTATGAAGCTGGAAAAGCCGTTCATCAACTGTGGTTGTAACAATACGACTGACAACTCCTTCACCTCCATGGAACTGTTGGATGAACTGAAACAGGAAAAAGTTTGGAGATAACTCAAAGAGGTTCCTTCTGCTGCGTGAGGTGGAGACAATACATTGTTTGCAACACACCAGTACAAGTCTGGCGAAAGTCTTGTCACAGTACACCAAGCGGAAAACAAAAAAACAATGTCGTTTTTCTGAGTAACTTGCTTGCTGGATGTCAGGTGAATGAGAATAATGAGAAGAAACTTCCAGAAACTGTGAAGTTTTATAATGAAGCTGAGGGTAGCGTTTTTGATAATTAATCAAAACATCCTCGGCCCCTGGTTCAAAACTTGTTACCGATTAAATTTTGATTGATAATCAGCATTGGCGGCCAAAAACTTCCGGCAACAAGAGTCGCCCTCATTCAGATACAGCAATAAGGAACAGCTCAGTGGAGAGTACAGTTGAAGAGGAATGGACATTTCAGAAAAAGGCAATCTCATAAGTTGAAAAGGAAAACATAGATAAAAAAACGGTAACTGCGAAGAAACCAAGAGTCACTGAAGAAATACTTCGGTTGATCAGTGAAAGAAGTAAGTACAAAAATGTTTAAGGAAATTCCGGAATGACAAATACAAGTCGCTGTGAAATGAAATAAAAAGGAAGTGCATGGATGCTAAGACGAAATGGCTGCAGGGAAAACGTGAACAAATCTGAAAAGTTATGACTGGTGGAAGGACTGATTCAACATATAGGAAAGCCGAAATAATCTACGGCGAAATTAAAAAATAGGGTGGTAACATTAACAATTTAACGGAAATTCCACTGTTAAATGCAGAAGAGAGAGCGGATAAGTGGAATGAGTACATTGAAGGCCTGTAAGAGGGGAAGGATTTTTCTGATGTAATAGAAGATGAAACGGGTTTCGAGTTAGAAGAGATAGGCGATCCAGTACTGGAATAAGAGTTTAAGCGACCTTTGGAATACTTCAGATCAAATAAGGCAGAAGGGACAGATAACATTCCATTACAATTTCTAAAATCATTGGGAGAAGTGGCAACAAACGTACTATTCTAGTTGGTGTGTACAGTGTGTGAGTACCATCTGACTTTCGGAAAAATATCAACCACACAATTCCGAAGACTGCGAGAGCTGACAATTACGAGAATTATCGCACTACGAGCTTAACAGCTCATGCATCCAAGATGCTGACAGGGATCATATACAGAAGAATGGAAAAGAAAATTGAGGCTGTATTAGGTGATCATTTTTTATTTAGGAAAGGTAAAGGCATCAAAGAGGCAATTCTGACGTTGAGGTTGATAATGGAAACAAGACTAAAGAAAAATCAAGACACTTTCATAGGACAACGTAAAATGGTGCAAAATTATCGAAATGCTGAGAAAAGCAGGGATAAGCTATAGGGAGAAAATGGTTCAAATGGCTCCGAGCACTATGGGACTTAACTTCTAAGGTCATCAATCCCCTAGAACTTAGAACTACTTAATCCTAACTAACCTAAGGACATCACACACATCCATGCCCGAGGTAGGATTCGAACCTGCGACCGTAGCGGTCGCGAGGTTCCAGACTGTAGGACCTTAACCGCTCGGCCACCACGGCCGGCCGCTATAGGGAGAGACAGCTAATATATAATATGTACGAGAGCCAAGACGGAATAATAAGCGTTAACGACCAAGAACGAAATGCTCGGATTAAAAAGGGTTTAAGACACAGATGTAGTCTTTCGCCCTTACTGTCGAATCTGTACATCGAAGAAGCAATGACGAAAGTATTATAAAGGTTGGGGAGTGGACTTCAAATTCAAGGTGAAAGGATATCAACAATACGGTTCGCTGATGACATTGCTATCCTGAGTAAAAGTGAAGAAGAATTACATGATCTGCCGAATGGAATGATCAGTGTAATGACTACAGAATATGGATTGAGAATAAATCGAAGAAAGACGAAAATGATGAGAAGTAGCAGAACTAGAAACATAACATCGGGACTGATGGTTACGAAGTAGATGAAGGAAGGGATTCTACAACATAAGTAGCAAAATAACAAATGACTGACGGAGCAAGGAGGACTTCAAAAGCAGACTAGCACTGGCAAAAAGGGGATTACAACCGATGAGAAGACTACTACCATCAAAAATCGGCCTTAATTTGAGGAAGGAGTTTCTGAGAATGTACGTTTGGATCACAGCTTTGTATGGTAGTGAAACATGCACTGTGGGAAAATCAGAACAGAGGAGAATTGAAGCATTTGAGGTACGGTGCTACAGGAGAATGCTGAAAATTAGATGGACTGGTAAGTTTAGGAATGACGAGGTTCTGCGCAGAATCGGAGAGGAAAGATATATGTGGAAAACCCTGACAAGGAGAAGGGAGAGAATGATAGGACTTGTGCTATGACTTGAAGGATTTTACTTCCATAGTAGTAGAGGGAGCTGTAGAGGACGAAAACTGTAGAGGGAGACAAAGACTGCAATACATTCAGCAAATAATTGAGTACGTAGGTTGCAAGTGCTACTCTGAGATAAAGAGGTTGGCAGAGGAGAGGAAGTCATGGCGGGCCGCGTCAAACCAGTTAGAACACTGATGACTGGAAATATATATTACGGGAATCGGCAAAAAGCCGCGAGTTAATGAGTATAATGGGCAGGGGCACTATGAATACAGTGCGGGACAGTAAGTTGGGAATGTGGGACTCACGGGAGGCGTGCCAGAGATAAGTCCCTGCTGTCGCAATATTGTCTTTGTCCTCTGTGGCTCAGATAGATAGAGCTTCTGCCATGTAAGCAGGAGATCCCGGGTTCGAGTCCCGGTCGGGGCACACATTTTCAACTGTCCCCGTTGACTTATATCAACGCCTATATGCAGCTAGGGGTATTCATTTCATCGTAATTTCATAAATACTCTGTACTTGCCTTATTTGTATATAAAACTGAAAATACTGTTAGTACTCACATAAACAGAATGTTTTGAGTCTGTTTCAGTCTTTGTATAAAGAAAAATATTAGAACATTGTTTTAACTACTGGTTTTAATGATGATTGGTGAAAGCAATTAGAATTTCTTTTATAAAATTTAAAATAAAAAAGTTTTTTCTAAACACTTCTGTTTTATAGTATACTATTCATTTTAGAGACCAAATCGTCCGCTTTTCCTATGCCTAATTTTATGTAGACGTTCCGCTTACGATCGCTTCGGAAGCTTTAACAGTTGTTGGTGTTTGTGCCTATAGTGTGCCCGAAACAGTAATCATCCATTCCACCAATTTATAAGCAAAATGTTACATTTATGTATGATCAGCGTTAACTGTCAGCGTCTGCAATAAGCGTGAGTCCTTCGCAAATTTCTTTGCAAGACGCTGCACTTTTCCTATACAGGACGAATCCCAACTCAGACGACTGACTTTCGCAGATTACTGAGGGATACTTTCTAAGTACTATGATATAAGGGATTTGTGGGCTGAGGTGGTTAGTAGCAGAGTGATTATGTAATTGTGATCTGTTCAGGGTTATAGCCCAACCACTCTAGCTGTTACAACTGCTCAGATCTGTGATTCTGAAAGGACTGGTATAGCCTTCACAGCTGTATGCGAGCGGATGTTATTCTCAAAGAAAATTAGACCTTTCCGAAACTTCTCTTTTTCTTCGTTTCGATTTTAGGTTCTGGATCTCGTAATATGTCGCAGCAGCTTTCATTATTCACTTTCTAACCTACAGGAGTGAAATAAGCTGTGGACCTTTCCTGCTGAATTTTGATATTTTTGTTTCCTATTGGCGAATATAAATTTTCCCACGCCATTCCTTGCCGCTTACTCTGCGATTCGTAGTCGCCTCCCCCCACTTAAAAACGCGTTAAGCATGATTTAAACATCTCCAGACGTCCCTGTTCGTGTTCCTTTTTCAATCAGCGTGGAAATAAACTGACTCACGCAGTGCTGAGAGGTGACTAATGTTCAACTCGTGCTGAGTATCTACAAATCTAGCGCGAATCATTTGTACGGCTATCTCGACGTTCCCGTTACTTTTCGAGAAGGGTAGCTTACCCGTACGCCCTTCGTCGCAGATAGGTAGGCGACCGGTTTTAAATCGATTTATCTGCTAGTACAATTTTCGGTCTTAAAGACATATATCGCAATGCTCCAACTAGTCTCTGCGAATAATTTCCAAGGAATACGGAAACTAATCCATCACCTCATTTATTTCTTTTTACGCATACACAACAGCACACTCAAAATACGATGCCCTAAAATCACTAGGAATAGAGCTATTCAATGAAAGAATACAGATAACGTATAACAGCAAGAGTTAGCACATCATTGTGAGTCAGTGCGATCAAACTACGAAGCAGAAAAGAATATTGTTTTTATGTATTGACCTGCTCTTCTATATTTTTTAGTGTTTCAGATGTTAACCATTACGGTTACAAACCTACATTGAAGGTATAATCAGACTCTTCCAAGTAATCAGCAAGGACAGCTCCGAGTCAGACGTCATGAAGCCTCACCCAAAAAATGGTTCAAATGGCTCTGAGCACTATGGGACTTAACATCTGAGGTCATCAGTCCCCTAGAACTTAGAACTACTTAAACCTAACTAACCTAAGGACATCACACACATCCATGCCCGAGGCAGGATTCGAACCTGCGACCGTAGCGGTCGTGCGGTTCCAGACTGAAGCGCCTAGAACCGCTCGTCCACACGGCCGGCAAGCCTCACCCACACACCGCTTTTGTAACCCAACACTGTACAGAGTGTCGGAGTGTTCCTTGGTCAGCTGGATCACCAGATCCGTCTCCTTCGAACACACATGGGACATCATCCGACGACAATCTCGCGAAATGTATTCCCATAATTTCATTAATCTACATTGTCTTCGGTACTGTGATTTGTTTTCGTGAGTTTAATTTAATTTTTTGGACACAGATACGTGTTAATTTGGGCTGATAAAAAGTCGACACATCAAGAACGTTATGTAAGTGCCACCATAGGAACATAGTACAGTTAGAAGACTCCTCATTATGAGAACAAAGCAGTTAGGGTAAATTAAAAATGTAGCAGGAAGTAATGCAGTAACCATTTTAATTAATGTTCCAGGATTTCGTTCACACATAATAAGGGATCATCTTGCAAGACTTTGCGTATATAAAAATGCATGTCCTACTATAATTTCTAATTGTAACGTTGTTATTCTCGCAATTATTGAAGAGAGGAATTTCATCATTATTGTCCGCATTTGTTATACGTTTAATAAGATGTTTTTGTCATCACCAGAGCAAATTTTGAAACTAAAAAATGTATATTGAACTGAGCTGGTAGATGGAAAGATGAAGGGTGATGTACTTGATAACTTGCGATTGGCAAGTAACCGAATTCCTGAACAGACTGGAGTTCCAAAAATGTAGAACAACGTAACTGCACTTAAATTTAATAAAACAGCACAAAAATCTGACTTATCGTAAATATTTTACGTTGCACAGTAATTACGGCCAGCTATTGTATTAGAAAATTTACGGCGAGAGTTGTTGGTTTCAACGGCAATAATTTTCGTGCCTCAGGATTCACGCAGCAAATGCTGACGTTGTTGAACCTCTCTAATGACCTGGCAGTCGACGGGGAATCGAACCCTGAAGCGAAGAAAAACAAAAAAACAGAAAATAAAAATAGAAAAGGCACGATGTAGAGAGGGTGTCTACAAATATCAAAAAATAATGACGACGGGAACATAACGAGGAGATTGAAAAAAATAAGTTCCTTTGATTCAGATTTGAATTACTCGAATATATCGCTGGGGTGGATTAAAAATAAAAAAAGGAAAAATATAAAAGGGAGGAAGAGCCCTTGTATACGGTGTAGGAGCAACACGAGAATGAAGGCCACCGGATGGGGCGAGGTGGGATCGGAAGTGGAGTGGGTACGGCATGCGGAGGGGGTGATGCCGCGGGAGGGGAGGAACGGGATGTGCCGGGACCCCTGCCGGCCGATATGAACCGGCGCCCGCCAGCAAGATTTAATTATCGGGAAAACAATAACTGCCGCACACACAAGAGTGTTTCGGCGTGGTAGAGCTTTGTGAACTAGAGCAGGGATGGGGGCGGCAGCCTGCCGGCAGTGCTGGATGGCCAGAATTAGCCACACGCGTAAGTCCTGCCTCGCTACCATTTTTCTGGGGTTGGGATACTGATGTCAGTCACTACAGACGTCTGCGCTGGTCAGTCATTACTTCTTATTATTGATATCTTCCACTATTACTAACTAGCTAACTAGTATCAGCAGCCCACAGTACTCTGCAATGATGACAGTTCGTCATTGAGGGTATTAAGCAGAATAAGATTTGCACTGAAATTTGAACGTCGCTCGCGGTATAATGCATCATTCTCTTTCATCAGTGCATTTACGAACATTACTCACCCATTAAACTTCAACACCCCGCACGACCGATACACACACAAAATATACACTCAAAAATGGCTCTGAGCACTATCGGACTCAACTGCTGAGGTCATTAGTCCCCTAGAACTTAGAACTAGTTAAACCTAACTAACCTAAGGACATCACAAACATCCATGCCCGAGGCAGGATTCGAACCTGCGACCGTGGCGGTCCTGCGGTTCCAGACTGCAGCGCCTTTAACCGCACTGCCACTTCGGCCGGCAAAATATACACTCATGTACATACGTGTACGAGAGGTACATACACAGTTTTAATTATTACCTCCAAAACAAAATTATATGATTTATTATTTCTTTGTTTGTAGGGACGTGCCTTCAGCCGCTGTACACATTGAAATCCTCGCTCCGCAGTAGAAGAGCGTGACATCCACAAAGGGAAAAGACGCAGTCTATTGACAAAGTTGCTGTCATGTAGTAATTCGTTCCCGAATTTGAAAAGTGAGTCGTGGTTGGGGTAGAATCGATATCTCTCGTTCATTACACCTCTGTGAAGTTCGTTTCCTAGCGAAGTATTTGCTGGGTCCCACGTGAGGCAGCACGGCCACACGGCGAGCTGATTCAACTGTACGTGCTCTCCATCCTAGTTCTCTATGTTTACTTGCTGTTCCGCACAGTAATGTAGGTTTGCATCATTAGTCCGCACGTTTCTTATATCTGCTGCCTTGATTTGTAGATGCTGAGCTACCACTATTTACTATACAACCAACGACTGAAAAAAAAAGAAAAAATAGGCCGGTGAGCACCTTCCGTTTTGAGTTACTAAAGTAAAGGTTCTAATTAACGAAAACATGTTCTTTGAGCGAGGCTTTGTTTTAAAGACTTAAATTCGGTTCTTGCTTGTAATGCTGAGAAGCGGTTAGAAACTACAATTTTTTTACTCATATCCGCGATGTGGATCATTAAATGTATTACATGCCCAAGTTTGTAAAGGACAATAAGAATTTAGATTATATCTATGTTTATAGGTTAGCAAGAATTAATCTTTCTTTGGAACTGTGTGCTTCTTTTAAAGGCCCACGTGTTAAAAATTAAAAGAAGTTAACCTTTGGAAGACTTTGTTATTGTAAACATCCATGTTTAGTCCTTGCCTGTTGAGTAGGTAGAGTTCTTTAATTGGATACTTTAATTAAATAAATTATTTTGTACTTTCAACATTGCAGCACAGTCAGGAATCGTGATAATTTAATGTATAAGAAACTATTAACCTCGATTGCGGCAATGAAACCAACCTTTACCTAGGTTTCAGCCCAAATAATTGAGCCTTCTTTAGAAGACGTACATGAATCTACAATTTGTTTAAGAGGGCATGGTCTAGAAATAACCTATTCAGGCTGTTTTAGATTTATTACTAGACTATGCCCTCTCAGACAAATTATAGATTCAGGTATATCTTCTGAAGAAGGCTCAATTGTTTGTGCCGAAGCCTAGGTAAAGGTTGGTTTCATTACCGCAAACGAGGCTGATAGTTTGTTATATATTAAGTTATTTTGGCCCTGTAATGTATAATAAATCATCACTCAGCAAATTAGTGATTATGGGACGCATCATACTACTAAAGCAAACTATCATTTCAAAGAACTCAATTTATTACAAGTAAGTAATCAACTTTCACAAGAAAAAATTTCACAATAACTGAAATCAATAAACTAGTGCCTTGACAACTTGGATAAAGTGTCCGGAATGATGATTAAAAGTTAACGTGTGTTTAGACAAAATATCTACGTTCGTGGATGTCATACCTTGCCTGCAGTAGGTTAGTACACAGGGGTAGAAAGTACTGCAGAAGGATTTGCGTGTGTCTCTGCTGCCAGAGCTGAAAGCATGTTGAACGACTAAATGCAAATAAGTTTTTAATATGAAGAATCGCATTAATGAACGTCGTTACTAAAACTTCGCCTTTTCCTACAGTTCACTTTACTGTAATGACTGAGTCTCACCATACTTGAAATTTGCTAGTGCTGCAAAATCTGTCACTGGCCCGGTACCAACAGCTCATCTCCACCAGGTCTAAGTTTTCAACCAGGAGAAAGCTGCTCATCACAGACGAGCAAAATTTTCGAAGACGATGTCTGGAAATGGAGCGTATAAATGCAAATATCGAAATCAGGATGAAAAGCATTTCGGACAAGGAAATTTTGAGCGCTGTGTATTTGGACTTTGCGTGATTTTAGTTGATTGAATACTAATTCTTGTGAATGTCAACCGGTATTATTTTGCCTTACAAGATGCTGACCTGCTTTTCTTACTCGTATTTCAGTTGGTTAAGAGTTAAAATTTTTTTGTTTGTCTTGGGACTCCAAAATGTGTGCAATTTTCTCCCTCTCTCTGCCTACTTTCGTGAGCTGGATCTCTGTAAGCAACGTCACAGTCTCTACTCCCATTCTTACTTCTGTGAACCAATGAAGCTCTCTCTCTGCATTTCTTTAGAAATTGCGTTTGGTGTAGCCTGGGTGGATATCAGCATCTCATGCACCACAAAGAAGTACCAACTTTCTGACCTGTTCCCCTTCCTAAGGAGTGAGCTTAACTGCCCCTCTTTATTTATTTATTTTTTTTTTTTTGGCACTTGACTTTCCACTGCTTTCCTCCTCAATAGTAGCTTTTCTGGAAGCGTGACTACGAAGGGGTGTGAGCATAAAAGCTGGGGTGAGGGGGTAGATTAGAGCGGCAGTTTCCCCTGCAGAGAGCACGTGGCTGGCGGTTGCTACGTGGCCATGGCGAGCGGCTAGCGTTTACGTGGACTTGGAAAAACCGGAGCGGAAGCTTGGCAGGGGCACGTATGGCCGTGTTTTCGCGCTTGGAGGAATTTATATGCTAGAGAATAATAGGTAAAAGCAAAACTAAGAGTGACACGGAGGTGAGAGTTAGCACTCAGGGACAGAAAAATATGTAAAGCTAAATTATCTAGACATGCCAAAAATTATATAATAGTTTAAAAGTTATTGTTATCTTAAAAATTGTAAATTTATGAAAGTTCAAATGCTAATATCTCGGCAAAGCTTTGGCGGATTAATATGAACAAAGTGTTTACGGATGCGGCTAGTAGAGTAATCATAGCCAATTTAGCAGAATATGCACCATTTATGAATGTGTAATCATAACCATTTTAGCTGAATATGTACCATTGTTGAAGGAGAGGTCGGAACATGGGATTTCACTGAGGGAAACTGGGTTTTTGGTAATAAATAAATTTAAAGAGACGAAACTAGCGCCGGCCGGAGTGGCCGTGTGGCTCTAGGCGCTACAGTCTGGAGCCGAGCGACCGCTACAGTCGCAGGTTCGAATCCTACCACTGGCATGGATGTGTGTGATGTCCTTAGGTTAGTTAGGTTTAATTAGTTCTAAGTTCTAGGCGACTAATGACCTCAGAAGTTAAGTCGCATAGTGCTCAGAGCCATTTGAACCATTGGAACGAAACTAGCGGCAGTATTCTAAAGATTAAAGAGGTAGGTGAGGAATTAAGTATGTATTTTTATTTGTTTATTTATGTTTGGCATAAAAAAATCGGGAAATGGTGCTCTAAATCCTACGTTTGACTCTCGAGTGGTGAAAAATGAAAATTAGTCACCGATCAGTTATCAACATCAAAACGGTTGCAGAGATCAGTGCCCACTGGGTTCTGTGACCGCTTACGCCCACTCAAAAAGCCACAGAATCGAGGCGGCAGCGGAAATATTGCAGCCGTGTCAGGCCAATACAGCTGTCTCTCTTACCACTGTGGGCGAGGTCTGAGAGCGACTCTGTGATTCCGAGACAAAAAAGCGCAACAACAAGGGGAAGCATGTAGAATGCCCACTGCCGAATACATGACACAGCCATCATCGGGCAAGGTGGTGGTAAGGTTTATAGCGACTGCCACGGTTGTGCAAACAAAATATACTCTTACCCGTCAGGTACAGTGGTAAGATGGCCCACGGCGTAGCCCATCTGAAAATGAACACAGATGAAGCAGGAAAACAGGAAGAATGTGTATTCAACTGTGAAAAAAGTAGCAAAATCCTAACAGTGAACAGTCTTAGCTGAAGATGTGCAACATCGAACGAATTTGAATAGCGACCGCGTCGTGATGGTACTTGTGACGGTAATGCATTCTTATCACATGACTCGTATTCAATAACCAATGAGAATTACAAAGACTACGGAAGGAGAGCCGACACGTCAATGACCGGACGGAAAGTTTATAATTTGGCGAAAAAAGTATCATGAGGAACATTTGAACTCGGATCTCCGCTCTGCAATCCAACACCGTGACCACACAACCACGACGCCGTAATTCCTCGAATTCGCTCGATGTTGCATATCTTGAGCTTGGACCGTTTACTGTTTCAACGAGAACTATGCTTCTTTTGTCACAGTTCAGTAACGTTCTTCCTGTTTTCATGCCAGATCTGTGCTCAGTTTCTTACGGTTTATCAGCAGGGGCATTTTACCACTAACTCTGAGAGGAGCGCACTGGGGAGTTTCCCTTGTAATATCACACTATCACAGATCATACTACTTCGAAACCTCCCCACGAGATTACGGGTGGCCGTCAACACGCGGCGTCGTGGGAGACTGTCCAACGTTATCCGTGTGTTGAACGATAACACCTTATCTCATTCTGCGCAAGACGCGTCTTTGAGCTAGCAGGTTCTGCCTCACATAGCGTTTTCTCCCGACATTTTACCCGGTGACTTCTTCCTCATTCCTCTGATGAACCATAGTGCGACAGGCATTTCGTGAAAGACGACGAGACGATGTTTGAGCTATAACATTTTCTGAACAGCCAAAATGCAGACCTCTGCAATCAAGGTCTCCGCCAAGTTATCAGTGGGGAAACTGTGTCGCATTGATGGGTGCTTATTTAAAAGGAAATCTAAAACAAGTTTTGTGGATACTGCCTGACTTTTTCAAGGTGCTCATTGAAGGTTTTTAACTACCTGTACACACACACACACACACACACACACACACACACACACACACACACACACATACACAAATTGACAGGCTACCATCTTTAGTAAGCTAGACACTGGGTGACATTGACGGTCAGAGTGGCCTAAGTCTTATAGTGGAATTTTATGTCTCGTGGCCGTCAGTGTTCTGGTTACCTGCCCTGTGCACTGACGTAAATTCAGGCAGTGTTCTTTGAGTGAAGTTAACTATATTTCCGTGTTTCCAATTCAAGTGTTCCAGCGGAATTTTTCTGCCTGGTGGCCGTTAGTGTTCCGGTTACCTGCCCTGGTCACTAAGGTAATTTCAGGCAGCGTCCTTTCCTCGCCTGTTGTTGCTGTCTAACATGGTGTGTAATTTTGACAGCTAATACATACTCCATTGTGGATTATCACGTTTGTAACAATTCCGGATTGCGTTCTCATGTACTGATTGGTGGGAAGCAAATCGTTGTGTCGGTCGGTCCGTAGCTGTCCCCTGGTTGCGTTCCGACGGATCAAGTATAGCTGGGCTCGCCACCAGTCTCGCCTAAGTGAACGAGGGCAGACCGACCTCCCTGGAGGCTTCCGAGTGCCACCGGTGTTTAGTTATCTGTTATCAGCTACTTTAAATTTAAGGGTTATGGTCATTTGTTTTTTATTTTCTTAAATTTTTAAATTTATCTTTCAAGCTTTAACATTGCGGCCTTCTGCCTTTAAAAGATTATAGTAATATATTTTAAATTCTTAAACTTAATTGTGGTCTTCAGCCACTGGTATTGCACCTTGCATATGTGTGTTCTACCTGCTTAGCCTTATGGCTTTGTACATAGCCGTGATACCTTTTTTGATTTTTTTGATTTGCCTCTTTAATTGCATTTTAATCTTGTTGATTTTTAAGATTTCTTGTTGTTGAACATTCTGGTCTTCCGCCCTTAAAAGTCTATGGTAAAATATTCTAAAATTTTGAAATTTAATTGTGGCCCTCAGACATTGGTATTGCACTTTGCATATGTTTGCTGGTTTCTGTTTTAAAATTATGTTAGTGCTATCTTAATTGGATTTTTATCTTGTTGATTCTTAAGATTTCTTGTTTGGAGGCCTTCAGCCTTGAAGGAGTTGCATTCGGTAAAGGTCCGGCTATGTGAGGCTTTGGTTGTAAAGGTTATTACATTACAATAAATGACAATTACAAGCAGAAACTGACGTCAACCTTGACCCTTTCCACAATCCTATTACCTGTTCCGCCTAGCGGGTTTAGCGGGCGTTTCACCCTTCTTCACCTTAAGGATACTAGGGTGTGCCTCCACCCAACAGCAGTCTTTCGGATACGTTATATGTGAACTAGACGTGAATTAAATTACTCGAGGCGTTTAAGAGATTCCCCGTAGCAGACGTGTAAGGATGATACAGTAAGTGCGTCACCACTATACTATATTTTCCTAGATACTACACACTTGTACATCGACATTCGGTTCAAATTGCTTGAGTGGTCCCATAGTTATTTCCAGATGTCTTTTCTTGCCGTACTTTTCCAGACATCTAGCGGTGCCATGCGTGTCACAACCTAACAGTAAGTATCTCTGAAAGTGTGTCCCATGTTCGGTTGACATTATTTCAGGCGTTACAGACTTGCTGTAATATGCTCCCACATCATGAACTAATCCGAGCCGCTTGCGAGGAATGGTGTCAAAGACGTTTTAGTTACAACCAAAATTAATAAAAGCGACAAATTGCAGGGGCGGATTCCTGACTGGAACTGGAGGAAAAAAAGGTGCCACGATAGATGGCGCTGACGAATGAACCTTCTTCTGACTACGTGCCGTGTGTTCCTTGGGTGTTGCAAGCTGTGTGATTGACGCAGCTTACTGCAAGCAGCAGACTGGCTCGGTATTCATGTCGGGAACCAGCTGAGACGTTATTTGTGTAAGGCCAAGCAGATGGAAACGGTTGAGAGGCAGCACAGCTACAACAAAATAGTACCCTCACAAATACTAACCGCATCACACAACATTCTGGCCCCTTTTGGACGTTTATGTTCATAGGTCGTTTCAGACAGAGGAACGTGCAGTGAGGCGACAGACTGCGCGCAGATTTGGAGAACCGGGATCTACGGGATATTGAGATGCATCCTTATACAAGTTCCAGCCAAGTGACCCTCTAACTTGGAGTAAGAAAAAAGTACGATTATGTGTATCGTCGTTAGGGAAACGAATGTGACTTTTATGCTGGAAGGCTTCTGCCGCTGTTGCTGAAGGTTTTTGTTGAAAACTTCAGCAATGGCTATGTTCGACACAGAGACCTAGGTCATTGTGACTACTTGCGAATAACGCTACCCTTGGACGACGGATCAGAGTTTCATTTCCTCATAACCATTGTTTCATCACTATTCTACTACTGCAGATAGCATCCTAGTACTTCGCTCTCATCCAAAACGACACCTTCTAAACAGAAACTTCTAACTTTCACAAATACTGCCATAATATGGCACTCACAAAACTATCATCAACCATATCTACATCTACATCCATAGTCCGCAAGTCAGCGTATTGCGTGCGGCGGAGGGCAGTTTGTACCATTAATAGTACATTTCCTGTTCCACTCGCAAACAGAGCGCGGGAAAAACAACTGCCTATATGCCTCTGTTGAGCTCCTAATTGGTCTTACCTTCATGCTCCTTTGGGAAATGTAAGTTGGCAAAAGTAAAATCATCTTTCAGTCAGCTTCAAACGCTGGTTCTCTAAATATTCTCAATACTGTTGCTCGAAACGAAAGTAGCCTTCCCCCCCAGGAATTCCCATTTGAGTTGGCTGGCTCTGAGCACTATGCGACGTAACTTCTGAGGTCATCAGTCGCCTAGAACTTAGAACTAATTAAACCTAACTAACCTAAGGACATCACACACATCCATGCCCGAAGCACAATTCGAACCTGCGACCGTAGCGGTCGCTAGGTTCCAGACTGTAGCGCCTAGAACCGCACGGCCACTCCGACCGGCCGATTTGAGTTCCCGAAGCATCTCTGTGATACTTGTGTGTTGATCGAACCTACCAGTAACAAATCTAGGAGCTCGCCTTCGAATTGCTTTTACGTCTCCCTCTAAACCGACCTGGTGGGGATCCTAAACACTCGAACAGTATTCAGGAATGTGTCAAACTAGTGTTCTATATGCGGTTTCCCTTTTTAGATGAACTACGCTTACCTAAAATTCTCCCAGTAAATAGAAGGCTACCATTCACCATCCCTAGTACAATCCTTATATGCTCGTTCCATTTCATACCGCTTTGAAATATTACGCCTTTTATTAATCGATGTGACTGTATCAAAAAGCACACTACTAATGCTGTATTTGAACATTACCGCTCTCTGTTTCGTACTCATCAGCATTGACTTACATTTTTCTTCATTTAGAGCTATCTGCCATTCGTCACACCAACTACAAATTGTGTCTAACATATATTGTATCCTCCTACAGTCAGTAAACGACGACACTTTCCGGCACACCACAGCGTCATCAGCAAACAGCCGTAGATTGATGCTCACCGCGTCTGTCAGATCAGTTATGCGTACTGTACAGAGAGTAGTAGCGGTCCTATCACACGTCCCTGGGGCACTAGTGACGATACCGTTGTCTCTGATGAACAATGGCCGCCGAGGACGACGTACTGGATTCTGTAACTTAAGAAGTCCCCGAGTCACTGACATACCGGTATCTGCAAACTGTACATATACTCGTACCTTCGTTAACAGTCTGCAGTGGGGCATCGTGGGGAAAACTTCTGGGAAATCTAGGAATACGGAATGTGGACTATACCTACGAATACTAACTGAAAGAAAATACGTTAGTTGTTGTAACAGTGCAGCGTCATAGATAAGTTTAATTCATACGTCCCGCCGAAGTACGATTCTGCTGTTTGTTGTTCTCTTGTGTCTTATATTTGCTATTATTTGAACAGAATATTTCTTTTGCGTCCATTTTTACAGTTTTACACAGGATTTCATTTTAGTGGGAAGCTAAATTTTTTATTCGAGTGCTAACCTGTTATCTTTGTTGCCAAACAAAAAAGAGTCGCACTCGAGCATCTCTCGATGTTGACGAGAGGGGAAGTCACTTTGAATTCCGGACAGTCGCTGACGAAAAAGAAGAAAAAGGAGGAAAAAATACCGCTACGCCAGAGCCGTTGGTGCCCCGTTGATGAATAATGCATGGCTGTTCTTCCGAGCGTGAATCGAAAATTGGGCGTGTGGTCAGAGCTGATGCCATCGTCGGCTCATCTCAGTCGCACATCCTCCACCAATAAGCGCTGAAAGGACTCCACATCGCGACGATCAAAATTAGCATTTCAGGTTACACGCGAGATAAATTTGTTTTAAAGATAACTTGGTCTTTTTTGTTACTATAAACTGCAGTTTAGCTATTTTAACGGTAGTATTATTCGAGAAACAACGATACCACGTACGCGTTTATAGGGAATTTACACAAGAAAAGGAAACGAATATGTAAGTGAAACCCGCTCGGAAAAAACGCGTTTTCTTATGCAATGCTAGTTCAGTTTACCCGTCTTCTGCGATCGAGATACCCGAAAAACGGTACGGAGGAGTTAGACACTAAAGTTACCTTCTTGAGCTCTGATTAAGGAAGGTCTTCTCATTCCTGGAGCTTAGCCAGAAAGGGTGTAGAAATTAGAGACGCACCAATAATTATCTAAAAATTATGCCCCAAACCCTGTCTCCGTAGCTACGGTCGGTAACGCATGCGACTACAGGGAAGCTCGATTGGCTAGCCGAGAATGACGGAGGCCTTTGCAATATTCACCGCCAGTATCTGGCCAGCAAGGAGAGGAAAGGTGATGGCGTAATGTTTCTAAGTATCGAACTTTGTGCCAGAGTTAAATTAAAAACCTCTGTGTGGTGTCTCATGGAGTGAGGATATGAAGCACTGTTGATTTTAACGTGTCGGGCAGAAATGTCTACCTCAGCGGTCCCCTTCATGCTGTTCGAGAGAAACAGGCCTTCTGCCTGCACCGGGTTTCATCGTCTCCCTGTTTTCAATGGTAGTGCAACACAAACACTACTCCACATCACCTACTATACCTATATGTTCAGTCCAAAAAGTTTCGAAACGGGATTAATACAAAAACAGAGAAACCTTGTGGTTTTAATTTTTGAGGTGTTCTGCTTAGTACACTCCCCCATCTTCCACTTGCGAATAACGCAACGGAGGTCCACACAACTATATGAAACTGTCCGCGTGCCACATTTACTTGAATGTCGGTTCTGTCAAAGCTTTGGTATGTAATGTGACATTCTGAACTTTGGCATTTGGTGGTAGATTCGTATGTGGTACAATATCTTCAACAGTGATTATTTTGTCAGAAAAGAATTGTCCAGAATTTTCATTTCGATCCGGTCTGGGTAGGCGTCCAGGCAACGTTGTTTTCATTCGGGAGCCAAGGTGTGCGTAAAAACCTTCTCATACATTCTCTTTCAAAACATTCTGGGCAAAGTCTTGAACACTTGATTTACAGATGATGCTTCATTGGAACTTGGGACACAACAATGGGACATACATTACAGTCGCACATCCACTACTTAATACCGTCTCGTCGCAGCTGACTGATCGCACGCAATTCTCTTGCTTGTGCAGGTGTTAGGTCGAGCTGCCAACTTAGTCGCCTGTACGCCAGGAATAAAATCGGCCTCGGAACTTTTTGGAAGGTGTACATACTCTGTCAGCTATCATACAGTAGCTTGCGAAGGCCACTTTGTACCTTGCTAGTCATAACCTTTCCTCTCGATTGCAAATGGAACGAGCGAAATATGACTTCCGTACGAGCCCTAGTTTTTCTTGTGTTTCGGGTCCTTGCGCGTAATGTATGTTGGTGATAGTAGGTATCATCATTCTGTGGTATGTCGCAAATGCCTCAATAGTGTTTCGCGGGAAAAGAAATCTTGTTTGTCCAGGGCTTCCCATCTGATTTCGCAGTGCATTTAGATAATACTTGCGTATTGGTTGAACCTATCGGTAACAATTCCACCAACATGACGAATTGCTTCAAAGTCTTTCTTTAATCCGACCTATTAGGGATCCCAAACACAGGAGCAGTACTCACAAGTGTGTAGTGCAAGTATTCTATACACTGTCTCTTTTACAGATAAGCTAGATTTTCCTAGAACGAATGACTTACACAATGTAGTAAAAAAATTGGGGAGATATTGTTCTGTCAACGGCCTCGGACACAACAGGCAGTAAACGTCTGATATTGTCTTTACTGTAAACCGCATTCATAGTTCTTGGTGCGTGCAGTGCATACATAACTTCTAAGGGCACCAGGTGGTCTTGTGATAAGTTTGTGAAATTCTTTAAAATTGCTGTTTTATCTTACCAGCGTAAGGAAAGCCTATTATTTCTCGCGGAAAATGGCAGACATGGTCTTCTGTTATGGTCGAGGAAATAAAAGCAATCGTCGAGCACATGTCCTGTGTGCTGAAAGCTTTCTGGAACGCAGAGTATCCATGGCCAATACCAGATAAACGTGTTCTCATTTGTTTATAATATTCTATAGGTCGTTCTTGATAGCAAAGGGTTTGCAGTAGAAGTGAAGAGTTTCACAGCAGCGAAGATGAATAGGTGCTTATAGCTCTTACGGTATACATTTAAGAGGCCCGCCTGCGTCTGATGCGGTTGCCTCCCTTTCTGACGCTACCTGTGGCCGCACCTCTGGTAGTATTCCACTGAACCAGCCCACTGAGATGTCTGTATCCTAGGCGGACAACATCGATAGTGAGTTGTATAGAGTGATGGAACCCCATTTGTGGGGTCGGATTCCTCTCTGTCACCGTGATGTAACCTTCCATGGGGCCTAATAGGGAGCTCCATATGTTAGAATCAGGCGTCCTCTTGGAAATGGCAGCTTTACAGTCTTATCGGATAGTCATAGTCAATGTCAATACTATTCGCGAGCGCCATAAACAAGCTTTACTCCCGAAATGCTGCGCGCTCCCCAGGGCTTTACAGCTCATGTCTCCCATGCTTCCCATAGTGGTAGAGGAGTGATGATCCTCCTACGTGACGGTATCCTCGCTGATACAGTTGCCTATCTCCCTGATGCCAGAAATATGGCTGTCACGTTTAGTGGTGTCAGGATCATCAACATCCACGTGCAATCTGGTTCGGGTCGCCGCCGCTAGCGTTCTACTTCCTTCTACGAGACAGTCACGCCTCTCTTCATGAGTCGGCAGGATGCATTGATCATGGGAAGCGATTTCAACTTCATCAAGGTGCCCAGGGACTAACTGCCCCGTCACTCTCCAAGTGCGGTGCTAGTGGCAGTTCCTCAGCACCAAAGCCTAGTAGGTTCTTGGGAGCATCTTCAAGGTGATCTTACGGGGTTTACGCATTTCGTGAACCATTTTCTCAGCCGCCTTGATCGTGTTTACATCTCCCTCGATATTGTCTACTGGGTACAGGTCGCTGAGGTCTGACCCGTTGCCTTCTCTGACCATGACGCACATATCTCTGCCATCAATCTATGCAGCCAAAGAGTTTGGCGTGGCCGGGGACCATGGAAACTGAACACGTTGCATCTAACTTCACCCTATTTCCGGCAGATCATCGAAACCACGTGGACGGCTTGTCGTTCACCATTCTCAGAGAACGTATTGTCATGCCATATTCGTTAGAGCTCCAGAAGATGGTGAATCATGCCAAGGGATAGCTCACATCCATTTTTCGCTATCACCTTGAAGGAGCTATGGTCAAGGCACATACACACGACAGATTAGCTCAGGAGCGTCCATCTACGTTCATGTGATAGCGGAACGGCGCCAATGTGGAAGATTTTGATTAATGTTCTTACGACTGATGATGGGCGTCGCTTAGATACCCAACGCGGTATAGGGTCTGCCCTCCATGCACATTATGTTATGCTGTACTCTGCACAACGTCACCATCTCCCGCCTCTGTTCCTCGGGATGAAACGATGGATCAGCCTTTCGACGGCAGTGGCTCTACTAACTGCGCTACACAAGCACGACTCACGCCCCGTTCTCACAGCTACTCTTCCGCCAGTACGTCGTCTCTTACCTTCCGCTTGTGTAGCTCACTCGGTAGAGCACTTGTCCACGAAATGAAATGGTCCTGACTTCGAGTTTCAGTCCGGCACAGAGTTTTGTCTGTCCATAAGTTTCACATGAGCACACACTGCGCTGCAAAGTGAAAATTTCACTCAGGATCGATGGTGTTCTCGGCGTTATCATCCGATTCCCTAGTTATGGTATGGTAATATGTTGTGTTGGTGATTGTTCTACTGCTGGCCTTGCACTTGCTATCGCAAGGGACGATCAGCAGTCCGAGGCCACAGCTGACGAAATAGATCGTCCAGTATTGACGTCAACAATGCGCCAGTACTTTTGGCTAGACCTAGGGTCTACCAATATGACACCACTCCAGGGCAGAAACTGCCCTAAACTCCAGTGCTGCATGAATCTGAAAGCCTACCGTATCGGCAGGCCAGATCCAGCATTCAGCTCGACAACACGGCATCTGACGTCGTGGACCACCTGAGGGGACAACGCCGGCAGTGATCTGAGAGTGATCGAGAACCTTCCGAAACTCCTCGAATCGAATGACACTCGCCATGGTCACCATCATCTCCAAAAGCAGAGCTACTTAGGGTGAGTGCCTAGCTGGCCTTGGTGGCCGGGAGGTTCTAGGCGCTTCAGCCCGGAACCGCGCGACTGCTACGGTCGCAGGTTGGAATACTGCCTCGGGCATGGATGTGTGTGATGTCATTAGGTTGGTTAGGTTTAAGTAGTACTAAGTTCTAGGGGACTGATGACCTCAGATGTTAAGTGCTATAGTGGTCAGAGCCATTTGAGTGCCTACCTCGTCAGCGGGAGGCAATACCGCCGCATCAGGGAGGCATCGACTTCCACTCCAAGCTGATGCAGCGCACTTGGCAGCCGTGAATCCGCTTTGGCTTCTTCTCCTGATTATGTTGCCGCCAGTCGGAGCAGAAGAACCAGCAACGGCTTGTATTTTCAGCAATAAATGACATAATATTGAATATTGTTTGATTGCGTCTAACGACGCCGCACAGGCCCTCGGTCTGCATCCTGACGATTCAGTAGGGATTTCTAGGCCAGCAGAGGGTAGCCCCTACAAATTGGTGTACGGAAGAGTTCCAGCCCAGCGTCAGTAAGAGACGCTCTCCAGCGATCCGGCACACTGACAACAGTCACAGAGGGTAAGTCAAAGAGAAGCCTTCGTTATTTTGCTATATTCAGGTTAGGGCTTAAGACCTGCTGGATTTATCGCAGTTCACGGGTAACAGTTGGCAAGATTATCTTGTTCCGAGACTTTGAAAAAATTATAATTTAAGGGGGACATGGTACAGCGTGTGATATATTTGTACCAGCAACATGTACTATTTGTAGAAAATGCAGTCACATGCCAGGCGATTTTCCAGGGTGTCGTTGGTTAATGATTCAGCGTAGGAATTAAATGTGATTGTTTTATTTTTGTAATTGTGGCTACTGACTTTTGTCGGAAGCAATACTAATTTGATTCGTATAACAGAGGAAGAGATAAATTGTACACCGTTCAAAAACGCTAATGTGGCGATAAATGTCCTTACAGAACAGCTTTCTAATTACTGGAGGATAAAGAACAGCATAAAAAGTCAACGAACAACTTACTTAATAAGTGAAATCGTTATTCTCAGAACAAAAGCCTCATGCGCGCTTGTGTGGGACTGAAATAGTAATAAGTGCTTTTTCGTCATTCAATCATCCTTCAGCCGCTAATCTAGTAACTACCTTATCCAGAAAAATAATAGACGTTACTGTGTTTACAGACGATATGTTTGCCACGGCCGCGTTAAGTCCTGGCCAGATGAAACATGCTTGCTGATGGCCGAATTACGAATCATGGGCGAGGCGAAAAGGTGCATGTTGTACTATGAACGCGTAATAAAGTACCCACGTTCAGTGAGTTCAGGTTTGCCTCAGAGGTACAGTAAACAGAACAGTGCACGGTTGTTTAGTGAGAAATTCAAGAATTTAACACTGATGGCGAATGAAACAGTGGCATATCTTTCCGACGGAATACGCAGTATTAAACCTCTGGTGCCGACTAGGGGAATCTCCTGACGAAGTCTGGGTACTGTTGTCAGAGGACGCAGCGCCACAGAAAGCTATCAAAGAGGTCGTCCTTGTGATCTATGACAAAGCCAAATTACATTCTTAGCACATAGTTACATATTCTGCTTCTTTGGAATACCAGATTTTGCCTCTTTCTTCTGACGAAGAAAACATGCGTGAAAGGTATTTTCAGAAAGACGACGAGGTGGTCTGCAAGGTGGAACGTCTCATGAACTTATAAAACTTGGGGTTTTACAATCGTAGATGGGAAAAATGTATTGCAGTGAGGGGCGGACTTACAGAGAAGAAATAAGACTAACAAGGTGAACACGGCAAATGTCATAGTCCGATTTCCCAGAAACTTCACTCAGTGGAAGAGGAGTCAAAATAAACGAACATATGTCTCGGTCTATCCATAGTTACTCACCCGTTTCTGAGAAAACGACAGTCACAGTTTTTGAGGTAGTTTATGTGCCGTTCAGCACGTAACCAGCTCATCCGCAGTGCTGGCACAGCGGCTAGCGTTTGGTGCTGCACAGTTTTGGACTCCTGTTAGAAATTCCACTATGGCATTTCTAACTTTTTAATGTTTTTTTCATATGTGTACCCATATCCGTAGGACATTACTACACGAGTGAGTAAAACAATGAATGAATGAGAAAAATTTGATTTTGTTTACAGTAATATTCCTGCTATGTGTCTTGCCAGTAACATTGATTGTATTGCGTACTTGTTCCCGATAGTAAATTTCGGTCGGCTAGCAAGTATACCGGTTTATTCCTGCAGTCTGCAAGAAGGGTTTTCTTTTTAATCGATTCTGACCTGCCCAGCTGGTTTTGTCCTCTTGAGGTAGTGAGTAAAGGAGGGGAAACATTCCCGAATTAGTTCTCAAAGCAAATAGGTAGCAATGGCCTGTATACACACATATTAGATAATAAATCCATGATACTTACTGCAAAACCCAGTTGTAACTTTACAATTAATATAACACTCTTCCATCCCCTAACTTGACAGGAAACAGTAGTGTAGTAACCTTCTACGGACATGGGTAGATACGTACGAAAGAAAATAAGGAAAGGAATGATCGGGTTTGGAACATGGGGTGCAAAATTGTGAAGCTGTGGCGCTATCCAGTGTGCCAACTCTTAACTCGAACTGAATGCGCAATGAAAAGCTTCTAAATTACGTCAGAAAACTTGACTTTCTTTTTCTCAGAAACGGTCGAGTATCTAAAAATAAGCCGAGACACTTGTTCGCTTATTTTGACCCCCCTTAGACTGACCAAACACCATGGGAAATTGGATTTGGCACTTTCGGTGTTCTCCTTGTAGGTTACAAGACCGTAGCTTGATATTTTCAACACTTGCTTTACGCTTCACGATGGTAAAGGTGAAAAACTTACGGCGATAAGAATATTTTTTTCCTTGACAGTGAGCACTATAAACATCGCTTCCATTTCGTGTTCGGGTGTCATACCAGTGATGCCCCGAACGTGTCTGTTTTTGGTTACAGTTCCTGGTGCCTCGCTACTACGGTGTCGCCTGCTGGCGAACGTGCTCGCCGGCGCCAGCGCGCTCATCCATCTTGCCGGCGCGGCCATCCTGAGCTGCCACGGCGTATTTCAATTCCGGCAGCCAATATTTCGGTAATGCGGCTTCACGCTGCCCGCAAGGCGGAGTCACGGTGCGGGGCCGCCCCCGCCAGATGACGTATCTGCAGCGTTCTGCGTGCCGTCATAAATAACGGCCTGGCAGAAGCTATTTTAGCGCAATGAAGCGCGCAGACACGTTAGCCCTCCGGCGCGGTCTCCCGGGCAACCGGGGCCCGCTAGCGCGCTCGGCCATCGCCGGCTGACGTGACGAGAATCAACCTCAGGTACTCATCACGTGGGCCGGAGCCGCCTCCGTCCACCTAAGGTGCCTCCACACAGAGCGCGCGGTGGTAAGAGGCGATAATCTGCATATTGAGGATTGACTGAGGTTCACCCAGTGGTCTCTTGTACAGAAAGAGAATGCTTGTTCTCTGTCGCGTTCGTTCTCTCGATGGTGGAAGATTTCAGTGCGAAAAGAGAACAAAATCCAATGATTGTCAATGACGCACAGCCTAATTGCAATTTAGGTCGGCATAATGGAACCACCAAAGTCTGTCGCAAAAATATTAAATATTTTTACACAGAGAAGTATTTCCGTGAAGCGACTTCGTAACTAGTTAGCATTACGTGCAAGAAGAGGCGGCTCTTGGCTTTAATATAACGGAAGGCTGCCAATTTGTTACCTATTGGATCAAATTCACGAGTGTCCCAGTATCTTACCGATTCATTTGTTCTCAGCAATTAAGTCTAAAAGTACGTGTTTCTAGCAGTTATCTGTATTACACAAGTTGAGAAAACCATTGAAATATATCTCAAATATGAAAAGGAACTTGGAAATAACACAGTTTATCAAACAAGTGCTGTTAGTGAGAAAGGAACTTATCAGCAACTCAAAATAACGACACATGTTTCATGCATTAATATAATTTAATCAATCTTCGACGTTAAATGTTCTTAACCGATTGCTTTGAAATTTTGACACAACGCTGAATTCTAATATGGGCGTGGTTTTAGATACTTAATTCTATAACATATGATGTGTATTGTACGTCGATGTACTTCTACAGCGTTAGCGGACTATTATATTTAAATTTATGTATCACATATATTTAAAATAAGTAATAAAAAAAAACACTTGCGTATACCAACGGACCGTTGTGTCAAAATTTCAAAGCAATCGTTCAAAAACTTTCGGAGATTATCTATTATGAACATCTACATTTTCTAAGCAAGTACAAACGTAGATGTTCGTTTCTTCAAAATCTCAGATCTCCGTAGACTGCTTTGAATACTCAAGTTGTGTTATACAACAATGTAGCGCCATCAGATATAACTGTAATATACGTGTAATTAAAGGGTAAATGTTATAGGAATGTAAATGTTGGTATGTTCAAAGTCGTTAATCTCCTAAAGTTCTTGACCAGTTGCTTTGAAATTTTGACACAACGTTGAATTTCAATATAGTCTTGTTTTTAGGTACCGAATCCTTTAGTAAGGGAAAACATTTTTCCAAAAATCTCAAAATGTACCATTCCGATTTATTACAAATTTTTTCACGTTACTACAGTAAAAGTTTAGACATATATAGACTATATAAGGCCAGACAGAGTTGAGAAGAGGAAATGGAAAGACGGGTGGGAGAAAGTGGGCATAGAAAACGGGAAGAGGAAGGTGGACAGAGAAAGGAGGATGAGGTAATAGAATGAGAGACGGCGGGAAACAGAGAGGGGGAGAGAGAGAGATAGAGAGAGAGAGGGGGGAGGAGAAGTTGGACAGAGATAGGGGAATGGGGAGATGGACGCAGACAGAGGAGAAAAGGAGATTAGGACGTGTATCCAAGTCTCGTACATATTAGACGTCTAATGTCTCTTTCCTTTATTTTCCAGTTAAGCAGACTGAGCCATAGTAAAGCGTAGATGGATACAGTTATATGTACCAAACACTATCAAGCACTAATATTAAACATGGGTTAATGACGCATCCAAACATAGGAGAGAGATACGGTAGGAATGGATTCGAGAATGAAGGTATAGCCGCGCTGTTGATTCGTCCACATCTATGTACTTCTTTTTCTTGTACCGCATTGAAGCAGGTTCAGCATGGTTATTACCATATTTGGCGCTTTTAATTTAAAGGGTGCCGGATGCCTTTTCTGTCGCCACCCCGTTACTCCATGGGGCGCAATACGTTTACCCCAACTGTCCCCGTGTAGTGCTGCTCCGGTGAAAGTGGGCGAAAGATTTCTGAAAGTCTGCGAATCGTTTAACTGAGGGAGAACTTGGGCATTACCCCAGTATTTACCTAATGGGATGTAGGAAACCACTTAACAACCATATCGAGACTAGACGGCAAACCAACCTTCATCGATCCAAGGCCCGGGCACCTCCCCGTCCTAGAGCGGAGCTTTACCATGCGCTACTATATCTTCATGGATACTCTGCAAATAACATTTAAGTGCCTAGCAGAGGGTTCATAGAACCACCTTCACAATTCTCTATGATTCTAATCTCGAATAGCGCACGGAAAGAACGAACACCTATATCTTTCCGTACAAGCTCTGATTTCCCTTATTTTATCGTGGTGATCATTTCTCCCTATCTAGATCGGTGTCAACTAAATATTTTCGATTTCGGAGGAGAAAGTTGGTGATTGGAATTTCGTCGCAACGAAAAACGCCTTTTTTTAAATGATGTCCATCCTAAATCATGTATCATTTCAGTTACACTCTCTCCCATATATCGCGATAATACAAAACGTGCTGCACTTCTTTGAACTTTTTCGATGTACTCCGTCAGTCCTATCTGGTAAGGATTCCACCACCCTCAGCAGTATTCTAAAAGAGGACGGACAAGCGTTGTGTAGGTAGTCTCCTTAGTAGATCTGTTGCATTTTCTAAGTGTCCTGCCAACAAAACGCAGTCTTTGGTTAGCCTTCCCCACAACATTTTCCTTCCAATTTAAGTTGTTCGTAACTGTAATTCCTAGGTATTTTGTTGAATTTACCGCCTTTAGATTTGACTGATTTATCGTATAACCGAAGTTTAACGAGTTCCTTTTAGCACTCATGTAAATGACCTCATACTTTTCGTTATTTAGGGTCAAATGCCAATTTTCACACCATTCAGATATCTTTTCTAAGTCGTTTTGCAATTTGTTTTGATCTTCTGGTGACTTTATTAGTCGATAGAAGGCAGTGTCATCTGAAAACAACCTAAGACGGATGCTCAGATTGTCTCCCAAATCGTTTATATAGATAAGGAACAACAAAGGGCCTATAACACCACCTTGCGGAACGCCAGAGATCACTTCTGTTTTACTTGATGACTTCCCGTCAGTTACTACGAACTGTGGCCTGTCTGACAGGAAATCACAAATCCAGACACATAACTCAGACGATATCCGATAAGCACGCAATTTCACTACAAGTCGCTTGTGTGGTACAGTGTCAAAAGCCTTCCGGAAATCCAGAAATACGGAATCGGTCTGAAATTCCTTATCAATAGCACTCAACATTTCATTCAAGAGCTAGTTTTGTTTCACAAGAATGACGTTTTCTAAAGTCATGTTGACTGTGCCGCAATAGACCGTTTTCTTCGAGGTAATTCATAATGTTCAAACACAATATATGTTCCAGAATCCTGCTACATATCGACGTTAATGATATAGGCCTGTAATTAAGTGGATTACTCCTACTATCGTTCTTGAATATTGGAGTGACCTGTGCAAATTTCCAGTCTTTGGGTACGGATCTTTCGTCTAGCGAACGGTTGTTTGTGATTGTTAAGTACGGAGCTAATGCATCAGCATACTCTGAAACTAACCTAATTGGTATACGGTCTGGACAGGGCGACTTACTTTTATTAAGTGATTTAAGTTGCTTCACTACTCCAGGGATATTCACTTTTACGTTACTCATGTTGGCAGCTGTTCTTGATTCGAATTCTGCAATATGTACTTCTTCTTTTGTGAAGGCATTTCGGAAGGTTGTGTTTAGTAACTCTGCTTTGGCAGCACTGTCTTCGATAGTATCTACATTGTTACCGCGCAGAGAATGAACTTGTTTCTTGCTGCTAACATACTTCACATAAGCGCAGAATCTCTTTGGATTTTCTGCCAGGTTTCTAGACAAAGTCTCTGTATACATACTCCTGAAACTACGTTCTGGTGCACTGTGATGGGTACCTTGTTGCGCTGCTCGTCATTCCTCTCCTCTTCCTATCGCCAATAGAGCGAGTGGAACAGGACAAGAGCGAGGGAGAAACGATGGTCTATATGTCTCAGTACGAGCCCTACCTTCTCACATCTTGGTAGTACTTACGCGAAATGTGCGTTGATGACAGTAGAATCGTTCTGCAGTGAGCTTTAAATGCCGGTTCTCTAAATTTTCTCACTAACGTCTTCGTTCATTGTTTCTTCCAATTTTTCCAACTTCGTCACAGACATCAGCACTCTCTTCTTTCATGGAACACCTCTGGTTTTCAGTTTTTTGCGGCACGAAAAATGAGAGAAGAAAGCGAGTAAGTGAGACAACTAAGCAGCGTCCACGAGACTTTTTTCTTAAATGAGAGACTTACATTTAATCACTAAAACGATAAATACTCTTTGGGACTGCGATATAAAAGTTAATTTTTAATAGGAATACTTTTTCTTTTTGGATGGAGAAAGGGAATGTGCTGTCTCCTTCCGGAATAATAATGAAATTAATCTGTGAAATTACGGACTCAGAAAAGGGTTTTGTTGCGAGGTTTTAAGGAGGAAGAGCATTGAGCAACGCCAAACTTTTTGAGAGATTGTAAATAACCAGTTTATGTTAATTTACTGGATGTTAGTTATAGTGTAAGCTATCAAACATTTCTCTTCTTTCATTGAGCACACTACAGACCGTTTTCTTTCTTTTAAAAATTAAATTATATACAACCCTTACGTCAAAGAACATCAGTTTTGCTGTTGATGTACGTAATCTATTGCGAATCGGACCACGTTGTATATACGTGGGACTGGTTAAGTCTTTATTTTCAAAAAGGCGCGTAGCCCGTCATCTGCTTACAGAAGTAAAGCTATTTCACAGGACTAATTCACACTGTGTCAGTTAGCGTCTGCCCTTCTTGTAAGAGGACAACCGTGAGAGTGTGTGCTAGCTGAATGATTTTGATTAGACAGATATCCGCACGCTCTTCTATATGTCTGTTGTTGCTCTGGCCTCTCAGTGTCTACCGAGGGAAATGCAACAACATGTTTTTAAATAACTTGAATACATGATATATCTGCTATCTACGAATTACAGCGTATCAGACTATAAAGCCGTGACTGCAATTTACAAAAATCAATACTGCTGTGCAGTAAAATCTGGGTCTCAACTTTCTCCTGTATTACGTTATAACAGCTAACTCTCTTCACTTGCTATGGTTACAGGGTTTGGTCCAGAATATAGGCGATCGAAATTAAGTATTCAGTACAGAAATATACTTTTTTCTTGAATCCGACACTAGTGGTCTTGTTTTACCATGTGTATTGACCATATTGTTAATGAAGGGTTCGTCGCTATTGGTCAGAAATCAGTAAAGAATTCTGTATCTATTTTCTAATTCCTTTGAAGGAGGACATAATGACAAAACTTCCACAGAGGTGGCGTACGAATTACACCACACATTACTCACGAAAATAAAAACAAAATGACAGTCGACATTATGAATAGGTTTGGCTCGTATTGCGAAAATTGTCTTCACTTCCTATTATGATTTAACCGTTTGCTGACCACCGAGGTGTTGCTTCCCGCTAGTTGTGTGGACACATACAGGGTGTTTCAAAAATGACCGGTATATTTGAAACGGCAATAAAAACTAAACGAGCAGCGATAGAAATACACCGTTTGTTGCAATATGCTTGGGACAACAGTACATTTTCAGGCGGACAAACTTTCGAAATTACAGTAGTTACAATTTTCAACAACAGATGGCGCTGCAAGTGATGTGAAAGATATAGAAGACAACGCAGTCTGTGGGTGCGCCATTCTGTACGTCGTCTTTCTGCTGTAAGTGTGTGCTGTTCACAACGTGCAAGTGTGCTGTGGACAACATGGTTTATTCCTTAGAACAGAGGATTTTTCTGGTGTTGGAATTCCACCGCCTAGAACACAGTGTTGTTGCAACAAGAAGAAGTTTTCAACGGAGGTTTAATGTAACCAAAGGACCGAAAAGCGATACAATAAAGGATCTGTTTGAAAAATTTCAAAGGACTGGGAACGTGACGGATGAACGTGCTGGAAAGGTAGGGCGACCGCGTACGGCAACCACAGAGGGCAACGCGCAGCTAGTGCAGCAGGTGATCCAACAGCGGCCTCGGGTTTCCGTTCGCCGTGTTGCAGCTGCGGTCCAAATGACGCCAACGTCCACGTATCGTCTCATGCGCCAGAGTTTACACCTCTATCCACACAAAATTCAAACGCGGCAACCCCTCAGCGCCGCTACCATTGCTGCACGAGAGACATTCGCTAACGATATAGTGCACAGGATTGATGACGGCGATAAGCATGTGGGCAGCATTTGGTTTACTGACGAAGCTTATTTTTACCTGGACGGCTTCGTCAATAAACAGAACTGGCGCATATGGGGAACCGAAAAGCCCCATGTTGCAGTCCTATCGTCCCTGCATCCTCAAAAAGTACTCGTCTGGGCCGCCATTTCTTCCAAAGGAATCATTGGCCCATTTTTCAGATCCGAAACGATTACTGCATCACGCTATCTGGACATTCTTCGTGAATTTGTGGCGGTACAAACTGCCTTAGACGACACTGCGAACACCTCGTGGTTTATACAAGATGGTGCCCGGCCACATCG
Source organism: Schistocerca nitens (assembly GCF_023898315.1). Lineage (NCBI taxonomy): Eukaryota > Metazoa > Arthropoda > Insecta > Orthoptera > Acrididae > Schistocerca > Schistocerca nitens. The sequence continues at coordinate 777,930,096 of NC_064614.1, forward strand.
CACGGCCGACGTCTTTAATTTCCTGAATGAATATTTCGATGATCGTGTGATTGCTTTGGGCTATCCGAAACATACAGGAGGCGGCGTGGATTGGCCTCCCTATTTGCCAGACATGAACCCCTGTGACTTCTTTCTGTGGGGACACTTGAAAGACCAGGTGTACCGCCAGAATCCAGAAACAATTGAACAGCTGAAGCAGTACATCTCATCTGCATGTGAAACCATTCCGCCAGACACGTTGTCAAAGGTTTCGGGTAATTTCATTCAGAGACTACGCCATATTATTGCTACGCATGGTGGATATGTGGAAAATATCGTACTATAGAGTTTCCCAGACCGCAGCGCCATCTGTTGTTGAAAAGAAAATTGTAACTACTGTAATTTCGAAAGTTTGTCTGCCTTAAAATGTACTGTTGTCCCAAGCATATTGCAACAAACGGTGTATTTCTATCGCTGCTCGTTTAGTTTTTATTGCCGTTTCAAATATACAGGTCATTTTTGAAACACCCTGTATTAATATGAGATATTGTCTGAACCGTGGCGCCATTAAGTCAGCAGACTGTTCTGTCTGGTGCCACTAGCTCAAGGGTGGTATCGACTATACCTCTTGCGGCCCCGTTGCCAATATCTATGAGGAAGAGTTGTTATCTGTGGGTTATATTCTCAGAAGCTCTTTGCTGGCGGATATACACGGGTTCGCTGGCTCGATAAAGGAGGCACCAAGTTTAGGGATTGGCTGTAGCGTCGCGACGAGAGGCGGTCACGAGGTCCGAGCGGCCGGAACCACGAGGGCTTACGCAGAGTGCTTCACCGGGGTCAGCGTCGACTAATAGCAGCAGGCCGACATTCCGTCGATAGGTTGGCAATATCTGCGTCGGACGACCGCTCGTGGCCTGGCTGCCCCCTTGTAACTGGCTGTCATCGGCACCATTCAGTAACCGCCGCGACGCACCGTGAATCCATGGAACTGCTTGCTGATGAAATGGAGTAACATTCTGTAATCGTCATGGTGATTGGTGTCGTTGTCTATCCGGCCACCTAATTACTTTCTGGTCTGTACCCGATCCTCAGAGTTTTACTCGGCCGGCTCTTTGGTCGTATTGTACTAGTCACTAGTTTGAAAATTTGTTCTGATGTTATATTGCCCTTTCTTCCTTGTTTGTACCCGATCATTAATGCTTTAATGAATCAGCTCCTGGTCGAAAATTCAGTCGGAACAATTGTACCAAGGCACACGTTGCCGTTAAACAAATCGGGGTCTTGAGGTTAGATTTAGATGTTAACTGGTTCAATCTCTTGATTGTAATTGTATTTGAGGTAATCTGAACTACCTGTTGTATTAAGTTGAGCGTTCCTGTCTTTGAAAGACCAGGTTATTATTGGTATATTTTTAATTGGATCGCCGGCCGAAGTGGCCGTGCGGTTAAAGGCGCTGCAGTCTGGAACCGCAAGACCGCTACGGTCGCAGGTTCGAATCCTGCCTTGGGCATGGATGTTTGAGATGTCCTTAGGTTAGTTAGGTTTAACTAGTTCTAAGTTCTAGGGGACTAATGACCTCAGCAGTTGAGTCCCATAGTGCTCAGAGCCATTTGAACCATTTTTTTTTAATTGGATCTTGTGGTTCCGCCGAGCTAGTTCTCTTGTAATAAGTGCTCATATGCAATGTTTTAAAACGTTCCTTCAGAGCGATCTTCATAACTGAGAAGCAATTTAGATTTTGACATATTAACAGACAACTGTCACCAGGACTTTATTCAGAATAACATTGTCAAAAGGGGCGGTTTGGGATGTAGTCGCACCTTGCTGTTGAATGAAATGAAAAGGTTGCTAGCTTTGAAGCAAGTCTTTTCAATGTCATAATTGTTTCCTAATTTAACCTTTAACCTTCCAAATAAAAAAAAAATTGTTTTCGAGTAATTGAAACACTCTTGTCATCAATATTACATATATGTTTTCATGTGTTGCAGAAGGGCCTTTAATAAAAGAAACTGTGTCCAGCGCGGTAGTAAACACCACGGGCAGATTGCAGGTCCGGGCCATTATAATTATTGTCATGTTGTTCTTGTATTGATTTCTCGTGTAAAAGCTTATTCATTTGTTAATTTGTAAAGAAAACAAATTTATGATTATATATTGTTAAGTAAACGGGTTGTGTGAAGGAACGTTACATTGGTGGCTCCTGCCTTCCACGTATTCCTTAATACCATCAAATACCACCTCTCACTGTCTGTCTATTAAAATCTGGGTCTCACTTTCTCCTGTATTACGTTACAACAGCTACCTCTATTCATATGCTATGGGTACAGATTCTGACCCAGCATACTTTCTTGTCATCAGTCATCACGAATTCCTCTACAGTGCTCACCTCTTCATCTTAGAGTAGCACTTGCAACCTACGTCCTCAATTATTTGCTGGATGTATTCCAATCTCTGTCTTCCTCTACAGTTTTTGCCCTCTACAGTTACCCCTAGCACCATATCTCAAATGCTTCGATTCTCTTCTGTTCCGGTTTTCCCATAGTCCATGTTTCCCTACCATACAATGCTGTATTCCAAACGTAAATTCTCAGAAATTTCTTCCTCAAATTAAGGACTATATTTGATATTAGTAGACTTCCCTTGGCCAGGAATGCCCTTTTTGCCAACGCTAGTCTGCTTTTGATGGCCTTCGTCATTGGTTATTTTAATGCATAGATAGCAGAATTCCTTAACATCAGCGAATCGTCTCACTGATATTCTTTCACCTTGAATTTTAGTTTCCTTCCTGAACCTCTCTTTTATTTCCACCATTGCTTCCTCGATGTACAGATTGAACAGTAGGGGCGAAAGGCTACATCCTTGCCTTACACCCTTTTTTATACATCGTTCTTGGTCGTCCATTCTTATTATTCCATCTCGGCCGTTGTACATATTGTATATGACCCATCTCTCCCTATAGCTTACCCCTACTTTTTTCAGAATTTCGAACATCTTGCCCCATTTTACATTGTCGAACGCTTTATCCAGCTCGATAGATCATATGAATGTGTCTTGATTCTTCTTTAGTCTTCCTTCAATTATTAACCGCAACGTCAGAATTGCCTCTCTCGTGCCTTTACCTTTCCTAAAGCCAAACTGATCGTCATCTAGGGCATCCTCAATTTTCTTTTCCATTTTTCTGTGTATTATTCTTGTAAGCAACTTGGAGGCATGAGCTGCTAAGCTGATTATGCGGTAATTCTCGCACTTGTCAGCTCTTGCCGTCTTCGGAATTGTGTGAATTATGGTTTTCCGAAAGTCAGATGGTTTTCTGCCACTTCCCCCAATGATTTTAGAAATTTTGATGGAATGCTATCTATCCCTTCTGCCTTATTTGATCTGAAGTCCTCCAAAGCTCTTTGAAATTCTGATGTTAATACTGAATCCTCTATCTCTCCTAAATCGACTCCTGTTTCTTCTTCTACCACATCAGACTTTTCACCTATCTGCTCTCTCCTCTGCATTTATTTCATTTCTCAGCAACTTGTGTTTTTGTAGTTCTGAGTTTCCTGGAGCATTTTTGTACTTACTCCTTTCATCCATCAATTGAAGTATTTCTTCTGTTACCCACGGTTTCTTCGCATTTACATTCTTTGTACCTATATTTTCCTTCCCAACTTCTGTGATGGCGCTTTTTAGAGATGTCCATTCCTCTTTAACTGTACTGCCCACTGAGCTATTCCCTATTTCCTTATTTATAACCTTAGGGAACTTCCTTAGTATTTCTGTATCCCACTTCTTTGCGTATTGATTCGTCCTGACTAGTGTTTTAAACTTTAGCCTACTCTTCATCACTACTATATTGTACTCCTGGGTACACCTTGCAATCTAGTATCTGATTTCGGAATCTCTGACCATGGTATAATCCAAAAGATATCCCTTATCACCCGGCCTTTTCCGCCTCTTGTGATTATTGAACAGAATATTCGCAATTACTAGCTGAAATTTGTTATAGAACTCAATCAGTCTTTCTCCTCTCTCATTCTTCGTCCCAACCCCATATTCTCCTGTAACTTTTTCTTCTACTCCTTCCCCTTCAACTGCATTCCAGTCCCCTATGACTATTAGATTTTCATCCTCCTTACAAACTGTATAACCCTTTCAATATCCTCATACACTTTCTCTCTCTTTTCATCTACAGCTTGCGATGTCGGCATCTATACCTGAACTATCGTTGTCGGTGTTGGTTTGTTGTCGATTCTGATAAGAAAAACAGTAACACACTCTCTTCCCTACCTTCCTGTGCATAACGAATCCTACTCTCCTTATACCGTTTTCTGCTGCTGTTAATATTACCCTGTACTCATGTGCCCAGAAATCCTTGTTTGCCTTCTTTCAGCTTCACTCCAGTGACCCCTACTGTATCTAGATCGTGCCTTTGCATTTGACGGAGCGAGGTGGCGCAGTGTTTAGCACACTGGACTCGCATTCGGGAGGACGACGGTTCAAACCCGCGTCCAGCCATCCTGATTTAGGTTTTACGTGAATTTCTCTAAATCGCTTCAGGCAAATGCCGGGATCGCTCCTTCTAAAAGTCACGGTTGATTTCCTTCCCTACCCCTCCCCAAATCCAAGCTTGCGCTCCATCTCTGATGACCTCGTTGTCGACGGGACGTTAAACAATTTTTCCTCTCCTCTCTCCTTTGCATTTACCTTTTCAGATTTTCTAGTTTCCCTACCAAGTTCAAGCTTTTGACATTCCACGTCGCGACTCGTAGAACGTTATCCTTCCCTTGATTATTCAATCTTTTTCTCATGATAACCCCCCCTTGGTATTCCCCTCCCGGAGATCCGAATGGCGGGCTATTCCGGAATCTTTTTCAATGGAGAGATCATCTTGACTCTTCTTCAATTATATGCCAAATGTCCTGTAGATACACATTACGTGTCTATAATACAGTGATTTCCATCGCCTTCTGCATCCTCATGCCGTTGATCATTGCTGATTCTTTCGCCTTTAGGGGCAGTTTCACACTCCTACGACAAGAGAGTGCCCTGAACCTCTGTCCGTTCCTCCGCCCTGTTTGACAAGGCCGTTGCCAGAATGACAGTGGCCTCTTATGCCGGAAGTCATCGGCTGCCAGAGCTGATTATTAATCAAAATTTAACAGAGGCGAGATTCGAACCCGGGACCGAAGTAGTTTTGAGTATGATCAAAGACGCTACCCCTAGACCACGGGGTAAATTAAATATTCGCTTCACAAATATAATTTCTTCCTAATTCGAAGTACGGATGACTGTTTAAACTACCCCGGGGACACTTTCAATGAAGTGTCTGACTTCTGAATGTGTGTGGAGGAATAGCAACCCATTCCTCCTCAAGAGCCCACAGCAGAAAAGGTAATGATGACTGTCACTGGGATCTGGAGTGGATGTTCTAAGGGTTAGGATATAACACCATCACAACGGTGTTCCTCTTGATTCATATCAAGGCTCTGATCAGATCAATCCATTTATGTAATGTTATTGTCCACAAACCATTGCCTCACAGATACTGCTTTGTGACGGGATTCATTTTCTTGCTCATAGGATCGTCGTCTCCTAAGTGTAGACAGTTCTGTACAATGGTTCATATTAATTTCATATTAATCCGCGTTTAGCTTTTCTTAAGCACTAAGAAGGGGACCACATCTTAACCACGGAAAATACGTTGATACTGTAACACCACGTCCTCCGTGCTTCACTCATGGGACGACGCATGATATCAGGTAACGTTCTCCAGGCATTACCAAACCCCCAACCCCTACCATTGGACTGCCATACGGTGTAGTTTCTAGTCACACATTGTCCAATGGTATCGCTCTGTACACCATCTCAAGCGTTGCTTACCATTGACTAATGAGGAGCTGCTCGAACATTGTATCCCGTTCATTGCAACTCCAAACCCACAGTCGTTATGCTACCTGAATTACTGCTGGTTTCTTGCGACTTTTTACAACCATCCCTTGCAGTGCTCAACGGTCTCTGTTGTCAGTACATGAGCTCTGCCGGGCCTTGGTGTCGCTGCGGTTATTCCTTCTCTTTTAACGCGACACTCACGTCAAAAATGGTTCAAATGGCTCTGAGCACTATGGGACTCAACTGCTGTGGTCATCAGTCCCCTATAACTTAGAACTACTTAAACCTAACTAACCTAAGGACATCACACACATCCGTGCCCGAGGCAGGATTCGAACCTGCGACCGTAGCAGCAGCGCGGCTCCCGACTGGAGCGCCTAGAACCGCACGACCACCGCGGCCGGCACTCACGTCACCAACAGTCAACTCGAGCAGCTTTTGAAGGGTTCAAATGTCCCAGATGGATTTGTTTCTCTAATGACATCATCCAGTGACTAGTCCCCGTTCGAAATCGCTGTCCTCTCCTGACCGAAAGATCCTGTTGTTATGGTAACATAATATTCCACGCTTTTTGCAGCCTCTTGTGACATCTTGTGTTCAGTTCTCCATTACATATGGGCGTCCGGATACTGTTGGCCAGGAGATGTACACCACATGTGTACGAGGATTCTGAGGGAGAAGACAATAGCCCTGAACTCAATTATGACACAGTGAAGAGGAAGTGAAGATTATTGTGCTAAAGGGAGTTTTGTTTCTGATGCCACCCTATCATACCAATGTGTTCTATCACGATTTTTCAAAAATAAGTTAGTTACCCTGCATACTCGCCAGATCTAGATCAGGGTGGTTCCTTCCTCTTCCCTAAGATGAAAATATGTTGATGGGTAAAGATTTGGTACAGTGTAGGAAATTCATGTGGAATTACATATTAAAGAAAGGATCAATTTCAAAAGTGACAGATGTTTTTATCTGTCTACTCGCTGCCAACGGCAATAGTTTGCATGCGACGGTACTTGACATGATCAGGTAAGTATTACTAATTTCAAAAAAAAAAAAAATGGTTCAAATGGCTCTGAGCACTATGGGACTCAACTTCTGAGGTCATTAGTCCCCTAGAACTTAGAACTAGTTAAACCTAACTAACCTAAGGACATCACAAACATCCATGCCCGAGGCAGGATTCGAACCTGCGACCGTAGCGGCCTTGCGGTTCCAGACTGCAACGCCTTTAACCGCACGGCCACTTCGGCCGGCTACTAATTTCAATTAATGTAATTCTTGACCTGTTGGATAAAATCCCGTGCACTTGCTCGATTAGGATGTTGCCTATAATCATATTAGTGTAGAAACCTAAGTCTGACTGCTTAAAGATATGAGATGGAGCGTGACGAACACTATCGGGTGCCTCAGTAGATAACAAGTGATTGTTCCGTCACCTATTGTTTCGGTCAATTAATTGATATTAAAGTACCTATTGCTTTTGCGTCGGACAGGTACGGAGCTGCGACAGTGATGTGAACGCAAAACAGAGCAGGCGAATGCGAACAGCCGGACCGCACGAACCTCGCTGGCGCTGCCAAAAGTGAGCTGTCACAGAGGACGTCGGCGGGACCGCTCGCAATTTTGTGTACGCCGAACTCGCCAGACGGCCAGGCGGGCCGGGAGAGGTCAAAAGCAGCGGCACGACCGCCCCACCAAACGAGTCGCCTCATTTACTGTTTTAACGTACACTCCATTTTTATGTTTTTCCTCCCAGATCGGTGCCCCGTTTTATCTTCCCGCTTCGAGAGCGTTTCGCACACACCTTTGAGTCGGAGGTCATAGCGCGAAGAGTGTTCACGCGCTAGTAGCATACTACTAATGTCTGCTCACTAATGAGAAATTTTCGACGCGTTCAACACTGGAGTGTCAAAACACGAAAAAAAGAGAACAAAAAACGAAGAGAGGGACGAGCGAGAGCAGCTTCTATAATTTCCTGTCTGTTTTTTCCTCATCGAACGTCGATTTTATTCTTTCCATCTCTTTCTTTTTGCCATAACTGTGGCTGCCATAGCGAACACCAAACTATGTGTCTTTCTCCTCCTTTTTTAAATTTTTTTTTAGAGTTGTTTCGCCGGAAACGCACGCACAGAAAAGAGTCCGCCTGCTGGTGTTAACTGGAGCTACGGGTATATTGGCAGCGGATATTGCGAGCTGGTTTGCCCCCAATCGATTTCCCCTCCATTAGTCTCGCGTTGGCTGTACACCCCACACCGTCGTCGTTGCGGCGCAGCTCCCTCCTACAGAGGAGGCTGCGTCCGTCGCCGCCTTCGAGCACTAAATTAGTGATATTAGCGAGAAGCACAGTCTGCCACCATCTCGCTGGCCAGTTCCTCGAGCCATCTCCTTCTCTCTCTCTCTCTATCTCTCTCTCTCTCTCTCTCTAGTGGCAGTTCGTTAGGGGTCCACGTTGCCTTACCATTTGCCCTACTCCGCCTTCTTCTTCTGCTAACAATAATTACTGTTCCTACACGGCCAGGGTGCCAAGTCTACAACTAACAGCCCAACTTGGACGCATCAAGATTTAAAAAAAAAAAAAAAAAAGTTGCTGTGCTTTAGAAGAAAAAAAGAGGCTACACGGAGGGCAGGACAACGCTGCAAGGTTGTTATAATTGCCGCTGTGTACGAGATAATTACGTGACTTATGTCGAGGTTGGCGAGAAAGATATGGGACCGGCCTGTCCCAGCGCAGAAGTATATACACTTTTCATTATAATTTTCTCTCATACGTTTTGAAACAGCTGAGCAAGCGCTAGCGCTATCATTATTCACAGTATCATGTAGTGGAAGGTTAATCATTCGTCGCCGTGCCTCGCAAATACTGCGGAGTCTACAGTCTAGGGCTGACCTAGCACTAGAAAATTGACTGACCTCTGTATGAACCAGTAGTGAAATACCCTCCCGACTTAAGACGTAGAAGACGTCAAGTGTCAGCAATGTTATTACGTTAACAAAAGTTTATTTCTCAACCCTGTTTCCACTAGGTGCATTGCATTTGGTTTTAATTCTCGCTAATCGCAATGCTTGATCGCAAACGTACATAATATGTCTTCGATTTCTGCATGTGAAGATCATCTCCATATGTGCATGCCCACAAGTGACAGAGTTTATGAAATGAAAACAATTGCGCCAATATGGCGATGTCTAATAAAATTGATATTGGGATTTTTATTGAATTTACCATATTGGCATATTTACATTTGTTTCCTTCGCATACTGACATCCAGATCTGTAGATGGCCATCACATATCAAAATCGATAATAAAGTAATTCTGGAAGCTGTTCTGCCGATTGGTATCGTCCGTGAACAGTATTCCGACAGCTTGACACGTTGTCTTTATCATGTTCTACCTGAGACCAACCATGGAGACGTAGATCGCGGACATCCGCCTTAGCTGTTTGTACTGGGTTACCTGTGTCGCACGTCCACCTGCCCCAGTCGTACCTGACAAGGGCACCTCCCCATCGCACCCCCCTCAGATTTAGTTATAAGTTGGCGCAGTGGATAGGCCTTGAAAAACTTAACACAGATCAATCGAGAAAACAGGAAGAAGTTGTGTGGAACTATGAAAAATATAAGCAAAATATACAAACTTAGTAGTCCATAAGTAAGATACGCAACATCAAGGATTATGTGAGCTCAGGAGCGCCGTGGCCCCCTGGTTAGCGTGAGCAGCTGCGGAACGAGAGGTCCTTGGTTCAAGTCTTCCCTCGAGAGAAAAGTTTAATTTTTTATTTTCAATCAATTATTATCTGTCCGTCCGTCCGTCCGATTCGAGGTAACTGCGCCGTAGTATGGGGACGCTATACCTATACAAACATCGAAACAAAACATATGTTTTGACAGAGCACAGGGAAAATTGTGCGACTGTGAAACTGTTGCATTCATTTGTTGCAGTTTATGTGACAAACTCTTATGTTTTCATAACTTTTTTGGGAGTTATTATCACATCCACAAGAAAACCTAAATCGGGAAAGGTAGAATAATCTTTTTACCCATTCGCCAAGTGTACAAGTTAGGTGGGTCGACAACATATTCCTGTCATGTGACGCACATGCTGTCACCAGTGTCGTACAGAATATATCAGACGTGTTTTCCTGTGGAGGAATCGGTTGACCTATGACCTTGCGATCAAATGTTTTCGGTTCGCATTGGAGAGGCACGTCCTTTCGTCTACTAATCGCACGGTTTTGCGGTGCAGACACTACACTTACTACAGTGAACAGAGACGTCAATGAACGAACGGACAGATCATAACTTTGCGAAAATAAAGAAAGAAAACTTTTCACTCGAGGGAAGACTTGAACCTAGGACCTCTCATGCCGCAGCTGCTCACGCTAACCACGGGACCACGGTGCTCCTGAGCTCAGACTATCCTTGATGTTGCCTATGTTGCGCATGGACTACTCAGTTTGTATATTTTGCTTATATTTTTCATAGTTCCACACAACTTCTTACTGTTTTCTCGATTGATCTGTGTTAAATTTTTCAAGGCCTATCCACTGTGCCAACTTATAACTAAATCTGAGGGGGTGCGATGGGGAGATTCCCTTGTGAATGGCGCACATTCAACGTGCAACCGTATGGCGGCGCCTGGCAGCTCGTCCCATCAGACCGGGAGCAGCACAGGGATACTCCCTCTTCACTGCATACGTTCCGAAGACGCCGAGGGTGCATCTGGCGGTTTGCTCGGACGACACCAGATCAAAGATGTGTACTGTCGGGAGTGACGCAGACATTTAACGTTTGCGATCAAGTTCCGGGCTGAACACCGTTAAAATCAGCGTACAAATTGTTACAATTTCATAAAAAATTAGATGATTTATGCAAAAGAAAGAGCTTCACAAATCTAGCAAGTCAACAACGCTTTGGTTCACCTGTGGCCCTTACCCAAGGAGTTATGCGGCTTATGTAAATTGAAGGGGGAAAACGGCTGTCACCTGCAGCGGAACATTAAACGGAATCAGCGGCGACGAACGAAAACGTGTATGAGCCGAGCGTGGCTCGTGTTCCCGCCATCATGTATTTTACACCCTGTTTTAACGTGTTTCCACCTCACTACGTTAATTTAAATTATTACTGTCACTGAGTTGCTGCTTTGCCTGGCCGTGAGCGGCGTTAGCAGCGCGTATCGATATATCCCCTCTTGTAGTATTTTTGAATGACTGCTGTTACTTCCCGGTTGTTGCCTGTCGTAGGGGAGTAGGTCGTCAGTTCGCGTCGGGAGTTCGTGGAGAGTCCGGCTCTCCCAGTCAGTTGGAACGCGTCTGGGGTGCAATCCGAACCTGCTAGTCGGAGTGGCGATGTGGCACTAGGGCAGTCGGGTTGGAGCAGCAGTGAGGTCTGCATCGACATGGCTCGCCCGACCATTGTCGCCACGCATCACTTGAGCCGGGCCACGGTCTTGATGGATCGTCGATCGGTCGTCCTACCGGACGCGTTTGTGTGTGTGTGTGTGTGTGCGCGCATCGACTCCCGATTTGTTTTTGTGTGTGTTTAGTTACTGTTGGGTATCGTTCAGGTCTTGGTGCAAGTGTTTGTCAGGTTGTGTGTGTAGTTGCCCTTATTTCTACTGAGGACTATTTTAGATGTCGGCATTCTGCGGCTAGTCGGTCGGTTGCTGCGGAGTTTTCCTGTGAGCAACAACGAGTGTTTGAAGTGGTCGAAATAGCCGCCGTCAGGTGGAATTAATCAAATTAGTTTACTATTGTTCATGTGCATCTGCGGAACTTTTTTTTGTGCCTTGTGGCCGTTAGTGTTCTGCTTACCTGCCCTGGCTGCTAACGTTATTTTAGGCAGTGTCGTTTCCTCACCTGTTGCCGCTGTCCAACATGGTGTGTAGGTTTGGCAGCTTAGTAGATACATGTATTTGATTGTGGATAGTGTCGCTCGCAACTTTTGGTCTGAATTCTCATGTACTCTTTCGTGGCAAGCAAGCGGTTTGTCGGTCGGTCCGTGACTCTCCCCTGGTTGGGTTCCGACGGATCAAGTATAGTTGGGCTCACCACCTGTGTCACCTAAGTGAACGAGGGCAGACAGACCTCCCTGGAGGCCTTCTGAGTGCCACAGGTGTTCTATTATCTGTTGTCAGTTTAGGCTTATGGTTATTTGTTAGTTTTCTTAAAATTTTGCAAAATTAATTTTTACATTTATCTTTCAAACTTTAACACTGTTGCCTTCTGCCTTTAAAGGTTTTGGTAACACATTTTAAAATTTTGAAGTTAAATTGTGGCCCTCAGACATTTGTGTTGCACCTTGTCTATGTTGCCTTTTTGGTTTGAAGTTATGTTATTGCTATCTTAATTGATTTTTTTTATTTTTTTTAAAGATTTCTTATTGTCCTTCTGCCTTTAAAGGTCTATGGTAATATATTTTAAAATTTTGGAAATTAATTTTGGCCCTCAGCCATTTGTACTGCACTTTACGTCTGTTGTTTTTGAATTATTTTATTGCTATCTTAATTGGATTTTTGTCTCGTTAAAATTTCTTGTTGGAGGCCTTCAGCCGTGAAAGAGTTGCTACATTACAATAAATGACAATTAGAAGCAGAAACTGACTTCAACCCTTGGCCCTTTCCACAATCCTATTACCTGTTCTGCCCAGCAGGTTTAACAGGCGTTTCAGTGCACTCGACCGATTTCGAACCCGGTATCTCCTACATTCTATGCACCTGCGGGAACCATTGCGCCACCCGGGACACAGTGCTGTCGCAACTGCACGGACTATCTCGGCACGCCTCATGGCCCATTCACATCCCTACTGATCGCCATCTGTCCGCAGTCCCTGTCCGTTACACTTCCGTTCGCTACTCAGAGGTTCCCATAAGAGGTCGGAAGTATTTGTGCATCAGTATTGAAGAAAATGGATCCACTGCCCAGCTAGGCTTGTCAGTTACGTTAATGCTTATCAATGATACGAATGCGTGATGACAGTTCTTTCGGATAGGTGGCGCTCGATGGGGATGTGAATCGCGCGTGAGGCGTTAAGAGTTAGCCCGTGCTGTTGCGATAGCACTGTGCCCCCATAGCGTTGTGGTTACTGCACTTGACTATTAACCAGGAGATCCCAGGTTTGAATCACTGTCCGGTACACGTTTCCGCTCTTCGCCACTGATTCCAGTTAAGGTCCCGCTGCAGCTAACGGTAGTCTTCCGTCTTCAGTTTACGTGTAATGTTTCATAGCTGAGGATTTGCGTGGTATCTGTTCTTTCGGAAATGCCTGAAAGAACAGACATCACGCGTTCGTATAAAATGGTTCAAATGGCTCTGTGCATCGTGGGACTTAACATCTGTGGTCATCAGTCCGCTAGAACTTAGAACTACTTAAACCTAACTAACCTAAGGACATCACACACATCCATGCCCGAGGCAGGATTCGAACCTGCGACTGTAGCGGTCACGCGGTTCCAGTCTGAAGCGCCTAGAACCGCCCGGCCACACAGGCCGGCCGCATTCGTATCGGTATTCGGCTCGTCATTGACTGATAAGAGTTGTTTGATGCTCTCTTGAGGAATATCGTGCCAAATTCTGTCCATTTGACGCGTTGTATCGTCCAAGACCCGAGCTATTTGCAATGTCCTGATCGTAATGCTCCAAACGTTCTCAGTTGGGGTGTTACCTAGCGACCTTGCCGGCCAAAATAGGATTTGACAATCACTAAGACAAGCAGTAAAAACTCTCGCATTGTTTTGCTGCCGGCCGCGGTGGTCTAGCGGTTCTGGCGCTGCAGTCCGGAACCGCGGGACTGCTACGGTCGCAGGTTCGAATCCTGCCTCGGGCATGGGTGTGTGTGATGTCCTTAGGTTAGTTAGGTTTAAGTAGTTCTAAGTTCTAGGGGACTTATGACCTAAGATGTTGAGTCCCATAGTACTCAGAGCCATTTTGCTGTAATGTAAGTTCAGTGTGGCTAGTCATGAAGGTAGACAAAACGGGGCGTAGGATATCGCTAATGTACAGCTGTGCTCTAAGGGTGCCACGCATGACAACTGAATGGATACTGCTATGAAAAGAAATGGCAGTCCATACCACCACTCCTGGTTGCTCGGCAGTATGGCGGGCGACAGTCAGTGCCTCGAACCTCATTGACTGGATTAGAAGTTGCAGTCCCAGGGACCAGCCGAGACGTGTCTGGAGACACTCGGAACAGCAGTGGATATCAAGATGACTGTCACCCACCGTACGGCCCGACGATCGAGAGTGGGGGTCTCGGGTGCTGGCAGGACCCCTTTTGGCTGTCATCCGCACCACCCTGACGGCATAGCGGTACGTCAACGATATACGACGCCCCGTTTTGTTGTCCTTCGTGGCAAGCCTTACTGTCCTTCCATTTCAATAAGATAATGCCCACCCGCACATGACGAGAATTTCTACTGTTTCTTATGCTTGCCGAACACTACCTATGACAGCAAGGTTGTCTCATCGCTCCCCAGTTGAGAACGTTTGGAGCATTATGGACCGGGCCCTCAAACCACCTCGGGGTTTTGACGATCTAAGGTGTCAGTTGGACAGGAGAGCATCCAAAAACTCCAACAACCAATGCCAAGGCGAATAACTTCTTGCGTAAGTACAAGGGGTGGTCAGTGGTGGACAAACGCGTTATTGACTCGCTCAATTTGTGAAGCTCTTTCTCTAGAATTAATCATCCAGGTTTTTTGAAATTGTGATAATTTGTTCGTCTGTACATGTCCATTGCATTTACACATTTCCGTCCCATTCGTATATTCGTTGGTGGTACGTACTTCTTTTGGCTTTGCCAAGGGAAGCCGATTGTTTCCTAACTCTGCCTACAGCCCATACAATCTCATTTCTCAAAGCCGTTTTATTTATATTGAATTTAACTTTTAGGATACGAGACCAAGTAGTGCATCATACGGGGAATGATCTGTTGAGAAGGGTGTGTAAGGATGTGTGCCGTGAGGACGACTGATACCTCAGGAGTCTTTCTGTTCTTGGGGAAGAGGTCTCCCCCGCTAAATGTGGACCCCTCTGCTAAACTCACTGTGCAAATGTTGCAAAGATGTTCCGTAGTACTGTTTCTCACTTTGTCTTTGTGCTCCCTATTCCTAAGTCGGCAGAAATAGGAAGAATTCGAATGCGCCGTGGACATGCTTAAGGTGCCGTCAACGTTTGAAAACAAACAACGCGGACATGGACAATCATTGTTGAAACGTGGCCTCTTGTTGTTGAAGTATTGTTTTCGTTTTCTGGAATTTGTACTATAGATTTAAGCGTTTGCTGCTTCTGCAGGCCGACTGTAAATGGTAGTTGCATCAAATGAAGAATCAAACACAGTTTACAGTGTGGTGTTACACCTCGCCTACCCACCGCTTCCACTAACAAATGGCGCCCAATGAAGACGATGGCGTTCCGAGTAGCCTCAGAAGCATCTGACTCGATCCTACTTTCAGCTGAGAATCCAGTAGTCGCTTTGAACACCGATTAATCGATACAATCATGGGGCTGTAGGTAATCAGGGAAAGGGGTACCACAATAACAACGACGAACCCCAATTCAACATATATATTCGGCCTTCCAGATTTACAAGTTAACTTGGGAGGAAAGCGTGTTCAATATCAGAAGAATTATTCATTATCAAACTCACAGTTTATTGAGCAGTAATCAGAATCAAAGTTACGGAACGGCAATCAATGAAATGTTTGAGACTTGTGAGAGAAAGGAACTCTAACAATGAAGAATCAGGGTGGAGCATGATGGCTGTAGTATCAAGCTGTGCTGTGCTGACGGGCAGAACACCGACAAAAGCGATACTTAGCAGCCCTGCTGTATGCTTTTTAAATGTCTGTCCCAGGAAGAATAAAGAAGAGTATTAGTTACGCACTTCTTTCTCTTCGCACGATATTCAGCCGTACTTACGAAAAACTATGTGTATTTTCGGCGAAATCTCATAGAACCCACCAGATCTGTTACGTTCTCCATACCTGGCTGATCATAATCACCAATTGTATCCCAGTATTGCATCCCTGCGCTCTTTGCGTCCTTGTTCAAACCGCTCTAACGGTCACCAACATCTTTCTGACAATGACTACAGTTCGAAAGTTGTTGCCTTAAAATTAAACTGCCCAAAATTACCCCTGCAGAGAGGAAAGAATTTTATGTAATTTCCGTCTGTTTCTCGTTTCGGGAGACAAAGAAAACTGGGTTTTCATTTGAAATAAATGTAGTGAGCGAGGCAGAACTAATCCAATCCACTCTTCTTCCTGACAAAACTGAATAAGATGTGAACACATAGTAATAACCACACACTATCCTAGTCCCTTGTATCAGGCATGCAGTACTATGTGTGCGGCCGCCGCATAGAAATCATTTAAGCAGTCATAACAATGTGTGTAGATCAGTAGTATCCATTATGTAGCTAATGAGATGTTGTGTTTTCGGTCCGTTCGTTTATTCTTTTAGAAATGAGTAATGAAGCAATTGATGGTCGATAGGACAAACTGCGTTCAATGTCAGTTTCCACTCTCTTTACAGAAATTAAACACGCTACTGGTAATGACAAAATTATTTTCTTTTTTTCCGTGAACTTTATTTTTTACCAATCCTTATATGTAAAGATTGTAACGTGGATCAGTACTTCGTCTTAATTCACTTTACAACTGTACCGAAAATTTGCAGTGTGGTGTCAACAAGTGCGTTACCCATTGCGCATATAGCTGCCCCGTATCCCAAAATTCGTTAACAATATTATGTGCTCACTCGTACAAGATGATTACCAATTCTGATACATTTTTAATCTTGTTACGATAGCTTCAATCACGAATAACATGAATTTCATCCACTCTCTCTGTAAAAGAAATCTCAGTCGAGAGTCTTCCATGCTAAATGTGGTTAACTTGAAGTTATCCAGTAGTTTTGAGTGCTAATAACTTGCATCAACTCGGTTAGTATCTACACGGCAGAATTTTTTTAAATAATTGTATTTTATTACGGAACAATCATCAACGTATCCATTTCTGTGAAAATTGTGACATCTGTAATGGAATTGGTGGAGGTGGGATGGGGATCACTGGCACACTTTTATTTTCTAGTACACAACACGACACATTACAATAAACTCACCACCTGATCCAGTAACATTTTTCACGCAGAATCAATTTACTGGTTTTCCTTAAGTTCAAGCAGTGGTTAAAGAGTATGTAAAAATATGTAATAAAGAGTCGATTTCGATGAAGGTTTGTAATAGTAAAAATTTGTGAATAATATCTTGAAATCCGTAGAAAACCTGTGAAGCTGATTATTATTACCACTATTTTCAAAGATTTTTTCTATTACTTTCAGCATTAATTTTGTGAATTATAATGACAAACTTAAAACCGTAAATTACGTTTAGAGCTAAATATTAATGTATTACTGATAGTCTCTTTGTATGTCTCTGTTCACTTTGATTTCATCGGGAGGCTGTTAGTTGTGAGACTGGTTTGTAAAACGCAATTGTGGTGTTAAGGCGGACATAGTTGACTGAACGATTTGTGTGATTTCAATCTGATGTGTACTGTGGGCTGTAAAAAAATGTTGGAACGAATTAGAAAAAGTCGTGCAACAATTTATTCGAAATATTAAAATAAAAAAATGCGACACTGGGGTTTTCTTCTTAAAGCAGGAAATGCCTCGAGGCATATTTTGCCAACGACGTAGGTAGAACAAACTACTAAGAAGATAAAAGGACAAATAGCAAACAGTTCTCACAATTTTTGACACTTATGAAACACGAAAACGTCAATTAAGTACTCTTTTTTGTTCTCAAGGCATAGAGACTTATTCGAGCAAACCACACCACTAATCTAGTTAGGTATGCTGAACATTTTCTTACTATTTTTTTCGAAGTTATGTAGAAATTTAAATTTCTCTTTCCATGTTCGTACTTTTCTTTGCACTGAATAAATGACTATAATTATTACATTTGGATAATTGAGTAATACACTGAGATCAGATTATGAATTCTATTGTTAATCATTTGAATCAAAAAAGTCCTGAGCAGCGAATTGTTGATGTGTAGTAACGAGCATACACTTTGATTATATATTAACATTTAATTATTTAGCTCTGGCGTTTGACTTACAGCCAAGGGAGACATCCCGATAACTTTGGTGGCAATCGAAGACTAGTGAGTATTTTTAATTCATTTCTGGTGCGACGTTGTTGGTAGTCACACACACACACACACACACACACACACAAAATAAAAATAAAAAAATAAAAAAAAGTGTATCTGTGTGTTTGCAGAGTGTTGTATGATAGGTGGTACGTGTTGTATGATAGGTAGCACGTGCTACTGTTTCTTCTCTTATTCAAAAGAACAACAGTACTGAAAGTAGAGTACGGTGCGAGCAGTGGTTGACCACTTTACATCATTAACACACATTCTTCTTCCGTTAAACATACCATCCCAGTATGGGGGATTTGACATTAAATTTAGAAGTTAGATACAGGTATTCGCGCCGATCATTTATTTATATTCTCTACCAGAAATATTTTGCACAGCCGCTATGTATCTTGTACATATAGTTTCTGGGTCGACTTTAACCCTTATTTTACTGTTAATCAAAGCTAAATTATTCTGCAAGCATTGACACGAACAGACTTTATAAACATGAGATGAAATGTGCGTTTTGAACCACTCTTTTACAGTGCCCCATAAAAGCCGAGCAGGGCAGAACATACAGTAACAAATGCGCCTTTCGATCCGCTAGAAGGCATGGGTTACTCACAGTGAAACACGCTGGCCCGAACTGGTGATTTGTGGCAGTGAAGATGCAGAATATGCACGGGGCAATAAATAAGTCGAAATTCAATAAACACTATCGGCTTGGTGAATGATATTGCTGCCATAAATTTATTCTTAAGCGTTGGATAATTTATTGTTTCTGCTGTACAAGTTGCTCGCTACAAGCGCCATATTGAATATATTACCATCAATGTGCGTCATGTTTAATAATCAAAAGCGCTCTCGATGATTTATGTCTACGTTTAATGCAGACATATTTCATGCGATGTCACATTCTTCTCCTCCTGAGTCACTGCCCTGCTCGACGTACGCAGCGGAACACAACGTCTCCTGTGTCCTAGTACTACGGCGCTTCCTTCGTGTCTAACGCTAAACGTAATATGAAAACTATAAATGAGCTGTTTTGTACTCACATGGTTTACAGTCGTGGAAGTGTTCCCTAACATCCCCTCCCCCCCCCCCCCCCAGCCCTCCAATCACCACCTCACATACAACCATCACCGGAAGAGAAAGAGCGATTTAATTTTTTATCATTTGGCACGCGAGATACACATCATCCTTATAAAAGTCCATCAATTCAGAATTTCTATACACTTGTATGTATATCGGAGTAGACACCATCAATCGAAGATTTTCGTCCTGGTAGTTGGTCGTGAGGGAGGTTGTGTCTTCAAATAAACAGGAAAAGTATCAGTCCAAGCGGAAAACGGCTGTAAAAAATCTGAATTTTGCGTAAATCTGCTTCAGTGTTCACCATGGCGAAATTCCTTTACGTCGTTTGAACTTTACCATGCACAAAGCTCCACAAGAAGATTATCTCTGAAAACAATGGTACGATGGACTATTTCGTTTCAAAGACCGTCACTCTATGTAGGTCCTTAAAAAAACAACCACTTAATATAGGGCTTTAAATATCCCACAATTGTGAAACAGCATTTGTGCTACACACTTTGCAATCTTATAACAAGTAATGATGTAAATCGTAATGAAGGAATCTACGAAGTTTTCATAGGCAATTGCGTCTGCAAAAGCAGATGTGGTAACTTTGTTTTAAAAAAGACAGAGGAAGGTATGAAAATCTACGGACATGCAATCTTCAAACGAAACTTTCGAATAATTATTGATAACTACAGCGTAGTCGCAGTTTATCGTTAACCATGTCAAAGGGATGTGTAGTTTTGTGTTTCTAAAATTAGGAATTTCCTACGTCCACCTTTGTGTTGTACAACTACAATTTTCAAGTGTTCCCGATGTTGTCTACAGTAAGTCCAGTTTCAAGGACATATTTATATCGAAATTCTTAAAAGTATTAATTATTTTGTACGGGAAGTTGTCAGTTAATACCAGAGCATGCTATATATTGTTGCTGCCATAGGTGTGGGAGGTTGTAAGAATTGTGTCACTCTTTTTAATACTGTTTTGATAAAGGGAAATGTTTTACGTAATGTCTATTCGTTCTTTTGTACAATTTATTGCATAATGTTTGTTTATTTTTCAAAATCTGCAGAAATTTTACCACTCTGTATAACATGATCCTGAAAGCAGCAAGTATATGTTAATGGGAATGGTATAACATGTTCGATCTAGTAGTCTATGTAGTAGGGTAGGATATGACAAAACAGTGTCTGCTACACACGTACTAGATCCCGTATCCGCATGAAATATCGACTCCAAAACATCTTATAACATCTTTAAGCTATTTGGAGGATACTGCTACTTCTTCAATTACGAAGTTATATTTTATTAATTTATTTGCATTTTTTTGTAATCAGCC
Organism: Schistocerca nitens; assembly: GCF_023898315.1. Classification (NCBI taxonomy): domain Eukaryota; kingdom Metazoa; phylum Arthropoda; class Insecta; order Orthoptera; family Acrididae; genus Schistocerca; species Schistocerca nitens. Next base: position 777,950,507 of record NC_064614.1, read on the forward strand.
TTCTGACTGGTGTAATGCGCCCGCCACGAATTCCTCTCCAGTGACAATCTCTTCATCTCAGAATAGGAACTTATATTCTCAATTATTTGCTGGATGTATCCCAATCTTTGTCTTCCTTTACAGTCTTTGTCCTCTACGTCGCTCTCTAGTACCATAGAAGTCATTCTCTGATGTCTTAACAATGTCCTATCATCTTGTCCCTTCCCCTTGACACTGTTTTCCACATATTCCTTTCCTCTCTGATTATGCGCAGAAACTCGTCATTCCTTAGCTTATCTGTCCACCTAAATTTCAATATTCGTCTGTAGCACCAAATGCTTCGATTCTTTTCTGTTGCGTTTTTCCCACAGTCCATGTTTCATTAGCGTCTATTCCTGTGCTCCAAACGTAAGTTTTCAGAAATTTCTTCCTCAAATTAAATACTGTGACTGATATCAGTAGATTTTTGGCCAGGAATCCCTTTCTGACAATGCTAGTCTGCTTTTCATGTCCTCCTTGCTCCATCCGCTATTGGTTATTTTGCTGCCTAAGTAGTGGAATTCCTTAACTTAATCTACTTCGTGACCAATAGTTTCTAACTGTTTTCATTTCTGTTACTTCTCATTAATTTCGTCCTTCGATTTGCATCCATTCAGCATATCATGTAATTCGTCTTCACTTTCCCTCAAGATAACAACGTCATCAGCAGAAGCGTGTCACTGATATCCTTTCACCTTGAACTTTAATTCCATTCCCGATTCTTTCTTTTATTTCCATCATTGCTTTTTCGATGTACAGATTGAACAGTAGGGGCGAAAGACTACATCCCTGTCTGAAACCCTTTTTAACCCGAGCACGTTGGATCTTGTATATACGGTATATTACCCGTCTCTCGCTACAGCTTACTTCTATTTTTCTGAGAATTTCTAGGTCAACTAGGTCAACAAATCCTATGAACGTGTCTTGATTTTTCTTAGTCTTTCTTCCATCGTCAACAGCAACGTCAGAATTACCTCTCGGGTGCCTTTACCTGTTCTAAAGTCAAATGATCGTCTTGTAACATATTCTCAATTTTCTTTTCCATTCTTCTGTATATTATTCTTGTCAGCAAGTTGGATGCGTGAGCTATTAAGCTGGTTGCGCAATAATTCTCGCACATATCAGCTCTTGTAGTTCTTGAAATCGTGTGGATGATATTTTCTCGAAAGTCAGATGGTATGTCGCCAGACTCTTACATTCTACACACGAACTTGAATTTTCGGTTTGTTGCCACTTTCCCCAATGATGTTAGAAATTCTTATGGAATGTTATCTATTCCTTCTGCCTTATATGATCTTAAGCCCTCCAAAGCTCTCTTAAATTCTGATTCTAATACTGGATCCCTATCTCTTCTAAAGCGACTCGTGTTTCTCCTATCACATCAGACGGATCTTCCCCTCGTAGATGAATTCAAGTACTCTTTCGACCTACTCACTGTCTCCTCTGCATCTAACATGTTACCATCATTGCTTTTAATTTGACCGAACATTGTTTTGACTTTCCTATATGCTGAGTCAGTCCTTCCGACAACCATTTCTTTCTCGATTTCTTCACTTTTTCATGCAGCCATTTCGTCTAAGCTTCCCTGCTCTTCCCATTTATTTGATTCCTCAGCGAATTGTATTTCTGTGTTTCTGAATTCCCCTGAACGTGTTTGTGCTTCCTTCTTTCATCGATCAACTGAAGTATATCTTCTATTACCCATGGCTTCATCGCAATTACCTTCTTTGCACCTATGTTTTTCTTCCCAAGTTCTGTGATGGCCGATTTTAGAGCTGTCCATTCCTCTTCAACCGTACTCCTACTGAGCTATTCCTTATGGCTGTATCTACAGCCTTGAAGAGTTTCAAGTGTATCTCGTCATTCCTCAGTACTTCCATATCCCACTTATTTGCATATTGATTCTTCCTGACTAATCTCTTATATTTCAACGTACTCTTCATCACAACTACATTGTGGTCTGAGTCTATGTCTACTCCTGGGTAGGTCTTACAATCCAGTATCTGATTTAGGAAGTTTTATAGTGAACAGAATTCTATGTATTTTCAAATTAGGTACATAATGTGGAAGCTATACTTCGTTAGTCGTTCATCAACTTGTACCTCGATACGGATAAATGTGTTCGACGTAGGAGCATATAATGTTTGCTAACGAGCTGAATTGCTTAAATGTGTTACAAGTTATCCCTGTCTTAAAATGGAAGTTTGTGTTAGTTACTGTTAGATGATATTTCAGTATTTTTTTAACTTATAAGTTACTGTTTCAATGCTTCTTCTTGATTTGATGTCACTAACTGATTATTGGTGTTAGAAATGGAATAGTTTAGCACATGGAGTATGACACACATTATCAACGAAATTTTCTCAATTGCAACACTTTTAAATTTGAGTAGAATATTTGTTTGTATTTGTACAGTTTTTCAGTTTTGAAAAAACCTAACTTTTATAGTGGAATTTTTGTAATTTCAGAAAGACAGCGGCACCCATAAAGTGAATGCTATTATTTCAAAATCTTATCTATACATATTATAAAAATGCATGTATGAATGTATATTTATATATGTGGCAAATCTCCTCCTAAACCACTGGAACCGATTTCAACCAACCTTGGTACACAAATCGCCCCTGTCTGGCAACAATCGCTGTTTGGATGAGGGCCACCTTTTTATCATAGTTCAAGAGACATGACGCCGTAAACAATTAGGAGCATAAAAAAGCCGTATCATACATGTTTAAATTTTTTACTTCAGTGCTACTAATTCTATTCGCAGTAAATTGCGCGGGCGGTATCCACACATGCCGCTAAATGCGCTTACAAAATTATGTCATGGTATCACACATAGTCCAACTGACATGCGAAAAACTGGTCCTCATTGTCCATGATGTTTAAATTTATTACTTCTTTGCTACTAACTCTATTCGTAAGATACTTCGTAGACAGCATCCACGTATGGCACTGTATGAATAGATCATCATACGACGCATAGTTTAAGAGATATGACATAGTAAGTTCTGAGATACGTGAAGAAAATGCTGCTTCATACAATGAAGTTCTAATACATTTATTCTTTACTACTAAAACACTCCTGTAGTCGAGTACACTTAAGGAAATCTCTGACATCTTAACGAAATCCCTGACACCCAGCAGCGTTTTTGATAGCTTTTAAATATGAGGGGAAAACAGCGACAGGCGAAAGCATATCGCGGTACTCGGGATTGGGAGTTTTGTCCTATTCTATATATGGAATGATTAATCAAAGAAAATAAATACTGAATACTGCAATATTATTTACTCCCAGTACTACGATAACATACGTATGGACACCGGCTGTTCCGAAGTACACACGAAATAATATTTTATACACAGCGCGCGACTTATGGCCTTCTAGCAGATAGTTCGCGTGAGCGCTGCTATTGTGGAGAGAAAATATGAGTGCTTTTATGCAAACTGTAATGATTAATTTGGTTCTCAGGGGCTACTGATCATTTGTGTACCAACCTTCACAAAGAAACTGAGATATTTTTTATGCTTATTAAAAGGAATATTTTTCTGTATTTACTATTCGTTATCTGCAAGGCAAAAACTGCGGAGAATCTCATCTGCCGTTAAGCGGCCAATCTGAAACATACTGAACTCATTCAGTACGAAAACATTAATGAATTGAATTTGTCTTTACTTTACTAGCTTTGAAACTATTAAAAGATCAAAATAGAAAAGTCTCCCGAATTTACATTTAATATTAAAGACTCAATAGCTAACTAAAAAATATCGTCAGCGGAATGGCCGACCAAATGCTGCTAGGGAAAGAGAGCTCCCCGCAACACGAAGTTATTAAATATCAAACTGTGATACAATGGCGGCCTTCCTCTAAACGAAACAAGCTAGGAAAAAAGGTCTAACCCAAAAAAGTCTCTGTTCTTCTCCTTCTACATTACACAGATACTATAAACAAAAGGCTATTTGTTGAACGCATCGCTGTTTGCGAGCTTTACAGATAATAAACTACACTTTTTAATATTTGATATTCATCGCGGACACGGGCGCAGTCTTTCAATAATTTATTGTTCACACGCCACTATTTTTTAACACACAAAAAACGCATTTAATTAAGCAAAACAGCCGTCTGTAGAGCTGAGCAGAGGCGTTTCCGTAGAGACATTTAGAAAATAGCGTTGTAGAGAAGCAAAGCACTTGCGCCCAGTGTAGAAGAAATTTGTGAGCTAAACGAACATCACAGAGAATTAGTTTTTTTCCATAATATACAGGGTGGTCAGTTGATAGTGACCGGGCCAAATATCTCACGAAATAAGCATCAAACGAAAAAACTACAAAGAACGAAACTCGTCTAGCTTGAAGGGGGAAACCAGATGGCGCTATAGTTGGCCCACTAGATAGCGCTGCCATAGGTCAAACGGATATTAACTGCGTTTTTTTTTAAAATAGGAACCCCCATTTTTATTAGATATTCGTGTAGTACGTAAAGAAATATGAATGTTTCAGTTGGACCACATTTTTCCTTTGTGATAGATGGCGCTGTAATAGTCTCAAACGTATAAGTACGTGGTATCACGTAACATTCCGCCAGTGCGGACAGTATTTGCTTCGTGATACATTACCCTTGTTAAAATGGACCGTTTACCAATAGCGGAAAAGGTAGGTATCGTGTTTATGTACGGCTATTGTGATCAAAATGCCCAACAGGCGTGTGTTATGTATGCTGCTCGGTATCCTGGACGACATCATCTAAGTGTCCGGACCGTTCACCGGATAGTTACGTTATTTAAGGAAACGGGAAGTGTTTAGCCACATGCGAAATGTCAACCTCGACCTGCAACAAATGATGATGCCCAAGTAGCTGTTGAGAGGAATGTCGTTATACGTATTGTCAAATGCATTGAGGTTGACGGGCATAATTTTGAGCATTTGTTGCATTAATGTGGTATTTACAGGTAATCACGCTGTAAAAGCATGCGTTCTCAGAAATGATAAGTTCACAAAGGTACATGTATCACAATGGAACAACCGAAATAAAATGTTCCAATTTACCTACGTTCTGTATTTTAATTTAAAAAAACCTATCTGTTACCAACGTTTCGTCTAAAATTGTGAGCCATATGTTTGTTACTATTACAGCGCCATCTATCGCAAAGCGAAAAAATGTGGACCAACTAAAACATTCATATTTCTTTACGTACTACACGAATATGTAATAAAAATGTAGGTTCCTATTTTAAAAAAAACGCAGTTGATATTCGTTTGACCTATGGCAGTGCCATGTAGCGGGCTAACCATAGTGCCATCTGGTTTCCCCCTTCAAGGTAGACAAGTTTCGTTCTTTGTAGTTTTTTCGTTTGACGCTTATTTCGTGAGATATTTGGCCTGGTCACGATCAATGGACTACCCTGTATTTCCTAATTTGAGTACTGGTTATATCCCTATACATTTGTACATTATGTATACAAGTATGGCTGCTTCATAATTTCAATGGTGTTTTCAAGAATACAGGGAAAGGAATTTTTTTTCGATATTGCACTATTAACACAGTTTATCTTTTTGCTTTCGTTGCTAACAGAAAATTCCCAAATTGAATACCCTGTTAATGCTGGGTTTGTCTCCTAGTAAGAAAATACATCATATTTCTATTATATGGTTAGCCAGAGGCGAAAGCGTGAAAAATCTTCTGCAACGGCAGAATTAGTCGGTCGCCATAGTGGATGGTGGTGACTGCAGGCGAAGGTTAGTATGTCAGCGAATCACCATCCAAGAGGGTCGGTGAGCGATAGTGTGGTGGGTGGCCGCCTGTTAGACGCCTGATGAGGCGTCAACGAAACAGTATTGACAAACCAGATGTTTATAATTCAGTCTACGCCGGTGGGCGTGACGTCGCTACAGATTGCCAATACTGACAGGGCGTCGGCAGTACACGCCAACTGAAGTAGGCGGTGGCCAGCGCGTGGCTCGCAGCTGAAGGTGGGCGGCGGCGCGGCGTCAGCACCGGCGACCCCAGAACGTCGCATTCCCACAGAGCATCGACTCGCCTCGTCAACCACACGGCCCTCTTGGCGCTAACAGCGTCAGAAGAAGGCGATCAGGACGCGCATGAGCACAATGCCGATTGCGCTCGGAAGGAACAGCCACCGGCAGCCACACGGACCGTGCAGGCAGCGGAAAGTTTGTCCGCAGAAATGGAGCCAACGAGCAGCTGCGCGCTCGTAGTCACGAACTGAGGGCCACCGAGAGGTCCTCCGACTGCAGAGCGCCAAGCTCTCCAGCTTTGGACTCTGCATGAGCACAGCGCCGTGGCTGCCGACGTCTAACAAGGGAACCTCCCCATCGCACACCCCTCAGATTTAGTTATAAGTTGGCACAGTGGATAGGCCTTGAAAAACTGAACACAAATCAATCGTGAAAACAGGAAGAAGCTGTGTGGAACCATGAAAAAATAAGCAAAATATACAAACTGAGTAGTCCATGCGCAAGATAGTTAAACATCAAGGATGGTATGAGATTAGGAGCGCCGTGGTCCCGTGGTTAGCGTGAGCAGCTGCGGAACGAGAGGTCCTTGGTTCAAGTCTTCCCTCGAGTGAAAAGTTTACTTTCTTTATTTTCGCAAAGTTATGATATGTCCGTTCGTTCATTGACGTCTCTGTTCACTGTAATAGGTTTAGTGTCTGTGTTTTGCGACCGCACCGCAAAACCGTGCGATTAGTAGACGAAAGGACGTGCCTCTCCAATGGGAACCGAAAACATTTGATCGCAAGGTCATAGGTCAACCGATTCCTCCACAGGAAAACAGGTCCGATTGATTCTATACGACACTGGTGACGGCATGTGCGTCACATGACAGGAATATGTTGTCGACCCACCTAACTTGTACACTTGGCGAATGGGTAAAAAGATTCTTCTGCCTTGCCCGATTTAGGTTTTCTTGTGGATGTGATAATTACTCCCAAAAAATTAAAATTTTCACTCGAACGAAGACTTGATCCAAGGACCTCTCGCTTCGCAAATGCTCACGCTAACTACGGGACCACGGCGCTCCTAAACCCATACCATCCTTAATGTTGCTTATGTTGCACATGGACTACTCAGTTTGTATATTTAGCTTGTTTTTTTCATAGTTCCACACAACTTCCTCCTGTTTTCTCGATTGATCTGTGTTCAGTTTTTCAAGGCCTATCCACTGTGCCAACTTATAACTAAATCTGAAGGGGGTGCGATGGGGAGGTTCCCTTGTAAGGAGAAGACGTGTAGACCTGTGCAGCTCATAGACCAGCAGATATAAAGACTGTGGACCGTCACAGACCTCTCCTCGTAGCTTGGTAGCGGCAGACTAGGGATGACGATTCTCGCTGAAACAATTGGTTTTTGATTATACGGTTTTTTCCGCGATTCCAGTATAACCTGACTGTTAAAAACCGCTCAAAATAACCGTTTTTTGGAATAAACGCATTTCAGGTTTTTTTTCAATGATAAACGTAGACTCCGAACAAAGACTGAAAGGTTCTGATGAATGGTAAGAATAGTTGATCTCCAGCGATAAAGAATTGTGGCTTTGACAGAAATCGGTCTCATTGTCTCCAGCAAAGACTGCGAAGACGAAAGAGATGGGCGTAACGACATCGAGGGTGTAAAGGCAGTAGTTGATGACTTTCCTGCATCGTCACTTTTGCATGGTATCAATTTTTCACTTGAAGAAACCACAAAATTAAGAATTGAGTTATTATCCTAAGTTTATAGAACGTCAATAAAATTATAGGTGTGTCAATGAAATTTACCTTGCCTTTCAACGAATATTGTGGATGTTTCCTCCTTATATGACGTCAAAACTTTGCTTGCAGTCCTGCAGATTGAAATCATAAAGCAAATGGACACTGTACTTCACTGCTGTTGAATTTCGTAAAATACTTCCAAACTAGGGCTGGGGCCATTCTGCAGCACAACCAATGTGTGACGATGACAATGAGGAGCTAAAGAGTAGACCAGGAGGTGGTAAGTATTGCACACAGAACGTACACGCGTGGACCGTCTAATAGGCCATACCGCACTGCAACAGATACATTATTGTACCTGTCTTACGTCAACTGGTTGTTTCTGGTTTCTATCTGTCGGCTTTGTTATTACTTTCTGTAGTAACCCTATCCTTCAAAACAAGGGAAATTTTGAAAAAAAGAACGTTACTCGTTTCTAGCAAGAATTCAACAACCAAAAATTTTGGTACTGCTGCTACGGAAAATTGACATGCCGTTTTTTATATGGTTTGTAGATTTAGAGAAAGCTTTTGACAATGTTGACTGGAAAACTCTCTTTCAAATTCTAAAAGTGGCAGGGGTAAAATACAGGGAGCGAAAGGCTATTTACAATTTGTACAGAAACCAGATGGCAGTTATAAGAGTCGATGGACATGAAAGGGAAGCAGTGGTTGGGAAGGGAGTAAGACAGGGTTGTAGCCTCTCCCCGATGTTATTCAATCTGTATATTGAGCAAGCAGTAAAGGAAACAAAAGAAAAATTCGGAGTAGGTATTAAAATCCATGGAGAAGAAATAAAAACTTTGAGGTTCGCCGATGACATTGTAATTCTGTCAGAGACAGCAAAGGACTTGGAAGAGCAGTTGAACGGAATGGATAGTGTCTTGAAGGGAGGATATAAGATGAAGATCAACAAAAGCAAAACGAGGATAATGGAATGTAGTCGAATTAAGTCGGGTGATGTTGAGGGTATTAGATTAGGAAATGAGACACTTAAAGTAGTAAAGGAGTTTTGCTATTTGGGGAGCAAAATAACTGATGATGGTCGAAGTAGAGAGGATATAAAATGTAGACTGGCAATGGCAAGGAATGCGTTTCTGAAGAAGAGAAATTTGTTAACATCGAGTTTACATTTAAGTGTCAGGAAGTCATTTCTGAAAGTATTTGTATGGAGTGTAGCCATGTATGGAAGTGAAACATGGACGATAAATACACTCCTGGAAATTGAAATAAGAACACCGTGAATTCATTGTCCCAGGAAGGGGAAACTTTATTGCCACATTCCTGGGGTCAGATACATCACATGATCACACTGACAGAACCACAGGTGCACATAGACACAGGCAACACAGCATGCACAATGTCGACACTAGTACAGTGTATATCCACCTTTCGCAGCAATGCAGGCTGCTATTCTCCCATGGAGACGATCGTAGAGATGCTGGATGTAGTCCTGTGGAATGGCTTGCCATGCCATTTCCACCTGGCGCCTCAGTTGGACCAGCGTTCGTGCTGGACGTGCAGACCGCGTGAGACGACGCTTCATCCAGTCCCAAACATGCTCAATGGGGGACAGATCCGGAGATCTTGCTGGCCAGGGTAGTTGACTTACACCTTCTAGAGCACGTTGGGTGGCACGGGATACATGCGGACGTGCATTGTCCTGTTGGAACAGCAAGTTCCCTTGCCAGTCTAGGAATGGTAGAACGATGGGTTCGATGACGGTTTGGATGTACCGTGCACTATTCAGTGTCCCCTCGACGATCACCAGTGGTGTACGGCCAGTGTAGGAGATCGCTCCCCACACCATGCTGCCGGGTGTTGGCCCTGTGTGCCTCGGTCGTATGCAGTCCTGATTGTGGCGCTCACCTGCACGTCGCCAAACACGCATACGACCATCACTGGCACCAAGGCAGAAGCGACTCTCATCGCTGAAGACGACACGTCTCCATTCGTCCCTCCATTCACGCCTGTCGCGACACCACTGGAGGCGGGCTGCACGATGTTGGGGCGTGAGCGGAAGACGGCCTAACGGTGTGCGGGACCGTAGCCCAGCTTCATGGAGACGGTTGCGAATGGTCCTCGCCGATACCCCAGGAGCAACAGTGTCCCTAATTTGCTGGGAAGTGGCGGTGCGGTCCCCTACGGCACTGCGTAGGATCCTACGGTCTTGGCGTGCATCCGTGCGTCGCTGCGGTCCGGTCCCAGGTCGACGGGCACGTGCACCTTCCGCCGACCACTGGTGACAACATCGATGTACTGTGGAGACCTCACGCCCCACGTGTTGAGCAATTCGGCGGTACGTCCACCCGGCCTCCCGCATGCCCACTATACGCCCTCGCTCGAAGTCCGTCAACTGCACATACGGTTCACGTCCACGCTGTCGCGGCATGCTACCAGTGTTAAAGACTGCGATGGAGCTCCGTATGCCACGGCAAACTGGCTGACACTGATGGCGGCGGTGCACAAATGCTGCGCAGCTAGCGCCATTCGACGGCCAACACCGCGGGTCCTGGTGTGTCCGCTGTGCCGTGCGTGTGATCATTGCTTGTACAGCCCTCTCGCAGTGTCCGGAGCAAGTATGGTGGGTCTGACACACCGGTGTCAATGTGTTCTTTTTTCCATTTCCAGGAGTGTAGTTTGGACAAGAAGAGAATAGAAGCTTTCGAAATGTGGTGCTACAGAAGAATGCTGAAGATTAGATGGGTAGATCACATAACTAATGAGGAGGTACTGAATAGGATTGGGGAGAAGAGGAGTTTGTGGCACAACTTGACCAGAAGAAGGGATCGGTTGGTAGGACATGTTCTGAGGCATCAAGGGATCACCAATTTAGTATTGGAGGGCAGCGTGGAGGGTAAAAATCGTAGGGGGAGACCAAGAGATGAATACACTAAGCAGATTCAGAAGGATGTAGGTTTCAGTAGGTACTGGGAGATGAAGAAGCTTGCACAGGATAGAGTAGCACGGAGAGCTGCATCAAACCAGTCTCAGGACTGAAGACCACAACAACAGTAATAAACTAAAAAAAACTTTTTTTAGGAGACTAAACAAATACCGAAAAACTCTGTTTATTCAGAACTAAAATTTCGGTAACGATTGTAAGCGGTCGGTTCTTTCCATTCCTCTGCGTGAGATACGTCTAACTCTAAATGAGTAGTATTTGTATGGGCCTGGCCAGTGCTTGTCTTGCTACAGCGCTGGTTTCTTACACTCGAGTTACAGCAGAACTTCGCCCTGAACATCAAGTAATCGGGCCGACAGCGCCGTGGTCGCTTCACCTTTCTGCTGTGTCGGTACTGTGGCGCTTCTCGTCACCCTGCTTGGTGACAGCGTGATGTATGCACCTTGGCGCCAAGGCAGCAGTTCTCACCGAATTAGCGCGCAGTACTGTGCAACTTGCTCGGTTGGCTTGACCCGCTTCTCTTGGTTCTTGCCGCACCAGTTAATTTTGTTCAGACACAAGAAGTACACTGCTTCGCACTGCAACATTTCCAAGGTACAAAACCCTCCCCTGCATTTAAATGCACAAAAAACACCAAAAATCTATTATCAAGATACATTTTATAATAATTTCTATTTCTGGAATTAAAATTTTAGATCAAAAACACCTTCAGCCATCTATATTTCAAATTTTATTGTGCCTTTCGGCGTTTCACGACGCCATCTTAAAGTCCCCTGACCGACGTGTAGGAAGAATTGAGGTTGGATTCTTCCTACACTTCGGTGGGAGCGGCCTGAAGCTGGCGTAGAGTAATGCCGAAACTGGTTGTATAAGTACAAAAAAATATGAATTGCGGACGGCTGAAGCTGTTTTTGATTTGAAGTTTTATATTGAACAGTCAAAGAATGGTTTTCTGTATAGAGATGGGTGGACTAGGAGAGTTTTTAATTTTGGATCTTAGCGATACTCGATACGACATAAGATACTGAAGTGGAGTAAAATCGATTGCCATCGATATTGTGATTACCCTACCTCGAATCGATTATCAGACGATAACTTCAACTGATGTGACTTCACACAATCGTCGATCAGTATAGTTAAGAAAAGAACATTATTCTCCGTTTCATGTGTTTACTAAAATGACCATCTTACCTGAAATTACTAACGTTCATTCTGAATCACAATGAAGAACACGATACTCCTCCATATTTTCTGCAGTCATGGCATAACGGCGATCAGGCGGAATGTTTTTAGTAGAACAAAATCTTTTCTCCACATTGTATGGAGTAGATGTTGCAAATTTCATAGTAGTAGAAAGGGTGTCCGCTGGAACCTCTTCTTCTCCTGAGATATTGTAGATAGTAGTGAAAGTCAAGTAGTCCGTATTTATTTCCAAAACAACCTCACAAATTAATCACTGTCCTCTCCCAATATCGTCTCTAATTTCAATCAGCTTGAAATTCACATTCTTATTATTTCTAACGGTTTGTGCAAACCCAACCGGGTACATTCGAATTCTTTAATGCAGCTGGTGACGTAGCCGAACATATGGCTTCCGTAGCCATTGTCACATTCAATAAAATTTTTCTGGTTTTCTGACCGCATTGTCAATATGAAACTTCCCCTTTGAACAATTTTACACGACTGTCCTTAAACTGACACACAATATTTTTTTTTAGCGCAACGCAATCTGACTTTAAATAATCTCTACAAGAGAATGGCCCTGACTAACATTAACCTGTACTTTTCACAAATCACTTACCTCACAAAAATCTTGGTTACTCCCACTACTGCAATACAACAAGCGCCACTACTGCCAGCAAAAATAAAAGATTCAAACTATGGAAGGCACTAACTACTGATGGGGATAGTTAGCAAATGAAAGATATTAATAGAGAACAAACAATGTATTTACCTTGATATCATCATTTATAAATATAGCAGTTCATGACAAATTTCAAAACTCCGCCATCTCTCTCCCCCACATCCACCACTGCTGGCGGCTCACCTCCAACTGCGCAACGCTACGCGCTGTTCACAGCCAGCTGCCTAACACTACAATGGCGAGTATTACAACAATGCAAAGCAGCCACAGACTGCACACAGCACAGCCAGTGATTTTCATACAGAGGTGGCGTTACCAATAAAAAAAACCTAAACAGCCTACTTACATAGCCCCCATGCTACCCACAAAAAATTTTACAAATTGGTTTGGGCAGTGGCCAATACAGATTTAAAAAAATTTTTTCATAATTACAATAACAAAGAAATCAAATGCACACACTTATTGATACAATGTTGGTCAAAAGCTAAACTTTCGCACAGTCCATAAAGACAGTCCTAATCGTTCATCAAAGTAAAATATCAGTGTTTTTCTCAAATTCTGAGCAGTAAAAGAAAATGCACACGGAAGTAGTAGATTTCCATGCAGTCTTGAAGAAGTAGTGTTGTCCTTCCAACGGAAAGACAGTGCTGACGCTTGACATGCTGACAGGTAATGGGCCACAACAGAGCAAACCCACAGCGGAGTCAATCGAAGTTTTGAAGAATATCGTTTGGTAGGTCATCACAGAGCAGACCCACTGTAGTCCTGGTAGAGATTACGGTATTGGTGGGCCACCAAAGATGCAGACCCACTGTAGTCCTTGTAGAGATGGCCAGCAGCCATCTGTTGTGACTATGCAGGTGCACAATCACCATTGAAGAGTCTTTCGGATAATAGAGCAAGTCCATAACCACCACTTGTGCACTCACAAAGTTTTTGAATTGTCCTGAGAACCAGCAATGCTGTTAACCAGTCCCTTGCTGAATTATTAACACACGTGCAAACACTAAGAGTCCCTACTTCTCACATATTGTCCATATACTATGACCAATAGAAACGTGTGCAGTGAAATGTAACTTACAAGTTACTTAATTTGATGACCTGGTGTCAATTACAATTTTATAACAGAAGAATACAATTACAAAGGTACAAAATACATCATTAAAGAACATAACAATACAGATAACATTTGTAGTAAAACAGGCTTTACAAAAGAATAGAAATAGACATATACATCAGTGTTACAGGAATTATGACATAAGTAAATATATAAAATAAGGAGAATAATTTTCGAAACATTAATTTCAAACATGAGCATTAAAACATAACAGAATAAATAATGTCTAAGCATATTTACAAGGTAAATAAGATATTATTAATGCAAATTATATTTGAGGATAACAGTATTCCTCATCATAGTGAATGTAGCTTAGTATTAGAAGAGAAAAAAAATTGTATGAAACAGTACACAGAGACAGGAAGAAAACAAATACACAAGGGTGCACAAACACATAGGGGGATAACACAATGGAAAGGACAGGGTTCGTTTTCAGTGTAACTTTTGGTACTGCAGTATTTTGCGAACAAAACCTTTTTTGTTCTTGGAGATCTCCCTTCGTTCATCATTATTCCCAAAAAGTCCTATCTGTACCTCTTTTCTGTATTCTAACCATATTTCTTTCAAAATAAATATGGCTCATTGTACAATACTCATTTAGGCCCAAATCGTTTTCATATAACTTTCAAAGCATTCTTTCCCTATTCTCCATAGTTAGGTTCTTATATAGTCTACCCCCTCTTAAACTAACTTAAATCTACTGAGCTCAGATGCTAAACTAAGGGACGAGGCAATGCAGCAGCACATAAAACAATTAACGCAAACAGCAATGACAAAGAAGTGCAGATTTGCAAAGGAAGCAGCATTTTAGAAATTAGCGAAGCAATTGCAATATTACGACTAATATAAGGCAATGTGCAGCAAACAAGAAAAATAAATCTGGCTTAGCAGAGTAACACAAATTAAAATTCAGTAGCACTATGCCTGGCAAACAGCATAACTTATACCTAAACATGACAAAGTTCAAGCAGAAAAAGTATTACACTAAAAATGGCCATGTCTAATACCTATGTCACATCTTAACACTAGAGTGATGCATCACAATTTATTCTACAAAAGAAATTAACAACTACTTGAAAAGAAAACTATGATTGCAGTTCCTGTGAAGGTAAATGTCTTTTTGTACTCCCTCATTTTTTTTGAAAAAATTATTATTTACTCGATCTGTAGACAGAAAATATTTATATTAGTACATCTATAAAATTTTATTTTAACCAATGCTGCAGTGCAGCTAGAAACTAGATATCAAATGAAATAAGCAATTACGCAAACCAAAGCATAAAAATATCATTCAATAGTCATGTGACATTTCATAAGTTAGTAGACATTCTCTCAACTCTCGTAGAAAGACGCTTGTCATAATCAGGTGTGCAGATGTAAAAATATTTCTCGTCATTTCATTAGGCATTTCTGTAAATATCATAAATTAAGAGCTCCACAGTGTCAACATATGTTTTCAAGTTCGACCGTGTCGTTTTTGCGATGCTCTCTACAAAGGAACGTCAATAGCGAGGATAATGGCCTCCCTTTTTTTTTTCTACCTGTGCCGCTGAAAAGGGCTCGCAATAATGGCTTTTTCTCCAGGCGTCTGACACACCTGTCCGCTCACAACGAATTACTTCACGGTCACTTACCTTTCTTAACGAAATATTTACGACAGCAGTTTTCGCTACAGCGACAGTCTCATATAAAAATTTCATAGGTCAAGAATTTGCGTTACAAATCTGTAGAAACAAAATCCTATTAATATAACAGCGTCCAAAAAATTTTCGCCAGCATTGTGATACCTTCACGCATATACACACATTTCATAACTCTTAAAGTACGATTCTTGGTTTCCAACAACCTTCTTCACAAACCATAGTCCCTAACATCTATACATTATTCATATACATATAAACATGTAATCACATTCCTTATATAGCATCAGCTTATTGATCATAAACATACCTCAATAGCATAATACACATCGTCGTCGTAATAATAACATCATAACACCTCAGTCAAATCTTGAAAACGTCGTAGCTTTCTGCAATAATTAAGAAACCAAAAAAAAATTCTCTGCTCATTTCAATAGTGTCATCTACCTCAAACGTACTTTAAAAATCGTGATCCCATACCAAATACATCATTCAAAGCTCTCATAGTATCACAATGGTTCCGAAAAAATATGAACAGTTCACGAAGTACAGACAAAATACAATTTCATAAGTGTGAAGTTATCCAACGGTGTAATTACGTAAACATGTGTCACTGATGTAGTAAAAAAAGTTTGTCTCTCTCAGTTAAATGATCAGATAGCTGTGTATTGTGTGTTGGAGCAATATGGTACCGATGTGTAAAGTTGTTTAAGCAAATACCATATTAGCTAGGGCTCCTTGTGCTTGCCAAACACATGGTACACAAAGTAGGCGTGTACCCCCCTGAGGATAAATGAATAATACCCTCAGGTGTTACAGATTACAGCAATGGAATGAAATGTATCACGGAATACCTTTGTATCATTGTACTTCAAATATCTTTAAAAATAAATGTTTTAAGTACAAAATTAATCACTCAAATGCGTGTACTGTAGCGTATTGTTGTGCCACGAAAAAGGCTGTCTCATTGTTGCTATACCACAAAAGTTACTACTAAAACATGTTTTACTTTTCAGAATAAAACAGAAAAACTGTGCAGATATAAAACAGAAACACCGCAAAAGCAACATTGTAAATTGTCACTCATTAGTAGCGTCGTGATAAAACCGTGTAGTTGTCACATAAACTCCAGAATGTATTTTCAAGTAAACCAAAATGTTGCATTAAAATCTCAAGTTAAAAAAGCACATTATCTCTCAATAAACGGTTTTACGTGTGAAATGTGGTGTAAACCTTTGCTCTTCCTAGTACGCAGAGTTTCAACTTTAACGCAATTGTCAAGTGGTATACGTCGGTAAAGAATACTGGAATTTTTCTCAAGGTTAGCGTCGATGTTATTTTTCTCGGAGCCAGCGGGCGCACGCGGCTGCCTGCTTGTGCGAGTCATTGTCTGTCTCTTTGTGGCGCGCGCCGTTATTGGGATTAGGAGACCGAACTTCTACAAATTCACCTTGACGAGAAGGCCCTGCCCTGTTTGAAGCTCGCCAGTTCTGATGGAATTCAGGTCTGTCGTTTTGTCGGTAGTTTACATAGTTTCTTGTTTGTCGGTCATGTGGTGGAGAATTTCTCCCGGAATTGTAACTGCGCGCTGAACTGTTGTGTCTGAAATTACTCTGTCTCCCTTGATAATAATAGTTCTGGTTACCATATTGTCTGTTTCTATTATTGTCTCTGTCATATTCATTACTACGGAAATGCGAACTTTCTCTGTAACTATTACTCTGCCCTTGGTTGTCATACGGGTGGTGTCTGTTTTGGGCACGATTTGTGTTGTGAGAATAGCCTTGCCGTGTCCAGTTGTTATTTATTTCATCGCGGAATTGCGACGGATGTGACCTGTAATTGTTGTGTTCCTGTTTTCGCGTTCCGCGATTGTCAGTGTCAATTTCTAATTCTTGTAAGAGTCCCTGAAATGCTTCAATGTTGTCTTTGCAACGTCCTGCCAAAATAATATGTCGTAAATGTTCAGGCAGTTTGATTAAGCAAATGCGGATGAGTTCTGAGGGGCTGTATGGGTTTGATAGATACTGATTCTTATGCAACATGTCTTCAAAATATTTCATAAGACTGGAAAATTCAGATTGTTCGAAACGTTTTCATTACTCGGTCTTGTGTGGCTTGAGACCAATATGCTGAGAGGAAGGCATGATAAAATTCTCCTTCACTGTGGCAATCGTGAATGACCGACCGCATTCTTACAGCTGGTTCATTCTCTAAGTAGCCACACATAAATTCTAATCTGTGCTCTAATGACCAGTTGGGAGGAAAACAATGAGAGAATTGATGAAGCCACGCTTGTGGATGAATGTCGTTGCCGGAATTCTTAAATGTTTTGAATTTACGTGTAGTAATGAACAGCTTATAGTCAAAATCATCATGGCGGCGAGTCGCATGTTGGTCATTATTACGTCGTTTCGGCGGTTCCATCTCAAAATTCGGTGTGCCTTGCCAATTTCTTTCATAATTTCCGAAGTGTCCTGTGTTATTATTTTGTGGTTGTTCCGTATTTCTAAGTCCCTCTTCCCGTATTGGAGCGCGAGTGTCCTCTGAAATATGTAATTCTTGTATTACTTGTGCCAAATGATCTTGTACTTCCCGGATTTCTCTTTTGTACTGTGTATTGATTTGATTTTGATTTTGTTTGAATTTTCTAATTTGTTCATACTCTTCTGTGTCAGTGAAGGCTACAGGTCTTGTGTCATTCAGATCATCATCTATCTTTGTAGATAAGTTAGTGACCTGATCCGAAAGTTCGGCTACTTTCTCCGATAGTGAACACATTTCCTCAGTGTGTTTTTCTGAACCAAGTTTCAGAGTGTCCATTTGTGTTGAAATCGAATCTACTGTGTCCTTCAAGTTTTCCTGAGTTTTTGCAAGTTGCATAACCGAATCGGTAGATGCAACTAAGTCAAATTTAGCTTGCAAGGTCTCATGATTTTCATGAACAGTAGTTTGCAGTTCTTTTATGGCTGCTTCGTGATTCTGTAGTGCATTTTCATGACGCGAAAAAATAGGTTGGAAATGCTCACAAATTTGTGTTTTTACGTCGTTACAGACTTTTTGACATTTCGATTCAATGTGATGTAACTCATTAGTTAAATCCTCACGTGTTTGTTCAAGAGTTTGCTCCAATGAGTCTAACTTTTGAAGGATTTGTTTCATTGCGTCTAACTGTTGCTGTGTTTGTCTCTGATTTTGTTCCATTGTGTCTAACTGTTGCTGTGTTTGTCTCTGATTTTGTTCCATTGTGTCTAACTTTTTGAGATTTTGTTCCACTGTGTCTAACTTTTTGAGATTTTGTCCCATTTGTCTCTGATTTTGTTCCATTTGTTGCATTAATTGCAATAATAATGTATTAGTGTCTGGAATCTGTTTCTCTATGCTTTTGGCAGTGAATTTTCACCGGCAACATTCACATTTTGACAAGCAGAAAATGTGTCTTGACTCATTTGAGAAAACGGTGATGACCCAGAACCTGAATCTACAGTATTTGCGAAATTGTGTCCTGTCATTTCGGATTCCTGAGGCGAGCTGTTGCCGACCGACCGATCGATAATGCTTCCCTGCTTACTAATTGTTTCACTGTCTATGCCATTGTTTGCCGCCCGCTCCATTTCCCTATTCACAATTACCAAATTATTACTTTGAACATCAGTTAATTCATTACTCGGTGGCGCTAACACACTGCTTTCGTTTTCACTGTCATTTCGCAGTTTACTTTGGAGCCTAGTATTACGTTTTTCACACGCCATTATTGTCACAGTATTTCACACGACAACACAGAAAAACACAATTTGAAGAGCAAAAATAAGAAAACACATTAACATAACACTGAAAATAATATCTAGCTAATTGCAGCTGCGAAATACTTGGTGCAAATCTACATGCGTGCCACACCTGTTTTACTGTACGACAATGAAAGACTGCAACTGCAAAGGAAATTCTCTACAATTACGCGCTAGCAATAAACAAAAGCTACACTAATTACACAAACTACAAGAAAAAAAATCAGAAGATTCCAGTGAGGTATCCTGGCAGGGTCGCCATATGAAACTTCCCCTTTGAACAATTTTACACGACTGTCCTTAAACTGACACACAATATTTTTTTTTAGCGCAACGCAATCTGACTTTAAATAATCTCTACAAGAGAATGGCCCTGACTAACATTAACCTGTACTTTTCACAAATCACTTACCTCACAAAAATCTTGGTTACTCCCACTACTGCAATACAACAAGCGCCACTACTGCCAGCTAAATAAAAGATTCAAACTATGGAAGGCACTAACTACTGATAGGGATAGTTAGCAAATGAAAGATATTAATAGAGAACAAACGTTGTATTTACCTTAATAGTCATCATATATATATATATATATATATATATATATATATATATATGTATATGTATATATATATATATATATATATATATATATATATATATATATATATATATATATATATATAGCAGTTCATGACAAATTTCAAAACTCCGCCATCTCTCTCCCTACATCCACCACTGCTGGCGGCTCACCTCCAACTGTGCAACGCTACGTGCTGTTCACAGCCAGCTGCCTAACACTACAATGGCGAGTATTACAACAATGCAAAGCAGCCACAGACTGCACACAGCACAGCCAGTGATTTTCATACAGAGGTGGCGTTACCAATAAAAAAACCTAAACAGCCTACTTACAAATACGTATCTATACAATATGTAGCTGAAAATACTGTGAAATTATTTTGTGCTTCTTGTACCGAAGCCGAACATACTGTCGGAAATGCATCAATCACAGATTTCACTGCTTCAGAATGTTCATTATAAAACACCGGTATCTCCATTGTATCTATGCCACCTCGTTAGGACGGACCCGGGCGTCAGTCCCAGCTTCGGCAGTTCTCTACAGAACGATAGATAATGCAGGGATGCGAGAAACACTTCCTTGGTGTACGACATTACTTTATTCACTTCTGGGTAGTTGCCGCGCACTCCCTTAGTGATACGTTACAATGACAGACCATACATGGGAAGTGAGATAAATGTAGATAGAGTACGCGTAGGGCAGTAACCGCCTTCAGCAGGTAGGCCGTAGTACTATACTAGGTGAATACTTTTCCTTTTTGCATCGTCTCAGGCCACAGCATTTTAACACAGCCATTCACAACACGAGCTACTGTTAAATGATTTGTTAATTCCAAAACATTTCAGGAAAACAGCAATAGCTTTAAGTGTTTTTCATTGCCTCCACCAACAATGAATTCCTAATGAAACGTTCATATACGTTGCTTCGTCGGCGACTATACATATGTGCTGGTTACTTCTATAGAGAAGCACACTTTTCGGAGCCTTGTGGCAGCAAAAATAAAAATAGTTTTTGCTTAACATCCATTCATTAGGAATCTGTTGCCTATAGTACTTTTCTAGAAGGGCGCGATTTTCAGTCACTTTAAGTTTCACCACGGAATATTCGCAGAAACAATAGCGAAGCTCTTACAAGTACACTACGTGATCAAAAGTATTCGGACCCCCCCACCCCCCAAAACAACATAAGTTTTTCATATTAGGTGCATTGTGCTGCCATCTACTGCCAGCTACTCCATATCAGCGACCTCAATAGTCATTAGACATCGTGAGAGAACAGAATGGAGCGCTCTGCGGAGCTCACAGTCTTCGAACGTAGTTAGGTGATTGCCTGTCACCTGCGTCACGAGTCTGTACGCGATATTTCCACACTCCTACACATCTCTAGGTCCAGTGTTTTCGGTATGATAGTGAAGTGGAAACATGAAGGGATACGTAAAGCACAAAAGTGTACAAGCCGATGTCGTCTGTTGACTGACAGAGCCCACCGACAGTTAAAGACGGTCGTAATGCCTAATAGGCAGACATCTATCCAGACTATCACACAGGAGTAACAAACTGCATCAGGATCCACTGCAAGTACTATGACAGTTAGGCCGGAGGTGATAAAACTTGGATTTCATGGTCGAGCGGCTGCTAATAAGTCACACACCATGCCGGTAAATGCCAAACGACGCGTAAACATTGTACGATTTAACAGTGGGAAAACGTTGTGCGGAGTGTAGAATCACGGTACACAATGTGGTGATCCGATGTCAGGGTGTGGGTATGGCGAATGCCCGGTGAACGTTATCTGCTAGCTTGTGTAGTGCCAACAGTAAAATTCGGAGGTGGTGGTTTTATGGTGTGGTCGTGTTTTTCATGGAGAGGGCTTGCATGCCTTGTTGTTCTGCGTGGCACTATCACAGCACAGACCTACATTGAAGTTTTAAGCACCTTCGTGCTTCCCACTGCTGAAGAGAAATTCGGGGATGGCGATTGTACCTTTCAACAAGATCGAGCATCTGTTCATAATGCACGGCCTGTGGCGGATGGTTACACCACAATAACATCCCTGTAATGGACTGGCCTGAATCCTATAGCACGCATTTCGGATGTTTTGGAACGCCGACTTCGATCCAGGCCTCACCGACCGACATCGATACCTCTCCTCAGTGCAGCACTCCGTGAAGAATGAGCTGCCATTTCCCAAGAAACCTTACAGCACGTGATTGAACGTATGACTGCGAGAGTGGAAGCTGTCATTCCAGCATTACCGATGGAGAGGGCCACGAACTTGGAAGTAATTTTCAGCCAGTTGTCCGGATACTTTTGATCATATAGTGTATCATGAAAAATTTCGTTTGTAGAGTTTGGAATGTTCTGCATCTGCATCAGTAACATTTGCTTCTTAGACCACTGCACTGTTCGGTTTTTTGTGTACGTTGGTCAAACTGGGATTTCATTAAATATCCAACCAGCTTATTGTATGCTCGACCTCGAATAATCTCCACTCTTCACATCAGTAGTGACAGCCTCGTCCGCCGTAACCTAAGATCGTAATTTTGATATTACAGGAAGCTTGATAAACACAAAACGTACTACCGGATGGCTGTAATTGAAGTTCAGCTACTCACTGAGATCTATGAGCTGTAATTACCGTGTGGTAGCGAAACTGGGTGGATTTACTAATACGTTAATGCGGAATTAATCTTCGTTAAAAGAAATTAGTTGCAGTTTTCGCACTAGGTGCAAATCTGGCGCTGTGCAGCATCTCGTCGACAGCTGTGGTGTCCGTATTAAAGAAATTGTGTTAGCGGCGGGCAATATTAAAATCAACTGTACGCCTTTTCTACTCATGTGCCGTTACTAATCCATTACATATGGAGACATTTCTATACGTCTTTTTGTACTCATAGCGCGAGATTTTCACCTAGTGGCCAAAACGGAAACAAATTTTTTCTAGTGTAAATCACTTCCACATTAACGCATTACAAAGTCTACAAAGGTCGCTGCCATAAGATAATTACAGCCCGTACAGGACGTCTGTGAGTAGATGGATTTTAATTATAACTACCCGGGATTTGGCAAACTTTCTTGGTGCACACATTCCTTAAATATGATAGTCTTTTGTCTACACCGCTACCAATCTCGACAGCACTTGAAGCCCTATACTGCACGCAATACTGGCTACTACAGTAGTGTAATTGCATGTGCATTGTGTCTTAGAACCGAAATTCCGAATCTTTGAAAATTAAACAATATGCGTCCTTCAGAACCCAACTGAAGGTCTAATTAAAACTGTTTATTGCACTATAGTATGATTTTTGGAGATAATTCACTTCCTTTCTCCAACTGTTGTGGTAGGTCAGTTTTGCATATTTTTTGTAAAGAGTGGCCTACTAATGTTGTTGGAAAATGTAAGGAATTTATAAAATATGTAACGATAAATTGAAATATGTCAACGTTGGCAAAATAATTCGTGAACTATTAAGCTAGAAGTAAAGGAAAATAAGTAATTATGAAAATATCCCGGGCGCTAGTTGTTACCAATATTGGTCTTGAGATCGAGTACGTTTTTGTGCTGATGTGTATTGCATAATAGCAGATTTTTTCTGTCGGAGTCTGAAACGTCCCCTTTTGAACAATTTCACTCGACTGTGCTTATACTGACACACAATATTTCTTTAGCGCAACGCAATCTGACTTTCACAAAATCCCTACAAAAGAATGGCCCTGACTAACATTAAACTATACCTTTCACAAATCACTAAATCACTTACCTCACAATAATCTTCGTTTCTCCCACTACTGCAATACAGCAAGCGCCACTACTGCCAGCTAAATAAAAGATTCAAATTATGGAAGGTACTAACTACTGATGGGGATAGTTAGCAAATGAAAGATATTAATAGAGAACAAACAATGTATTTACCTTGATATCATAATTTATAAATATAGCAGTTCATGACAAATTTCAAAACTCCGCCATCTCTCTCCCCACATCCACCACTGCTGGCGGCTCACTTCCAACTGCCCAACGCTACGCGCTGTTCACAGCCAGCTGCCTAACACTACAATGGCGAGTATTACAACAATGAAATGCAGCCACAGACTGCACACGGCACAGCCAGTGATTTTCATACAGAGGTGGCGTTACCAATAAAAAAACCTAAACAGCCTACTTACATAGCCCCCATGCTCCCCACAAAAAATTTTACAAATTTTGTTGGGCACTGGCCAATACATATTTGTTAAATTTTTTTTCACAATTACAATAACAAAGAAATCAAATGCACACACTTATTGATACAATGTTGGTCAAAAGCTAAAATTTCTCACAGTCCATAAAGACAGTCCTAATCGTTCATCACAGTAAAATATCAGATTTTTTTCTCAAATACTGAGCAGTAAAAGACAATGCACACAGACGTAGTGGATTTCCATGCAGTCTTGAAGTAGTAGTGTTGTCCTTCCAACGGAAAGACAGTGCTGACTCGACATGCAGACAGGTAATGGGCCACAACAGAGCAAACCCACAGCGGAGTCAGTCGAAGTTTTGAAGAGTATTGGTGGGTAGGTCATCACAGAGCAGACCCACTGCAGTCCTGGTAGAGATTACGGTATTGGTGGGCCACCAGAGGTGCAGACCCACTGCAGTGCTTGTAGAAATAATGGTATTGATGGATCATCAGTAGACCCACTGTAGTCCTTGTAGAGATAATGGTACTGGTGGGTCATCAAAGATGCAGACCCACTGTAGTCCTTGTAGAGATGGCCAGCAGCCATCTGTTGTGACTGTGCAGGTGCACAATCACCATTGAAGAGTCTTGTGGATAATATAGCAAGTCCATAACCACCACTTGTGCACTCACAAAGTTTTTGGAATTGTCCTTAGAACCAGCAATGCTGTTATCCAGTCCCTTGCTGAATTATTAACACACGTGCAAACACTATCAGTCCCTACTTCTCACATATTGTCCATATAGTATGACCAACAGAAACGTGTGCAGTGAAATGGAACTTACAAGTTACTTAATTTGATGAACTGCTGTCAATTACAATTTTATAACATGAGAGTACAATTACAAAGGTACAAAATACATCATTAAAGAACATAACAATACAGATAACATTTGTAGTACAGGCTTTACAAGAGAATCAAAATAACATATACATCAATGTTACAGGAATTATGAGATAAGTAGATACATAAAAGTTCAGAATAACTTTCAAAACATCAACTTCACACATGAGCATTAAAATAAAACAAAATAAATAATGTCTAAGCATATTTACAAGGTAAATAAGATATTATTAATGCCAATTATATTTGAGGATAACAGTATTCCTCATCATAGTGAATGTAGCTTAGTATTAGAAGAGAAAAAAATTCTATGAAACTACACAGAGACAGGAAGAAAACAAATACACAAGGGTACACAAACACATAGGGGGATAACACAATGGAAAGGACAGGGTTCGTTTTCAGTGTAACATTTGGTACTGCAGTCCAACCTAAAACTTCATTCCATAGATCGTTCCTCTTATTTCGACATTTGCACCTGCCAAAAAAATCCTATCCAAGCATGCTTTCTATATTCTGTTCACATATTTCTTACCTCATTATTTATTTACCATTATCTTACCTCATCATTTATTTCCAAGAAAATCCTACCTAAACCTGTTGTCCCTAAACCCTACTTTTTTGGTTCATATCCTCTTTCAAAACACTATTTTGGCCAAACCATTTTCTTATAGCTTCTCAAAGCATTTCTTCCAATCCATCATAGCTAGTTTCTTATATAGTCTACCCCCTCTTAAGCTAACTTAAATCTACTGAGCTCAGATATATATACCAATGGACGAGGCAATGCAGCATCACATAAAACAATTAATATAAACAGTAATGAAAAAAGACACAGATTTGCGAAGCAAGCTGCATTAAGAAATTAGCAAAGCAATTGTAATATTACAACTAATCTAAGGCAATGTGCAGCAAACAATAAAAATAAATCATTAGTAAAACTGGCTTAACAGAATAATACAAAGTCAAATTCAATAACACTATGCTTGGCAAACAGCAGCAACTTATACCTAAACATGACATAGCTCAAGCAGAAAAAAATAGTACGCTAAAGATAACAATGCAGATAAGTGAAATGTATAATCACATCTTAATGTCTAAGTAATTAAAGTGGTGCACCACAACAACTTATTGTAAAAAAAAAAATATTACCATGTACTTGAAAAGAATATTATGTATGCATTTACTGTTAATAGTCCCTCCTTATTGTTCTTTCCTTTCCAAGTGCTCCTTTTTTGAAAAATGTGGATCACAAAATTATTATTTAATAGATCTGTTGACAGAAAGTGTTCACATTAGCAAATGCATTTAATTTTATTTTATGAAACCAATGCTACAAGACAGCTGGAAACCAGATATCAAATGAAATAAGCAACTATGTACAAAGTAAAGCATAAAAACATCGTTCAATAGCCATGTGGCATTTCATAAGTAGTAAAAAAATATCTCATCTAGAAAGACAGTAGTCATAATCAGGTGTGTAGACAAACTATTTCTTGTCATTTCATTAGGCATTTCAGTAAATATCAGAAAGTACGATATGTTTCCAAGTAATGAGCGTGTCGCATTTGCGATGCTTTCTACAAAGGAACGTCAATAGCGAGGATAATGGCCTCCCCTTTTTTTTTCTCCACCTAATGGCTTTTTCTCCGGGCGGCTGGCCCAGCTGCGCGCCACAACGCATTACATCAAGGTCACTTACCTTTTGCAATAATAATGTATTAGTGTCTGGAATCTGTTTCTCTACACTTTTCGGCAGTGCATTTGCACCAGCAACATTCACATTTTGACAAGCAGAAAATGTGTCTTGGCTCATTTGAGAAAACGGTGAGGACCCAATCTACAGTATTTGCAAAATTGTGTCCTGTCATTCCCGATTCCTGAGGCGAGCTGTTGCCGACCGATCGATCGATAATGCTTCCCTCTACGCTAACTGTTTCACTGTCCACGCCATTGTTTGCCACCCGCTCCATTTCCCTATGCACAGTTACCAAATTACTACTTTGAACGTCTGTTAATACATTACACAGTGGTGCTGGCAAGCTACGCTCATCGTCACTATTATTTCTCAGTTTGCTTTGGAGCCTAGTGTTACGTTTTTCACACGCCATTATTGTCACAGTATTTCACACGACAACACAGAAAAACACAATTTGAAGATCAAAAATAAGAGAACACATTAACATAGCACTGAAAATAATATGTAGTTAATTGCAAGCGCAGCTGCGAAATACTTGGTGCAAATCTACATGCATGCCACAAATGTTTTACTGTACAACAATGAAAGACTGCAACTACAAAGGAGATTCTCTCTACAATTACGCGCTAGCAATAAACAAAATCTACACTAATTACACAAACTACAAGAAAAAATCAGAAGATTCCAGTGAGGTATCCTCGGCTAAGGGTCGACATATGAAACGTCCCCTTTTGCACAATTTTACTCGACTGTGCTTATACTGACACACAATATTTTTTTAGCGCAACGCAATCTGACTTTCACAAAATCCCTACAAAAGAATGGCCCTGACTAACATTAAACTATACCTTTCACAAATCACTAAATCACTTACCTCACAATAATCTTCGTTTCTCCCACTACTGCAATACAGCAAGCGCCACTACTGCCAGCTAAATAAAAGATTCAAACTATGGAAGGCACTAACTACTGATGGGGATAGTTAGCAAATGAAAGATATTAATAGAGAACAAACAATGTATTTACCTTGATATCATCATTTATAAATATAGCAGTTCATGACAAATTTCAAAACTCCGCCATCTCTCTCCCCACATCCACCACTGCTGGCGGCTCACCTCCAACTGCCCAACGCTACACGCTGTTCACAGCCAGCTGCCTAACACTACAATGGCGAGTATTACAACAATGAAATGCAGCCACAGACTGCACACAGCACAGCCAGTGATTTTCATACAGAGGTGGCGTTACCAATAAAAAAACCTAAACAGCCTACTTACAAGTCAAAATAAGTTAATCAGTTGACAACAGGATGTCGAAAACTATCACAGGCGGTTTTCGTCGGGTTTTCTACTAAAGCACAAAGCCAAATATTAATAATAATTTCAGGAATAGTTCAGCAAGACTAAGAGTGTCAAATGAAGGTGCAATGAATCCTTAGATTCTAATTTAACTCAAACTATGAAACAATCAAATGTTCAAAAAAATATTTTGTAAGTAAAAGAGTTCTTCTTATGGGGTAGCCGCGACTGTACAAGCCCATTTTGAAAAATGAAGAAACCGCGGGACAGTTGGTTAATCCACAATCTTTTATTGGGTTCATGACTGGTTTCGGAACACTTTAAGTTCCATCATCTGGTCTGGAGATGACATCAGATAGTAACTGATTTTATTTCTTACACCGGATGGTGTTCCGAAACCAGTCGTGTACCCAATAAAAGATTGTGGATTAAGCAATTGTCCAGCGGTTTCTTCCTTTTTCAAAATGGACTTGTAAGTAAACTCAGTTGAGCCAGTGTGAAAGGGCTCTTTGTATTCAAGAGGTTTTAGAGATCATGCAATTCAAATTCCCCATACCTCAGCGCCCATGAATTACAGGTACCAGAGAGCACTGCATGTTCTTGGATATAGTGTCAGTTTATGTCATGTCAGTGAGCCAAGCCTGCTATAGATACAATGTATGCGGCATACTAGGTGGCTACAGTTCATTTGCTTAGGACGATTTCTCTGTACATAGTGTCTCTCAGTCTATAAGCATAAGATTATTGTTTATGTTGATCCCATGCTTAAGATCATTTTGCGTCGGTGTGCTGATGGAAGTCACCGAGGTGATATTACCCAATAATGTGGCGCTGTGGTAAAGGCAATGGAGTCGAATTAGAGCGGAACTGGGTTACAAAATACTTCTGACCATCTAACTACAGGCGTTTGTCTAAGGCAAATTACAGGACTGTTATGAAACTTCCTGGCAGATTAAAACTGTGTGCCGGCCCGAGACTCGAACCCTTTGCCTTTCGCGGACAAGTGCTCTACCAACTGAGCCACCCAGGCACGACTCACGCCCCGTCCTCACAGCTTTACTTCCGCCAGTACATCGTCTCCTACCTTCCAAACTTTGCAGAAGCTCTCCTACAGGACTGTTATTTTCAGTTGGGTACAGACGATTTTATGCTACACCCTTATCCCGTCCGTGCTTGTTATCTATCTCTAAAAGCACCGCCACGGAAGGACATTAAATCTTAGTTCATCGTCATTCTTTCTTAGGATGATACACAGTGATGTTGGAACTTATTATTAATTTCAAATGCCACAGACCGCGCGTATTATAAACATCGATCTTCACCTCAGGAATTTTCAGAAACGGACTTCAGATTTCCTCTTCAGTACGGGTCCGGCATGGTATTCACAAAATATCCCACCATCCTCAAAGTAGCTACTTGTTTGAAATAACAGTATGTTTCCCCAGGTTTTACCTATTAAGTACACAAAATGTCAGGAATGGATCTTATTACAACTATACTACTTCTTTATAGATCAACTGTAGCCACTTTTATTTTGGCGTCCGCAAAAACAATTTTTGTATTTTACACCACTTATTAGTAGTATTAATTTTAATAATTTTTCATGCAACGATTCTTTTATGGAAGGTATCAAAACAATGTTAACTATTCAGAATTAACTTTTGAACAGCATGCAGCCGAAGTTCCGGTTTTCTCTCATATATACTCTTTTTGGTGCCTGAAGACGAGTAGTATTTAAGTAAAATGTTTTACATTCAAATGGATTCAATATATATGATAACGTACCAGTTTTCGTTTTCAAACAAAGCATTTTCGTCTTAAACACACATAAATTTTAGATCAATAATAGTATGAAATTGGGTCTCTACATACTGATAAGAAAGGAAAAAATAAGTGTTGCGTTTTTCATGTATCTCTCTCTATTTATGTGTTCGTTATAATATGGTGAACACCAAGAACACCGCAGTAACATTAGTCGACTTCAGGAAGACGTGCGACTCCATAGGAGTAGAAACACTCTTCACACGTTGGAAGAAATGAAGGTGGACAACAAGACCAGAAAGCTAATTCGGGAAACATTGACAAATATAGCATCCAGACTGATATCTATGGAAGATATCTTGGAACTCGAAATGAAGACGGAAGTGAGGCCTGGACTCTATTTAACTCGTCTTTGGAGAAAATAATCAGGACATGGAATAAAGGAGGCAGTGGGGTAGAGAAGGCACAAGGATAAAAGCGTCAACATAAAATGTCTGGTTTTTGGCGCTGATGTAGCCATCATAAAAAATAATAGAAAGGTATCCAAAGTAGCTCTAGACTGTACACGAAATCCCAGTCAAAACAGAGCTACAAATCTCATATGAAAAAACACAGTGTTCACATGGTGAGTGTTGATCAGAACAAGGGTATCGTCAGGAGTTCCCCAGGGAAGTCAGACAGGACCGATGTTGTTCTCTATACACATAAATGATTTGGCGGACAGGGCAGCAGTTTGCAGTTGTTTGCTGATGACGCCGTGGTCTACGGTTAGGTTTCGAAGTTCAGTGACTATAGGAAGATACAAGATAACTTAGAAGAAATTTTCAGTTGATGTGATGAATGGCATCTAGTCCTAAATATGGAAAAATTTAAGTTTATGCGGGTGAGTAGGAAGAACAAACCTGTAGTGTTCAGCTACAGTATTACGAGTGTCCGAGTTGACACGTCGTCATTTAAATATCTAGGCGTAACGTTGCAAAGCGGTATGAGATTGAACGAGCATATGGTAAGGAAGGCAAATGGTCGACTTCGATTTATTGGGAAGATTTTAGGGAAGAGTGGTGCACCTGTAGAGGAGACCGTATTGAGGTGCGACCTATTCTTGAATATTGCTCGAGTGTTTGGAATCGGTATCAGGTTGGATTGAAGGAATATATCGAGCAATTCTGAGGAGGGCTGTTACCGGTAGGTTCGAACAAAACGTAAGTATTAAGGAGATGCTTCGGGAACGCAAAAGGGAATCCCTGGAGGGAAGGCGGCGTTCTTTTCGGGAAATATTATTCAGAAAATTTAGAGAACCAACCTTTGAAGCTGACTGCCGAACGATTCTGCTCCCGCCAACATACATCACTCGTAGTGACCGCGAAGGTAAGGAGGCGTACAGACAGTCGTTTCTCCCTTTTTTCTATTTGTGAGTGGAACGGGAGGGGAAACGACAAGTAGTGCTACAGAGCGACCTCCACCACGCACCTAGGTGGCTTTCAGAGTATCTATGTAAATGTAGATGTAGACACAAAATCCACAGACAGATGCCTACAGTTAACCAAGTATGGAAAAATAACACAAGTAGAAAGTTCCGAATATCTGGAAAACAGGATTGAACTTGTCATCGCATGAAGAAAATATCACAAAATTACAAGAAGCATTACACTAAAAGAAATATCTCCAACAAATTAAGACCTTATATTACAGTAGTCTTACCAGAAGCATTGTATGCCTCAGGAACAATAGTAGTCAAGGTAAGAATTTATATCAAAGAGATGGAAGAACAACAGAGGAAAGTAAGGAGAAAGATGGTTCAAATGGTTCAAATGGCTCTGAGCACTATGGGACTTAACTGCTGTGGTCATCAGTCCCCTAGAACTTAGAACTACTTAAACCTAACTAACCTAAGGACACCACAAACACCCATGCCCGAGGCAGGATTCGAACCTGCGACCGCAGCCGGTCGTGCGGCTCCTGACTGTAGCGCCTAGAACCACTCGGCCACTCCGGCCGGCAGGGAGAAAGACCTATGGGCTGCTTCAGGAAGAGGGGATCTGGGTAAAGAGACCGACAAAAGAACTATACGAACAGCAGAGATGATTACAAACAATATCAATAAAAGAAGGGCAAAGTTATATAGGGTGGACGAAAATAGAGAGACCAAGAAAATTTTTATCGTAGTAACGACTAATAAAGTGGAAAATAACTAGGTAGCAGAAACCAAGGAAGACCTCAAGAAAAATTAACATCTTGCGGGACTTATGACCTCGCCGTTTAGTCCCATAGCCCCCTCAATTAATCAATCAATCAAAATCAACATCTCCAGAGAAGACACGACAGCCCTAGAAAAATACAGAGAGAAAATCAGAAAACAAAAATTTTATCAAACATAAAAAAAACAGAAAACAGGAATGAAGTGGACAGAAGAGAGCAAGAAGAAAAACACTGAATATATGAGACATTTTTGGAAAAAAAAGAAAGGGACAGAAAAAAAAGTCATGTAAACTAATTCTGGTTCAGCGCTTTGCTAAGGGGTAACTAACGATAATAATACTAACATTAATAATAATAATAATAATAATAATAATTTCAGCTAACATATATAGAATACAAAGACACAAATACAGACATTAGACCATTCTTGCATAGACCACCAAATAACGCACAAGTCGAAACAACAATAAAAACTATCAACACAATCATACACAACAAAATAAATGAAAACACAACTATGGAAGAGTTACAACTACTGGTTTATATAGGAGCACTCACTACATTAAATATACACACTAGACAGAGATCAGAACCAACCAACACACAGAAGAAACCCACAAAACCAGCATGGCAACACAGGCTACAGATCAGAATAGAAAAACTGAGAAAAGACATCGGACAGCTAACACAATTTATAAGAAATGAAATATCAGAAAAAAAACGAAAAAGGTTAGGTAAAATCTCACAACAAGAAGCGACAGAGCAATTAGACGAAAAGAAGCAGAAATTACAAGCATTAGCCAAACGACTCAGAAGATACAAAAAAAGTGAAAATAGAAGGAAACAAAACCAAACATTCAACACAAACCAAAAGAAATTTTACCAGACAATAGATAACACACACATTAAAATAAACAATCCACCAAACATAACAGACATGGAACACTTCTGGAGCAACATATGGTCAAACCCAGTACAACATAACAGGCATGCACGGTGGATACAAACAGAAACAGACACATACAAGATGATACCACAAATGCCTGAAGTGAAAATTTTGCAACATGAAGTCACCCAAGCAATTAATTCTACTCACAATTGGAAAGCCCCTGGAAATGATAAAATAGCAAATTTCTGGTTAAAGAAGTTCACCTCAACACATTCACATCTAACTAAATTATTTAACAGTTACATTGCAGACCCATACACATTCCCTGATACACTTACACATGGAATAACTTATCTGAAACCTAAAGATCAAGCAGACACAGCGAACCCAGCTAAATATCGCCCCATAACATGCCTACCAACAATATACAAAATATTAACTTCAATCATTAAACAGAAATTAATGACACATACAACACAGAACAAAATTATAAATGAAGAACAAAAAGGCTGTTGCAAAGGAGCACGAGGATGTAAAGAGCAACTGATAATAGATGCAGAGGTGACATATCAAGCTAAAACTAAACAAAGGTCGCTACACTACGCATACATTGATTACCAAAAAGCTTTTGATAGTGTACCCCACTCATGGTTACTACAAATATTGGAAATATACAAAATAGATCCTAAATTGATACAGTTCCTAAACATAGTAATGAAAAATTGGAAAACCACACTTAATATCCAAATAAATTCAAATAATATCACATCACAGCCAATACAGATTAAGCGTGGAATATACCAAGGAGACTCATTAAGTCCTTTCTGGTTCTGCCTTGCTCTGAACCCACTATCCAACATGCTAAATAATACAAATTATGGATACAATATCACTGGAACATACCCACACAAAATCACACATTTGCTATACATGGATGATCTAAAACTACTGGCAGCAACAAATCAACAACTCAACCAATTACTAAAGATAACAGAAGTATTCAGCAATGATATAAGTATGGCTTTTGGAACAGACAAATGTAAGAAAAATAGCATAGTCAAGGGAAAACACACTAAACAAGAAGATTACATATTGGATAACCACAGCGACTGCATAGAAGCGATGGAAAAAACAGATGCCTATAAATATCTAGGATACAGACAAAAAATAGGAATAGATAATACAAATATTAAAGAAGAACTAAAAGAAAAATATAGACAAAGACTAACAAAAATACTGAAAACAGAATTGACAGCAAGAAACAAGACAAAAGCTATAAATACTTATGCCATACCAATATTGACCTACTCATTTGGAGTAGTGAAATGGAGTAACACAGACCTAGAAGCACTCAATACACTTACACGCTCACAATGCCACAAATATAGAATACATCACATACATTGAGCAACAGAAAGATTCACATTAAGCAGAAAGGAAGGAGGAAGGGGATTTATCGATATAAAAAACCTACATTATGGACAGGTAGACAATTTAAGAAAATTCTTTATAGAACGAGCAGAAACTAGCAAAATACACAAAGCAATCACTCATATAAATACATCGGCTACACCACTACAATTTCATAACCACCTCTACAACCCTTTAGACCACATAACATCAACAGATACGAAGAAAGTAAATTGGAAAAAGAAAACACTTCATGGCAAGCACCCGTATCATCTAACACAACCACACATCGATCAAGACGCATCCAACACATGGCTAAGAAAAGGCAATATATACAGTGAGACAGAAGGATTCATGATTGCAATACAGGATCAAACAATAAACACCAGGTATTACAGCAAGCATATTATTAAAGATCCTAATACCACAACAGATAAATGCAGACTTTGTAAACAACAAATAGAAACAGTAGATCACATCACAAGCGGATGTACAATACTAGCAAATACAGAATACCCCAGAAGACATGACAATGTCGCAAAAATAATACATCAACAGCTTGCCTTACAACATAAACTTATAAAACAACACGTTCCTACATACAAGTATGCACCACAAAATGTACTGGAGAATGATGAATACAAATTATACTGGAACAGAACCATTATAACAGATAAAACAACGCCACATAACAAACCTGACATCATACTCACCAATAAAAAGAAGAAATTAACACAATTAATCGAAATATCCATACCCAATACAACAAATATACAAAAGAAAACAGGAGAAAAAATTGAAAAATACATCCAACTGGCTGAGGAAGTCAAAGACATGTGGCATCAGGATAAAGTTGACATCATACCAATTATACTATCAACTACAGGAGTCATACCACACAATATCCACCAATACATCAATGCAATACAGCTACATCCAAACATATATATACAATTACAGAAATCCGTAATTATTGATACATGTTCAATTACCCGAAAGTTCCTAAATGCAATATAACATGTACCGTACAGCAAAAAGGAAGTGACGCTTGATAAAGGTCCGCGTCACTCCATTCTTAACCAGACTTCTAAAAAGTCTGAGAAAGTAATCAAATAATAATAATAATAATAATAATAAATCCCGTGGAGGCCCGGGAAAAGAATAGGCCTCCGGTATGTTCTGCCAGTCGTAAAAGGCGACGAAAAGAACAAACCACTAATAGGGCTAACCCCCCTTTTAGTGTGATTACTTGGTTCAGGACAGAACTAAAGAAGCCTCGGACAAGCGCCGTCATGGTCGGGGACGACGCTTGAACCCTATGCCCGCCCACAATGGTAACGACACTGCTAGCCAACTAGAAAATGATTCAAATCCAAATAGAGGTGTTTTGCAGGATATGCTTCCTGCAACCACCCTAGAAGGAAAACAAAGACAGAGGATGAGATGGTCAGATGAAGTTAATCGACACCTCATGTTCTGTTATTACCAAGCAACAAACCTAGGAACCAACACAACTGGATACAGATCACAAGTATACACAACATTTATTACCAGATACCCAGAATTAAAATTTTTAACAGAACAACGACTAGCTGATCAGATCCGTGTAATAATCAAAAATAACAGGATACCCCAGTCAGAATTAGAAAACATCAAACAACAAGTACAACAAATACTAGAACAAAATAATGTGCAATCAGAAGAAGAAGAAAATACAGTAATGGACTCAAACATCCCAGAGCAAACAAACAAAGAACAACACACATCAATTAAACAATCAGAGGAAAACGACATCTTAAGACAGCCACCAGAACAAGCACAAATAGAACACGAAGTGACACACATGTTAGATATAGAAGAGAAATTTCAGCTGACATATATAGAATACAAAGACACAAATACAGACATTAGACCATTCTTGCATAGACCACCAAATAACCCACAAGTCGAAACAACAATAACAACTATCAACACAATCATACACAACAAAATAAATGAAAATACAACAATGGAAGAGTTACAACTACTGGTTTATGTAGGAGCACTCACTACAGTAAATATACACACTAGGCAGAGATCAGAACCAACCAACACACAGAAGAAACACACAAAACCAGCATGGCAACACAGGCTACAGATCAGAATAGAAAAACTGAGAAAAGACATCGGACAGCTAACACAATTTATAAGAAATGAAATATCAGACAAAAAACGAAAACGGTTAGGTAAAATCTCACAACAAGAAGCAATAGAGCAATTAGATGAAAAGAAGCAGAAATTACAAGCTTTGGCCAAACGATTTAGAAGATACAAAAAAAGTGAAAATAGAAGGAAACAAAACCAAACATTCAACACAAACCAAAAGAAATTTTACCAGACAATAGATAACACACACATTAAAATAGGCAATCCACCAAACATAACAGACATGGAACACTTCTGGAGCAACATATGGTCAAACCCGGTACAACATAACAGGCATGCACGGTGGATACAAACAGAAACAGACTCATACAAGATGATACCACAAATGCCTGACGTGATAATTTTGCAACATGAAGTCACCCGAGCAATTAATTCTACGCACAATTGGAAAGCCCCTGGAAATGATAAAATAGCAAATTTCTGGCTAAAGAAGTTCACCTCAACACATTCACATCTAACTAAATTATTTAACAGTTACATTGCAGACCCATACACATTCCCTGATACACTTACACATGGAATAACCTATCTGAAACCTAAAGATCAAGCAGACACAGCAAACCCAGCTAAATATCGTCCCATAACATGCCTACCAACAATCTATAAAATATTAACTTCAGTGATTACACAGAAATTAATGACACATACAACACAGAACAAAATTATAAATGAAGAACAAAAAGGCTGTTGCAAAGGAGCACGAGGATGTAAAGAGCAACTGATAATAGATACAGAGGTGACATATCAAGCTAAAACCAAACAAAGGTCACTACACTACGCATACATTGATTACCAAAAAGCTTTTGATAGTGTACCCCACTCATGGTTACTACAGATACTGGAAATATACAAAGTAGATCCTAAATTGATACAGTTCCTAAACATAGTAATGAAAAACTGGAAAACCACACTTAATATCCAAACAAACTCTAATAATATCACATCACAGCCAATACAGATTAAGCGTGGAATATACCAAGGAGACTCATTAAGTCCTTTCTGGTTCTGCCTTGCTGTGAACCCACTATCCAACATGCTAAATAATACAAATTATGGATACAATATTACTGGAACATACCCACACAAAATCACACATTTGCTATACATGGATGATCTAAAACTACTGGCAGCAACCAATCAACAACTCAACCAATTATTAAAGATAACAGAAGTATTCAGCAATGATATAAATATGGCTTTTGGAACAGACAAATGTAAGAAAAATAGCATAGTCAAGGGAAAACACACTAAACAAGAAGATTACATATTGGTTAACCACAGCGACTGCATAGAAGCGATGGAAAAAACAGATATCTATAAATATCTAGGATACAGACAAAAAATAGGAATAGATAATACAAATATTAAAGAAGAACTAAAAGAAAAATATAGACAAAGACTAACAAAAATACTGAAAACAGAATTGACAGCAAGAAACAAGACAAAAGCTATAAATACTTATGCCATACCAGTATTGACCTACTCATTTGGAGTAGTGAAATGGAGTAACACAGACCTAGAAGCACTCAATACACTTACACGATCACAATGCCACAAATATAGAATACATCACATACATTCAGCAACAGAAAGATTCACATTAAGCAGAAAGGAAGGAGGAAGGGGATTTATCGACATAAAAAACCTACACTATGGACAGGTAGACAATTTAAGAAAATTCTTTCTAGAACGAGCAGAAACTAGCAAAATACACAAGGCAATCACTCATATAAATACATCGGCTACACCACTGCAACTTCATAACCACTTCTACAACCCTTTAGATCACATAACATCAACAAATACGAAGAAAGTAAATTGGAAAAAGAAAACACTACATGGCAAGCACCCGTATCATCTAACACAGCCACACATCGATCAAGACGCATCCAACACATGGCTAAGAAAAGGCAATATATACAGTGAGACAGAAGGATTCATGATTGCAATACAGGATCAAACAATAAACACCAGGTATTACAGCAAGCATATTATTAAAGATCCCAATACCACAACAGATAAATGCAGACTTTGTAAACAACAAATAGAAACAGTAGATCACATCACAAGCGGATGTACAATACTAGCAAATACAGAATACCCCAGAAGACATGACAATGTCGCAAAAATAATACATCAACAGCTTGCCTTACAACATAAACTTATAAAACAACACGTTCCTACATACAAGTATGCACCACAAAATGTACTGGAGAATGATGAATACAAATTATACTGGAACAGAACCATTATAACAGATAAAACAACGCCACATAACAAACATGACATCATACTCACCAATAAAAAGAAGAAATTAACACAATTAATCGAAATATCCATACCCAATACAACAAATATACAAAAGAAAACAGGAGAAAAAATTGAAAAATACATCCAACTGGCTGAGGAAGTCAAAGACATGTGGCATCAGGATAAAGTTGACATCATACCAATTATACTATCAACTACAGGAGTCATACCACACAATATCCACCAATACATCAATGCAATACAGCTACATCCAAACATATATATACAATTACAGAAATCCGTAATTATTGATACATGTTCAATTACCCGAAAGTTCCTAAATGCAATATAACATGTACCGTACAGCAAAAAGGAAGTGACGCTTGATAAAGGTCCGCGTCACTCCATTCTTAACCAGACTTCTAAAAAGTCTGAGAAAGTAATCAAATAATAATAATAACACTAACAACAGTAATAACAATACCGCTGGGTTTGCTACTGTTATAATGGCGGAAATCGTGCTCTACGCTCCCGTGCCTTAAAACAGACCCACTCCGGAGAAACATAGAAGGCAGACAGAAGCGAAATCGCTGATCAGAAATATCTGACAAGCGAAATTCGATCAGATATGATTCAATTTAATTCTCTGGTGCTGAGACCATAGAAAATATGTCTTTGTGGAGAATTTACCCTAAATTTCTATAATGCATGTAAGATTTTGAATTGATATTGCATACTGAAAAGTTTGACAATGCAATTGTCATTTTCGAGAATGTTGTGACTGATATAATTATTAATTTTTCTTTTATTCCTCCAGGTAATTATCGCAGTTTGCAGTCGTAAAAGAACCATTTTCGACTATATGTTACAACCCTTTTGAGATCTGTAAACCAGAAAAATGAAACTGATCATAGATAAAAAACGAACGATAACATTATAAAAGGGGCAAGTTAAAAGTATGACACCGAATGTCGCAGTATAGCGTGTAAAATAACT
Organism: Schistocerca nitens; assembly: GCF_023898315.1. Classification (NCBI taxonomy): domain Eukaryota; kingdom Metazoa; phylum Arthropoda; class Insecta; order Orthoptera; family Acrididae; genus Schistocerca; species Schistocerca nitens. Next base: position 777,989,943 of record NC_064614.1, read on the forward strand.
TATATACAGCCTTTACAGATAGCAGTGCATGACAGACGATGTCCTGAATATCATGCACTAATCTCCTGCATGTTTGTAATCAAGTTGTTTCGGACCTAAGTTTAGACCGTATAACTACACCTTAGCGTCTGCTGCATTTGGCTTGGTACTTGTAATGGTCTAGTTTTTTGATGTTGTTGCTCCCTTGCTAGGTTTGCTGAGTTTAGTTTTTGTTCTGAATATAACGTTGCCTGCAGAGAAACCAATAGTTGTATGACTGAAAACTGCAATTCTTGCCTAATAAATAAAGCAAATAAGAGCAATGGATCTACATTTTTTTAAGAACAATACGTAGACTGTAATTTGTCGCTAACATTAACCTCTATGATACGATAGTGAGGTCGGAAACACTTAATCTTGAATGCCACCTTAATGAAAGACACACTATTTGATAGCTGACGGTGCGCTGAGGCCAGATGCGTGGTTTGTAGCCCTTTGTCGCACTCGTAATTGGTTCTCTACAGACCTCTTCTTCTTTCACACGTAGCCCCTCTATTTCCAGTTGGAGGAAATAACTGACTCGTGATTTCGAAATCGCCCTTGACACTCTGATGTCAATTGATCTGAAACGAGTGTCGCTCTTTCAGCCCTTCCGAATCCAATGATGTTTGACTATTCTCATTGTCCGTAGTATTTGTGTTTCGCAGGAAATTCCCAGAACTGACCTTTCTTCAAGAAATCAGTCTCTCTCGCTCATACAACGACTAGAGAATGGGGAATTTCTGACAACACTTGGAAAACCAGATGCAGTCTTACAATTGTACAATAGGTGTCTAAAAGACTTCACGGATAAGATCTTATTGGGGGATGCTTTAATTTGTATAGTATCGGCCGAAAAAAGCTACGTTTGTGTTAAAGGCACTAAAGAAAAACAGTTTGCCTCCGTAAGGCTTTGTATTAGAATTTTTTAAAATTTTCCGGCACTTACAGATTGAGTTATAAGAAATAAATGAAACAAGGTATCGCATGTGCTCGGTATTGTAGTATTTGGATTGCGGTTCTGGTTTCGGGTCGGCAACCATTTAGATTACGGAAAACATTTTCGTCAAAGTAGACAAATTCGGGGGGAGGGGGGGGGGGGGGAAGACGGCGAAGAGCTCATCTAGTTTCTGTGGTAACACTTGCAGACTGTTGCAAAAGCACAGATTGCTACACTCTGACAACCAAAATAATTTAACGAAATCAAGAGTGTCCTAGGATGGTTGTGTGTGTGTTCATGTGTGAGAGTGGAGGGGGTCAGAACCTGTGTTATTTTTCGCGGTGAATGACGATTCGTTTTGAGAGTTTGCGACGAATGCGCCTAGGTACAGTGACTCCATGTCAGTATCCTATAGTTATTCTGGATTTCTTCAAAAATGATATGTCTCAAGTGCTCTCCTGTGTTCCTGACCGCCGGCCGCGGTGGTCTAGCGGTTCTAGGCGCTCAGTCCGGAACCGCGCGACTGCTACGGTCGCAGGTTCAAATCCTGCCTCGGGCATGGATGTGTGTGCTGACCTTAGGTTAGTTAGGTTTAAGTAGTTCTAAGTTCTAGGTGACTGATGACCACAGATGTTAAGTCCCATAGTGCTCAGAGCCATTTGAACCTTTTTTGTTCCTGACTGGGTAAGTCCTTGACGGACATTCAATGATGACAAGATTTGAAATCATGTATTTGTGAGACGTATTTCATAGGCTGTCCATCAATTGCAATGTCAGGTCTAGGTGCAGATGTTTGGGAGTGAACTAAAAAATTTTGTCTAAGGTGAATTCAATAATTAAATCCAAAGATTCCAACCAGTTGCACGTGAAGAAATGGAGGGCAATACACTGAAAGACGAAACAATGAGCTGCACATAAAAAATTTAAGGATGAGGATCCCACTGCGTTATCCACAATTAAAAGACGCTGGTGAAGTAGCCATGATCTGCACTCGTCATATAAAAGTATGGTGTGACATTTCTCTTTGCTGTCGACCATCGCTTTTTGATAGCCAATGAACGTTTTCATTTCAGTGATAACTCTTGGTTACTGTATACTACTAACTACGACTTCCACAGTCTAATTATATACAAACCAAAATGTTTTCTTATCCAAGATCTTAAAATCAATATCGTGGTGCATAATAACCGTGTAGTTCACATCATAAGTGTGTTCTGAAAACTGCTTAAGCGCAGCGATCTAATGACGGTGATAGAGGAGGAAATAATTAGCATCCGCAGAAATCATACAATTTCTCTAGTTTTCTGCTCCCTAGAATCGATATAACTACCACTATACAAAAAATGGAAATGTGTAGTCGAGACAGTTTCTAATGTTTTGAGAAGATGATGAGGAAAGAAACCACGTACATTTCTGAATTTATTGTAGGGACTTTTCTCGAAACAAAACAGTTGTATTCCGTAGATTGTATTATCCTGCTCATATTTGGAGCCACACGCTGATTATCACCAGAAAGCAAACAAAGAGCTATTTCGAAAGGACGTAATGGCGAAACAAGAGCGAATATACAAGACCGCTGTCGGCGAAATCAAAATATATTATAACATGTGTGACAACCAAGACATGAGATTTTGAATAACATTAATTTTATACTGAAATGATGCATTCGTTAAATTATAATAACGTTCGAACATATCGCATGTTGAATTGTTGACAGAAATTATACAGAACAGAAGCAACAATTTAACTACGAAATGGATATCACCAACAGTTTTGAAAGACGTCAAAACTCATGTTTCCGTCATAAGGAATAAAATGAATATATGAAACATTTTACGAGGCACAACGAAAGAAAATAGTAATGAAACTGAAATTTTTATGAGCCTTCAGTAAAAGACAAATATCTGCAGCGAGTCCTATTCTGAGTGGCAAAGAAATAAAAGAAATTGAGTTTACTGCTGCAGATCTACCGAAGATAGCCGGAAACTTCTACAGTCAAAGCAGAATTTATAAACATGCAAGGAACAGTTTGCCGTGCCCCAGAAAACCTTGTGTTGAATTTCTCATCTTGTTCCAGGACGTACTTCCTCTTCATAGACAGAGTTTTTCCTTGTTACGTTGACTTGATTCACGTCTCATTCCATATTGCAGAGTCGATAAATCCATAGTTTAAGAGAATTTAATCTGAGTGTCCTCTCGTGCTTTATCTTTCAGTTACCGCTAACTAATTCTGCACAAACACCGTCCGTTCAAAATGTTCCGAGGACGATTTTTGTTTGACCTATAAGCGACGTCAGCGCAATAACTATGGTATCATCTTGAATGTACAACTCTAAACAATAGATGTCCATTAGACCAGCCATTTGTGAGTAGGCAGCGTTAAGAAGTGAACGTGCAACCGCAATGGAGCAACATTTGCAAATCAAGTGCTCAAGACAGAGTCTTCATTACCTATCATAGTAATAACAATAAATAAAAGAGCATCAAACTGTAGTTGCGGTGTTGCAAGTATTATTGATTAATCGATTTCGGGACTTCACTCCTCATCCTCAGATACAAAGGTACATTTGAGCAACAGGAGTGAAGTACTGAAATCGATCTTGCAGTAAAATTCCATAACTGCAGTCTCACACTATTGTATTTATTGTTGTTCTCCAAAATTTTCTGAAGAAGACAGAAGTGAGTGCAAAGTATGCCCCCCACGCCATGTTTCCCGAACAATAACAACGACGCTTGAACACCTGCAAGCGACGTGATTGAAACAGGTCTAATATGGAAAAAATCATTGCTGGTTAGGAGACTTCGTGTTATAATTACGAGCCTACCACAGAACGATAAAATGCACACAATCGTGTGAAGGTTCACCGCTATGACGATATGGCCAACATTCAACTAATGTGACGCGCAAGTTGAACAAAATGCCAAAGAAATATTTTCTGTTTCACGTGCTTGTATCAACGCATTGTAGCTTGTTATCAAGCATCGGAGGAGGGGGGGGGGCGGAAGGTGAAGATCCTTTTACACTTCGTCGACCTCATTAAAGGACACAACTCAGGTAAGTAAGGTTCTATACGTTGAATGATACAGATACTTCATTCTTTCGTCTTGCCGGAAATATGCCTTATTAACTTTTTGATCCTTGTGTAAACTTCTATTTAACGATTTTCTTCATTCAGCAAGCATTCTTATTTTAGGAATTACCCATAAGTAATACACACATACGAGAACTGTATACACTGGTGTCTATAACAACATAGGCAAATTTTTTACTACATATTGCATAGTCAGTTATTGGTCTGTATCTTGTCGCCGTCTTCTTGCATAGCGTTTTCCACAAATAACGTGCAAGTACGTTTTAATCGATGGTAGGATGCAAATTCTCCCAATAATTTATCATTTTCGTTCCTTTTGAGTACACCTTTGATTACTGTTACTCCATTAATTGGTTTATTTACTACACAAGCATTGAGATATCCAGCCGCATTGAGGTTGTTACAAATTATATCTGCCACTTAATGAAGATTCTTGGAGAACTGCTCAGATTACTCCTGTTTGTTTGCTTCTGGGACACATATGGCTATCCTCTCTCTATACTGAAATCTCTCTATAATGAAATCCTTTCATTTATAGTGATGTAATATTTTATTTTTCCATTATTTGTCTGCTAATAAGCCGGCCGTAGTGGCCAAGCAGTTCTAGGCGCTACAGTCTGGAACCGCGCGACCACTAAGATCGCAGGTTCGAATCCTGCCTCGGGCATGGATGTGTGTGATGTCCTAAGGTTAGTTGGGTTTAAGTATTTCTAAGTTCTAGGGGACTGATGACCTCAGCAGTTAAGTCCCATAGTGCTCAGAGCCATTTGAACCATTTCGTCTGCTAATATTGGCACTGTTAGCGCGTCTTCCTCTTCCTTTGAAACTGCACTTGAAATCACTGTGTGTTTATGAATTTCTTTACTTACCATTTTCTTTCTCGTGACTATAATTACAGCCTAGTAATTCCTTTGCTCGAAAACTCTCTATCGGGATCTTCTTCTTTGCTTTTAATACTTTTTAAATCTCCTTTCTATTTTCATTATATCTGATCCCACATTGCTTATCTTTCGTCCTTTCCTTTGTCACCAGACAGCCTATCCGGCTTCCAGTTTGAGATTTATGATAACTGTGGAATTTTATATGAATCAGTACCAGCCCGTCTTCTTTCAGGGTTATCATCGCTTAACTGAGTGGATGGTGTGAATAAAATTCATAGGTTTGTGAGTTGAACTGCTCGCTCCAACCATCGTCTCGCGTGGGTAGAGATGAAACATTGGCGGAAAACTCGTTATGGAAGACACATTATCTGGCTGCTCGGGTGTGACTTGTCCAGCATCTGTAATCTACGTACTTGCTGCTATGCTACCGCTGACTTAGCTCACAGCTCCAAGCACACAGAACATTTTCACCCACGCAGACAGTGGTTTGTGACAGCGGTGTTCCCTGAGAAGGAAATCTTGCTACTTTTGCCATTCCATGTGAGAAAGCCAAGTAAGTATCCTAGCTAAAGGTTTCTAAACTTTTAACTGGTCTGTAGATCAGATTTGATTCCACGTGTAAACAGATGTGCCTAGTGATTGTAATTAATTCAAATAATATGCAGTCGGAAATAGTACTTGTCACAAATTCAGATTTGTCACTGTGTGACCACCTACGGTGCTAAAAGACATATAAATAATTAGTTAAAATAAGGTAACGTGCGTGTCTTGTTATATGTACAGTTATATAAGCTTTTAAATGTGAGACAATGATAAAATACATACCAGCAAATATAAGCTAAAAAATACGAATAATTATATAGATACCCATAGTACGATTTTACGTAATGATTATTGTCTGAGTAGTGTCCCTAACCAGCATTCTATACGAGCAAACTAATTGTGACGTTACCTGATGTTGCTCGTACATTAGGTAATCGGGATACGCGTGGATCGGTTTAAAAAGAATAGCTCGAGAATGTTGTAAGGTAGAGCCATACACCTCTATTTTTATGCCCAGCAACTAACTTGCTGCAAATAATAACCTATCGCTCTGGACCTGCAGTCAAGAGTCTATGCATTGGCTAGAATTGAAAATTAACAAAATAAACAGCAATATTAAATAAAAGACACACGAAGAAGTAATAAAAAGGGTTCTGTTCTGATGTCACTAATTGATGTAGGCGACATCAGAGAATCCTTTGGGTATTGTTTATTCAAGAAAATGTATCTCAAATAAGCGAAAAGTGGTCACACGATAACCAATTAGTGCAGAGAGAATGATAACCTTATCAAATGCAGCAAATTTGCATTAAGAGCGTTATCGAGAATGGTGGCAAAATGGTCATTAAAGACATACGAAAAACAAAGTCCATTTCGTAGTCACAATACACGAAATATTCACCAGCACAGAATAATTGAGAGTGCAGTGTGACGATTTTCACAATAACACAAGAGAGACGACGAACAGAAACTCATGCTGTGCCTGTTCTCAATTCCGTAAAGCAAGATGAAAAGTTAGAGTTCTGCACTGGAGCACATTTATACCTCGTGAGGGTTAGACCCCCTTCAAAAATTATTGTACCAGCCGTTCACCGCCCAGAATGTATCGCTGACACAACCAAGTAACACACACAGGCAGGTCTGCCTTGCAACAGATCTCCACATAACACGTCCTCTTCAAGATCTGAAAGTAAAGTGGTCCCATCGCTCCCTTGAATGCACCACTTGAAAAGTATCCGTTTCCACTTGACTCCACAAGTGTATAATTCTCATTAGCTGACGGCCATTCCCGCCAAAATACATCTTCCTTCAGTTGTACAGACGACTCGACCAGTATCATCACTAATCTGTTACAGCATTATTTAAATAAAGCACTGTTATATTCATTCGGTCACACTCGTACCAGTTACCATAAATGTAAATAACAGTTTCTTCATACGTAAATAAGCCAGTATGCTTGCACAGTTATGTTCACATTGAATGACTACAGACTGTCATTAAATATTGTTTAAAAAAGCATTTGTGCCTACTTAGTGGAAGTGTTCAAATGGTTCAAATGGTTCTGAGCACTATGGGACTCAACTACTGAGGTCATTAGTCCCCTAGAACTTAGAACTAGTTAAACCTAACTAACCTAAGGACATCACAAACATCCATGCCCGAGGCAGGATTCGAACCTGCAACCGTAGCGGTCTTGCGGTTCCAGACTGCAGCGCCTTTAACCGCACGGCCACTTCGGCCGGCTTAGTGGAAGTGTCTTCTGTCACTCTTTTCAATAGTGGGGTCAGCTAACAGATGGGACTGACCACTTCTTAAATTAGCATGGTTTTGTATTATCGACTGTAATTATATTTAAATAAAGTTATTGGCAAAATAGTGAAATATTCCTTAAATAACTACACAAGTATGACACTAAATGAGGCATTCCTGTTTCAATCAGTAGCCATGTTATTATGGAGGGTATGACGTTCTGAGAAACAGTTGCACAATGAAATAAAAGCGTAGTAAAGTAATAAATAAATTAGATACAGATATGTAGCTTTCGGAGCTGATAGCTATACTGCAATGCAATCAATTGAGATATCGTTTGCTGAAATCGCGTGAAGTGTTTAAAAGTTGTTAATTCTAAGATTCAGTTTGACAATGTCTAGTCACTGTAAATTATTAACTTCTGTAGTTTTTAAGATACTGAAAATATCATTCATTGGGCGTACCTCATTTTCCAGAAATCGCTGATGTAGTCACATTTACTGTATACTGTAGTATGTAATGTGACTGATTGCAGAACTTTAAAGAGTTGTAAGTAGTCAGATTTCAGACTGCCTGACCCTCCGCCGTTTGTGGTGCATTGTCTGTCCTTCAGGTAAGCGAGCAACAGCAGTCCAAAGTCCCTGCACTGGGGATTTTCCCATTTCCCGCCATGCTGACCGCCTTCCTACCTAAGCAGTGTCGCACTGGTCGTTTTGCTGGACCGGCCGCGGAGAGCTCTTGTCCAAAGGAGCCTCCGGCTAGTGTTACGCTGCACAAACAAATCACCTCATCTTGTACCGATTCTAGGCTGCTTAGTAACTCGCCTACATACGGGTATTGTTACAACAGTCTTCACTGGACTATACATGTCAAGGGTTGAGTGCACACCGAGGCCTCTGTTTACAAAAACAAGACAGCTGGCTTCAGTATACGTAATTCCAGTCCACAGTATCCTCTAGATTTGCAGTAAAAATTATTTACGAGGGGTCGCTGTGCCCTTTATTACTTCAATTATGCTCTAGATGTCACGATAACTGTGAAATTGCTTAGTAAAAGAATTTAATGTTGGTATTGTGTACCAAGTAAAAGGTACTGAACAAATACTGTGACACGATGCCAACACACGAGCAAAACCACTCACCTGGAGTGTCTCAGTTCAGAGCAGCAGCCTCCAGATCGTGCTCACACACACCACTTCCTGGTTCCACGCCATTTACTCCAGTTGTCGCCGATAGTGGACAGCTAACAACAGGGAACGCTGTCAACCGGAGACTACTTCGCTTTCACCTTTTACTGGCAGACATGGGAATACTTCCACCAAACTGGCTCAAAACAGGATGTGCTACGGACCTTCAGACAGTTCCGCATCTGCAAGCAGAAAGCTACGAACCAGCAACTAGACCAGCGCAGGGCCTGCCTCCAGCTCAGTACAGTAATCTGGAGACTTACTTCCGACCGAGCTGTGGCTATTTATACAGCAAGTGGACTATGGAATGTGCGTTAAGTTATAGTGACAAGCCATAGACTACCAAGATACAGAAAATTTATTTAGATATCATTCTACCCGCGGAAAAAATGGTTCTATCGGAGATATGTTCTGGTTATTTAAAAGGACTCTGATTGAGAAGTGGGGAACCAGCTGTCTCATTATTTAAACAGAAATTTTGCTTTTTTCGGTTGGCTCCCTTTTTTCTCCTGCTGCGTCAGGGCATGTAACTCACATGAAAAGAGCTCCGCTGGTCAGTAAAATTTAGTTATTTTAATTAAGTGAAATTATGAAATTAAAATAATGCAAAACTAATTTTACACCTCAGATTGGATTTCATGAGCAAAAAATTTTTGCATGTGCTTCAGTACTACAACCTGGGGGTCTCAGATGATGACCGAGGCACTTTGTAGTATATTTCTCCAAGCTACATCACTTTATAAACTACATTTCGTCTCACATCGTAATTTACGTCCATATTTTACGTGTACATGTAGCGTAACAGATAAAAATATGAAGAAGTTTTCGACCTTAGAAAACATCGTAAAAATCACAGAAGTTTGCTGTGCATAGCCTCCACAGAATCCGCGGCAGAGTTTTTGTATCCAAACGACAAATTTTTGTAATGTTTCCAGGCTGTGGCTAAGACGTGTGTCCGCAATAGGCTTCCTTCCAGGGGTGCTATTTCTGCAAGTTCTGAAGGAGAGCTTCACAGGTGGAAGTACAGATGTGAGGATGGGTCCTGGTGTGTGCTTGGATAGCTTGTCCGCGAAAGGCAAAGCACCAGAGTTTGAGTCTTGTTTCGGAACACAGTGTTAATCTGCCACGCATTTTAAAATTTTTGGGATGTTTTTCGGTAACGGCAAAGATTTTTGAAACCGGGCAGATGGCTCTTCTAGATAAATGCCTAGAGAATATAGCATCAATATTTGGGCAGTTAAGCTGTGGTTATTTGTTATTTAGATTTCGCCACTTACCGTATTTTACTTGTAAAAGTAGGGTATTGTATTGTACTAGGGACCTAGAAACGACGGAGAGGCTTCGTCTCCGCCGTGGCCCGCAGCGGTACACAACCCCACAACAGGCGACAGCAGTCCACTCATCCCACCGCCGCCCCATACCGAACCCAGGGTTATTGTGCGGTTCGGCCCCCAGTGAACTCCCGCGGGAGCGTCTCACACCAGACGAGTGTAACCCCAATGTTTGCGTGGTAGAGTAAGTATGATGTACGCGTACGTGGAGAAAGTGTTTGCGCAGTAATCGCCGACATAGTGTAAATGAGGCCGAATAAGGGGAACCAGGCCGCATTCGCCGAGGCAGATGGAAAACCGTCTTAAAAACCATCGACAAGCTGGCCAGCACACCGGACCTCGACACTAATCCGCCTGGCGGATTCGTGCCGGGGACAGGCACGCCTTCCCGCTCGGAAAGCAGTGCGCGAGACCGCATCGCTAACCGAGCGGGCAAAAATGTAGGGTATCTTTGAATGTCTGTATCTTGGAAACGGATGAAGACAGCCTGCCTTCGGCGTTGTAGCGGCTCGGCTCCGGCCGCGCTCCGTTGGAGCAAGCTTTGTTTATATCCGTGAGGCTTCACGTAGAGGTTTATTGCTTACTACAGATCAAGATGTCTCTTGGCGATAACCACGTTCGCAACACTATACACAAAACCGAAAGTACAACGTTTCATGAGTGGTGTGGTGAAACTAGATACACGGGAGCTGATAGGGATCCACCTGTCCCCTAGCATCCTGCGCCGTATACGTCAAACTTGTAGACGAAGCAGCGTGCGACGGACTAATCTGTCGATCCACTGACGGTCACAGTTTTTGCCACTACAACGAGAACGCAAGTGTAGTTTCCGCTGATCATTCCGGTCTCGGAGTTAGAACGGTATGGTTATCGCAGCATTTCGCCAATATGGTAAGGTCCTTAATCATGCTGTGGAGAAGTGGATCAGCTTCGAAACGTGTCCCATTCTCATCAGGGTGCGCCGAATAAGGACTGAACAACAGAAGCACATACCATCTCACGTGTCAATAGGAGGCTGTCGTGCCATCGTTATTTACGATGGTCAACGGAAGACCTACCCTGGCTGCAGGTGGGAAAATCAGGTCCGGTTTGACAGACTTCAGCGACGTCTAGTACAGTTATCTCGGGACATCAGCAGCAACCACAGCAGATGACATCACGGTCTATTACGTACGTGGAAGGGCTCCGGAACAATGTGGGCGACGTGCATGACAGGCCGTTGCCTATTTAGTCAACTAGTATCGCCCCCATCCCACGTCTTCGACGGCGCAGATGGACTTGTCACACCAACAGCCAAACGCCCCACAAAAGCTGCAGAATCTTGGTCCTCCCACGCTCCGGTCGAACCGATTTTTAGATATGAAAGCGGATCGTACTGCACAAATGGAGGTTCGACTACGAAACCAGCCATAGCCGAAGAAGCGGCAGCTCGCAACACAAGATGAGCAGCACAGCCGAGGCGGCGAACAAGATAGCGGGAATGATCACGATTCGTCTCCACAGAGTGGCAAGGACGATTTCCCACCCACAGCATCTTTGCTGCGGACCATAGAGGAGCTAGAGCCTCAAGCAGAGGCGATGCAGACTATATGCAACAGGATAGACTACCACCTGTCAGTACTACAGGCGAACAACCGTCAACAGCGAGAGTCTCTATCAGTTCATTGAGAGATACTGCACAAGAAATGGACAAAACTGACAAGATGCAAGAGGAGGGCGTTCAGGCACTGGCTCCCACCGACAATGAATCGGCAGGGAATGTAAAGTGGAAGTAGGTGCAAGGAATAACTGGTGAAATTACACAAAATTTTCACTAACTCTCCTTATTCAAATTTGGTGCAACACTTTACGATATTTATAAAAAACAACAATCATTTAACGAAGAAATCAAAATTTACGATAGGAAAGGACTTTTAAATTATTAAATTATTATAAAAACGTTCACGCCAGTAAAAGGCAAGTACAGGCAAGAAATTTAACGTATACAACGCGACGCTGTATAATATTTCAAGCTCAGCCAAATTACAGGTGAATTTCACTCCATTAATAAATGAATACAATTTCAATATATGACTTCACTTTTTGGCAGACAAATTTCCCATTTGGTTACAAATGCAAACTGGGGGGGGGGGGGGCGGGGGACACAGTTAATAACATTAAGATTTCCAAAATATATAAAAAAACTAATTTTACAAATTTCTGCCAGTTAACTTACGGCAAACACACACGCTCGCAAGGTAGGACTTGCGAATTTTTACAAATTCTCCTTTCAAGGCAACAATTTCTACCCGTAATGAAATGGCAAACTTTTACATAGCAAGAAAACACACTAATAACCAACTACCTGTATAAAACACATAAGCAAGTTGAGTAAAAGTCTTAAAAGATATTGAATTGGAAAAAACACACAACAGTTTTTGCTGACTAGAAACAATATAAAAAAAATTCACTAAAGCGTACGTTAACAACCTTGCTTGATTATAGCCAAATATACATAAACATAAATTTACGCAAGTTACAGCTTCCAGATGAGCAGGAATTCGTTATGCAATTGGCTAGTTCTTGTGTTGTTGTGGTCTTCAGTCCTGAGACTGGTTTGATGCAGCTCTCGAAGCTATCCTGTGCAAACTTCTTCATCTCCCAGTACCTTCTGCAGCCTACATTCTTCTGAATCTGCTTAGTGTATTCATCTCTTGGTCTCCCTCTACGATTTGAACCCTCCACGCTGACCTCCAGTGCTAAACTGGTGATCCCTTTGAGAGGTGGCAGAAGCCCCCTCGCATATATCTATCTTACTCTGAGTAATTCGGTTTTCCTCTCTAATTGCATTCGGTGAAAAGTTGCTATTCCTTCACACGCGGACTTCCCACGCAACGTCTCTCGTCACCCGGGTGGTCCGGTGACAGGCGGGCTCTGCGGATCTTGAAAAGGTTAAGCCGACGGGTGTGAGAGAGGCGAGTGAATGCTTTCCAGACGCCGACATTGTCGTAATAGCGGCGGAGACACGCCCGCAGCGGCCTGAAGGAGCGGCTGGGCTAGAGATTCCGTTACTTCGCAGAAACTTAGCGAAAACACTTTCTGGCGGGCTACCAGCAAGGCGTGGGAATGACTTGTGTTCCCATGAAGTCTTGGCGGGCAAGTTCCCGCGTTTTCTGCAAAATTGTAGCTGTGATTGGCTTTCTCAGGGCATAGCTCCGTGACGTAGCAAAATCGGCGCAGAAATTGGCGCCAAGAATCTCCATTGGTGGAATGGTAGTGCTCCAGCAATAGAGTGGAATTTTCCGCCGGTTTTCGAGTTGCTGATTGGAACGTTTAAACACGACCACTATCGTGGGGGCGGGAATGTTCTGTGTTCGGTTTGTACGGGTGCTCTTTTGGTAGTCGGCTCCCGCCTTTCAGTCGGAGTAGCTTACAAGACTGAGCTCTCGCTGCTCTGGACAGCCTGCCTTCCGTTGTCTGTCTAATATACTTTTGTTTGATTGTAACTGTTTAACGAAGTTGCTGAAGTTTCGACTTCAACGTAAGTTTCCGAGTACAGTTGGCAATTGAGCGTTCTGCGTACAAGCGGCCTATGTTGTCTGTCTTGGGCAGTTTTGGCTAAAGTGTACTGTATCGGAGTTACTGTGTGACTTCGCATGTTAAAATCAATCACTGCACCGTCAGTGATTGTGTGGCGAGCCTTCTTCGTCTCCCTCAGAGGCGCATTTGTATTGATAGGAAGTCTTTAGTCTGGAACAACCAGACCAGGACAATTTGTTTTGGGCTATACTCGCGACACATCACCACGACGGGACGTCGAAGCAACCAGCCATCGCTTCCGGTACGCCAGATCGTGTCCTTGCAGTTAAGAAGACAGCTTGGTAATGTATGTCCGCAGCACCGGCAGCTTAGGGAATTTGCACTGTGATAATCAGAGCTCAGCAGAACGCGCCTGTTCGTCTTTTTTTAACTTCGTTCTGTCTTGGGTGTTCATTGTCTTTCTCACTACTGTAGCAGCAATTGATGTTGGGTTGGTTGTGGGTTTCTCTTAAGATTTGAGTTGCAAGGGATTGGCTCCACATACCACTTTGTCATAAATGTCACAATCTAGTTTATGGACAACTTCACCATCACAGCATTTATTTGAGTATCCAATTTGATCCATTTTGATGTATTGTAAATGTTTCATGTGTTTTGTTTATGATTTTGAGTTTAGTCATAATAAATCAAATTGTTATTTTGGACAGAACTTTCATTCTGTTAATCGGTAGAGCAACCCTTTCATTTCTCACAACGTTACTGAAACTTTCCTTTATTTAATTAATGTCTATCAAATTAAATTAATGCAGATGCCAAACTCTTTTCTACTCCACTTGCAGGGTCGATTACAGTCAGTTCGCGTTTCTTCTGAATCCAAGTGTAACAGCAAAAGTAGGAGTTAGAAAACGGGGGGGGGGTTAGAGCATCATTTTCATATGAAAATTCGAGAAGAATTAAGTGTTAAATACACTGCTAGCCCCGGCACCTCGCACCTTGATGCCTCAGAACATGTCCTACCAACCGATCCCTTCTTCTAGTCAAGTCGTGCCACAAACTCCTCTTTTCCCCAATTCTATTCAATACCTCCTCATTAGTTATGTGCTCTACCCATCTAATCTTACTACGAAGCAAAAGGAATTTTTCCTCCTTCTTAGAGTACCTTTTACACGCGAGTCTAGTAATACTAGTTATGGCAGGCGAGAGAATGGATCAGGTCTTAGGGCCTTGCATTTTAAACAGTACAGCCACTGGTGCCTTAGACTTTCACAGACATGGCAGAAGCTAACAGTCGAATAACCCGTAGGTAAACTGGAAGGGGAAAGAAGCAATCCGAATCACCCTGACACCCCCCTTCCCCTTTCGTCCTCAAAAGGGGACAAACGGACCACCCTTTCTAATATTACCACCTTCCTGCGAGTGGGCAGACGAGAATGAATGGCGGGAAGCCCCCAAAATATACGGCTGGTATAATTAACAAGAACAAGTAAATTGAATTCAATTAAACTTCATAAAATCTGTTAACAATCAATACTCCTGTTGCGTTACGTCTCCCATACTGAACCAACGCAGCACCTCCAAATGCTCTGCCGAGCCGCCCCCTGCCAGCCGTTTCAATGAACGCAGAAAGGCGCGCCGATTTTCAGGATCTGGTTCAAATGGTTCAAATGGCTCTGAGCACTATGGGACTTAACATCTATGATCATCAGTCCCCTAGAACCTAGAACTAGTTAAACCTAACCAACCTAAGGACATCACACACATCTATGCCCGAGGCAGGATTCGAACCTGCGACCGTAGCAGTCGCGCGGTTCCGGACTGGGCGCCTAGAACCGCTGGACCACCGCGGCCGGCCTTCAGAATCTCCTCCTCGCCGGTCAACAGCATACGGCCGAACTGCAAATTAGGCCCCTTGCGGACCCACGCTCAGGAAGATTCCTTTCGCGACGAGCAGTTAACGCCCCATACCACGGAGCCGCTTCTCGCGTCGCTTACGCTGATGCCGCGGTCTGCGTGCTGTCCCTCTAGCACCGGCAGAGAAGTCGCTTCTTGATGCCCCGACTGCCATCTCTCCACGAGAGCCCATCCAGCCACTTCTTGAACCCACGCGAACAGCCCACTTTTCCCCTTTCTCGCTAGAGGGAGACACCGAAGCCTTCAATTGCGACAAGGGTGTCATCGCCAGAAAACGGAGGGCGACTGCTTCACGCTACTCGCTGCGGCGCGCTTTTCAAACCTAACTTTACTATGGCTCAAAGGGCTTCGACGGTAGCGGTGGCGCAATCTAACTGTCACGATAACGAATAGTGGCGGAAGATGTGGGATACTTATCTTTGATCCGTGGTGTCTCAATTAGCGTATATTATGCCCATTTGGTGAGTATTGTGTGGCATCACGGCGTCGTGCAAGTCTTTTCATTGACGCCACTTAGGCAACTGGGGTGTCTTAAAACCAAAGGCACTCGGTTTTCCTCGAAACGGTCAGCCATTCAAGTACCTGCAGGGCCTAAACTTCCTGAACTACCTTAATTAGAAGGCCAACCTGTGTCACCAACGTGGCTGGACTGTGCAATAGAGGGCAATGTTAAGTGTTTTAAACTGTTATGTGTAAAAGGTAACTCTGGTCGGACTATTTAAGTGATGTTGGCAAAATTTAGTGTGCTAACAAAATTTATTTTCCCAAACAAGACATAAATTATACTAAACAAGTTATAGCTTGAATACACTAAACAACTAAGAGATGCTTTAATACTACCTAGGTGGATCGTGGGTGTTTAACTAGGTGGTCAGTGAGTCAAGTATTCTGGCCCTAAAAATGTCGATAACACAAGCTGAATTTGACGCTGAGCAGACTTTGATTGATCAAATCTACTGAGGTCTCTCCACAAAGGTGCAGCTGAAAGCAAGTGGCGATTGATATCTGTACGCCTTGACAATGCCAGAGTGGCAGTACGTTACCCCGTGTATTTCGTGCAGTGACGTGACTTGCAGCTGGCGAGATGTGTGCAGTGGAGGAGGTGAGACATGGAGGCGGCACCTGTGAATCGATCGCGGCCACGAAAGAAAAGCAAAAATCTCACGGTCTAGCGATCAGGCAGACAAATCGCAATTTACTCTCTACCAGAGCCCTGAAATCATGGTAGATTTCAGTGTGTGACACACCCAAGGTCCAATTTGGCTCACTTACACAACAGACCACACAAGGATACCAAATGTCAAGACTGGTAAACCAAAAAGGAATAAGTGTGCCCTTGGCAAACGAGTAGTCAGAGACGTTCTAAGTCACACAGTCAGTTCTCTAAGAACTTCACCATAGGCTCTCCAGTCTAAATTAGTCACAAGTGAAGTCAGTCTTGGGACACATCCCAAGCACCTACCACGTATGCCGGAGCATCGACGACAAGTCTCCTACTAGACCAAAGTCCATCACCCGAGTGTCTCGCACCCCCTCAAAAAAACTTTTTCCCACATAGTGTACGAGCGACACGGCCTTCACACCATCTTGAGCCAATCATAGGGGCTCTAGAGGTGCTAAATCTCCCTTCCCACACGACAGCACAAACTAATGTCGAACCAGGGCAAGAGTTAAGAAACATGTGTCTATGAAAAGAAAGAAACAGCTAATTATTGGCTTCTATAAGTTTTCGCAGAGGGGGAAGAGATGGTTTTTTTTCTAAGTCATGTCTCTTCCCATGGCAACAAGCAACAGTCTCAAAGATCTTTATCTAAATCGCTTGTGCCTTGGAGCTTGTTAGCTAGGAGGTGTAATAAATATTATATCTCTAAACTTTTCTTAGACGCCGGATTTTCCTTATACGACTGAGATGGTCGAGGGAAGTGGTTCACTGGCCTATTTGTACTGTTGGTGAACATGAAAACATGTGAATTTTTATTGTGCATGGCTCTGTACACAATGCCGGGTTTACGACTTCACTGCATTGATGCTTTCCTTTAGACCGTCGGCCTAGCCCAGGCTTCTGCTGGCGCTGCGGCAGGTATTGTGGCAATGTTCTGCTGGATCCCTGTCTCAATGAGGGGCTGCCCTGTCTGCTCTGTACAGCTGTAGGCCTCGTGCTTTTAGCGCCCTACCAGGCTCCATCAACGTCTGCTGAGGCCATTACTTTCTAGAGTCTTGCTCAAGGAGTGTGAGTTTGTAATGAAATCTTTAACAATTTTTCCCTATGCTAAACTAGGTGAGAGAGTAACTTGTCCCCTCTCATATGCTTGGGCATTATTGAACTTGTAGCATTTGCAAGATATCTTAAGATATATTTCAAAAACGTCTCTATTTTTCGTTTTTGAGTCACCAGTCTTTTGACTGGTTTGACGTGGCCCGCCACAAATTTGTCTCCTGTACCATCCCCTTCATCTCAGAGTAGCACTTGCAATTTATGTCTGATTCATACCTGAAGTAGAGAGTAGGGAATTTTTCGATCACATGTGGAATGTGTATTAGATGGATGGTATAGACTCTCCAGAAGGAAGAGTGCTTGTACTGACAAGTAGAAGTATTAGGTCTAGCGAAATCCAAAAATAATCTGATTTAAAGTAATGTGGACTGGACTAACAGGGATCGTTTATTTCTACTGACCACCAGATTCACACACATCAGTCGTTCAGTAATTCGAAGATGGTTTAAACTGTGAAGTTGGAAATAACCTGTGTATACATTGAAAGGTATGGGATGGTTTTAACCTGCACAGTTTTGAAAAGGGGAAACTACGCAGTGTTGTCGGTGGTAGGGACAAACACACTTGCAAAGTGGCTCTGAAAACGTTCCTTGAAAATCGACCCGAACAACTCGCCTGGCAACAATCAAGCAAAATAGATATTATAGACTTCCCTATTACAAATAGATCTTTTCGAGAACGCCACCAATGAGAGACTGATTATGGCTCATGACTCCATCACACGGATTTTGATCATGAGCAGCAAGAAGGTCATCAAGAAAACTAGGAAGAAGATTAATTTTTAACTTATTTAAAGGAGGCAGTGAGAAAGAACATTTCAGATCTGTCAAACTGAGAACAATTATGGCTGGGGACGAAAATATTATAAACCGCGATCGTCGAAAGGGCAGTAATAAAAGACGAGAAAGAATGACCCTGGTTGCGAAAACAATGACTACTACAGTCCTGTAGAAATTCTAACAGAGAAAAGTTAATAACAAACCGTAAGACTTGCCACACGTGAAGACTTCCATAATCACAGTCACATAGTGGCTAAAGATTTGTCAGAGAAGCTTAGAAAGTTTTGGCCATACACGAAGTTAGTGAGGGATCGACACCTTCCAGTCAGTCTCTCACGGATCCCTCTAGAATCAAAACCGAAGACAACGGACGTAAAACATTTAAAGATATATTCATACAACACTACATTACCATACCAATGTTTCACTGCTGCACAGACCCACAAATGAAAGGTATTGATATTAGCACCCCAGTACTGAAAGAAGCTTCAGACTTCTCAAAGCGAACTAAGCATCAGGTCCTTACAGTGAACGGAATTAACTGATTTACTATTATTTGTCGAGAACTGCTGGTGTAGCGAAGGGTCGTGGGCGGCAGGAAACCAGCGCTGGACACTTTTGTTTAAAAAATGCGAAAATGATAGCATGCACAGAATTAACCTGCGATTAAAATAGTTTTGTTACAGACATTTCGGTGACGAGCGGTAGAGGCGAGCCGAGCCGCCAGCTGGCAGCCAGCCGCGCCTCTTCCTGGAGCGCCACGTGCTCGCTGTGTTATTTTTTTTGTCAGCCGTGTGTAGCGTGGTTGGCTGCTTGCCGGCAACACTGCCACGCGCCACTGCACTCAGCGAATCACAGAGCTACTTTGTCTGAGCAATATCGCTGACTCTGTCTTGTAGGATCTTAGAGAATAACTCAGCTAAAAATTTGACGTTCCTGCAGGGAAGCAAGTTTCTGTAAACAATCAGCGTCGACTACAAAGAAAAAAGGCACTTGCATGAGACGCAGCTTGCTTCATTCATATACGACATCTCGCACACAACAGACGCAGGTGAACAGTAGATATCGTCTTATTATATTTTTGAAACGTGTACGAAAATGTACCATATCATCGTCTACTAACCATAGCAGTAATATGTGGAGTATCTCCTCAAGCTTGTGGATATGAAAAACGTTCAGAGAGTAGTGAATATCCCAATGATATCAGCTAGATAGCTTCATCCGCTACTGTCAACAGACAAGATGGCTCCTTGCACAGTCTCATTATACACTCCTGGAAATGGAAAAAAGAACACATTGACACCGGTGTGTCAGACCCACCATACTTGCTCCGGACCCTGCGAGAGGGCTGTACAAGCAATGATCACACGCACGGCACAGCGGACACACCAGGAACCGCGGTGTTGGCCGTCGAATGGCGCTAGCTGCGCAGCATTTGTGCACCGCCGCCGTCAGTGTCAGCCAGTTTGCCGTGGCATACGGAGCTCCATCGCAGTCTTTAACACTGGTAGCATGCCGCGACAGCGTGGACGTGAACCGTATGTGCAGTTGACGGACTTTGAGCGAGGGCGTATAGTGGGCATGCGGGAGGCCGGGTGGACGTACCGCCGAATTGCTCAACACGTGGGGCGTGAGGTCTCCACAGTACATCGATGTTGTCGCCAGTGGTCGGCGGAAGGTGCGCGTGCCCGTCGACCTGGGACCGGACCGCAGCGACGCACGGATGCACGCCAAGACCGTAGGATCCTACGCAGTGCCGTAGGGGACTGCACCGCCACTTCCCAGCAAATTAGGGACACTGTTGCTCCTGGGGTATCGGAGAGGACCATTCGCAACCGTCTCCATGAAGCTGGGCTACGGTCCCGCACACCGTTAGGCCGTCTTCCGCTCACGCCCCAACATCGTGCAGCCCGCCTCCAGTGGTGTCGTGACAGGCGTCAATGGAGGGACGAATGGAGACGTGTCGTCTTCAGCGATGAGAGTCGCTTCTGCCTTGGTGCCAATGATGGTCGTATGCGTGTTTAGCGCCGTGCAGGTGAGCGCCACAATCAGGACTGCATACGACCGAGGCACACAGGGCCAACACCCGGCATCATGGTGTGGGAAGCGATCTCCTACACTGGCCGTACACCACTGGTGATCGTCGAGGGGACACTGAATAGTGCACGGTACATCCAAACCGTCATCGAACCCATCGTTCTACCATTCCTAGACCGGCAAGGGAACTTGCTGTTCCAACAGGACAATGCACGTCCGCGTGTATCCCGTGCCACCCAACGTGCTCTAGAAGGTGTAAGTCAACTACCCTGTCCAGCAAGATCTCCGGATCTGTCCCCCATTGAGCATGTTTGGGACTGGATGAAGCGTCGTCTCACGCGGTCTGCACGTCCAGAACGAACGCTGGTCCAACTGAGGCGCCAGGTGGAAATGGCATGGCAAGCCGTTCCACAGGACTACATCCAGCATCTCTACGATCGTCTCCATGGGAGAATAGCAGCCTGCATTGCTGCGAAAGGTGGATATACACTGTACTAGTGGCGACATTGTGCATGCTCTGTTGCCTGTGTCTATGTGCCTGTGGTTCTGTCAGTGTGATCATGTGATGTATCTGACCCCAGGAATGTGTCAATAAAGTTTCCCCTTCCTGGGACAATGAATTCACGGTGTTCTTATTTCAATTTCCAGGAGTGTATCATTATGCTATATCCATTATGCAGTACAATGGAGTTGTGCATAGCGTATTTACGTAATATTCGGTGGCAAAAGTCATCAGATGGCGATATGCACATATACATATGGCAGTAAAGTCGTGTATACAATGTATAGAAGGACAGTGAAGTGGTGGAGATGTCATTTGTACTCGTACGATTCACGTGAAAAGATTTCCGATGCAATAAGGGCGCACGACGGGAATTAATATATTTTGAACGCGGAATGGAAGAGCTAGACGCAAGGGACATTCCATTTTGGAAGTCGTCAGGGAATTCAAAATTCCGAGATCCACAGTGCAAGTGTGTAATCCCTGAATACTAAATTTCAGGCATTATCTCTCACCGCCGATAAGGCAGTGTCCGAGGCCTTCTCCTAACGACCGAGACTAGCGGCTTTTGCATAGAGTTGTCACTGCTAACAGACAATAAACGCTGCTTGAAATAACCGCAGAAATCAGTGTGGGGCGTACGACGGACATATCCATTAGGACAGCGCGGCGAAAATTGTCGTAAGTGGGCTATGGCAACAGGTGTTCAGACTGCCCTTGCTGAGAGCACGAAATTGCCAAGGGCTCGTGACCATATCGGTTGGACTCGAGACGTCTGGAAAACCGAGGTCTGTCAGATGAGTCCCAGTTTTAGTTGGTAAGAGCAGATGGTATGATACGATTGTGGCGCACGTCGCACGAAGTCGTGGATCCAGGCTCTTAACAAGGCATTGTGCAAGCTGGTGGTGGCTGTGTAACGGTGTGGGCTATGTTTACATGGAATGGACTGGGTCCTGCCTATGTTCGGCTATTGGAGACAATTTGCAGCCATTCATGTACATCATGTTCCCAAACGACGATATGGCCTATCTGGATGACAATGTGCCACATCACTGGTCCATGATTATTAGCGACTGGTTTGAAAACATTCGGGGTAATTCGAGCAAATGATTTAGCGACCCAGATCACACTACATGTATTCTATCGAACATATATGGGACGTAATCGAGAGGTCAGTTCACGCGTAAAATCCTGCACCTGCAACACTTTCACTATTATGGACGCCTATGGAGTCAGCATGGCTCAATATTTATGCAGGGAACCAGGCCACGTAGAGTTGCTATACTAAGCTGGAGAAAGGATGTCCGACTATGACTTTAGTCACATCATTGTATATTATACCCACAACTTTTGAAGTATTATTTTTAAACAGGATTTTAACAAACTGTTTTGCTTCATCATTTGATGTAGTCACTGCGTTCTTTCGTATGATCTCAAGATCGCCATTTAACTGGACGAAACTACACTGCGTAGCAAAATTGAATGAAAACTATTTTCGGAAACCCATGAAACGTCCCGTTTGAACATTTATACAAGACTGTGCTTAAACTGACACACAATATTTTTTTAGCGCAACGCAATCTGACTTTAAAAAAAATCCCTACGAAAGAATGGCCCTGACTAACATTAAACTATACCTTTCACAAATCACTAAATCACTTACCTCACAATAATCTTCGTTTCTCCCACTACTGCAATACAGCAAGCGCCACTACTCCCAGCTAAATAAAAGATTCAAACTATGGAAGGCACTAATTACTGATAGGGATAGTTAGCAAATGAAAGATATTAATAGAGAAAAAACAATGTATTTACCTTGATATCATCATATATAAATATAGCAGTTCATGACAAATTTCAAAACTCCGCCATCTCTCTCCCCACATCCACCACTGCTGGCGGGAACAAAATCAGAGACAAACACAACAAAAGCTTGAAAAATTAGACACAATGGAACAAAATCAGAGACAAACACAGCTTTCCTTTGTTTCGGCGTTTGTTATCAGTTTCGGAAACTTCCTTTTGGTTTGGACATTTCTTCAGCAGCATTCATTTGCGGGCTAAATTCCATATTACCTGAGTTCTTAAAACGTCACATCACCTTATATGTGGACGATATTCTAATAGCAGAAGCTTCATGGGAACAACATAATCGCATCCTCAACAGTTTGTTACGTATTTTTGCAGAATCTGGAATTACAGTTAACTTGGAAAAGTCTGAATTCGGTAGGTCAAAGGTGAGGTTTTTGGGACATATTATTTCTTCTGAAGGCATTCAGCCGGATCCTGAAAAGTTAGAAGCAATCAGAGCCATTCCAGTTCCATCCACAAAAAGACAAGTCCGCAGTTTTCTAGGTCTCGTAAATTTTTACCGTCGTTTTCTGAATATGCAAATTCTTGTTACACCAAAACTTTGTTCTCTCACTGGAAAAAAATACTGTTTGGAACTGGGACGAAGAAGCACAGTTGGAATTCAATTCTTTGAAAGAATCGCTACTTAACGCGCCAATACTAGCTCATCCAGATCTGTCACAAGATTTCTGCCTTAGCACGGATTCTTCTAAAGTCGGTCTTGGTGCCCATTTATTTCAAGAAGCCACAGAAAATGACACTACTGTTCAGAAAACCATTGCTTTTGCTAGCCGAGTGCTAATAAAATCTGAAAAAAATTATTCCGTTACTGAATTAGAAGCTTTAGCTATCGTTTGGGCATTTAACAAATTCCGTTTCTTTCTTTCTGGTAAGCACGTAAAAGTATACAGTGATCATCGTGCATTACAATTTCTTATGTCTTCAAAATTAAATCATGCGGTATACGTCGGTAAAGAATACTGGAATTTTTCTCAAGTTTAGCGTCTATGTTATTTTTCTCTGAGCCAGCCGGCGCAAGCGGCTGCCTGCGGTGCGAGTCATTGTCTGTCTCTTTGTTGGCGTGCGTCGTTATTGGGATTAGGAGACCTAACTTCTACAAATTCGCCTTGCCGAGAGGGCCCAGCTCTGTTAGAATCCCGCCAGTTCTGATGCAATTCGATTTAGTGATTTGTGAAAGGTATAGTTTAATGTTAGTCAGGGCCATTCTTTCGTAGGGATTTTTTTTAAAGTCAGATTGCGTTGCGCTAAAAAAATATTGTGTGTCAGTTTAAGCACAGTCTTGTATAAATGTTCAAAGGGGACGTTTCACCCATAATTGTCTCCTATTGCAACATAAGTTTGCAATTTGGCTCACAGGCTCCTACAACCTTCCTCTTTGACGGTGAAAAAGCGTGGCACCCTGCGACCTCATTATCGGGCTCGGTGACGCTTCAGTCAGGAAGGCGCCTACACAGGCGAAAAAAGGTCATGTGAGCTACAATTAATTATATCACACTGGCGCAAAATTTCATCACCACTCTACCAGCGCCACCGTGAACGTATCGAACGCTGAGAAGATCCTCACAGTCGTCTCTGGCATTTCATTCCTTTAGTTGATGCCTCTGTGAATGAGATCAGACCCGCGACAATCGGGTGAAATCAAGCGATTTTCTTGTGAGTGGTGGGGGAAAATATTTAGGACACAATAACTATTATAATCGACAAGAAAGGACTCAGCGGAAGTTATAAAGGGCGTCAATGAAACCACTTTCCTTGAGGCGTTGATTCCCACAAATTCCGTAGTCGAAAACGACAGCTGCGAGTACCATGAACTACAGGAACGTTTGACGCTTATGGCACTGTCCGATCATATCACCCCTTCACTAAGGCAATTGTGGTGCTATATCCCCGCTGAATGTGATCACTTTCCCCTATGAAGTGCAGCGCGATTGCAATTTTGGCTCTAATGCCCACTACAGTTGGCGACTATTGGGAGGCGTGGCAGATGGTTGGTGTGTCAGGAGGCACTCTCCCAGTTCGGCACTTGCCGGTTCCTCAGGGAAGAGAAGGTGGTTGTAACATGTGTACGCCGGTGGGCGCAGCAAAAGAAGAGTGATTTTAACCATTGTTTCTGCAAATACATCTCTCCTTTAGCTATGCTTCGGCGGTCCTCTGCCGCTGCTTGTCTGGGTGCGTCGCGAGCGCCTGGAAGCTACTCTGGAAATGGATGCTGCGTCTCCACCCTCCGCAATTGAAGAAGGTGGCACTTGCTTACGTGGCCTACACACGCCGGCCTAGGAGGTCCTCGATCCCCTCCCGTAACTGTGGCTCATCTCTGCTCTCTGAACCGCGATGACCGTTGTCGTGTGGTTCGAGAAGTGTGCCGACCCTGGCCTGCCGCGCAGGTAGGCCCCGTGGCTCCTCTGGTGTCCTGGCCCGACACTGAAGACCCCAGGCCTTCCCATCTACGTTGGAAGTTGTCAGCAACGCCGAAATCGTGACTGGTTCTTATGGAGAAGAAGAAATCTCTCCGGCGGCTGTCAGCGGTGTTGCGTACGAGCAGGAAATTTACAACAGACTTACACCCAGCGTTAATACCGCGTCAGGGAGTAGAGTACGCAAGTCCTGTACACCATCGATCCTTCTGACCAACTCCCTTCTGAACTCAAATTCTGGAGTATTAATACTGTGAAACATCGGCTCGTGTTCCCCAACGTCACTTGTAATGACCGCACAGGCTTTCCTAATACGAATGTATAAGCTACTCATATCGCGCCCTGTTTGCTTAACACATTTCTTATACCAACAGACTGGTCTGAAACGATACTGAGTATTCCTTCTTGCATCAGGGAAGCTGCTTCTTACTTTACGTAACAAGGTGACGTGATACTTCTCAGTCGAATTGCATCACTAAGCTCCTGATACCATCTACCCACTTCGCGCAAACCGCTGATGTTCTGCTTTTCGCCTGACCTGCTAACGTAATGAAACTCTGCCGTTTCGTTTCGCAGTCGTTGACATCCTCTTAAGAAACACAAAGTGAACGAGGTTTTGCAATTATGAAATTCTGCGGACAGCTGCCTGATACAGGGTTGCTACGTAAAAACACGTTTGAACAACTAGCGACTGTCCAAAACAATCGACGAAATTTGATTGTGATCTCAAGCAGCAATGAGTAGTTATGCTTTTTAAACCGTCCTGTTTTCCACCCTCCTGCGGCAAATCACATGGGACTGTAGCATTGAAAAGTGCATGAATAAAACGGCAAAGGCTCCCTCTAAGACCACCCTCGTTCACCAAAACATTTGGTAGTATAAATCACATATCTTTGGTTGGTTTGTTTGTGGGATTAAAGGGACCAGACTGCTACGGTCATCGGTCCCTTTTTCCAAATACTAAAAACACCCACAGAGAATAAAAACGATCAACAGAATAGATGACAGACGACACAGAACAAGAGAAACTTAGACAAAGACCAGACAAGACGAACTAAAATCACACAGAGTGTGACAGTGGTTGACCGACCATAGAAACAAAAAAGGAAAAGCCAACCACCGAGAAACACATTAAAAAATCAGACAAAAATCGTAGGCCATAGGCCAGAATCAACACAAAAAGACACACACTTACATTAAGCGATAAAAGCCCCCTGCCCGAATAAAACGTAAAACTAAGTCCGCGATGGCAGAGTCGTCAGTTAAAAGGGCAGGGAGCGTATCAGGCAGCGCAAACGTCTGCCTGAGCATAGTTAAAAGGGCGCACTCCAACAGAATATGGACCACCGTCAAGGCCGCCCCACAAGGACAAAGAGGCGGGTCCCCACGGCACAGTAAATAACTGTGCGTCAGTCGGGTGTGCCCAATGCGGAGCCGACAAAGGACGACAGTCCCTGTGGGTGGCTCGCATGGATGACCGCCACACAGTCGTCGTCTCCTTTATGGCACGGAGTTTATTGGGCGTGGACCGACCGCGCCATTCAGCGTCCCAAAGCGCAAAAACTTTTCGGCGGAGGACTGCTCTCAAATCAGTCTCTGGGAGGCCAATTTCTAGAGATCGTTTACTGATGGCCTCTTTCGCCAGGCGGTCAACATTTTCATTGTCGGGTATCCCAACATGGCCCGGGGTCCAAACAAGGCCACAGAGCGGCCGCAACGGGCAAGAGTATGCAGGGACTCCTGGATAGCCATCACCAGACGAGAACGAGTAAAACACTGGTCGAGAACTCGTAAACCGCTCAGGGAATCTCTACAGATCACGAAGGACTCACCTGAGCAGGAGCGGATATACTCTAGGGTACGAAAGATGGCGACCAGCTCAGCAGTGTAAACGCTGCAGCCCGCCGGCAATGAACGTTGTTCGGAATAGTCCCCTAGAGTTAGCGCATAACCGACACGACCAGCAACCATCGAGCCGTCAGTGTAAACAATGCCAGAGCCCTGGTACGTTGCGAGGATGGAAAGGAAGCGGCGGCCGAAGGCCTCCGGAGGGACTGAGTCCTTCAGGCCTTGTGCCAATTGCAGCTGAAGGCGAGGGCGAGGCACACACCACGGGGGTGTATGCAGAGGGGCCCAGAAAGGAGGCGCAAGAGGTAAAGCCCCAAGCCCAGAGAGAAGCTCTCGGACGTGGACCGCGATCGTACATCCAGCCCTGGGCCGACGTTCTGGGAGATGGACGACTGACTGCGGGAACAGGAGACGAAAATTTGGATGCCCGGGCAAGCTAAAAACATGGGCAGCATAAGCAACCAGTAATTGTTGGCGTCGTAACCGCAGTGAAGGGTCACCAGCCTCCACAAGTATGCTGTCCACAGGGCTGGTCCGGAAGGCACCAGTGGCAAGGCGTATTCCGCTGTGGAGGATTGGGTCCAGCACCCGCAACGCAGATGGGGATGCTGAGCCATAAACCAGGCTCCCATAATCCAGATGAGACTGGATTAACGCCTGGTAGAGCCGTATCAGGGTAGATCGGTCGGCGCCCCAGCGGGTGTGGCTCAAGCATCGCAGAGCATTTAGATGCCGCCAACACATCTCTTTAAGGGGATACGGAATCGGATTTTGGGTTAAAAAATCGAATTTTTTTTTATTGGCGTATTATATTCTGCCATGTTTCCTCTTTAAAATGACGTATCATACATAGCTCTACTACAATTATAACTATTTTATTTTTATATATTTGTGAGATCGGGTATTGCGCTCTTCACAGTGGTATAATGTTCGCTATGTCAAATATCTGGGAGATGGTGACTCTAAAGCATTCAAAGAAGTTTTGGAAAGCAAACCATATGGGAACAGTGTAAATATAAGCAAACTTGAATGTATAGGACATGTGCAGAAGAGAATGGGTGCCAGGCTGAGAAGGTTAAAATCAGTTATGAAAGGGAAAAAACTAGATGATGGGAAAACCTTGGATGGCAGAGGAAGATTGACTGATTCCATAATAGACCACATTCAGAACTGCTATGGCCTTGCAATCAGGCAAAATACAGGCAATCTTGAAGAAATGAGGAGAGCTATATGGGCTTTATATTTCCACACCGCATCCACGGATGAGCATCCACAACATGGTTTGTGCCCCAAAGGTGAAAACAGCTGGTGTAAATACAATAGGGGACTAACAACAGGAGAGAAATACATTCACCACCACAGTCTACCATCAGCCATCATGGCAGAAATAAAGCCCATTTTCAGAGATCTGGCTGACAGAAGTCTTCTGATGAAATGTCTTCACGGAAAAACGCAGAACCCCAACGAGTGCTTGAATAGTGTGATATGGCATCGTCTCCCAAAAACAGTGTTTGTCGGAATTAATACACTACATTTTGGTGTGTATGATGCTGTGGCAACCTTCAATCTTGGAAATATAACTAAATGCCAGGTCCTTCAAAAGTTGGGTATGTGTGTTGGTTCCCGTACGGTACGTGCTATGTTCTTTTTAGATCAGCACAGACTAAGGCATGCTGATAATATAATCAAGACATTAGTGAAAAAAGCAAGACAGGTGCAGAGGGGTGCCAAAAGAAGACTTGAAGATGATTATGAAGACTGTGAAGGGGGTATTAGCTACGGATCAGGAATGTTTTAATCTTCTTTCTCCGTTTCCCGTAAGTTTACTTTTTACTTCATCTAGGAACATTATCTCAGGTACTGGTCAACCTAGAAGTCTGAAATTTTTATGACGTAGTGACATAGGTCCCTATTACATACTGAAACAACGATTTTTTAATTACTTGATTTACAAAAGACTTAGGGGTGATAGTCTAGTAAAAAGCGATGGAAAAAATTTACTTAAAAATAAATGTACAATATCTCTGTAAGAAAATACTTTGACAATAAACTGTTGTTTCAGTATTGTTGTAACATATGAATGCACATACAGTAAAATTTTTACCTCTCTGTCTCCAGTAGTTTGTGAGAAAATGTTCCCTATAGTAGGCATATATTAACATTGCGGGGATAGGTGATTCCGTATCCCCTTAAGCTGCCGAATATGAGGCAGCCAAGTCAACCGAGCATCAAAAACTACCCCCAAAAACCTACGCGACTCCACCACTGCAAGAAGTTCGCCGTCAAGATAAAGCCGTGACTCCGGGTGGACAATGCGTCGCTGGCAGAAATGCATAACGCAGGTCTTGGCTGCCGAAAACTGGAACCCATGAGCTACAGCTCAAGACTGCGCCTTACGGATAGCGCACTGTAGCTGACGTTCAGCAGCTGCAATGCCAATAGAGCTGTAGTAAAGGCAGAAGTCGTCAGCATACAAGGACGCTGAGACAGACGTTCCCACCGCCGCAGCGAGCCCGTTAATGGCTATTAAAAACAGGCAGACACTTAAAACAGATCCCTGTGGCACACAGTTCTCCTGGACTCGGGAGGAACTATGGGAGGCCTCGACTTGCACGCGGAAGGTACGATGCGACAGAAAATTTCGGATAAAGATCGACAGAGGGCCCCGAAGACCCCATCCATGAAGCGTAGAAAGGATGTGATGACGCCATGTTGTATCATACGCCTTCCGCATGTCGAAAAAGACACCGAATGGAACATTGTACGATTCTGGATGGTGGGTGCGAAACGAAAGGCTCCGATGTTCCATCCGCTCTTTAATGGAGCGGAAGGCCAGGGGGTAATTTGCAGAAGCGGAATTCAGAGCAAAATGCTCTGCCAAGCGGTTTTCAATGACGTCGGAGTCAGTACAAACTGCTCCATTCAGTGAGAGCGCTGGGACGCTGACAGTGGTTCGATAGCCATGCGTCGAATCTTGGCCCAGACCTGCGATGGAGAGATATGGAGGCCAATGGTGGAAACATATCGCTCCCAGAACTCCTGCTTGCGTTGGCGGATAAGGCGGCCGGCCCGCGCAACTAGCCGTTTGAAGGTGATGAGGTGTTCTATGGAGGGATGTCGCTTGTGACGCTGGAGCGCCCGCCAGCGATCTTTAATCGCTTCAGCGATCTCAGGTGACCACCAAGGCACAGTCCTCCGCCGAGTGGACTCAGAAAAACGGGGAATGGCCGATTCTGCGGCAGTAATGACGCTGGTGGTGACTGACTGAACCACCGCATCAATGTCGTCATTAGAGAGAGGCTCAATAGCGGCAATGAAGGAGAACAAGTCCCAGTCAGCCTTATTCATAGCTCATCTGCTGGGGCGTCCAGAAGAGTGACGCCGTGGCAGTGACAGAAAGATCGGAAAGTGGTCACTACCACACAGGTCGTCATGCTCACTCCATTGGACAGACGGTAAGAGGCTAGGGCTGCAGATCGAAAGGTCTATGGCGGAGTATGTGCCATGCGCCACACTGAAGTGTGGAAGGCACCATCATTCAAAATGGAAAGATCGAACTGCGCCAATAAATGCTCTATGGCGGCGCCTCGACCTGTTGCCACTGACCCACCCCACAGAGGGTGGCGACAATTGGGCTATCAGCGCAGCCAGGACATGCTGCGCGACATCACCATCCGGTGGAAGGTAAAGACTGCAGACGGTAACAGCCTGTGGCGTCCACACCCGAACAGCGACAGCCTCTAAAGGTGTTTGTAGAGGGACAGACTCGCTGTGAAGAGAGTTAAGGACATAGTTGCAGACGCCACCAGACACCCTTTCATAAGCTGCCCAGTTCTTATAATAACCCCGATAGCCACGGCGGGCGTGGGTTCGCATTGCTGGAAACCAAGTTTCCTGAAGAGCAATGCACAAGAAAGGGTAAAGGCTGATAAGTTGTCGGAGCTCAGCTAGATGGTGGAAGAAACTGCTGCAGTTCCACTGGAAGGATGATATTGTCCATGTATCAGAAAGGCGTGACGGGACTGGAGAGGAAGATTACGCCTCCTGGGCCCCTGCTGCTACTGAGTCACTACCTGTGCAACAGCTATCCATTACGTCTGAGGGACTGGCGAGATCCACGTCCTCAGTGGACGCCAGAATCTCCACCTCATCTTCGGATGCAGCGTTGGAAGTTTGCGGTGGCACAGGTGCCACCACAATGTCAGGATGCTTGGGAGCCTTTTTCTTGGACTGCTTTGTGCGCTGTGCCTTCGGTGGTTCTGGCTGGGAGGGCCTCACTGGGTCAGTCTCAGGGACTGAAGACGACCGTGATGCCCTACGACCAGCGACCCGTGGTTGTTTGAGATACTTGCGGGTGTCCGCTTTGGCACTGGGGAAAGCCTGGGATGGTAGGGCCCCAAGGGACCCCTTCCGGGCGAGAGGAGCCGAAGAATGCTCATGCTTCTCCGGCTGGGAAGGGGATGGATGTCCCCGATGGTTGGAGTTGTGTTGCTCCTGAAGTAGATGGAGTAGGAGCAACAGGGAGTGAAGTACCCCACACAACCAAGGGGGCCGGTGAATTCTGACAGAGCTGAGATCGAACTGTAGGTGACGACATGGTAGAGGTTCGAACCGGTGTTGCAGCAGCGGCATAGGTGGATGTCATTGTCACAGGATGTTGCCGCTCATATTTCCGCCTTGCCTCGATGTAGGTCAGGTGGTCCAGGGTCTTATATTCCATTATCTTCCTTTCTTTCTGGAAGTATTTCTGGAGTATTGGGATGGGAAGGACGTCCACAATCTCGACACGTGATGTCAGAAGTACAGCGGGATTACATGTGCCCAAACTTCTAGCATTTAAAACACCGCATCGGAGGAGGGACATATGGCTTCACATCACAACGGTAAACCAGCACCTTAACCTTTTTGGGTAAGACATCACCCTCGAAGGCCAAGATGAAGGCACCGGTGGCTACCTGATTATCCCTCGGACCCCGATGGACGCGCCGGACGAAGTGAACACCTCGTCGTTCGAGGTTGGCGCGTAATTCATCGTCGGACTGCAGAAGAAGATTCCTGTGGAATATAATACCCTGGACCATGTTGAGAATCTTATGCAGCGTGATGCTAACTGAAACATCCCCCAACTTGTCACAATTGAGCAACCTCCATGACTGGGCAGAGGATGCTGTTTTGATGAGTACTGAACCAGAGCGCATTTTGGACAAGCCCTCCACCTCCCCGAACTTGTCCTCTAAATACTCCACAAAAACTGGGGCTTGGTCGACATAAACGATTCCCCATCAACTCGCATACACACGAGGTACCAGGGTGAATATTCTCCACTTCCTTCTTTAGCCATACGTTCCTCCCATGGAGTGGCCATGGAGGGAAATGATCTTGGTTAGTATTTCTTGCCGTTGAGGTTAGACCTCGATCGCTTAGAGACTGCTGGTGGAGGCCCACCAGCGAGAGATGATGTACCACACTTCACTGCGGGTCATCCGCCCTGATGCCACCCACTCCGACCAGGGGCTCTCCCCACGGGCGCCACCCAGCCACAGCAAAGACCATCTGGCAGGATGGCCTTTGCCGTGAATCCCGATGCCCCAGAGGGATAGGCATCTACTCCTCAGCATACGTGGGGAGGTAGCAGCTCAGGCATCAGCAGTGCGATCCCTGTGTAGTCGCCGGCCGGTGTGGCCGTGCGGTTAAAGGCACTTCAGTCTGGAACCGCGTGACCGCTGCGGTCGCAGATTCGAATCCTGCCTCGGATATGGATGTGTGTGATGTCCTTAGGTTAGTTAGGTTTAATTAGTTCTAAGTTCTAAGCGACTGATGACCTCAGAAGTTAAGTCGCATAGTGCTCAGAGCCATTTGAACCATTTGAACCTGTGAGGTCAGGGGGCTACCACCAAGAGGGTACATGACGACCCCACCACAACGGACTGGCTACCGTGGTGGATGTCAGGTGTCGAATATCCATATGTGTCAAGAGGGTGAAGATGGAAGTTCATAATGGAGGGCATGTATGCTACCCGGAACACACAGGAGCTGATGTGGCCGGAAGCTCGGTGTAAGGCCAACTCCATGACAATATCGGTTGTGCCAGATCGTAGAGCGAGATGGATATAGAATTCACCACGTAAGGCGTCCTTCCCCAAATGGTACGCACTAACAGAAAATTTTGAAATCTAGTGGTCAAACCCCTTAGGGGACCATCACATTAAGGCCGAAACGTTTGAGACTCCTTTTAGTCGCCTCTTACGACAGGCAGGAATACCGCGGGCCTATTCTTACCCCCGGACCCGCAGGGGGACCACGTATCTTTACTGAGCTCGTTAGAAATGTTAGCTTCAGAAATTTCGACACCCTATCAGCTCGACGGCTGCTCTATGGCCTAAAGGCTAGGTTTGCCTGTCTCAGTCACTAGAGCAGCAGCCAGGTATAATTCGTGGTGAAGTGACAGGTACATTTTCAGTGTGCTCAACATAGTTACGTGGGTGGCACTGAGGCTTTAGCCGATATGAGGGGTGTTGCTGTTTTATTTATGCTCATTTTAATGTTGCACCCCCAGCTCATCAAGTCGAGCTTTAAAAGAAGGGTTGAAAGAGCATAAGTATCCTTTGCTGCTTCGGATCAAGTTCAAATTTCGTCGAATGGTTTCGAACGGTGACGAGCAATTCCGCCAATACACCAGAACAAAAAATGCGGTCACACTACGATTCAAAGAGGTGACATCAGGTGCAGTGCTGCTGCAGCCCCATGACGTCCTTAAAGCAGAGTTGCATAATCTGGTGGGTGTCAGCAGTGTCAAAGGTTGTCAAATACGTCGTCCTGTTGCTCATCGTACTGGGAACTATAGTTTCTGACCGCGGAATGTGTGAGAATGGACGCCCCAAGGAAAGGGGTAGTTTCGTTAACGCCCTTTACGTCGCTCCCTTAGGCCTTTTCGTGTCGATTCTGAGCGGTGATGTGTTTGAAATATTTCGTCGCCACCCGTAAAAAAACAGCGCGCTTTCACATTCTCACAGCTCTGACCTCCATCGCAGTGAGATCAAAAGAAGGGGTGAAAGTGGGAAAGAGGCACTGTGCTAACTGAAACATCCCCCAACTTGTCACAATTGAGCAACCTCCATGACTGGGCAGAGGATGCTGTTTTGATGAGTACTGAACCAGAGCGCATTTTGAACAAGTGTCAAGTGTCAAGTGTCAAGTGATACGTCCAAAGTGGCGATGTGTAGAACTGTGGTGAAATCAAGTGCTAATGTGACATCATTAACGCACCTTACAGATCACATGATCTTCCGAGCTGTGGCGTTTTTCCGCATGTGTCGACAGCTCGTTGTTTGAAATGACGCCAAGCCAAAGGGTGGCGTCCCAAGCGTTACGAAGGAAGGTTGTAGGCACATTCGGTCCAAATTTCAAACTTCAATCTCGGAATGGGGGACAACCTACGGGATCTCGAGAAAGTGATCCTATAAATCTGTTGCGCATTATATTAACCGGTGTATCCATGTTTGCGACCTTGGAAAATAACAAGTTTTCCTTAAGAAGACTGCAACAGTATACTGAACGATCGCCTCCCATAACACGGATAATGTCAGGTAATTTTAAATGTAATATAAGGGTTAATGTCGTTTGAACCTGTTGGTTCGAAGCCGATAACGGAGGTATTTCTGTAAATAAATAGTATTATTAATAGTAGTGGCTAACGTTTG
The DNA here is from genome assembly GCF_023898315.1 of Schistocerca nitens. Lineage (NCBI taxonomy): Eukaryota > Metazoa > Arthropoda > Insecta > Orthoptera > Acrididae > Schistocerca > Schistocerca nitens. Next base: position 778,024,540 of record NC_064614.1, read on the forward strand.
TCTTCTTTGCAAGAATAAATTTGTGTTTTGTACACAGCTACGGCGCAAAAATGGCAGTTTCTGACAAAATAGCAGGAAGGGCTAGTAACATGTAAGCACTACGTTTTATTTCTGATAGTATGAATAGAGAAATACATATTTAGGTTTGTAACTAGTAGAGTTGTTTTCAACAGAAACTAGTTGTGATATCTCATAAAATTTGGAATTCAAGAAGAAACCGAGCCTTGGCGTACGCAATCTACCAATGCATATTTATATTTGAAAATATTTCTCTATGGTTTGACCCGTGGATCAAGTGTAGGGAGATGTAAGATAGTACCAAGAACACAACGGCTTTAAAAAATGTTTCTTTCTTTCTTTTTTTGTAAAAATAACTCAACGTTTTCCATTTGTAGTCATCATTATGTAATTAATTCAACTTAGTACGGTGTACTCGGCGGCAAATATTCCATACAAACGAAACTAACATCGGCTTGCGACAATAAACCGTAATAGGAACTTTTATCCTTTCAATGTACTTAAACAAGTTATTCCGTAGGTTACTATATGCCTGTTTAGTGACAGTTTTGTGCAAAGTATTGTCGTTGGAAAATTTGCAGCAAAAACTAGACAAAACACCATTTGACGTAATGGTTATGAGGTCTCTTTAATTGTGGATAGATGTAAGATAACGATAAATGTAAGACAACGACTATAACAAAGAGAAAGCGTGAATAGTATCTGTTACAAAGTTAATAGTTAACGTCTTCAGTACGTCATATCTCATACGTGCTTACGTCTAATACTAGGACGTGATAGGAAATAGAAGACTTAGGCTTTTTGGAGAGGTTGTGGAAAAATGCAGTGAATCTGTATATAGTAAATCGCACACAAGAGACTTGTGCGATCAATTCTATCATACTGTTCCACTGTTTCGAGTCCTGATGAAGTTGGCATAACAGCAGACATCGAAGGAATTCAGAGCCAATCTGCTAGAATCATAACGGATCAGTACAGCCCATCTGAAAGGGGAGTGATCACTGTGATTCATGTTCTCTGGAAATAGGTTTTAGCCCATGCAAAGTGAGATTTAACACCTTCATTGAACGGGTCCTCTCTGTAAGAAATGATGTAAAATATACTTTCAGACATTTTTAGAGGTCAGAGTGTTTTGATCGTAATACTGCATTCACTGAAATCCCCTTATATTTTTCTTTACGCTACGAAAGCTTTTCCTACGTTTGAGTGTATCAATCAAATATCGGTCAGAGGCGTTACTTTTGTTTCGCGCGACAAATATTTGAGTAAAAATGGTAATATTTTCCCGGTATTTTCACTCAAGTCGTCCTACTGTTGTTACGAGGGTAGCCTGAAAATTTTCTGTCCTCAGCGTGAGAATAGCACTAATTGTCAATATAGTTGCCGGCCGCGGTGGTCTAGCGGTTCTAGGCGCGCAGTCCGGAACCGCGCGACTGCTACGGTCGCAGGTTCGAATGCTGCCTCGGGCATGGATGTGTGTGATGTCCTTAGGTTAGTTAGGTTTAAGTAGTTCTAAGTTCTAGGGGACTGATGACCACAGATGTTAAGTCCCATAGTGCTCAGAACCATTTGAACCATTTTTTTGTCAATATAGTTGAGGAATTTGTTTGCACATGCGTTGTAAGGAATTGACTAAAATTTCTGCCATTTTATACATACAGTTGTTGTTTGACAGACGTTTTAGTCAGTGTATGTGTATGGAAGAGTTTCTGCTGCACCAACTGTGAAATTATACCCAGAATTTAAAAATGGTCTTACTAGTTTTAGTGACGATGAGCGTTCGAGACGTCGAAAAACTGCAACCACCGACGATAATATTGCGCCGGTTGACCAAATAGTACTAGAGAACCGTCGAATGGAGGTGAGAGAGCTAACAGAAGCTACGAGCATATCTGAAGAATGTGTGTGTTCTGTACTGACCGAAAATGTGCACGCTGGGTGCCACTACTGCTCACTCTACCGTCTCGCACTTCATCGGATGCCACGGTAAGAATCCACGAATTGTGGTATCAACTACTTGATCACCTGCCTAGCTCACAAGATATAGCCCCAGACAACTTTTCTTGGTCCTTAGGCTTAAAGTTGAGCTCGGAGGACAGGGATTTTTGTCGAATGAAGAGACCATTAACTTCCTAAACAACTATTATACAGAGAAAGACACTAATTATTATTTAGAGGGGTTAAATAGATAGGAGCATCGCTGGGAGAAGTGTATAAACTTACGAGTTTACAGTGAAAAATAAAAATAAATTTGAACGAAAAATGTCTTAATAATTTTTTAGATCGGAAACTACTCAGACTACCCTCGTATATTGTGATGGTTCAAATGGCTCTGAGCACTATGGGACTTAACATCTATGGTCATCAGTCCCCTAGAACTTAGAACTACTTAAACCTAACTAACCTAAGGACAGCACACAACACCCAGCCATCACGAGGCAGAGAAAATCCCTGATCCCGCCGGGAATCGAACCCGGGAACCCGGACGTGGGAAACGAGAACGCTACCGCACGACCACGAGATGTGGGCGTATATTGTGACCTCCTTTGAGAAAAATGTACGAGGCTTCCAACGGATGACAGTTTATGTTCCACAACAGCAAAGATTGCGACTCAGGCTCCCAAATATATACATAGCGGTACATTTGGCGTTGCAACACGTCTCAATGTGTGGCGTCATTAGTCAGGTTGCGTGTTGACCTGGCTGGAGCACACAGCCCGCTGCGATCCACGGTCAGCAGGCAATGACAGACAGCGCGAGCAGGGATTAACCGTGTCGAGGCGACCGGCCGGCCGCGGTGTGTAATCCCGCAGTCTGCGGAGGGGCGGGCCGCTCGTAAGTCCAGCACTCGCGTGTCCGTGTCCAGCAGTAAAAGCCGTCCAGTCAGGGGCGCGCGCGGGCACGCTGCTATATAACGGTCTTCTTCCACTGGCGGCAGTAATTCACCAAGTGCCGCGCAGGAGGGCTTCCACTGTGTGCCAAGTTTTTACTACCTCTGGCTTGTATCGACGCCAGGCGGTTAGGGAGCCCGGGTATGTATGATGTGATGCTTTCTGCCCCTCCACTGTCCACAACGTTTTGTTTCATCTGATACAGCCGTCTTACCCACGCTCTAAGGAGAAAAAAATAACGGGTGGGGGGAGAAAAACGACACTCCACCAGTGGAAAGGAAGCCGTTACATGTGGTGTGTATGTACAATCAAATGATTACAATTCCACAAAAATAGAATGATTAATTCAAGACAAAGAGCTCACAAACTGAGCAGGTAAGTAACGCATTGGTCCACTGATGGCCATCATATAATCAGTTTTTCGGCTTAGCATTGATTGACAGAGTGTTTGGATGCCCTCGTCTCCACCAAGTTCACCTCGCCGACTATTGGTTTTGCGTCGCGTGCGGGGTGCCGGACACGGACAATCATCGCTTCTTTTGTGGCCCAGCAGTAGATGTCAGGACTTGGTCCAGCGATTCTGGTCTGCCTCACATTTACCACCCCTCACCGCATTACACCACACATGATGTTGTTCCCGTCTGACCTGTACTACTCGCATACGAAGAGTCACTCGTGAACTGGTTCCGTGGCTTTGCAGTTCGAAATTGTTTTTGCAACTGGCGAGAAGCGTCTTATCGATTTCTGGGGTTACGTGAACGAAAGTTGCGCTATTGTCCTAATCCGAAATACAGGAAATACTTTTCCAACTTCCTTTGGAGTGTTTTCCACGACCCGCCTAGTTGTTGGAATGTCCCTGCAATGAGCAGTTGATCTGATCTCATGCACTATTCGTGGAGTTTTGATGCTATGATCCCCAAGGAATTCCGCTTTATTTCCATGAGACGTGCAAGGATTTCTCCATGGCTAAGTGCGACATCGCGAACTTCACAGATTAAAAAAAAAAAAAAGGAGCACTATATAAAAAAAATAAAAATAAGTAAAACACAACGTGTGGAAAAAAAATAACTAATTCGCATAGCCGCAGTTAGGGGCCAAAGCCTGAAGTGCCGCAGAATATAAAGAGTCAGTGTAAGAATAAAAGAAGTACAGCCTTTGATTAGTAATCAAAACTCTCTCCGTCCAGGGTTCGAACCCCGCCACAGCTAACCTTTTGAATAAAAATCATAAGCAATGGCGGACTTACGACATAAGAAGTCACCCTCATCCAGCCAACCGCCTTGTCCAAGCAGGCAGAGGAGGGGACAGACGTTCAGGGCACTCTCTCGCTCTTGGATTGGGAAACTACCCCTAAAAGACAGTAGAATCAGTAATGATCAGCTGCATAAGGGTGCAGAAGGCAATGAAAATCACTGCAGTAAGGAAACATAATGTGTATCCACAGGACACGTGGCCTGTAACTGAAGAAGTGTCATGATAGTTCCTCCATTGACTAAAGATTTCGAACTAGTCCCCCATTCGGATGTCAAAAAAGGGACTGCCAAAGGGCAGGCGACCATGAGGATAAAGACTGAATAATCAAGGATAACGTGCTACGAGTCGGGGCGTGGTGGGGAAGCTACAAAATCTGAAAAGGGAAACACAAAGGCTCAATCTAGATATAGCGTGCATCAGTGATGTGAAATAAAAAAAAAAGACAAGGATTTATGGTCAGTTGAGTAAACCTGCAGAAAATGGTATAACGGGAGTACGATTTGCTATCAACAAGAAGTTAGGGCAGAGAGTGAGCTACTACGAACAGTTCAGTGATAGGATTTTTCTCATCAGAATCCACAGCAAACTAACACCAGCAACAATAGTTTAGGTATACATGCCGACATCGCATGAAGAATATGAAGTGACAGGGAAAGTATATGAGTATACCGAACGGGTAATTCCGTATGTAAAGGAAGATGAAAATCTAATATCATGGGAGATGGGATGTGATTGTGGGGGAAGGAGTGGAAGAAAAGGTTATGGGAGAGTATGGGCATGGTAGTAGGAATGAGAGAAGAGAAAGACTAATTGAGTTTTGCAATAAATATCTGCTAATAATAGCGAATACTCTGCTCAAGAATCCCAAGAGGGGGAGGTATACCAAGCCGGGAGATACGGGATGGTTGCAGTTAGATTTCATGCTGAAAGAGATTAGGAAATCAGATACAGGACAGTAAGCGTATCCAAGAGCAGATATATTGTAGACTAAGATCACAATTCAGTAGGGATTAACAGTAGTCTGAAGTTTAAGAGAAGTATCAATATTTAAAGAACTGGGATATGAAAGCACTAAGGAATGGAGAAATACACTTGAAGTTCTCTGAAGCTATAGATAGAGAATAGTTCAAAGGCTGTTCAGTTGAAGAGGAGGGGATATTTCTCAAAAATGGAATCACAGAAGTTAGAAAGAAAAACATAGGTACAAAAAACGTCGGAAACCATGGCTGACGGAGAAATGCTTCAGTCGACCGATGAAAGAAGAAAATGGAAAAATGTGCAGGGAATTTAAGGAATACAGAAATACTTCGGAATGGAACAAATATAACGTGCAGGGAGGCTAAAGTGCAAAAGAAATGTTTGATGGAAAGACTGACTCAGCATACAGAAAAGTCAAAACAATATTTGGTGAAATTAAAACCAAGAGTGGTCACATTAAGAGTGCAGTGGGAATTCCTCTGCGAACAGAAGAGCATGGATAGATGGAAAGAGTACCCTGAAGGCGTCTAGCAGGGAGAAAACGTGTTTTAAAAGATGATAAAAGAGGAAACAGAAGTCGATATAGATGGCATAGGGAATCCAGTATTAAAAACCGGATTTAAAAGGGCTTTGGAAGACCTAAGATCGAACGAGGCAGTAGGGACAGATAACATTCCATAAGAATTTCTAAAAACGTCGGAGAAAGTGGCAACACAACCTCTATTCACATTGGTGATTGGAATTTATGAATCTGGCGATACACTTTCATCCACAATTCCAAAGATTACAAGAGCCGACAAGTCCGAAAATTATCGCACATTCTGCTTGACTGCTCGAGGAATCAGGTTGCTGGCAAGAATAATATACAGAAGAATGGGAAAGAAAATTGAGACCGTGTTAGATGATGATCAGTCTGGCTTTAGGAAAGGTAAAGGCACAATACAGGCAATTCTGACGTTGCAGCTGATAACAGAGGCAAGAATACAGAAAAGTAAAGACTGTTCATAGAATTTGTCGAACTGGAAAGAATGTTCGATAGTGACAAGTGCTGCAAAAAGTTCGAAATTCTGAGAAAAGGAAGGGTAAGCTATGGGGTAAGATGAGTAATGTATATTATATAAAAGAACTAAGATGGAACAATAAGAGTGGAAGACCAAGAACGAAGTGATCGGATTAAACAGGGTGTAAGACACGGATGTATACATCGAATAATGAATGATAGGTCTGAGAGAATGGTTCAAGAGTGGAATTATAATTGAAGGTGGACGTATATCAATGAAAAGATTTGCTGATGACATCGCTTTGCTCGGTGAAACTGAAGAAGAATTAAAGCATTTTGTTGAATGCAATGGTGTAGAGTACTGAATATGGGCTGAGAGTAAATCGAAGAGAGACGAAAGTAATGAGGAGTATCAAAAATGAAGATATCAGGAATTATGATCACGAAGTAGATGAAGTTAAGGAATGCTGCTACATAGGCTGCAAAGTAACCTGTGACATGTGGAGCAAGGAGAACATTAAAAGCAGACTAGTACTGGTAGAAATGGCTTTCTTGGCCACAAGAAGTCTACTAGTATCAAACATAGAAGTTAATTTGAGTAAGAAATTTCTGAGTGGGTACGTTTGGAGCACAACACTGCATTATAGTGAAACACAGACGAAGAGAAACGAAGCGTTTGAGACGTGAGGCTATAGAATAATGTCTAAAATTTACAATACAGGAAAAGATAGATTGCTACTTACCGTAAAGAAGACACGTCAGGTTTGCGAACAGGCACAATCAAGACACTCGCATATAGCTTTCGGCCACAGTCTTCGTCAGTAAAACACACACACACACACACACACACACAAAATCAAGCATGGCTCATGCACACACGACCACTAACTTCAGAATATTGGGTCGGAATGTAGCATCACGTGAGCTACAAGCAGCAGTCTGGAGGGGGTGGGAAAGGGGAAGAGATAGTAGTGTATAGATGAGGAGAGAGACGAACACTATCCAGTGGAGTGTGTAGGGACTATATGGCCAACAGGCGCAGCGTCAGGAGGTTGTGGGGCAGGTAAGGGGGGAAAAAAGAAGAAAAAGTGAGAGAAGCATGGAAGGACGGGCAGGTACATTGGCAGAGGGCTGCAAATAAATAGGATGGGAGATGAGAACGGGGAGGAGATGATAGGACAGTGGGGTGGAAACTGTTGGGCAGAGGGTGTGGGGAAAGTATGTTACCGTAGGTAGAGACCAAGATAATAACTGCTTCACTACGTGGGCCGCCTAGATCCTTACCTCCGCTACCAGCTTTTCTGAACTGCACATATGGGAGATATTATTACAACACATTCTCCACTCCTGTAATTATCCTGGCCTCAACCTACAGTAACATAATTTCTGCACACCCTCCACCCAACAGTTTCCATCCCCTCTGTCCTGTCATCACCTTCACGTGCTAATTTCCCAAACTGTTTATTTGCAGCCCTCTGCCAATGCATCTGTCGTCTTTACCTGCTCGTCTCCTGTTTTTGATTCTTTTTCCCCACAACCTCCTGACGCCGTGCTTGTTCGTAGTCTAGTCCCTTCACACTCCATCAGACAGCGTTCGTCTCTCTCCCCACCCATACACTACATCCCTTCTCCTTCCCCTTCCCTGCCTCCTCTAGATTGCTGCTTGCATCTCGCGTGATGTTACATTCCAGCCCGAGATCTGGAGTCAGTATAATTGTGTGTGTGTGTGGGGGGGGAGAGGGGGGTGTTTGCTCGCTCGTATATGTGTATGTGAATGGTGTGTGTGTGTGCCTCCCTTTTACTAATGAAGGCTGTGGCGAAAAGCTGTATGTGAGTGCCTTTTAATTGTGCCTCTCTGCAACTTGACTTCTTTATGGTGAGCATCAATTTATCTTTTCCTACATTGTTGATATTCCTACCAGGAGTTTCCATCGTTTAATGTCTACAATTAGATGAACAGATAAACAGATAAGTTTAGAAATAAGGCGGTTCTCCAGAGAATCGGCGGGGGAAGGAATATGTGAGAAACATTGGAAAGAAGAAGCGACAGGATGTTAGGACATCTGTTAAGACATCAGGGAAGACTTCTACGGTACTAGAGGCAGCTGTACAGGGTAAACGCTGTAGAGTATGTCAGAGATTGGAATACATCCAGAAAATAATTAAGGACATAGTTTATAAGTGCATCTCTGAGACGAAGAGTTTGGCACAATAAAGGAATTCGTGACTGGCCGCATTAAACTAGTCAGAAGACTGATGACTACAAAAGCAGATGATCCTTAATACTCCTGCAGGTCCTTCAAATTCCCGAAAAGTGATGGAGCTTCGGTTAGTGCAGCTGCACTCCATTGAAGAACATTACTTTATTGAAGGATATCAGCTGATTCCTGATCCCCACTAAAAGTAAACTCAGCAAGTTGTCTGGTTGATTGTCAGTACCCTTTACATGCATTACAGCAAACCGGAAAGTTGAAATGAGAAACACACAGAATGCTGCGCCTGTTGGCAGTCTAGTCCCTGCACATTCCACCTGTCGCTCTTACAGGCCTAGCCAGTATCCACTTTAGCACCTGATTGTCTGTTTCTAACAAGAAATGTCTATGCTCCAAATAGAATTTAAGTTTCACCAAGACAAATAAAAATATCAATGATTCCAAAAATAATACGGGTTATTTAAGCTATGCCGACGAGACAGCTCTCGATGCTTACGCGACGGCCTCCATCAAATTCATGTAACGGGACTGCAGCTACTGCAGATTGGAAGCGTCACTCTGCAAAATAAATTTAAGCAAAATCCGGATTGGATAGCATGGCGGTCTTTCCGAGAGCCTGGTTCAACATTAAAAGACGACCACTGGGTATTTGGCCACTGAAATTTCTCTTCTTTATGTAGAATTTAATTTAAGGTGGTGACCAGTAAGGGGAGATCGCAAGGTATTTTTTGAAAAAACTTAACCATTATGATAAATCTTGTAATTCCATTCTCATCCAGGAGAGGGGCGGGGGGGGGGAGGTAACTTCTTAAATGGCCTCCGTGTACTATTGATCATTTTTATCCCCATTGGTAGACGGTTAATGGCTCAGATAAGAAATCTTAGCACAGGCCACATTAACCATAGTAGGTTTCACCGTTAACACTGTCCACCACAAGTGGAACGGTACCTATTTAAGAAATTGAAGGTGCTTACCAAAGGTCTTGCTATAAACAACCATTTCATCAAGGTAATCATATGCACAATGGTACTTCAGTTCGCGAAAGTTTTAACTTGGCAGACGTGGTAGGCCTTCTGCATCATTTGACAATCTGAAGGAAACTGTTCACCACAAACAACTTCCATCCGTTCAGTAAGCAGTAAGAAGCTTTAGTTCTTCAACATCCAGAAATTTTCGTACCTATTGAGATTTATCTTAAGGAAAATGTCGGACATCAAACTAGAAATCACTTGAATCGAAACTTTTAACTAAGGAAGTTCGCCATGGCTGCATAGTCAATTGTGCTTACACAATTTGTAGCTTAGCAGAATGATACTGTAGAAAACGTTCATTTACTTCAAACCCGCTTCGGGTTTTAACTAGTGTCTAATGTCAGCTTTTCATAATTTATTATCAGTTGTATTCACAAAAAAATCATTATCAACATGCATCTCACTTACAAATGAGATGAAAGACAACTCTTTGAAGGAAATAAACAAATGCATGACACCGGCGTTTGAGGCTCAAACTTAGCAGCTGATATTGTCTAATATCATGAACAAGTTCAGAACAGAATACAACATCACCTCAGTTTCTCTCACAAAGAAACTATGAAACAATTGGAGAGAATGTGCACATAGCGCTGACACAATATCATTAGTTCACGCCACTGATTTAAAATTGCTGTAGCTACGAAAATGAACGACTTGGTTTATATCCGAGATACTTGCACGCGTATCGGATACGACAGTGAACCACAACTAAGCAGATGAAGGTCTCGTAGATATTTCTTACAAACACTGATGGTTGTTGCCTTGATCTGTTGGATACGCGTCTATAAGCATAGTATGGACACTACATGTTTCCACATTGCTGATAAATAGTATGCTTCCTCCAACGAAACACTTGTATGGGACGTCTTTTGCTGGCCAAAGTTGCGGATGGTCGTGATAGAGCAGCCTGTTCTTAGTAGTTACACAGCGCTTCACATGTCCGGTTACGATTGATTGTGGATAGAGCATGCAGACCTATAGGAATCTGAGATCACGATTGTCTTAATTAGTAGGTATAGAGGTGGTCGTTCAAAACATTCTGGATGCATTCAGGTCAAACTAATGTGACGGCTAAGACATCAATATGAGTGCTCCTCATACCATAGCAGGATTGAGCCTTCTATCACAGTCGATTGTATGGGTGCTTGTGCAGAAAAATGTCCTGTAATAATTCTTTAAGACATTTTGACAATGTTTGAGTATTAGTGATTGTTGTAGTAGTAGTACATTTACTCTGTAGTTTCAAACAGTAGGTCCCATTTCGAATTCAATAAAGTAGGAACAATAGATTCATACTAAGCATTTAAATAGGTTTCCATTTAGCTGTATTAGTAGAGGTAGTAGTAGTAGTAGTAGTAGAGTAGTAGTAGTATGTTCATGCCATAGATTCTCAACTAGTTGTAACGGAACGACACTCTCTTTCGGACAGAAAACAGTAGTATTCCTGTACTCTGAGTTTCAGGGGGATGGAAATTTGATATCACCGTGGACAAAATATTACATTCTAATCAACCTTCCGTCAAACAGAAAATGATTTAATATCCAGGGTAGCACTGCATTTTTAAAAGATTCGTTCATAAATTTTAAGTGTTTTACATTATGCATAAGACATAGTATAATACACCCAGTGGATTTCTAAATGGTGACAGTTGAGGAAACTAAAGGTAGGTGAAATACTTGAAAAGTTCTCATGTTTGTAATTGATTGGCACGGTAGTGAAACTTAAATTTACGGGCTTACATGCTTCCATAGGATTTCTAAACAATTCTTCAAAAAAATAACCTTGATTCATTTAACAAGGGCGCTTGTACAGAAGGTCTCTTGCTGGTCATGATGGCAAGTGTCAGGAGATATGATGTGAAACGACCGTGCCTGCGGAGATCAAGAAATTCCAGAATCCGGCTAGTTTGCAGGGCATTGAGATACGTTCAACTGTAGTGAAACACTTCTGACAAATTTCAAAGTTCTCGGAGACAGGGGTGGAGTAGTCGTATCAGGCAGCCACCACGCGTACTTTATCATTTTTTTGTAAGGCTATAGGATACGAACCGTTGTGTGGGTTACTAGATTCAGGCAGCTCTGTGTCACTCCTTAATTACGAGTAGTTTATTGAGTATGGACACTTACGTAGATTAGCTCCAGTACATCCCTCGATTGAGAGATGATGAGTGGCCAATGACCAAGAGTTACCTCCGTGTGGGGAAGTGTAGGGAAATATTTCTGTGTGTGAATTTTCATGGCCTGTCAAGCTTTTATTAGTTAAGGAACTGGTGCCTTACTTAAATCTAGCGCATGATTTCATCCATAATGCCATTATGGTGTTAGATTTTGATACCCGGACCTTTTATTTCAAAATTTCCCCCAACGATCGAATAGTCTTTTGTTCATGTGCTCATGTGGTGATGCGACGTGACACCAGTAGTAACACGTGCCTGCTTGGGGTAGACCACGTCTCAAGTCAACAAGGGAAAGAGTTAAGTGAACTTTTGGGAGAATTTCCTGACATACTTTGTGACAGGTATGACACTTCACTGCTTTTCACTTTCCTCAGAGGTCAGCATAAACACTCTTTGAGTGCGTTGACGTCTATAGAATAAATGACTGGGTAAGGAATGGACCCTATTCTAAGACAGAGCACAACGGTGTTTAAGCTGTAAACAAATTGGTATTAAATGCTGAAACTTTTTTCACAGAAATACACGAATTTACCCAGTTTACAACATGACAATGTTAGGACAGTTGTCAAGATAACGCATCTCGTCCTGAGTAAGTGAAATAACTCTAAACACAACAATATCAAATTTTAACTAGAAGTTTCTTTACAACATTATTCTTACTACTATGTCATGAATTTGGTCAAAATTACGGTAAATCATCCAATTCCGGTTCTAAGTTTGGTACTATTTAGGATGACAATCACGTCTACGGAGGATGGTTAGTTTTGTGACAAGCTGAGCAAAAGATTACCCAAGGTTGCTCAAGTTTACAGTGGTCGCAAACTGGTGAACCAACAAGTTATGCCTCTGCTCGCAGTATTTACCTTAGCTGCGATGAGCTGTCGTCTGCGTGGCTGCTCTCATCCTTTGAAATCCCTATAAAGTCTAATCAAAACCTTTGCTAATTTTATCTGCAGAAACTCTCCTATGTTTCTCGTGAGGTGAGAAAACTTGCACTCATCCCCAATCCTGAAATACGGTGATAAGCTTGTGCATGGCTGGACCAGTGTGCATATTACAATGCAGTCTCAGTTCTTGGAAGAACAATTATACTAAATGGCTGGTTCGTTTCTCCGCAGTTGGAGATCAACAACACTACAGCTAATATGTAGCTGAATGTCCGCCGCTGTGAACGCAGTGTTCGCACAGATTACTCCTTTGCATCGTACACAGCATTATGCGCCCCATTCTGCACTTGACGCCAGTTCAGAGGAAAGTGTCCCCGAAATTTTCGGTCTTTTCTCTTAGCAAAACTGTCCCCCACCTGGGTCCTTTCGTGATCGACATCACAGTTTTTTCCGACCAATAACAGCGTTCCTCTTATTTTGAGGAAACTCTCTCTGTCAATCACTAAGGCTCTACCGTTAAACTGCATCAGAATCTCGGGACTTTACTCCTTCCTAGTTCGTTTCCGCCAATCGGACATTTTGTGCCAACTCCAGACTCCTAAAAGTTACATGTATGCAGCATGAGTGTACAATGCACTGTTCACATGATCAACTGCGTCACTGGTTTGTTCGTATCCATTTGGAAATTCCGAAATGCAGTTTTCTAAAGCTTCTTTCCGTCCCACTCTGGTGGCCCACTATTTGCTCTCCTGCATGAGTCACCTGGCGCTCGTTTGTTGACTCTCGCCATCGGATGCCCCCCTAAGAGCTTTCTGTTGGACTGACCATGGAGCACTCTTCGTGTCTGCTTCCAAACAATGCGTTTCCTTTATCTGCTTGTTTCACCTTCTGCTCATTGACATGCAGTATACAGGATTAGTGTGTTAATACCGTAGATTGCCATCCATTTTCATTACATACTTATACGCAAATCTGCTCATTTTCGCCGAAGTAAATTTGGTTTCATATTCACCTTCCCATCACGATGTATAAAACATCTCATGTAAGGTGCGAAATTGACCTTCATTTAATCTGCCACCTTACACAGGTGGGGAGTCACAGACATTAACAGATACCATATTCGTGTCATTAATAATGTGCCGGTTCGCCAATCTCCATATCGATGGCGCCACATAGGACAAAGATATTGCATCACAAAATTGAGGGCTTGTTATAATATGTACTCATAAGACCGTCCACATCCCCCTACGCTTCACTCGCTTTCATAGCATCTAAAGATCAGAGGCAGGGTTTGTGACCTGTGGTTGATTACAGGCTTCTCAATGGAAAGGAGATCTGGGAATCGGTGCCACTGGCTGATCTTCACAACTGTTCACCTGTTTCCTGGAGCAGCTTCATTATTATCAGATACCCTTAACGGAAGAATCTAAGCGTCTCACCGCCTTCACCTTGGATTGGAATATATATGAGTGTACCTGGGTTCTGTATGTACTAAACTTACTGAGTTGCCCCAACTGTTTAATAATTTGAAAACTGAACAAGAACAAGACCCATTTGGGGGGGGGGGGGGGGCGGCTCAGGAACCAAATAGTAGATGGTCAGGAATCCAGTGAATATTTTCTGAAGAACGGTATTCTGTGTGAGAGCAGTGGTAGGTCCTGTCTCCCACGAACCTTATATATTCCGGTCTTCTGGTACTTCCATGACTCTCCAGTAGTAGAACATTTAGGTCTGTATAAAACCTTAGAGAAAGTCAAGGAGCAGCTGACCTGGCCGACACATTATAAAGACATTACAGGTGTAGTCAAAGACTGCCAATACCGTAAGAAGGGAGAAACCAAGTAACTCCCTGGCGAGGGGATTGCTGCAGTCCGAACGGGAAGAGCATCCATTGGCCAAATTGTTTGTTGATTATGTGGGCCCTCTTCCCTGTACGAAAAAAGGCAATTCATTATATTCTTGTGGTGGTGTACGCCTTCTCCAGGTCCGTTTGGTTGATACCTAGCTGGGTAGTGACCGCTCTTATCATCATCTCTCATCTTACTTATATGTTTAAGTGGTTCGTGCCACTGCAGGTGTTGGTTACGGATAACGTTCCTGGCTTACTGGCAAGGTCGTTTAGACAATTCTGTTTTGGCAATGGGATAAAACATGCCACCACCACACGTTATTATCTTCAGGCTTCCTTTGCCGAAAGGATTAACTGCAAATTGAAGTTAGCGTTGATAATTAACCACCAAAAATCGACCAAGAATTGGGATACCACCTTGCCCTATTTCAACTCAGTGTTTAACACCGCACGGCATGAAGCATCCCAGGCCACACCAGTTAGTCCAATGCCTGCATATCCCATGAATTCCCCGATCTCCAATTTATCTGTGGGAGGTAAATAATCTTTTGCTGCTATCTATCACTCTGGTGGTTCTTAGCTCGGGGAAATACTAGGAAGGCACAAGATCGTCTGGTCTGTCACTATAGTAGAAACAAGCGGTCATTAATGGGAAGACAGGGGATCTTGTCTACGACAGGAACGTTCCTCAGTCAGATGAAACACTCCAGCCGAGTGAGGGTTTCTTAGCCCCAGGGGAGGCTTGTTCAGGTTTGAGAGGGGAGGTTGAGCTGTGGCGCCACTGAGTGTTCTGTCTGGCGCCACTGGCTCAGGTGTAGTATCGACTATCCCTCTTGCGACCCCAGTGTCAATATCTATGAGAAAGAGATGGTACCTTTGGGTTGTGCTCTTAGAATGACTGGCGCCACTGAGTGTTCTGTCTGGCGCCACTGGCTCAGGTGTGGTATCGACTATCCCTCTTGCGACCCCATATATATGGGGTTTGTGGTTTGCTGGGCCAAGAGAGAGGCATGAAGTTTGAGGATTGGCAGTAGCGTCGGAACAAGAGGTGGTCTGAGCAGCCGGAGCCATGAGCTGCGCAATGAGTGCCTCTGCAGAGCAAAGATACGAGAGTACTTCACCAGGGTCAACGTCGACTACAAGCAGTAGGCCTATATCCCGTCGGTTGCTTGGCAACATTCATGTCAGATGATTACTCGTGGCCTGGCTGCCCTCTTCTACCTGGCTTTCGTTGGCATCACTCAGTAACCACCGTGATGCACCGTGGATCCATGGAACTGGTTACTGTTAAAGGGGAGTAACATTCTGTAATCCTCATGGTGATTTCTGTCATTGCCTACCTGCCCTCCTCATTATTTTCTGGTTTGTATCCGACCCTCCGAGTTTTACTCGGTCAGCTCTTTAGTCGTAGATATAGGCAGTAGTATTGTACTAAGACACTAGTTGTCACTTGAAAATTTGTCTCGCTATTACATTGCATTTCCTTTGTGATTTGTCCCCCCATCATTAATGTTCTAATGAATCAGCTACTGATCGTAAATACAGCCGAAACAATTGTAGTAAGGCACAGGTTACCGTTAAACAAAAGAGGGACCTTGTGGTTAGAGTTAGATGTTAACCGGTTCACTTCTTTGATCGTAATTCCATTTCTGAGTCATTAGTTATAATGTGACCAACCTGTTGTACTAAGCTGTTCATTGCTGTGTTTGAAAGGCCGGGTCATTATTGGTGTATTTTAGCTATAGTTCTCCTGTAATAAGTGTGCAAAAGTTATGTCTTAAAACGTTCCTTCAGCGCGGTCTTAATAACTGACAGTTTAACTTTGAAAATATTAACAGCCAACTGTCACCAGGGCTTTAGTCGAAATAAAATTGTCAGCAGGGCGGGACGGGTTGGGATCCTGTCGCATCTTGGTTGCCGATTGAAATTAAGCGGTTGGTTGCTTTGAAGTAAGTCTTATCACTGTCATATTGTTTCCTAATCTGTTTATCATCTAAGCACAGGCGCTCATCTTAACCCCGGACCTTTCGACATACAGCTTTCAAACTAAAAGTTACGTCATCTGTTTTGACTAACTGAATCACTCTTGTCATCAATGGTGCTTATGAAGTTTTCATGTGTTGCAGAAGGGCTGTGTCCTGTGCGGGCCGGACGCTGTGGCCGAGCGGTTCTAGGCGCTTCAGTCCGTAGCCGCGCTGCTGCTACGGTCGCAGGTTCGAATCCTGCCTCGCGCATATATGTGTGTGATGTCCTTAGGTTAGTTTAGTTCCAAGTCTAGGGAACTGATGACTTCAGATGATAAGTCCCACAGTGCTTAGATCCATTTGAACCATTTGTCCAGTGCGGTAGTAAACACCGCTGTTTCATCCGATAACGGGCGGGCTTCTGGTCCGGTCGTCATGTAATCATTTTCATATTGTTTGCTGTTTTGCAGTACAGCACTTCAGATTTCTTTTGTAAAACCTTATTCAACTTAAGGTATAAGGTCAAAAAAATTTGCAAGTTTGTTAATTTTGTTAAATAAATTTTTATGGTTATATATTTTTAAATAAACAGGTTATGAGAAAAGAACGTAATACTGGTGGGTCCTCTCTTCCACGTTTTCCTTAATCCCAGTAAGTACCACGTACCAATTCTCAATAAATATTTTATTGCGCTCTGGTCTGGTTTTAAGACAGTTTGAAAATATTTTATCGAAGCAGTTGATTTTCTCCAGGAGAAAAGTTCTCAAAAATTACTGATACTTAGTAGAGGTGGTAGCTGTAATGGAGTAACGACACTTTACTTGGCATCTGTAACATATGAGACTTTTTCTCTTCTTTGTGGAACTTTCTACAGCGTAGAGAGTCACATTCTGTTCTACGTAACTGTAGAAGTAGGTTGTTTGCTTTCAAACACAGTTATTTCCATGATAGTAGGCCATCACAACTGTACTCGACACAGAATGAGACAACATACCATAAAACAATGTTACACTACTGAATTATAATTAGTAACTGACGATTCGTGTAGAAAGTTAGCAAGATTTGTACAGGAAACAAGATCTAGAAGAAAGATCATTACCACGAACTCAGAACTGTGTATTGGCTGAACGTCAACAGTTTCAAGGACCAGTACGTACAAAATCTGCAGCTACAGCTAGGAATGCTTTTTTCAAACTGTGTGATTACTTAAAAGGACAATCCGTACCGTGTCTCTGCGATGCGACCGGTTGACGACACGTAACACATTTTCCCATACCTTTGACCGAACTGCCGGAATATTAACAAAGTTTCTCTTTTATTGAAATTGACACCGGCGTGTTTCGTTAGGTTTTATTCATCGGCCGTCGATCAACATCGGCCATCTTTATCGCCCTGTGTCAGGCCGCATGACATTCGCATCAGCGCTTCCATGAATATTTCTCGCTCCGTGCGCTGACGCCTTCCGCTGCGCCTGACGTAGCTCCGCCGGCGACGTAATTATTTTTTGGACAGCGGGGACGCGAGCGGCAGCGGCGGCAGCGCCGCTGTCTGCCTGCAGATTTATTGTGTCACAGGCGCTAACGGCCGACCTGCGAGCGCCAACTGGAGCGTGAACGTCGAGTTATACTTCCGTTGCGCTCGTGTGTGTGACGGGTTTCGAAATCCTTTGTTATTCATTTGATGCTTCTATGATTTCCAGACGGTGTTAACGTTTTCCATAACCACGATAAAATGCAATTAATTTGCTTTTTAGATGTCGGATCAACGTGTCCTGTGTGTTCCGAAACGTAGCTCATAAATGTATCACCGTTTTATTTCTGTCACAAAATTATTATTTTTTCGTCAAAACCGCATCAGGTAGAATTACATACACACAAAAATATGGAACCATCGCCGAATTGGTGCAGGGCCTTCTCCAGTTTCTACAGTTATCGCCAATTCGCTGCTTTTGAGAATTTTCTACGCCTACGCTCTGCATTCACTTAAAATTTAAATTAGTACTCTGTAAACTCCCATTCATTATGTATGGGGAGGAGGTGGGGGGGGGGGGGGGGTACGACTACTCTCTTTTTCTCTGGTAAACGGTACGTGGTAAGATTGAGTGCTTGTTTTTTGTGCAGAAACCTGAAATTCGTCATTAACGTAAATAAATAAAATCTAACGCCCGCCAGAATCGTACAAGGGTATGATGCCATTTTGGTTCCATTCAAAAGTAATCACCACACGTCTTAAATCTTTTATCTCTCTGGAAAACGAGACGAACAGTTCGTGTTTCATATAAAGCGGTCGATCGCTGACGGATGCAAAACCGCACCCAGTCTTGCGCTGTCTCATTCAACTGAAACAAACGTCCACTTGTGTTTTTCTTCAAGTTGCCAGCCATATGAAAACCACATGGTCAATGATCCAGGCCCTACGGAGGATGTTGCAGTGTTAGCTAGCCAAATCGCTGAAGCGTAGCCTTCGTCTGATTAGTGGTGTTGGAACGGGCGTTATCGTGCAACAGGATGATAGCGTCCGACAACATTTCTACAGCCTGTGGGCAAACAGCAAAGCCAAAAGTCGAAACATGCCACACTTCCCCCGCCGAAAAATCCAAAGTTGTTTATACAAGTTCCGACACGGACATGTCATGACGAGCTTTTTCTTCGACTGGAGGGGCCGTCTGCTCGTCGAATTCCACGATCGTGGAACAACAATACATACGCAGCGCTATGAAGACGCTTTGCAGAAACTGCGACGTGCCATAAAGTCAAAACGCCCAGGAATGCTGTCGGACGTTATCATCCTGCTGCACGATAACGCCCGTTCCCAGACTCAATCGGACGAAGGCTACACTCCAGCGATTTGGTAGGGAAACACTGCAACAACCTCCGTACAGCCCGGATCTTTCGTCGTGTGATTTTCACATCTTTTGCGACCTGAAGAAAGACATTCGTTGACATCGGTTTCATCCTGAGGAAGAAGTGCAACACGTGCGGTTTTAGATTCTTCAGCGTCCGACCGCGTTATACGAAACAGGAATTGATCGCGTAGTGGCCCAGTGGGATAAACGTCTTAACACCAGTGGTGATTACTTTGAAATGGAACCATTCCATGGTCCCATTGTGGCGGGGAGGTCGGTTTTCGTTGTCTACCCTTCATAATTGATCACAATTCTAGAGGAACAACACACCTGTAACACGACAGGGAAATATAATATTTAGTACCCATTATCAAACCTGTCAATGGCTCAGAAAGTAGTTCAGCTCGACCTTCTTTCTTCCTTCCTAGTACAGCGCTCGTAGCTGCTTCAGTTCTTGAAGTGGGACCACTGGATAAATCCCTCAGAATGAGATGAAATCTTAATAAATGAAGGGTGAAAATAGAAGTAGGTTACTGTAGTTCGTATAGACTCCTCAATCACAATGCTGCGATAACACGGCCAAAGATAGGTTAGCATGGATCTCCCTCTGTTGTAAATAAATGTTCCCAAATTGTTAACGCGTAAGAAAAAGGAGTAAAATGGTAATGTGCAGCCTGTGAAGTTTACACAGGCCAGTATCGCCAAAAATGGGGAAGTGAAAGAATCATTCTGTTAGCGCAAGTCACTACTTTTCCACATAGATCAATGTTAAGTTTAATCTGCAGTACACGTATTTTTCTTCTTAATCTTTAACATTAGATCGTAAGTAATTGGCGTAAACTTGTAGAAGACCATTCAGGAAGGAGCAGACAGAGTAAATCATGAGCAATGACATCTGTGTAGATCGAAGTGCCAGTGAAGTTGGAGGGCCAAGCGGTTCGTGGCGCCATGTCACGAACTGCGCGGCCCCTCCCACCGGATGTTCGAGTCTTGCCTCTGGCATGGGTGTGTGTGTGTGTGATCTGCTTAGCGTAAGTTAGTTTAACTTAATGTGGAAGTCCAGGGACCGATGACTTCAGCAGTTTCGTCCCTCAGGAATTCACACACCTTTGAACATTTGAAGTTCCAGGCCAAAGTGACATCGTGAGGATAGGTGAAAGTGTGAAGTATGAATAATTGTAAACAAACCAGTCTCTGCGTTTCAGCACAATTTGAGGGTACATTTGCCTTGTAGAAGGGAAGAAATGTAAAGGGGGTTAGTTAAATTGGATTGAAGCCAGCGATGGAGCGTCAGGATGGTATTTAGGCCACACACTGGAGTCAGCCAGGCGCTGATCAGTGACCCCTCAACTGAGTAAATGTCCACTAGCACTTTGTCACAGCCGTCCACATGACTTGGAAGAACAGTAGCCTGACCCACTGCCGATTATGGCATTTCGTGGAACTTCCTAGCAGATTAAAACGGTGTGCTGGACCGAGACTCGGTGCGGAACACAGTTTGCCAGGAAGGTTCATATCAGCGCACACTCCACTGCAGAGTGAAAAGCTCAGTACGCCATTTACTGCTTGCCTTCTATCCAGTTAACCCGGCGTGGCACTTACTCCACCCCTCCTGGAAAACAGCGACTTGTAGCAGCATTTAAGCCCACCTGAAACAGACCATCAGCATTCGAGCAGCTGGGTAATTATGTGACTCCCAGTCAGTATCAGACAAATTGACAGCCAGCTCCACTGCTGGGTACGGACCATGATCCCTGCACCATGACCTATCTGCCAAAGCTGGAGAGATTGTGCCAGCTGCCAACCTGTACTCTTCGGTGTGGGTCTACATTTCGACTTTGGGCAACGCCATTGCGGTGTAACAATGACATCGCAACATTCTGTTAGGGCAGCCGCCCCATGCTGCAAAAATCAGTGAATGATGCTTGATCGTTGGCATACTGGAGACGCCAGCTCATCGTGCTATAGCCAAAGCAGTATACTGGCACTGAGCTAACAGTGGTGGTCAAGCACCGCTACCAACCTTCTGTGGTGTGGGGTGGGCAGGTGATGCCAACTGGCATAGAAGAAGGCCATTGTGTCCCAGCTTCAGTCCGATGGTGTTGCCTGGAGTTAGTCTGGACCGTCCATAAAGAGAAAGGACGCACGGCTGGCGTAGTGTTGACTGCCTGATCTGTACCAGCGAAGATGAGGTTCGTAGCAGGATTACGTCTTAATAATTGGAGTATAAACACAGTCTAGGCACAATAAACACTAAAAGACAAAAGGAGAACAACACAAAGCCGTCAAACTACACGCCATGCCGGACAGCATCAACACGGCGAGGAAAACACACTGCCACAAAACTACTCTAATGACTGGGGCAGGTAAACGAAACGTTAACGGCCACAAGGCAGAAGATACTGCTGGTGCACTTCACTAATAAATTATAATAATTTCAAAAGTTAAACACCATACAGAGAGACGGCTGCAAAATTTTGCCGACTCCAACACACCGTCACTTTGCTGCTTGAGGAACAGCCTAGGATGCAACAACCAGCAATCAACGAAGAGATGTCACAGCGGTTGAGCTTTCATGACAGGTTCACTGATTAATCTCCTCCAGTATGCAGGTGCGGTGGGCGACGAACTTAGCAGTTCTCGCAGCGAGTGCCACACAACTCTGACCGCACGTGCACGCCTCCAGCGGCCCCAGCCTAATTACACGCCGCAATGACTTCCTCGCTGCTCCGCCGCAACCGACCGACAGGCTACTCCAGCACGCAGACACCATTCATCTGCTCAGTAGAAATCACGGAAGCTACACACAGTTCCACGTAAACACTTGCACCAAGAACTCTGACAATGCTAAAACGAATCACTGTGGAAATGACAAGTAGAAATCACAAGTCTACACACACAGAGATTCTATAAGCGGTCGGCGACCGAATAAATGTCGCCCAATGACGCCACTGACTGATCGACCAACCAACGGTCGTCGGCGTTCGTCTCCTTCCGTCGGACAGTGCATGTGTGTCCCCAGCGGTCGGGCGAGTACTGGCTGTGCAGACCTCACTGGAGCTCCATCCCCGACTGAACTCCAGACACACGACGACCTGGAAATAATATCGGTCGCTCCAGAGATATTATGACAGAGCACTTATCGAAAGAGCTGCTGCTGCCACTCACGGGCAGGTAAGGCAGGAAGTTCGTGACGCCAGCAAATGGAATAAGAAAACGAGGCGGCAGTACGGTAAGAGAAGAAGACAAACAATAAACGGAATGAACATGAGCCTCGCACGGCTTAATATTAATAGCTAGTTCATTGGTGTGAAGGTATTTTCACGGAACCAATGGTAAATTTGGTAGTGGTATGTATATGGCTCTAGAAGTACACAGCAATACCTCGTCACATAGTCATAACTACTTGCCAGGCACCTTCTCAGTTCTGACTGCTCACTGCCAAGTGGTGCTCGCTAAATGAGACCATCTTCTGCTTCTGCCACATGCAGGTCAGAGCGCCATCTTCACTCACCGATAGTGTTGCCAGCCACCAGAGACAGCGCCGTTAACTCTAGACTACTTCACTTCCACCAAGCAGTCGTGCAGATGGGTATCTTTCCGCCAATAGCCACAAAAGACGTTATGCTGCCAACACTCATCCGTTGTTGCTACAGTTCCGGCGGATCCAGCAGTTACACATTTCTTTGTGTTTCGGCAGTTCCGTTCAGAGAACTACACTTGCAACAAAGCAGTCAATATTTACCGAGACTAAGAACAGTTAAGTACGAAAAAATAGCGCAACACAAAAGAAAAAAATGTACATTAAAGAAATTGATGGAATATATTTCTCTAGATAAAATACACTACTGGTCATTAAAATTGCTACACTAAGAAGAAATATACATGATAAACGGGTATTCATTGCACAAATATGTTCTACTAGAACTGACATGTGATTACATTTTCACGCAATTTGGGTGCATAGATCCTGAGAAATCATTACCCAGAACGACCATCTCTGGGTGTAATAACGGCGTTGATACGCCTGGGAATTGAGTAAAACAGAGCTTGGATGGCGTGAACAGGTACAGCTGCCCATGCAGTTTCAACACGATACCACAGTTCATCAAGAGTAGTTCAAAAAATGTTCAAATGTGTGTGAAATCTTTTGGGACTTAACTGCTAAGGTCATCAGTCCCTAAGCTTACACACTACTTAACCTAAATTATCCTAACGACAAACACATCAACCCATGCCCGAGGCAGGTCTCCAACCTCCGCCGGGACCAGCTGCACAGTCCATGACTACAGCGCCCTAGATCGCTCGGCTAATCCCGCACGGCATCAAGAGTAGTGACTGGCGTACTGTGACGAGCCAGTTGCTCGGCCACCATTGACCAGACGTTTTCAATTGGTGAGAGATCTAGAGAATGTGCGGTCCAGGGCTGCAGTCGAACATTTTCTGTATCCAGAAAGGCCCGTACGGTCGTGCGTTATCCTGTTGAAATGTACGGTTTCACAGGGATCGAACGAAGGGTAGAGCCATGGGTCGTAACAATCTGAAATGTAAAGTCCACTGTTCAAAGTGTCGTCAATGCGAACAAGAGGTGACCGAGAGGTGTAACCAATGGCACCCCATACCATCACGCCAGGTGATACGCCAGTATGGCGATGACGAATACACGCTTCCAATATGCGTTCACCATGATGTCGCCAAACACGGATACGACCATCATGATACTGTAAACAGAATCTGGATTCATCCGAAAATCGACGTTTTGCCATTCGTGTACTCAGGTTCGTCGTGGAGTATAACATCGCAGGCGCTCCTGTATGTGATGTAGCGTGAAGGGTAACCGCAGCCATGGTCTCCAAGCTGATAGTCCATGCTGCTGCAAACGTCGTCGAACTGTTCGTGCAGATGGTTGTTGTCTTGCAAACGTCGCCATCTGTTGACTCAGGGACCGAGACGTGGCTGCACGATCCGTCACAGCCATGCTGATAAGATGCCTGTCATCTCAACTGCTAGTGATACGAGGCCGTTGGGATCCAGCACGGCGTTCCGTATTACCCTCCTGAACCCACCGATTCCATATTCTAACAGTCATTGGATGTCGACCAATGCGAGCTGCAATGTCGCGATATGATACATAGCAATCGCGATAGGCTACAATCCGACCTTTATCAAAGTCATAACGTTATGGTACGCATTTCTCCTCCTTACACGAGGCATCACAACAACGTTTCACCAGGCAACGCCGGTCAACTGCTGTTTGTGTTTGAGTAATCGGTTGGAAACTTTCCTCATGTCAGCACGTTGTAGGTGTCGTCACCGGTGGCAACCTTGTGTGAATGCTCTGAAAAGCTAATCATTTGCGTATCACAGCATCTGCTTGCTCTCGGTTAAATTTCGCGTCTGTAACACGTCATCTTCGTGGTTTAGCAATTTTAATGGCCAGTAGTTTATTTAAGTGATTAACATCGCAAGGTCACAGGTTAATGTAAGTGCGAGATAAGCCATTGCGAATGTGAAATGCTGGTAGATAAATAACCTGTGGAACTGCCAGAACGTTGGATTAAAACCTGAAACTGCGGGAATTGTGTCGTACAGGTCCCAGACGTTAGTTCGTGGGATGGAGTCCCGTGCTTGTTGTACTCGGACGGTCTAGAATGGTACGGTTAATGGTTCAAAAATGGTTCAAATGGCTCTGAGCACTATGCGACTTAACTTCTGAGGTCATCAGTCGCCTAGAACTTAGAACTAATTAAACCTAACTAACCCAAGGACATCACACACATCCATGCCCGAGGCAGGATTCGAACCTGCGACCGTAGCGGTCACGCGGTTCCAGAGTGTAGCGCCCAGAACCGCACGGCCACACAGGCCGACCTACGGTTAATGCTATTTGTGGACGATACTGGAGTTTTCATCCGATGATGCCCTATACGTGATCGATTGAGAATGGATCTGGTGATGGAGCAGGCCAAGTAAAAATGTCGACACTTCGTAGAGCAAGTTGGGTTACAACAATAGTATAAAGGCGAGCGTTGCGCCGTTGAAAACATCCCCTGGAAAGCTGTTCATGAATGGCAGCACAACAGGTCAAATCACCAGACTGACGTACATATATGCTGTCAAGGTGAATGGGATAACGACGAGAGTGCTCCTGCTGTCATATGAAAGCGTGTCCCAGGCCGTAACGCCAGGTGTAGGTCCAGTGTGTCTAGCACGGAGACAGATTGGTTGCAGGCCCTCAACTGACCTCTTTCTAACCAACACACAGCTATCACTGCCACCGAGTCAGAACAAGATTTTGTCACTAAACACGGCAGACTTCCAACCTGCCCTCTAATGAGCCACACGCCTGACACCATTGAAGCCGCAGATGGCGGTGATTTGGGGTCAGTAGAATATGCGCTACAGGGCGTCTGACTAGGAGCTGTCTTTGAAGTAACTGATTTGTAACAATTGTGTCACTGTCGTGCCAACTGTCACTCAGATTGTTGCTGCAGATGAAGTACGAGGCTTCAGAGCCACATGCCGAACACGATGGCCTTCCCTCTTGGAAATACCATGTGGCCATCCCGAGCCCCGTTTTCTTGGGACCGTATATTCTCGTGAACACCGCTATCAGCAGTCATGTACAGCGACTAAATTCCTGCTGACCAGTCATGTATAGTGCCTACATTCCTGACAAGACTTTCTGCTATATCGTACTACCTTGCTTAAACTCAGAGAGGTGTTGATAATAGCGTCTTTGTCGCCTCAGAGACATTATTGACTAACATCAACTCACCACGTCCAATTTCAAAGTTACCTAAGGCTCGTGATCGTTACAACGTGTGACTGAAGCAAACATGATTTGCTTTCTCATAGTGGCATTGCTGGAGCCACTCTCATTTGACTGGCGCGATAATCCTTCATATATAGGAAATTACCTACCAACTTTCGTTTATGTCCAACAACTCCTTCTTGGTGCTGAGATTTTTTTCAGTCGTAGTGACTAAATCATAGAAAGCTAAAATACAATATATGTCTTTACAATCCTTTATATTACGTATATAACGACAAGTTCCTCATACCAAATTGTTACCAAGGTACAATACCATGTTATCAGTATTAACAACTGCTATTTGTTATTTCTTACCGTGTTACCACAGCTCTGTTCTAGTGCCAGCCTGTCAAGCAAATGCATAATTAGACATTACTTGCGTGTATGGTGCCAACATATACAGGATGTCCGAAAATTCTCCTTACAAACTTCAAGGACTCGTAGAGTGGATTGAGTGGACAATATTTTGAATTGGAACCGATGTACAGAAACCTACCGTTTCCGTAGTACATCCGTTTGAAGTTATTTTTGCTAGGTAGGTATGCAACAAGGTAGTATTGGCGGGAGGTGCTTGCGTCTTATCAGCTGATGTCATTTGACGTCTGTCCTACCTCTCTGACTTGCTCCATTCAACTGTCTGTGAGTATTAGAGCAACATGGTTATATATATGGCAAATACATCGGAGTGGTCATTCTCTATGGTGAGTCTCACAGTAATGGAATAGCTGCTCTTCGCTTAATCAGTGTTGTTCACCACAACGTCCGGCTCCATTGTGTATCCTTTTCACTACGATTACACAACTACTTCGAGAAAGGGGTGAATGTGGTGCTCCCCCCGCACAGCCGAATTGAAAGTGGCCGTACTACATCTCGTTGAAAGGAACCTGTCAACGAGTATACGAGCAAACGCGCGTGTAGTGGATGTTGCTCACAGTATCGCCTGGTACGTCTGGTATGACCAATAACTACATCCGTACCACCTCCAAAGTATACAATCATTAATGCCAGCCGATATTGCACCACACGTTGAGTTCTGTAGGCAGTTTCTG
The DNA here is from genome assembly GCF_023898315.1 of Schistocerca nitens. Taxonomy (NCBI): domain Eukaryota; kingdom Metazoa; phylum Arthropoda; class Insecta; order Orthoptera; family Acrididae; genus Schistocerca; species Schistocerca nitens. The sequence goes on from NC_064614.1 coordinate 778,051,511, forward strand.
CGCCGCTGCAACAGCGAGGCACTATTATTTCTACTGAGAATTCTCTTCACAGATGATTGTAAATTTACTAAGGGTTGCATTCTCAGTTCTCGAAATAGCCTTTTCTGGGAAGACGGAAACCCCCATGCCACTCACGTGCAGGGATTCCAACAATGATTTGATATTAGTGTGTGGGCAGCTAATCTGGATGGTCATGTTATAGGACCGTACAAGCTTGCAATCAAGGTCCTGGGTCGCATCTACTTGACCTTCCTACAACAAATATTGAGCTTGTTGTTGGATGCTGCGCCACTGAACGTCCGTCAAGACATGTGGTTTCAGCATGATGGGGCATCCGCTGACATTTCACGTTATGTTCGGGAACATCTGGACCAACGATTCGGACACATGTGGATAGGCCGCGGTGGTCCAATCGTTTGGCCCCCACCACCACCATATTTGAATCCATTAAACTTCCTCTTCCGGGTCCAACGAAGAGTTAGGCTCTTTTTGGTTTATGACACTCCTGTAGAGGATACAGAAGAAGGTCTGTTGGCACTAACTGAGATCTCTGCAGATTTCAGAGACACTAGGTGTAATACAGCGTGTGTACCACAACCTTATTCGCAGGTACAATGGGTGCGACGATCTTGGTAGTCGCCATATCGAACCTTAGTTGTAGTGGGTCAAAATGCTAAGCCTCCTTTGAAAAGAACGAAAGCGGTTTAAGTTCATTTGTAAACGACAGAGTTCGTGAAAACTGCTTAAGTTTACTTTTTATCTTTGGTTATTAATGTGTGGAACTGTAAAACATGTGATGTACTGGCACACGCTTAAGAAATTACTTGCAAAACTGATCGCGATACCAACATGTTTTCGACCCCCCCTTCTGTAAGTCCTCCTAGAAGTTTGTAAGGGGAATTGTAGAGTATCCTGAATAAGTCTACAGGGTGGTTAGAAATAGTCTGAAATGCCTGTAAGGGTGTTGCAGGGAAGACTATGCGGAGAAATAATTGTTAAGAAAAAAGTTCGTTGCGTTGTGCCGTTTCCGAGTTAATTGTCACTGAATTTATCCATTCAGGATGTTGCGCGCCCAAACTGAAGTGGCCTTCTAAACTCGGTGTCGCCAAACGTCTGCTTGGTATGGTTTCCTAAAACTGAACAAGAGAGCGATACAAAAATTTGGACATGGGATGGCTGAAAGGATTGAACCCGACCCAATGGCTGAGCAGTCTCGTGTTCTGTAATCTACGTTACGACAATAGGCATTAATTGTATCTGGCACCCCACTTGAATTTGCACGTAAAACGGCCTGATTGATTATCTACAGTGCTAATTAACTGGGAAACGTTGCAATGTATCGACTTTTTTCTTGACAATTATTTCTCAGCGCAACTTTACCACCCTTATGAGGAACACGCATACGAGCCTTTCACAGCGTTTCTGGCAACGCTTTAGAACCACAGTAAGAAATAACTTTTGTTCTGTCATAGATATGTGGACTGAATTGATACTAGCATCCACTTAAAATATCCCGACAAATCCAATTGAAGCATAAATACTTTACTATTCTGCAACGAGTAACCAAATGTCTTGAGTCCCATTTACCATAATAGAAAACATCCCTGAATATTGTCGGCGGAATTCGGTTTTACCCTGTATCTCATCAGGGTATAGACATAAAAGCAGGGTTCAGAAAGAAACTCAAATCTATAATTATACGATACATGTGACAATTACGTGCAATCCATACTTATTAAAAAAAATGAATGTTCGAACGTCGATGTATTAGAAAGGGAAACAGTGGCTGAGAAGGGGGTGAGACAGCGTTGTAGCCTATCCCCGATGTTATTCAACCTGTATATTGAGAAAGCAGGAAACGAAACAAAAGAAAAATTTGGAGTAGGAATTGAAATCCAGAGAGAAGAAATAAAAACCAAGGTCTGCCGATCACGACTTGGAAGTACAGATGAACGGAATGGGCAGTGTCTTGAATGAGGGATAAAATGGTTCAAATGGCTCTGAGCACTATGGGACTCAACTGCTGAGGTTATTAGTCCCCTAGAACTGAGAACTAGTTAAACCTAACTAACCTAAGGACATCACAAAGATCCATGCCCGAGGCAGGATTCGAACCTGCAACCGTAACGGTCTCGCGGTTCCAGACTGCAGCGCCTTTAACCGCACGGCCACTTCGGCCGGCTGAATGAGGGATATAAGATGAATATCAACAATAGCAAAACGAATATAATGGTATGTAGTCGAATTAAATGAAGTGATGCTGAGTTAATTAGGTGAGGAAGTGAGACACTTAAAGTAATACAAGAGTTTTGTGAGTTTTGCTATTTGGGCACCAAAATAACTGATGATGGTCGAGGTAGAGAGGATATAAAATGGAGACTGCAGATGGCAAGGAAAAGGTGTCTGAAGATGAGAAATTTGTTAACATCGTGTTAGATTTAAGCGTCAGGAAATCTTTTCCGGAAATATTTTTATGGGATGTAGCCATGTATGGAAGTGAAACATGGACGATAAACAGTGTAGACAAGAAGAAAATGGGACCTTTTGAAATGTGGTGGTATAGAAGAATTCTGAAGATCATATGGTCAGATCACGTAACTAATGAGGAGGCACTCAATAGAATTGGGGAGGTGAGGAATCTGTGGCGCAACATGACTAGAAAAAGGGATCGGTTGGTAGGACATGTTCCGAGGCATCAAGTTCAAATGGTTCAAATGGCTCTGAGCACTATGGGACTCAACTGCTGAGGTCATTAGTTCCCTAGAACTTAGAACTAGTTAAACCTAACTAACCTAAGGACATCACAAACATCCATGCCCGAGGCAGGATTCGAACCTGCGACCGTAGCGGTCTTGCGGTTCCAGACTGCAGCGCCTTTAACCGCACGGCCACTTCGGCCGGCCAGGCATCAAGTGATTACCAATTTAGTACTGGTGGGAAGCGAGGGGATTGGGGGGGGGGGAATCTTAGAGGGAGACCAAGAGCTGAATACAGTAAGCAGATTCAGAAGGATTTAGGTTGCAGTAGTTTCTCGGAGATGAAGAGGCTTGAACAAGACAGAGTAGCCTGAAGAGCTGCATCAAACCTGTCTTTGGAATGAAGACCACAACAACAACATGTATGTATGTGTATATATGTTCCACATCTCGTCCTAAACCACTAGACCAATTTCAGCAAAACTTAGAACACATATCCCTTACTGTCGGGAAACAACAGTTGCGGGGTAAGAACCACCTACCTACCATAGCTCAGGAGATACCACGTCATAAACACAGAATGCGTGAAAAACTGCCTCACGTTCAAATTTGTTACTTCTTCGCAACACATTTCCACACAGTATTCGCATATGCCGTTCAATGTGCCGAGACAGATATGTAATTCAAAAGATATGGCCTCATAAACATTCGGATGAGAGAAGAAATGCCGCATCATGCAAGAAGTTTCAATACATGCATGTTTACTACTAAGACACTCCTACTGTCGAGACAGCTTAAGGAAAACCCTGACTCCTAGCAGCACTTTTCACAGCTTTAAACTGCGAAGCCCAAGTGGCTTTAGGCGAAAACAATAGCCATCTATAGAGTTCTGAAGAGGTGTTGTTGTAGAGCCGTTTACAAAATTACTTTGTAGACTCGAAGCAGCTACTCCCGGCGTACGGAAACTGTCCTGGATACTGTTCTTATACATTTGTACATTAAGCATATTTCTTTGTAATACTGTTTCACAATTTGAGAGAAGTTTTCACGAATATCTGGATATTAAATTATTTCGATGTAACACTACAACCACAGATCATTTTTTGTTTTGTTTTAGTTGGTAACAGAAAAATTGCAAAATGAATACGTGGACAATGCTGGGTTTGTCAGCTAGTATGTAATAAATAAATAACGACAGTCGGGATCACAACTTTCTGTCGAGACGGTGTTTGTATGTTTATTATAACAAACACTTCACGGTTCCTAAGACATAGCGTCAGTAATGTCATGCAGTATGTGTCGAACTAGAGGTGTTCCTTGACCTAGACGAGATGGTTTCATATTGGCGCGAACAATAAGGTGAGCTGGCAAGCACTGAGCCAGCTGCCTGGGCAGAGCTATTTCAGGTCCTGTCCTACTGCAGGGGAAGCTTCCCTTGGCGTTTATGTAGTCGAATCTGTTCCGTCGTAAAACAAATCTACTCTCGCTCGGAGACGGCGTCTGTAAAACCCGACGGTGACGAGCTGCTGTTTAGGCGTCTTTGTTTGCCTCCTTATTGGCACGCCGTGCCGGCAAACCCTTTTCCAATTACCGCTCCGGTGGATCACTCGGACCCCCGCCGGCTCACTTTGTAGCGGCTCCGCGTTATCAGTAACCCACGGGCGGCTCATGCATTATTCATGGCCGGCGTATCTTTAGATCGGCGCGATGCGGTTTCCCGGAACGAACGCCGGCTCCGAAACAGCCCGGACGGACGAAGGAGGAAGGCGAGGGTGGATCTGCGGGGGCGGCGGGATTGTACAAATCAGATGAAGAATTCGATTAGGGCGCCGCGTGCCCCGAGGTGCGCAAAACAATGCCTGAGTCGGCGGCGTCGGCGGGCTGGCTGCGCCCGGCTTGTTGATTGAATGAGCTGGCGCGTATTGATCGGAGCAGGTGGCCCCGTAAAGCCGCGTTTGTAAGGGTACGAGTGTGTGTGTGTGAGGGCGTGTGTATTGGTGCGAGGCGCCCCGCAATCGTCTCCACCCCCTTCCCACTTACTTTCCAAACGACCTGAAACAGGAAGGGACGACGGAATTCGTCCGGGAACCGGCCGACTGGACATTCACTTTCGTGTCCGTTGGTCCAGACATTCAGAGACGTGAGAAGAAGACGGTGGTTTACATAGGTAGGAAAAGAGTTAACGGAGCTCGATTTATAAATTGCTGTGTTGCAAAACAGGCAAATAGGCATTTTGGAAAATAAAACTGCAACACAAACCACATATAGACAAGTGAATGTTGATTCGTGAAACTCAGACTGATATTGATACAGTTATTAGTGTAACTCTTCATTTAACCATCACTGCGTACGAAGATATTCCTGAAGTGTATTATCTACCCGTTGCTAGTACCTCCTTTAAACATAGTAAGGCGAATTCTTCGACTTCTCATTTTCAGCCTCTATCTGACTAAGGCATGGAGAGCTGCATCAAACCAGTCTCAGGACTGAAGACCACAACAACAACAACAATCTGACTAAGATCGCGTTAGTGTAAAGATGTAGCGCATTACGGTAGGTACTGAGGGACAATTGGCAGAATTAACTCCCCTGTGTATTGCTTCCAGGTTCTCAAGTGTACCGCAGGATTCAGTCATAGAAGATCTACCATAGTTCAGCGTACCGTTCCGCCATCAGGAGGTGGTGTTGATGGAATTATGTGTCTGCTGCATGCTGACAGTATTTATGTCTGCCAGTCCAGAGTTCAGGCTTCGGGGGAAGTAGCGACATGCGGCTGCGATGGTGGTGGTTGGGAGAGTCTCAGTTGCCTTCCGCCCGTCGTCGCCGTAGCAGCCCGCGGGCGGATGTTGCGTTCTGCTTTAGTGGAGCTCAGGATTTGCTCTTACGCCTAATTGAGTTGGAAGTCCGTATCCCTGTTCATTAACTTACTCGCATGTCCACACTGATTTCATGGAGTACTTCGACGAGGAGCAATGGAAACCACTGAACTAAAACATGTTTGTTTCTTGGACATGTCGAAGAAACTTTTATCATCTAGCTGCACGGACACGAAAAACTACAGAAATTCTAAGAACAGAACATGAGCGCCACACTCCCTTACTGGAGCCCAACAAGTCTGCAATAGGCGTCCTAGTTCAGCGTAAGGCCAACGGCTAGCTTTCCGACAGTTTATTCCCTAAGCCAACCTCTACGGATTTTTATATCTATGATTCCAGTTGCCATCAATGGAGACGAACAGCGTGCTCAGCGCTCTAATACACGAAGCATATTGCACTTCAGACGAATTAAGTCTGACAGCAGAAGTGCAGCACGTGGAGTCCGTCTTCCGCGAGAATAGATACACCAACCGACAGATTCGGACGGCCCTCCGACTCAAGAGCCCCAAGAACGAAATGGAAAATACGGAAGAAGACGATAGGAGGACCACTTTCATGCCATTTGCTGACAGACTACTGCGAAAATACCGCATAACGCCAGTTTTCCGCCCTCCTGCCAAAAGAAGAGCTTCTTTAGGAACGTTGGTAGCGCGGTGTACCATGTTCTTTGTGGATGTGGAAGAACTTATGTTAGACAAACGATCCACACAATGTGAGAGCGATGTATAGAACATGAGGACCACACTCGCTTATTGAGCCCAACATGTCTGCAATAGCAGACCACTGCACTGAGAACCGACATAAAATGAGTTAGCAGCAAACGAAGTTTCTGGCTGCCACCGATGAATTCTGGGACTCCGTTTACAAAGAAGCGATTAAAATCTATGTGATTGATAATTTAATCAATAAGGACACTGACTTCCAATTGATTTAGTTATGGGAGCCAATACTAAGCTCTAGCAAATTAGAACGCGATATCCGGACGCGATAAGCGACGGGCGCAGTCGCACGTCGCCCCACCACCGAGCACGGCACGGAGCCGGCGGGGCCCGAACTCTGCACCAACAGGCAAAGGTACGAATACCACCAGCATGCAGTTGACACATAATTCCATAAGCACCTCCTGATGATGGCAGAGTAGTATTTCTCCGAAATATCGTGAACCTTCGAAAACAGGTTACGCCAGTACACCCAAGAACGTCGGAAACATCATGTACGCCGGGAAAGCTTCAGATCACATTTAAGTTTTCTTCAGCTTTTCTTCTCCAGAAAAACGTTTTCCACTTTTGCATCGTACTCCGTCTCACGAGGATAGCTTAACTACAATGTTTCAGCACCTGCGGAAGATGCCAGGGAGAATGCGTATTCAAAGTGGCAGATCGCACTTGCAATTTCTAATGCCACAGCACAACGGGCAATGGAACTGCAAGTAGAGATATCGAATTCAATGTGTGCCCAGTTGCCTTCCGCTGTTCGCTAGGAAGCTAAATAAGAACGAGGTGGAATGTCTGCCTTACCGATCTATTAAGACCACTGGGGATCGAGACAGTATCAGGAGCCATTTAGGCTTACGGGTGTTTAGGTATCTAGCACTGTTAAGATACAATGTAGAGTAGATAAACGACACAATATCTTATAACATCTAGATAAACAGCTGTAGCACAACTTAGTCCCTTTAGTTGAAGGACTATGCAACTTTTAGCCTATGACGAGCATTAGTAAGTAATTTCAGTCCACGTATAAATCATTCAGATCGGGGAATTCATTGAATAATATAACTCCGCGGCCAGGCAGGGGACACAAGAAGCGAATCTGTCTTGTACTAATGTATGAACAAAACAATTATAGAAAAAGTATTGCCAGACATGTGGCATTAGAAGCGCTGGGGGAACAGTAGCTGATGCCCTGAAATGCGTATTTGGAAACAACAGGGCAACTATACGTCGGCACAGGTGCAGTATTGGGACGCCTCTGATGCATACGTGAAATAGAAGTGTATATTTGTGAAACGCCAGTGTTTCACTTGTGTACCTGACTGACTGACATTAAAGTAGTACATTTATGAAAACGCACATCGCGTTGTAGGTTCCTCTCTGTTTGGAGCATACGAATCCAAAGTAATATATTTTAAATGATGTTTCACGGCACCTTGCTACCATCAGGTCCACTCGATGGTCGTAACGAAGTAATGAAATACTTATCACTAATGCCCAAGTCTATTCAGTCATTTATCTCTGATGAGTGCTGAACTGATTAACTGAGAAGGTACGCTTATGTAGCTATTGTCTATTAAAAAACTTTCGAAAATCGTGTTCATGGTGTTGTACTACCTAGTTTTTAAAACTGAGGAACGAAATATTTAAGAAGTTTTATGCTCAGGTGAATGCCTACTATTAACTTTGACGGCATAGGTAAATCTGTCATGCAGTCGTATCCTATTTAATGTTAACGAACTTTCATGATACTTAATTATTCTCTCATTTAGCGACGGTAAAACCTGCCCTTCTCATACAATTCCGATTATTAGATTAACTTTAACATTAACTTAATTTGCTTCATATTTCAGATTTACTAAAATTTAGTTACACCAGATGGGGTGAACAGCATATACCACTACATATATTCTGTTCGTTTACTGCATACGCATGCTATGATTGTTGTACGCTTCTGGATACTTCGAAAACTTGATGTGCAGCTATTTCGTGTACGCAAACACAACTGGCTTTCTACGATAGTGCAGTGCCTGTGTTATTCCAATTTACGATGCAAAGTTCCTTTGCACATGCACTCATGCTCAAAGGAACTTTGCACTGTAATTCGGCATAACACAGGCACTGCACTATCATATTTATCTGCCGATACCGTGCAAGCGACTTTCAAGTACAACATCTGACCGGTACAGGTTATACACAATGGATGTACGAGTACAGGTTGTGGACGCTTGGCTGACGACAGATGGAAGTCGTGCACGATAGCCAAATGGTAAGGCGACCGCACGCGATAAGTGGAACGTCGGGGTTCGGGTCCCGGTCCAGCATAAATTTTCACTGTCGTCATTCCATTCTATACCTGATGGTCGTCCATGTTTGCAACTGCGAAGTATACAATTTAACTGTGCTTCCTGTTGCATGGAAATGACTCAAAGAAGATTCTTGATTCTGAAACGTTCTTTCCAAGTTTTATTGTAACTTCCATATTCGGCTATTTGAGACTATACTGAAGTAAATGTAACTTCATTGTAACGAATACACGCAACTGATACGAAATCTGGAAGCAAGTATACGAGACTACATCGAGAGAATTGTAGTACTGCTATATAAAGCACGCAGCTATTTCAGAATAGAGATTCTGTTACCCCAACCTATGCTGAAAGAAATGTATATTGTTGTAAAGAATATGAAAATATTTTAAAGGTAAAATCTTGCTATTTGAGACAATTCCAAATACATGTAATATAACTTCAAACAACGACGTACAATGCCAAGGGAACTTAAAATTCGTATGTAAATTGAAACTGCATATTGTCGAGAACATGTATAAGGTGTACAACTTTGCTTCATCCGTTTGCCGATACTAATAATTTTACGTTTTTGTTTCCTATACAAAATGAGGTCAATAAGGACTGGCCATAAATTTTATTGTATGTAACTCTGGTTTAAAATCGTATGTGGGCATGGGGACACATATAAGACGGTGTACCACTGAGTGAAAACCTGCATGTTTGTGACTATGGTGTGTTGTGAGCAAGAAGGTATTACTATGACTGGGGTTGTAGTGTTTCTATACTTTTTAAAATAATGTTTCTGTGTACTGATGTCAGTGGTGAGATCTAAGAAGTTTATGGATTTGTTGCCAATTTCCATTCAGAACTGAATATTTTTATGTTGACTGTTTAGTTTTTTCCAAAATATGTTGAGTTGTCGTGTACTGCTTGGCCACATAGACAGGACATCATCCACATGTGTAAGCCAGTGTTTGATATTTGCACTCAAAGGTTCTTTTTTCTGGAAATGTTTTTCAAAATATCCCATAAATATTTCAGCCAGCTGTGGACTAAGAGGCGAACCTTTAGCTAAACTATCTAATTGTTTATATGAGTTCCGTGCAGCTGGAAATAGTTCTGTACCAAGCCATGTGGCCAATCTCCAGTTATTCAATCCCACATGATTGACATTAGACTTATACATCAGCTATGTCAGAATATCAATGCATTGCAGTAATGGCATGTTGGAAAACAAACTACAGACATCAAAAGATACTAATTTATCACTGTGTGAGACAGATATAACTTTTACATTATTAACTGAAAAGTTTGATCGACTATATGGACCTTCCCACAGATATGCAAACAGGCAAACGAGAGTGTGTATACACTCCTGGAAATTGAAATAAGAACACCGTGAATTCATTGTCCCAGGAAGGGGAAACTTTATTGACACATTCCTGGGGTCAGATACATCACATGATCACACTGACAGAACCACAGGCACATAGACACAGGCAACAGAGCATGCACAATGTCGCCACTAGTACAGTGTATATCCACCTTTCGCAGCAATGCAGGCTGCTATTCTCCCATGGAGACGATCGTAGAGATGCTGGATGTAGTCCTGTGGAACGGCTTGCCATGCCATTTCCACCTGGCGCCTCAGTTGGACCAGCGTTCGTGCTGGACGTGCAGACCGCGTGAGACGACGCTTCATCCAGTCCCAAACATGCTCAATGGGGGACAGATCCGAAGATCTTGCTGGCCAGGGTAGTTGACTTACACCTTCTAGAGCACGTTGGGTGGCACGGGATACATGCGGACGTGCATTGTCCTGTTGGAACAGCAAGTTCCCTTGCCGGTCTAGGAATGGTAGAACGATGGGTTCGATGACGGTTTGGATGTACCGTGCACTATTCAGTGTCCCCTCGACGATCACCAGTGGTGTACGGCCAGTGTAGGAGATCGCTCCCCACACCATGATGCCGGGTGTTGGCCCTGTGTGCCTCGGTCGTATGCAGTCCTGATTGTGGCGCTCACCTGCACGGCGCCAAACACGCATACGACCATCATTGGCACCAAGGCAGAAGCGACTCTCATCGCTGAAGACGACACGTCTCCATTCGTCCCTCCATTCACGCCTGTCGCGACACCACTGGAGGCGGGCTGCACGATGTTGGGGCGTGAGCGGAAGACGGCCTAACGGTGTGCGGGACCGTAGCCCAGCTTCATGGAGACGGTTGCGAATGGTCCTCGCCGATACCCCAGGAGCAACAGTGTCCCTAATTTGCTGGGAAGTGGCGGTGCGGTCCCCTACGGCACTGCGTAGGATCCTACGGTCTTGGCGTGCATCCGTGCGTCGCTGCGGTCCGGTCCCAGGTCGACGGGCACGTGCACCTTCCGCCGACCACTGGCGACAACATCGATGTACTGTGGAGACCTCACGCGCCACGTGTTGAGCAATTCGGCGGTACGTCCACCCGACCTCCCGCATGCCCACTATACGCCCTCGCTCAAAGTCCGTCAACTGCACATACGGTTCACGTCCACGCTGTCGCGGCATGCTACCAGTGTTAAAGACTGCGATGGAGCTCCGTATGCCACGGCAAACTGGCTGACACTGACGGCGGCGGTGCACAAATGCTGCGCAGCTAGCGCCATTCGACGGCCAACACCGCGGTTCCTGGTGTGTCCGCTGTGCCGTGCGTGTGATCATTGCTTGTACAGCCCTCTCGCTGTGTGCGGAGCAAGTATGGTGGGTCTGACACACCGGTGTCAATGTGTTCTTTTTTCCATTTCCAGGAGTGTATATTAGGCCTAAAAAATCTCTCGACCTGTCTCAAATACCAATGTTTTTCGTGTTCCACTAATGTATAAATACGATGTTCTACGTGCAGAAAGCTCAGAATCACGGACAAAAAATCTCAGTGTAACAGGTAACTGCTCAGAAAGATCTGTTGAACAAGAAAGTGCCAGTAGAAACACGTTACCATCAAATAATATTAAACGAAAAAATCGCCTGAGAGCAACTTGTAAGAAAAGTGAATACGAAACAAAAAAGGAAACAGAGAAGAAGGAAGAAATATACATATTATCGACGAATCATTGCAAGGGACTGGCTACAATCATGTCTGATATGCAGTCCGAATATAAAGTGACTGGAATTACGAAACATGGTGCTCCTCTACGAGAAGTGCTGAAAAACTGTGAAAAATCCGTGAAAAGCGACGTCAACTGTGTCATAATCGGAGGGGGAAACGATGTCTATAAAAATGAAAGCAGCCTTGCTGTAAGAACACTGAAAGAATCGCTAGGAAAAATTTCTCAGGCGAAGGTATTTGTTGTAAACATTCCCTACAGACACGACTTAACAGAAGACTCGTGTGCAAAAAGAGAATTCATCGCAACAAATTGGAAATTCAGGAAGATTTGTAGCGGTTTTGTGCACACAACTTTCATTGAAGCAACGAGTTCAGTAAGAGAGCATTTTACTAGACATGGACTGCACAGAAACAACCTAGGGAAGAAAGTGCTTGCCAAAGAAATTCTCCAGGTGATAAAGACAGCAGGAGTGGATGCCTATGTAAAAATACCACTACCTGCAACAGGTTTTCTGCCAATGACAACAGAAAAGAAAAGTGCACCAGCAGCATATGAGGAAGAAACATCTGCAGATACACTCTACGATGAAAAAATTACAACTGTGCACACATGTAAAGCGTCACAGTCACCAGTGGCATTATCAGTAGCAGCAGTGGAAAAGGAAGTAACAGTAGCAGGAACAGCAGAAGTTTCACCAGCTACAGCAACTACCGTGCCTCTAAACGGAGAAAAGAGAATTGCAGCAGGAGAAGCAGCGTCAAGTGTTACGGGTAGTCGGAAAACAGCACCTCCTGTCCGTCTAAATGATTTTTTAGTGGAAGGCAGCAAGATGAAGAAGAGCACTAGATAAGTAGTGCAACAAATTTCATAATACCTCACCAAAACGTTCAATCTAAAATAAACAACAATTATGATCTTTAAATTTGCTATCTGAATGCTCAAGGACTAATAGATAAAGAATTTATGTAAACAGTTTTGGACTAGATAACAAATTTGATATTTTCCGTCTGAGTGAACATTGGGTTACTGAGAGTGTACTTCCAGTTGTCAAACTTGATAAATATAATGTAGCAAATAGTTACTGTAGAAAATTGCATATAAGAGGTGGTGTGGCAACATATATTAATCAGTCATTCAGCTGCTCCATTGTTAAGTTGGACCTAGATTATTTATGTGAGGAACAGAACTTTGAAGCCACTGATATAGTTATGGACAGTTTTAAGATAGTAATAGTATCCCTTTACAGGTCACCTAAGGCTATCATCAATGTATCTCTAGAAAAATTGGACATGCTGTTAGATGCACTAAGAGGGACCAGATGGTTGCATTATGACATAGTAATTGATGGAGATCTGAATGCAGATTTTGATATAACAACAGATAAACGTACTGTGACTGAGTTGAAAAACCTTCTAAGACAGTGCAATTTGCACTCAATCAATAACAGGCCCACGAGAGATAAATCATGTCTTGACAATATTTTTGTCAACTTTAAAACTACAGAAGAATCATGTGATGTTACAGCATTTCCTTTTTCAGATCATGACTCTGTATCTTTAAACTACACAAGTAGGTTATGTATTGATAATAGTAATATTCCTAAGCCTGTCCCAAAAGTTATAATCACCAGACCTGTCACAGATGACAAAATGGTTCAGCTCTGTAAGTCCCTTGCTGAGAGAGACTGGTTCAACCAATGTCATGGTGACACAAGTTACAGTCTTAGTGTTGATTTGTCAGCGAAACTATTATTTGAGAGATTTCTGACACAATTTAATGACAACATCCCCATAAAGAAATGCAAATTAACTGAGAAAGGATTTACAAACAGGGCTACAAACAGACAAAATTCATGATTCACTAAACAATTATCAAAGATGAAAAACGAAGTTATGGTGTTGCACAATATATGTAGCAATCAGAAAACAGAACATGCCAGATTAGCCTATATAAAATGCAGGAATTAGTATAAAAAAGCCATCGTGGAAGCCAAAAAAGCACATAATTTCAATACCATTGATAATTCCACAAATAAGTGCAAAGGTACATCGAAATTAATAAATGGTGTTTCTAAAGATGTAAGAAGCAAAAACGAAATATATATATATATATATATATATATATATATATATATATATATATATATATATATATATATAAGTCCCCAAAAATTCAATGATTTCTTTATTAAATCTATTGAAGATGTAGGAAATACTATAATCAAACCTGATATCAGTTCATCAGAGTTACTTTCTAAAAATGTTTGCAGAACACCAACAGACACAGGTACTTTTATGTTCTCCGAGGTCTCACCTAGTCATGTCCTATGCATTGTAAAACGGATGAAATCTTCAGACAGTGTAGATATATGTGACATATCCTGTAATTTACTAAAGAAAGTAATAGACTATATTGTGTACCCCTTAACATTCCGCATAAATAAATGCATATCTGATGGATATTTTCCCGAAGAACTCAAAGTGGCTAGGGTAGTTCCAATATATAAAAAGGGAGATATAGACTCACCTTCCAGTTCCAGACCAATCTCCATAGTTCCAGCTTTTTCTAAAATACTGGAATGTGTAATTTACCAACAGCTATCTGACTATTTTGAAAAATTAGGAATAATTAGTGAATCTCAGTATGGTTTTAGGAAAAAGTTGTCTACTGTGAATGCTATAGACTTTGTAGTCAAATACTTACATCAAGTGTTTGAGGATAAGGACATGCTGAACTCACATGTTGTGATCTAAGTAAAGCTTTTGACTGTGTAAAGCGTAAGCCACTCCTAGGAAAACTGGAATTCTATGGCATTAGACATAACAGCCTTAAATAAATAAAATCTTATCTTCAGAATCGTAAGCAAGTTGTTTGTGTAGGGAAAGAAATGTCGAGTATAGAACAAGTCAAGGTAGGTGTTCCGCAGGGATCTGTGCTGGGCCACTTTTTGTTCCTGATAATGATAAATGATCTGCCGTCATTTATCAAGTCCATTACTGTGTTGTATGCAGATGATACAACATTTCTTCATGCTAGTGATGATTTCAATAGCCTTAAAACTTGTGCAGCAAAGACAATTGACGAAGCATCCTATTGGTTCAAGGCAAATGGATTCCTGCTGAATGAAAACAAAACACAGCAGATGGTCTGTAGTCTTAGAGACAAGCTTCTGTCAGCTGATCCAAGTTATGCCAAATTTTTGGGGGTATACATTGATGATAAATTATCTTGGGGTCAACATGTACAATATATTAGTGGTAAATTGTCAAGAGTTATTTACCTGTTAAGGCGACTTATGGATTGTGTTCCTGAAAAATATGTTAGAACATCCTATGTTTCATTCTTTCAAAGTATAATAACATATGGAAATATTTTGTGGGGGAACTCTAGCTGTGTACATGACATATTAATACTGCAAAAAAAGCTATTAGGATAATTACTGGTTCTGTATATAAGGCACACTGTAAACCATTGTTCTGTGAACAGAAAATCATGACTGTTATAAACTTGTACATATACTATGTTCTATTTTATACGAAGAAGAAATTACCAGAAACAAAAACCAGAGAAAGTGTACATAGCCACAATACAAGAAAGAATAGGTGCCTCTATATTCCTTACCACAGATTGTCAAAGTCACTCAACAGCTACGAAATCATGGGGTACAAATTATTTAAAAATTTTCCTCAATCTGTTCAAGAATTACCTGAACAATTGTTCAAACAAACAATTCATGGCTGGCTAGTCCTCCACCCATTCTATGATATAAGAGAATTTATCAACTGTAATATAATACTATAATGTTAACAACAAACTTGTTGTGTCTTTCAAACTATTAATTGTATTTTAGTATGTATATGATGTTGTCTCTTGCTGTAATGGCCGAATGACAATAAAATTATTATTGTTATTATTATTATTACTAGATCTACAGAATTTGGAAAACCATGCTGTGGTTTGAATTTAGTCTTGCTCTTAATTAAAGTGTCCAGTTTACTAGCTAGTTTGTAAGATGGAGCAGTGAATGATGATACAACTGGACGAATAGTAACATTTTGTTTATGCAATTCGGGAAGCCCATACATTCTATGAGGCACTGGGTTCATATTAGTTAACAGTTTTGCTTCAAAATCAGAGAATATGCTTTTGCATGAATAATTTGCATATTTAACATCCTCTTTTAGTAATTTAGTGGGGTCTTTAGGAAGTACTTAAAATGATTAAAAAATGTAGCTCAGTGTACATTTCCTGATGAATAATATGTAACCAACTTAGTCAATACTAATACTTCATCTGTCACCATCCCTTTCTTAATCAGAAGTCAAACTTTTCCAAATACATGAAAATTTAATTATTTTAGGTATTTAATTGCTAACCTTCCACATGACACGGTGGTGCACATATGTTGAATACACTTTGTGGGATCTTCAGTAGTTACCATAGTAAAGTAACCATTATCTGTTGTATCAGTTATCTTACAATTCACAAAAATCCTTACACAGTATACTTTTCGATACTTATCAAATACATCCCTCAAGTATGTTGCTATTATTGAGTTTTCTACAACACTAACCCAAAAAGTTGTAATATTGTTGCAAACACATGATGCCCACTTATTATTTTTTATCACATCCACTGTGATACATCTGCTAGAAAATTACAGTTAGCAGGTGCAGATGTTAACCTAAGTCAGGCACGTGAGTAGAACTGTTGGGTAAAAGTTGCGATAACTAATGGAGTTGGCCGAGAAATGATGTATTTATTTATCATTTTTAAAGTAGAATGCAAAGGAAGACGTGATGGGAAAAAGTGAATTTATGTGCTGAATGAAGTATCGAAGATGGTGATTATGTAATTATATTTTATTTTATTATTACAGTGATATATATGTTACAGGAGACATAAATATGTACTGTTTAATGAATAGCTCTTCCCACCTCTAATTTTGAGAATATGGTGAAATATATATGTATAATAATATAAGGAATTGCTGGTATCTGTATATATAAAGCCAGTGCCCGTAATATCTGATTCTAGAAACGCATTGTAAAAAGATTAATCATACTTCATTTCTTGTATAATATTCTCATTTTGAAGATGTCAGTTTTAAGTTGACCCATTTTGTGTTTTGTTTGGACTGATTCAGCAATCTAGATAGTATCATTTCGACTTAGTGGGAACCTGTATATTGGTTAGCCTGTGATGGCAGTTAGTAATTTTCACCCTCGTACAAATCATCAAGAGAGGAGAACACTGTGAAGAATATTGGTGAGTGACCAGGTGTGTTGTGAATAAAAATGGCATAGAAAAAGTATTCTGATGACATGGAGCATCCAGAAGTGCTAGAGAAAAAATAATATCTCGACTGAACTCTTTTCAGAGTGACAGTACTCCAGCAGCCATAGAGTGTTATGCGCCTCTTCTGCTGAACATGAAATAAAACTGAATATTGTAAAATGACAGTCTTGCGTTTATAGTTTTTAGTTTATGAATCTCATAGACAGTTGTAATCCTTTTCATATGCGCCAAGTTTAAGTTTTAATGAACTGAATCTTCCATTAATGCTGAAACATTTCAAGAGAGTCTACGAAATACGAGCACGTATTTATCTGAAAATATACTTTAGATATGTTACAGTATTTATCCTCTTCATCTAAGCTAGAACTTAGTTGAGTGATAGTAAGGAACATCTATCTCGGTATGAAATTTAATATGCAGCACCAGATTTTAATTTCATGAGGAAGAGTAATTACAAGAAGGGAAAGCTATTTATTCTTTGGAATTTCGTACCACAATCGAAGAAAAGTGGAACTTAAGATTTCGCGCTCAGGCATGGGCCTTAACTACAACGCTGTTCATGTTATTTAGGTCCATCAGCCTTTTAAACAGTTGAGTCTTGTTCTTGGTATTTAATATTAGGACCCTATTGGGGGTTCCACATGGACCGGAATTTAATATTCTTTGAGCTTCCACGATCGGGAGTGCGTGAGCAAATAGACAGTATTAAATGGCATTTAATCACCTCCCGTTAAGTAAAACGCCACACAGGGAACAATATACGACTCCTGACGGGAGAAGCGCCACAACTTTTTCTTCGCAGACTTGTCTCTGTTACGTCTGCTGTTTACGCTGGTGTTATGACATACACATGATGTGGTATATGTAAAATATTTATTACATTTACGTAACATAGTACGGGAAGTATAGGAAGATTGGAATGAAACAGGAGAAAGAGAGAGAGAAACGAGCAGAGAGAGGGAGTTAACTGCACAGATAGATGAAATTACAGAAGACAGTGTTCTTGACAGCTCTGACGTTCAGTGACCTGTTCATTGCAGTACTTCCATACGTCAATAGATTCATGCAAAATACCATCTTTCATTTATATGGTCACTCACCAACTCCGCAAGAGCTGCTTAAAAAATAACCAGCTAATCCGTACTCAGCATAGGCAGCCCCATCTCTGATGTCTACCGGTTTCAGCGTTATAATATGCCGTCAAAAGGATCTTAAACAACAAAACTTTCAGCCATATTACTCAAAAGAAGTACTTCAAACAAAGACACAAGCAGCAGACATATTAAACAGTATTTGTCATTAATGGTCTTATCTGAGCAAGTCTGAAAATAAGCCCAACATGTATGGATATTCCTCAAGCCATTATCCTTGTGTTAAAAGACGATAAGAATAAAAATCGTCAGACAGTGAATCAACGAAGGCGGATAAGCCCATAACGAAGTATATGAGCGTAGTACATCACTGGAAGTATTTATCAGGTAAATCACCACATGTAATAGCAGCATCAGATAGTAAATCTCCGTATGACCGCAGATACAGTGTTTAAGCAGTATGCTTGTGACCTACAGCAAAATAGAGACGATGTCGGAGACTAAAATAATGGAAGCCTTGTCACGGTTAAGTATGTAACTAGTAGAATCAAAATAGTTTGCCAGACAACATCACATGATAAGTGTTAAGAAATTTGTAAACAGACATCAGTGGAAGACTCGGTTAGTTACGTCAGTGGTATCCCAGAACACGTTGTGTTTGTGTAATTCAGTTACGCATGTAGGCAAGCTGACAAAGGAGACTTTACTACTCCAACCTAATAACTAGAACGCTGCACCGTGCACTGTGTTAAATGGAGAAAGGGACAAGAAGTACATGCACATTCAGCCTCATAACACCTATCTAGTGGCGACAGAGACTTTTTTAACCTGGTTAAAAAGTAAGGATGGCAGAAAATTTGTAATACATGTAAGATAGACGATTAATGTAATGCTCTCCTCAACACTTTTCTCTTGCACTTCGGAAGTTACTTTGTATTAAGTTTAATACTTGGTACTGGCACTAAGAAACCTCGATGGCTAACTAATGGATAAGGATATCATGTGGAACAAAGTGGGAATTATATCAAATATTTAGAAATTGTAACAGTCGAGCTGCAGTAGTCCCTTACAAATAGTACTGGAAGGCGCTTAAAAGATGTCCTTAGGAAGGCAAAAAGCATGTGCTACGCAAACATAACATGAAACAATGACGTATTTCCGTAATTATAAGTCCCTTAACACTATATCGAGAAAGTTCTGAAAATTTGATTAGTATTTGTTGAGCAGTTTATCTCGTATAAACCAACGCTATTAGCTTAGGCAGACTCGCCCGTAACTTATCGGCATTAATTATGAACCTTCTGAACCTAATTCATCTAAGTTCCATAGTGCTTAGAGCCATTTGAGCCTAATTTATCAGTCCCTTACTCACCTTCCTCTTCTGCAGAACTAAATCAGTGTACCTATCCCATCTGCTTGCTTTTAGAGTTAATGTTATTTGAAAGTGTGAATCCGGTATTCTCCTAGTGGGATGTGGAAAACCAGCTAAAACTCACATCCATATCGTCCATCTCTCCAGCCGTCATCTGTAATCACTGGAGCGGACGCAAACCGGGAGGGTATAAAACTGGGAGTGTAAGTGACTAGGTGCCACGCTATCTAGGCAAAAGCGTTAATTTTCGATGTTGA
Organism: Schistocerca nitens; assembly: GCF_023898315.1. Classification (NCBI taxonomy): domain Eukaryota; kingdom Metazoa; phylum Arthropoda; class Insecta; order Orthoptera; family Acrididae; genus Schistocerca; species Schistocerca nitens. The sequence continues at coordinate 778,071,189 of NC_064614.1, forward strand.
AGGGGAATACCAATCTAGACTGAATAAGGCGTCCACCGTAATACACTCCTGGAAATGGAAAAAAGAACACATTGACACCGGTGTGTCAGACCCACCATACTTACTCCGGACACTGCGAGAGGGCTGTACAAGCAATGATCACACGCACGGCACAGCGGACACACCAGGAACCGCGGTGTTGGCCGTCGAATGGCGCTAGCTGCGCAGCATTTGTGCACCGCCGCCGTCAGTGTCAGCCAGTTTGCCGTGGCATACGGAGCTCCATCGCAGTCTTTAACACTGGTAGCATGCCGCGACAGCGTGGACGTGAACCGTATGTGCAGTTGACGGACTTTGAGCGAGGGCGTATAGTGGGCATGCGGGAGGCCGGGTGGACGTACCGCCGAATTGCTCAACACGTGGGGCGTGAGGTCTCCACAGTACATCGATGTTGTCGCCAGTGGTCGGCGGAAGGTGCACGTGCCCGTCGACCTGGGACCGGAACGCAGCGACGCACGGATGCACGCCAAGACCGTAGGATCCTACGCAGTGCCGTAGGGGACCGCACCGCCACTTCCCAGCAAATTAGGGACACTGTTGCTCCTGGGGTATCGGCGAGGACCATTCGCAACCGTCTCCATGAAGCTGGGCTACGGTCCCGCACACCGTTAGGCCGTCTTCCGCTCACGCCCCAACATCGTGCAGCCCGCCTCCAGTGGTGTCGCGACAGGCGTGAATGGAGGGACGAATGGAGACGTGTCGTCTTCAGCGATGAGAGTCGCTTCTGCCTTGGTGCCAATGATGGTCGTATGCGTGTTTGGCGCCGTGCAGGTGAGCGCCACAATCAGGACTGCATACGACCGAGGCACACAGGGCCAACACCCGGCATCATGGTGTGGGGAGCGATCTCCTACACTGGCCGTACACCACTGGTGATCGTCGAGGGGACACTGAATAGTGCACGGTACATTCAAACCGTCATCGAACCCATCGTTCTACCATTCCTAGACCGGCAAGGGAACTTGCTGTTCCAACAGGACAATGCACGTCCGCATGTATCCCGTGCCACCCAACGTGCTCTAGAAGGTGTAAGTCAACTACCCTGGCCAGCAAGATCTCCGGATCTGTCCCCCATTGAGCATGTTTGGGACTGGATGAAGCGTCGTCTCACGCGGTCTGCACGTCCAGCACGAACGCTGGTCCAACTGAGGCGCCAGGTGGAAATGGCATGGCAAGCCGTTCCACAGGACTACATCCAGCATCTCTACGATCGTCTCCATGGGAGAATAGCAGCCTGCATTGCTGCGAAAGGTGGATATACACTGTACTAGTGCCGACATTGTGCATGCTCTGTTGCCTGTGTCTATGTGCCTGTGGTTCTGTCAGTGTGATCATGTGATGTATCTGACCCCAGGAATGTGTCAATAAAGTTTCCCCTTCCTGGGACAATGAATTCACGGTGTTCTTATTTCAATTTCCAGGAGTGTACATTCGGCTGATGACCTCTTTATATACTGTCCAGTCATTTTAATGTGATCACCTGTCGGAAGCCTGAATAACCACCTTCTGCAGCGTGGACGTGTAGAAAAAGAGTCGATGATGTTCAGGAATGTGGATCCATGATGACTCCAGTGACGTGGTCGTAGCGCACCACAGTTGCCTAGGAGCCGGTTTTGGATAGCGCCATTTTGCCATGCACAATATATTTTAAACACGGCGGCACGCAGTTTACAAACTTAGCCGTTTCGGCAATGTTTTCACTCTTGGCCCGAACGCCAATGACTTTGCAGTTCTGGACGTCAGATCAACCGCTCCGTTTCCACATTACGTCAACGACTGCACTGTTTTCCGCGCCCACCCCGAATTGCTTTATATACTCTCCACTACTAGTGCTGCCATCTACCACCTCTGAGAGGTTATCTAAATTTGACGTCGAACGTAGCTGGTGGGCACATTAATGTGACTGGATATTGTATATGATGGTTTCCTCCACGTCCAACCCCATGTCTGGAACTGTTCTCTGAAACTGAAGCTATTATTGGGTGGAGCTATTAACCTACTCTTGTAACAATAAGGTGTCCCAATGCAGCCAGAAAGCCTTTCTTTCGTTGTTATACTTACTGGAAAGCACTACTACGAAATTACATGATGGACATTTGATTACAACGCTGCCAAAATGCCTCTATTTGATTTCTACTTTGTATCGAAAATATAGACATTACGAAATTTGCTACAGGCGTTTTTCTACTGTATGCAAGGAGTCACGCTGTGCCGACCGAGTGCATAAATGTTCGTCCACCCTGCAAAGTGGTACAAATGGCTCTGAGCATCTGAGGTCATCAGTCCCCTAGAACGTAGAACTACTTAAACCTAACTAACCTAAGGACATCACACATATTCATGCCTGAGACAGGATTCGAACCTGCGACCGTAGCAGTCGCGCGGTTGCGGACTGAAGTGCCTAGAACCGCTCGGCCACAGCGGCCGGCGGTTCACCCTGCATAATTCCATTAAAACTGCGTGGCCCACTAACAGTGTTAACCATTTCGATAACTTTTTGTAGCTGATTGCAGTTGCCACTTGCTAGAATTTCTAATGAAGTTGGCCATTTGTGGCACTTTTAATACTTCGTGCCCAAAACAATCCTTCAAGAAATAAGAGAAGTGAAACAGGTGGAAAACTAGGCTGGTCATCAGGAAGTTGGACATCTCAGTGTCACACACGCCCCTTGCAGTCCTCCGACGCTGAGCGTGTGATTCACCAGCCTTGTCGCCGCATGTGTAACACAGCGCCAGCTGAATGTAGTGTGTTTGGTAGCGAGCAAAGGGAGGAACATGGGCCTAGTGCTACTCCTTTCGGTGTGCGTAACGGGCGAAAAGGCATTCGAAACAATCTAAAACTGTCGTATCGAAGGTACTTAAAATTTCTTACTGTTATAGTCAACAAGGAAGAAGCCAGGAATAATAGAAATTTTAAGTGAGTTTATAAAATTACAACAAAACATTGAGGTATTTCCGAATCGACTGTATTTCGTATGAACTAACACCGGAAGAATTTCTGGATGTGAGAGTGTATTGATTCTCAAAGAAAGGGTCACAATTGAAAACGGAATGAAATTTGACGACTTTGGCAAAAGTTTAGTGGTAAGATACCACGACAGAGCAGAGTATCCACCAGCTGGAAAAATATAGAGTGATTTCTTTCTGAAAAAAAAATAAAAAAATAAAGAAGTAAAATATATACAAAACTTCTTAACTGAATGCTGAGAAATTGCAACAGCAAGAACGAAGATTTACGTAAAACGCATTTACCGCTTACTGGGGCCACTAATCTTCTAGAATCCCCAATAAAACTTGGGTTTTACAAATCGGCAGGCAAAACTATATTTTACTCGACTTCAAAGGAAATATTGGCCTGAAAGAAGGCCTACCTGCAGTTTCGTGTAACCTATATCGGCGATCTGGATGATGGGCGCAGTGGCGAAGGATCAGCAAGAGCTGCAAATAAGAGAGTTTCGTGAGATAGGCAATATTCTCGGTCGCATTATGGTGAGCCGTCGGAAACGAAATCTTGGCGGCGGCACACAAGAACTCGCCCGGTGTAGCGCAATGAGTCTCTCGTAAATAAAATGCGTTCATACGTCACACAACACAGTAATGATGTGTCATATGTCACCAGTATTAATTTCATTGTTGTTTTTTTTTCAACAACTTTCACGCTGTAAGTTTCTACGAGGTCCAACACAAAGCAAATTCATCAGCGATGGCATTTCTCGATAGATAGGTGGAACAGCTTCACCCCTGTTATGGTATCTTACACTACTGGCCATTAAAATTGATACATCAAGAAGAAATGCAGATGATAAACGGTTATTCAATGCACAAATATATTATACTAGAAATGACATGTAATTACATTTTCAAGGAATTTGGGTGCATAGATCCTGAGAAATCAGTACCCAGAACAACCACCTCTGGCCGTAATAACGGCCTTGATGCGCCTGGGCATTGAGTCAAACAGAGCTTGGATGGCGTGTACAGGTACAGCTGCCCATGCAGCTTCAACACGATATCACAGTTCATCATGAGTAGTGACTGGCGTATTGTGACGAGCCAGTTGCTCGGCCACCATTGACCAGACGTTTTCAGTTGGTGAGAGATCTGGAGAATGTGCTGGCCAGGGCAGCAGTCGAACATTTTCTGTATCCAGAAAGACCCGTACAGGAACTGTAACATGCGGTCGTGCATTATCATGCTGAAATGCAGGGTTTCGAAGGGATCGAATGAAGGGTAGAGCCACGGGTCGTAACACATCTGAAATGTAAGTTCAAAGCGCCGTCAGTGCGAACAAGAGGTGACCGAGACGTGTAACCCTACCATCACGCCGGGTGATACGCCAGTATGGCGATGACGAATACACGCTTCCAATGTGCGTTCACCGCGATCTCGCCAAACACGGATGCGACCATCATGATGCCGTAAACAGAACCTGGATTCATCCGAAAAAATGACGTTTTGCCACTCGTGCACCCAGGTTCGTCGTTGAGTACACTATCGCAGGCGCTCCTGTCTGTGATGCAGCGTCAAGGGTAACCACAGCCATGGTCCCCGAGCTGATAGTCCATGCTGCTGCAAACGTCGTCGAACCGTTCGTGTAGATGGTTGTTTTCTTGCAAACGTCCCCATCTCTTGACTCAGGAATCGAGACGTGGCTGCATGATCAGTTACAGCCATCCGGATAAGATGGCTGTCATCTCGACTGATAGTGATACGTCTGTAGCACGTCATCTTCGTGGTGTAGCAATTTTAATTGCCAGTAGTGTATTTTATGTTTTCGGAACAATATCACTGGTTTTGTTTTTTCCACAGGATGAAGCAAAAAAAGTTTTTTTTCACATTTTCTTGTAACGTTAGCTTTTATTTATTTATTTTTGTAGCGGCTGACAAGAATTTTCTTTTGCGAAGTGTTGTAACTTCCTCAACAAGCACTGTCGTTCTTTAGAGGATAAAGGAGCGAGGAACAGGTACATATCGTGGACACAGAATTCAGATATTAATTTTTTCTACATCTAACAAGAAATAGTAGCCGAGAGCGCTAATGCTCTGCTTTCTGGACTCGGGTAGGCGCGCCGGCCCGGATCGAATCCTCCCGGCGGATTAACGACGAGGGAAGGTATGCTGGCCAGCCTGGATGTGGTTTTCAGGTGGTTTTCCACATTCTGCTACGTGAATACCGGGCTGGCCCTCACGTTCCGCCTCAGTTACACGACTCGGAGACATTTGAATACGTTCCCACTATTTCATGGATTATACTCGACGCAGAAATGTGGGGTACACTACTTCCGTTCCGGGTGCTTTGGGGTGGCGGCAGGAAGGGCATTCGGACAACCTCTGCAACTAACACTGCCAAATCCGTAATAACAAGGCCGACCGCGCGTTGGCTCGGTACAAGGGTCCAAGAAAGAAAAAAAAGAAAGAATGAAAGTAAAGTAATACATAACCTTGTTTGCGGAGTTACAGTATCAGTTAACCCTAGAAACACCAACCACGGGAAAAAATTGCCTGTACATTTTTATTTTTTAAAAATGTCATGGCAAATGTCATTCTATGTTTTTAGGTCTTTTTCTATTTGTCTGTTAGCTTTTAATACACTGTGCTGTACGTTACTATGGTTAAAGTTTTATAATGGCAAATACAAAATAGCAATTTTACGCTCAAGGGCACTTTTTGCCCAGGTTTGGTACTCCACCATAATTCTTATTATCTTCCCTACAACCACCAAGCAATTTGCCCGTACGTTTTTCTTTCTTTTATTCAGTTGGCAACCTCGAACGTGAGTTGAGCAGTGCTTTGTTGAGCGTCTAATTGTTGAGTTTCACTTTCATGGTTGATTTTAGACTTGCAATTATTACTATTAGCAGTTTGTCACAGTAGAGCGACGCCTTTATTGTAAAGTAGACTTTGTAAGATGAGTTATAGAGGCTTGAACGATGCAGAAGTTCTTGCAGAACTGTTACTCTACGACGAATTATCAGATTTGAGTGATTTTGAGTCAGATCATACAGAAGTAGTAAAGGATTCCAGTGAAGACGTGGAGGACAATGAAGAAGAAACAAACCATGCAGGTAATGCTCCAAATAAATATGTTACAAGTTCTGTCAGAGTGTATCTTGCAGAAGCTCCGAGACATAGTAAAAGGGATTTTGGTAACATAGTCCGTGAATGTCAAGGAATAGCCAGTGCTTTGAAAGTAACAAGCATATGTGAATCATTTTAAAAAATTTTCACTCCTGAATTAGTACGGAAAATACTTGACCGTACAAATGAAGAAGCTGAAAGAGAAAACGTATCTCCCGTTAGCGAATCTGAAATATATGCATTGGTGGGAATTTTAATTCTAATGGGAGTTTACCAGGACAACAATATTTCTTTATCTGATTTATGGTCAAATTTATTGGGAAGAGCGATTTATAGAGGATCTATGGGTAAGACAAGAGCGTATCAGCTATTGAAAATTCTTCGCTTTGATGATAAAGGCACCAGGTCAGAAAGACGTGTACGTGACAAATTTGCGCCGCTGCGTGAAGTATTTGAAGCATTGAATGGAATATTCCCACGGTACTTCAGAAGTGGACGTGACAATACAATTGATGAAATGTTGTGTCTTTTCAGAGGTCGTTGTTCTTTCAAAGTTTTCCTCAAAGACAAACCTGAAAAATATGGAATATTAGTTAGAATGCTTTGTAGTGCAACTGAACGATACATAATAAAAATGGAAGTGTATGCTGGAAAAGACAGTAGACCTGCCAGTTAACGAGATGCTCTTGAGATTGTGAAGAGACTGGCGGAGCCAATAAAGAAAACAGGCTACAATGTCACTAATGACCGCTTCTACACTTCTGTGGAGTTGGCGAACATTCTCTATCAAGACTACAAACTTACATTGGTAGGGGACACTCAAATCAAACAGAAAATATGTACCGCAGGAACTTAAGACGACAGCAGGCAGAGAGCTGTATTCCTCCAGATTCGCATTCACAGACCCATCTTCTAAGAAGCCGCCAGTAACAATTGTCTCTTACATCACAAACGAAAAACCAAAGAAAAATCTGTTGATGTTGTCTACAAAACATCGTAATGCAGAAGTAGAAGTTGATACACCAAAAAAGAAAACGCACATAAACCTGTACTATAATTCCACTAAGGGAGGAGTGGATGCCGTAGATCAAATGGTTAGGACATACTCTACAAAAAGGGGTACGAGAAGATGGCCTCTGTCAATTTTCTACAGCCTACTTGATATAGCTGCAATTAACTCATGCACACTGTTCAAGATGAATGCGCCTAAATGGAATGAAGGGAAACCGAACGCCAGAAAACTGTATCTCCACGAATTAGGCCACGAACTTTTGAAACCGTATGTAGAAGAGCGAACGGGCCATGGATTTGAAAGGACTCCAGTTGCCTATTATTTGCGCGATGGGGGAGATCCTAGGAAAGAAACTGGAGGTAAACAAAATTGCTACAAATGAAGAACCAATTGGGAAAGCAAGGTGCTGCTTATGCTTGAAGAATGCAAGTAACCAGAGAGCAAGAGACAACATCACAAAAACCAAGTTAACATGTGGAAGCTGTGCGCGCCATCTGTGTAAGACTCATTCAGAATCAACCATTTTGTGTACAGGAGGTAAATGTCATCTGTAAGCGAAAATATTCTCTCCAAGTGAAAAGTGATTTCCGAGAGTTTTCAATGTAAAATATCATGTATTTTAGCAATTATTTTCATTTATGTTTTTGAAACTTTCTCTCAATGACAATTCTGTATTATTCTGTTAATAGATTGAATAGTGCATAGAAACTTTAGGCAGCCTTTGTATTCAATTACAAACCTTCTTATCTTGTTTACACAAACTTTCATTGACCAAGATTTGAACATTCTTGGTTGTTATATTCACCTTATGAGTGTTAAAAAATTAAGCTTTCAATTATGTTGTCACTATTTCCTGTTAAACTAATATCTCAATGGAAGCAGAATTACATAAAATAAATACATATTACAACAAATTACAAGATTTACAATTTATTGTAATATGGGCAAAATTTGCTCTTGGTTGGTGCTCCGTGTAACTTAAAATACCTTGGTGTTTCTAGGGTTAATACTAGTAGATTTGAATGTTGAAATACATACAGTTACAGAGGTTTACAATTAGTCTTGAATACAATCACTGTTCAGTAGATGACGAGCCCTGACCGCTCTGAAAGTGTAAATGTTATGAAATGAAAATACACAAAAAGGGTGTGTGTGCGTCGGTGACCTGTCGCTGGAGCTCTGTGGAGGGAATGCTAGCATAAATTGGCAACGGTGTAAGCGTTCGGGGCAGCACCCTCATGCCGCGGTGGCAGCTATAGGGAACATTCTCGGAATACTTACGAACATTTGAAATTATCACTAACTGACAAAGCTGTGGGATGACCTTGACTTGCCTATTTACATGACGGTCGCAATAGAAAGCGGAGAGCTCTGGTTGGCGTCGGCAGCCTGGCACGGCACGTGGCAGGGTCACTCGAGGAGCGGCGGCGCGACCTCATCTGCATGTGACGGCCGACAGAGGAATTTCTCGTCTCCGGGCGGGCGAGGCCGGCGTGTGCCGGTCCAGAGCGGACAGGCGGCGCGTCACATTCCGGCGTCGGTGCTACACGGCTGCCCAGCGCCAGAGCACGCCGACCGGCGCCGTGTGCCCGCTCCGCTACTCGCCGCGCCACCCCGCTCCATGCCGTGCCTTGCCGTGTGTATTGAATCGCAGTAGGTCGCCGCGGGCATCACTGGGCGGCGCTGCTCAGATATTGGCAGCCCAGAGGTCGCCGGGATGCATACCGAACAGGCTTAAAGGCGACGGCTGGGGCGGCCGCAGCTGCGAGCGGGAAGGCGGGTCGCTCCGGCCCGCCTGCTTGTTGCGGACGCACTGCACCCTGTTCAGCGCTCAGCCGTCGTCGGCGAGCCTCACAACTGTCCCGACAGCTGCTCACTTTTCGCACTGTACAGACGACGAGGAACAATAGTTAGTAGCTACTCGGAAAATAAGGAACGATCGGTCGCGGTATGGCAAACACGGTGAAAATCCAATCTGTTTTATTTGAAACACCATTCAGCTACTTCTCTACATAGTCGCCGTTGCGACAAATCCCTTAAATAAAGTGTAGCTGACGGGCTCCTCAAGAGCTCCTGCTATCAATACTGCTACGACCAAGCCGTAAATAGCGATGATACCAGCCATGACAACGGGGATTATAGACTTCGTAATCAGCTCTGGTCGCATTACAGACATCGCTGCAATACCCGCACCGGACTTCGCAGTTCCGTATGCTGCTCCCAGAGAGCTGAAAATTATTGCAGAAGCAGCCCCCATTACTCCAAAGAAAGGGCCGTAGATTGGACGATCTTCTCCTAACGCCATTTTTGCTGAGTATTTTCTGAACAATCACCCACCAGACTCCAAACGGACTACACCACACTACTCAGCCTCTGTCAAATATGGCCGACGTGTATCGTAGCGTTGAACTAACTTTTCAATACCCTCGTCATAGAAGGCTTCCCGACAATTTGCTACGCTGGGCTGCAGCTCGTTGTCTGCCTCTAAATGTCGTCTTCAGAGGCAGCGGTTCATTTGAGCAGAGATGAAAATCCGGGCTGCGTGGTCGTGTACTGTTTCTCCTGGGTGGACCTGAGTTTTTAAAATAATTATAAACTAAATATTACGATAAATTTTATAAATAATCGACAAGTCCGCCAAAGAAGAAGAGATAGAACTACAATAGACATGTTATTCTATGGACTCTTGCGCTTCTATGCATGAACTATCTGTCCTTTGTCTTGCACTTATCTTATTTGCTTGGATTCGGATCTAAGAGGACGTTCTTGTGTAACGCTCATCTTGCTGTACTAGCTGATAATGCAAGTTGTAGTTAAAACTCGAAAGATATAGTGTTTATTTTGTCAAAAGAATTTTGTATATGTGGTCAATCTATTGTTAGTCTGATACCGAGACTGTCTTAAGTAGATATGGGTCTTAAAAACCAATTTTCACTGTTAGGCGCCATCTTAGAAAAATCTTTAACGTTTTTCTTTTAGCTCATCTACGAGACGTGCCGTCGGTTAGGACAATTAACTTTATTTCAGATCCCACGAGACTCGAGGCAGCTTCCAATAATTTAACAATTTTATTTGCAGATTTTCTTTATATAACGAGATAACATCCTAGGCAGGAAAGGTCTGGTCACAGGATTTCAGTTCCATTATAGGATTTCATTTATAGATGCTACTCTTGTTATCTTATATTGGTGAATCGAGACGAAACCACGATACGTTACGTATTACAGTAGTGTACATCGAACAGACTTGGCAAATATTCTCTGGTGCAATAAGCACACGACTTCTCACGAGCCTGGAATAATATGTGTAGTTTTGAATAAATAAGAAAAGGACAATTAATTATCGACGATTACGTAACTACTCTGAGAACTGAGCTAGTTTAATACACGTCGGAATAAATTAAACAACATATTACACTGTTGATAATATTCCTTCATTAGTTATTTCTCTTTTATGCTGAGCCATTGGATTAATGTGTGTTTCTTTTTTGCATAAGTCACTGCTCATATTCATTCTATTAAATTACCTTGATAGCAAAGAAAATGAGTCACAAATAAAGAAACATTTATTTTATTACATTACAGTCGGTGGACAAATTCTCACATCGAAAATCCTGCACGAACGTCCTCATTGTCACTACAGTGTGAGTCCGGTAATTGTCATGGAGCCGGCCGCGGTGGACGAGCGGTTCTAGGCGCTTCAGTCCAGAACCGCGCGACTGCTACGGTCGCAGGTTCGAATCCTGCCTCGGGCATGGATGTGTGTGATGTCCTTAGGTTAGTTAGGTTTAAGTAGTTTTAAGTCCTAGGGGACTGATGACCTCAGATGTTAAGTCCCATAGTGCTCAGAGCCATTTGAACCAATTGTCATGAAGTATGAAACGCACGAGAGTTACATTACGTGGAGTTGCGAGATCATGCAAAAACGCACAGCAATCACCCATACTTGGCGAGGGAAACTACACTCCTGGAAATTGAAATAAGAACACCGTGAATTCATTGTCCCAGGAAGGGGAAACTTTATTGACACATTCCTGGGGTCAGATACATCACATGATCACACTGACAGAACCACAGGCACATAGACACAGGCAACAGAGCATGCACAATGTCGGCACTAGTACAGTGTATATCCACCTTTCGCAGCAATGCAGGCTGCTATTCTCCCATGGAGACGATCGTAGAGATGCTGGATGTAGTCCTGTGGAACGGCTTGCCATGCCATTTCCATCTGGCGCCTCAGTTGGACCAGCGTTCGTGCTGGACGTGCAGACCGCGTGAGACGACGCTTCATCCAGTCCCAAACATGCTCAATGGGGGACAGATCCGGAGATCTTGCTGGCCAGGGTAGTTGACTTACACCTTCTAGAGCACGTTGGGTGGCACGGGATACATGCAGACGTGCATTGTCCTGTTGGAACAGCAAGTTACCTTGCCGGTCTAGGAATGGTAGAACGATGGGTTCGATGACGGTTTGAATGTACCGTGCACTATTCAGTGTCCCCTCGACGATCACCAGTGGTGTACGGCCAGTGTAGGAGATCGCTCCCAACACCATGATGCCGGGTGTTGGCCCTGTGTGCCTCGGTCGTATGCAGTCCTGATTGTGGCGCTCACCTGCACGGCGCCAAACACGCATACGACCATCATTGGCACCAAGGCAGAAGCGACTCTCATCGCTGAAGACGACACGTCTCCATTCGTCCCTCCATTCACGCCTGTCGCGACACCACTGGAGGCGGGCTGCACGATGTTGGGGCGTGAGCGGAAGACGGCCTAACGGTGTGCGGGACCGTAGCCCAGCTTCATGGAGACGGTTGGAATGGTCCTCGCCGATACCCCAGGAGCAACAGTGTCCCTAATTTGCTGGGAAGTGGCAGTGCGGTCCCCTACGGCACTGCGTAGGATCCTACGGTCTTGGCGTGCATCCGTGCGTCGCTGCGTTCCGGTCCCAGGTCGACGGGCACGTGCACCTTCCGCCGACCACTGGCGACAACATCGATGTACTGTGGAGACCTCACGCCCCACGTGTTGAGCAATTCGGCGGTACGTCCACCCGGCCTCCCGCATGCCCACTATACGCCCTCGCTCAAAGTCCGTCAACTGCACATACGGTTCACGTCCACGCTGTCGCGGCATGCTACCAGTGTTAAAGACTGCGATGGAGCTCCGTATGCCACGGCAAACTGGCTGACACTGACGGCGGCGGTGCACAAATGCTGCGCAGCTAGCGCCATTCGACGGCCAACACCGCGGGTCCTGGTGTGTCCGCTGTGCCGTGCGTGTGATCATTGCTTGTACAGCCCTCACGCAGTGTCCGGAGCAAGTATGGTGGGTCTGACACACCGGTGTCCATGTGTTCTTTTTTCCATTTCCAGGAGTGTATTTTCTAGACATTTTTACGCTGTCACTGTGCGCTCAGAACTGAGAAGAGCGACGTCACGCTATCTAGTGGCATACTGGAGATACTGTCTAACACATCTGTGCAACGCTTCATCGGATTTTCACTTTGGTTTCCATTTCGCAAACGATCGTCCCTTACTTTCCGAATAGCCCTCTTACACACACAAGCACATCTCGCTCGACTTGTAAACTACAGCTAACGAATCCTCAAAGGATTGTATTAACAGGTCATGTCACTATGAGCAGTTTCAGCAAATATAATCGTTCAAAATCAACAGTTTCTCACTTCAGTACCGACAAAGCAAAAGTCACAAGGAAAGCAAATCGACCACATGTTGCCAGAAGGAAAACTCGCAGGACAAAAATGGAGTAAAATATGTAGCATAGTGGACATTGTTGCTTAGTACCAAGCTGAGAATGTAAAATAAAGAACATGTGTTACGGGAAAGCTGTATGTCAGCTCCCTGGTAACCTTTCACTCAATATTACTTAAATACACACATCAAAAAAAGTTTATCATCAGCCCGGTTCCCAGAACTCCTGAAGATAGACGTTGTCTGTGGATGTTATATCACAGACGCAGTCCATTTGAATGTTCAGAGATGTCACTAAACCTGCCCAAAGATATAAACTACCATGCATGAGCAGCCCCTATTAGACGAAGTGGGTCCGACAGCCGATCAGTTCCAGTCATTTCACGACGAAGGAGGTACACGACTCATACTGCCTGTAGTTCAACCATGTCTAAACGGTCAATACCGCGGTTCGATCGCGTCCGCATTTTTACTTTTTGCCAGAAAGGACGCTCAACAAGTGAAGTGTCCAGGCGTTAAGGAGTGAACCAAAGCGATGTTGCTCGGACATGGAGGAGATACAGATAGACAGGAACTGTCGATGACATGCGTCGCACAGGTCGGCCAATGGCTACTACTAAGTGAATGACAGCTACCTATGAATAATGCTTTTCGTGCAGCCTCAGAACATCGTGTTACGACTCAAATTGTGCGCAGTAGGCTGCATGATGCGCAACTTCACTCCCGACGTCCATAGCGAGGTCCATCTTTGCAGCCACGGCATCATGCACCGCGGTACAGATGGGCCCATCAACATGCCGAATGGACCGCTCAGGATTGGCATCACGATCTCTTCACCGATGAGTGTCGCATATGCCTTCAAGCAGACAATCGTCAGAGACGTGTTTGGAGACAACCCGGTCAGACTGGACGACTTCGACACACTGTCCATCAAGTGCAGATAGATGAAGGTTCCCTGCTGTTTTGGGGTGGCATTATGTGGGGCCGACGTACGCCGCTGGTGGTCATGGAAGGCGCCGTAACGGCTGTATGATGCGGGACTGCCATCCCCCGACACCGATAGTGCAACCATATCGGCAGCATTTTGGCGAGGCATTCGTCTTCATGGACGACAATTCGCGCCCCCATCGTGCACATCCTGTAAAAGACTTCCTTCAAGATAACAACATCGCTCGACTAGAGTGGCCAGCATGTTCTCTAGACATGAACCTTATCAAACATGCCTGGCATATATTTAAAAGCCGGACGTAGTGGCCGAGCGGTTCTAGGCGCTACAGTCTGGAAACGCGCGACCGCTACGGTCGCAGGTTCGAATCCTGCCTCGGGCATGGATGTGTGTGATGTCCTTAGGCTAGTTAGGTTTCAGTACTTCTGAATTCTAGGGGACTGATGACCTCAGAAGTTAAGTCCCATAGTGCTCAGAGCCATTTCAACCATTTAGATTGAAAAGGGCTGTTTACAGTCGACGTGACCCACCAACCACTCTGAGGGATCTTCGCCGAATCGCCGTTGACGAGAGCGGCAATCTGGACCAACAGTACCTTAATGAACTTGTGGACAGTATACCAAGACGAATACAGGCATGCATCAATGCAAGAGGACGTGCTGCTGGGTATTAGAGGTACCTGTGTGTACAGCAATCTGGACCACCACCTCTGAAAGTCTGACGGTATGGTGGTATGACATGCAATGTGTGGTTTTCATGAGCAATAAAAAGGGCGAAAATGATATTTATGTCGATCTCTATTCCAGTTTTCTGTACAGGTTTCGGAAGTCTCTGAACCGAGGTCATACAAAACTTTTTTTTATATACGTATAAAATTTTCTTTTGCATCTTTCTTCTTCTCGTCCTTCCCGAAGTAGTGACGCTTTGGAAAATACGTGTAGTCGCTATCGTCAACGAAATTTGTAATCAAAAGGGGCCAAATGATTTAGATGTACTGGCAGTGAGGTGTGATGTAAGTCATACACTGAAAAAGGCAATCACCACACTGATCGCACTCAATGAGCTTAAGTTGTTGTTATGGTAATCAGAAACTAAATTCTAATTACCCAAGTCAGGTGTGAGGAAATAATGAACGAAGGGCCGCATGAGGCCCGCTAATGGTTTCTGTGCGATACACGGAGACAGTCATGATTTTTGTCTGAGAATTTATACCTTTTCTGAAATGCAAAGTTAGCTTATTCATGCAATCATTTTGAATGGCGAGGGCCTCCATTAACCTCTGCTTCTACAAAGTCGTCTTCGAGCCAAAACTGTTGCCCACCTCTGACCTAAGTAATTTTTTAAAACAATTCAAAGTGAATGTCGGAACTTCAACAATAGTATGAAAGTGATGGATTGTTACTCACCGTTAAGATAACAAGTTGAGTTAGAGAACGAAAATACTGTTCCACAATGAGCTTTCATCCGAAACCTTCTTCAAGAAAGAATGGAAAACACACGTGCATTGACGAAAACAGGCAGGCGTCATGCACACGCCAGACTGTGGCCAGAGATTCGGGTCACTTGTAAGTCAGGTTTACCTACTTGTGTGAAAGCGCATGTGTTTTCCTTTCTTTTTTGAACGAGGCTTCGGACGAAAGCCCTATGTGTAACAGTCTTTTTGTTGTGCCTTTCTGAAACTCAACGTGTCATCTTTACGGTGGCTGAGTAATTATTTCTTATCTCAAAGTTCTCTACATAATTTTGGCACTAAAGATTTGGGAAACGCGGTATAATGTAAAATTACCCTATGTAATAACTTTCAAGCAAGAGGCCTGTCGTCATAGTTCAAACGTTATGCTCACTGACTTACATAAAGTTTGAAGACGACATTTTAGCTTTCTTTCAATGATATTATATTTAACACTAAAACTGCTACATGACTGAAACTTGTTGGCAAAAATCGTTACAGCAGTAGCCCCGTTGGTTACTTACTCTTTTGCCTCCTGTTAAAAAGAAAACTTTTGTTTATGTACTGTAGACGATTATTAATTTTTTAGAAAATCAGTCAGATTAAAGTTTGCTGTACGGAGGGGTTTAAGTGCAGCATAGATTTAGAAACGTCAGATATTTGTTTTGGGCAGTCTGCTATGAGTAAAACGAGGGTTTGTGTTTGATACAGGCGTTTCAAAGAAGGCCTTGGGCGACCCACCGTCTCATCAACAGATGAGAGACTGCAGAAATTGAAAAGATCACTGAATGACAGTGATAGAAATGATTGATGATGTTTGGCATATCAGTTGCCTAATACTATGAAATTTTCAGATTTTTTGGGTATTAAAGATGCTATTGCAAAATTTGTTCCAACATCGTCAAATGTAGAACAAAAATATCGACAGATGGAAGTTGCTCAGAAGACCCTAGGTGAAGTTAACAACAAAGGATGACTGCTGAAACGTATCGTAATATGTGACGAAACATGGACTTACCGGTACGTCGTCGAAACTAAGACCCAATCATCCCACGGAAAGCATTGCGAAGACTGAAGAAACCTCCATAACTGATGTCAAATGTGAAGGTTACGCTCACTACGTTCCAAATGTTGGTATATTGTACCATGTGTCCGTTTCTTGTTCGTGACTTTTAGGGAAAAACAAAACTTGAATGCCACCCCAGCCTCCATATTAGCTTGACATTCTCGTATGTGATGTTTTTTTCAGTTCCCAGAAATAAAGGAAACCTTAAAGGCTTGCATGAGATTAAAACACATCCAGGAGAGATTTAAAGGTATTCCAATAAATTGAATTCCAGAAGTGTTTCGGTGACTGGAAAACGCGCTGATATAAGCGGGCAGTGTCTAATGGAGATTATTTTGTAAAGGGTGCCATTAATATAGAAGAATAAATAAAATTTTGGAGAAAAGACTGCTATTTTTTGAACACACGTTGTACGTGACAGAATCCAAGAACCAAGGAGCAAGATTCAAGACGTCTAACTTCGAGTCCTCATCTAGGGACAAATTTGAAGTTTCCAGAATGAGATTTTCACTCTGCAGCGGAGTGTGCGCTGATATGAAACTTCCTGGCACATTAAAACTGTGTGCCCGACCGAGACTCGAACTCGGGACCTTTGCCTTTCGCGGGCAAGTGCTCTACCAACTGAGCTACCGAAGCACGACTCACGCCCGGTACTCACAGCTTTACTTCTGCCAGTACCTCGTCTCCTACCTTCCAAACTTTACAGAAGCTCTACTGTAGAAGTAAAGCTGTGAGTACCGGGCGTGAGTCGTGCTTCGGTAGCTCAGTTGGTAGAGCACTTGCCCGCGAAAGGCAAAGGTCCCGAGTTCGAGTCTCGGTCGGGCACACAGTTTTAATCTGCCAGGAAGTTTCAAATTTGAAGTTGTTACTCTAAGTAGATTCCACACGTTGTCTGGAATGCTATCATCCCAGGCGTCGTATTTGTGTGTCATGAAAGGTTGTATTTGCTTTTCGCGTGAAGTATTGCTTCGTTTCACGATTGGTTTGACAAGCATAATAGGGGTTTGAAGTTAACGAGAAGTGAGAAACTGGTGATGTTAACAATGTAGCAGACAGGCCCGGCTTTACTGGTTAGGGCACCGCCAAATCTCTAACGCACAACATGTTCACTTACTGTGTTATCGCACACCTGACGCTTTCGCTGGACTAACGAATTAATGCGACGCCAGACTCCCAGCTGGGGCGATGCATCATCACCAAAGTGATGGATTCTCCTGCGTAAACGGTAAGCAACAAATAGGGACCACTTTATATGATTCATTGGTCTGTTTTACACAGTTCATTGCACAGATCCTACTGGCTGAGGGGTGGAAAATTAGTCAACTGCAAATGATACATAGAAACGTGCTCTGAAATGCAACTCTCTCGAGTAGGGTGAACAACGATTTCATACGTCGTCGATATAGCCAGAGAGACAGGTGAAGATTTCAATAACAATAAAGAAGTAGGTCTAACATAACGTTGTACAATGATTACAGTTTGACATCTTTATTGTTAATGGAATAATTTATGTAAAATGTGGCACCAGAATGTATGAGTTTTGGGAAACTGAGCATTAAATTTTAGTTCTGTACTAATAACTTCAGTCCTAGAAACTAACAACTAGTTAATGATGGTATTCTGGCTTTGGAAAGAAGCTCCAATTACACAGATGAAATACTTGCTAGCTTTGTAGTACTACATTTCCTTAATCAAGTCCCGTTTTAAATTAAAATCTAAATTCTGATTGTCATTCATTAAACTGTGTGTAGAGCTAGGCTTAAACTCTGCGCTTTAGTTGCAATATTCCAATGGTAAATTTTAATGTTTTTCCAGCGCACCAGTTGTTAGTGATGTTTCCCGCTTTCTTGCAGGAAGATAGAGCACAACTAAAATCCTAGAAAAACTTCCTGGCGACACCATCTATTGCTAACACATTTAAGGAAACTAGAAATTTCAAGTTTTATTCAACTGATGTTCAGCCTGGAACGCTCATTGACGTATAATAGCGCAAAAGCTCAAGAATATCTAATAACACATGAAATGACTGAGGTGGCGCAATGGTTAAACATTGAAATCAGATTCTGATGGAGCGGAGCTTAAATCGGCGACAAAACGTCCAAATGTTGATTTTTCGTTGTTCCTCTAAACCACTGACTTACAATTTGCACATTATCACCTCCTGGAGGTGTATTCACTTTTCTAGATTGGCAGCAAAACGAGTTGGACCTAGAGAGTGTGTCACTATAAAGAAAACGAGCGCTGTGAGGGAACAGACGAAACGAGAATTGTATTTTCGAAACTTGGGTAAGATAATACAAGACAGCTGAGTGGTACTAATCAAAATTATATTTCTAATAGTAGTTTAAAAATGAGAACACAACAAGAAATGTATAAAAATTAAAATGCTTTGAAGCATAACTTTGTGAGCATTATTACTTAAAGTTCCACAACCCACTATACTGTGAGCAGGTGTTGTGTTTTGGAATCAGTATGGGCACATCCAGTAGACGGCCCCAGACTGTGTAAATAAATGTTACAAAGAAATGTTGCGACAAGGGAATTCCGCTAGGCGACTCGGTGCTGACATCTTTGGCATTACCGACGCAACGGTCCCGAAACTGTTGAAGATGTGTGTGCTACAAAAGGTTGTGCCTCCTTTTTGCGACGTCTAGTCAGTGATAGCACAGTGCATTTTAGAAGAAAATTTTCTCTGGAAGGCCGAGAAAAGGAGAGGTCATGATTAGCGTAGTGAACACTTGATACATAATTATAAATTTCGCATGTAAGTGGACAACTGCCATTTAGTTTCACTTCAGATGATTTTGTAAAACTGCATTCTGACGAAGCGAGTAAGTCAAATTAAATTAGATGTACGAAATTTTGAAACATTAATTATTTCCAAAGCGGCTGTCCATCCCATCAGAAATTATTGTTGCATTCATAATTTACCATTTGGAACAGTGTTGTTTATTGGTGCTCAAAACAGTGTTCAGCGGGCATTAAAATACCTTTTTGTCAACTGTCAGTTGAAAATGTCAGGTGCTACAATATATTTTCAATGTTACGATAGCTACGCCTTAATTGACCGCGTTTAAACTAAAACTAACGATGTGGTGGTAACTTTTACGTAAAATGAAGGTGGAGTGAGGAGAAAGGAAGGGAAAAACTGATGACATCAGCTGCATCGGCGCTTTGTGCAGAATCATCGGCGATGAGCTGAAATGTGTGCCGGAAGGGTACACGCCCAAAAGTGTTTCGATACGCCGCCGCTTCCACTCTCTTACAGAGGAAGACGGTACCGCTCAGCCCAATTCGCATTATCGACAAAGACGACAGCAACGTCTTTGTACTAAGCCAGCAGTGCGAAGATTGAATTTTCAGAACTCTACGTAAAAGATACTATCACTTATAGTTTCACTAAGGGCTCGTATCTTGCCAGAATCAAGTGATACGTTAGTGTTCAGTGACAATCATCAATACTAATGATACTCATGTGGAAATGGACTGTACCATTAAGTAACTCATCTTCTCTATGTTATAATTAAGTGAATTAATACTGTATTTTATATGTTACAGTATCTATTCGACGTCCTCCTGGAGTAACTAAGGAATCCATCACAATACTGACGAGGGTATTTCCGTCCGGTACAACACTTTACATAACTTTTAAAGTCACTTTTCAGAAGCATTATGGGTTTCTCGCGAGTAGGAACTTTGTTATCGTTTTGTTAGATTGAGATAGGCCCGACTCTGTTCTTGATCCAGTCATGATCCAGCTCATGCACCGTGATCCCATTTTTGTTTCGTACTTGCATTCGCTGTGTGTCAGTTTTGACGACTTCACTAGAATATGGTGAACTCTGCTTTCGATATTCTTTGAATGTTTGAATCTTTGTGATGGAGCACACGAGAGTCCATGTTGCATTCCTTAACCTAATCCCGCTGAATAATGATGATTAATATAATGAAAAACAATTTTCCTTGAGTTAGAATTTTGTGTTAAATGTTCCTGAAGTTCACGAGTACGTACCGTTTCGTGAATAAATGTCGATTTTGAATAAACTTAGTTCGTTAAAATTTTCCGCAGTGTGCATACCAGCACCCTATTTTACCTCCTGTGGTCGTTAAGACACGTTTACCCTGTAAAATAAAGATACTAGAGAGCATTCAGTGTGTCGATCTTTCGATGTGAAGTCCAGTAAATTTCCATTGCATGGTTTCTTTGCTGTAGAATGTATAGTCAAATTCTATTAATGTTTGTGACCGCAAATGGCTTGGCATTCAGTGTAAGAGAATTACAAGCACAGTTTTGTTCAATAGGGAGCTCACGGCTATGGAAAGATCCGTGTTATGTAACGAAAATAAGTTCCACCGAAGGTACAGTTACCAGTATTTAGATGGTGTGAATATTTTATGACCAGTGGGCGGCTTTTAACGTATCACGGGACAGAGGTTAAGTCCAGGAGGAAGTACTAGCACTAAAGATAAAAGTCGCTATCAGGGAAAGTATATGGGCTCGAAAAAAACATTCACACCACAATCCTGAGAGAGATCATCTGAAGGTCCGTTATTGCGCCGGTGATGTTCATTTATCTGCAAACCTCTGCACTCCCCCAATGGAGGCTGCTGTGTATGCGACGCCAAATTCGCCCATTGCCTACCGCTACACCAGTCGAGACCAGGAAGACAGTGCATTGTGTACGTGATGTTGCATTTTGGGAAATTATTTGGTGGATGCATTCCAAGCTCTGTCTTCGTCTGCAGTTTTTGCCCTCTACAGCTCCCTCTGGTATCATGGAAGTCATTACCTGACGTTTTAATATGTTCTACCATCCTGTACCTTCTCCTTGTCTGTGTTTTCACATATTCCATTCCTCTCCGACTCTGCGGAGAACCTCCTCATTCCTTACCTTATCAATCCATCTAATTTTCAACATTCGTCTTTATCACCACATCTCAAATGTTTCGATTCTCTTCTTGTACGGTTTTTCCACAGTTCACGCCTCACTACCATGTAACGGTGTGCTTCACACTACATTCTCAGAAATATCTTCCTCAAATTGAGGCCTATGTTTGATACTAATATACTTCTTTTGGCCAGAAATGCCTTTTTTGCCATTACTAGTCTGCTTTTGATGCCCTCCTTACTTCGTCCTTCTTGGTTGTTTTGCTGCCTAGGTATCAAATTCGTTAACTTCAACTGATTCGTGACCATCAATACTGATGTTAAGTTTCTCGCTATTTTCATTTCTGCTTCATCTCATTTGTTTGTCTTTCTTCGATTTACTGTCAGTCCATATTCTGCACTCATACTGTTCAGTCCATTCAGCAGATAATGTAAATCTTCTTCACTTTCACTTAGGATAGCAATGCCATCAGCGAATCTATCATTGATATCCTTTCACCTTGAATTTTAATTCCACTCCTGAACGTTTCTTTTATTGCCATCATTGCTTCTTCGATGTTGAGAAGAAACATTAGGGGCGACAGGCTTCATTCCTGTCTTACTCTCTTTTTAATCCGAGCACTTCGCTCTTGGTCGTCCACTCTTATTATTCCCTCTTGGCTCTTGTACATGTCGTATATTACGCGTCTCTCCCTATAGCTTTCAACAATTTTTCTCAGAATTTCGAACATCTTGCACCATTTTACATGGTCGAACCCTTTTACCAGGTCGAAAAAGCCTATGAACGTTCAAACGCGCTTCTCCTAGGAAATAGGGAAACAATAGGAAGGACTGGACCCCTTTCGTTATCACTCGTTTTATTTAACAATAATAACAACAAACTCCTTTAAAACAACAATATCTTAAGCCTGATTGCTTTAGGTAATAAGAACGGTAAGCCACACGAATTTAGTGAATCTGCTACCAATGTCTTATTATGAAACTAAGTCTATCTCATATATAAGAAAATTTTAAAACCACTGACAATTATGCTCCTGAAAGCTTAAATTAAGACACAATATTTCTGGCAAGTCTTCGGACACTGAGAACTGATGCTCTCAAAAACATTTACCTACATAACAACCTGCCAGAGATGCACCCAATAAATAGCAGGATGAAGGTGATACAAAGGCACTTGTTTCACAGTCAGGAGTCAATCAATATCACTAAGGTTTTAGACTTCGGCTCCAAGGCTCTGTAACACAATTAGCCAGCGCCAAGTATTACTAAGAGTGGCACTGCAACAAACTTTCACAATCGTATGTTGTTCTTGAGACAAGATTTAATAAAAATAATAAATATAATAAATACCCGAGAAAATATAATTAGCGCCAGACTTAATTAGCTAGGAATGACTCCAGGTCACTCGAAGGCAGAACGAAACCTCAACTTCGAGAAGCCAAGGCCGCAGGCGGAAGGCGGCAGTTCGTACAAGACCCACTTCTCGAGCTTCGACCCGAAGTCATCTCCCGCTATCCAGGATTTCATAGCCCCGGTATCCATAGGTGAAAAGGTAGCGCTTACTCCAAAACACCAGCCAGTCAGCTGTAACATTAAACAAGCGCACAGAACAGGTCATCACGGACAATGCAAAAAACCACCAAAAGATATTAAATAACCTCTTAAATTATTCACTAATAAAGCGGCACACTGCCTTTGCCCCACTACGAATGAACTGCACAGGCAAAGTATAGTCAACAGCGCAATTCTTATCAATAACCTTAAGGAGAATTGCTTGCTATTAAGATATTTAAAATAACTTGCAATTATTAGTAAGGCCAACGGGCCCTCCAATATTAGTCACAATTAAATTACGTGAACTCTAATGCTCCACTGTTCAGTGAAAACCGTAACGAACACACTTCTGAAAATTTCATTATAAGCTTTACTGGGACTCGCTGCGCTAAGGCTACTAAACACTCGAATGCAATATATTTGATGAACAGATTAAGGCCTTGCAGCTGATTACGTATTACATCAAACAACAAATTCCCACGAGCTGGCGGCCTGGGTGGCCGAGTGGTTCTAGGCGCTACAGTCTGAAACCGCGCGACCGCTGCGGTCGCAGGTTCGAATCCTGCCTCGGGCATGGATGTGTGTGATGTCCTTAGGTTAGTTAGTTTAAGTAGTTCTAAGTTCTAGGGGACTGATGACCTCAGAAGTTAAGTTCCGCAATGCTCAGAGCCATTTTGAACCCACGAGCTGGAAGAGGACGCTCGTGCATTATATTAATATTTAACACCTGTCTTAAGCACCAT
Source organism: Schistocerca nitens (assembly GCF_023898315.1). Lineage (NCBI taxonomy): Eukaryota > Metazoa > Arthropoda > Insecta > Orthoptera > Acrididae > Schistocerca > Schistocerca nitens. The sequence goes on from NC_064614.1 coordinate 778,094,680, forward strand.
GAACTATTCATAGGCACACCATTACTTCCATGGTAACAGCAACGCGCTTATAGTTACCAGAAGCGAGCCCTCAACAACTTCACACTCATGCCCTAATCGCACTTAACTTTTCGCTGGACGTCCGATATGGCTTGCGTCGGGAACAGAAGGTCGCAATAAGCAGACGACGACCGTAAACGGCCGTGTCCGGAACTAGCAGCCCGCAACCCGAGGCAGCAACAAACCTCCTCACAGGCGACAGGGAAGGCTCTCCACCAAGCTGCCCCACACACGTGGTCGGTTCCCTCTCCATTACAAGCGCACTCCGGCCTCAGAAAACATCGAACGCCAACTGTCACGTTCTTCGCGAGAGCCTCTACTTAACTCCTCCGGCAAAGGTAAGTCAGGTAAGACTCAGTACGCGTCACAAGCAAAGATAAGAGCGCGAAGACGAGGTACTTGCAAATACGCTGGCGCGCCAGCAACGCCACGGCTCAAACGTCTCTTGATTTTTCTTTAGTCTTATTTCCAATATCTAACGCAACGTCAGAGTTGCCTCTCTCGTGTCTTTACCTTTCCTAAAGCGAAACTGATCGTCATCTAACATATCCTCAATGTTATTTTCCATTCTTCTATTTATTATCCTGGTCAGCAACTTGGATGCATGAGCTGTTAGCCTGGTTGTGCAATAATTATCGCACTTGTCAGCTCTTGCAGTCTTCGGAATTGTGTGGATGATATTTTTCCGAAAGCCGGATTGTATGTCCCCAGAGTCATAGATTCCGTATACCAAACTGAATAGTCGTTTTGTTGCCACTCCCCTAGCGACTTATCACTAATTTGAAAACGGAATTTAGGATAACAACATCCCGAGCAGCTGTACTCGAAGAACGATAACGACAACGGAGAAGAGAGGATGCAATGAACTGAAACATTTGTTTCTGAAGTGAACGCGCCAAACACGACAAAAAATATCAAAATGGTTCTGTGTAGAACTGTCATCAGAGTCAGTTCAGCTATGAACTTCCTTCCGAAATAGCGCTATCCACGAAAGACAAGAGAAACAATGTGTCGACATTGCATTCAGTTAACAGTGCAACACAAACCTACGCGATTGATATTGCTTTATCAGTGGACGAACGATTAGCAGACAAATTCTACATTTGCTTGCAAGAAACAGATGGAATATTTGGACCACATGTGTGAAGAAAAGTAGAAAAATGGTGCCCTCCAAATGTCTTAGCAGATGCAAGTGTGAACGAGAAGATGACGAAGTCTTCACAGGTATTTATTGTTATGATATGTACATTGCGTTTGGCTTATACAGTGACATCTGCAGTGACATCTAGATTATGTTTGCAGAGTCTTAAAGAAACGAGACACTCACAAGCAGACTGAGGGGGTACGCAATGGTTTTCTTACTGTTGTTGTTGTTGTTGTTGTTGTGGTCTTCAGTCCTGAGACTGGTTTGATGCAGCTCTCCATGCTACTCTATCCTGTGGAAGCTTCTTCATCTCCCAGTACCTACTGCAACCTACATCCTTCTGAATCTGCTTGGTGTATTCATCTCTTGGTCTCCCTCTACGATTTTTACCGTCCACGCTGCCCTCCAATGCTAAATTGGTGATCCCTTGATGCCTCAGAACATATCCTACCAACCGATCCCTTCTTCTAGTCAAGTTGTGCCACAAACTCCTCTTCTCCCCAATTCTATTCAATACCTCCTCATTAGTTATGTGATCTACCAATCTAATCTTCAGAAATCTTCTGTAGCACCACATTTCGAAAGCTTCTATTCTCTTCTTGTCCAAACTATTTATCGTCCATGTTTCACTTCCATACATGGCTACACTCCATACAAATACTTTCAGAAATGACTTCCTGACACTTAAATCAATACTCGATGTTAACAAATTTCTCTTCTTCAGAAACGATTTCCTTGCCATTGCCAGTCTACATTTTATATCCTCTCTACTTCGACCATCATCAGTTATTTTGCTTCCCAAATAGCAAAACTCCTTTACTACTTTAAGTGTCTCATTTCCTAATCTAATACGCTCAGCATCTCCCGACTTAATTCGACTACATTCCATTATCCTTGTTTTGCTTTTGTTGATGTTCATCTTATATCCCCCTTTCAAGCCGCTATCCATTCCGTTCAACTGCTCTTCCCTTTGCTGTCTCTGACAGAATTACAATGTCATCGGCGAACCTCAAGGTTTTTATTTCTTCTCCATGGATTTTAATACCTACTCCGAATTTTTCTTTTGTTTCCTTTACTGCTTGCTCAATATACAGATTGAATAACATCGGGGAGAGGCTACAACCCTGTCTCACTCCTTTCCCAACCACTCCTTCGCTTTCATGCCCCTCAACTCTTATAACTGCCATTTGGTTTCTGTACAAATTGTAAATGGCCTTTTGATCCCTGTATTTTACCCCTGCCACCTTCAGAATCTGAAAGAGACTATTCCAGTCAACATTGTCAAAAGCTTTCTCTAAGTCTACAAATGCTACAAACGTAGGTTTGCCTTTCCTTAATCTAGCTTCCAAGATAAGTCGTAGGGTCAGTATTGCCTCACGTGTTCCAATATTTCTACGGAATCCAAACTGATCTTCCCCGAGGTCGGCTTCTACTAGTTTTTCCATTCGTCTGTAAAGAATTCGCGTTAGTATTTTGCAGCCGTGACTTATTAAACTGATAGTTCGGTAATTTTCACATCTGTCAACACCTGCTTTCTTTGGGATTGGAATTATTATATTCTTCTTGAAGTCTGAGGGTATTTCGCCTGTCTCATACATCTTTCTCACCAGATGGTAGAGTTTTGTCAGGACTGGCTCTCCCAAGGCTGTCAGTAGTTCTAGTGGAATGTTATCTACTCCCGGGGCCTTGTTTCGACTCAGGTCTTTCAGTGCTCTGTCAAACTCTTCACGCAGTATCATATCTCCCATTTCATCTTTATCTACATCTTCTTCAATTTCCATAATATTGTCCTCAAATACATCGCCCTTGTATAGACCTTCTACATACTCCTTCCACCTTTCTGCTTTCCCTTCTTTCTTACTATAATTTCATATATTTATTTAGCGTATGGTTCAAATGGCTCTGAGCACTATGGGACTTAACATCTATGGTCATCAGTCCCCTAGAACTTAGAACTACTTAAACCTAACTAACCTAAGGACAGCACACAACACCCAGTCATCACGTATTCAGCGTATGGATTTGGTATAATATATAAAAGTAGTATCTTCAAAATAAAGTGATAGAAATTCAAAATGTAGTCACAAGGATGAAACAGAACATTCTATAGTGTATAAACAAATTTATATTTTGAAGTTAAGACAGTGAATCCAATCCAGTGCAGAGACTGAAACGTCAAAACTTACATTTTACTCCTGGATGTTATGTAAGGCAGCATTCCGTGACAACGTGGTGAACAGCCTGACGATGTTCCCGGCAGATCAGTTGTTCGGTTATCCACCATTTGTAAAATGAGTCACAATGGATGGCCATGTGATATTCTCATTCTTTTGAGTGTTTTCCATAATTGGCGAGGCAGTTACATTTTTGTTGTGAAGTAGAGTCGGTAGTGAGCGGAGCCTGAACCGGTTTCAGGACTGCCCAATGTTCTCTCCACGTATCGTTAATTTTGAAATTTCCCCACAAACGTAGTTCTGCTAATTGTGGTGGGGAAGCAGTGTTGACTATGTCACTGTGCTGTGAAAAGTGCGGATTGGCTACAATTTTGTTGTATTCCTCTACCATTCTTTCCTGTCTGCTAATATGAGGAGGAGTGGAATGGCTCAAAAGAGGTAACCAAGAAAGGGGAGCGCTAATTGTTATCACTATCTCATTCCGTTTGGCATGAATCTTCGTCACGTGGCGGTTATTTAACCAGAGCGGAGCGTAATATTAAGCAACCGAGTACACAAGCCTAAGTGCTGACGTTCTGTGGGTGGTTGCGTTCCCAAGTAGTACTGCACAACTTACGGATTATATTGTTCCTGGTGCCGAGTTTCGCTATGGTGCTTCTTAGAGGCTTTTTAAAAGATAGTGTTCAGTCCATTATTATTCCTAATTATTTTGAAAAGGATTATAGAGAACTAAATTATTGTTGAACTATACTTGGAAGTATAGAAGTGCTTGTATGTTGCAGAGGTGAAAGTCAGCACTTCAGCTTTGGCCTTTTTGGCAAAGTATTTCCGCAGTTCTGTAATATCTTTCGATGATACTGCATCCCTCTATGAGCTTACTGTGGTAGGCAAGCGCATTGCTGTCGGCATATATAAATTCTGTAAAAGTCGTACTTGATCAACCCAACACGTGTAGATTAAACAAGTCTGGGGCGAGTACTGAGGAAATACATTATTTAAATGCCTCAATTCACTCTGACTTTTAGCTGTTACTGTTTGGAAAGATCTGAGCACGTTATTTACTAATCGTTGAGCATTTCATAAATAAGACCTTCCTTCAAACCGTGGTGATAAAAACCATTGTGGTTTTCAACCGCTTCATAAACTCTGACTCAAAGTGTGTTGCTAGGCTGAGTACTTGGTCGACACCATTGCGATGGGGTTTCAATCTAGTCTTTTTTGCGGGCACGTATTCTAGCATCAAGGGGCCTATTTGCTCTAGAATTATTCTTTAAAGGGGTTTGTAACATGAACTCAATAGGGCTATAGGACGGTAACTTTCAGGTGGGTTCTTCGATTTTTTCGGTTTCAGTACTGCGATGACTTTCGATTTCTTGAGCGCCTTAGGGATGTATCTTGTTTGCAGGATGACAGAGGAAAATTTGCTTGGCCATGTTCTTGTATGTTTTCCAGATTTCTTTAGGAATTCGCGGTGGATTCCATCAAACCTGGGACCTTTGTCCGGCTTAATGTTTTATACTCCTTTAGTTACATCATCGCCAGTAAGAGTCCTGGAGTACACAGGATGAGGTGTTGTTGCATTCAGCTGTATTTAAATATCTTTGTTATACTGTTTATTATATGGAACTTTAGAGAGCATTGTAACTCGCTCTGCAATTTGGTCTACCGATATTCCTCAAGGTTGGCGTACAAGTGGGTTAGAACCACCTAGTTTCTTAAGAAGACTCGAAGCTTTCATACTTGACTCTTTCATGTTCATGTTGTTGCCTGTTACCATTTTTTGCGACGTTCTATATCTAGCTGGGCAAGCGAATATGTAAAAGTAATCTGTGACTCTTCAAATGTGAATTAATTTCCGTGTAAACAAAAGATTTTAGCTTCTGTAGTGAGATCTCTCGTTTCCTTCACACACTCTTACCGTCCGATGTAGGCGTACGCTTGCGTCTACCTTGTCCTAAACCGTACTTATCTGTTTCAATGTCAATTTGAGACGAGATAACGTGAAAGTCTTGATAAGGTGTTGCACCTGATCGGCCCATTGCAGCAGCCTACATGCGAATTTGCATGTTCAATCATACAACCTTCCCATCATTATCTTTTCACGATTTACGAAGTCCGATCACAATTTGTTGTATGTATGATTGTCCACGCCAGCACTGGCGATTCAAATCTTCATTACCGACGCACTATCTAGCATCACTCTATTAATGACTGATCACGAAAACCAGCTACGTCGAGCATTAAGCACAGTTTCTTTTTAGTAATTTTGTTTTCCTTATCAGAACGTCTCGTCTTCGTTATAATATTACTGCTCTGATCAGTTCCAGTAGTAAACATTTTTAATGATGATACGGAGCAGAAATATTATATGCATATTTATTAATTTTCGGTGCTCTGAAATTCTTGGTAAAGCCTCTCAAAAATGTTCAACATAGTGCAACTACACTCCTGGAAATTGAAATAAGAACACCGTGAATTCATTGTCCCAGGAAGGGGAAACTTTATTGACACATTCCTGGGGTCAGATACATCACATGATCACACTGACAGAACCACAGGCACATAGACACAGGCAACAGAGCATGCACAATGTCGGCACTAGTACAGTGTATATCCACCTTTCGCAGCAATGCAGGCTGCTATTCTCCCATGGAGACGATCGTAGAGATGCTGGATGTAGTCCTGTGGAACGGCTTGCCATGCCATTTCCACCTGGCGCCTCAGTTGGACCAGCGTTCGTGCTGGACGTGCAGACCGCGTGAGACGACGCTTCATCCAGTCCCAAACATGCTCAATGGGGGACAGATCCGGAGATCTTGCTGGCCAGGGTAGTTGACTTACACCTTCTAGAGCACGTTGGGTGGCACGGGATACATGCGGACGTGCATTGTCCTGTTGGAACAGCAAGTTCCCTTGCCGGTCTAGGAATGGTAGAACGATGGGTTCGATGACGGTTTGGATGTACCGTGCACTATTCAGTGTCCCCTCGACGATCACCAGTGGTGTACGGCCAGTGTAGGAGATCGCTCCCCACACCATGATGCCGGGTGTTGGCCCTGTGTGCCTCGGTCGTATGTAGTCCTGATTGTGGCGCTCACCTGCACGGCGCCAAACACGCATACGACCATCATTGGCACCAAGGCAGATGCGACTCTCATCGCTGAAGACGACACGTCTCCATTCGTCCCTCCATTCACGCCTGTCGCGACACCACTGGAGGCGGGCTGCACGATGTTGGGGCGTGAGCGGAAGACGGCCTAACGGTGTGCGGGACCGTAGCCCAGCTTCATGGAGACGGTTGCGAATGGTCCTCGCCGATACCCCAGGAGCAACAGTGTCCCTAATTTTCTGGGAAGTGGCGGTGCGGTCCCCTACGGCACTGCGTAGGATCCTACGGTCTTGGCGTGCATCCGTGCGTCGCTGCGTTCCGGTCCCAGGTCAACGGGCACGTGCACCTTCCGCCGACCACTGGCGACAACATCGATGTACTGTGGAGACCTCACGCCCCACGTGTTGAGCAATTCGGCGGTACGTCCACCCGGCCTTCCGCATGCCCACTATACGCCCTCGCTCAAAGTCCGTCAACTGCACACACGGTTCACGTCCACGCTGTCGCCGCATGCTACCAGTGTTAAAGACTGCGATGGAGCTCCGTATGCCACGGCAAACTGGCTGACACTGACGGCGGCGGTGCACAAATGCTGCGCAGCTATCGCCATTCGACGGCCAACACCGCGGGTCCTGGTGTGTCCGCTGTGCCGTGCGTGTGATCATTGCTTGTACAGCCCTCTCGCAGTGTCCGGAGCAAGTATGGTGGGTCTGACACACCGGTGTCAATGTGTTCTTTTTTCCATTTTAAGGAGTGTATCTTTCCTGCCGCAATAAGAGATTCATATGCACTGCCTTCTTAGGAAACGTTTATAAAAGTGTTAGACATTTTCTAGTGAATAAATATAACTTTAAGGTCTCTTTCTCTACAAACAATAGCTTGCAGAGAAGACTTTTTCTAAGAGTAGAAAATACTTGCGACTCGTTTTCCAATTAAGGTGCCTATAAATTAACCTGCAACAGTTGCCCATGTTGTTACACTGATCATCTACGGGTCGCCAAACACACTCTGAAAAATTTGGAAGACGTAGCTATTCCTCACATAGAAGTCAAAGCTATTAGGCTGGATCTTTGGGAAGAATTAAAGATCTATAGACATCTAGACCGCAGAGATGGGAATTTACTAAACGACCAGCTGCAGCTCGCCTGTAGACAATTTCTCGACGGCTTCAAACCCATATTGTTCACAAGAAAAGTCTTCATACGACTGCCGGTAGCCTTTGCGAGTGGTTCATTTCCTCAAAATCCTGTTACATAATTTTTGTGCATTCAGTTTCGTTTGTCAGTTTGTGTTGTACTAAGATGTTGATGCCACTCACTCTTATTATGTATGGCACTATACAGGGACCTATGAATTTCTGCTCTTTAACGTCATTATGTTTAATAGCATACTTATGCACTGGCATTATTACTTTTCGTTCGATGATGTACCGAAAGTCATATTAATCTGTTTAACGTAATTATGCTCGTAGTAAAGTACTTAGGCACAGACATATTTTCTTACGATAACGTGCTGATGGTTGTACAAGGGTCTTAACGTACGGTAGCATATTTTATTTTGTGTTTGTCTTTTTCAATACTTCATTCTATACCCGTGTATTTCTGTAATTCTGTTAGTAATTGGCTGTTTATGCCGCAAAGCGTACTTGTTTATCGACGTATGCGCCTCAAGATTTGTTTGCGTGGTACTCACGACCTCTACTCTCCCTCAGTCGGCATGTAGCTCTTAACATGGTCTGGCATTTTATGTAATTGATTTTACTGATGTGACAATTCCTTGATTTTAGGGCCTTTAATTTTTACAAATGGATGTACAGATCATCGCCGATACATTTCATGTGGATGTGTGAAATCGCTTTGTTAACTGATTGTTTGCTAATGTGAAGTTTGTCAGTACTACTTTGTCTATGTTGATATACGTCATTTTGTTTGTGACATGCCTACACTTGTTGCACGCAGTAAGTTCTGTATGACACGTAATATTAGTCCACGATGTTCTGATTGCAATTTATACTGTCGCGTTGTATGCAGGTTTCTTGCTCTTCTGGGGGGTTTATATACTTTGAAACCATGGTTAAGGTTAATTGAAAACCACCATTTATTGCAACTGGTTGGCTGCCATATTTACCTGCTGAAGGCTCTCTGTATCATCATTCCAGGAACATATTCCCTTCAGAAACTGCGAAGTATATGTCTTTAGGTTGTTGTTTTAACGGCTTTGACAAGTCTGCCGTAATTGTTGGTTTTTGGACGGGACGTGGTGTAGACTGACTGCCGTCCTTGACAGAAAGCATAGTCAGGTGAGTCACAACGACATTTGGCAGTCATATAATATCTTTGGGAATCCAGAATGAGATTTTCACTCTGCAGCGGAGTGTGCGCTGATATGAAACTTCATGGCAGATTAAAACTGTGTGCCCGACCGAGACTCGAACTCGGGACCTTTGCCTTTCGCTGGCAAGTGCTCTACCATCTGAGCTACAGAAGCACGACTCACGCCCGGCCCTCACAGCTTTACTTCTGCCAGTATCTCGCCTCCTACCTTCCAAACTTTACAGAAGCTCTCCTGCGAACCTTGCAGAACTAGCACTCCTGAAAGAAAGGATATTGCGGAGACATGGCTTAGCCACAGCCTGGGGAATGTTTCCAGAATGAGATTTTCACTCTGCAGCGGAGTGTGCGCTGATATGAAACTTCCTAGCAGATTAAAACTGTGTGCCCGACCGAGACTCGAACTCGGGACCGGTCCCGAGTTCGAGTCTCGGTCGGGCACACAGTTTTAATCTGCCAGGAAGTTTCATATCTTTGGGAATATCTTCATATCTCCTGGCTCTACTACGAACGTGGAATTTCATCCAGATACATTCGTTCGAAAGCAAATACTAACCTTGTAAGTGAAATGAAGGAAACTGAGATCTGGCTTGTATAAAAATAAGTAACTCTGGCCTAACATTCGTCAGTTGCTCTGATGGCAGCTTACTGACAACCGGCAGTAGCTACGCGTGTGATTGCACCTTTGATGATGAACGTGTTTGGTATTTGCTGCAGTGCAGCAGGTTGGAGCACGAAGCTTCTTGCTGTTGAGCGACTGCCGACTGGCTGGTCCTGCCGGCGCCCTCGAGTTGTGCTGGTCGCGGATTATCCGGGACGCGTGCCGCAGGCTTTGCGAGTCCCGGCGGCCATCCAGTGCTGGGACGCCGGCCATCAGCGCCGGGTTTACGGCGGGGCGCGGCCGTATCCTGCGACGGCGGTCGCCACGTGCCTCTGAAGCGCCCCGTGACCCGGCAGGCCCGCAGCGGCGCTCCACAACTGCGTCGTAGCGGTTCTCACCGGTTCACTCCGCAACAGCTTACACACTGCCTCATTTACGTGTACCAGGTCGCTTTGTTACTTTGAACCCTGACACGAACAGCCAGTCCAAGAAACGAAGCAGCAAGGTGTGCCGCAGAACTGCCAAGTTTGCAAAGTACAAGAGAGGTACTTACACAAGTGAAACTGCGCGGAAGCGTCATGAGACGTACGTGTAAAACTCATTCCATAAGAGCGTCGCCCACTAAAGTCAATGTTACAGTGCTGCCTGGCACACACATTGCCACTATTGTCGCTGAAATGTTTGCCGATGTTCTTTGTTAATTGCTTTCTTGCAAATTTGAAATTCTCTAAGTTTATTGCATTACGCAAACTAGGTCTACGTTAATCCTGTTTCCTCTGCACGCGACACACACCATATTCGGCGCTCATGACTATGACATTTTGTGTCTTAAAACACCAATCACATCAGATTTGTGATCAGTGCTATTGATGAGTGCTATCTTAATAACAATGCCGACAGAAGCGAGCAAAAGCACGTAGCATAAGAATTGGTACAGCATTACTGGCACAAGAATGTCCCTCTTGCCGTGTGTCGTGGCTTAAGGTGCGCGTGTACATGCAGTGTAGAAGATTTGTCCCCTTCTGGGTTAAACAGAAGAAAGTAGCTGATCTACAGCCTGTATCTACATAATATGCCTTTGCCTGCTTGTAGCCCTTGAAAACTGTCGAATTAAAGTGAAAAACAGAGTTCTTCAGCATCAGTTTTCACCTTTTAACACTGACTATTTCAAATGTCGAAATAGTAGTATGATTTCCGATTACAACATTATCTTAGAGCAGAACTAAAAAAAAATGCGATCAAAAGGAGAATACTGGTGATTTTTTGTAGTACTCAACCTCTCATTACTTTTCGAGAACTGCAGCGAACAGTGGATGCACCAAGTTTTCTTTAATTTCAGTATTTAATTTAATATGTTGATTCTTTGTACCTTGAAACTAAAACAGTTAAATTTTTTCAATCTTAGTTCGAGTTTTACTTTTATTTCAGGGATCAATAGCAATAAAAATCGAAACTCGGTTATTTTAGAAAATGAATATTTCGAGTGGTTTTAATACTCAGGTTAAACTGGTTTCCATAAAGTTGATATCACCGAAAACCGGTTATATCCACGATAACGGACAACTGCAGCATGAATCAAACATTCACTTTCTACATTGATTAACGGAAGCTGATCTTGAAGATCTTGGTGAAGAGGAAGGACCGAACAACAATCACAACAACCCTTAATTGGGATATATTCTGTATTCAAGAATTACAATGCAACATAAATCGAATATTTATCGTTGAAGTCCGGAGCGAAGAGTGCACAAATGTTCGGTATCGCGGTCACATTTTATCGGTCATTAATTAAAGTAGAAGCTATACAAATCAAAGAAATGAAGCCCCTATAACATTGAGACCGTCTCATCGTGTCACCGCAAGGTGGCAGTAGTCCACAAGGTTCTTCCCTGATGGATGTGGACGCCTCGTGTTGTCAATTCTAGTGCACTGACAAAAGTGACGCTCAGTGAGTCTTATGAGTCTTCTTTAAAAACTCGCCTCCAGCAAGAAAACAGCAGGCTGTTATCGTAGGCACGATTTTCTACTGCCATCTTACATGGCCCTATCTACAAAAAGTTGTATCTTACCACTCAGTTCTGGAAGAACTGCCCAGATCTCTTATTTTGCCGATACCTAGCTGGTCGTAGCCGCCAGTTAACTCCGAGGAACATGCCGCTGAGCTGCTGCTGCTGCTAACGATGGAGCTTCTTGAACGGTCTCCTCCGTCTTGGTCACATCATTATAGTTGGAAAGCCGTTGCTTTAAAATTAACGTGGCCCATAATTATTCCTGTACAGAGGCAGAAAAGTGGGGTTACCTGCGTCACACTCTCATCTCCTGGTGTCCACGCAGAAGCAAGGCAGACACGTTTCTTTTACTTTAATTTATAACTTAATTCCCTCATAAAATAAATGTAATCTCACAAGGTACTGTAGGTGGACTTGTTTTGAAAAATAATTGTGTATATTCATCAGCTTATTTCGAAATAATATCCCACGAGACACGAAAAAAGCCTCTGAAGTTCCCTCAGATTTTAATGCAGCTAGATTTCTCGCGCAAAATGGACTTACAAATTTAAACTTCGTTTACATTGATGAGAATCAGAGAAATGACTTATTGTCGTCTCATTTGAGATATTCTGGAGAGGGAGTACGCCGGAGAGGGATTTTAACACCTCTCAGATACATAAATGTATTCACAACTGCGAATATGGATAACTATCGCTATAGAATGGAATGACGACAGCAAAAATTTATGCCGCAGCGGGACTCGCATATCGCGAGCGGTAGCCTTACCTCTTTTTAATCTCATTTTATTCTACATTGTTCGTTGAATTTGTTCGGGGAGGACGTCCGATGACACACGTTCAAGTTCTTCGTTGATCCATTCACTCAGTTTTTTAATTACAGAAGGCAGCCAGCCCTCTGACCGAACTCGCTGAGCTACTGTGAGGCGCCCTTCGACTATCTGTGCAGGAATGACGGCCAGACCCAAACTTCCATATGTCGTTAGCAACGCGTCTACAACCTGTACTAGTACCTCCATTATGTTTATTACTGTACAGGTGAGATGTTTTCCTTGGAAGTCACTTGCCCGATGTCGGAGGGTATATGCGATTTTGCAGCGCCTCTGTTGTCCTGAATTACATATGATGCATTCTAGAGTTGATGGTTATTTATATTCCCGATTGCGAATACATGTAATGTATTTCATAACAGCTGTAGTAGCCGTAGTGTCTTTTCCTTTGCACATATATGCGTGTCTAAAGGAGCATGGCATTGTAATTCAGAGTAACACGGGCACTGCACTATTGTACTCCCTCAGATGTTGGACCTTTGCCTTAACACTGCACAGTCTTACTACTTAGAAATAATTTACGGTAGTTGTCCTAGGAATTAATAAAACCGACAAATTGCAGGAATAGATTCGTGATTGGAAGTGGAACAAAAAAATTGGTACGAATATATGTCCGGAAATGCATCTTTGCCGCGGTAAATGCCGCTGACGAATGAAAGTTCCTCTGACCACGCGGCGTGTGTTCATCGTGAATTACTTATGTGTGATTGACACACATTGGCTGAATGGTCAAAGGGCGAAATGGTGTTTTTTGTACGGCAAGGCAGACGCTACCGGTCGAGAGGCAGCACAACTATAGCAGAACAAGTACCTCCAACCACGTCACACATTTCAAGCCCTTTATGGCCGTTTATGTGATCAGGGTCCTTCCACACAGAGGAATATGCAGGGAGACGGCGGACCGTGCACATACCAGACCTGGAGGACCGGGTTCTACAGGATGTTGAGACGAACCTAGCACAAGCTTCACGTAAGTGGCGCCAACATAGTGTAAACCAAAGTACGATTATGTGTATCCAGCATGACAACCGCTACTATCTTATCAACTGCAACGAGTGCAAGGATTATCAGCAACGGATTTCCCTGTACGGGAGGATTTTGTCGATGGTTTTTACACCAATTTTGGGATTTTTGTCACCAGTCCCCTTTACCGTCGAAGCAACTTTTACCAGAACTGCCATCTTCATAAGTGTCATCTGTAGGGTACAGACCATCCTCGGGGACGGCTGAGGCGTGCCGTCAGCATCGCTTCAGATTAGTGTGTGGGCACGAATTCTTGGTGACAACGTATTGGAACCGCTTATTATTCAACAATGCCTCGAAGGAGGAACGTACCTGGACTTCTTGTGGAATACTCTGTCTGTTCCACTTGAGGACTTGCCTTTCGCAAAACGACAGGTTATGTGGTTTCTGCATGAGTCCAGCAGTGTGCACGCATGCATTGCATCCCATGGATGCCACTTTGAATATCTGTTATGATGCCGATGCGATGCAGTTCTGTACTATACTTCGAGGCAATTTTTTGTCTTTGGACGCATACCGTAATTTTCCGGACCCATGTTCGTAATACCCTTTTTTCCTCCATATCCGGCCAGGAACCTGTCCCTACAGTTTGTCATTTCATTAATGTTCACCCTTTATATGCAGTCTGCACAGTGAAATTGTTAATATGAAAGACTGTCGCCAAAGTGGCGCAACTGCTTTTCTGAAAGTGTGAGGATTACGCCAAATGATTTTACGCCGGATAATTTCCAGTGGTAGTAACCTTCCCTCGAATGGAAACGAGCTATAGTAGGCTTGTTCCGGTGGAAGTAAATTAGCTACCATTTTTCAGGCGGAGAGGTGACAGCGGAGACGAGGCAGCGGCGTGTGTATAATAGGAGCTGTTGCGACTGCGGCCAAGCAGTGCGGAAGCCGCGCAGACAGGTGGCCGGGTCGGCTCCTCTGGAGTGCCGGCCGGCTAGCGCTAGCAGAAAGTAATAAAAGCCCAGGCCGGGCAGCCTCATAAATCTCTGCGAAACTTTTTATAAGGTCGCCGGTGATATTCCATTATCACACCGTTTCTGACGCGGCGACTTCCCTTTCTCTTTTTATACCGACCGTCTATTTACTTCAGGCAGATAAAACGTCGCAGTTCGCTGTTGCTGGTATGATGACAGGGTGAAAATTTTTCGTCAGGGCAAAAATTCTCTATTTTTCCTCCACTGCTCCTTTTGGGTCTAAGCCCCACATTTTTCAGTGAGTAAACTCCACTCTTTCGATGACAAACAATTTAATTTTAATAAATATGTTATCTAGCCACAGATAATTTTATGTTGAATAAGTGAAAATCTGAGTAGGTGCATTATCTGGAAAAGGGTGGCTGCTTTCTTTTGCACTGCTAGGGACAGACATCTAATTTTCATTATTACCTCGAAACCAAAACGGGCTACGTAATTAATTTTTGTTTATTTACTGCTATATGTCAGCAGTCCAGATACACCTGGTTCAAAAATGGTTCAAATGGCTCTAAACACTATGGGACTTAACATCTGAGGTCATCAGTCCCCTAGACTTAGAACTACTTAAACCTAACTAACCTAAGGACATCATACACATCCATGACCCAGGCAGGATTCCAACCAGCGGCCGTAGCAGCAGCGCGGTTCCAGACTGAAGCGCCTAGAACCGCTCGGTCACAGTGGCCGGTCAGATATACCTGGAATACTGGCGCTATAGCAACTTAGAACGCTGCTAGAAGAGACACAACTTAATGGTCCGCCCACTGATATAGTGGAAATGACTTGTGCCATTTCAGTTTTTCTCCTATAGCGGCGTGCTACCGTACTGACGCATCAAGATTCCGCGTGTATCGGAACTACAGACAAGTACCTGCAAACAAACAAAAATTAATCGGTGGAATTACATTTTTCTGCAGACGCACGAGTTTCATCTTTATCGCCTATAGGGATACTAGCTGAAGTTATGAATTAATGTTTGTGCCAAGGCTGGTAGTTGAACCGAGGTCTCCTCCTTACTAAGTAGATGTGCTGTCCGTTCCCCTTCTGAAAAGGTCAGTATTGCCAAGGCTTGGAGATTAAAATTTCTCCATGAAGATGTAATTTCACAAGATCAATGGGTCACCTACGCTTGAGATAAGGGCAGAATTTCTCCTTGACGTACAAAGTT
Organism: Schistocerca nitens; assembly: GCF_023898315.1. Lineage (NCBI taxonomy): Eukaryota > Metazoa > Arthropoda > Insecta > Orthoptera > Acrididae > Schistocerca > Schistocerca nitens. Next base: position 778,110,083 of record NC_064614.1, read on the forward strand.
GGGGTGCTATTGCAATATCAGAAAGTCTCAGCAGTACTGACAATTTAAGAAGGAGGAAAATGGGCTAAAGGTGTGGACTGAAATTTGTGTTAGGCAGGGCATTGGAATAGGGTAGTTTTTGCAACTGTGCAACTCTGCAATGCCACGGTGAGTAGTGTTTGATACATCTGCCAAGTAAGCAGGAGACCTGGGTTCAAGTCCCAGCCTTGTCCCAAATTTCTATTCATTCTGTCATCGAAAACAAACATTAGTAAAGTAAATTTATTTTTTAATGAAGAGCGCCTTCCTCCCACTTACTTTTCATCCAAAGGCTCAAGAAAACTTGCGGAGTGTTTGACAACTATTGTTTGATCAAGTTAAAAATAATCTTATTTTATATTCTTACGTCACAATCACAAAAGCAGCTTACACCCCGTTATCTCTTGAACCATGTGCTCTAAAAATACAAACACGCAAATTTTTATCGATGTCGCTAAATAGAATAGATCAGACTAAATTTTTGGGAGTCGGTGCCAAATATACAGCAAAAATAGAGAGAGAATCAGTCTACTTTTATTGAAAGTTCAAGGAAAACTGGGCACGTGTAAAGATCTTCTGTATATGCACTTTCGAAAACTTTCCCAGTTACTGTAGCATCTTATGGTTTATTTTGTGTTTTCACATGTTTCTTAGCTTGATTGTGATGTTGAAGAACGTATTTTATTGGCTTTATTTTGTTACACATTTATCGCTGGCTTTTATAAGTTTAATTTTATCCATGCCGTGTGCTAAATATTGACGTAAAACAAAAATAAATGTTTTTGTAGTCTACAACTCGTAGTCTAGTGTCCATGTCGGCACGTGACCTTAACATATTCAGTCAGGGGATTGGCCACCTCACGTAATAAAAAAAAAGTGAGTGACTGTATTTCCGTCTATGATGACTAGCTTGTTTGAATTTGAAAGATGTCACGTGACATCTGGACAGATCGAAATAACTGAAGAAAAGCAGAAAGTAGTTGGCGTCGCAGCGGAGTAACTGGTTCGATTCCCAGCATGGTCAGAGATCGGCTGTTGGTGTTGTCCTAATCATTTCATCTCACCTTCATCACAAAGGCGCGCAAGTCGCTGAAATAGTGTAGAAAAGAAGCAGCTGAACAAATTCAGAAGGGGTCTCCTGGCAAATTGTTACTTTGTCAACTTTTACACATTTTTACACACAGCCAGAAGGCATGCAACAGTTGCAGCCCATACACATACACAAAAATAATTTATAAGAAATAAGAAACACAGCAATGATAAAAGTACGACTTTGAAAAGATAACAAAAGACAAGAAATGAAGCATAGTGCAAAAGATGATGTGATACAGTACATTTAAAGTTACACTTTGGAGAGACAAAGACATTTCTCTTTATAACAACTTCTTTCAGGGTATCATGAAATTCCTTTCATAACGTTGATAGTGTTCACCATAGCATAATCAAAAGCAATTTTGATTTTCAAAATTATTAAACGAAAACTAAACTCCATGTACTAAAGGCGACACAGGGCCCCGGCCTGTAACCAGCAGCTAATCTCACTCCATCCAGTGGCGTCATTGGACGCCAGGAAGGAGGAGCACATAGTCAATATGGTACCTTCCGATCATAAATGGCTTTCACAACAAGAATCCACAACTCACTGAAGTAGAACCGTAACTGGTTCCACGAGGCTAAGCCGTTCTACCTAGAAAAGTTCATGCCATTACTGGGAATCTAACATTTCTGATGTCAGCCAGGCTCATAGGTCGCTGAGCTGCAAAGGCTACTTGTGAAAATAAAATGAAACATAACTAGACACAGAAGAAAGAAAGCCTTAATAATCTTCTGATAACGCATCCTGTTGACAATATATAAAGATACTCAATGTCATTTATATATTTTGTTCACAAGTGATTGAGCTATCATTATCTCACAGAGATAAGTACAAGATGGTTACAATTGAAGTGCAACTATCCACAGAGTGGGATGTAGTTACCTTATGACAATGAAACTTCGTAGATATTATAATTCGTTAATGCGGAACCGATTTATGCTGGGGAAAAATTAGTTCCGATTTTGGCCACCAGGTGCAAACTGTCACTGTGAACGAAAGAAAGACACGCAGAATGTTTCGATATACACTGAAGCGGCGAAGAAACTGGTATAGGCATGCGTATTCAAATGAGAGATATGTAAACAGTCAGATATCGACAGCGCGATCGGCAACGCCTATACAGGGTGAGTCACCTAACATTACCGCTGGATTTATTTCGTAAACCACATCAAATACTGACGAATCGATTCCACAGACCGAACGTGAGGAGAGGGGCTAGTGTAATTGGATAATACAAACCATAAAAAAATGCACGGAAGTATGTTTTTTAACACAAACCTACGTTTTTTTTAAATAGAACCCCGTTAGTTTTGTTAGCACATCTGAACATATAAACAAATATGTAATCAGTGCCGTTTGTTGCATTGTAAAATGTTCATTACATCCGGAGATATTGTAACCTGAAGTTGACACTTGAGTACCACACAAGTGTCTACCCAGTTGTTAGATCGGCTACAATGGCGTATTATTAAGAGTTATGGGAGTTTGAAAGTGGTGTTACAGTCGGCGCACGAGTGATGGGGCACAATATCCCCATGAATATCAGGAATCCGATAACACATCAAATCTCCGACATAGCTGCTGCCAGGAACAGGTCCTGCAAGAACGGGACCAACGACGACTGAAAGAGACTCGCTCAAGGTGACAGAAGTACAACCCTTTCGAAAATTGCTGCAGATTTCAATGATGGGCCATCAACAAGTGTCAGCGTGCTAACGATTCAAAGAAACATTATCAATGTGGGCGTTCGGAGCCGAAGTCGTGTACACTTGATGACTGCACAACACAAAGCTTTGTGACTCGCCTGGGCCCGTCAACACCGACACTGGATTGTTGATGACTGGAAACATGTTTCCCGTCGGACGAGACTCGTTTCACATTGTATCGGGCTCATGGACGTGTACGGGTATGCAGACAACCTCATGAATCCATGGACCCTGCATGTCAGCAGAAGGTTCTGTAATTGCGTAGTCACGTGCAGTTGAAGTAATATGGGACCCTTGATGTCTATAGATACGACTCTGATAGGTGACCTTGTAGCTGGCTCCAACAATAGAAGGGTTTCTAGAATGAAATTTTCACTCTACAGCGGAGTGTGCGCTGATATGAAACTTCCTGGCAGATTAAAACTGTGTGCCGGACTGAGACTCGAACTCGGGACCTTTGCCTTACGCGGGCAAGTACTCGCCCAACTGAGCTACCCAAGCACGACTCACGCCCCGTCCTCACAGCTTTAATTCCGCCAGTACCTCGTCTCCTACCTTCCAAACTTCACAGAAGCTCTCCTGCGAACCTTGCAGAACTAGCACTCCTGGAAGAAAGGATATTGCGGAGAAATGGCTTAGCCACAGCCTGGGCAAAGGTCCCGAGCTCGAGTCTCGGTCTGGCACACAGTTTTAATCTGCCAGGAAGTTTCATATCTAGAAACATCCCCCAGGCTGTGTTTAAGCCATATCTCCGCAATATCCTTTCTTCCAGGAGTGCTAATTCTGCAAGGTCCGCAGGAGAGCTTCTGTGAAGTTTGGAAGGTAGGAGACGAGATACCGGCGGAAGTAAAGCTGTGAGGACCGGGAGTGAGTCGTACTTGGGTAGCTCAATCGGGCGAGCACTTGCTCGCGAAAGGCAAAGTTCTCGAGTTCGAGACTCGGTCTGGCACACAGTTTTAATCTGCCAGGAAGTTTCATAGAAGGATTGAACCCTCGTGGGAAATTAAAACGTGATACTTCGCTGGTACTAGCACAGCATTGATGTAAGCACCTATCACCTGAATCAATTCATGTCCATTGGGCATTCCGACGGACTTGGGCAATTCCAGCAGGACAATGCGACAACCCGAGTGTCCAGAATTGTTACACAGTTGGTGCAGCAACACTGTTTTTAGTTCAAACACTTCTGCTGCCCACCAAATTCATTAGACATGAACATTATTGAGCATATTTGGGACGCCTTGCAAGGTGCTGTTTAGAAGACAGCTCGTACTGTTATGGAGTTATGGACAGCACTGCAGGATTAATGGTATCAGTTCCATCCAGCACTACTTCAGACTTTTCTAGAGTCCATGCCAGGTCGTGTTGTGGAACTTCAGCGTGCTCGCGGGGGCCCTACACTATATTAGAATGGTGTACCAGTTTCTTTGGCTCTTCAGTGTATAATGGATAACGGATTAGGAATGGAATGTGGAGAGAAAAGGTCAAACAAGTGATTTTATTATTAGCCGTCACTCACACAGTTTGTTCAGTATAACACCGGAGGCGCCGACGAGATGCTGTTAAGCACCGGATTTCCGCCTGGTGGGCAAAATTGATCTCATGTCGTTCAGCGTAAATCGGTTCCGCATTAATGCATTAGCATATCTACCAAGTTTCGCTGCCATACGATTGACCTCCGAGAGAAGTTCCACTTTAATTATAACCACCCGATACAAAAGATATTCGTGTCTTGCATGAACCATTTCTCGAGATATGTTAGTGATGCCATCTGCAAATACGTATGTAATCTACGACCGGAAAACGTCTGCCATGGCCCATAAACTCACTAACGTACCTATTCATTTTCTTATCCTCAGGCGTCTAGCTGAAAAAATTAAATTATGCATACAATCCGATGTACGAGTATCATTACAAAGGTACCTGCTTTAGTGCCTTCAATCGACTTAATGAAATCTTCAGTTGCTTAGAACGAAGTTTATACAAGAAGTTTATACAACTCAGTCAACGTGAGTACGTTTTGCAAGCAGGCAGCATACAAGGCTATTGTCTCGTGTGTTGCTCCGACCGTAGAAGGGTAAAAACCCTCGTCGGAAATTAAAAAGTGGTACTTCACTGGCACTAGCACAGCAATAATATGAATAAGGAGGTTAAGAGATGCTAAGATGTCTTGGGATTGTATTGCTTTAAGGACGGGTATGCTGTGGAATGAGGGAGATATCATCTTCGAGGAAGACTTTTCTTTCCTTTATTCTTATTATAGTTATTTTATTTCTTTGGCTATCATGGTGAGGATGAACTGGTAGTGGCATATTTCTGTTTTTCGACAGAGAACATCAATAAAATATGATTCTTGAGTTTCTCCCGGCGTATTTGATAATCAAAATATCCACGGGTGTACTGCCGGTCTACAGTTTCCAACGGGCACAATATTTCGGCGATCATACATGTCGCCATCATCAGGTGAACTGACGGACTGAGCTCCTGTGAACGTGCCGGTACGGAGATCCGTACGCTATGGCTGCTCAGGGGGAACTGGGTTCAGTCGCTGCTGCTCCTATTTTGACTTCCTCACTGTGAGGAGGTTCGAGTGGAAGTTTGTGGCCTGTTGGCCATTACTCCCCTGGGAATGTTGTGGAGTCTTCTTTCTGTACGTGTGGTTATATCTGGACTGGCAAGGAGTGCCGATGACCTATTTCTTGGGCTTGTCGATATGACGATTTTTCTTCTTCTTCTTGCTTGTTGCTGAGGGCTCTCCCTCGGTTGGGATACTGTGCGTAATGGAGCCTGCTTTATCATATTCTCCGTTGACCAGAGAGATGATGATACAGCGCATTTGCCACTCTGTGAAGATAGGGTAGGAATCAATCAGATTGAAATCCTCCCTAGAAAGACCAATAAGGCCTTCTGGATACCCAAGTGGGTGATGTGGGAGTGGAGGTTTAGCATGGTTAGTTGGAACGAAAGGATAAGGGTTGTCGTGGTGGGGGTATGTACCATCGCGAAGCGAGCCAGCGATCTTCTTCCTTACAGCGCTTGCGCTGTACATGTCTGGAAGCGGGAGGAATGGGACTTCTTCCCACTCTTCTTCTTGCGCTGCTGCTTCGGTGTCCTTCTTGTACTGTGTCGCCTGCCCTTCGGCAGGCTCGTCTGCCTGCGTGGCCACCGTCGCGAACTCCTTCTCACGTGGAGGAGTCGTCTGGGTGGCGGTGTCTTCTGTTGTGGCGGAAACTTCTTTGGCTGAGCGAAGCTCCTGCGTCAGCACAGCAATCTGTCGCCGAGCCTCGCCCAGTTCCGCCAGCATGGCCGCCCTCTCTTCCGCCATGGCGGATTTGAAGGCGGACATGGCTTCTTGTACGGCGTCGTTAAGGCGCCTGGTGACGACGTCTTCCGTACAAGTGACCACCTCTTCGTGTGTGGTGGTCACTTGCTTCTGCGTCTTCTTCTCCGGTCCGCGCCAATTTCTTCTGTAGGCGCAGGAACGGGCGTTGGCCGCGTGTGCGCCGCCGCAGTTGGCGCAGGTACAGTGGGCGTCCTTCTGCTTTTTGCAGTCGCGTGTGTCGTGTGCTTGCGCACACTTCAAGCACGCAACTGCTCCGCTGCAGTGCTTGGCGACGTAGCCAATCTTTTGGCAGCGAAAGCACTGCGCTGCTGTCTTCCTCTTCTTCTTGCCGGATGTTCCTGCTAGCGTGAGCAGCAACTCCGCCAAGGCAGCAGTTTTACGTCCTCTTCCGCGTCCCGACATCTCGAGTAGGAACAACGACAATCAGCTATGCGTAACTCACCGCAGCGTGAGCGGGAATGGATTCAGTCGCGGCGGCGGCCGGTTTAAATACCCTCCGCCCGCGGCGCGCTGCCTCCGCCGCCCGCGCCCCGCACCACGGTCGTGCGGTGGAACAGATTGCGACGGCGTCTGAGATGACGTCAGAGTGATGGCTCTGTCCGCCGTGGTCGTCACAACTATACGTTTGCTCGATTTACTCTTGATTAATCCAATCGCTGGTTCCCAAGCCTTGCTAAGATTATAGCCACAGTCATGGTTTATGAGGTCGTCATTGGTGCGAATTTCGATGGCCTCTCTAACAACGCTAAGGTTATTATGCATCACATCGATTCTGCAGCAGCTAAGAGAATCAAGAAACGAGCCAGCCTCGCATTGGTACGTGAGAGAGTGCAATCCACCCGCCGGAGCCTTGAGTTTATCTCACACGAATTACTCAAACTACATTTGCAACTGGCTAGTAATTTCACTTCTTTTTCCTGGGATTGGATTGATGGTGTCACCTGGGTTGCAGCTGATTCCGCCCATAAGAAGGCAACAGGACGTCAAATAGCTAAGTTCTCACGTCTCCTTGACAAACCATCTCTGCAGGTTCCGTGCAAGACTGTCATCAATTTGAGTGGCAAGATGGTGAGTGATGATGCGGTCGCGGTTTTGCAGAAAGGTCTCAACTTCGCTCCCATCCCCAAGTTCACTCCGGTCGCATAAATTGTTAGTGCTGTTGTACAGGTTACAGCTCGACTTCCGCCTGAATCAGCTGAGGAAATACGTCGTGAAACTTGTCGTGCGTTGACGAAATCCAAGCCGATGAAGTCAAATATCACCAGTAAACAGTGGGCGGCCATTCGTTATGTGAAGGAGCGCTCTGAAATTGTTGTCTTACCGGCTGACAAAGGCAATGCTACAGTTGTTGTCTCCCATAAGGACTACACTGATAAGATGCAGAGCCTGCTAAATGACGATTCCTATCGGAAGATCAGCGTTGACCCTACAAAGAAGGTGGAGAACAAGACGAGGTCGCTTCTCAAGGACGCAAATTTACTGGAGGGTGACGCTAAGAAATTGTTACCCCAAGATCTGGTACCGCCTAGACTTTATGGACTCCCGAAGGTTCACAAAGAGGGGTTACCATTACGCCCCATTGTCAGCAACGTCAGGGCACCTACATATTTGTTGGCCAAATACCTGACGGGAATATTAAGTCCTTATGTGGGTAAATGCCCTCAACACATCCATAATTCCGTAGATTTTGTTAAACGCCTTGACAGCTTCAGGTTGGATAAGTCAGATATCATGGTGAGTTTTGACGTAGTTTCCTTGTTTACGAGGGTATCCCTGCGAGAGTCACTAGAACTGATTAGTCAGAAGTTTGACGAGAAGACCACTAAACGTTTTAGGCATGTCTTGACATCCACGTATTTTCTTTTTAATGGGGAATACTACGAACAAACGGAGGGAGTCGCCATGGGTAGCCCACTCTCACTGGTGGTAGCGAATTTGTACATGGAGAACTTCGAGGATGAAGCCCTGTCGTCATCCGAATGGAAACCTACTTGCTTTTTCCGTTACGTGGACGACACGTTCGTCATCTGGCCACATGGTATGGATAAACTCCTTGACTTCCTTACACATCTAAGCTCCTTACACCCCAACATCAAATTCACTATGGAGACTGAAACTGAGGGTAAATTACCTTTCCTTGACGTTTTGGTCAAAAGAAGGGCTGACGGCACCAAAGGTCATGGGGTGTATCGGAAGACAACGCACACTCATCTGTATTTGCACGCAGACAGCTGCCACCACCCTTCACAGAGGAATGGGGTACTTAAAACACTAGTACATAGGGCGCGCACTACCTCTGACGCAGAGAGTCTACCCCAGGAATTGGAACATCTGAGAACTGTATTTCGAAAAAATGGGTACTCAGAGTGGCAGATTCAACGTGCTCTCCGCCCAACCACTACAGCACAACCTATGGAGATGGATGAAATCACGAGGGAGGAGGTAGGCACTGCGTTTATTCCATATACAGGTACACTCTCGGGGAAAATCGCCCGCATTTTGAAGAAACACCGGGTCGGAACTGTGTTTCGTCCTCCGAATAAAACTCGTGCACTGGTGGGGAGCGCCAAAGATGACCACGGTTTGAGGAAGGCCGGCGTGTACCAGATTCCGTGTCAATGTGGCAAGTCGTATATTGGTCAGACGATGCGTACCGTCGAGGATCGATACCGTGAACACCAGAGGCACACTCAACTGATGTATCCGAGCAAGTCGGCGGTCGCTGAACATTGTTTGTCGGAAAATCATGCTATGGAGTATGAACGCACGAGGATTCTAGTACAGACGTCGAGATACTGGGACAGCATTGTTAGAGAGGCCATCGAAATTCACACCAATGACGACCTCATAAACCGTGACTCTGGCTATAATCTTAGCAAGGCTTGGGAACCAGCGATTGGGTTAATCAAGAGTAAATCGAGCAAACGTATAGTTGTGACGACCACGGCGGACAGAGCCATCACACCGACGTCAGCTAAGACGCCGTCGGAACCTGTTCCACCGCGCGACCGTGGCGCGGGGCGCAGACGGCATAGGGAGCGCGCCGCTGGGGGAGGGTATTTAATTCGGCCGCCACCGCAACCGAACCCAGTTCCCCCTGAGCAGCCATAGCGTACGGATCTCCGTGCCGGCACGTTCACAGGAGCTCAGTCCGTCAGTTCACCTGATGATGGCGACATGTATGATTGCCGAAATATTGTGCCCGTTGGACACTGTAGACCGGCAGTACACCCGTGGATATTTTGATTATCAATAAAATATTCTTCAATAAATTTGAAAACAGGATGTTGTTATTGAAAATACGGTGTTTCTTAAAATTCCATCACTTGAAGCAAGTCTTTATTAAAGAGAACACATCTATCACTGAAGTTCAGCAAATGGCAGTAGGCGAGAAGGGTAGTAGGACGAGGAGCGTGATGGAAGAGTTGAGATGGACCCCGATCAAAGCTCTTGGTTGGTGGGAAGTGGAGAAAGGAAGGGAATGTAGGCAAAGAGTATGTTATGAGCATCTTAAGAAACAATCTTCCACTTTCAGAATGTATGTTAAATTTATAAATGCCGCCATTGTAGTCCAATTGAGGTGTTGTTCTTTTATCCGCATCATACTGCCTTTGTATTTCATAGTATTGTAAATAGGTCACTAAGTTGGTCTAACAACCATTTGTATCCGAAAACTGTAATAAATAATGGAGAAAAAATTAGTTCTATGCACACGAATTACATTTAATTCTAGAGATTAAAGCAAATCCTCAGTTATTTTGATCTATTAGTCTTAAAAGGTCTTGGGAAGCAGAGATGAGAAATTGCAGGAAGGACATAATCATCGGTGTAAGAGATTCTGAAACAGGTCAGAAATTTTCTGCTTAAGGAAATTCTATCATATTTGATAAGATCCATAGAAAGTGCATAATCGTAGCTTTATTCGGTATAACGAGAGAAAGCAATTGACAATCTAGTCTATTAGTCTTTTCGTTTTTGTATTAATTTGGAAATTCAGATTTATAAGTTTTGCGATTAAGTATACAGAGTGGAGAAAAGGAGGTTGGAGAACACACAATTCAAAAAAATTTTCCAGATTACCACAGTTAAACTCATTATTTTGAAGCTTCGGTCATAAACTGAGAGATATTCAGTGACGTGCGCCCAAAAGTGTGTAAAAACGTGATAATTTTCCTCAGATGAGACGTTCTTTGCTAAAACATAGACTCTAAGATAAAGATTGTGATCGAACAGTGAAAGCTGGGCAAACTTTAAATCCCGATCCATGCCTGGTTACATTAGACTTAACTATTCTCTAATGTTGTCTGGATGTAGCTTGACTTTTAAATCAACTCGGCTAAAAGTAGCGCTGTGCCATTCACTGGCTAATTTGATAAGCTGTGCTGACGAAACAGCATTGCAGTGAGGTAGTCGATAACTGGTACTGTAGGTTGCAGTGATATTCACAGTGATCAGTCTGAAGAGAGCATGAATACACTATTATTCTAACAAATGGTTCAAATGGCTCTGAGCACTGAACTTAACATCGCAGGTCTTCAGTCCCCTAGAACTTAGAACTACTTAAACCTAACTAACCTAAGGACATCACACACATCCATGCCCGAGGCAGGATTCGAACCTGCGACCGTAGCGGTCGCCTAGAACCGCTCGACCACATCGGCCGGCTTGATTCTAACTAATATAACACATATGCATGTATGAACTGAGCCACCAGTGAAGCGTCTTTTCTTGCTCAAACCACGCTTTTTATGCTAGAAATTTATATCAACAAGTGCAGTGTAATACAGTATAGTTCAATAGTAGCCTAATCGGGCGAAACGTCACTGCTAGCCACATCCAAATGCGGTCGCTAACCAGATAACTTCCGCTCACTCGTTGCTGATTGGCGTTCGTTTTATGGTTGTACTATCACAATGGTTCTTTTACGACCTATTGTTATTCGGAAAATTTTGCTCTATTCGACGTCTTCATCCCTGCTTTGACCTTGTTATCAGGTAAACCTTGTCTCTAAGACCACAACCTATTACTCTTTCCATTCTGATTCATTCCGTGTTGTACTCCACCTCCAGTGGTATCCAGATCAATGAGATGTTAAACTCTGTTACTTTTTTCGACAAACATTTATTTATTTGTATACGTTATAAGGGCAACTTTGCGAGAACGTGTGAAGATTTCAGTGGTCCCCCTATCCTTCTGTTACATCTACTTTTGCATCTATACTTCGCAATCCAACTTTCGGTTTGTGGCGGAGGGTGCTTAGTGCGTCAGCGTCATTTCCCTTGTTCCATGTTCTAGTCGCGTTGGTTCGGGTTCGCGGGAAGAACGATTGCTGCGGTACCACTGTGTGGGTTCGAATCTCTTTAATTTTATTTTCAAGGCTTATTTTCGAGACATACGTAGGAGGAGGCAATATATTAGTTGACTATTTTAGGAAAATACACACTCGGAACTTTAGCAGTAAACCACTCGGTGATGCCTGTCTTGCAGCATCTCCCAATGGAGTTTTTTGATTATCTCCGTTACACATTTGTGCTTACTATATGATCTGGTAACGAAACGCTCTGCCGTTCTTCGGATCTTCTTTAACCCAATTATCATTCGTATGTGATACTGATCCCATACCGATGTGCAGAATTCAACTGTCTAATGGATGTTTTGTAAACTACTTCCTGTACTGACGGACCACAATTCCTAAAGATTCTTCCAATGAATCCCAGCGTGCCCTCTGCCTTACACACCAGTAATCTTTTGTGGTTGTCCACTTCCAATTGCTCCTTACGCATACACCTAGATACTTCATGGAAGTAACTGCTTATAGACTGCTTTGCAATCAAATAATCATACAATAAAGGTTTCTTTCGGTCTGTGTGTTCGTCATACGTTACATTTGTTTATGTTGAGAGTCGACTGCCATACATTGCACTAAGGGTCGATCTTGCATGAGGTGTTCCTGCATGTTGCTACAATTTACCAGTGTTGCGTCTTCTCTCTGTACAACAGCGTCATCCGCGAAAAGCCTTATGGAACTTCTGACATTAACTACTATGTTATTTATATACAGGGTGTCCGACCTAACTATGCCCTCTCAAATCTCTACAAGTAATCAAACATAACTTGCGACACAAAGTTACCAAAGTTACATTTCTTAAATGACACATGTCTTTTCCTTGTACCGGAATGAAAACTAAATGCATAGTAAGTGACGGCAGACTTTATTTTACTGTTTTACCCCGTATACGTCCCGGAAAACGTAGAATTTAAGTAATGGAAACTGTGTCACAGTTTGTACCGCAATGTTTTAATGCCGTCATGCGGGTTGCCTGTGCTGCCCTGAAGCCTGCTGTAGGCAACCCTTGCTCGGCGCATTACGGCAGTAACTGTGGCGCGGTTGTCATCCTTTAAAGCTTACGTATTTCCGAAGGTATATGCTATAGGACAGTGAAAACAAGCATGCCGTCAGTATCTGTACCTTTAATTTACATTTCTGTAGAAAAACTTATACATGCCGTTTGAAAAAAGTAACTTTGTGTTGAAAGTGATGTTTGTTTAAGTTTTTGGATTGTGCATTCCTGTCAATTGTGTGAGCCCCTGACAAAGGTGCATCCCTGGCCAATTTCAGTTTACACATTTTGTTTCGTTTCGGAAATATACGATGTGGTAGAGTTAGGTCAGGTACCCCGTGTACTGTACAAGTAACGATAAGACATACTCGAAGTTAATTTTACTTCTGAAGACTTCTCTCCGTTCAGAATGATACGCTGTGTTCTGGTTGGTAGAAACTATTCGCTCCAGTGACACAGTTGTTCTGATATTCCGTATACTCGTGTTTTGTTCATTATGCAGCAGTGCGGAACTGCATCGAACGCCTTCCGGAATTCAAGGAACAAGCCATATACCTCAGTGCCAGTGTGGTGGATTTCATATGACTGTTGTTTTCGGAACCCATGTGTTTCTTTGTACTTTGAGATGAGACTGCATATATACTCCACTAACCGAGCGGCTGTTTTCTCTGTGTAATTCACCCCATGATCAGATCCGGAAATGTGCTATTAAGAACGCCAAAAAATCAGCGAAGCCTCTGACTACCAACTCGGCTGCAAACCAAAAGACTACTATCATCTAGGGGACAACATACAAAACACTTCTGCTACTCTTGAGTACTGCTCGAACATTCAGGATATACACCAGATCATATTAAAGCAAAATGTCGAAGCAGTTCAGAGGAGTACTGCTATATTTGTTACCCGTAGATTCGATCAACACGGGACTATTACGAAAATGACCAGTAAACTCATATGGGAAACACGGGAGGGATTAAAACTTCTTTTTTTCTTTTGAGAGACACTGTTGAAACACTGCCACCGGAATAAACCTAGCGTCATGGGTCGTAAGGCACACACACTCGTTTTTCCCTCGCTCTATACGTTCCGTTTGCGAGTGGAATAGGAAAGGGAATGACTGACAGTGGTGCCATGCACCGTATGATGTATTGTGTACTACGGTTGTAGACGTAGATGTAAATGTGGGCATAGACATGTGGCACGTATACCGATGAAGATATTGGCCTGCTGCACGAATGATGAAATTAGTTCCTGACAAGAAAAGCAAATAACACCGGTAGTACAAGGCGAGAGAAGGAGAGAGAGAGAGAGAGAGAGAGAGAGAGAGAGAGAGAGGGGGGGGGGGGGGGAGAATGTGCGGCGGAATTTCCTTTGTTTCGCTCTGTTAGCCAGCCGCAGGCGAAGTTACTATCGGCAACAACAAAGAGCTGTATTCCGTGTGAGAACAGTGGCCATTGGGTGACGCTGTCGGGGTTTGGGGGATGCGATTTATTTCTCCCTCCACGCTGCCCCACCCACCTCATTTTTTCCCCGCGGGCAGGGAATTGGAATGAGCAGTAATTATTCAATCTGTTGCCACACCTACAAAAGAGCGCCGGCACACGGGGTGAAAGCCGGCAGCACGCCGGCGTGGGGCGTAGCCGGTGCCTGCCCACGCGAGTATCGATTGTATGTATCGCGCGGCACAGCGCCCCCAGCTATGTGTGTGTGTGTGTGTGTGTGTGTGTGTGTGTGTGTGTGTGTGTGTGAGCGTGTGTATGTGTGCCTGGCTTTCGTGCCGCCGCGGGGCACAGTATTTTCGGGGCGAACACGTATTATTTCGAAGTGCGCAGGACGTGCTCTTCCCGCAGGGCCACATCGTAGGCTTCCGTTGTCTGCTGTGACTTCACTATAACTAGGGCTAACTTGCAGGCTAATTATAAAGGCCCTTTTTTCAAATCTCTGACAGATTACAAGTAGATCAGCCAGAACATTATGACTATGGAACTACTATCGATGCAAACCGCTCTAGGGGAACAGGAGAGTCACCTGCCGAGGAATGGCTGCTAGTTAGGCACACACGCAGTGCATGTAATTTCAGTGAACTTGATGTCCTTCTGTAGAGTTGGGAAGTCGAGCGATCTATCTAAATTTGACGAAGAGTAGATTGTGATGGCTCGGAGATTCGGTACGAGCAATTCGGAAACTACACCAGTTATTGGGTGTTCGGGCAGTGCTATGGTGTCTTCAAAAGGTGGCGAAACCGAGGTGAAACCACTCACAGGCGTCACGGGGTTGGGGTCCACCCTCTGTACACATGTCGGAAGTCGTAGGCTGGGCAGGCTGGTGAAGTAGGACAGGCGGCGAACTGTGGCAGAACTGAGATCAGGCTTTAATGTTGGGCAGAATAACAGTGTGTCTGGGTACACGGAGTACCAAATACTCCTCACGATGGGCCTCCGCACCCTACGACCCATGCATGTGCCAATGTTAACACCACGACATCGGCAGCTACAACTGAAATGGGTACGCGACCACTGGCACTGGACACTCTACATCTACATCAACGTGATTACTCTGCTATTCACAATAAAGTGCTTGGCAGAGGGTTCAGTGAACGACCTTCAAGCTGTCTCTCTACCGTTCCACTCTCGAACGGCGCGCGGGGAAAACGAGCACTTAAATTTTTGTGTGAAAGCCCTGATTTCTCTTATTTTATAATGATGATTGTTTCTCCCTATGCAGGTGGGTGCCAACAAAATGTTTTCGTAATTGGAGGAGAAAACTGGTGATTGAAATTTCATGACAAGATCCCGTCGAAACGAAAAACGCCTCTCTTTTAATGATTGCCACTCCAATTCATGTATCACGTCTGTGGCACTATCTCACCTATTTTGTGGTAATACAAAATGAGCTGCCACTCTTTGTACATGATGCGGATCCCACACCTCACAGCAATACTCCAAAATGAGGCGGATAAGCGTGGTGTAAACTGTCTCTACTAAAGAGACTGTTTACACCACGCTTTTCCGCCCTGTACTGGAGTATTTCTGTGCATCTCTTGCATCTTCTAAGTGTTCTACCAATGAACCCCAGTCTTTGGTTTGTTCTAACCACAAAATTATCTATGTGACCGTGTCAGTTTAGGTTATTAGTAATTGTACTCTCTAAGTATTTAATCGAAATTACGGCCTTCACATCTGTGTGACTTATGGCGTAATCGAAATTTAGAGGATTTCTTTTAGTACTCCTGTGAATAACTTCGAACTTTTCTTTATACGGGGTCAACTGCCACTTTTAGCACCATACAGGTATCTTATCTAAATTATTTTGCAATTTTGATCACCTGACGACTTTACAAGACGTTCAGTGACAGCATCATCGACAAATAATCCAATCCGGCTACTCAAATTGTCTCCTATGTCGTTAATATAGATCGGGAACAATAGAGGGCCTGTAACACTTCCTTGGGGAACGCCGGATATTACTTCTGTTTTACACAATGACTTTCCGTCTATTACTACGAACTGTGACCTTTCTGACAGGAAATCACGATTCCAGTAGCACAAATGATGTGATATTCCATAGGCACGCAGTTTGGTTAGAAGACGCTTGTGAGGAACGGTGTCGAAAGCCTTCTGGAAATCTAAAAATGTGGAATCAATTAGACATCCCCTGTCGATAGCACTCATTACTTCATGACTATAAAAAGCTAGTTTTGTTTCACAAGAACGATATTTTTCTGAATCCGTGCTGACTATGTGTCAATAAACCGTTTTGTTCGAGGTACTTCATAATGTTCGAACACAGCATATGTTCCAAAACCCTACTGGAAATCGAGTTAGTGATCTGGGCTTGTAATATAAAGGATTTCTCTTACTTCTCTTTTTGGGTATTGGTGTGACTTGAGCAATTTGCCAGTCTTTAGGTACGGTTTTTTGTTTGATGGTTCAAATGGCTCTAAGTACTATGGGACTTAACATCTGAGGTCATCAGTCCCCTAGACTTAGAACTACTTAAATCTAACTAACCCAAGGACATCACACACATCCATGCCCGAGGCAGGATTCGAACCTGCGACCGTAGCAGCAGCGCAGTTCCGGACTGAAGCGCCTAGAACTGCTTGGCCACAACGTCCGGCACTTTTTGTTTGAGCAAGCGGCTGTATATAATTGCAAAATAAGAAGTTATTGTATCAGCATACTCTTAAAGGAACCTGACTGGTATATAATCTGTACCGGAGTCTTGCCTTTATTAAGTGATTTAAGCTGCTTTGCCACACCGGGGATATCTACTTCTATGTTTGTCATCTTGGCAGTTGTTCTTGGTTGGAATTCAGGAATATTCACTTCGTCTTCTTTGGCGAAGATGTTTTGAAAAACCTTGTTTAATAACTCCGGTTTAGTGCACTGCCACCAATGACTTCACCATTGTTACCGCGCAATGAAGGATTGATTGCTTCTTGCCACTGGTGTGCTTTATGTATGACAAGAATCTCTTGGGTTTTCTGCCAGATTTCGAGACAGAGTTTCGTTGTGGAAATTATTAAAAGCATCTCGCATTGAAGTACGCACTATGTTTCGAACTTCTGCAAAACTTTGCCGATCTGGGGGATTTTGCATTCTTTTAAGTTTGGCAGGCGTTTTCGGTGCTTCTGCAACAGCGATCTGACCCGTTTTGTGTACCATGAGGGATTAGTAACATCACATTAATTTATGAGCTATATATCTCTCAATTGCGTCGATACTATCTCTTTGAAATGATTCCACTTCTTTTCTACGCTTATATAATCAGATTGGAAAGTGTGAAGACTGTCTCTTAGAAAGGCGTTAAGAGAATTTTTATCAGCTTTTTTAAAGTGGGTATACTTTGCGTTTCTTTCTGACGGTTGTAGATGTTACGGTTTTAAGCCTAGCAGGAACTGCCTTGTGGTCGCTAATCCCTGTATACGTCACGATAATCCCTATTTCTCCAGGATTATTTGTTGATAAGAGGTCAAGTATGCTTTCGCAACCATTTACGCTTCGAGCGAGCTCATGAACTATTTGCTCAAGTTAATTTTCTTAAAAAGCATTCAGTACAATTGTGGATGATGTTTTATGCCTGCCCCCGGCTTTAAACGTATAATTTTTCCAGCATATTGATGGTAGATCGAAGTCACCACCGACTATAATCATATGAGTTGGGAATCTATTTGAAATGAGACTCAAGTTTTCTTTGTACTTCAAACAAAATGGCTCCAAGCACTATGGGACTTAACATTTGAGGTTATCAGTCCCCTAGACTCAGAACTACTTAAACCTAACTAACCTAAGGTCATCACACACATCCATGCCAGTAGCAGGATTCGAACCTGCGACCGTAGCAGCAGCGCGGTTCCAGACTGAAGCACCTAGAACCGCTCGGCCACAGCGCCCGGCTTTCTTTGAACTGTTCAGTAACTATACCTTCTGAGTAGGGTAGTCGGTAAAACGATCCAATTAATAGTTTAGTCCGACTGTTAAGTATAGCCTCTAGCTATACTGTTTCGCAGGTACTATCTGCTTCAATTTCACTACAAAGTAAACTACTTGTGACAGTAATAAATACTCCACCACAACCTGTGTTTAATCTATCCTTTCTTAACACTGGTAGATCGTTTGAAAATATCTCTGCTGAATATTATTCCGGGTTTAGCCAGCTTTCTGTACCTATAACTATTTGAGGTTCAGTGGTTTCTATTAGGGCTTGGGGCTCTGGTTCTTTCCCAACACAGCTACGGCAATTTACAATACCGATCGTTTCTACAACTACCTGCCCCCTTTTAGACGGACGCACTTTCTGTGGTTTCCTGAGACCCTCTATCCTAAAAAAACCGCCCAGTCCCTTCCACACAGGCCCGCTACCCGCGTAGCCGCTTCCTGTTTGTAGTGGACTCCTGCCACATTAAGCGGATCCCCGAAACCCATCACCATTGGCGCACTAGTAGAGCGTTGTATGGTCTGATGAATCCCGATGTCTTCATCTCGCCGATGGGAGCGCACGAATCCGTCTTCTTCCCGGGGAACAGCTCCTTGACATCTGTACTGCAGGAAGGAGACAAGCCAGCGGCGGCTCCATTATGCTCAGGGGAACATTCACGTGGACATTTATGGACCCAGTGTAGATCTTGGAAGGCACCATGACGGCAAAGGAATATTGTACACTGGTTGCAGATCACGTGCATGTTTCCCGACTGGAGTGGCATTTTTCACCAAGATAATGCGCAATGCCACAAGGTCAGGAGTATGATGGAGTGGTTCGACGAGGACACTGCCGAGTTCTAATTGATATGCTGGTCCCCCAGTTGGACAGATCTGACCCTGGTCGAACGCATCTTTGATGTGATTAAACGTGGTGACAGAGCTCATCGTCACCCTCCCCTTAATTTACGGGCATGTGATTTGTGTGTGCAGATGTGCTGCCAACTCTGTCCAACAACCTACTAAGGACTCACTGCTTCCATGCCACGATGTGTCGCCGCTGATATCCGTGCCAAAAGTGAACATACTTGCTATTAGGTAGATGGTCACAAAGTTCCTACTCATCAGTATAAAAGACACCTGTGTACCAAAAATTATTTTATTACTACCTTAATGACTGAAGCATTTATTGTGCCTCTCCAATACCAACGTCGTCAAATGTTGCTGTCAATGAACTGTGACTGAAGATGAGGCCTACTATTTGTGTCCTGCAAGCAGAAGAGAGTAGTGCAGCAAACATTTATCGAAGACATTAAGAAGAAAATAATGCTGATTTCTGGAATTGTTCTGATTCAAAAGAACGTCTGTTCTCACAGAGCTGGTGTAGCTCAATGGCTCATTGATTAATATCACAAAAGAGAGCCCGACCTCGAATGACGTCCATCTCTCCCTGAACCGAAGAAGTGTCTGGGAGGGCAGCGCTTACAAACTAACGAGGAGTTTTGAGACAACGCAAAGAATCAATTCAGTTCATTTGTGGCAGCATTTTATGAAGAGAGCACTGGATAGCTTGTCCGGAGTTACGACAGATCATTAAGATGATTATGTCGAAAAGTAATTAAGAGTGTAAGTAATTTTTAGTAATGAAATAATCTTTTATGTACATTTGTCCTTTATTTCTGGTGTGTTTAAAAGGGGGAAAGAAAAGTGGAGAGAGAGAGAGAGAGAGAGAGAGAGAGAGAGAGAGAGAGAGTGAGAGAGAGAGAGGCGGGGGGGGGGGGGGTAGATAACCTAGTATTATATCCATACATATTATAAAAATCCATCTATGTATATTCCTCATCTCCTCCTAAGCCACTTTATCGATTTCAACGAACTTGGTACACATGTTCCTTACTATCAGGTGACAGGCACTGTGGTGTAAGAATCACATATCGATCAGAGCCCTGGCGGTGCGGATGGAAAAGAAGTGTAGCCCCACGACGCGTGAGTTCCCAGACGTTATTCATTCAGTATTTGAGAATTAGAAACACTTAGCGACTTGCAACAAATTACATATAATTTCAAACCCTTACAAAATCTTTTCTCGCTGACCACGCCTACAAATTGATGAAAGGAAAAATGCTAATCGCTTACTACTTTTCCACTGTTCATCCAGCAGAAGCACCACTAAGCCAAAACGTCATAATCTATTACTTCTTTACTATAAACTGTATTTGCGACTCAGTTTACCAACTATATATCCTTATACCACTGAAGGAATGTGCAAATTTATATCACTTTTTAGCACATAGTTCTGGAGATATATCGTCATAAAGTATGAGACGTGAAAAACTGCAACATCATATAGGACATTTAAAGTTATTACTTCTTTGCTATTAACTCTGTGCGTAATAAATTCCAGACAGTATTCACATACGCTTCTGCATGTACGTACAATATCATATCATTGTGGGACACACAGTGCAGGAGATATGAGGTCGGAAAGAGTGAGATGTGTGGGACACTGTGCAACGGGCGTGACGTTTGAACTTATTACTTTCTTGCTATTAACTCTATTCGCAGGACATCTAGCAGATAGCATCCACATGTACCGCTGAGTGTACCTGCAAAAAAATATTTTTATACGAAACATAGTTCATGAGATGTGAGGTCATAAACGTAACCACAAGGCCAGGCGTTGATTGAGTGGGAACATAACCTCGGCTATAAATAAATACATAGGCAACTCCGTGTTTCTCCGCTACTCTAATAATATTTTTGGGTCATCGGTTTTCTGACTGGTCTGATGCGAGCTGCCACGAATTCCTCACCTGTGCCAACCTCTTCACAGAAGAGTAGCACTTGCAACCTACGTCCTCAATTTTTTGCTGGATGTGTTCCAATCTCTGTCTTCTGCTACAGGTTTTACCTTCTACAGCTCTCTCCTCGGCATTTAACAGTGGATTCTCGTTGCACTCTTATTGTAACCACACTTACTCTTAAGTTTACCGATGTGTATTTTGACTTTCCTCTTTGCTGAAGCAGTCCTTCCGACAATGATTTCATTCTCGATTTCTTCACATTTTCCATGCAGCCATTTCGTCTTAGGTTACCTGCAGTTCCTATTTATTTTATTCCTCAGTGACTTGTATTTCCGTATTTCTGAGTTTCCCTAATCGTTTTTGTACTTCTTTCTTCTATCACCACAAGTATTTCTTCTGTTATCCATGGTTTCTTCGCATTTGCGTTCTTTGTACCTATGTCTTTGTTTCCAGCATCTGTGATTGCCTTTCGAGAGACGTCCGTTCCCCTTCAACTATACTGCTTGCTGGTCTGTTTCATATAGGTGTATCTATAACTTCAGAGAACTTATTTCTCGTCATTCCTTAGTGTTTCTGTGTCTCACTTCTTTATGTATTGATTCTTCCTGACTAATCTCTCAAACTTCAGCCTATTCTTCATCACCACTATATTACGATCTGAGTCTATATCCGCTCCTGGGTACGCTTTCCAATCCAGTAGCTGATTCCCGAATCTCTGTCTGACCATGATGTAATCCAAATAAAATCTTCACGTGTCACCCGGCCTTTTACAAGTATACGTCCTCCTCTTGTGATCGTTGAACAGAGTGTTCGCTATTACTAGCTGCAATTTTTTACAGAACAGAATTCGTTGTTCCAAACCCATATTCTCGTGAAACCTTTTCTTCTAATCCTTTCCCTACAACTGCATTCCAGTCCCCCTGCCACTATCAAATTTTCATTTCCCTTTGCGTACTGTATTACGCTTTCAGTATCCTCATATACTTTATCTCTTCATCTTCAGCTTGCGACCTTGGCATGTATACCTCACCCATCGTTGTCGACATTGGTTTGCAGTAGACACTGATAAGAGAGCCCCTCTCACTGAACCGCTCACAGTATCATAACCTCTGTCCTATCTTCCTATTCATAACGGATCCTATTCCCGAAATATAATATTCTGCTGCTGTTGATATTACCCTGTACTCATTTGTCCAGAAATCTTCGTCTTCTTCAATTTCACTTAACTGACCCCCATTATATTTTAAGTAAGACTTTGCATATCCGTTTTCAGATTTTCTAGCTTCCCCACTACGTTCAAGCTTCTGACATTCCACAACCCGACTCGTAGGACGTCATTCTTTCGTAGGTGATTCAGTCTTTTTCTCATGGTCACCTCCCCTTTCGCGGTCTGTTCCCGGAGGTCGTAATGGTGGAGTACTCCGGAATTATTTGCCAATGGAGAGATAGTCATGACACTTTTCCACTTCCAGGCCACATTCCTGTGGATACAAGTTAAGTGTCTGTAATGCAGTGGTTTGCATTAACTTCTGCATCCTCATGCATAAATCACTGCTGAGTCTTCCCCCTTTAGGGACAGTTTCCCACCCCAAGGACAAGAGTGTACCCTGAACCTCTGCTCCCTCGTCCGCTCTCTTTGACAAGGCTGTTGGCAGAATGAGAGTGACTTCTAATGACGAAAATCTTCGGCCGCCAATGTTGATTATTAATCAAAATTTAAGCTCTCTTTCGAATCCTGGAGTGATGACGTTTTGATTACTAATCAAAGACGCTATCCTTAAACCATTCCTACCTATTACAGGGACTGAAGAATTCGTGCTGTAATATCGACATTCAGTGGCTACTTATTGCTAATTTTAAATCGCAGGGTAAATATCAGGCTCCTATGTTCGGCAGACTACATGGTTTCTTGTACAAGGAATTCGTAAGTAAATTTGTAGTTAAAGAGGAGGTATTTGGTGTACATAACTCGCAGTGATAACGACAGCCCAGTTAGGCTTCGAGTGCGATAGCTGAAAATGATTGACAGAGGCGGGTACGTCACGTTTCATAAAACTCTACACCAGAGCTCACCACATGTGGTGGCCGACTAGCAGCAGTGCACCAGTCTCTAGACGTCCCCTGACCAGAGGTTTTTAAGGGACTGCAGATCTGGAGAAAGCGCTAGCCAGATAGGCATTCGAATGCTCTACGTATCAAGATATATCAGGACACTACTGGTAACATGTGGTTTTGCGTTATCTTGTTGAAAGACGTCACAGAGTCTTGAAAGACAGAAACAGGCTTACAGAAGTGTAACATCAGCTGTTAACATTATAGATTCTGCAGAACACAAGTGATCGTGATGAGGGTCCTTCAGCAACCCATACACTCATAGAAGGTGCTGGGCCAATATAAAAAAGGCGAAAGCGAACTATTGACGTTCGTCCTCCGTGAAGTCTCCATAGATGGGGAGCGCATTGTGACTCTGTACACAGTACCTGGACTTGGCTGAGAAAGAAGCGACATGTGCCACTGCTGTGTCCAATGCTGTCATTTGGGGCACCAATACCCAGCACCGATATTTGTCACTGTGGTAAAGAAATCCACACCAAAGGTCCACTTGATGTCAGTCTGTGGTGCTCCAGACAACGTTACAAAGATCTGCGTGGATTCTTGTCTTAAAAATGAACACACTTTGAATGATGGTTATTGTTAATGAAGCAAAAGACCCACGCAGTGGACACCAAGTAAAAAAGCTACTCCTTATGTTTCAGATCTAGACTGCCATAAAAATACGATGGAACTGTTAATCATAACTCAGGGAGAAGTTGTAGTCTAATTCACAATCGGTTTATTGATCTTAAACAAGAAAACGATATTATTAAAGAAACAACACACAAAAAAAATTTTATTTGACAAATGCCTTACTAACGGGGATCTATGGTGGACAAAGTGATCTGCTGGGAATCGACAAACTAAACCACCACCAAGCATCTATATTCCACAAAAAAAAAAAAAAAAAAAAAAAATGCTTCGACAGAACAAGGTGCTGAGAAATATATATTATAGCCCTACGTTGCAGCAGCGCATACTTAACCGTCCTGCTGGTCAAGGTGGCACACCATGTGTTCAGCGACTGAAGTCATGGACGGTGGCAATCTGTTGCTAAATCCGCGTTCCCGGTGTCATTCCTGGCCTACAATGCGCTGACGACGACTTTTCGGCACTAGGCCATACACCTGGACGTCTGCCCCCTGTCCGGCGCCAAGCTAATGTGTTTTTGTTCAATGCGACTGTGGCACATGGCCGTCTGGAAATTTCTCCTCATTGTTCTCCATAAAAAACACGCATTGTCGGCCCACCAACGCCATGCTTTTACTGCAGTCGTTTAAGTCGGCACCCTGTTCCTTTGAACGCAGGTAAAGCTTACCACATTTCCTTCTGTAGAACACGCAAACAAGACCATAAACTACTGCCCACCATTTCATCTTAATGTATCAAGTCAAATCGCAGTACATTGAATTCCCTACACCGAATCAGAAGTGAGAGTCCCCTGCAATCTCTCAACTTAATATGCTGCGATCGCAGGTAGACACTTTTATTGCTCTAAGATGACCGGTTACAGCAGTCTTATGCTACCATCATCTGATCTTCTGGTACCTGCTATAAAACTAATATGGCAATTTAATTGCTAGTTCTGGAAGATCAGATGTTAGCAATGTAAGACTGTCGAATCTGGTCGTCTTTTAGCAGTAAAAGTGTCTACACGCTGATCTCAGTGCATGAAACGGGTTCATTTTGAACATGGCTATAAGATCGTCAACGACCAAATGAATAATACACTAATGAATAATACATTAATAAACGTGTCAGCAGCAGTGTTGCCACGTCGGAAACCAAACTGGTCTTGTGGAAGGAGCCTCTCCATATCAGTATGCGTCTGGAGACGTATCAGTTGTAGCCTCTCAAACTGTATTCACAGCACAGGAAAGTGGCTATTGGTCTTTAACTATCTGGAGATGGCATATACTTGCCAGGCTTCAGAAAAGCTACGATCTCGATGTGCTTCCAGACTGTCGGAAATTCTGCTGAGTATGTGGTTGGGGATTACTGACGCATGATCGGCTGCTTTAGGTGTCGGTTGTCTTAAAAGACGGTTCGTAAGTCCGGTCCTCCTGACTGATTGACAATAAGGGAGTTGAACTGCGTTTTGACTGCTTCCTTTGATATTCGTTCTATGATTTCGTTCAACTAGAATATTGGTAGACATCGTGTTGTGGATACATGAGGTCGGTGATGGATGTAAAATCACTAGCTTTATCATGAGGTTGACGGATGTTTTTGTTGCTAGCGGAAGCTGTGGAATTTTGCTTGACTTTATTGAGAAGTCACGTCACTTTCCATCCCGTTCCATCTTCAAACCACAAGATAAGTTTTCCTATCCATAATGAATTCTGTAAGCTTCCAGTGCAGCTCTGATTTCCCTCCTCATGTTACTGAGCAAAGACTTCGTTTCACTGCTGGTGACAATCCATTCTCTGCAGACATTATTCTATTCTTTGATGACATCCAGCCGTGAGGAGCGAGGCGTTCTTTGCCTGCTGTTGCTGGAGTCGCATCTTGAACTTCTCGGGGGGTTTCTTGGGTGAGGTGCTGGAGAACTGCATTTGCTCTGGCACCTTGAGAATTGGGAGTGTCTCACGATATGCTTTTTGGCGTGGCGTCCAACGCCAGGTCAAATACGACTGTCACATCGTTTCTCACAGTCGCCGTGGTGTCATATAGGAGTGACTTTGCAGTGGCTTTATATAAGACATCCGGACTTCATCCGTTGATCGATAGCATGTCAATTCCTGTGGGTGAATGGTGTCGTTGGTCTCCATGATGTCCAGAAGCTAGTGGCCATTTGCATTGGTCGCCCTAGAATTCCAAGCGACGTTTTTTGCATTAAAATCTCCACCGATAAATGTTCTGAGTCCCATAACTGTGGCGTAGTCGGCAGAATGGAGAAGTCCTCTTGGAGGTCTGTAAGCGGCTCTCTCTTGTGCTCCGTCGATTGCTTTTTCAGTCGCTTCCGTTTTCTACACGTCTGGTAGTTGTAGGAGATGGCGATGAAGCGATTTCTTTATGGAGAGAGCCATTCTGCCGCTTGCAGTCAGACACTCATTTTTGTAACAGCACTAGTTTGCTGCCCTAACGAGCTTTAAATGAGACTCCCTTGAGACATATGTGTATCCGTTCTTTGCCAATCTCGGACTGCTTAATTCAATATGCCATTTGCTTTAGTAAGACGATAGTTATCCTACGATATCTTATGTCCATCGTTGGTGTTAATAGATGTGATGAAGGCCTCTTCCCAGTACCTCTCTCGTAGCACTATGACGGTTGATATATGACGTAGAATGTCGCATACCATGTGATTTAAAAGCTTCAACATGTCAGGGGGGTTAAGACCGGCCGAAGTTCGGCTTTCCAAGCTGTGTTGTCATTAGGAGTGTTGCTTTCACTGGACGAAGCTCCGGAGGTCAAGTGACGGAGGGGATCGCGGTGATTGCATTCTGTCGTCGTTTAGTCAGTCTCATGAACCATGGACCCTGCCGTTGGTGGGGTGGCTCGTGCACCTCAGTGCTGCAGGTAGCCGACCGCAGGTCAACCGCAACGGAGGGATGTCTGTGGAGAGGACAGACAAACATGTGACTCCTGAAGAGAGGCAAAAACCAGTTCAGTAGTTTCAGAGGCAACATTCTGGTTGATTGGCTGATCTGACCTTGAAACATCAACTAAGATGGCCTGGCCGATCTGGTACTGCGAACGGCTGAAAACGAGAGGAAAGTGAGCCCTGGCGGCTCCAGTTCATTTTATCTTTGTCTTCGTAGTGGCTTCGTTCGCTTCTTCCGACCAGGCAACATGTTTCCAGTCATCGATAGGCCAACGTCGGTGTTGACGGACCCAGGCGAGGCGTTAAGTTTTGTGTCATATAGTCATCAAGCGTACACGAGTGGGCCTTCAGCTCCGAAAACCCTATCGATGATGTTTCCTTCAATGGTTCACAAGCTGACACTTTTTGATCGCCCAGCATTGAAATCTGCAGCAGTTTGCGGAAGGGTTGCATTTCTGTCGCGTTGAACGATTCTCTACTGTCGTCGTTGGTCTCGTTCTTGCAGGATCTTTTTCCGGCCGCGGGATGTCGGTGATCCGATGTTTTAGCGAATTCCTGATATTCACGGTACACTCGTGAAATGGTCGTACGAGGATCTTTTTCCGGCCGCGGGATGTCGGTGATCCGATGTTTTAGCGAATTCCTGATATTCACGGTACACTCGTGAAATGGTCGTACGAGAGAATCCTTACTTAATCGCTAGCGCAAGATTCTGTGTCCCATCCCTCGTACGCCGACTATAACACCACGTTCAGACTTACTTAAACTTTGATAACCTGCATTTGTATCAGCAATAACCGATCTAACAGCTGCGCCAGACACTTGCTGCCTTATAAAGGCGTTGCCGACTACAGCGTCGTACTCTGCCTATCTACAAACCTCTATATTTGAATACGCATGCTTATGCTAGTTTCTTTGGCGCTTCAGCGTATAATGGAAACCTACAGTGTCTGAATGTGGTGCCTACCCGTTGAAGACATGAAGAGGTGACGATGATGTGAGTGAGAGGTCTTAAAAATAGCTATGTTTCGTGCTATTAAACGGGGTCGGCCCATTGCGAGTAGTGAAACACTGTTTCCAAGAGTGTCGTTACTGTCGTGTGGGAAATTGTTATTGAACGTAAATGTTATTAAGTTTACTGACTGTGGGTACTACAAATCTTCGCAGATGGTTGCATTTCGACAAGAGTTGGAGTTGAACTGAAGTATTCTGAACAACAGCATGGGGCGGTAACAACGATTAACAGAGTAGCCTTAAATCTAGTCCACACGAACTACTTTAGGTTTGCTGTGACTGTCAAGGGTGTTTGTTATTCGTATCGAGTCCTGTGACATCACACTGCGAATATTAACGACTATTTTCGAGTCCTGAGTCAGGACATTTTTCAAACTCTAATGCGACATTTTTCTAATGCATGACACTCTACACATGCCACACATATCTGGTAGATACATTAACAGATCGCTATATCTCTATGTACATCACTCTTTCGCAACCACCTTGATATTACCAGCGGTCGTGGAATATGACACCAGATATCATATTCCGGCGACAGAGCTACGTAATTCTCGCCAGTGCTGTTGTAAAATTTTACAGAGAACTGATCTTTGGATCCGGCCTCCCCCCACTCCAGCCGAAGCCCCCTCCTCCCGTTTCCCATAGAATTTGTATCCATTACAAGAAAAATTTATTACCATATATTACCAAACCTATTTCGCTGTTCCTTACATGCACCAGATTTAAGGATGTAAAAGTAACGTTACATCTTTTTCATCATATGAATAGAACAATTTCCTTTTAAGTAGCACAATTAACTATGCACCAAAATTCTATTTTACTAGTAGCATTGATATTTGTTTCTTTGTTTCGCAGTTAAATCATCACCTGTATAATACTAATCGATCCTGAGCAAATGAGTGCCATTTTTTCGCAGTATGTGGCTCTTTTTGGCAGCATCTTACATAATGTCACAGTATTAACGAGCTCAACTAGGCGTTAAACAACTAATTCACTGCAAAGACTTGAATGTGTGTCTAAGATATGTTTTGTTTTTGTGTTCGAACCTGACCCAAAAGCTGAGGACCCTACCATACGATCGTGCGGTGTCACTCAATTTTTTGGTATCCGCTGGGAACCATACGGGGAAGAATATGTTCGTCATCGTTACATTGCCACGAAGACTGTGTCCTAGTATTCAGCGTTAAAACCTCCGCAGCAACTGTTGTAATCAGTGATGTAATGTGACACTACTGATGGTGATTTGCCCGGGGATGGGGCACTGGTGGTACTCGAGAAGTGAAAGCTATGACGCCGAACCATTTTTCATTCGTTCCATTCACTCTATCTCTCAGCCGAATGAACAGAACAGACTTCAGAATCTACACGTTTTCGTCACAGCACAAGACATGACTCAAATTTAATTAGTATTTTTATCTTAGTGAAAATTTATATTCTCACAAGCTGTCTTCAGTCTCCTGAATAGTTTGCTGCAGCTAGCCATGAATTCCTCTAACATCAGAGCGGCACTGGGACTCAACGTTCTCAGTTATTTGTTGGATTTATTCCAATCCCTGCAGTTCCTACCCTCCACAGTACTAGAGAAATTACTGCTTTATGTATTACGTCCTCTCACCCTATCCAATCATTTTGTCAATGTTTTTCGTATGTTCCTCACCGATTCTGCAAAGAACCAATTCATTTATTATCAGAGCACCTTCTTATATCATCACATCTCAAACACTCCGGCTCTCCTTTTTTACTGGATTTCTCATTTTCCTGTAGCCTACGTTTCACTGCCGTACAGCAGCGCGGGATTAGCCGAGCGGTCTGAGGCGCGGCTGGTCCCGGAAGTTCGAGTCCTCCCTCGGGCATGGGTGTGTGTGTTTGTCCTTAGGATAATTTAGGTTAAGTAGTGTGTAAGCTTAGGGACTGATGACCTTAGCTGTTAAGTCCCATAAGGTTTCACACACATTTGAACATTCTGAACTGCCGTACAATGCTGTGCTCCTAACGCATATAATTAGAAATTTCTTCCTAAATTTAAGATCAATGTTTGATTCTAATAGGCTTTTTTTGGGTCAGCAATTCTGTCTTTTGTTATGCTAGTCTGCTTCTTTTATCCTCCTTGCTTGGTGAGTCACCAATGTTTTGCTTCAGATGTAGCAGAATTTCTTCACATCAACTTCATTGCCCCTAATTTGAATATTACGTTTATCGTTTGTCTCACGTCTGCTGCTGCTCATTACTATGGTCTTTCTTTGTTTCCTACTCAATTCTTAATGTATGTTTATTCGACTTCATTTCATTTTGTAGGTCATTCAGTGCTTCCTCACTTTCTCAGAGGATAGCAATGACATAGCAAATCGTAAAGTTAACAGCTTTCACCTGAAATTTAGTTCCACTATTCAACGTTCGGTTTAGACTATCGTTGCTTCTTCCATGTAAAGGTTCAACAGTAAGAGCGAAACAGTCCACGGGGTACTGCCGGTCCATAGTGTGCCCGTTGGACACTATGGACCGGCTGTACCCCCATGGATTGTTTGAGAAACAAATACGCCGGGAGAAACTGAAGAATCACAGTAAGATCGAAAGTTTACATTCCTATCTTATAACCTTTCTAATCGAAGCACTTCGTTCTTGACCTCAATTCTTGTTTCTTTCGGTCGCAGGTTCGAATCCTGCCTCGGGCATGGATGTGTGTGATGTCCTTAGGTTATTTAAGTTTAAGTAGTTCTAAGTTCTAGGGGACTGATGACCTTGGAAGTTAAATCCCATAGTGCTCAGAGCCATTTGAACCATTTTGAACTTGTTTCCTTCTGGCTCCTTCACATATTACCCGTCTTTCTCCACAGATGAAACCTATGTTCCTGAGAATTTCGAACTTCCTTCATCGTTTTAATCATCAAAAGCATTTTATAGGTCTGCAGATCCTACGAGCGGGTTTTCATTTTACTTGAACCTTGTTTTCATTATAAAGCGCAGTCAGAGCTGCTTCCCTGGCTCCTTTACCTTTTCTAAAGTCAAACTAACACATCCATAATTTTCTTTTCCCTACTTCTGCCGATAATTTTAGTCAGAAATTTTGATGCATGTGCTGCTATGCCGATTGCGAGGTGGAGCTTACCTGTCCTTGATATCTTCGGGATGGTAGATTCGTAGATTCTAAACAATAACCGAAAAAGCCGGTTCGTTGGCACTCCAATCATTTCAGAAATTCGGTCTAACCAGTGTGGCATATTTTGTTGCAAGTCTTCCAAAGTTGTGTTGAAGTCTCTCCACATAATAGAAACCTTATATCCTACTTATCGATTCCTTTTTCTTCCTCAGTCACTTAATCAAACTTCTGATTGTCACTTCCAACAACGAATTTATAAATTCAAAAGGAATTTTAATTAAAACATAGGTATTATTTGACCATAAGTTTTCCAAAATTCTGTTAAACTCTGATTTTACCAGTGCACCCATTATGTCTTCGATATCGAGTTCATTTCTTCGTCTGTCCAGTTATTCATTCTCGTAAGAACTTTCAATGTACTCATGGAGCTGTTTGATTGAAATGAAACCAATTTTCTGGATCTTGGCCTTTCCACACATTGATGTGAACTCATATTTTTCAGTGAGAAACAATTTCACGTGTTTGGGTTTTTCACTAGCTAACCTAGATAGCTCGTTATTTTGTGAACGATTGTACTTCCATCTTCAATACCGTTAGTCAAATTAAAAATTCTTACAGATTTCTTGTGATAGTAGACGACTTACAGTCCCTGAGTCTTTCAGTAATTAAATACTTCCTCTCTGCCGTCCTTATATTCAGTTTCCCAACTCTTTATCCAACAGGACCTTTGTGGAGAACACATAAATTTCTTTGATATCCTCGCGTTGTCCTCACAGTGGAATTTATCAATGCTACAGCGCTTTCATTTCGGCTAAATGGCTCCTCTTCAGCAAACAGTTCGTGGATGAAAGAGACTGCTGATGACAATCGTTAACGACGCAGTGCACCCACGCAAAGCGTTTCGCAAATAGGTTTACGATTCAAGGCTAAATAAACGTCGAAAAAGACCTTAGAGTTGCTCTCTCGGGGTACAATGAAACCATATGCGCTTTCATTACATATAGACGAAAATAATGCTATCCAGATTTTATGTTCCATTACTGACGGTCAAACAGGTCTTCATCAGCGGAAAAGGAAACAATTATGGTTTAGTTCATATTACGGCGGTTAAAGAGTAAAGAAAAATAAAGCTCCCACTTACAAGTGTTACCGATGTGTCCACAGTGCTGACCTCATTTCTACATAAATTGCTGTCCATGTCGGTTTCATGGCAAGATAATAAAGTATCGGAAAAGTTCACAGATTTCTTTACTTTGCACATGTAAATCATCCGTAAATATAGCCCACTCCTCCAGACCTGACATTGGGCAAATTATGCTACACTGTATCTTAAGATTTTTCTCGTGGTAAAATTACTCGGACAAAGAGAAGGATAAAGTAAAAGAAGTTAAAAAAAAAATGGCTCTGAGCACTATGGGACTCAACATCTTAGGTCATAAGTCCCCTAGAACTTAGAACTACTTAAACCTAACTAACCTAAGGACATCACACACACCCATGCCCGAGGCAGGATTCGAACCTGCGACCGTAGCAGTCCCGCGGACTGCAGCGCCAGAACCGCGAGACCACCGCGGCCGGCAAAAGAAGTTCCCTTAATGTTTTGATATCCATGCCTGAGGCAAGATTAGAACCTGTGACCGCAGCAGCAGCGCGGTTCCGGACTGAAGTGCCTAGAACCGCTCGGCCACATCGGCCGGCATGGAAATGTCAGATGCAGGAGTTATAACAAATTACTTCAATGTCGATACGGCATGAATCCTTACTGTTTCTGTATTTTCTCTCAACATACAGGCTAAACCAGAACTCCATCGACAAACTTTCAAAGGTGATAGTTCGCAACAGAACAATAAATAATGTTTGGTAAACATGGAATCTGTAAAGCATACCTTAAGAGCTACAGGCACTTGTTCATCTTCGATACTGTGGAACACATCTATTCCACTGCAAGCTCTTTGATTCACACATTTTTGGAGGAGAAAGTATGGACTAAAACAAGAAAATATGCAGACGTTAACCGCGAGGTAGCACCCATGACCACGCTAGCGAGTGGACGTTGTTTACTGCTGCGCTGCACTTCCGTGTTTACATCGCTGTACTTGTGCTTCGCCGAGTGCTGTCCGCCCGTTAATCTCTGTGTTCGTTCATATCCCTTGTGATCTGATCGCTCCTTCTGTTGTGCTGTTGCTAGTTGGAATTTCGGTTGTTTAACCGAAATTTCGTCGCTGGATTAATAATGACTACAAGCCTGAGGAGGACTACTCCGGTATTTGGTTTTGACAAGGAGTCCCGTCCTGTTCAGTCGGCATCCCTGATAATAGATGACTGGTTTAGACAGGTAACTGGTCTCAATTCTGAAACCGTCCATACCTGGTAACTGAATCAGAAAAAATACTGTGTTTCTGTCAAGTTACTCAGCGTTGCGACTGATGATAAAGTGTTACGAAAGTGGGGCTATGAAGTAGATTTTCTGCATAGAAATGGTTATAAAAGTAAGGTTTGCATCTACAGAGCTGACATTGATT
This sequence comes from Schistocerca nitens, assembly GCF_023898315.1. Lineage (NCBI taxonomy): Eukaryota > Metazoa > Arthropoda > Insecta > Orthoptera > Acrididae > Schistocerca > Schistocerca nitens. The sequence goes on from NC_064614.1 coordinate 778,143,088, forward strand.
ACAAAACAATTCGTATCTTGAATCTTCCCATTGAAATTGAAAATCATAAGATTAAGGCAGCTCTTTCAAACTACGAGGATTTTAAATCAATTGCGAATGAAAGATGGTGGCGTCGCTTCAAATTGCAATGTTTCAAAGGGGTCCGCTGTGTACCGATGGACGTTAAGACAAATATTCCGTCTCACATAACTGTTTGTGAGTATAAGGCACGAATTGTTTGTACAGGTCAGGAAGCTACAAGTCATATGTGTAACGAAACCGGCTACTTCCGACAGGAATGCCCGTGGCGAACTGTTGTTTAAAAGTAATTTGTTACAGCGTCAGAAACTTACCTTAAATGATCTGTTGCCAAAGAACAGCCCGGATCAGCTGGTTGAGGATATTAACGCAGCGGGCCAAGCTGATGCCCCCCTTCACAATAACAGTAAATTTCCCTCGTTAACAACAAAGGAAAACGTGAAACTGAAATGCAACCAAAAAAAGGACCTCTGAAGACAACTGATAGTTGACGAGCTGTCCTGTACAACTCCCTCAGTTCGCATGCAAAAGCAGTGAGATGTGGAGGCAGAGGAACCGGAAGGATAAATCTAATGGGAACTGATGAACAGAAAATAAACATACAGTACCAGAAACTGAACTATTAATTTGCAAGAAACAACAGGTGAAGTAGCCGATTGCAAAGATCAGCAGCTATCTGTTAGTAAACATATTCAGGGAGAGGTTGCAAAACTGCCGTCTCCATTTGTTTCCCTCGATCCGGAAGTAAGTGATATTAATAAAGAACAAGCAATTGGTGGCCAAAATGAAATCACGATCAACACGGCAGGGCAGGCGCCAGCAACAGAAATTGCGAAAGCGTATGCTGCTACTCCAGATGAGCCGCGAAACCATCAAATGTTAATGTAGGTCGTAACCAAGGCAAGGGAAAATACGGAAAGGGCGACACAAGCCCAAGGAATGTTTGGTACGAAACGGTCCTACGGTCCTACACGAATCGCTGGAGGAAAAATCGGAACGTTTACAAGGAAATCAGTCTACTAGCGATTCAAGAGAAGACTTCACAGGAGCTAATAAACTGATTGAAGTGCTATTACATGTCTAGCATTCCGAGAAAACTTCATAGTTTAACTGAAATCTGGACCAAAGGAAACTAAATTAGTTCATCAAAACAACTACACCGTGACAGCGCAATTACGCTATCTTACTCCGTCACCACTATAAACATAAATAAAATAACATCCGGTTTGATATTATCGGCACTTAAGGAATTTTTGTACGAATCCGCGACTGATATTGCCCTGTTACAAGATGTTCTAATGTCGGATTTATTTAATTCCCGGTTACTTCAGTTACATAAAGGTGTCTCACGAAACAAGTGTTGGAACAGCTGTTTTGGTGAGGGAACTTATTCCAGTAAGTGAGGTTGAACGACTGGAGTCCGGAAGGGGAATAGGACTAACTATGTATGATGTGACTATCAGAAACTCGTAAGCCCCTTCAGGAAGTTCTCACTGAGCTGACAAGACACGTTTCTTCAAAGATGAACTGATATACTTAATAAGGAAAAATTGTGTTTTAAATCGAAAAGATCAGTTACCTAATTTTAATTTCCCATGTGATCTAAAACAACTAGTTACTGTTTTAGAATTAAAGGCTCTATGGGAAATCAAATACCCCTCCACTGTTGAGTTCACTTATGTCACGGCAACATCTCGTAAAAGGATTGATAGATTATATATTTCTAAAAACCTTGAAACTTCCTTGACAAAAGTAGAAACCATTCCCACGTACATTTCAGACAATTCAAGTGTCTTAGCTTGCATAAATCTAACAAGATAGCCAGCTTGCCGATTCAAGAATAAGTGGAATTTGAACATGTCCTTGTTAGTAAATTATGATTTAGAAGACCTGATTAAAGAAGCTAGGGGAATATGCCTGCGTGCTCGTAGTAGATATGCCACTGCTATCGACTGGTGGGTTAAAATGGGGAAGCCAAAGTTGAGGAAGTTTCTTACTTAATACAGTGCCCAGACCGCAAGAGAAATGAAATGCACTATAGAATATTACTATTCCGTTTTGAGAGATCTATATGATCAAGTCTCAGCAGGATCCTCACTTCGGATAGAGACATCAAAAAAGTCAAAGCCAAGTTACTTAACATCAAGAGAAATCTAATGGAACGGCTGAAGATAAAATCTAAGACAAATTCGGTGACAGAAAACGAAACTACTTCCCTGTATCACTTAATGAAGCATACGAAAAACGGAAGAAGAAATTTTATTGATAAAATTCGAACAAAAAACTGTATGATTCTCAGAACCCATAAGGATATCATGGACGAGATTTATCGCCATTATTCTGTAAATCAAAGTAGTGATGCATCCTTTACATCCCAGCCCGTCGGCTGACAAGATGGCAACGAAAATTTTCTCGAGGTAGTCAGTAAAGAGGACGTGTATGAGACTCTGTGCACCTCACCATCAAAAAAATCCCTAGGACCGGATGCTCTGCCATGAGAGTTTTACATCCGTTACCGGCCAAAAGTGGGCGCGAAAATCACGGAGATTGTAAATGAGGTTATGCGGGGTAAAATGGCTCCGGCTGAGTTTAAGGAGAGTAACATTGTTCTTGTGACAAAAAATAATGGAAACAAAGATCTAAATAATTTTCGTCCAATTTCAGTGCTGAACTCTGATTATAAATTAATAGCTAGAATAATAAAGAAGAGAATTTCATATGTTACAGATAAAATTATTAGCAAACATTGGAACTGCAGGCAAGGCAAAACCATTTTTAAAAATCTAGCAGAATTCAGGGATATCATTGCAATAACTTTTGTAACAAACATAAACTGTGCTTCATTGTTTTTAGATTTTTATCAAGTCTTCGATGGCGTAAATCATGAATATCTTCTACAGACGTTGAAGAAAATAGGCTTCAACGATAGGGTTACACAGTTGGTAAAGAACATGGCAACTGGAATAAATGCAAAAATAGCGGTGAACTGTCAACAATCCAGGCCGATACAAATAAAACGACGTGTTCCGCAAGGAAGTCTTCTGTCCACGTCGCTCTTCACCATTTCACTGTAACCTTTCCTCCGACACAGGAAACAAAGCAGTTATAAGTGTATACATGCTGACGATATAGTGGTTGCTATAAGGAATAACGAAGAGGTAACCACGCTAGAAACAGTGATTGATACATACTGTATAGCATCTGGAGCCAACGCAAACGAAAAAAAAGTGTGATGTTAAATCTCAGAGGTTTTGATAATATCAACGACGAGTGGGCTATATCAGTCCGACAACATAAAACACTTGGGATCACCCTGACAGCATGCCCCATGAAAATGACGGCTTTAAATTGGAAAGTTGCAGCAGATAAAGTGCAAGGAGCCATAATAGAGAATGTAACTCGATATATGAACAAGTTCAAAGAACAAATATATCAACTCATGCATACTTGCTAAAGATTATTATACTGCCCAGCTGTTTCCAATATCGAGAATGATAGTGAGGAGAATAATGTCCAAAATCACAAACATTTTCTGTAAAGGTGAAGTGTTCCGAGTACCTGCTAAAGTAGCCACTTTAGATCCTAAAAATGGTGGACTATGATGAACTGATATGACGGATAAAGTCTCTGCATTTTTTATCAAAAGACAAGTTTACTTAATACGAGACTCGCGAGAAAGCATAACCAGCCAACTTTTCGAGTCGAGATCATTGCACCTTGATGCACGCTTCCCCCCAACTTACGTGCAGAATATCAACAGTCGTTTACAGCATGTTAAGGTTTCCTATGTTGAGTTCAGTTATGTAAGTGCCGAAATCAGACAGTCACGACACTTAACATCAAGAGCCATAATGAGGGAACGAAAGAAAAGCGAAGGAAGGAACAAAACAGAACGACTGTTTACAAACACTGATTTACTTAGATTAGGAAAAACATTAGATCTAATGTGCTCACGCCTAATATAAAAACGTCATGGTACAAGACAGTTAACAACATAGTTAGCAGCAATGAAAGACTGTACGCAATCGGACTCTGTGAAACAAATTTATGTCAAAAATGCCATCTAGTTGACACAATAATTCATAGATACACTTGCAGCGGTCACATGAATAGTTGGAAGTGGATCCGAGAACAAATAGCTCTGATTACAAAGACATCCCCTGAGAGTATATCGCTGTCATTGATACACAGGTGTGAAACACGCTATTTCCGAGAGGCAAAAATAAAGATCTGTACTCGTTGCTGCGAAATTTAGTTAATTATGTCATTAACAAACTAGGAGACGACAGCACTATAGAGTTCAAGGAACACATGCTCTGTGAATACCACAAAATTAGAAGGTATTCGAATCATAAGAAAAAGTTCGGTAATATATTGAAAATTATATTTGAAAGAGTGGGCACTGGTTAATATAAAAAAGAAGACTGTTTCGACAGTGATGTATTGTAGTTACCTTAAGGATATTATTTAAAATTTTACTGTAAATTTTTGGTGTGTGCTTTTTCTACTTCAGAAAGCAGTTTTTGAAATTTTATAAGCTAATGTACACAACTTATATGACAGTCAGATTGTGTGTCTAATAGTGTCAAAACACAATACATGAAGCTGCATTATCGGTTTATAGCATAAATATGAAAATTGACAGTTTTTATGGAAATGGCTTTATCGATTGGTTAAAACCATAAGATTGTATGCGATATAATGTAATATTCAATGGCTGGCATATTGCACTGTTCATTTTTGCACAGTGATCTGGAAGTCAGTTTTCAAGTGAAAGATCTATTATATAGGTATGATCACTTCAGATAATTAACATTCCATTACCGTCGAGAAAGTGTAGTTGGAAGACTAGTCAACATTATAGTATCTCTTTTCCGCCATTCTCGAGTATTTAAGAGATTGTCTGATATGATTACTAAATTGTTTTTATGTGCGATGCGCGTAATTATTCCATATTCTGTATACGTTTTGGTGACTTCCATACAATTTTGTGAAATGCTCATAGCTAGTCTGATTGAGCTGAGAAGGTTAAAGAACAATTTCTTCCCTTAACCTGTCTCTCAAGGAGAAGAATTCATTGTGTAAATTAATATATTAAAAATTATCCCAAAAACTTACTGATACCCTTCATAAAGTGCTATTTATGCTTCTGTATAGATTGGAGAACATGTAATTGAAACTGCAGGTTTTTTATTTATTCGTGTTTGAAGAAGTTTGAATGTCTTCAAAAAACTTTTCTTGATGTTAAAATTTATTCCTTCTTGTAATTTAGTCAGTAACAAATTCTTCTGTTGTATTTCTTTAACATCAGCATAATTGCAATGATCAAACTGTTTTTGTTTAAATCATTTTATGTAGAACATGTGAGCATGGTTAGTACATGAACTTCGTATGTATTTAAAATGTGTGACATTGTTTCTTAAATAAATGTTTGAAAAAAATTGTGTAGGAGTACCGTTTTTAATTAAAAATTTAAAAAAACGTCCTAGGTCCCGGATTCGAAACCCGATACTTCTAAAATTTTCATTAATAATCAGTATTGGCAGCTGAAGAAGTCCGGCATAAGAAGTGACCCTCATTCTGCCAATGGCTTTGTCAAAGAGGGTGGAGGAACAGATGGAGGTTGAGGGCACTCTCTTGTCCTTGGGGTGGTAAACTGTCTCTAATAGTAGAAGAATCAGCACAGATCAAACGTATGAGGATGCAGAAGGCAACGGGAACCACTGCATTAAAGACACATACCATGTTTCCATAGGACATGTGGACTGTAACTGGAAAAGTGTCATGATGAGATCTCCGTTGGCAAAAGACTCCAGAATAGCACCCATTCGTATTTACGGGAGGAGACTGTCAAGGGGAAGTGACCATGAGAAAAAGACCGAATAACCAACGAAAGAATAATGTTCTATGAGTCGCGGCGTGGAATGTCAGAAGTTGTACACGTAGTAGGGAAGCTAGAAAATCTGAAAAGGGAAATACAAAGGCTTCATCTAGATAGCTGGGGTCAGTAGAGTGAAATGGAAAGAAGACAAGGATTATGGTCAGATGAGTATGTTATATCGAAGCCAAGGTGGCCTCTGAGGGCCGGAAACCCAAATAACGCCATAGGGGACGAGGTTGTCTATGCCTAAGGTTTAAGAAAAGTACCATGGCAAACACAGGCTATTTACACACAAGATAATGGAAACAGACATTCCGAGCATTACTTCCTGCAGGGAAGCTCGAGCCACAGCCTGCAGGAAGTATCATTACGCCAAAATCTGATTGGCTGGAGACAGCTATTTAGGGCTACAACCAGCCCTGAAGTTCAGTTCACGCCGGATGCCGACGTAGTGTACTGCAACCGTTGAAGATTACGTCTTCGTCTCTGAATTGGACTGCTACTAGCGCGTGTGTGTTACCACGAACCTTTGTGGAAAATTAGAAGTGAACTTCAGTTTGCCTAAATTAGGAGACTTTTACTGGTATCTTTATTGTTACCTTTCGTTTGTTGTTCCGTCTTCATGCTTGTGAACTTACATTAATAAAAGTTGTGTTTATGAAAAATTGCGAATTGTCAGTCACATCACAAGTGGCGACGAGTTGTGCCTGAATGTATCTTCCTCATGGCAGAAGTTGTCCTTCAGCAGCTGGTCCAAAGTGTGCACGTCTTACTACAAGGTTTTCAACAGTTTTGCAAGAACTCTCAGAATGCACAGGAACGTTTATTTACGGAACTCTTGCAAAGCCGCCCGGTTCCGCCGGCCCCGCCGTTCCTGCTTTCAACAAGGATGCTGATGACTGGGAAACATACGACAAGCGGCTTTAGCAGCATTTTCCAATCCACCAGGTTGTCCAGGAGGCTGCTCGTCGTTCCTACTTTTTCTCCTGGAAGGAGTCCAAAGTATATGTTCTCTTGAAGAAACTCCAACCTTGACCTCCAGATTCTTTGACTTTCTCCCAGAAGTGAGGTTCTCGTGGCTTACCACCAATGACAATTCCACATGTTGGCTGTCTGTGTCGAATTTTGCCAGTGTCACAAGAAGGCTGGCCAATCCTATCACCAGTGGGCAGCGGAACTGCAAGGTCTCAGCCGGCCGTGGTGGCTGAGCGTTTCTAGGCGTTTCAGTCTGGAACTGCGTGACTGCTATGGTCGCAGGTTCGAATCCTGCATTGGGCATGGATGTGTGTGATGTTCTTAGGTTAGTTAGGTTTAAGTAGTTCTAAGTTCTAGGGGACTGATGACCTCAGATGTTAAATCCCATAGTGCTCAGAGCCATTTGAACCATTTTTTTCAAGGTTTCAGCCGGAAATGTCACTTCAGCACATGAGTCTCCAAAGGATCCTACGCGGATGAGATGGTCCGCGTCCACCTCATCCAGGTCACCGCTGACAAGGCTTTCTAGCGCGACGCCCTTACACTCGACGATCCTTCTCTGGACCATATCATTGATCTAGCATTCAAGTACGAAGTCGCTATGGCGCCGACAAGTGTTTGGAATCTTGAGCGGAAGTGGCGGCCCTCCGCGACCATCGCTGGCCGAGGTCGAAGACGTTGCCACCGTCCATTCCGATGACCGGTGCTGGCCATCCTGTTCTGCACAGCATCGACAGGGCAGCCACCCTGTCCAGGAATTTGCGCCGTTGGATGGCTCCGCGGGTCCGGCACAGACCGTCAGTCCATAGCAGTCCCCGCGCTCTCGCCAGCGCCGCCAGCGCCTCTGGCTGCCGTCCTGCCCGAGATGCTTTAAGAACCATGCACTGGAAGACTGCCCTGAGAGGTGGGGGTATTGTGCAATGTGTACCAGTAACGGACATGTCAGTTCTGTCTGTTGATCTCGGTAGCCCCCCTCCTCATCCGGCCAATAGCAGTTGGGGGCCTAACCCATGGACGTCAACCAGGTGCAGTCTTCAGGATCTTCCAAGCTGATGATCGACGTTCAGGTCAACGGTCGGCCGTTGCAGATGCAGGTGGATACTGGAGCAGCGGTCTCATTGATCAACTATTCCTCTTATGCGAAAATTGGCGCCCCCCTACCCACCTCACGCCCACACCTCGTCGTCTCCTTACTTACAGTAACAAAGCGATCGCCCTCTTGGGTCAGTTCACGGCTTCCGTCATGTATAAATTGGTTCGCCGGGAATTTACCTTCCTTGTGGTCAACAATGCAGCCACTGCAGATCTCTTCGGGTTGGAGGGCTTCTGGGCCTTTGGCTTCGCCATCGACGACAATGTTCATCTGGTGTCTTCCCAGGTTCCATTCTCAGCAGTCGATACCTTGTGCAAGGAATTCCAGGACCTCTTCTTGCCGGGCGTCGGCTGTGCTCAAGATTTTCATGCATCACTCCAGCTGAAACTGTCTGCCCGCCTGAAGTACTTCTGAGCCCGGCAGGTTCCCCACGCCTTCCAGCAGCCTCTTCAACAGGAAATGGACTGTCTCACCATGAGGGAGTCGTCACTCCGTTCTGTTACAGTTCGTGGGCGACACTCTTGGTCGTCCTCAAGACACCCGATGGCCGTCTTCGAGTTTGTGGCGATTTCAAGGCTACGCTTAACCCTCAGCTACAGGTTGAAGACTATCCCCTTCCGCGTCCTGAGGACCTGTTCTACAAGGTCGCAGGGGGATAATTTTTTTCGAAAATCGATGTTGCCAAGGCCTACCTCCAAATACCATTAGATGGCCTTCTACTCACTTGGCCATTGTCAACACACTGTTTGGACTGTTCCAGTTGAACTGCCTCATGTATGCCATGGCTACTGTACCAGCCATCTTTTAGTGTTACTTGGAACAGCTCTTGCAGGATGTGCCAGGTTGTATAAACTACCTCGGCGACATCGCCGTCACCGGCTGTACCACAGATGAGTATCTAAGTCATCTGTGACAATTGTTCCTGAGCCTGCAGACTGTGGGCCTAAAGTGCAACCTTGTTAAATGCTCCTTTTTTCAACCTGTTATCTCCTACCTGGGTCACATCATTTCCCATGATGGCATATTGCCTACCTCCTACCACATTGCTTGTCTGTGCGACGTCCACCAATTGCGGTCTTTCACTGGTAAAAATGCTTAATATCGAAAGTTCAGCAGAAAATGGTATAACTTGAGTAGAATTCGTTTTGAATAGGAAAGTAGGGCAGAGAGTGCGCTACTGTGAACAGTTCAGTGGCAGGGTTTTTCGTATCACAATCGACAGTAAACCAACACCGATAACGATAGGTCAGGTATACATGCCGACATCGCAAACTGAAGGTGAAGAGATAAAGCAAGTATACGAAGATATTGAAAAGGAAATATGATACATAAAGGGAGATGAAAATCTATTAGTGATGGGGGACTGGAATGCAGCTGGTGGGGAAAGAGTAGAAGAACAGGTTCTTTTTTCTTGAGTCATCAGTCTTCTGACTGGTTTGATGCGGCCCACCACGAATTCCTCATCTGTCGCAACCTCTTCATCTCAGAGTAGCACTTGCAACCTACGTCCTCAATTATCTGCTAGATGTATTCCTATCTCTGTCTTCCGCTACAGTTTTTGCCCTCTGTAGAGCGCTCTGGTACCATGGAAATAGTCCCTGACTGCTTAATAGACGTTCTATCATCCTCTCCCTTCTCTTTTTCAGTGTTTTCCACATATTCCTGTTCCTCCGATTCTGTGCAGAACCTCCTCATTTCTTATCTTCTTAGGTGGACTGATAAGGTAAGGTAAAAACAGGTTACAGGAGAATATAGGCTTGGAACAAGGAATGAGAGAGGAGGAAGATTAACTGAGTTGTGTAATAAATTTCAGCTTATAACAGCAAATACTTTGTTCAAGAACCACAGTTGGCAGACGTACGGTATACTTGGATAATGCCGAGTAATACAGGAAGATCTCAGTTACATTACTCATGGTGAGGCAGAGACTTCTAAATCAGCTACTGGATTGTAATGCGTACCCAGGAGCAGATATAGACTCAGATCATTATGTAGCAGTGACGAAGAATAGGATGAAGTTTAAGAAATTAGTCAGGAAGAATCAGTACACTAATAAGTGAGATACGGAATTATTATGGAATGATGAGACACTCTTGAAGTTCTCTGAGGCTATAGATACAGCAATAAAGAACAGACCAGTAAGTAGTACAGCTGAAGTGGAATGGACATCTCTAAAAAGGGCAATCACAGTAAGTTGGAAACAAAAACATATGTACCAAGAACGTAACTGCGAAGAAACCATGAGTAGCAGAAGAAAGAAGTACAAAAATGTTCAGGAAAATTCAGGCATACGGAAATACAAGTCATTGAGGAATGAAATAAACAGGAAGTGTAGGGAAGCTAAGACGAAATGGCTGCATCAGAAAGGTGAGGAAATCGAAAATGAAATGATTGTGTGAAGGATTGACTCAGCATATAGGAAAGTCAAAACAATCTTCGGTGATATTAAAAGCAAGGGTGGTAACATTAAGAGTGTAAAGGGAATTCCACTGTTATTTCATTTCATTTCCACTGTTAAATGCAGCGGAGCGTGGGGATAGGTGCAAAAAGTACGATGAAGGCCTCTATGAGGGAGAAGACTTGTCTGATGTGATAGAAGAAGAAACGGATTCGATTTAGAAGAAATAGTAGATCCAGTATTAGAATCAGAATTTCAAAGAGATTTGGATCACTTAAGATTAAATAAGGGAGAAGGGGTTGTTAACACTCCATCAGCATCTCCAACATAATTCGGGAAAGTGGCAACAAACGGACACTGAGTTCAGTGTGTAGAATTTATGAGTCTGGCAACATGCAAGACCATCTGACTTGAAAAAAATCATCCTCACAATTCCGAAGACTGCCAAAGCTGACAAGTGAGAATGATCGCACAGTCAGGCTAACAGCTCATGCATCCAAGTTGCTGACAACAGTAATGTACAGAAGAATGGAAAAGAAAATTAAAGATGTGTTTTAACTGGCTTTAGTTTTAAATGTTAGTTTGGTTTTAGGAAAGGTAAAGGCACCAGAGAGGCGGTTCTGACGTTGTGGTTGATGATGGAAACAAGACTAAAGAAACATCAAGACACGTTCATATGATCAGCCGTCCTGTAAAAGGCGTTCGACACTGTAAAATGGTGCAAGGTGTTAGAAATTCTGAAAGAAATACGGGTAAACTATGGGAAGAGACGAGTAATACACGATATGTTCTACAGCCAAGGCGGAATAATGAGAGTGGTCGACAAAGATCGAAATGCTCGGATTAAAAAGGGTGTAGGACAGGGATGTAGTCTTTCTCCCCTAGTGTTCAATCTATGCATCGAAGACGAATTGATGGAAACAAAACAATGGTTCAGGAGTGGAACTAAAATATAAGGTGAAAGGATATCAATGATACGATTCGTTGATGACATTTCTATCCTGAGTGAAATTGAAGAAGAATTACATCATCTTCTGAATACAATAAACAGTCTAATGAGTACAAAACATGTATTGAGAGTAAATTGAAGGACGGCGAAAGTAATGACATGTAACAGAAATAATTTCAGTGCGAAACCAAACATCAGGATTGATGATGACGAAGTAGATGAAATTAAGCAAGTCTGCTACCTAGACAGCAAAATAACCAATCGCGCACGGTGGAAGGAGGACATCAAAAGTAGCTACCACTGACAAAAAGGGCATTCATGCAGAGAGAAGTCTACTAGTATTAAACATAGCCCTTAATTTCAGAAAGAAATTTCTGAAAATTTACGTCTGGAGTACAGAATTGTATGGTAGTGTAACTTGGTCTATGGAGAAACCGGAACAAAAGTGAATCGAAGAATTTCAGATGTGGTGCTACAGACGAATGTTGAAAATTAGGTGGACTGATGAGGTAGGGAATGAGCAGGTTGTGCACAGAATCGGAGAGGAGAGGAATATGTGGAAACATTGACAAGGGGATAGGACATGTTAGAACGTTTCTTAAGACATCAGGGAATGACTTCCATGGAACTAGAGAGAACTGTAGAGGGCAAAAACTATAGAGAAACACAGAGATTGGAGTACATGCAGCAAATAATTGAGGACTTAAGCTGCAAGTCCTACTCTGAGATGAGGTTGGCGTAGGAGAGGAATTCGTGGCGGACCGCATCAGACCAATCAGATGACTGATGACTCAAAAGAAGAAAGAACCGCTGTGACACTGCTTCTGTAGACGAGACATGTTTCCCAACAGCGATGACGAATAAGTGTTTGTAGCTCTTAAGATATGCGTTTTAGAGCCCATGTTCATTTGATATTTTGTTCTTGTTTTTTGGTCCACGCTATCAACTTTGAATGTTTATCGATGGAATTCTGGTTCACCGTGTATGTACCAGGTGTCCTTCCCAAGGCCCCAGGCGTATTTTCTCTCTTGTTTTGACAGATATTTTTAATTTCGTTCTTGCAATGTGTAACGCATCATCACATAATGAGTGCGTCTCAATTTCTTAGATCTCCCCGTCTCTAGTAGAAAAGTTTTGAATTGGATAGTATCTGTCCAAGAATGAAAACAACATGAAATGTTCACTCTTCGAATGATCTTAAAAACTACTGCTATTATAAAATTTAATAACTTAGAAATTGCCACCATGAATATATCCCTATTGATGACCTCTATCCCATATTCTCACCACAGTGTCCTCTCATAGGCCTTTGGAAGTGTACTACCCAGTAATTCAAGTGCTAGTAAAACCACTTCAGAATACTCTACTTTCTTTTATGTCATTGATGAAACTGGATCGATGCAGCCCGCTACGATATTTCCTATCATACTTTGCTGCCTACGCCGATCCTGTGGTGAACTTTCTGTTTTATTATTTTATCAGTCCACATAATTTTCCTTATTTTTCTATAACACATCTCATGCTTCGATTCTCTTCTTTCCGGTTTTCTGAAAATTCATGATTCTCTTCTATACAACGCTGTTCTCTAGCGTACAGTCTTAGTAATTTCTTCCTCCAATTGAAGCCAATATTTCATATTAGTAGACTTCTTTTAACCAGTCTATACAATAGTTACGTAGATAACGGAATAGCAAGATGTACAATGACCCGCCAATGATACTGGTAAGTCAATTATAACTACTACCTAGAACTTTAAGTAGAGATTTATGAAAGTACGACAAAATTGAACAATTATAATGCAATGAATAAACAGCAAAGAAAAGCTCCTCATCCTGGCCCAGACGGGCTCACAGGGACCGAATGATCGCCGAATTATCCCCTACGACGTCATACGTTATCGGGGCCTACGAAAAATACAGACCCCTCGATAAACTTGCGACGTCAGACTAGTCAACTTGTCCGCCATACTTCACCAAAGCTCGGCTCCTTGCAGGGACCACGGGAAATCAATATGTCACTGAAAAGATACCCACTTTAGGTCTTAACTTTGTCGTGTGCTATAGAAAGCTTGCATGCATTTAAACGCGCAGTCAAGAATTACTATACTATTCTGAAACAGTTTTTCGCTCCCGGCCGCAGACGACTGCTAGCAATCCTAAGACCTGCTGGGTCACACGCTGTGATGTATGCGTCCCGCCCTGTCCTTCTCGTGGGTCTCGCATTCGGTGTGGAAGGACGTGGGGTCAGCACACCGTTTCCTGGTCGTTGTCTTTCTGGTCACAGGTTCGAATCCAGCCTCAGGCATGGACGTATGTGATGTCCTTAGGTTAGTTAGGTGTAAGTAGTTCTAATTTCTAGGCAACTAATGAGCTCAGATGTTAAGTCCCATAGTGCTCAGAGCCATTTGTCTGCTTTCTGGACTTTGGAGCCGCTCCTCAGTTGGCATCACGAGACTGAGTGGTCGCCGTTCCAGCCCTCCCACCAATGAAAAATGCTTGACAGTACCGGGTATGGAACCCTGGACCTCCGCATTGGAACCAGACATGCTCAACGCTCAGCTACGATGGCGAAATACTTTTTGTCACATCAATGAAGTAGGTGACCTCCCCATATAGATCCGGCGGCGGACGTATAATGTCTAAACGTGGTGCATAAAACATTGCTTTCAACTGCTGGTTCATTGAATGTGTCAGTTCTAATAGATAGTATCCTTTGTTAAATGACTGTAATTATTTAACCCATAAAATTGTAATAGAGCGAATGCACTTAACACACTGAAAGACAAATCACAACCCTTTGTTCTAAAATAATCCGAAGTCTACAACATTCTGTTGCTTCTTTTTGTAGTAACGTCTAGTTTGTGTGTCAAAGTGCTTCCTAATAAAATTATTTGTCTACTTTCCGGCTTCTTTGTGGACGTGTGTAGCGCGCATGCTGAGATCAAACGAACACGTTCCTCAAGGGCTTCTATCCGACCACTAGTACGTAGCATAATTGTAGCAAATGATATCAGTTCACAAAAGTTTACAAACCCGACTTAATTTATTTGCATATATTGTACAAAGTAAAAGAAAAATAGATAGGACGTTTGTATCATGTGAAACCTTTTTAGACAAGCTTAAAAATAACATTTTATTTTTGTATCTGACGGTTTCTTCTTGCAAGGATATAGCTGTCCGCATACATGTTAATATATTTTCCATTTCTGCGTCCTCCAAAATGTGTATCCCCAACAACGTAAGACGAATGTCAAATTGCGCTTGAGACTACGATCAAAAACACGTCGAGCGGTAGTGCAGTCTGTACGGAGACTGTGAATGCTTTAAATCTCACGTCCATGTCCTGTACTTCATGCTTTTAATGCACCATCATTTCTATTCTATAAAACACCGGAACGGTTTCAGTACACGTGACCCATTGTTGATACGCATTCAATTGTGCATGGGATTAGTAACGCAGGAACTAAGTGCGTCTGCTGTGACAATTGATAGAAGCTCTGGACAACGCGGTCGTAGCGTGTACTCGTGTTGTCCAAGGCTTTGAAAGTTTCCATTAATCCCGCTGATCTCGTGGCAAAGTAAGACCAAGGAGTTTGCTCTCCACTGACATCAGGTTTGTTACCAGCTCGTATTCTTGTTGTGAAGTGAACGCGTTTGTTAATTTCACATTTAACTTGTCAACTTTGTGGGCAGGATTATTCTTTGCTTTATGAAACTATATTTCCAACGTTGATTCTGGTACGTTAAGCTACTTAGATGCTTTTTAAATTCACATTACAGAAGATAAAAGGTCCACTTCTGTTGACCAGTCTTTCTGATGTAGATTCGCACCAACTGGCCAAACAATGGAAAAAATAAATGAGTAATTATAATTGCAGAAAGAATGACGGCGCTGAACGGGGTACTGTCCCATTCTGCTCCGTCGCACTGATTGCTCACAAAGACCAAATTATACCTTAACAACTTTTATGGAACATTGAAACTGACGAATTTAAAAGTATTTTGTGAATAACGTACCACGAATGGCGTGCTCTTTAACATTACATGTCATTTGAGCGTATACATTTAACAATTAACGGCTTACCTCGTATTCAAAGAATCCGTAGCTGTAAATGTACTCACTTACAAGTAATTCCAAACTAAGTGAAAGTGGCTGCCATTCAGAGACATAGTTACAGTTCACTGTAGTTGGTTGCCGCTCTCTCCAGTGTAGAAAACAGCACAATCCGTTGTGACCCGTTATCCCGTACCACCCCGAGTCTCCTGCCCTACACCTTGTACACGAATCAATTTGTAGGAAGTGAAAGTGTATCAGGGCCTCTCAATCCTTATTGCTTGCATACCGAATATTCTGTGAATGCAACATAACAAATATGTAATAAAATTTTATTCAACATTTCTGAAGAACTCGTCACAAATAGCAGTAAAGTTCCAATAAGAAGCTAGGGACGCTTATTTGGTATGTAATATACCTAGAGAAAGACAGTGTGCTTTGAAAGAGCTTGAAAGCCAAATCCGAGACCTAAAGAAATGCGACTGCTATGAAAGTCGATCCTTGTTCCGTCGTTATAACGGAAATATAGAGAGAACAGCTGCCACAAAAACAACTTGTTATTCTGGTACATTCAGACGAACCGTATTGAGAACTGAACTTAGAATTTAATCACCAACATATTCTTTGATGTTCCGTGCCGTTAGAGCAGTATCTTTTTGAATGCGTAATGAATAAGTTAACGAACTGTTTGTAGGCACCTTCATACTGCAGCGTTCCTCTCACGCACAATATCGAAGTGTAGTCTCCTTCAGCATTCAGTCAGTCAAAATGAAATTACTAACGTCGAACGCGTTTCTGTGAATACTTTACGTGTCTGCGAGGGTTTGTTAATGAAGCAGATAGGAGAATCTGGCTGATGGGTACAGATAAGCGTTTGTGAATTCGTTACCTGAACAGTGTTGGTTGAAATTAGTAAATGTTATTTCGTACCTGGTACCATAATTACGTCATCCATGATAGGAAATATTTTTTCTTTTCATAAACGTCTCATATTTTTTATATATCAGAAAGATAACACGTTGTCATGTTTTATCCCGCATTATACGGGAACACGTTCACCTCCGCTTCGTCTGCAAAGACAACGCATATAGCGAAAATCGAGGCAATGTTAAGAGTAGCCGTTGGAGTGATGCAAAACGAAAATATACAGTATATACATAAAACTCTGAAGCGTGCTGAACTTGGAGGATCTCGCGACTTGAAACATGTGGAAAGTATTCAGCAGGTTGTCTTCAGGTAAAGCTCTGGATCGAGCCAGGTACCATAATTAATGAGTTCTGAAAAGTACCCTATGCGCATCAACGTCAAACAGATAGATCTTAGAAAGTGTCTGGTTGACTCGTAGATGATGTACTGATGTGTCGAACCATGTATAGGGAGCATGGTTGTTTCACCGAGATATTTAAAAGAGGTATCTGTTTCGAATGAGTTGCTGTTTTATGTTCCATCTTCCAGACATATGGCTTGGTGGTCTTGCGGTAGCGTTCTCACTTCCCGCGTACGGGGTTCCAGGTTCGATTCCCGAAGGGGTCAGGGATTTTCCCTGCCTCGAGATGACTGGGTGTTGTTGTGTTGTCTATATCATCATTATTCATCTCCATTACGGTCGGAGGAAGGCAATGGCAAACCACTTACGCTAGGACCTTGCCTAGTCGGCGGTGCGGGTCTCCTGCATCGTTCCATACGCTCCTCAGAGTATGGGACCTCATCATCATCAGTGAAGCGAAGTTATAATTGATTTGTCCATGATGTTCACTGGGCTGGGTAAAGATATATATTTGAAGAGAATGTTTTTCATCTTTGGTTTTTGGTTTCTAAACGTTCAGTGCAACTTTTTCAAACGATAACGGATTCTTCTAAAGCAACACATTAACCATAACTAGGGTCCTCTATAAGTATGTTTCGAAGAACATGTGGTGTTATCCTTTTGAGACCACACTATCTTAACTAAACTAGCATTGTGTCGTCCGCTATGACGAGTATAGAGTTGCAGGAAGTTAGATGACCGTTCTCATATTACATGAAATAATAATATGTAAATCTCTATAATAATGATGGCTCGAACAGCACACCACACAAAATTCGCTGTAATAATATTTCCCTCAGGCTACAGAAGTTGTAATCTAAAGAATGTTCACAGAGCAACTTCTTGCCACTGATTGTTTTCTGATATTCTGCAGAAGGCGATCGGTACTCTTTAAATTTAGTACAATTAACACAGTTCTTGAAGCGCTTTCAGCAGCTGCTCCAGAATGGATACGATACGATGCAGTCGAATCCATACAGTCACGTACTGAAAGTCTTATCGGACGTGAACAAACAAGTGGCCAGGTAAGCCTTCAATGATCTAAAGCGGTGGTTATTATTCGCCTGGCCCACCGGAAGTACCCACTGCGCAAAATTATATGTGTTGTTCGTTCTCGAGCATCTCTGTTAGCCACTAATGGACTGAGTATAGTAAAAAGCGGTCGAGACCTGATGAACAGCTTTGGAAGAACTGAAGGAATCCGATAGCGCTGAGATATTTTAGTGCTACACGTCACAAATCCATCACTTTCTCTAACACCTGGAACGCAAAAAACATGAAGTTTTACCATTAGTCTTTGAAACAACTGATTCGATCCTACTTAAAGGCCTTAATGAAGCAACCAGTCTGCATAAGATTAATCAAAGTTTACCATCGGGCTGTAGGTGAACAGCAAGGGCTGTACCAGTCATAACAATGGAGAATCCTATATCTTACTTATTAATTTAAATGTATTTTCCAGTTAAAAGAATATTAAACACTGCAAACGGTAGCGAGGAGTACAATAGAACTCGATATCAGATTTAACATATGATCAATCATCAGTTTAAAAAATGAAATCAAGAAAGCCAGAAGAGAGTTGAGAGTACTGAAAGAGAAACTCTAGCATTGAGGATCAGCAGCAGAGCATGAAATCGTGTTATTTAGCCTAGGGATCTCGCTGTGCTATGCAGATGGTGGCAGGTGGTTGTCTTCTTATAGCGTTAGTTACATAGGTCATTTAAGTCCAGCGAATAATAAGCATCATATTCAATTTTCAAAAAGTCTCACTACTCGATAAGGCCAATTTTAGCCAGCAAGGTACCGACAACGAGGTTCTCTGTGATGGACAATGACTAGGCGGATTTGTGTATTGACTGGTACGACAAAAGTGAGCTGACTGACACTGTTGATAAGAAAACACCAGAGTAGACAGCTTTCTGTTGCCTCAATAAAGGGCAGTTCCCAAAAAGTAATGTCTGCCTTACAAGCGAATTCTGAGGCTACTCTCCAGATGTTGCTATTACGTGGCTGGTCCTAACTGCCAACCGCCTTCCAGAAACCCTCTCCAGTGGACACAGCCGTCTTGGTAACAACCAATAATCTCAGCTGGAAGAGTTTTCAGTTAACCTGGACAAAAATTACTCCCGTACAGAGAGAATGATGGATGAGACATCGTCTCCGGGTAAAATTCTCCTGAGACCTGCTCTGCTATAAAAGACTCTCAGTTTTCTAATTTTCTCTTGAAATACCTGTGTTTCATTTGAGTGGACAGTATGGTGCGTTATCTGGAAGGGGGGGGGGGGTGGAGTGTCAGTACGATCAATTGACGCCAAGTATCAGCTTTATTTACGACATGTTACTATGGCAAGCGAGTACTTCTTCAGTACTGTGTAGTTTTGGCATCTTATTTCATGAAAATATGTACCTACTGTAGACATAGCTATAAGTGTTGTTTTTGTGACTTTGCTGTGTAACAGGTTTTGATAGTACTGCATATTACTTAAATAATTGTTAAAATAGTGATGTCCACTAGTTAACGCTGGGACTTGGTGTCACATTTTGGAGCACTAACCTAACCTAGCCTCCTAGGCAATATCAGTGATGCCAATTTCCAGTATATTTCTTGTTGTGATTGTTGCCAAATGGCATTATCTGCCTTATTATTATTATTATTTTTTCTAAGGACAAGAACAATAATGAGGTCATAAATGCCCAACACAATGCATGTGATAGCAGACAAGATCCTTGCAAATTAAGGATATGGGTGTATTGACCAGACAGAACAAAAGTCTAATTTATATTGTAAAATGGTGTGCCCATGAACCAACCATAACTGTATCCGGGAAGATTGGGAAGCAGCCTATGGATCAATGTAAAAGATTCTTGAAGAAAGCCGCGTGATACATCCACGTTGATCATCCAGCAGTAACAGACTGCCAAATTAAAATGTGGGTCTTATAGATTTTACTGACAGGTTACATGTTTTTATAGGATCTACAGCAGAACCAGAAAGTGGATTATAAGAACTGTTTTTCACTTCGTAGACTTGGGAACTACAAATAGCTGGATTAAATACAGGGTTGACCGAATTAAGAACGACGAGTCAAAGAAGAATATCCTGCAGTATCTTGATTTCAATCTAAGAATTGCAGAACATTTGTTAAGTGGCCATTGGAACAACATTCTGAATAAGAAGATGAAGATAATCTCTAAGAGGCAAAGACTATTGTCCTTAGTATCACCGTTACCTGCTGTAGTCCGTTTGGCACAAATGGCTGAGTTGAAAAATAGCATGAGTTGTAGGACCACTAACTGCACGACGAAAACCAAACTAAAGTGCTAAGTATGTTCAGGTTTTCCTCTGTCTAACATAGGCGAACAACTGTTTCTCGAGTATCAACAGAAATAAAATTGTCACAGTTTACGCCTTTCCCTAAATTATAATCAGTGTATGAATGATACCTGCCTGATAAGATACATTTTGTATAGCTTACTTCACAAATAAAGAACTTTTTTACATTTTTCACTTTCTTTCTAATGCTTGATTGTATGTCATCAAGACCAGCGGTCCTGAAAATCATGAACATTTTTTAAAATCTTAAATTTTTGGTGATTCCATTATCACTTGTCTA
Source organism: Schistocerca nitens (assembly GCF_023898315.1). Taxonomy (NCBI): domain Eukaryota; kingdom Metazoa; phylum Arthropoda; class Insecta; order Orthoptera; family Acrididae; genus Schistocerca; species Schistocerca nitens. Next base: position 778,163,375 of record NC_064614.1, read on the forward strand.
ACAGGTTCAAAAAATAAGTTTCAGTCAAATTCATTACAAGTGGTGCCAGGATATAGAAAACAGGGAGGAAACATTGCTTCTTCAATTTACATATATCTAAGATATTCATGATTTATTCCTTCAGTCTCTCTCGTAAACACGTCGTCTCCACCTTGCACATGCCGGTGTCGTAGGAGGTGTTCCCGTGCAGGGCGCCCCTGTCTGGTTAGGCAGCGGGGCGGACAGCTGAGGGCAGGGCCGTGCCGTGACGTGGCGCGGGCCGGTCTTTGACGCCTATTGACTGCCGCCTGCCGGCTGCCAGCAACAGACTCGGGCGCTGATCGCGACGCACACTAATCAACGACAAGCGCACGGCGCTGCGGCCTGCCGCTGACCAGGCGGCCACGCCCTCTCTGTCTGCTCGTTTGTCAGCCAACGGCAACAGTCGCAGAAAGCCGTGCCGCGCAGAACAGACGAACGCTCCATATCGGACGTTACTTAGTCTCTAGGCCGTCATTTACGTTATACCCCCGATGCTTTGTAAACGTAATAATTCTCAGCAGTGGTTACGTTTTAATTTATTTTAACAGACTACCGGTTTCCGCTATACGGCAGTCATCATCATATCTACAGGACGGAAAGATAAACACAGATATTTCAGAAATTACAAAACATGTACATGAACCTGATACAAACATATGAGGAATAGGTAACGTAATAACCAAAGAAAGGACAGCGGCCCACAGGACGCGAAGCCAAAAACAAATAATTAAAAATGGATGATGGTATTAGAAGAAATTTCGACAGTCATTTGAAGCGGATATTCACTGTAACTAAATGAAAGAATTTTCAGTCAAATGTATGCCCCAGTTTCTGATAGTAGTAATACTACTGGAGTATTTCATAATACGAGAAAATGTCACCCACTATTAAGCCACCGAATGCAACGCAAGACATTTTAAAGTAATGTAGTAATAAGAAGGTCTGTGTGTCAACTTTAGTATTTGCGAATGATATCTGTCGTAATCTCAACGCTGAAAAATGAGCTTGTTATTTATAGTATGGTATTGACACTGTGTTCAAGTCGGTTGCTTGAAGAAAATTTCGTAGAAAAAGGAAATCTCAAGGAATCAACACTAGTTTTTGTAGCTGTATATTTTTTGCATACGTATAAGCTACTATACTTGAAAGCGGCGCAGAAGATATGCCAGAAAAGCTTCCAGTCCTACAAAATTTACATTGCTATCAGCGATAAGTGCAGAGTGGCGAAACGCCAAAATGCATCACTGGTCGGAAATTGATCATCCCAGGTTCGATTCTTCTATGACTGATGTCTAGGGAACCATCTGTTCAAAACACATGTGGTTTTATAGGCTGGGATCTCCACCATCCACTGAGGTGAGGACAGATTGCCGTCCCTACAACGCAACTAGCGAAAATATGCTCGTCTCTTTTCGTGACCCACTGCAAGTGATTCTTCTATTCGCATTTGGTTTAGATAACATTAACAGTTGTCATCTTCATGGCGTTTGTTGGGGGTGGGGCTGACTGTCACTATTTCTCCTTGGCCGGTGTCGGGACCTCCAGCTCTCACCTTTGCTCACCATTCCCAAGTCTAGGAGACTGCTCGATTGAGATTTCGGCAGTGGAAGCTGCAAACTAAACACCACGTGTTTAGTTTTTACAGCAGGTCTGACAGATTAGTTGCTAGAAGCCTCGACGTGACGAGTGTAGGTCCGCGTAACGAAACAGTTGTCCTCAGCAGCTCCAAACGGGCTACTCGTTTGGGCAGTTTTTATGATGGAACTGTACTCATTGGGACTGGCAGGAAGAGCGTTTGGTCTCTACCGTTTGTTCATCCGTATCAGTTAGCTCTTCTGGTTTCGCCCCTCCGTTTCCTCCACAGTAATACTGGTGGCCGCTGTCGCAAATCGCGACATATGTATTACTAATACATATTATGTCTGAATGCACGATCTAAAGGAAACTGTAGGGTGATTCCGTGATGAAGCTAAAAACTTTCAGGGACGATAGAAAAGGGTACATTTATCAGTTTGAGGTAAGGGCCTGTGCCGTCCCAGCGACGATTGTGCCGTAAAGATATGTAAAACAAAAAAATAAAAAAAAAAACTCTGAACGAGAAATATTATACGACGAATTAAATGTACACGTACCTTATGTGTTTCACCGACCGCATAGGCGGTGGAAAATATCCACCTTTTATTGAAAATATTAAATTTTAATCTTAGTATCAAGGAGTAAACTCTTAAAATGCAATAATCTCTATGATGTTAACAATGGAGAAGAACGCTCCTAAATTGTTCTTCTCCTCCTCTTCCATCGGTTGTTTCTGGTGTTAAAGAGCAGACATCTTTCTGCACGAAAGTAATGTAAACCTTTATGCTGCTAACCTTGTTAATATAGTAGGTGAAATTTTCTATTTGAGTTATTTCAGTGTACAGTGAGCCCTCTGTCATGTTCCTTGCATTGGTTTAATTTTTCTTAAGACGCTTACAGCTCCACAATAATAACAGCTGCTGCTTCAGCGGACACAATTACGCGTCGATCTAGAAAATCGAAATCAAAGCGGAAGCGCAGAGATCGCCCGCTTTAACATTTAACAAACATTTTTTCACAGCAATGAGCCGCAGCGGAGAGCAACATTAGTTTTAAGATTTTACTTTCCAGCTTACGCCGAGAGCCAGGATTCGACTACCACAGCCTGAATATGGTGGTAAGAGGAGTATTCCTCGAGTGTTGTGTGGGTCCACAATAAATTTTTGAGTCCATGCTCTTTACAGAACAAATACACTGAGGCTAATTATCAAACTGTAATATTTTCATTCTCACGTAATATTCTTCGAAGTAGAAATCAGTTAACAAGTTTTTCATTTGGACCACACAATTAAATTTACTCGTGTTTTGAAGTTACCAAATAAGTGAAATAAATAAATTTACTACTCCAGCTGACTAGGCACTTCATTTGGAGCCCAACTTTGTCGCATGAACATTACATATGTATAGGTATATGATTTATGTACTTACATAACCATTGTATGATATTAATGCCTATGTAAAAAAAATTTTCATGCACAAGAACCAACAAAAGAAAAAGGATGTTCTTGAAAAAGGAAACGAAAGGAATGAAACTGCAAAACCTATATAAGAAAAAGGTAAGGCTTAATGTGCAAGAGTCCTGAAAATTTTGTGCGAAATCCTCGGTGAAAGCGGTAAGCAGTGCTAACAGTTTAGTGAGTGCATTTGTGTATGTATTTGTGTGTTTTATTTTGGAAGGGATATATGCACATTTGTGTAAGTGTTTGAACTTTTAGTTGTCCCAGATTAAATCTATGACGGGCAAAGTAGGTCAGGCAAAGCCACCTGTATCTGACGAGCACCATTTGCTAGATATGGAAGTAGAAAACAATGTCCAGAATGTAAATGAATCCCATACCACCGAATCGGAAAAAGTACTTTCCGAAGCAGGGGGCAGGGCTCTGTGGATACCAGATAATGCAGCACAGAGTAATGAACAAGTGATACCTATAACTCCACTGCATGTGCAGGGGTGCGAGTAAAGTGGTAAGATGGGCCGAACAACGGTGTGTTCACCTGTTCCCGACCCCTAAGCAGAATTTTTGCGACGACTCGATCAGAAACTCGAACAAAGAGAACAAATTTTCGAGAAACAACTGAGTATCATACATTCCGAACTTGTGGAAATGCGTAGCGTATGCAAAGAAATACCTGATCTAGTCCAAAACTTAACTAGTCAGTTGCAAAATTTACAAATAGCTCACACTAGTCTTAAGGACGAAGTTCTAAACCTGGCAAGTCGTGTCGAAAATGTGGAGCTTGAGGCACGTCAGAACATAGACAAACATCTAGACGCCCAAGCAATGAAGGTCGAAAAAGAGTTTGATGAGTGGCTATCTGAAAAGTATAGCGAAATCTCATCAACGATCGAATTAAGCGTAAAATCAGCTGTTGAACAAGCGACAGTGGATCTGAGCACGAAAACCGACGCCAGCGCTGCCGCAAATCAAGCTGAATTAGCTCAGCTAGAGTCGCGTGTACCAGTGCAGTTACCCGCAGTCGCTCGGAGAGTAACCGAACTAGAAAAGCAAGCCGACTGTCAAAGACCGGTAGCCAGTCAGACTCATGACTTGGTAACGAGCAATAATGTAAACAATGTGCAGAGCGATTGCGCACGCGGAATGCCCTAATGCTCACCGCCGGATATAAGGATGGAAGTGGACAGTGGTAATTCACCGTACTATAAAGAGGATAAAGTGATTAAACATAGACGGTTTCAACCGTTCAACAACGAAGCGTACCGTATACCGTGTGGTATTCATTAAAATAATGTAAACAATGTGCAGAGCGATTGCGCACGCGGAATGTCCTAATGTTCACCGCCGGATATAAGGATGGAAGTGGACAGTGGTAATTCACCGTACTATAAAGAGGATAAAGTGATTAAACATAGACGGTTTCAACCGTTCAACAACGAAAAGCGTACCGTATACCGTGTGGTATTCATTAAAAGTTTCCGTAATGTTTTTTCACGGGGATGGACGGAAAGGGAAAGAATTCAATTAATTGTATCACTAATACAAGGTGATGCGACCCTCTGGGCAACGGACGCAACCGAGAGATGCCATACCATGCAGCAGTTTGAGTATGCATTTCTCCAAAAGTTCTAGTCCAACTGAACACCTGAGGTACAATAATGGAGTTAACATTGAGGATGAATTAATGAACGTTGCTGAGAAGTGTCAACAAACCGATAAAGATGTTGTGCAGGCCGTATTACAAGCAAATATCTACGGAGTTCCGATCCAGGTGATAGTGGACACAGGTGCGTCGGCGAACATCCCGAGTCTATAACTGAATGAGCACATAAGTCGAAATAACAGTATACCTGTCTTACCCGTTAAAAATTGCCGAGCTACAGGCGCAATCGGCGCACAGTCTCAAGTGACAAGGCACCAGGTGGGATTTGAGTTCAGAGTAGGAAATGAAGCCATAAAGAGCTCGTTCCCATTAGTTAAAGGGTTGACGGTTGCTTGCATCATGGGGATAGAGTTCCTACGCTAGAGGGACCAAATAATCGACCTCTGCGGAGAACTAAATCATGTAACCATGAGTAAGCGAATCGTATTGCCAATGTAACGCACGCAAGAAAACCACGGCAAGTATTGCCGAAGCTTTCGAGTAAATTACGAAAGTTTACAAGTTATGCCTTTCGACGCAGGCTTGTGTGAACCAAAAGAATGTTACAATGAATTTACAAATGAGAACACCGAAGAAAAGAGGGAACTAATAAACAGTAAAGTGTCAGAATCGGAATATTTGTCTGCTGCACAACAAAAGGAACAGTCTCAGTTGGTTCCCGGGTTCGATTCCCGGCGGGGTCAGGGATTTTCTCTGCCTCGTGATGACTGGGTGTTGTGTGATGCCCTTAGGTTAGTTAGGTTTAAGTAGTTCTAAGTTCTAGGGGACTGTTGACCACATATGTTAAGTCCCATAGTGCTCAGAGCCATTTTTTTGTCTCAGTTGCTAATACAATAAGCGAACATGTTCTTAGAGAATTAGTGCCTCATAGCACGTTTTGTCATGCCAACTACACCGCCCCACAGTCCAAAAAGAAGGCAGTAAATTAAAGGACTATATACGTATAAAGATTCAAAAAGATTTGTTCAATAGAACAGTATCTAAATATGTAATAGTTGATTAAATTTCTATTTTTTTCCTAGTGTGAAGACAGAATATTTAAATACTTGTCCGTAGCAGAAATCATACATTAAAAGTTAGTTTATGTGAGTAATTGTACCAAGAGCAGAGCAATACTGCTATTGAAATTATTTCAAATGTTTAAAAATGTAATGAATGACAGCACAGAATGCTGAAAGAATTTTCATTTGAATTTTCCATTAGTGTTTAGAAAAAGTATTTCTTGTTAGTGAATAAGTAAGTAGGTATAAATGTTGTATATTATGCCCTTAGGATACATATTTTGAAAAAAAAAAATGGGTGATGTGTGAGCACTAATTTTAAAGTCGAACATGAGAGTAAGGTGCGCAGACACCAAGAATACTTCACGTGTCATGCTCGCACGAAATTACGCGTTTAAGATACGCATCTAAAGATACACCTTGTAAAATGCAACCTTGATTGAAATTACTAAGATTTTTTCTTGCAATTCGTTACGTAGCTCTAAACATAGGAGCTAGCACTTTGAGCCTAAGTTTAAAAAAGTAGATAACAGTAAACGCAAAGTTTTTGTCAAGTCGAGCCTGGCTCTGGGAGACAAGCGGGCAAAAATTGCAGACGTGACATGGGATTCACCACAGATAGGACGAAAATACAATAGTATTGTCTAAAATCTGTTTGAGACATTTTGTATGTATGCAAACATAATTATGAACTGTAATTTGTAAAGGAAAGAACTGTAGAACCCTGAGTGAACTGAAAAACAGTCTGACTTGAATTTAAAAATGTCACTGCTGAATTTGCTAGCCGAGACAATTAACCATGAACTAAGTTAAATTCTTTCTTGTAGGAGGGTGAAGTGCAGATATTAAACGTTATGTAGTGAAAAGACACGGAAGACGACAGTATCATGCAACGAAAAAGTGTGTGTGTGTGTGTTCTCTAAATTTGTGGAAACTTTAACACAAAACGAACACAAGACCAATGTCTATTTAGACTAACAATACGCATTCGCTCTGCTATGCACGGACTGTTAGAAATACAGGGAACGCAGTGGCGCAACGGATGCTTGCTAAATACTAATGTACTCGTCATTGGACGCTAAAATGTGCCTGCGAGTGCGACGTGTGGAACAAAGTGTCGTTCACGAAACTAAACTGAGGGGTGTACACGAAAAGAATACAACGTTTTAATTGCGTGTCAATACAAAACATGTCATGAGTTCTGCCACGACGTGCTAGCTTGTGACTTCAAGACTGGCGATAGCTTCACATTAGCTGCCAAATTAATGATTCGTATTTTCCCACTAGCTATAACGTCTGTAGCGGGAAGGGAGTGTTACGTTGTGTGTGTGTTTTTTCACCTACACTGACGGAGACGAGTTGCTGTGCGGAGTCTTGTCAGCGGGCCGGGGGGCGGACCCCACTCCCCTCCGACTCTCCCAGCTGCCGACAGATGACGGACGCGAGGCGCTGCATCAGCTGGCCACAACCGACGCGCCAGAGGGTGCTGCGCCTGCACGCACCGAGCGTTGACCTCTCCGCCTCCAGCGGTTACCGGCCAGCGCCTACCAGCACCGCCAAGAACCAGCCTCAACAACACGAAGCGGAACAGCTTTCTCCTCAACGAATGAACGATTTGTCATACATAACTACACAGTCATCAAGATCATGGCAAAAATCAAACACATCTTGTTGTATTATCTAGATCTTGCATAAGTAATAGTTCAATAACTATGAAAATGGGTCATTCTATCACTCCGCCTAGGTTTGCCCCTGGGTTTCCCCTCAGGCCTTGCCCAAATGGGGAGCGAATTGTCACAATCCCTGGGAATTTTTTAAAATATTAGACTATCCCATATATGAGTGCCTGTAAGCACAATCTGAAGTGCAAAAAGTCAAAGTAAGATACGACCTCGGTATAGCAATTTAGTTAGATCGCTTTACAAAACCAAGCCACAGTATTCATTGTAATTTCACTACCTGTGTATGTAACGGCTCCAAAACGGCTCTGAGCACTATGGGACTTAACTTCTGAGGCCATCAGTCCCCTAGAACTTAGAACTACTTAAACCTAACTAACCTAAGGACATCACACACATCCATGCCCGAGGCAGGATCCGAACCTGTGACCGTAGCGGTCGCGCGGTTCCAGACTGTAGCGCCTAGAACCGCTCGGCCACTCCGGCCGGCTTGTGTGTGTAACGTTTATCTTGTTTAGATACTGTGTGATTTCATGTTTTGTCTAAATGACTACGAATGTAAATGAAAAGGAAAAGAACTTGTAATCTCGACGATATGTTGAAATTGTTACTAAAGTGTTACCAACAAACATTTTTCACAGCAATGAGCCGCAGAAGAGAGAAACATTAGTTGTAAGATTTTACTTTTCAGCTTACGCCGAGAGCCAGGATTCGACTATCACACCCTGAATATGATGGTAAGAGGAGTATTCTTCAAGTGTTGTGTGGGTCCACAATAAATTTTTGAGCCCGCATCTCGTGGTCGTGCGGTAGCGTTCTCGCTTCCCACGCCCGGGTTCCCGGGTTCGATTCCCGGCGGGGTCAGAGATTTTCTCTGCCTCGTGATGGCTGGGTGTTGTGTGCTGTCCTTAGGTTAGTTAGGTTTAAGTAGTTCTAAGTTCTAGGGGACTGATGACCATAGATGTTAAGTCCCATAGTGCTCAGAGCCAATAAATTTTTGAGTCCATGCTCTTTAAAGAACAAATACGACGAGGCTAATTATAATGCTCTTATATTTTCACTCTCACGTAATATTCTAGGAAGTAAAAATCAGTTAACAATTTTTCATTTGGACCACACAATTAAATTTACTCGTGTTTTAAAAGTCTCCAAATAAATAAAATCAATAAATAAATAAATATAATACTCCAGTTGAATTGCCACTTCTGGGCCCAGGTCCGGAAAATATCGAGTCGGCAGACTGCCATAAGCGGAAATCGTTCGGTACTGTTCGCTAAGATTCAATGAAGGGCAACTTTTAGAGATGACAGCGGTGCTACTCAGTTGCTGATACAGTTTTACGTATTCATTTGCTTTTCATTTTCTCATTAATGCATATCGATAAAACTAATACCGCAGTATAAGACGTGAATCTCTTCCGGTGTATTAAATGTTCAAAAATCTTAGCGAATGACGTCTGCACGACCGATATTTCGATAGATGCACACTCTGTGCAGAAACCAAGCTCTGTGCAAAGGAATTTAGTACCTCGGTTTGCACAGCAATTCCGAAAAGATAGCACACACACCCTGTAAATACTAGCTGCAATACACAACCAAACACGACCGACGACAGAAGTATTGATTCTGAAAAGAAATAACCAAAGGATAAGGTGACGAAAACTCTGTCCGTTTCTCACGAGGGAGAGAGAGGATTCTATGTTGGATTTAAGGAAAAACCGCCCATGACTATTTATAACGTTACTTGCGAATTTGATTCAACTGCTTCCTTCATAACACGATCCCAGCAGCTGAAAGTGCATGCCGGAATCTCCGACTTGCTATATTCCAAACGGGTGTCAACAAAATTTCCTACAATAACAGAATAGATGAGACTTATGTTCTGACCGGGGCCGTGCTACTGTAGTTCTTGCGGCCTGGTGGCCATCGCGTCCGGATAGCGTAGTGGTCTGCGCAACTACCTAGTAAGCAGGAGGTCAGGGTTCGAATCCCTGTGGGGCATAAATATTCAGCTTGTCTCATTGACGTAAGTCAGTCGCTACTGGCAGCTAATGACTTTAATTCCATTGTGACTTGAATAAAATGTAAGTGGAAGTCAACACAAGTCGCAATATATTTGTTAATTCACCACCAAACATAAACAGATTTAACGGAAACGAATAAAAGGAACACGGGTGAAGAGAGAGACCACATCAAAACTTAACAGAATATCAGTGTCATTTAAACAAATTCGATCTAATCTCAGTAAGAAATTCACCGAGTTCTTAATGTGATGTTCACACCGACCTACTAGTGGGCTCGAGTCACAAGGTGTTTTGCTACACGATATGTCGGGGCACTAATGATACTCACAACTAGCCGAAGAGGAACTCTTTCCTTGTGGACCTTCAGAAGTTCATATAACCTAAGGGGGGAAGCAGCTGAAATTTACCTCGTAAGTAGCCTTGTAAATACTGACAGGATATTTTTGATGAAATCCTACCTGGCATCCTGCTCTCTCCCATGTCAAATAACAGACGAACAGAACTTATGCCACCTTCCCCGATGGTTTTTTTTGGTTTTTAATATTCACTATAGATACTGTAAGAGGTCCATGATTAAGGTATTTGTTGCTACCGCACTCGAGCAGATGTAATTTCGATGGATTATTCACGCGCTGCCTGCGATATGTAAGCTATAAGAGAATCTCAGACCAGAGAGCAGTGTTGTATGCAGTAAGAGCAGTGTCTGTAGCAGTAGGAGTAAGTAGTAGCGAGCAGTCGTGTGTGTCGAGTTGGCTGGGCCGGTCGTGGGGAGCGATGGCGGAGCCTGAGTGATGTAGTATAAGGTAAAAGCAGCCTCGCCCATATGTAGTATTGTTATATCAAGTCCCACGTAAATGTCTTTTTTTTAAATCTCTTAATAATAATCTTTCTTATAAAAATTAAGTTTTGACAATCATTCATCTCAATTTCAAGAATTTACTAATTTCTGCAATCCATGGTCATCCCGATTATTGTAAAGAAAAATCAGTTGTTTGCTTTTATACATGACAAATCTATCGCTCAGCATTGCACTGAGCTGGGCCAGAAATATTTCTTATAGGAGCAGATATATACGCGTTATCCGGGGACCTTATTGAGGTAAGAATTTTCAATTTATTCAGAATAATCTTTCAGGGCCATAACGCAGCACTGCTGACGTCCAAAATTTACCAGTTCATCTTCACAGTCAAATTTTGAAAGGTTATAAGTGAGCCACAATTTTATTGAGAAATTAGTCACCTTATTATTGGTAGGTTACGGAATAATAAACTGTTGCTAGGATATACTAAATATCAATGCAATACCTATTTTCACTGTTGGGTAGTTACGCTAAATGTGAATATCATTTATATTATTTTATTCTGGGGAGGTTACACTTGGCGACAACCGGCCAGGATCGTATTTTTTGTGAATTTCTGAGTAGTAGTCAGATATATATCTGCTCTTATTCACTTCACGTTTAATATAGTTTGCATCTGGCGGAATGCATTTACTAACATGTTGCTCTTTCTTTCACAGATCATCGACAATTTATTGCACTTTGTTGTTAGTGTATTTGTTCCATTTCTGCTTTGTCTTTGTTTGATTTTGTGCTAACCTTTGACTTGTGAAAATGCCACGAAAAGCTGCTAACAGTATATGGTGATGCCTAATGAATGAAAAAGCCGACTTAAATAATTTGACTGATAATACTAGCGACACTCATTGTCATGATGATGATCTTCCAATTACAGATAATCAGTGCGTGCCGACCACTAGTAATAATTTTAATCCTAATGATGAGTAAACAAATTCAATTATGTCCACAGTAAATTTAACATTTGATGACGCTACACGTTCCGTTACCATGAACGCTGCCCAGTTTGACACACCTGATTTGCAAAATTTACACAGTGAACAGATAAAGGTTTGTAAGGAAAATGAACAATGTAGTCAAAATATGTCAGATTTATTTGATTCCGATATAGTGACCAACAGTGCACATCCGATTAGCAAACCTTTTCGTGAATCAGACATTGACCAAATGGTTACACAAAACGTGACACATGTAGATACACCATCACACAGCACAGAAAATAGAGTCGCTAATTTTGGCATGGATCAATTTATGGCAGTATTGCTACAACTTAAAGAAAATTTCAAACAACTTAATGATCGAACAAACAACTTACTGAAAATTTCAAACAGTCGAATGAAAACCACGACAGGTCGTTCAAATAAATTAATGAAAAACTTGACACCTCTATTGAACTGCTTACTGAACAGATTACAGCCGTAGCGGAGCAATGTAATGAAACTAAAAAACAATTACGTGAGGAAATTAAGGCCTGTGCCAGGAATAATAGTGAAGAGATATACAATACACATGTGACCACAACGAAATTACTTAGAGATGAAATTAGCGCAGTTGCTAAACAATGTTCTGAAAACGCAACACAGTTACGCGACGAGTTTAAATTAATGTCAGCAGAACGCACACTAGATGCGAAAGTCGACAAGAAATTTGAGCAACAAAACAGCCGATTGACGAACTATATTAGTACAAATAAGCCCTCGGTCACAAATATTAAGTCAAAATTGACCAGGTTGCAACCCTTGTTCACTAAAGTACGAGCAGCCCTTAGCGGCTCGCCATCTTACTTACAACTATTCATGAGGTCGCCTTTCCGGCTTAGATCTTTTTCATTATGTGACTTGTAAGTACTGCATCTTTTTCCAGTCAGTACAAGCTTTAATTTTATTAATGTATTATATACCTAATATGTTTTATAACAGTTAGTCTGGTTCTGAAGACGATGCTCACAGTAGCGTCGAAACCTGGTCAATTTTGACTTAATATTTGTGACCGAGGCCTTATTTGTTCTAATATAATTCTGACGCTTTCACTGAACCTTAGCAGCCATGTTCAAAGAATTGACGAACGTTTTAATCACCACCTACAAAACAGTGAAACGCGTTACCGTAAATTCATACAGGAACAGAACAAAGTAAAGAAACAAGTCATGGAAACAATTGTGCACAGAGACAGGAAGATAAGCGTAAATTGTTTACGAAGGCAAAAACATACGTAGGCAGCAATATTGCTACAGTATCAGACGAAATCAAACAGTTGAACACCGAATCGCTTGATGAATTCTCCGATCTTAAAACAAAAACAAACACACACGCAGTAGCCTTTCAGACAGTGACCAACAGACTTGAACAATTAGAATTAATACAGGATCCTGATGTCATCACAGCAGACGTTAATAAATTGAACAAAAACACACGTAAAATGCAAAAACAAATTAATGCTTGTGACACTAAAAAAACGATCAGGTAAAAGCACTAACTGAAAAATTTGATGAATTCGCCAGTCGTATTGACGTTATCGAAAATAACAATGACACCAAATCAGACGATACGTCACCAGTTTCGTTTAATCAAACACCCGAATTCAAAAATTTACAGCAGTCAATCAGTGAGATAGGTTCGTCCAACAATACATTGCGTACAAAATTGTCATCTTTACAGCAAGAAGTGACAGAAATTAAAAAATTTCAGCCTGTAACACGTCACAGCATATGCCACATTCTGAACATTTGTCAGTCTTACACAGACAGTATAACTTAGATAATTTACAGAGAGTACGTGACTTAGATTCCGAACAGTCACAGACAAACAGATTATCATACAATCCTGAACCTGTTCAGACATTCAGAGACGATAATTTTGATTACAAGCACTTTCTATCCGTCAGGAAATTTAAGATATTTAAAAATGACAGAACACAGATTCAACCTTTGGATTGGATACAATAATTTAGCTTTGCTTTTCCACCAACTTGGCCCGTGACACACAAACTTGAATTTATTTGCAGTTTTTGGGAAGGTGAACCGGCAACTCGTATGAGACCGATCGCGAGACAATGTTACTCGGTAGAAGAATTTCAGAATGCTTTTCTGTCAGCGTATTGGTCGAAGACGACGCAGCGCGGAATCAAGGATAGAGTACCATGGAGAGCTGTATCAAACCAGTCTCAGGACTGAAGACCACAACAACAACAGATTTGAAATCGGGATTTTGGTAAATACAGCTCTATCCGAACTGCAGAAAGTACAAAGCATTTCTCTGTTTTGGTGATTGTTATCAATTTTGCAAATTACCGTTCGGTTTAACAATTTCTTCAGCAGCGTTTATTCACGGTTCGAATACTATACTTCCGACAGAACTGAAAGACAGAATCACAACGTATGTAGACGACATTCTTACTACAGAAGCTAACTGGTCTGAATACAATCTGATTCTGGAACAACTGTTGCAAACTTTTCATGCACAAGGACTCACAGTTAATCTTAGCAAATCGCACTTTGGCAAAACTTCCATAAAATTTCTTGAACATGCAATGTCAGCAGAAGGCATTGTGCCTGACCCGGAAAAACTTCAAGCTTTCCGTGACGTTACCGTTCCAACGACAAAGAAACAACTACGCAGCTTTCTGGGATTAAGTAACTTTTTCCGTAAATTTATTAATTACTCTGTTTTACACACCCCTAGATTATGCCAGTTGACGGGTAAAAACGCTATTCGGTCCTGGGATAGCCAAGCACAGTCTGAATTTGTCAATCTGAAACAAGCTTTGTTGAACGCACCACTTTTATCACACCCAGATACAACCAGAAATTTTTCCATTGCCACCGACAGTTCTAACACCGCTTTAGGCGTACACATTTTTCAGGAAATTGAAGAAGATGGCACTACAGTAATTAAAAACATCGCCTTTGCAAGTCGCATTCTGACACCTACTGAACGCAATTATTCTGTTACAGAGCTTGAAACATTATGTGCTGTATGGGCATTTACCAGAGTTAGGCATTTTCTTTATGGAAGACATACTACCGTTTACACAGATCATACAGCTATACAGTTTTTACTTTCCACTAAATTTACACATGACAGATTAAGCAGATGGAAACTTTATTTACAGGAATTTAATTTTACAATTGTTCACATTCCCGGTACACAAAATATTGTAGCATACGCACTATCCCGTTCTCTCAGCAACAATCAGCAAGACATTGCAACCAACTTCTGCCAAGCAAATTCTAGCGTCGTGTATATTCAACAAGTTGCATTTGAAAATTTCATTTCGTCCTCATTGCGAGACATGGCACAAGAGCAGAGCAAAGACAACGTATGGAAAAAAATTAAACGCCTTTGGCAAGATAGGAATAATGTTACCGTTAGAAACCATTATACTGTACGCAAGAGTATTCTCTTTCGCCGCTCTCACCCCGACAGCAACAACTGGTTATTATGTATTCCTGACGAACTTGTTAACAAATTAATTTGGTATACTCATTTAAGTTACGCACAGTATGGAGTGGGAAAAAATGTTTTCTGATACTGAGACAGAACTGTTATTTTGCGAACATGGAGAAACGTATTCGACGAGTTTTAGCGTCATTTAAAATCTGCCAGAAAGCTAAATCAGACACGACTTCACATATTCCTCCGTTACATCCCATTGTACCCGTTTCATTGAGACACGTGGCTGCTATAGACATTTTTGGTCCAATTCCCAGAACTAATAGAGGTTTTTGCTATATCTTGTCGCTGTTGAACTCACTTCGAAAATTGTTACCTTCACTCCGATACGCAAAGCTACTGCTAAATATATTTCGAATGCATTTGTAAAACATATTTTTATTTCATGTAGCGCATGTATTGAAAGTAATTTCCGGCAATGGACCACAATTTCAATCTGCGATATGGACATGTATGTTACGAGCTAGAAAAATTTCTCCGATGTATATATCCAGGTATGACGCTTCTTCGAACCCTTCTGAACGACTGATGAAGGAAATTGGTAGAGTATGTAGAATATATTGCCATAAAAGACAAATTGACTGGGACAGACACATACTCTCATTCCAGGATGTAATTAACTCCATACCAAATGAATCTACTATGCTATCTCCGACTGTTATATTGAAAAATGTTGAACCACCTAACAAAATTAACGAATTAATACCTTTTCTTACATCTCGTCGACTACGCCACCATGAAATAATTGTCATTGCGCCCTACAACAAAAAACGTGCAGCATAGCGCCGGAGAAGACAGCAAAAACAGGTTTGTACACGCCGTCACTTTCACATTGGACAGAATATATTTGTACACACACACACTATTTATCCAACACAGGAAAAAGTAGATGCAATAAATTTGAGCTTCTATACGCTGGCCCATATAGAATTCACAGCATTCCTCACCCCAATGTAGTACACGTCGAAACTTTGAGAACCAGAAAAAGCAAGGGCAATCACCATATTTCCAATATTAAACCCTTTATTGAATGAACATACTTTATGATTTATCACACTGTAATGCCATTTCCTGATATTTATATGAACACTTATGCAATTATATCTATGTGACTACTTTCTGGTGATGATTATATTTTTACTTGGTAAGTGCCCAGCAAGGTAAGGTTAGCAGGTCGCTTTTCTTGTCGTTATATATCAGACTGTGCACATTTCCCATTTTTTTGTGTATTTGTGACTGTTTTCCTATCGAAAGTAGAATTTTTCTTTGTATGCACTATGAAATCTTTAAGATGTAACAAACACCAATTGACTTTAACATTTTTGCTTTATGTTATCTCAATATCTTGACTCTTCTACATTTTTTTGCACTTGAAAACTGTTTATGCTTTTGGCATAATACGTTTTCTGTCATGCTATGCTGTAAGCTTAGTTATATCACCAGAAACAAGTTTTTATTTAATGGATATATGAATTAAATGCAAGTTATTAATCCATATTCATCATTTTCAGAAAGCAATAACATGTACAAGAAATAAATTAAAGAAACCGCAGTTGTTTACTATGAAATGGGAATTGCACCATCGGAATGAACGAAAGAAAATGCAATACTGTGTCATGAAGAGTAAATGGATCAGAATTAACAAGCATTAACAAGAATATACTATACACACTGTATAATAGCAGTCATAACTAATTATTTTTCTTTCAGAATACGAGGCGATTGATGCAGGCTGTCAGACAGAACTACACATGTTAATTTTAGTGATGAAATATGCTAGAAGTAAGAAACTCTATACTATATGAAGTAATGAATGATAATGAATAGTTGTATGAAGTAAATGGTAATATGAATATGAATAATTAGGTGTCTATTTTTTGCAGATGATAATAAATGATGATGAGTAGTTATATGAAGTACATGGTAATATGAATAATGAAGTTTTTCTTTGCAAATTATGATATAGATGAAGTTTATGTATTTTCTGTTAGTTAATAAATGCTATGCAGCTATTTAAGTATTTGTTGCAGTTCCTTTTGACAGTGTCTTATGTCACATAGTATAATGACTGAATGTTTTGGGAAAAACAGCTAGAGTACATACATATTGAGAACACGTTTCATTATCTGTTAATTCGAAGTTTACTACTTTTCATTATAATATACATTTTTTCTTACAGGTCAATAACCCATTTTGTATTTTTTCCAGGAGAAGTTTTTCATGATATTAATATGCTATAAGCACTTAGTTATGAAACCTGTTCTAATACTTGCATTTTTTTACCCAGTTGTGTCTATCATTTATGAATGTAATTACATATACTGTACTTGTTTCATAACCTTGCTACGGCTGACTCATGACGAATGACGTTATTAATCCTTATTTCCAGCAATAAGTCAAAATCAAATATTTTCATGCCCCAGCAATTAATTTTCGATCCCAACGCAATAAATTGCTAGCACAAAAAAATTATTACCAGTCCCAACTATTACCAGCATACAAAGAAATAATGCTGCAAGTTTAAGATATATTTCTAGTCCTAAATATAATGCAAATTTTTCTGATGTATTGATTCCATTATGTCTATGTATCATTGGACTAAACACCTAGAATACTAGTTCCAATGTCTTACATTTTAAATATGTCTTATGTCACTTACATGGTATCATATATAAACACTAGCAGCTGGATGCTACACCCAATAACTTGTCTTTTAAATGATGAGTTCTGAATAATGCTTAATAAATGCTTTGTAACTGGCCAATGAATGCCAATGATTACTGTAATGAGATGACTTATGATTTAATTCTATGCCAGTAATTACTGTAATGAGACAACTTATGCATAAACGCTATGCCAATAATTACTGCAATGAGATGACTTATTGATAATGTTCTGTAATACTCTATATGTAGTACATAAATGTTTACTAACTAGCCAATGAGTGCCAATAATTATTCAAATTGGTTGATACACTAGTGTAATTCTGAATGATGACTAGCATAAGACTTAATGTCCTTCACCTTCTGACCTAATTACCAACAATTACTGAAATATCCGTATGTCCTGTCCATCCTCATGATCATGGAGCACTATATTTGTTTTTTGCACTAATTCTATGTTGATGTAAGTGTATGGATGTTACCAGAATGTGGTGTTGACTTCAAAGTGTCCATCACTCTGACCAAAGGAGATGTCATTATGGTCCTACTGTTTGGTGTTCCTGATGTACTACCAAAATGTTAACATACAATATTAATACAACATTTCAGTGTCTTGGCTACACTGATAAATACTTCAGGGAAGAGAACTTCAGATTGTCTCACTTGATGTTGTACTTCTGTGGAAAGATATGGACTTTCAGTGCAGCTACGTGCAATCCACTGTGCTAGAACCATGATGCTATCCTTCCCATTCCTTTCCTAGTTCAAGAAAAAATGCTGAAGACTTTTACAGTGAGAGTGCACTTTATTTCATTCTTTGATATGTTTAATTCATGTAAAAATGCTAAAGACTTTTACAGTGTGTGTGCACTTTATTTCACTCCTTGGTATGTTTAATTCATGTAAAAATTTTGCAACCTTACTCGTTGGTTTTTAATATTCGCTATAGATACTGTAAGAAGTCCATGATTAAGGAATTTCTTGCTAGCACACTCAAGAAGATGTAATTTCGATGGAATGCTCATGTGCTGCCTGCGATATGTAAGCTCTGAGAGAATCTCAGACCAGAGAGCAGTGTTGTATGCAGTAGGAGCAGTGTCTGTAGCAATAGGAGTAAGTAGTAACGAGCAGTCGTGTGTGTCAATTTGGCTGGGCTGGTCGTGGGAAGTGATGGCGGAACCTGAGCGATGTGGTATAAGGTAAAAGCAGCCTCGCCCATATGAAATATTGTTATATCAAGTCCCACGTAAATGTTTTTTAAAAAAAACATTCTCTTAATAATAATCTTTCTTATAAAAATTAAGTTTTGACAATCATTCATCTCAAATTAAAGAATTTACTGATGTCTGCAATCCATGGTGGCCAGCTGGAGTGGCTGAGCGATTCTAGGCACTACAGTCCAGAGCCGCGCGACCGCTACGGTCGCAGGTTCGAATCCTGCCTCGGGCATGAATGTGTGTGATGTCCTTAGGTTAGTTAGGTTTAAGTAGTTCTGCGTTCTAGGGGACTGATGACCATAGCGGTTAAGTCCCATAGTGCTCAGAGCCATTTTTGCAATCCACAGTCATCCCGATTATTGTAAAGAAAAATCAGTTGTTTGCTTTTATACATGACAAATCTACCGGCCAGAATTGCACTGAGCTGTGCCAGAAAAATTTCTTATAGGAGCAGATATATACGCGTTATCCGGCGACATTATGGATGTAAGGATTTTCAATTTATCCAGAATGATCTTTCAGGGCCATGACGCAGCACTGCTGACATCCAAAATTTACCAGTTCAAATTCACAGTCAATTATTGAAAGGTTATAAGTGAGCCACAATTTTATTGAGAAATTAGTCATCTTATTATTGGTAGGTTACAGAATAATAAACTGTTGCTAGGTTACATTCAATGTCAGTGCTATACATATTTTCAGTGTTGGGTAGTTACACCAAATGTGAATATTATTTATATTATTTTATTCTGGGGAGGTTACAATACTTCTGATGTCGGTCATCGTTGGTTGTATGGTGGCGCTAGTGTCTGTGGGGTATGTGTATGATTACAGGATATGTGTGTTGTGTTTCCGGAGGTATTAAATTCCTTTGCACAGCACTTATCTGCTGGAGTTTTGCCTTAAAAACGATAGAGCGTGCATCCGTCGAAATATCTGCAGTTGTCGACGAATTCGCTCGGATACTTTCCATGAACTATATTCAACAGTAATGCACTAATTTTCGATCGTTCTATCGAATGGACACGTAAAATTCCGGTTAAAATCATTTTGTTTCCAAGGGTGCGCAAACAGGGGCTTTCTGTTCCACATTGCACGTCGTGTGGAAGACATGATGCACAGTATTTTTCTGAAACGACTCCAGCTACACATTAAAAAAGCGAAAATTCAAATATCTGCCGGAACAACGTAGAAAATGACTCTGACAACTGTAAGGTGGAAGACCATATATATATATATATATATATATATATATATATATATATATATATATATATGGAAGGAAAGCTAGAAGGGAGATGGCTGTCGAAGCTGACGCCAACTGTCGCCTCAATGCATGAGTAGTCTCTCTGCATGCAGTGTGCCCCATGTGTAGTAGCTATGCTACTGCTGTGCTCAACATATTAGCTTTTTCTGGTATAGAGTCCAGTCACTCTCCGTCAATTTAAGGCAGCAGCCTTTCGTTTGGCCTGATGCTCTCCGTTATATTCTTAACTTTGTGCTTCACTTTCTTTGACTATCTAATTGTTTTGTCAACATCCAGTGTTAAGCGATACCTTCCTTTTGCTTGAACTTTCTTAATTTCTTGTGCCTTCGGGTGTAAATCATGATTCTGAGATGATGTCTCTTGGAGCGGTAGATTTGTTACGCCACAAGGGGTTGTAAATTATTCGATGAGAATGCGGAAATAACCTGAAGCTTGGTACTCGCCAAATTGTAGCCCATGTTCTACTTGCCTGCTTTTCAGCTCACCTGAACTGAAAAATGAGGTTATATTTGCTTCTTTGAAAATGAGTAAGAAAGTAAAGGCCAAAAGTTATAAGCCAGTAACTATGTCTGCTCAAAAAAAATTATTATTTAACATGCGCAAATTATTTTATAAAGCCTATTAATTTTTAGTACTGTAACCAGCCAAAACCTCCTCCAATCTCTGTTTGATGTTAATTACTGCTGCAAATATAAGTGTTCTAATAATGCAAAATATAGTTAGTCTAACCTAAAGGTGGTAAATTTTAATACTCCACTTGCGCTTCAGATTTGGAATACTTGCATGATGGATAGTGCACACCAAGTAATACCAAAGCTAAAGAGACATCTCAAATATTAGTGGTCATGCGAAGCTTCTATAAACGTTCCATCTCGATATCACTCAATGTAGTCCATAAGCAGCAGTCTGAAGCTCACATGTCTGGTTGCGGATTTCACAATGCAGTCCATTCGTATAACTCAACACTGTCTGATAGCGACACACGCAGTTTCCAGAAGGCATTGAACGACCAATTTCTTGCCCAGCTTCGAGGTTTCTCCATCCAGAAAGGACCGCGAAATCATAAAACGCCAGATCCACTTATTGTGTTCTCAATACGGTTCTCTCTCTCTTCATGTTAAATCATTACAAACTTCTCCACTCGCACCATATCACGTCTATAATTGTTCTTATCGCAACACTATACTTAAAGAATATGTCACTTTAATCTTGTTTTCATGTCTTACTAATCATAAATGACATCATTTTGGAGCTGGAATCTTCAGTGAGCCCTAATCTGTGCACTGTCCTTTTGTTATCGCTGTACCTTTGTAAAGCCCATTGAGTACAGTCCACTTTGGTACATCGTCATTGTGCCTACATAGAATACAGTGGTGTGTTTTCTGCTCTGTAACTTATCTGACTCTAAGATAATCTACAGCGTTTTTGTCTTAGATGAATATATGTAATACTTTAAAAATCTCGGAATCTGTTGAAGATTACTTTACCAAAGGTTATAAATTGAATTTTTTCCCCATGGAAATAGAGTTTCAGCTTTGTAAGTAGGTAGAAAATGGCTCACAGCCAGGACTGAGTCAGGTTACCAGGAACCTTTCACTTTTTATCTACAATACTCCCATTTTAGGTCAAAATAAACTATTTTAATTAAACACACAGTGAAGTTTTGAATCTGTCCTATTGAACCCGAATGAAACTTTGGGTTTAAGAGACTGGCTCACAGACAGGACTGAGTCAAATTACTTAGAACCACACACTTTCTACCTACTTTACTCACAATTTAGGTCAAAATCACATATTTTCAGATAAAACGTCAATTTTTTTATTAAATTACTTAGAAACTTTAATAAAAATTGAATGCTTTTAATTATGAAATTCACCTATTATACGGTAATTATTTTTTTCATACAAAAGGTGAATGTAGAAAATAAATTTCATATTTTCTGTAAAATGTGAATGTGAGATAATAAAATTGATTATGGACAATATTAAAAAATTAATAAATAAATTAATTAATTATCAATAGCTCCAAAATTTTCATAGAATCAGTACAATATAATGAATATCATAGTTTCTATTTTTAAGTTTTTTCATTCCCTTTCATTTCATTTTAATATGTTCATTTTCAGTTAATTGAAAATACCAGTCAGTAATGAAATTAGACTACCTATGTTGTAAAATAAACTGAAACTAATAATTAAACTCCATAGAAGTTTTTTCTCCATATCTAACATATAAATATTCACATCCAGTAATATTATATAAAACATTTATCTCTAACTCAGTTAGGTTATTAATATCTTTTGAGACATGTTGCTGAGCTTCTTGATTAGAGTCTCCGTTTATATGGAAAAATTTTATTAGATTTTTTTTTACAATTCGTAATGTCTGCATGAATTATTTATGTTTCATTTTCCAAAATGAGGACTCAGTGCTCTCTTTCATTGTATCAACTATTGAAAGGTCTCTGTTGGATTCCTTTCATGTTTGATTTCTTAAATCTGATGTCATTTATGGAGTAAATTCCTCTCCTAAATTTACTGTGGCGTTTCTGACTATCTGGGAGGAGACTGAGTAGTGGAACGTGTTACTTTTACACACAAACAAGAACGATCTGTCACACTACTACACTTTAAAACAAAGTTTATATGTAATTCTTATATGTAATTCATGTCACACAGTCTCATACGGAACCTACATCCGCTTTCTTTTATATACTGTGTATGATAAGATACTGTCATCCCCCTTCCCTTCTGTGTGAGAGGATGAATGATCAAATGTGTTTGTAGTTGCATGCTTGAGGGTAGCAGACAAGACTGTCTGCTAGAGAACAGTAGGACCAACGTTGGAACAGGTAGCTACGGTTCCTAAAAGCAAAGAGGTTTCTATTCTTAGTATGGTCCGGTCCGTCCCTTGTCATGTTGGTATAGGAAGCTGCCCCTCTGGTCCCTTCCGTTTTGTCTTTGTGAGCCACCCTCAGAGGAGCATGCTGGCGGTTGGAGAGTTGCAGCCGAGTGGTAGGCAGTTGCAGTCTGGCGGTGGCGAGCGTCTGAAATGGTAAGATCTCCGGCGAAGCGCGTGTCTGATAAGTCCGTAGGACAATGGATTTGTTAAGTTCAGCCTAACTGAAAGTTTAATCACCGTGATTTCAGGTTTAGCTCTAAAATATCTAATGCTATCTTAAATTGCAGCGGAGTGTAATTCTCGTGTCAAGTTCAGATTATTTTGCGGTAGTTGCTTTGTCATTACTTTGTGAGACCAGTACCACGTGCTTATATAACTGTTTGACCCGTCAGGTTAACAGTAAGACGTTAGTAACCAGTTCAAGGTTTTTCTTTTGTCAATTGCTTTTCGAGCTAATTTATTTTATTATCTAAATTATTGTGGAGTTATACGCTTTCTGTAAACCAAGTTGACCACGTGAAGCATGTGGTGTAATCATCAAGGTAGCCCTCAGCTATTCTTCTTGGGAAGATTTCACAAAGAGTTAATATGAATTTAGTATACCAGTGTGTGGTAATTACATGACGGACAGGATTGTGCTACGAACGTAATCTCTTTGACTGAAAATTTGAATCTGTTGGTTGTGGTTAACTTTCTCTTGCATGTGTTTCAATGTTCTTTGTGTGTTGTTTTATGAATGCAGTGTTGTATCCAGTCTCCCAATCTTGGCTCCATATTTTATGTGTTCCGTAAGATTCCAATCTCACATTTTCACAATCGTAAATAAGGCACCAGCTCAGTTACAACTCACGTATAATATCCTGAAATTTCAATGAACAATCTTAAAATAAATTTGCAAATATAAACTGATTTCTTTCTTTTTATTTAAATTCTCCTTTTTATATATAGATATATTACCGGTTGTTGTATGACTGTAAAAGATTATAATCAGTGTTAGTCTGATTGGTAATGTGGTAAACCTAGACTAGTTACCTGCTGAAACAGTTGCCCAGTAAATGCACGGTTAACCTCCCCAGACAGCTCACAGCTTGTAACCCGCTTTTATTCAACTATTAGCACCCGATTTCAGCATAGCAAATTAGTGTAGAAATATTACACATGGCGACCCTGTTCTGTGATTCCGCTAGACTCTGGAATCTCTGAAACGTTAGATTGCGAGCGTGTTATAATCTTAATTTTTTTTCCCTACAGCGCTCAAACAACTTTTGCGTTGTTTCTGAGCAGACGTTCAAAAGATTCACGGCGTTGTTGAGCGGCGTTGTGTTGTTTGTCTTGTTTTGTTTTCTATATTTGTGTATTTTATATGTGTGTGTTTTATATGTCTGTCTGTTTTTTGTTCTCGCTTGTACATTGCACTGTTTCGATCAAAGATAAAAATTTGTTTTGCGTGTGAAAAAGTGCATACTAGGTTGAGTATCTTTCGTGTGACTGTCGTAATTTTTGGGGGACACATTTATTGAGATTAGTGTGTTGCGTACTGGGTATAAATTGAACTAATGCAGACACGTAACCAAACTAAAAGTAAGCGGTCCGACAACGTAAGCAACATGGACCAAGGGGATAATTTGATTTCGAATGTTAACGCGTCGGGCGGTTCCGAAAATGCAATGGAGAATACTTCAGACGAAATGCAAAACAGCACGAACGGGCTCACAGCAGAGCCAGAAATTAGTTTGCCTCCTACTAACCAAATTGATTTGGCAGAATGCATGAAAGCCTTATTGCGACAAAATAAAGAAAACGCAGAGAAATATGAAAAATCGATCCGCGAGCTAGGCGAACAAATGACGCAGAAATCAGAAAAATCGTTCCAAGAACAAAAAGAATCATCAGAAAAATCGTTCCGAGAACAAAAAGAATCATCCGAAAAATCGATCCGCGAGCTAGGCGAACAAATGACGCAGAAATCAGAAAAATCGTTCCGAGAACAAAAGGAATCATCCGAAAAATCGATCCGTGAGCTAGGCGAACAAATAGACGAAAAACTGATCCAGCAGACAAATAAAGTCGACAAGTCGATGCAGAGAGTGTCGGATGATATCTCTCAAAGAATAAACAATATGGCAAGTGAAATAAAAAGTGATATTATGAAAGAATTAGGCCGTACATTTGAACAAATCGATGACCGTCTGCAAGCCCTAGAACAGAACAAGCGGAGTGGCGAGGCCGAATCTAAAGAAAGCGAAGAACGGCTACTTAGGAATTTCCAAGAGCTGAGAGAAGAATGCCAAAGGGAGCACCAACAGGTACTCTCGAGGGTCCAAGATGCGGAAACGCATTGTCCCACGGCCGTTAGCAACACAATAGCGGACAACAGTTTAGCGATCCACGCGTTGGAACAGCAAGTTGAACAACTGAAGCAGACTCGGGCGGAGGACAAGAGACAAATAGATGATAAGATTGCGGCATTAGCGGACATTGTAGGCACGATGAAGCTGACGGAAAGCGAGAACAATACTACACCGGTAGCGGCCGCAGAGACCGAAGTAGTGCGTTCGCTTCTTAAATTTCAGAATGGACAATTCGAAGTGAACAGACAGCACAAAGCTGTAACAGGCGAATTACAAGAACGCGTGGCGCATCTGGAAAACCGCATGGCGTGTGATTCCGAACTCGCCAATAGCAATAAAAATAGCCGTACGAACAGTGCAGAGAGGGACTCCGGCCACGAGGGAGATTTTGACGACAGGGAAGGATGTAATTTGAGGGGCAGACATGAGACGAATAAAAACATACAAGGGCCTCGCCGGAAGGAAATGCGGGGATTTGATTTCAAACATTTCCTTACGGTAAGAAAGTTTGAGATATTCCGAAATTCTCAAAAAGGCATACATCCACGAGCATGGCTCGAGCAATTTGAGTTCTGTCTTCCTCCTGACTGGGCAAGTTCACATAAGATAGAATATATGTGTGGCTATTTGGAAGGCGAACCGGCGAGTCGCATGAGGTCGGCAGCGCGTCACTGCAATTCCACTCGGGAGTTTCGACAAGCCTTTCTCTCCGCCTATTGGTCGGAAGCGGCACAAGATAGGGTCAAACATGGCATAATTATGCTGCCAAATTTGAACCAGTCTGGTTTCGGCAGCCCTGCACGCCTATTCGACCACATGCTGCAGGCAAATCAATTTTTATACGACCCATACGGGCCTGCAGAACTAATTAGGATATGCATCACCAAATTGCCGATGCACTTGCGGCACGTCATTCTTGCGGGACGATGCAAAGAGGACGTGGAAACGTTTAAAACACTTCTCCAAGAGTTGGAATACAATACAGCAGAATGTCCGCCTAATCAGGCACAAAGTTATTACGGGGCACAGCAGCGCGACCACAGTCGTAGCCGTAATACTAATCAACGGCGTGACTGGTCGTTGCTCGAGAACGGAACAATAAGCGGGACCGGCCGTATATGGATCCTTTTTGTAGTCTTGATTGATGTTGAGCCAAAGCCTAAAAAATTATTCTGCGTTAATACTTGTCCTAGAAAAGCGACGTTTATGTGTTTTGCTGATGCTGTGAGCATTACAGCCTACTGTTTTCGCTGGTGCGGGATGCACTGCAGCCTATATGATTTGTACTGAGGAAATTTCCCTCTTGAAGGTAGAGGATGATTAAATAATTTTGATTATGGGAACGAAGGAAAGCTTGGTTTAAGGTAATAAGGATGAAGCAAAATATTTGTCATTTAAACTACAGGAGGATTCGAATCTTTTGTGTCTGTTGTAAGTTCAATATGTTAAGATGATACTGTTTTACAGAATAGAGGTGACCACAATTTTGCCATTCATGAGAAATGATTCCAGAATAACCACCACAGGAGAAATAACTGACTTGGAAGCGAAAGGTAACTTAAAGAAGGAACAAAATCGAAGCAAAATGGGTAAGAGAATGTAGTATAACCTGCATAATCCAGATATTTTTACCCTTCTCAGAGCCACCTGTGTGATTAATTCTTGTGATAACGTAATTTTAGATGAAATTTTCTTACTGTGTCATGTGTGAATATATGAGTATGATAAATGTATAATTGCGAGTCTCTTTTCAGGTGTGCGAACTGGTATAAATGTTTTTGCGTGTAAATAACCATTGTTCTTTTTACTGTGTATGTTTAAGGATAGTTTCTCCATTTATCATGTGACAAGACGTATGCCGCGAGCGTCAAGAAGAGGGCGAATTCTTGTTAAAACGTTACACTATGTATATTTCTTGTTTCTCACTTCAAATTAAAAAGAATTTATAAAAATTCATTTGACTTTTCTAGCTTTAATGTTTTGTTAACTAAACAGCTTCACATGTGATTATCTAATTTTTCTTTAGTAACGAAGTGGAGCAGACATAAATCAGAAATAAAGTTTACTTCTTCAGGTGTACTAATTTGACTCGAAAGAAGTATAGATGAATATTTTTCCCCACAATAGTTAGAATTACTTCCATACTTCGAATGAAGGAGATTTGAATGTTTCCCTTTCTTACTGTTCGTATCTTTTAGTGGATACACTTGATCTTTTTTATAACATTAATATACACTGACAGAAACATTACTTCTACTCTCAGTTTTTGGAATATGATAAACCATTAGAGCAAACTAAAAATTTTCAGGTTTCTGATCAAGATCAAGGCCAATATCTTTGTCCATACTAAGTCTTTCTGCATTTTTATTTACAGAATATAATTCAGATTTTATAGGAACATAAACCATTTTTGATCATTATTTTTCATATAAATAGAGGCTTTTTTATTTTTATTGTATCTGGGAATTAATTGTAAGATGATACTCTTGGTTGAACATATCTGTTAACTTTTAGTACAAACCAATAATTATATTTAATATTCATCCTGATAATATTTTAGAATGTCATCCATTCTTGATAAAATATTTTGCTTACGAATTTCAAATTTTTCAATTATCCCTCTTTCATTTTAGATCCTATAGGTCTGTGACTGGTAATGAAATACATTAATATTTCTGTCTCTTTGCATTTGATACACACATAAAATTTTAAAGTTGCTTTGAATTCATGGTGTATTTTTAGACTGTCTTTCACTTCTTTCATAGTTTTTTGTTTTACTACAGTGAAGAAATAATTAGGTTCAATTGAGCAATCATTATTTTGAAAAAGTAAGGTTGTATTGTGGATGAAAAAGCAATATCGATTCCATAATCTCTAACTGTATTACTGGTTCCTTGTATTTCAAAATTTATAGACCCATTATGTAACAATTGTAATCTCAAATAAATTAGGATACAAAGGAAATACCATATACACTCCTGGAAATGGAAAAAAGAACACATTGACACCGGTGTGTCAGACCCACCATACTTGCTCCGGACACTGCAAGAGGGCTGTACAAGCAATGATCACACGCACGGCACAGCGGACACACCAGGAACCGCGGTGTTGGCCGTCGAATGGCGCTAGCTGCGCAGCATTTGTGCACCGCCGCCGTCAGTGTCAGCCAGTTTGCCGTGGCATACGGAGCTCCATCGCAGTCTTTAACACTGGTAGCATGCCGCGACAGCGTGGACGTGAACCGTATGTGCAGTTGACAGACTTTGAGCGAGGGCGTATAGTGGGCATGCGGGAGGCCGGGTGGACGTACCGCCGAATTGCTCAACACGTGGGGCGTGAGGTCTCCACAGTACATCGATGTTGTCGCCAGTGGTCGGCGGAAGGTGCACGTGCCCGTCGACCTGGGACCGGACCGCAGCGACGCACGGATGCACGCCAAGACCGTAGGATCCTACGCAGTGCCGTAGGGGACCGCACCGCCACTTCCCAGCAAATTAGGGACACTGTTGCTCCTGGGGTATCGGCGAGGACCATTCGCAACCGTCTCCATGAAGCTGGGCTACGGTCCCGCACACCGTTAGGCCGTCTTCCGCTCACGCCCCAACATCGTGCAGCCCGCCTCCAGTGGTGTCGCGACAGGCGTGAATGGAGGGACGAATGGAGACGTGTCGTCTTCAGCGATGAGAGTCGCTTCTGCCTTGGTGCCAATGATGGGCGTATGCGTGTTTGGCGCCGTGCAGGTGAGCGCCACAATCAGGACTGCATACGACCGAGGCACACAGGGCCAACACCCGGCATCATGGTGTGGGGAGCGATCTCCTACACTGGCCGTACACCACTGGTGATCGTCGAGGGGACACTGAATAGTGCACGGTACATCCAAACCGCCATCGAACCCATCGTTCTACCATTCCTAGACCGGCAAGGGAACTTGCTGTTCCAACAGGACAATGCACGTCCGCATGTATCCCGTGCCACCCAACGTGCTCTACAAGGTGTAAGTCAACTACCCTGGCCAGCAAGATCTCCGGATCTGTCCCCCATTGAGCATGTTTGGGACTGGATGAAGCGTCGTCTCACGCGGTCTGCACGTCCAGCACGAACGCTGGTCCAACTGAGGCGCCAGGTGGAAATGGCATGGCAAGCCCCAGGAATGTGTCAATAAAGTTTCCCCTTCCTGGGACAATGAATTCACGGTGTTCTTATTTCAATTTCCAGGAGTGTATTTTAAATACTATTTATTTTAATGGTTTGTCTTCATTATTTTTGGAAATATCATCATCATCATTTTTAATTTTATGATAATAAAATTGTTTTCACGAACTAGGTTCTTCCACAATATTATGTCTTTTAATAAAGCTAATTAGATCAGCTTTACTTGGTTTACTATACTCTCTCAAATTATTTCTTCTGCAATATCTTGAAGTTGAATAACCACGAATTTCTCCATTATAGTCATCCAGTTTATAGAAATAAATTTTATTACATTAAAAAAATCGGAATGTTTAATTCATCTTAGTTTTCTTATTGAATAGATATTTAAATAGTAAGTACGAGAAGATTGTTCTTTCTTATTTTTCATTTTTCTAAAGTACATTTTTTACACTTATTATTATACTTCTCTTTATGTGAAGGCTTTATGGAAAAACAACTTGAATCTTTAATTTCTTGGCAACCATTGCCCTAAAACTGCAACTGCTGAAGCTACCTCTTGAATGCATCCAGCTTAAGCTACCGCTTTATCAACTTCTGGTTTTTCATTACTTTCCATTATCAATAATATTTTCGAATGTTCCTTGCTCGTAAGTCGTTATAAATGACTTTTAAGGTAATATTTGGAAAAATTTTTCCACATAGACAAGAAATCCGTGACTGTCGTAATAGAGCACACGCTGATAACCAGAATGTGTTTTTGATGGTCAAACGGAAGGAAGGTAGCTTTGAGAGAGTTTCTCCCTTTTACATCCACAAGGGTCTTGAGGGAATTGCAGGAATACTGAAATCTGTGAAGCGACTGCACAATGGGTCTCTGTTAGTTGAAACTTCTAGTTCCCGTCAAGTCACTTCTCTTCGGAAAGCAACCTGTCTCGGAGAGTACGCTATCGAGACCGAGCTGCACTCCACTTTGAACTATAGTAAGGGTGTTGCGACATATAGGGACTTGGTGGGTATCCCCAAGGACGAGTTGAAATCCGAGTGGGCTGACGAAGATATTGTCGACGTGCAGCATATTATGAAACGAGTCGATGGGAACCTAGTCAAATCCGACTCGTTTACTGTCACGTTCAATTGACCGAGACTCCTAGAGCATGTTAAAGTGGGTTTCTTACGTTTGCCAGTACGGCCATATTTCCCCAACCGAATGCGCTGTTTTAAATTTCAGCGCTTTGGGCATACTACGTTGGGGTGCAATGGGATAGCCACTTGTGGTAAATGTGGTCAGCCTGCCCATGAAGGAGCTGATTGTTCATCGCCTGTGAAGTTCGTGAATTGCTCTGGGAGTCACCCTGTCTGGAGCCGGGTCTGCCCCATCTATCTCGAGGAACGGAAGATACAGGAGATCAAAACATCTAAGCACATCCCCTATGGTGAGGCCCAGAAGCTCTTTAAGGCCATGCAGCCTCCTGTGTTTACAACATCTTTCGCTTCCATTCTGCAGAAACCGGTACAGTTGGCCACTGTTGCTACACAAACGGATGTTGCTAGTGTCAGCACTAATACCTGCGTTTGCCAGTGCACTTGTGCTGCTGCGGTTGTTTTGCAACCTGCAGCTCTCCCCACAACGTCGGACAAGGCCGTGGTTGCTGACATTGGGGTACTTCCTGCCCCTCCCCATGTATCACCTTCTGCCCAGGCGAGTAAAACTCCAACTGTTGACAAGGTTCTGCATTCTAAGCCCCCCAAGACGAAGACACTGAAGGTGAAGGTTTTGCCACCTGAGGAGACTAGTCAGGGTCAGTCCGATGACGATGTCATCGTACTGTCTGACATCTCCCTTGGGTCGCCATCCGAGCTGATGGACATTGATGTCGACCGGGGGCGATATTCTCGCCCCAGGAATAAATCTCCGGCCAGTACGGGCTCTCCTCCAAAGCACAGAGGCAGGGTGAAAATTCAGCCACCCTGATCACTGGCTCCCACATTACAGTGGAACTTGAATGGGTTCAGGAAGCATATGGCCGAATTACAACTCATGTCTCCAAGAGACACATTTTCGGGCCACTGATGCTCCTTCTTTATGGGGCTATACCGTGTATCTAGAAGATGATCTGATGGAGGAAAGGGCAAAGGGTGGGGTTGCGGTTTTTGTCTGTGACATGCACCACTCATCTCAGCTCCCTCTCGTTACGGACTTGCAAGCTGTTGCAGTTGACCTTGTGGGGCGGAGGCTCACAATCTGTTCCGTTTACTTACCTCCTCTGGATGCAATAGACTCTGAGGCTCTCACACACCTTATTAGCCAACTCTCCCGCCCACTTCTCCTTCTGGGGGACTTCAATGTCTTATGGGGCTCTATGACTACTTGCCCCAGGGTTCGTATTCTGGAAAGCCTCATAGTGTCCGAAGAACTGTGCATCCTTAACTCTGGTGCTTCCACTCATTTCTGTACTGCTTCTGTGTCGTCGTCAGGTATTGACCTTTCCTTTTGCTCTCCAGCACTCGCGGATTCTGCTCTGTGGGAGGTTGCCGCTGACCTCCATTCTAGTGACCACTCCCCCCTTTGGATTCGCCTCCTGGATGAGACTGTGGCATTACCAGTGCCGCCCAGGTGGCACCTCTGCAGAGCTGACTGCACACTTTTCACCCATTTAGCTGTTTTGGAACACCATGCCAGCGTCCACGAATGGGTCGACCATGTTACAGCCGTGATATCCCATGCTGCTGAATTGTCGATCCCACGGTCCTGAAGTCATCCCAAGAGGCGTCCTGTCCCTTGGTGGACCACTGAGTGCCGCTCAGCCATCCGAGCCCGCCGTGCAGCTTTGCGCCGCTTCAAGTGCCGTCCCTCAGCTGACAATCTTGCGGCCTTTCGGGTCGCAAGGGCCAACGCGCGGCGAGTGATTAAAGAGACCAAACGACGGTCATGGCAATCGTTCTTCATCTCCCGCTCCACTAGTTCTACGAAAGTATGGGAAGCCATCGGGAGGATTTCCGGGAAACGCAGCCAACTACCTGGCACGGCATTGCTGCATCAGGGTTGTCTACTCACGGCGCCGAGAGACATTGCCCAGACACTGGCCATGTATTTTGCGGAATCTACTGCCACTATTAACTGTGATCCAGATTTCTGCCGCTACTGCACTGCCATCGAGAGGGATCACTTGGACTTCCGGTCTCCAAATTCTGAACCCTACAACTGCCCCTTCACAATGTGGGAACCGGATTCGGCGCTGTCAGTGGCTCATGATACCGCGACAGGTGATGATCAAATCCTGTACAGCATGCTGCAGCACTTGTTGCTGCCATCCAAGGAAGTTCTCCTGAATTGTTTTAATATGATATGGTTATCCGGCACGTTCCCTGACTCATGGAGGGAGGCGTTTTTGATTCCCCTCCTCAAACCGCGGAAGGACCAAATGCATCCCAGTAGTTATCGGAGTATTGCTTTGACGAGCTGTGTCGGGAAGACATTGGAACGCATGGTCAACCGTCGCCTGGTTTGGCTGCTCGAGACCAGGCATCTCCTTAGCCACTCTCAGTGTCTAAGTGTATTATTTGACATTAATAAGGCGTATGACACTACTTGGCGCCGCCTTATCCTCAATCAACTCCATCAGTGGGGCTTTCGTGGCCATCTCCCCATCTTCATTCGGTCCTTTCTTTCCCGCCGCCTCTTTCGATATCGGGTTGGTAATGTGCTATCTGATTTGTACGTGCAGGAGAATGGTGTTCCTCAGGGAAGCGTTTTAAGTGTCACCCTCTTTGCCATCGCCATTAACAGTATCACGTCCACTATCCACAGTCCTGCCCAGTGCTCCTTGTTTGTGGACGATTTTGCTGTTTTCTGTTCTTCCTCCAGTCTTATCACTGCTAGTCGGCAGCTGCAGCTTACGATAAAGCGATTAGAGGCATGGACTGCGAAGACGGGTTTTACCTTTTCAGCAGACAAATGTGTGTGCTCATTTTAATCGTTCTCGACGTGCTTGTACCTCCCCTGAATTGCGTCTGAGGGACACCATTCTTCCTTTTAGAGACACTGTGATGTTCCTGGGCCTCACTTTTGATTCCAAGTTGTCGTGGTTGCCGCACCTTAAAGACCTCAAGGTGCGGGCCCTGAAGGCACTGAATATTTTGAAGTGTCTGAGCCATCGGTCCTGGGGAGCAGATCGGGCGCGTCTGCTGCAGTTTTATAGGGCTTTCGTCCGGTCGCGTCTTGACTAGGGATGCACCGTGTATGGGTCAACGAGGCCTTCGTATCTGAAGATTCTTGACGCAGTACACCATGAGGGTATCAGGCTCGCCACTGGTGCCTTCCGTACCAGTCCCATCCCCAGCCTGCGTGCTGAGGCAGGGGAACCGCCGCTCGCCATCCGGCGGAAACTCCTCATGGTGCGACGGGTGTGTCAATTCCTTGCCTGTCCTACCTCCCCTGCGTACCCTACTGTTGCCCGACCGCCTATGGAACGTCTCTTTTCCAGTCGTCCAAGGGCAACGAGACCATTTGGGGTTCGTGCCAAGCATTTGCTTGAGTCCCTTGGTGTGGAGCGTGTGGCACCCCAACTCCAGGGTTTTACCCGCGTGCCTCCCTGGTTGCTCCAGCGGCCCAGTGTCCGTTTAGACTTGTCAGAGTGCCGGAGGAGCTGCACTCCTGCGTTTGTTTTTACCTCCTTATTTTACGATATTTTAAACCAGCATTCCGACCATGTACCAGTATTTACGGATGGCTCTAAACAGGGGGACTCTGTTGGTTGTGCTGTTGTTTTCCCTGATCGAGTCGTCAAGTTATGGCTTCCTGCGGCTTTGATGCCGAATTGTTTGCGATCTTACGGGCATTGGAGCAGATGAGATGTGTTCCCAGACTTAAGTTTCTCATATGTTCTGACTTCCTGAGTGCCCTTCAGACCATGAACCACTTGTACCCAGCGGATACGGTCGTCCAGAACATCCATGATGCCCTACTCCACCTGCAACGGCAGGGGAGGGAGGTTTCCTTCTGCTGAGTGCCGGGGCACGTGGGTATTAGGGGAAACGAACTGGCGGATATGGCTGCCAAAGATGCATGTTCCCTCCCTCACATTGTTGAATGTGCCGTCCCCCTCCATGCTGTTACCTCCCTTTTGCGTTTTCGTGTTATGCGTCAATGGGAAGAGGAGTGGCTGGCAGTCGGTGAAAATAAGCTGCGTTTGGTCAAGGCCACCACGCGGCCATGGCGTACGTCCTACCAGTCGTTCAGGCTGGATGAGGTTCTCCTCACTCGCCTCCGCATCGGGCACAGTCCCTTAACGCATGGTTTTTTAACCCGGCGGGAGGACCCCCCCCCCAATCTGCAGTGCTTGTGGCGTCCAGATTACTGTCCGCCACATTTTACTTGATTGTCCTTTATTCTCTGACCAGAGGGTGGTGGTTTCCTTGCCACCGGATTTGCCCTCTATTTTGCAAGACGACGCAACGACTGTGGTTAAGGTCTTACGGTTCTGTGTCCTGTCCAATTTGTTGCCTCGGATTTTAGGGAGAGGATTTTAATGTGCTGCTGGGTGAGTGGCTCACCCAGGCTTTAGGTAAGAGGTCCGCCAGTCACGATTACCTACTTGTTTCACTTCGATTTCTGTTCTCTTTTCCTTGTGTTTCCTTTCCTTTTTAGTGTGTTTCTTCTCCTCTTGTTTTGCCTCTGTATGTGAGGATTAGTAACTGCGTCAGGTCTGTGTCTTTTATCCGTTCTCCTTGTTCGCTGTCAGTATTCGTCCCTTCACCGCATGTGTTCCTGTTTCTATGCGTTTGGGCGCTGATGACCATGCTGTTTAGCGTCCAAAAACCTCAAACCACACACACACACACACACACACACACACACACACACACACTTTCTACATCCATCTATTGTATATTTCTGTGAAGGAAAATTATCAATTGACTTACAAGCATTACAGTATTTACAAAATTAGGATCTGACACTGTGACTACTCTGTTTGTAACTGAACCAACTCCAACAATATAGAAAAAAAATTATTAGATTTGCGAAAATGTAAAGTTTTCTAATTTTTCTAATGTATCATTAAATCCATTTATTACCTTAAGCAATGATGTTCTTCAATTAATTCCAAATAAAGGTAAATGAATTGTAACAGCTCTAAATACTTTGTATATTCATTAAATTCATAAATGTATTGTCCTAGAAAAAAATGGCAATGCATTAATGCAACTGAATCCATAATATATTCTGGAAGCGACCCTGGATATTCTATAGTTACAACTCTGTGCTATTTAGATGTAAAATTACATTTACCTAATTTTACATAGAAAACTTCATTAAATAATAAATATATAGTTTACCTGAATAAGTGTGGACTACACCATTTAACAAAAAGGTTTTACATAGTCCTGCAGTAGGTATTAACCTCAAATATCCCAAAAGTTATTGTAATGTTTGTAAATTTGTCATATATATCCTATTGTCATCAAATAATACAAATACACCACTTACTTTTAGATATATTCCATCTCTTTTTTCTAAATTTGAGTTAGAAATTTAACCAACTACTTATTAACTGTTAATTCATATCATTTCTGAAAAAATGTACATAGAACTCTAAACATAATTAATAATATATCAAATAAATTAATTTCACATAGTGCTTCAAGAGATACATTTAAATTAAGTGTTGGTTCAACTGTTGCTACAACTGGTTTGGGTTTTGGTGTAGTCATTTGCGTTGATATTTTTATACCACTTACACTTTGAATGCAATCAATATCATCTTGAAATAGTTCTGAATGTGAACCATTGTATAAAGGATACATTTTGATTCATAATCATCTGAATTATATATACCTATTGAGTGACCAATTTCATGAACTGAACCTTCAAATAAATTTGTTTGATATTTTACTGTATTTTACTAAGGTAGTGTATCAAGTCACATCTTTATTCACATGTATAGGATCATTATTTATATGTGGAAAAAATACATGAGCTAATACAGTTCCTTTCCCATCTAGTTTCCTTGAACATTGATGACCTGTATGTGTGTAGTCATCTTTTACTTGAAATTAAATTATTTGGAATATATTCTATCATGAGCAAACTTAGTATTAATATATTTTGAGTATAAATGACATGCTGCCTATGTTACTTCTATTATAATTCTATTTGCTCCTTTATAATTGCATTTTTAAGTTTTCTTATTCCATTTAGACATACTAGTTCTATAACTATCGTCGAATGAACCTTTTACACTAGACCTAGGTCTGTTCAAAAAATTTAAAGTTCCTTTATTTCATTCACCATTTGTCTAAAGATTATGCATTAATTGAGTTAAAATTAATGATCCTGTCAGTAAATCATCACTCACTTGAATTATTTCGGTTGTTTGTGGACCATTCATTTAACCAGTATCAAGTAAACGTTTTCTGCATTATCGTTATCATCACTAATTACTATCTTCACAAACAACAACATTATTACTATCATCATTTATATAAAACTAAAATATTATATGATTAATCTAATCCCAGGTAACACCATCGCCACGTAATAAGTATTCAAGATTTGACTTATAATAAACTGATCATTATACCTATTAAAACACTTGTACACACTGGTCAAAAACATTTTGTCTTAACCATTTATCAATACACTCTTTATGAAAAATATGATGACAGCTTGATGATTTTAATTCCTAAGGCATATAGAATACACATAATCTTCACATTGTTCCACCAGTGTTTCATACAGTTTAATTATTTTTTGCTGGATGATTCTGATATCTTTTGACGTTTTAAAATTATTTTACGATCAACTTTATCTCTAAAGTATATTATAAAATTTACTGGTGATTTTTGGTCATCTGATTTACCTTCTCAGTTTCATTTAACCTGAAAGTCTCTCATAAACTCTTTAGACATTTCTTGTGCACAAAACATGTTATCGCAGTTTAATTTATCTTGAAAATCTCTCATAACATCTTCAGGCAATTTTTGATCAGTTAATAAAAATTTTTGAAATTTTTTCCCCTCAAATTCACTAAATGGATTAATTATATCTCTGTACATTTAATTTGCTAAATACAAGTCATATAATTGTTCAAAATGTAATTTTTTACACATAATCATCTGAATAAGTTGAACGTCTCTAACTTATAGTTCATCCAACCCACTGCGCTGACAAGCGATGCCTTTAGTCAGCATCTTCTTGTATTATTTTTAATAAGAGCAATTGGTGCTTGTTTTCTCAGTTTTGAATAAATTTTAAGTCCTAATTGTTTTGCTGTAGCTCGTAACATGTTTACTTTTAAACTATTTAAACTCACCATTTATTGGAAATAATTTTTATTAGATTTGAAAAAAAAAGAATGAAATAAGGGTCATTTTCCTTTTAAAAAGTTACTCCATTATATGAGGAAAAGAATGGTATTTTATCATTTTTATACGATATTCCAGGCATTGAAGGCTTAGCTCCTAAGATTTCATATTGAATTACCATTAGAAATGTCACAATTTTTAATGAAAAATCATTTTCAGTAAATGACATCTATTCAAACTACATCTGACACAAACCACTATTTCAAAAATACATTTCATCAGTATATCTGAATTTGTTCAGAAAAGAATTATTATTTAAATTTAGGTACATGTTTTAAAGATATTTGGATACATCAATGTAATCAAATAGTGTTTTAATAAGTAATGATTTTTAACGTTTTGTAAGTATGGAATTTCAGAGTGGAAATTTGCCCCCTTAGGCAATTTTAAACAAATATAAAAGATGTTGTGTATTGAATTAAAGATTGTAATCCAGAATATATAAAAATATATCTAAAAATAAAATATATAAAAATAAAATATTCCTTAGCTTTAGTGGGAATATATACAGAATGAAGCAAAACAAATAATACCAAATAATTTACATAAAAAACTTGGATTTTATGATCAGTTGATCATTTTGGGAAACAAACAACGTATTTAGGAATTAATGTAGTTGATAAAATTGAGTAACAAATTATTACTTTCGAAAAACTCTAGATTATATGAAATACATATGGAAAATAAAGCTATTTCAATTCAACTACAAGCTATAGTTATTCAAAACATATTTAAAAATACAAGAACACAGACAACAACTTGTTATACAATTTTAAGGAGAGAAAACTAAAAATATTAAGTTAAAACAATAAATAGAAAAATGTGGAAAGCAGGAGGGAATGGTATCATCTATCTAGTGACTACAATGCAAAACCACAAAGACCATTTCTACGAAGATGGTGGAATGACAATAATGTTAATCAAATTTCAATTATATATGTACAATACCAGTGTACATCCAGACAATAAATTTGAATTTCATTACATCACAGAATATGTAAATTACCATTGTATTGAGGAAATGTTTACATCAGCTATTAAAGCATTTAGAAAAGAAGATGACAATGAATATTAATTAGATATTTTTATTGACAGAGAAACTAGTTGATTGTTGAATGAGCAAAAATTAAGTGATTAAGAACTTGGAGATAAAATAATAAACAACATATTGCCACCTCCTCAAGAAATACAACAATTAAATGTTTCTCAAGAAGTCATAAATGAAATAAACAAGAAGATAGTTAATAAAATTGGGTTA
This sequence comes from Schistocerca nitens, assembly GCF_023898315.1. Classification (NCBI taxonomy): domain Eukaryota; kingdom Metazoa; phylum Arthropoda; class Insecta; order Orthoptera; family Acrididae; genus Schistocerca; species Schistocerca nitens. The sequence continues at coordinate 778,202,277 of NC_064614.1, forward strand.
GATGTTCTGACTAGAGAGGAACTAGCGCCAATTATTATGGAAATCTATGAAGAATATCCTGATAAAAACAATACAGTTAGACATCCATTAGAAAATCTTCTTAAATGGTAAGGATACAAAATTAATGCATAAAGATATACACGTCGAATGAAACAACGAATGCTTAATGAATCTAATACAAATTGAGAAATAAATTTCAAGTAAGTAACTTGAAATTGCTTTTTAAGGTATTCATAAACAATACAAATATGTTCTGCATTTAGAGTGTATGTATAATTTACATTTTCATCTGTTAATTTATTTCTAAATTTAGACACTATTACTTCACTGTCATCAGGATAACATAGAGATAGAAACTATGAAAGGGGCAATTTTCTCATTTGAACTGTTTGAAAAGTAAATATGTAAATTTTATGAGGTATTTTTAAATTTATATATATGTAAATTTTATGAGGTATTTTTAAATTTATATATTTAGTGAAAATTTTAGTAAAATTGAAAGTATAAGACCCTCCAATTTGAAGGGTCTAACATATACTGTAAAACAAATATGTTTATCGATGAGTCTTGGGTTAAAATAAAGAGAAAAAAGAAATAAAACTCATCCAACGTGAATGTATTAAAAAACCAGTAATATTTGCCTTCATCAAACAGAATTAGAATTATTTTAACCCCCACCTCCATGGTGGGTATACCTTATAATAAACATTACTTTTATGAAACCAAATGTTAAGTGAATTATCAAATTCTAACCACTTAACATGTACTTAATTATCATCCTCTTTAAAAACCTTTTCAATGAGATAATTTGTTTTCTGTAATTCGTACTCATATAAACTTCCTTTTAATTCTTTATCACTCAAACATCTTAATTTATGTGTTATTAGATTAAAATAAATATGATTCAACTTCAGACATTTCTGTTGACCAGTTGGCAGTACATCCTTTTTCAACAAGTCCTTAAAGTTTACCAATGCTAGCGATATCACCTTTTCTAGATTTACTTTAACCTTAGCTACAACAACAGTTGGTTTATATTTCAGTTAATTAACTTCTGTTGGTTTTATTTTTATAGTTGAGTGTCTTGTGTTATTGTATTCATCAACTAACTTCAAAACTAGTTCAATCAATTAATAATTTCTTCATAAGTCATAATTTTTTCACATCTATTCTTTAAGCGTTCTGGTACATCATTCCAAAACAGATGCTCTTAATTCTGTAACCATTGAATAACGATTAATATTATGTTTTGTCATGAGTTCTTTAAAATCCTTTTATAAATTGCCTCACCATTATCTGCTTGTAAATTTCTTTATTTTCTAGTCTTAAATCCTTTTTCAAAAGGAACAATTGTAATCTTACCTGGTTATCTTCAGGTGGCTCATTTTTAAGCGTATTATTCTACCGCTGACCAGGATCTATAACTTGCATGCGCAGTGCCTCTGTGGTGAATCATATAAGGCCGCACTTGTCATCTTGTCGTCAGTTTTGTGACACTCTGAGGATGGCCAGACTGTACGTGACCGAAATATCAATAGAAGAAATTTTATTTGCGCGGCTGAATTCCCGAAATTTAATGGTCTATTCATCACGTCATGTGAAAATGCACGTTTTATTATGTTCACCTTTTGTATGAAAAAGTAATTATTTTGTAATAGGTGAAAATAATAATACAAAATATTCAGTTTTATTAATTTTTCTAAGGAATCTAATATAAAATAGACTTTTTTAAATGAAAGTATGTGATTTTTTACCTATAATGGCAGTAAAGTAGATAGAACATGTATGGTTCTAAGTAATCTGACTCAGTACTGGTTGTGAGCTGGGACTGAGACAGGTGAGCCAGAACATACACTTTCTACCTACCTTTGTATCTCTTCATTTTGCTGGATGTCAAATCACGAATATGAAATCTGGTTTTGCCGGACAGAGAGGATCAGGTTGTGGAAAGATGCCAAAATCAGTTACAGTTACTGTTAGTTACCCAAGAACACACAGAACTTTATTCCTTGAAAGCACATTATCATGATTTCATACGGGATACTCTACCTGTGCTGCTAGAACATGTGCCTTTACAAGTATGACAATAATGTGGTTCATGCACGACTGAGTGTTCAAGTAACTTCTCAATAATAAAGTTTAAATAATTCCTTTTAAAACACGGGGATTTAGAGAAACAACTGAAGGGCTTACTTAAGTAAAATTAAAATATCCTTATACAATTCCTTTTAGGGAACCAGAATTTAGACAAATGGCTGAAGGCATTACTTAAGTAAAATTAAAATATCTTTTCCACATTGCCTGATTGTGTGTCGCCAGCAGTCGGCGATTACTGGCTGTCCGCCCTCCACTGGCGAACCAGCAACCTAGTGAAGCCAGTAAATCGAATTAAAAGAAAATGAGGCTAGAGATCCATAAAAACGAGATGAGCAGTAAACGGCATGACTGTGAGCCGTGCACGACTGTTTTCAGCTAAAGGCGCAAATAATATTTGAGATCAGAAAAGGAAATTCTTTAAGAGACAGGTTGTTCCCGCTCCAGTCTCCTTCCGTTGGACTGGCCCTGTGCATGGTCATGTGCATGGGTAACTGCAATCACTTTAAATCGATGGGTATGTTAAATCACTGGTTAGCAACTGAATTCGAGAAATGAATACGTCTTCACCTGCAGTTTACTTCATGATGGTGGTGGCCTCTGTTATGTTCGGAAATAGGTTCTTCACTGCCAGCCTTTTTCTATTGGATATGTAAGAACGGTAGCTAGTCAATAAATAAGAGTTTTCAATTGTGGCCACGATATATTACGTTTGTTAGGCATTTAATTTTTCATCAGTTTTCTTAATTTATTCACCTGTATGGAGAGATTTGAAGTAAATCGGCCTAGAAATTTGCACTAAATGGATCAAGTACTTTTGGAGATGTTTTGTAAGAGCATTTCTCCTTTTCATGTTATATATATATATAGGGTTTTTCAAAAAGGCACCGCCAAACTTTCAGGAAACATTCCTCACACACAAATAAAGAAAAGATGGTATGTGGACATGTGTCCGGAAACGCTTAATTTCCAAGAATAAATATTAGTTTATTAATTCTAGAATATAAATCTCAACTATGAGGTGTGGAAGTTAAGGTCATTCGGTAACTTATGTTGATTCACAAGGCAGTACACAAGTATCAGTAAGAACAATGACACAATATTGTGAGAGGAACAACACATGTTCTTACTACACCACATACAGTACAAAGACATGAGACCTTTGGGATGAGATCTTCAAGACAAATCGACTCCAGAATGCAATACATGTCAATATAAGATTCCATAATCTGCCTTGAACCATGTATGAAAGTAATATATAATGGAGAAGGTTATTATGAAAATGTATAAAACTTATTGGCTTATTTTTTCAGATTTCTACACAGTCCATAATGAACATTTGGGCAAACATAGACTATGTGTTTTTAATGTACACAATATATATATATATATATATATATATATATATATATATATATATACATATATACCGGGTGTTACAAAAAGGTACAGCCAAACTTTCAGGAAACATTCCTCACACACAAAGAAAGAAAATATGTTATGTGGACATGTGTCCGGAAATGCTTACTTTCCATGTTAGAGCTCATTTTATTACTTCTCTTCAAATCACATTAATCATGGAATGGAAACACACAGCAACAGAACCTACCAGCGTGACTTCAAACACTTTGTTACAGGAAATTTTCAAAATGTCCTCCGTTAGCGAGGATGCATGCATCCACCCTCCGTTGCATGGAATCCCTGATGCGCCGATGTAGCCCTGGAGAATGGCGTATTGTATCACAGCCGTCCACAATACGAGCATGAAGAGTCTCTACATTTGGTACTGTATGTGGTGTAGTAAGAAAATGTGTGGTTCCTCTCACGATATTGTGTCATTGTTCTTACTGATACTTGTGTACTGCCTTGTGAATCAACATAAGTTACCAAATGACCTTAACTTCCACACCTCATAGTTGAGATTTATATTCTAGAAATAATAAACTAATATTTATTCTTGGAGAAGAACAAATAAGAATATAAAAGTTGGAAAATACTTCATTTGAAAAAAATGGTTCAAATGGCTCTGAGCACTATGGGACTCAACTGCTGTGGTCATAAGTCCCCTAGAACTTAGAACTACTTAAACCTAACTAACCTAAGGACAGCACACAACACCCAGCCATCACGAGGCAGAGAAAATCCCTGACCCCGCCGGGAATCGAACCCGGGAACCCGGGCGTGGGAAGCGAGAACGCTACCGCACGACCACGAGATGCGGGCACTTCATTTGAAGATACCTATTTTATTCTGCTAAACCTAGGACAAGACACTATGCATGACTTGAAAATATGGGCCTAGGGAACTCAAACATGTTTCTTGGGTTTAATGCTGACAGATAAAAATGAAGTGACGATTGTGTAAGTTCTGAACTGACGAAAGTTTCAAAACTTGCTGTATCTTCCCGACATTATATGCTGATCCCGGGGCCTGACTCACAATCTAGGTTAGTAGAAGTCAGGGGGTAATTGAGTAATTTGCGATATTTACGAAAATTTCAAGAAATTTTGAAAATTGCAAATATAGAAAACATGTCATGTATGTGCTCAAGCTCATAATTTCATAATCAGGAGGCCACTTGTAATACAATTTTCCGCAATTCAATATTAGTAAGATATGAAGAAAGCAGCCTTCAAGCCTAAAAAGTGTGACATTTTGGTACAGAGACTCTGAAAAAAAAAGACATATTTTGCTAACGATACCTCTTCTGGACATGGAAGACAATGTTTGTCATTGAGTGATGGAAGGTACGAGTGACGAGATACTACAGAAAAATAGATAGAAACTGGCTACCACTGGAGCACAAATCAATGATCTGTAACATAATGTCAATAGTTGGAATTAAAGTGGTAGTTATAGCAGAAAATATGTAAAATATTCAAGTTGAGATAAAAAAACTGTTCTGCCACCTAAACTCAGGAATTTCAAATGCAGATATCCAACGCTGCTTCTGCCGTTTCGACATCATACAACTGCTTCAGTTTCATCTACTTGAATTTTCCCAGCAAGTAGTATATGGAAAACAAAGAAATAATTCGAATTCAGGAAAAATTTATCGACGTTAGGACTCAGACCATAAATGTTGGTGGGGCCTGTAGCACATGTGGGCTTGTTACAGTGGAGGAGCAATTGTGGAAATACTGACCTACATTTGCCTGTGACATAACTTGGTTTGAGGAGGGTGAGTGAGAATTGCCTATTTATTCTGTCACTGCACTCGAACTCATATACTGTTGTTAGTCCACCCTTAGACAATCACACTAAAGTAACATGAGAGGACATGGGTAGGGTGCTATTATGCCTGGACATCTTTTGTATAACATGACACACACACATATAAGGTAACTTAATATACCCTAGCATTTGAAATGAGAAAACATCATGCGTTTCTCTAATTATTCATAATACGCCTTATAAAGCGGCCAGTTATTTGGGAGGGTATTTCAGAAGCATTTTATGAGTATAAAAATATCTTTACAAATATTGAATCATTTAATTTTGTTGGAAATGTTAACCAGTGTAAGGAATACGATACATCATACTCAATTTTACAGTCCATTCAATATTTCTCGTGTTTATCTCTGCTTTATGGTGCTGATGTGTCACAGCAGTTACAACATTTGTTCTATATACATGACAGTGAGCGCTAAAGATGTCTACTTGCTTCTTTTGTGCCAACCTCTTTATCTCAGAGTAGCAGTTAAACATTACATTCTCAATCATTTGTATGATATTTCTATCTCAGTTTTTCCTTAAGTATTCACCCTCTAAAGCTTCCTTTAGAAACATGGACCTTAGTTTCTGATGCCTCAAAAACTGTTCTATGATCCTATCCCTTTTCCTTATCAATATTTTCCAATTGTTCCTTCTCTGATTATGTGGAGAACCTTCTCATTCTTTACCTTTTACATCAAACTAATTTTCGATGTCCGTCTACATTATCACATTACTAAAGCTGCGATTCTCTTCTTTTCCACTTGTCGCACAGTCCATTAATCACGCTGTACTCCAGACATGCCTTCCCAGAAACTTTTTCGCAAATGAAGGCCAATGTTTTCTGGTTCTAGTCATTAAACAGTCATTGCATCCTCCCTTTCAAGATTTGATATGATTTTATCACTTAGCTCATTTCTGCTACTTCTCATTACTTTCATTTTTCTTCAGTTTCCTCTCAATCATTATTCTCTCCACATTGAACTGTTCATTACATTTAACAGGTTCTATAATTCTTCTTCACTCAGAAAAATAATAGCTTTGTTTTTCCGAATCTTGTCATATGTTAGTTTTAATCTTGTCACTGATGTCGTTTCAGCCTGAATTTTAATCGCTCTAATGAAATTTCATGTCATTACTTCTTGATGTATAGATTGGATAGAAGTGACTGAAGATCGTAACACGGTGTTACACCCTCTTAGTTCTTGGTCTTCCATTCTTATTTTCGCATCATGGTTCTTGTGTATATTGTATATTACACGTCTTTCGCTATAGTTTCAGTTAATTTTCTCACCATTTCCATTATCTTGACACATTTGCTGCGATAGTGTCAGTCCTAGTCGAAGGAAAGGGAAATTTTATCAAAATCCAATGAAGGCGCTGTTGGGCGATGAAATCTGGGGCCGCTGTCAGAGTGTGGTAACATACGACAGCCAGCAGGCCAGACAAGATAAACATGGCACTCGCGGGCACGGAGCTGCGACGGCGGTATTGCACGCACGATTTGTTTTGAGTGCAGCAACAACGAGGCAGGAAACTGCAGCGTTGCTTGAAGTTATTAAGATGTAAGAGGCGGGGCACTAGGCCAGAGCCAAGAGGGCGATTTGTAAGTGGCTGACGTGTGGGAATTTATCCCTGCCATAGTTTCTGTCTCTCTCTGACAGTACGTCAGAAGCGAGGGAAAACCAGTACAAACAAATGGGCAATTTTAGCTAGAGGAGAGGAGAGTGACAGGTAAGTCAAGTATTGGTCTACGCTTATAGGGGCCAGTCTGGCAGCAATGTTATAAGAATTCTACATAAACTTGTACTCTGTTTATATGTACTTGTTCGGGCTATATTCTACATCCAGGAACACAACATCGGGGCGGGACGGAACGGCAGCCTGGAAACTGGAGATCGCACAGTATGCCTGAAAGAGGGCAGTGACAGCGGTCTGCAGCGGGTCCAGGAGCGGCTCGGTTCCACTCCAGTCTACGGGCCAAGTTCACTACCGACCTCGTGTACCGGGGTCCGGGCGAGACATACGCTGCGGGAGGCGCCGCGGTGCTGTAACAGTGCCAGGGATGGCTGCGGGAGTTGCCATCCTTCAAGCACCTAGTTAGTTGGTTGTTGGCCTCGTTGTATTCCATCGCGTATTTTTGTTCCCATGTCGTCTTTGTACCAAGATAAATTAAAAGGTCCAAGAGTAGTTATTTGCTAACTTCCGATGGTAATCCAACAAATGCATTTTCTGAACTTTGAAATGGATATATACTTGAGTATTCCCACACTCAGCACTAATAACACATAATAATTCTACCTTCAGCAGTACTACAAAACAATATCAAGTCCCTTTGCAACCACTCTTCTGTCAAGAGTGTGCATGGGGTTTTTTACAGCACATTTCCTTCAAGTCTCTATACCTCCCTCACAGCGACCTCACATAGAGCTCAAAGAGTTTATACCATTTTCGATAGTCCTTGCTGTCACAATTTCGAAATAATTAATAATCAGTTCAAGTGAAATGTTTCAGCATTAATTTAAATGAGCAAAATATAAATATTTAAGTACTTTTTATGAATGTGTATACATGGAAACCATAACAGGACTGAAAAGATCGATATACACTCGTATCGTACGTTTCTTATTATGCTGTTATTATGGTCACACAACAAAGTTAGTGCCTGATGCCATAACACATATCCTATCATCCTGTCTTCGCCTTTTCTGTGGAGAACCTCCTCTTTGCTTAACGTATTCGTCCGCCTACTTTTCAACATTCTTCTGTGGCAGAATATGTCATACACCTCGATTCTCTTCTGTACCAGTTTTCCTATAGTTCACGTTTCACTACCACACAATGCTATGCCTCAAACGTACATTCTTAGAAATTTCTTCCTCAAATTGAGCCTTTGTTTAACAACAGTATAACTCTCTTTCCCAAGAATGGTCTTTTAGCCTATGCTAGTCTACTTCTTACATACACCATGCTTCATACATACTGGATTATTTTGTTCATAAGGTAGCGAAATTCATTACGTTCGTCTATTTCGTGATCACTAGTTAACTTACTTGACTCACTCGCTGTTCTCGTTTCTGCTACTTCTTACTACTTTTGTCATTTTTCGGACTCATATTCCTTACTCATTAGACTGTTAATTTAATTCAACAGGCCCTGTAATCTATCTTCGCTTTCACTGAGGAAAGAAATGTCATCAGTGGATCTTTGAATCCTTTCACCATGAATTTTAATCCCACTCTTGAGGCTCTTTTTTATTTCCATCATAACTTCTTTGAAGTATAGATTCAACAGTAAGGGCAAAAGAATGGAGCCCAGTCTTACATGATTTGTAATCCGAGTACTTCGTTCTTGGTCTTCCAGTCTTATTGTTCCCTCTTGGTTCTTGTACGTATTGCAAAAAATAAATAAATAAATAAATAAATAAATAAATTGTTCGAATGGTTCTGAGTACTGTGGGACTTAACATCTGAGGTCATCAGTCCCCTAGACTTAGAACTACTTAAACCTAACTAACCTAAGGACATCACACACATCCATGCCGAGGCAGGATTCGAACCTGCGACCGTAGCAACAGAGCGGTTCCGGACTGAAGCGAAGCGCCTAGAGCCGCTCAGCCACAGCGGTCGGCTACGTATTGCATATTAACCATCTTTCCCTATAGCTTACTCCTGTCCTCCTTAGAATTTGGTTCCTTTATCATTCCTGAAACCAAACTCTTTGCCATCCAACATAACCCATTTTCTCTTCCATTATTCTGTACGTTATTCTTGCCTGTAAGGTTGAAGACCTGTGGTTGTAAGCTATTTGTGGGGACACTTCTCGCACTTATTGTCCCTTGACATCTTCGACACAGCCTGGATAATACTTTTACGAGGATTTTATATATGGAATTTTACAGCCAACAGGTTGCAAATAACTGTTTGGTATAATTTACGTAGGTTTCGACACCTATTAAGGTTGTCTTCAACGGAATGAAGTTTTGAAGAATTATACAATTACATTGCGGAAAAGAAATGGTCGGAATTTAGAGCAGCTATGCTCAAGTCAAAATTAAAATAAAATACATTCTTAGCTAGTAATAATATCTGACTGATCGGTCCAGTGGGTTACATTGATGCCAAACTCTCTCCCTTGCACTTAATAAAGAATTCCTCTTGCACTCCTAATGTTGACGACTTCGCTTTTACTTTCACTGAAATTTGTTTTGATTTGTCTGTATGCTCACATAGTCTACACATAGTTTCCTCTGCTATTTATACTTGGTTTCCCAGAAATTTCTATTCATTTCATTCCTGAGGGACTGACATCGCTTTCTTTCTGTCTTATTTGAACGCGTTTGTACTTCCTTCTTTCGTCAGTCATTTGAAGTATTTCATCTGTTAAGTAAAATTTCTTGATAATTACCATGTACTTATTTTTGTCCAACATGTGAACGCCCATTTTAGAGATGTACCCTCCTCGTTAACTGAACTGCATGCAGTGGTATTCATAAACGCAGTATGTACCGGCTTCGAGAATTTAAAATTCACCTCTAACTAACTTAGTATATCAGCATCCCATTTCTTTCCACAGTGGTTCTTTCAGACGATTCCCCCTTCCAGCATAATTCATTCGTCCTGTGCGCCGGTACTTGAATCGACAGTTCCTGGTAAAGTCGACTGGCAGAGCTAGTCGTGTATCATAGCCCGGATAATAGCAGCAGCAGGGAAAATTAGCACTCTGTTATAGAGTTTGATCATGTTAGACACAACATGTCCCGTCGGTGTAACCAGTGTTTACAAGTCAATGGCGGCACTTGTGAACCTGTATTGTAACTAAACTATTTGTGTCCATTATAATTATCCGGACTGTTATGCCGTGGTCGGTTGATGAATTCTGTGTCGATTCCCAACGTTTCGTCTGCGTCTGCGGGAGACATCTTCAAGGGGGTCCGTAGCTCGATGGAAGGTCCAACAGACGCACTGGCTCGCTACTGACTGCCGCTAAATTCCGTGTCCGCGCGCTCCCGCGCCGCGGCGTGACGTCACGTGTTTTGAAAACGTCAGTGCAATTGGCCGCTGTCCGTCGCCGTCGATCGCCGTTGCCATCACCCAGTAGTGTTTAGTGTTTTCGATTGCCTCCCTGTAGAGCCTTTCGTAATATCCGCTTGTGGCCGCTAGTACTTGCGTCTCCTCGAAACGAATATTGTGGTTCCCTGGCTGGAAAGCATGCTCCGCAACAGCTGATCGTTCCGTTTCTCCTCTTCTACAATTTCCCTTGTGATCTTCCAAACGTTTAGAAACAGTTCTTTTAGTGGTACCCACATAAACATCACCACAGCTGCATGGGATCCTATACACTCCAGCTTTTTCCAATGAAGGATGACGTGGATGACACGTCTGTGCAGTGGAGACATGGTAGGGAGGAACTAAGCCGGTTCCACGAACATCTGAACAGTATAAACTCGAGAATTCAGTTTACAATGGAGGAGGAGGTAGACGGCAAATTACATTTCCTCGATGTGCTTGTATTTAGAAACGAAAATGGTAGTTTGGGCCACTCAGTATACCGCAGACCCACGCACACGGACCGTTATTTGCACCGGGATTCGAACCACCACCCACAACAGAAGCGGGGTGTTATCAAGACGTTAGCGGACAGAGCTAGAAATATTTGTGAACCTGAGTTGCTCGACGCTGAGGTGGAACATCTCCACAATGCACTAATGTAGAACGGATATTCGTCCGCCGAAATAAAACGTGCGTTGAGGCAGCCACGCAGAAATCACACTGACGTACAGGCTACTGCAAAATCTAAGGTTTTCCTGCCGTTTGTTAAAAATGTAACGGAAAGAATAGGGAGGATCTTGACGAAGCGAAATATTACCGTAATTTACAAGCCCACCAGGAAGACACAGGAATACCTTAAGCCTGCCAAGGACGTTCGCAAACCATTGGAAAAAACTGGAATGTATAGGATCCCATGCAGCTGTGGTGCTGTTTATGTGGGTACCACTAAAAGAACTGTTTCTAAACGTTTGGAAGAGCACAAGGGAAATTGTAGAAGAGGAGAAACGGAACGATCAGCTGTTGCGGAGCATGCTTTCCAGCCAGGGAACCACAATATTCGTTTCGAGGAGACGCAAGTACCAGCGCCCATAAGCGGATATTACGAAAGGCTCTACAGGGAGGCAATCGAAATCGCTTAACACCCAAATAATTTCAACCGAAAGGAGGAGGGCGTGAAATTAAACGGTATATGGATGCCGGTGTTAAAGAAGATGTGTACCACCCGTCCACTACTGGGTGATGGCAACGGCGATCGACGGCGACGGACAGCGGCCAATTGCACTTACGTTTTCAAAACACGTGACGTCACGCCGCGGCGCGGGAGCGCGCGGACACGGAATTTAGCGGCAGTCAGTAGCGAGCCAGTGGGTCTGTTGGACCTTCCATCGAGCTACGGACCCCCCTGAAGATGTCTCCCGCAGACGCAGACGAAACTTTGGGAATCGACACAGAATTCATCAACCGACCACGGCATAACAGCCCGGATAATTATAATGGACTTGATATTTCCGGCCGTGAAAGTCTACATTTTAATATGAACTAATTGTACTGTGTTAATGTTGTCCCGTGGTAACAAAGAATTGAAAGTAGTGTGCGTCACGTTTAGTATATTGTAAGATTTGATATTCTCATAAAATGGTACTTCACAGGAAAACACGTTGGAAAAAGTATTTTCGATGTCCCATGCATATTCACAGAGTTTGTTGGTATAATCATTGCGCATAAATTGTGATCCAGTTATTTATATGCTCCTACGTACGCCTTACATTCCAGTTCTGATTTCTGATCCTCTAGCTGGCTATGACGTAATCCAGTGGAAATCTCACCCTATCTCCTGCTCTTTTCCAAATATGCCTCACATTATTGTGATTTTTGGACAGTATATTCCATTTTACTAAGTGAAATGTGTAGTAGAAGTCAGTTTTTTCCTTGTTTTAATTCTACTGCTGAGCACATATTCTTCCGTAACTCTTTCTTCTGCTCCCATTACAGTCCCCCAAGATTATTAAATTATTGTCTCCATGTCCATACTGAATTACCCTTTCAACATTCTCATATATTTCCTCTAGTTTGTCATCTTCTGCCTGCGACTATTGTTGTTAGTCTGCCGTTAGTTCTGATGAGAACAAGCATATCACTGAACTGCTAGCAGTAACTCAGTCCCTGCTGTACCTCCCGATTTCTAACAAATTCCACTCCGGTTATACCCTTTTCTGCTGCCTTTGATGTTTGTTTGTATTAGTGTGGCAAGAAATTTTTGTCTTCTTTCCATTTCAATTCACTGAGCGCCGTATACCTGTATTGAGTCTTTACATCTCTCTTTTCAGACATTTTGGCGCCTCCAGCAGGTCCTAACTTCTCACATTCCACGCCCCGAATTGCAGAGTGCTCCTCTTTAGTTGGATATTCAATCATTTTCTCATAGTCGTCCCATTCTTGGCAGTTCTCTCCTGGAGATCCGAATGGGGACTAACATGGAGCGTTTTTCTTATATGGCGTATACTGAGATGTAAATGGTCTGGACATAAATTAAGCGAGATATCGTTGCCTTTACTAACGTTGTTGGCGATGGACACACAGGACTCTACATTTTACGCTCTTCATTAACACATTATTCTTTATATGAATGTATGTGTCTTTTCTTCGGACATGTCCGAAAGAACAGACACCACACATTCATATAATCGATACGGCTAGATGGCAGTGGATCCACCTTCTTGAGCGCGGTTGCACAAATACGTCCGTCCTCCTGTGGGAATCTCTGAGTAGCAAACAGGATTATAATGGATAGGATCTGCGATTAGGTGGCGCTCCGTGGGAACGTGAATCGGTCGTGAGGCGTTCCAAGGTAGTCCGCGCGTTTGTGGTAACGCACTGTCCCGGATGTCGCAGTCGTTAACGCACTTGCCTAGCGAGCAGGTCATCCCGGGTTCGAATCCCAGTCTGGTATACATTTTCACTCGTCGCCGCTGATTCAGTGAATGTCCCGCTGCTGCTGACAGCAGTGATCCAACACATTTTACACGTTATGAGTACAAAGAATTTCTGTATGAAGACACAACAGATTTAGTTTGTTACAGATTGGGAGCAATTCCTACCTCGTGCTCTTTTTACGATTGAAACTTTTTTGATGGCCAATGGTTTGGTCGAAAATGTCTAGTATGACGGCATTCACGCTCATTCGAAGTTAATGCTTAGAAATTTTGGCTACAAGGATACTGAAAGTCAGTGGAGCATACTACACTCGTTAGCAACGAGGAAGTAACCCACGCACATGACCATATCAAACTAGTTGTATTTGGATATAATCGTGATTCTTCACAGTAGAGAGCTGAAGATGTACAAGAAAAAGGTTGTTATCACACGAACATGTCGTACAGACAGGGGGCTAACATATGAGAAAATCTCAACAAGTTTTTGTTTCCAGAACTATATTTTCTAGTCTCTCTCTTTTTTTGTTTAATTTTAATTAACAGTTCTCCTGCAATAATAATATGTGACAGTCGTTTCGAACAGTTGGCGTATTTTGAAATCATATACAGGGTGAAAATTAGTTAGACCGACATACCGAACGCGAAAACCAATATCTTTTCTAATGTCATAATTTCCTAAGAGCATTAATTAATCCTGTAGAAGGTGTACTCAGTCTCCAGTTGAAAGGATTGAGTTCTTGTTTAAACGATCCTGTTGCACTAACACAGAGAATACTTCACTCTTCAGTTGTAGTAGCTGCTTCACAAACACTTTCTGTTGTACGCGTTGATCCAGGACAGTACTTGTTAACTAATGAAGAGACACACTTGCATTGAGTACATTGCTGTGGTTGGCACTTACTACGCAGCAATAGGGTCTTCCACATCCACATTTCATATGTGTGGACTGAGTGCAATCTACCTGCCACATTTAGTCGCCATTACCAAGTGCGGTGAATGTGTGTGCAGGTGTTGTTGTTAGAGGATGATGGGGCGCCGGCATACTTCAGTCGTCCTGTGCGTCGATACTTGAATCGACAGTTTCTAGAAAAGTCGATATTCAGAGCTAAAAATAAATGTCGTGTGACTAGGGCCTCCCGTCGGGTAGACCGTTCGCCGGGTGCAAGTCTTTCGATTTGACGCCACTTCGGCGACTTGCGCGTCGATGGGGGTGAAATGATGATGATTAGGACAACACAACACCCAGTCCCTGAGAGGAGAAAATCTCCAACCCAGCCGGGAATCGAACCCGGGCCCTTAGGACATTTTGTCGCGCTGAGCACTCAGCTGCCGGAGGCGGACGATTGACAGAGCTAGTCGTGTATCATAGCCCAGACAGCAGCAGCAGCAGTAGGAAAAATTAGGACTCTCTTATAGTCTTTGACCCTGTTAGACAGAACATGTCCCGTCGGTGTAACCTGCTTTTAAAGTCAATGGCGGCACTTGTAAACCTGTATTGTAATTGAATTAATTGTATTGTGTTAATGTTGCCTCTTGGTGACAAAGAATTAAAGGTAGTCTGTGTTACGTTTTGTTTACTGTAAAATTTGATGTCCTCAAAAACGGTGCTTCAAAGGAAAACACGTCATAAAAAGTGTTTTCGATGTCCCATTCAACCTCTCAGAGTTTGTTGGTATAATTAATTTCCATCCAGAGAAAACTCCTTCTGTAGGTTTATAAAATCCGCACAGAAAAATATGACAGTAGAGAAAAATATTTGGTTTGATATCCAGTGTAAACTGTCATAGATTGTTGGTTTAAATAATTCTCACCTCGTATAGCCTTCTTGAAATATGGAACAAGGAACGCAGTGTATTAGGTGCACTTATCCGTGAAACATTTTCTGGTATTTCATGTAGTTATGGGAGAAATACGAAAATACACTGAGCTGTATAAAGGAATTACACACACGTCTGTACGGTATAATAAGATTCCTAGATACCGGAAATATTCCGCTGCAGTTGGCATAAAAGTCGGAGCTCGCAGAAACTGCAGATACGTGAGCGGGACGGCAGCACTGGCGCAGGAGAAGCGACGGGACACGATATAAAAACAAAGAACCGTGCAAAATGCTTACCGTGCTCGACTGGAGCCTCTGCGTTGTTTTTTATTCTGCGTTATTCCGCTCATTTTTGAATGATGTGAGGGCCCTGAGCGCAAGACTTTTGATGCGACCAAGTCGATAGCAGCTCCTGAAATGGAAACATGAAATGTCTGCTGTTTCGGCATCCATGGTATATGCTGCGTTTGCTTATCCCTTGTGCAAGCGCGCGTGCACGTACGAGTGTGTGTGTGTGTGTGTGTGCACGCGCGTGTGTGTGTGTGTGTGTGGGGGTGCGGGTGTGAATGTGCGTGTGCGTGTGTGTGTGTGTGTGTGTGTGTGTACGGGAATGAAATAAAATATAGTGCCATATTTTTGGAGCTTTGCTGATGGAATGTGCGTTGTGGGAGAGAGAGAGAGAGAGAGGGAGAGAGAGAGAGAGAGAGAGAGAGAGGAAGAGAGAGAGAAAGTGAGAGCTACACTGATTTATAGGATCGGAGCTGAGGCCTCACAAACTGCATTCCTCCCTCTTCCTCCCCCATTCCCCTCCTCTCTCCTCTCTCCCACTCTCCCACCTCTAGCGCTAGCTCACAACCAGCTGCGTCGGATCCATCGCGCCGACACTGGTCCTGATAAGCCACACGCTGGCAGCACCGATAGCGTAAAAACAAAGCGGTATTTCTTGTGGGGTAAAGCCATACCATATTTATTCTACTTCTACAGCTCTTACGGTTAAATATCTCCTGTTTCATCTTTATGCCACGACATTCTCCTGCTTTGGTACTGCTCCACTTCTTTCTGAATGTACAAATAATCTTTGACGTACATGTTAAAAATCCGTGGACGCATCTCTCTTTTTCTGTTTCCCCGTCCATGAAACTGAATTTAATGCAATATTCACCCTGCAGTCGTATTTTTGTCCCCAACATCCAAGTGTGCCTTTAAAAGTGGTTCCAAAATACCCTTACATGGAAATAACTTGGATGACAAAAGATACAGACAAGAGAAGAGATGTGGCCGAGCGGTTCTAGGCGCTTCAGTCTGGAACCGAGCGACCGCTACGGTCGCAGGTTCGAATCCTGCGTCGGACATGGATATGTGTGATGACTACGTAGCCCATGGGATCTTAAAACCTCCTTAACCATGGGTGCCATCACCGACTGCCTCTCTTGGTAATGATCTATCAGCAGCCACAGAAGATGTACCAACACTCTGTGTGGCCGTCGCATATATCCTCCACTACGCTTCCTCACTGAACTAGTCCCTAACGACCTAGATGCCGTTGAGCAAAAAACTTTCGTTCTTCTTCACTTTACTGAGAAATGTTAAAATTTGTTTTCCTTTCCGGAATGACGCGAAAGGCAGTTCAGTCCTCCAGAAACAGGGGGAGAAGACGCGTGACTGGTCCGCAACCTTTAGCGGGACGGCTTAATCCGTCAGGCGGAGGCTGTGTCGCGATGTAATGCAATCCATCTCGCGGGCGACGGCCTGCTCGGAACACCGTAAAGAAACTGAAAGGCGGTATTATGGAGAGAGGACAGAGCAGAGATTGCGGAAGCTTTCCCGCTCGTAAAGCACATTCATTCCACGCGGCTCTTTTCCGGGAAAATCATCGCGGGACTGGCTTAAGGCATTTCGCGCGCGCTTCTGCGACGTGGAACGGCTAAACGGACGTTGCAGACTCGTTCTCGGAAATTCCTTCCTGACAAAAAAGAAAAGAAACGTGTTCAAGAAATGCGTAATACGCACCAAGGTAAGTACAGTGGAGAGCCGCATGCGGCGCTGGAAAAGAAAACAGATGTCCCCTCTTCGTGTGCTCACTGTCTTTTACGACGTCGTCAGGAAGAAGAACCTTTTTTTATTAAAACCTGTTGAAGACACCTCGAAATACACGCAAATGAATGATAAAATTACTACACCTATCAATATTTTGAATGAGTTGTAATGGGTGTCTGCAGGCAGCAGCTTACTTGTCTGCACATTCCAATTCAACAGCGTAGTTACACTGACTTTGAAAATGGAACATACATTTCACTTCCAGTTATTTTATCAATTTTATATAGTACTATTATGGGCTGAACTATATACTTGCTTGTGTTTTCCTGGACTTTACCCATGAGGCCGTGCAGGAAGGATCTAAACACGTGGACCGTGGCTTTGAGAAGCATATAAAGTGTCTGCACATGGGATTAGCACATTATAAGTACATTTATTGTATTACACTGGTTAACAGAAGTATATTTTTCTATAACATATACGGAAATAATTGTTTCTTATGATTTTGACTTCTTAATTAGAAATACGTGGTTTAAAATGGATCAACTACGGATATTTAGTTACAAAAATATTTATGTGTTTTAAATAAAACTTTAAAATAACCCAAACAAACGACTGTTGATTACAAACACTGAAGAAGTAAATATTCTTAACTAATTCCAGACATTTGTCTTTTTGTAAGAATAGTAAAAATCAAGCAACAAGAAAATTCTATAAGACATCAAACAGTTTTTCATAGTTTTCTCTTATTTGGCTTTACAATTTTCTTCAAAATGTAACAGCAGTCGCTTATCATTGTCTGGATGCCACTGAACCTAGTATCTGGTTTCCATTGTTCTAATGTCTTCATGAAATCTTTCACCGTTCGTCACTAAGAGCTCCTTGGTTTTCAGGAAAACTGTACGAGTGTGAATGGAGGAAGTGTAGTTTTAGAGACATTCAGTAACCCACGGCATTATATATCCTCAAAATGGTTTTAGCACGACATTTGGAATTTTTATGTTTATGCCTAGAAAGCCTTTCACTACCTTCACAAATGCAAAACAGACTGATCCATTTATCTGGCTTCCTCTCAAATTTCACGTCATTTATCACATTATTTTTGTGAAGATAAAATTCCTTCCTTCATGTTAGCTGTACTTAGTTTAGGAAAAACTACCAAATACGCTACTGGCCATAAAAATTGCTACACCAAGAAGAAATGCAGACGATAAACGGGTATTCATTGGACAAATATATTGTACTAGAACTGACATGTGATTCCATTTTCGCGCAAATTGGGTCAAGGGTAACCGCAGCCATGGTCTCCAAGCTTATAGTCCACGCTGCTGCCAACGTCGTCGAACAGTGCGTGCAGATGGTTGTTGTCTCTCAAACGTCCCCATCTGTTGACTGAGGGATCGAGACGTGGCTGCACGATCCATTACAGCCATGCGGATAAGATGCCTGTCATCTCGACTGCTAGTGATTCGAGGCCGTTGGGATCCAGCACGGCGTTCCGTATTACCCTCCTGAACCCACCGATTCCATATTCTGCTAACAGTCATTGGATCTCGACCAATGCGAGCATCTACGTCGCGATACGATAAACCGCAACCGCGATAGGCTACAATCCGACCTTTATCAAAGTCGGAAACGTGATGATACGCATTTCTCCTCCTTACACGAGGCATCACAACAACGTTTCACCAGGCAACTCCGGTCAACTGCTGTTTGTGTATGAGAAATCGGTTGGAAACTTTCGTCATGTCAGCACGTTGTAGGTGTCGCCACCGGCGCCAACCTTGTATGAATGCTCTGAAAAGCTAATCATTTGCATATCAGAACATCTTCTTCCTGTCGGTTAAATTTTGCGTCTGTAGCACGTCATTTTCGTGGTGTAGTAATTTTAATGGCCTGTAGTGTATATAACTACGCAGGCTTCCGCGAACTGTGTCATGATGACTAAAATTCTTCTGGGTGTTGTACCGAGTCATTGTATAAAGTACTTTAATTATAACTTAAAAACCACGTTTCGAGCGCACAACAAAAGCTTTCTTCAGGGCAAGGCTGGTATGAGAGGAGGAAGGTTGCCTACGTTTACTACAGACTATCGGCGGCGGTACGTCATGTTTGAGAAAATTTATCGGCCTTAGAACATAATAAGGGTAGTCACGACGAAAGTGGGAGGGTAGGAAAGGAGCTATTCGCGGGATAGCCGGCTTGTCAATGACGCGACCGTCTGAAAATCAGCGCTTGGTTTCTGGTGGGGACGTTTTCTTTGCGCATGTTTGGGATACGTGTTTAGGCTGTCACGTTCGTGTCCAGCATTGTTTCTGCTCCGTAACCACTTGCAGCCCTTTGCGCTGGAATGGCCGGCAGCCAGGACGCCGGGTATTCATAAATGGCTTTGAGTACTATGGGACTTAACTTCTAAGGTCATCAGTCCCCTAGAACATAGAACGACTTAAACCTAACTAACCTAAGGACATCACACACATCCATGCCCGAGGCAGGATTCGAACCTGCGACGATAGCGGTCGCTCGGTTCCAGACTGTAGCGCCTAGAACCGCTCGGCCACACCGGCTGGTCCGGGAATTTATAGCCGCTTTTCTATGTGGGCATGTCAACGCAAAATACGAGAGGCATTTGGAATTGTTAAACAGCCTAACAACATGAATAGCATATTTTGTACAATGACACGGTACAACAACCAGAAGTGTTTCAATTAACTACTTGTAGCCAGCCCCTTCTTCACCAATAGCTTTGGCATTTATCAATACATGTTTGGTGCGAAATGGAGACGGTAGAACATTCTTGGGATCAATTAGGCACATGCAGGATAAATTGTTTCACCAGCCTGATAAGATATTCTATTCAGTCAGTCAGTAGAAGACTTATAGGGATTCTGAGACACTTTGCATTTGAATGCAAGTGACAGTGTGGGCTTCCTACACACATGCACAAGGGAGGGGCAATGTCTTGAACATACGATGTCATCAAGATGGCACTGGCTTATCAGTGACATCATAATCCTAGCAAATGATGAAACCAGACCACATCCCCATTAACCCCTTCCCCCGTTAATCAAAATCCAAGTTGGTGGAACCAGCCCAATTCGTGGGAAAAAATACAAGATGATGCGTCTACTGTAGTCTTCGTAACCCATCCAACTAGAGCCTATTATTTTAGCCACCATTAAAATGGAACAGCTCAGATACACCGGAAGGACTTCGATTACTGGTCCTAAAATTACGTGTGCTCTGTATACACATATAAAATAAGTCATCAAAACACACACATACTTAAAAAATGCTTAAACATGTTAGTTGTGTAAAATGGATCCATGTAAAAAAAAGTTATCAACTACGTTTTCATTCCCGACGACAAAAACTTGTTTGTGGTCTACTCCAGTATCACTTGTGAACTTTGCTGAATGTTATGTAGCAATTGTAATGAAATATGAGAATGTATAAAATGTACTCTCCATAAACCTTTGAAAACCAACAATTGGTTATGTGAGGTAGTTAACAAATAGTAAGACATAGTTAATGAAGATAAGTTTTACGTTAAATACTATTTAATTAAACCTTGGAAACACAAAATAAAATCGTCTCCTACTTTAAGCACTTATTGACTTTCGTTGCCAACAAATGGATGCACTTGTGATCATCCAAAGCCCTATTATTGTATCACAATAGGATTAAGACATGGTAGATTCTTGAAATTACTTTCCACATATGCGAGGTTTGTTCAAATGCCACACTGTCTTTCACAAGCCAAAAATATACGCAATGAACATAAAAAAGTTTAATGTTTACGGTGAGAATTACAATGACAACCCCTACCCTCGCACACACAAGATCTGTGTCCCAGTACTACTTCCGTGAGTTAAAAAACTGCCCAGTCACATTAACGTGACCAACCTTAAAAAGCCTGAATAACCACATTTTGCAGCACGAAACGTTGCAAGAGAGAGAGTCATTGAGGTTCTGGAAGGTACCGACAGCGATGTAAAACCACGACGACGTAGTGCCGCGAGCAGCTGCACTAGGTTTCTCGGTTGAGGATCCATGACGTGAACAGCCCGACTGATATGATCCCATAGATTCTCGACTGGATTTAAATCCGGGGAGTTTGTTGGCCAGATGAGTACTGTAAACTTCGAACCCCACGCAGATCCAGCAAGCTGTGTAATACATTCAACGTATACATTCACCTGTTGAATAGAGTATAGAACACGATACATTTGACAAGGCCGCCACAGCGGATGTGTGAAAATTCCAGCCTTAGTTGCTGATGAAGAGCAGTCTGCACGACTGCATGAACCAGGCACCTATTATGGAGGCGCATAAGCAGCAACGTTCACTGAGTATTCGTTGGGGAAAAATGGCTCTGAGCACTATGGGACTCAGGTCATCAGTCCCATAGAACTTAGAACTACTTAAACCTAACTAACCTAAGGACAACACACACTTTCATGCCTGAGGCAGGATTCGAACCTGCGTCCGTAGCGGTTGCGTGGTTCCAGACTGAAGCGCCTAGAACCGCTCGGCCACACCGGCAGGCCGTTGGGGGACCATAGCTGATAGCCCCTTGTAGTCGGTTGCTCAACAATTACACGTCTATCCGCCTGTACACGTCTCTTCTGTCATCGTTGACATCTGTCATCTACGGCCTGTGGTACACCACACTTGCCATGGCGCTTGTTCTGGATAGCGCCATTTTGCCATGCATTGTATGCTATAACAATGGTGCCATGCAAGTTTACAAACTTAGCCATTTCGGAGATGCTTCCACCTCTGGCCCGAAATCCAATGATCCTCCCATTTAGGACGTCAGATAAATCACTCTGCTTTGCACATGCCCCGACAGGCCTTACTCTCCACGTCTAGCGCTACCATGTGCCGTCTGTGAATAATTATTTGCATGTTAGCATGGAACATAGGCGTTAGTCACATTGATGTGACTGGACTGTGTAGTTACAAATGTATCAACAAATACGCATTGTGAACGTAATTATTTAGACCTACTATTGTAGATATTTTGAAATCTGTGAATTTTACAACAATATCTTAATTATGTAAGGCTCATTACCATTTCGATCTGATTTTGTCTTCTGTCATCACTCAAAGCTTCGCAGTAACATTTCACAGCCAATTTAGGTGGGGTGAGATAATGCCACATTAGAAAAACTGTAGTCGGTGATACTGATTGAAAATTATTGATTTTCACTGTAAATGTTCGGGGACAGTCGGCATTAAGTACAGAATGAACTTCTGTAATATTTAACTGTCGGAATTATGACTCTTTAAGGCATTCACCGTTTGGAACTAGGGCTCTCTGAAACGTTTATAGACTGCGTATCCTATAATCAACTACTAAAAACACCAACAATAATAAAAATAAGCAATGTAAAACACAACACGCATCCATACCAAACATAGACACCAAACATAAACACCCCATAATAAAAGAAGGAAGAAGGTGTTTTCGATTTTACTGCGCTGTATCACCTAAACTAGAGAGCATCTGATCTGTTTACATGCGCAACACGACCAAAAATTACAGAGACGAACATCTCAAAAGAAAATCAAAGGAAAAGAAAAGTATCCGAGTCGATACCTCGAAAGCAAAATTTCTTATCATTTATCGAGTACAAGATACACGTTTATTTTACACCAAGTGTAACTACAGATCTAAAAAATTCCAACTTTGTTCCCAAAAGAAATATGTAATTTCGAGCACAAAATCCAGTTTGGAAGCAAAATGGACATTCAAAGTAAAGCTGTTCATTAAAGAATAATCGTAATTGTTTGACAACATAACTTTCTTCAAGCCCACAACTTTGATTGTCCAACTCAAAATAGTCCCCTTGCATGCGGAGCACTTCTCCAGCGTTCTTAACAGTCTGCCAAGACATGCATTCTTAATAACCGCCTCCACAGCAATCACCACTGTTACTGAAGATGTAAAATGCCACCTAAGAAGCTAGTTCGTCGGGTTATAGAATAGAAAAAAAGTCACATGAGATCTAAACTGGACAATGGGGATGGTGAGGGATGCACTTCACACTGATTTTTGCAAGATATTCAGGAACAATTTGTGAAATATGTTTTTGTGCATTACTGTGGTGCAGCAAACAGCCCGTTTCGCCGATATGTGGCTTTTGGTACATGATACAGACTTTTTATATTTTTCACAATATGTCTTTTGTATTTCCCAGATACTGACGTGTGTGCATGAAGAACTTCAAAAAATGAGATGACCATACCTTTCCCAGCAAATTCGACCACTTTCGATACTTTGAGGGTTGTTGAAGAAGGACATTCCTACAATGAGCTTTGCTGTTTGCTCTCAGGATCAAAATGATGTTTCATCACCTGTGAAGTAAAGTCTGGATCATTCTCTAAAATCAACTCAACTATATACAAACTTGCATGTAAATGTCCTTTTGTTCAGGATCAGCAGTCTTGGAATCCAACGGACAAAAACACGTCCCATGCGTAAAGATTCTGTGATCATCCTATGTGTGGCACCGGATGATACGTTACATATTTCAGGAAGTATTCTTATGTTGATTCATCGATTCTGCCTCACAATGGCAGTAGTGGTGTTGATGGTTTTTTCTGTAAGAGAAACTGGAGGTTGACTCCACCTTGAAATAGACTGTTTAAACAATTGCAATCAATTTTGAGCTGTGCTGTCAGGAAGAGCAGAATCCCAGTAAGCCTCCTGTGCCACAGCATAGGTCTCAGTTGAAGGGTTGTTGAGATGAAAGCAGAATTTCAAAGTTGCATATTGTGCATCATGGATGACTTTCATTGATGTGGTTGGCCATACTGATGTGTCTGAGACTGCACACCTTTCATAGGCGTGAACTAGGACTGACAACCATGAAACTAGTTTGGTGTGTTTGTTAGACATTAAGGTATCGTAGCATTAGCACTTGTTAAGAACTACGCAACACTTTGAAAGCACACTGCACCTTCAAACTAAATGTTTCAAAATCTACATTAATTGTTTAACTAATTAAAATATACTCAGCTGAAATAAGTTAGCAGATGACTGTAATTCTATCTCTGTATTCCCGCTCTGTTCATTTCAGTTACTTGTAACACACACATGAGTGCAACTGTTGTACTAACTTACAACTTAATGTGCACTGAGAATTAGCAAAGTAAACAATGATAATATCTTAAGCTCATAAAAAGACGTTCGTCCATTCATCGGGGAATGCGTAGCAATATGATCAGAATGCTTTTTGCTGATATAAGAAGAACCTCTGTAAAAGTAGAGCAATGTCTATCATCATCCTAGCCAGTTTTAGTTCAACGAGCACTACTAATTACATGTTCTCCAAAGCATTAAGCAGATGACACACAACCAAATTGGCAGTCTGAATTACTGAAGGATGTAAATAATTACATTATTTAGGTTTACATTTGTTTTAGGGTATAATGCACTCTCAGATTACATATTCCCACTTCTAACTTGTTCTAAATATTTTTAAATTGTTGCATTATTATCTCTATATCTGAAAAATGTAAAGGGTTTATTTATTATTTGTAGCTTTGTGTATACTCTTACATGAACCCCCCTTTTTTTTGTTCGCATTATTCACTGCAGAACAATTTCCTCATTTGGCCAGTTAGAGACTTTCCTTTAAAAGTCTCTAGTCCCTTAAAAGCTTATCAGTGATATTAGTCAAGTACCAATCTTCATCAATTTCAAATTGGATTAAAGGCACACTGTTTATATTGAAATATATTTGTTTTGTCTTCACCTGACTTGAACCAAGGAAACTAGTAGACTACCGAAAAATTGGTTTTAAGAGATTGTTTATTGAGACCAAATTTGTTCTCGAAAACATGAAAACAGGAATCCAAGAAACGTTTGGTTTCCTTAAATTCAAGACTTTTATCTGTCACACCAGTACATACTCGTCCTCTAAATGCAGATCAATAGCCACTGTTTCGAGATCACCTTATTTATTGGATTTTGCTGCAAGCACACCCATTATCGCTAGTGTAATAGTCGACTTGGTTCAGCCTACCAAGGTCTCGACCTGCCTGTATATTTTCCACTGCTGTCTGCAGATTCTCTGCTCCTCGATCTGGATGAAGGTACTAAACCATGGGTTCTCCGCTGCTATTTGCAGAATTTGTAATATTTCATGAAAACCATGTCTGAGTTGCATTCATATATAAGACAAGAAGTGAAAGGTAGACTGCATAAGCAAAACAGTTAGCAAGTAAAAGATCTCAGACACATTCTTTTTTGCAGAGAGTTACCATAAATGTCAAATTTTGGTACATATTTCTGGGAAGTGATTCAGCTTACTAGAGCTGCTTGCAGAAACTGCAATAATGAATGAAACAGGCACATGCACATCAGCAGTTAGTAGGATAATGATGTAATATTGTTAATAGTAAAACACATACTTGTTAGAATTACATTTATTTGGTTTCAACAAGGAAATTCATTGAATGATATTGTAACAAATAAGTCCTCGGTCACAAATATTAAGTCAAAATTGACCTGGTTTCGACGCTACTATGAGCGTCGTCTTCAGAATTAGACCAACTGTACTAAAACATTAGGTATATAGTAACATTAATAAATTTAAAGTTTGTACTGACTCGAAAAGATGCAGTACTTACAAGTCACATATTAAAAAAATCTCAGCCGGAAAGGCGACGTCGTGAACACTTGTGAGATAGCGAGTCGCTAAGGGCTGCTCGTACTGTGGACAAGGGTTGCAACAAGACTGACAGCTGATGTTGACAGCTGATGTTGACAGCTATGGTAAATGGTAGCAATGCCTTCCGGATAAAGCTCTGCTTTTATACCCCAACATCCCAGCTGAAAAGGCCGAACTGCTACCAAGTTGTTCCGAGACTTCCTCCTGAGCAGTTACTGGAGATTGGATTCCTTTGAATTTCCTATCTCTTGTGTGAAATCCTGCTTAATCAGCAATTTTTTGGGCAGCTGGGGGGTGGTTTGGGGTTGGTTTGGAGTTGGGTTGTTTGGGGAAGAGACCAAACAGCAAGGTCATCGTCTCATGTGATTAAGGAAGGATGGAGAAGGAAGGCGACATTGGCTTTTCAAAGGTACCAACCCGGAATTTGCCTGAAGCGATTTAGGGAATTCATGGAAAACCTAAATCAGGATGGTTTAATGTGGAGGACAATTTGTTACAATTTACGTGTAACATGGAACGAAATTTATTACAATTTTACTCTGACAAATTTCACACGGAGAGTAAGTTTTTACATTATTACTGTAACATGCAGATAAATTTATTACAGTTTTGCTATAACATGAAGGAAAATTTGTTGAAGTTTTTTCTCTAACAAAGCTATTTGTTGCAATTTTTGCAGTAATTTAGAATATTTGTGGCAATTTCGCTAGGACATCGACAAGTTGTTACACAGAGCGCAATTTGTTACCGTAATGCTATAATACAGAAGGAAATTCGTTACAACTTCGCTGTAACATGGACCGTTTGCTAGAGTCTTGTTGTAACATAGGCCAACTTGTTGTTTTGCAATTTCAGTGGCATATGGAGTGCAGTTTGTTACAATCTTACTGTACTACATATTACAGTTTGTCGTAATTACACTGTAACAGG
The DNA here is from genome assembly GCF_023898315.1 of Schistocerca nitens. Lineage (NCBI taxonomy): Eukaryota > Metazoa > Arthropoda > Insecta > Orthoptera > Acrididae > Schistocerca > Schistocerca nitens. The sequence continues at coordinate 778,229,038 of NC_064614.1, forward strand.
GAAGGGAACCTGCTACAATTTTGCTGTGACGTGAACAATTTGTTACAATTTCGAATTCTTGATTTGCCATAACTTATCAGGACATCTTTCATAGTTGATTTCACTAACATCTGTGTGTAGACACTGAAACAATGTCCAAGTATGTCATTTTTCTAAGTACTGGAAAATGTTTATCTGCAACCAAAAATAAAATTATTATTTTGGCTCATTTACTACAGTTTATTTCGGTTGTGGATTAACAACCAGAGCTCTATTGTGAAGGCAGTAGGAGATATTACAAAAAAGAAGATGAACAGAGGCGGAATATGAGAAGAAATATGTAGTGAAGCAGCAAAATTAGTAACAGCTGTTTCTTCACTGAGGAAGGTTACTAATAAGTATGGGATAATTTCATGATTATGTCTAGTCAGCATGTATTACAAGTTCAGTATATTTTCTCATTCCATTCTCAGATGAGGGCATTCACGTTGTACACGGCAGTCTTTTTCTGAAATTATAGAAACTACTCCAGAAATTAAAGGTTACATCAAATTCCAGAACATATTGTAAGATACAACATGTTCACGTATGTTTTAAAAATATTCGACCGAAATTTAGAAGAATACAATGGAAAAACTGTCAGTGCTGTATCTAGTAGTCTATCTGTTATATTATTACTCTGCTGCACGCGAACATCTAGTAAATGAAGCGGAATGAAGCACAAGTGTTATAAAAAGCTGCCTACAAGCTACATACGTTTTGAAATAGAAACTATAGAAAACCAGCACAAGATTCAATTTCCAAGATGGGTAAAACTGTTGTGACATTTAAAAAACGTAGTTCATTTGAAGTATCACACTCCTTGCTAAAATCCTTCTTCTGCTTCAGTGTACAAAATAGCGTACGACCAATAAAATATGGGTTAACAGCACACATGTTTTATACAAATCTCTAAAAATATAGCATTTTACTCATATTCAAATAGTTTTAATACGTTAAATAACACTAAAAAATATACAAAGCGGAAAAGGCTGCACAAAATACAACCTCATGTCTAATACGACAAAAGCCGTAGAAAATGGTGGAAATTGCTCATCATGGTCTCCAGGCGACTAGTGTGATTCTAAAATCAGTCACTAAAGTACCGTACAAAAGAAGAGGGCGTTCGTAGGTACATTATCATCTAGGCGCAGCAGTCTTCCCTACTGTAACGTCTAAATGGTTCAAATGGCTCTGAGCACTATGGGACTCAACTGCTGTGGTCATAAGTCCCCTAGAACTTAGAACTACTTAAACCTAACTAACCTAAGGACAGCACACAACACCCAGCCATCACGAGGCAGAGAAAATCCCTGACCCCGCCGGGAATCGAACCCGGGAACCCGGGCGTGGGAAGCGAGAACGCTACCGCACGACCACGAGATGCGGGCTGTAACGTCTAAGAGATTATGAACTTTTCAAGCGTCAAACGTCGCCATAGGCGGCGTGGAGGGTTTAGTGTGTAAAAGAAAAATAGGACGCTGGCTTGTCGTTGCCCGGGGTGAGTGGAAAGGCCTAAAGGGACAGTCAGGGTCGGCTGTAAGACCCAGACAGTCGATAAGCAAGTAACGGCTCGGCCAACATCCTCTGCTATTCGCTCAAAGTATTTCAATCTCTGTTTTCCTCTGCAGTTTTCACCCTCTACGGATCCCTCTAGTACCATAGAAATTATTCCCTGATGTCGTAACACATATCCTACCGTACTGACCCTTCTTCTTGTCAGTACTTTCCATATATTCCTTTCTTTGCCGACTCTGCAATCGCCTTATTGCATACCTTATCAGTCCACCCAATTTTTAACATTTATCTGTAGTACCAGATATCAAATGCTTCGATTCTCTTCTCTTCCTGTTTACTCACAGTCCATGTTTCACTACCACACAATGCTGTGCTACAAACGTATATACTCATAAATGTCTTCCTCAATAAGGACGTTGTTTGATGCTAGGAGACTTCTCTTGGCTAGGAACGTCCCTTTTGCGAGTGCCGTGCTAGTCTGCTTTTGGTGTCATCCTTGCTCCGTCCATCATCGGTTATTTTACTGTCTAGGTAGCAGAACTGCTTAACTTCATCTACTTCGTTATCACCAATCCTGATGTTAAGTTTCTCGCCGTTCCCATTTCTACTACTTCTGATTACATTCGCCGTTTTCCGATTTATTCTCAATCCATATTCTGTACTCATTAGACCATTCTATTCTGCAGATCCTGTAATTCTTCGTCAGTTATACTCAAGATAGCAATGTCATCAGTGAATCTTTATATTGTTATCCTTTTACCTTGATTTTCGCCCTACTTCTGAACCTTCCTTTTATTTCCATCATTGCTTCTTCAGCGCATAGATTGACCAGCAGAGGTGGAAGACTACATCCCTGTTTCCGATTAGTGCACTTCGCTCTTGCTCTTACACTCTCATTATTCCTTCTTGGCTCTTGTACACATTGTATAACTGTACTTCCCTATAGCTTAAAATTTCGAACATTTTGCAGCTTTTGACATTTTCGAACGCTTTTTACAGGTCGATAAGTTCTATGAACGTGTCTTCATTTTTCTTTAGTCTTACTTTCACTATCAACCACAAAGTCAGAACTGCCTCTCTGGTGCCTTTACTATCCTGAATTTTCTCTTCCTTTATCCTGTGTATTATTATTGACTTGAATGGGTGAGCTCTTAAGCTGCTTTTGCGATAATTATCGCACTTATCGGCTCTTCTTGTCTTCGGTACGGTGAGGATGCTGTTTTCCCGAAAGTCAGATAGTTTTATGCCAGACTCGTATAGCCTACTCACCAATGTGAATAGTCGTCTTGTTGCCACTTCCACCAATGATTTTAGAATTTTCGTGGAGTTTTATCTATCCCTTCTGCGCTATTCGATATTACGTCTTCCAAAGCAATTTTAAGTTCTGATTTCAACAATTGATTCCCTATCTCTTCTATTACGACTCCTGTTTCTTCTTCTATCAAATCATCAGACAAATCTCCCCCGTCATATATTCAATTTACCTTTCCACCCATCCTCCCTCTCTACTGCATGTAAGAATGGGATTCTATTAATGTTACTACCATTGCTTTTAATTTCACCGAAGTTCTTTCTGACTTTTTCGTGTACTGAGTAGTCCTTTCCACAATCACTTCTTTTTTTTTGTTTCTTCACATTTTTCCTTCGGCCATTTCGCCTTAGCTTCCCAGCGCTTCCTGTTTATTTCACTGCTAAGTGACTTGCATTGTTGTGTCCCTGAAAATTTCCCTGAAAAATTTTGTACTTCTTTCTTTCATCGATGAACTGAAGTATTCCTTCTGGTACCCACGATTTCTTCGCTGTTAATTTCTTTGTACCTATGTTTGTCTTTGAAACTACTGACTGCCCTTTTTAGAGACGTCCATTACTCTTCAACTACCTACTTAGCTATCCCTTACTTATCACGGTATGTATAGGCTTAGAGAACGTCAAGTGTGTTTCTTCATTCCTTAGTACTTCCATATGTCACTTCTCTACGTATTGATTCGTATAATAGTGCATAATAGAATTAAATTGTGAACACAAATTGATAACTGACTCGTTACCTTTTGCACAATTCGCCATTTCGATAGCAACACCGTCTACAGCAGACTGCGCAACCTGAAGGGAAAGAGTGCCGGACTCTCCGTTGATTATAACTGTTAATAAATGAATTCCGGTAAGGTTTACTCTTGAATCAGAAACATACAAATTTACAGTAGCCATACACATCAATATATATATATATATATATATATATATATATATATATATATATATATATAAATTGTATTTATATTACATGTGCCCAGTACTTTGCAACCTCCAAGGCGCTTGGAGTGGCTTGCGGGAGATCTATCTTCGTGCAGGATGTAGGGCACAAAAGGCACTGGAGCATGTGGCTTGCGGTTTGTTCTTGTCCACAATCACAGGACGTGTCTTCTGTTATGAAGCCCCATCTCTTCAGGTTGTCGCTGGATCGTCAACTCCTGATCGCAATCTGTTTAAAGATTTCCACACCAGCCAGCTCTCGTTGTGTCCAGGTGGTAGTTCTTCAGCTTCTGGCGTCTGCAGGTGGGGCGTCAACTTCTTCCATAACTGCAGCCTTGCCTTCTCTGGTGAAATGGTGAGCTTCTCGGATGTTCTCAGGAAGCTCTTTCACGATCTCAGTCGTAGCTGTGGTGGATTATGTCCGTGCAGTGGATGGGCACTGTCCTCTTCCACTTTCAGTCTCTCCTTGTTGGCAGCCACTGTTCTGCGTATCCATGGTAGCGCTATTTCAGCCAGGCAGTAGAGCTTATCAGTTGTGGTAGGTCTTAAGCAACCTGTGATCAACCTGCAGGTTTCGTTGAGAGCAATGTCTACTTGTCTGGCATGAGATGACCTATACCAGACTGGAGAAGCATAATCAGCAGTAGAAAAGCACAGTGCCATTGCAGAACAGCGAATAGTTTGTGGATATGATCCCCACTCTGTCCCCGCTAGTTTGCGTATTAGGTTGTTTCGAGCGGAGATTTTCATTTTGGTGTTCTTGCAGTGAGTTTTGAATGTCAGAGTTCTGTCGAGAGTGACTCCCAAGTATTTAGGTGCGTGATGATGCTGGAGTTGGATGCCTAACCATGCAATATGTAGCTCACGATTAGCTTCCCTGTTCCTTAAATGAAATGCACACACTTGTGTCTTCGAAGGGTTTGGTCTGAGTTGGTTCCGATTGTAGTAGCTTGACACTGTTCTAAATGCTGTTGTCAGGTTTCTTTCCGCTCTTTCAAAGCATGAGCTCTGTGTAGCAAGGGCTAAGTCATCTGCATATAAGAATCTCATTGTGCCTGGGGTCAATGGCTGGTCGTTGGTATAGATGTTGAAGAGAAGTGGAGCCAAGACGCTTCCCTGAGGTAGACCATTTTTCTGCGCTCTCCAGCGACTGCGTTGTCCTTTTCAGGACCACAGTTGACCATCATATCGATGAATATAGAAGGTATATCATCCGGTAAGGTGAAAGAGTGCCACTACACTATATGACACTATTTTCGTCCTTAGGTTGTAAATGCTGTTTTTTTATTCCTCATGTCTCAGAAGCCTGAAAAATAATAGTTACTCTACTCAAACTATACTATTTAGAATGTGCCGATAGTATTTTGAAATGTACCTATTTCACATCTGGCAAGATGGGAGGGTACACTTTCTTTTGCATAACGTGAATTGGAAAGGGCATACAAATTGGGTTGGTCTGTAAGTCCAGTAGATTTTATTTAAGTTCAAATTTCGCTTGAAAAATGAAATGTTTTGGCAATGCACTGTATGGTGTTCGATAGAGACGTATAAGCTCCTCTAAAGACTTTTTTTAGTTTTTTTTTTTGCTGATGTATTCTCTTTTATTTAGGTTATTAAATGGAGTGTCAAGTCGGCACATGGCAGAATTTTGGATATCTTCTGCTTTTTGTTTAGTCTAGATGCCAGTGCCACAGTAGTTGCTCGAGGGAGCTATGAAGTGTAGGGAGAAGAGCCAATGGCTGTTAGGAGGGCTTCAAATTGGTTTAATTCAGAGAGGGCAATTTCTACCTCAAAGACATGCGTGGTTCAAAAATGGTTCAAATGGCTCTAAGCACTATGAGACTTAACATCTGAGGTCATCAGTCCCCTAGACTTAGAACTACTTAAACCTAACTAACCTAAGGACAACACACATATCCATGCCCAAGGAAGGATTCGAACCTGCGACCGTAGCAGCAGCGTGGTTCCGGACTGAAGCGCTGCCACAGCCATGCATGATTCACCACGAAATTCTTGATCGGAACAAAACAAAGAATGCGTGAATTTACGTCCAACAAATGCAACGACTCATAAACAATATCCAGTCAACGTGTCCTGATCGGCGACATGGCGTTCTTGTGCTCTTAAATCGCCTAGGAAGCCATTCAAACACTTCGTGGTACGTGTTGCCACATTCCCCTTATTCTCCTCACATGGTGCCTTAGGATTTCCATTGCATAGTGTTTGGCTGAGTAATGACTTGGAACTGAAGGCATGGCTGTGTGATTTCTTCGAGTGGAAATCAAGTGATTTCTACCGTCGTGGTACTGAACTGCTCACTGAACGTAGGGAAGTAGTTGCAAACATCAAAGGAGAATACTGATTAATTTGTTGTTCGTTTCCTGTTTATTTTTGTTTAAACCTAAACCGCAAAAAACGCCAGGATCTACGGGATAAAGCAAATTTAAATTTAAGTTTTATAAACAAAGAAACTGCTATACATCTTAACTGAAAATGCATGTCTTCTCTTGTTCCTTCTCAGCTCTGCGCATCACCTCCAGATATAGTCTTCCATCCTGTTTTTGCAATACTATCCTCGTTAATGATGTTCAAAATCAAGTGTGATGAAACTGTTCTCGATGCTCTTTTGTGTATACCACCATGTTCTCTTTGAACTTAGCAGATGAGGGCGAAGAATAGGGACTTCGTAAGCATCTTGCATCCCATTACGTCTAAGATCTTCAACAGATCCTTGACCAGTTGCACATAGCTTTTAGCGTTATGGTTGCCCAGTAATATCTGAACTACTGTTAGAAAGCAATTCCAAGCAACTGTTTCCTTCTCAGTGAGCATCTTCGGGAATTCCATGGATTGCTCAGACTTCATTACCTGTGCTCCCACAAACACACAAGCCATGACTTTTGGCTCTCACAATTTGGGAAAGAAGCCTTAGAGGTATTTGAAGGGTGTCGAATCCTAACGCAGACCTTTATGAAACTGCTTCATAACTTTATGTATAATGGAGGCATTAGTATCTGTGTGAGGCCCACCAGTAGTTTCCAACTAACATTATTGTTCTCAACACATAATTAATTTCTGTATGGCCAGCCTCTCATCTCATAATAAGACTTATTGTCTCTGCTCCCTCAAAGACAAATAAAAAAAGGGAACCTCAGTAAAACTGCTTTGGAAATCCGTCAGAAATCGTAATATTTTGAAGTCTCTGCCACCCACCACCATCATATCTCATGGACTCTACCAAGGATATGATGCTTGTGCAATCCTCCATGAGATTAGTTGAATGATCCAGACAAAGAGAGAGACTGTTCCCTTGAGAAAGTATAACCGTTTTGAGAATTTTTGATGAGTAGTCTGTGCATAGGCACCTCTCGTTAGGATTGAAATTTGTTCCAAGATTCTCACATTGTGGCAAAAACATAGACCATTTTGACGAGTAAAGAAACTAGAAAAATGTAACGCTCCTCCTGTGCTGGTACTTTAGCACTTACATCTAAAAACTTTCTCCGCCTCAGTCTTGACGGCAGAAAATCAGAATCTGACTTGGGGAGGAAAAGCCTCTCAGCAAGTCACTAAGATCTTCCCGTTTAGGATAGGATAGGTTTCTTGCATGAGATGAGTAATATGAATCTACAACTAACCACGCACTGTGTAAACTCTCTTCTGAATGTAATTTCTGTGTCTGTAGAGGTGTGGGCGGGGGAAACTGTGGTCAGTAAGGCACTGGAGCTATTGATAATGAAATAACCGACTCTAATGTTTGGAAGGGTCCACCATACACGAATAATGATTACTTAACTAACTTCTCATGGTGGGATTCACAGTCATGTTGAACGACATGTGCTGAAGCAAAATAATATGAATTCAGTTATTTATTTCTCTTCCGAAATACAATTGCAATGATTAAACAAACAGTTCTTGAAAACATTTTTGAAAACACAGTAAAATATAGTTGATCGCACTTTATAGGATTCTTTTTCAGTGCTCAGAAGCGAAATCACGTGCTCAGAGTTGGTCCTGATCTCCTAAAGGCATGAACATATTTTCTCTGTAGGCTTCTCACATCTTACGGCAGGCTTGATGCTGTGATTTTCTCATCTTGTCTTGATAAAATGATCACATACGCAGCGTAATGTATCTGCTGGTACGTGCAGTCTCTCATTGTCATCTCTTAGGTATGTAATAAATTCTGTCTATGAACTGAGTATAAACTGAACCAGTTAGTGTAGGGGCATATTATATTACTGATGAGAAATACATAGAACAATCGAAAAAAATGAGATTTATAAAAGGTAATTGTCCTGGTAACAAAACAAAGTTTATGGGAAATAATAGATTTTTACACACTAGTTAGAGGCAGGCAAGGCAAATAAGGACTAAGATGTGTATCTTCATATTTTCACGGCGCAAATACTGTTCCATAAAATTTCGGGCGTGCCGCCGCATAAATTTGACTTCTTCTTCTAATATTTCGGCTGAATACCGTCCAGCCATCTTAAAAGTCAGCCGAGCTGACTGATGCTCCAGCAACTTGCTCCGTCCTTTTAAAGCCGTGGACCGCACCACTGCGCATGCGGGCGCAGATACACAAGGCGCCAGAGACGGTAATCGGCGGCAAAGCCGTATGGCATATGCATGGAAGTAGATCTATGGCTGCGCAGTCGATCCACAAAGCGATATTGATGTATCACTGCGAGCTGCAACGTCGCGACGTCTTTGTGATTTTATTACATAAATTGCCGGATTCCAAGATTTGTCCAAGCTGAAGCCGCTATCTCTATTAATTAAATTCGTCGCCAAGCGAATTTCGGTTGCTTCCTTCACTACTGAGTTCCATAAGGATGAAGTCGGGGCTAAAATTTCAACGTCATCGTACACCATAGAGTGCCCAGTGTCAATACAGTGCTCGGCCACCGCAGATTTATTAGGTTGAAAGAGCCGGGTGTACCTGCGATGCTCTGTGCATCTCTCCTGGATAGTACGTGTCGTCTGTCCGATGTATGAACGGCCGCACTCACAGGGGATCTTGTAAGCCCCAGGCTTGTGAAGCACCAAATCATCTTTAACGGAACCCAGGAGTGCTGCTGTCTTTGGATGAGGGTGAAAAATCAGTTTCACATCGTGCTTACTGATAATCCGTCCTATTTTTGACGATAGGCTTCCCACGTGTATCAGAAAAGCCACTGATTAAAAACTTTCCTTTTCTTCTTCTGATTTTCTTATACCCACAGTTGCTTTCATTTGTAGCACTTTATGTATCTGCTGTTGTGTGTACCCACTGGCTTCAAAAGTTCTTCTCAGGTGTAAAATATCGTCCTCCGGACTGCTTTCGTCAGGAATGATATGCGCTCTGTGTACAGGAGTTCTGAGAACACTCATCGTCTGTGAAGGATGGTGGCAGCTATTTGCGCGTAAATATAAATCCGTATGGGTCGGTTTTCGATAAACTGCGTATACCAAGGTGCCATCATCTTTACATCGTACCAGCACATCCTAAAATGGAAGGCATCCATCTTTTTCAATTTCCATCGTAAATTGAATTTTTCTGTGGATGAAGTTCAGATGATCTAAGGATCCTTTTAACTTGTCTTCACCATGAGGCCACACTACAAACGTGTCGTCAACATACCTCCAAAACACTGTGGGCTTCAAGCTTTTAGATTCCAGCGCCTTTTCCTCGAATTCCTCCATAGAAAAGCTGGCCACCAAAGTCGACAAAGGACTACCCATGGCGACACTGTCAGTCTGTTCATAAAATTCGTTATTGAATAAAAAATATGTCAAGGTCAAAACATGTTCAAACAAAGATGAAACCTCTTTATCGAATCTTTTTCTAATGAGAAACAATAATTCCGAAAGAGGAATGTTTGTGAACAACTACACTACATCGAAACTGACTAGCATATCAGAATTGCTCAGTTTGAGCGATTTCAGTTTGCCAGTGAAGACCTTAGAGTTACGTATATGATGAGCTCATTTTCCCACCAGAGGCCTTAATAACGATCCTAAGTGTTTGGCACAATCATAGGTTCGAGAGCCGATGTTACTCATTAACGGACGCAGAGGAACACCATTCTTGTGGATCTTTGGAAGTTCATAAAGCCTTGGAGACACCGCACCAGTATGCATATGCCAAACGTCTTTGCCACCGATTAACGTCTCTGGCGCCTTGTGTATCTGGGGCCCCACGCGCAGTGGTGCGGTCCACGGTTTTAAAAGGACAGAGCAAGTTGATGGAGCGTCAGTCACCTCGGCTCAACCGAAATATTAGAAGAAGAAGTCAAATTTATGCGGCTGCACGCCCGAAATTTTAAAGCTCAAGGACTAAGATGTGGAACATTAAATATACAAACATTGACTGGGAAGGTAGGGGAGGCGTTGGACACGATGGAAAGAAGGAAGTTAGACCTATTGGGGTTAGTTGAAACGAGATGGAAAGGAGAAGGAAGGAGAGAACTGAGAAAGGCTACCGACGGTACTGGAGTGGAAATGAGGAGTGAAGGAGAAATGGCGTGGGAATTGTAGTAAGACCTGGATTAAAAAAGGAAGTCAAGAGGATAAGTGATGGACGATGAAGACCAATATATCACCCAAGGGGATGACCATATAGGAAAAACAAGTGTACGCGCCGCAGGTGGGTTGCACTTCTGAGGAGAAGCAAGAATTTGAAGACGAAATGCAGAAGCAGATGGGAAGGAAGAATGTGATAGAGGGAGATCCAAACGCACGCTTTCGAAGAGAAAGACAAGGCTGCGAAAGTGTGCTTGGTCCACAGGGTTGGGGCTGCCGAAATGAGGAAGGTGAAAGGCTACTAGAGGAGTTCTGTCAAAGGAGTGGCTTTCTGGTTGGGAACTCTTGCTTTCAGGAAAAGAGAGAGCCACAAGATTACCTGGTACGGTCAAGACTTAAAGAGAAAGTCGATAGTTGACTACTTCCTGTATGATAGTGAGATGAATAGCAACATTATTGACATTAAGGTAATAAAGGGACAGAAAACCAGGAAAGACGTATAAGGGTATGGAAGTTGAAGGAGGAATAAAGCAGGCTATAGTATCTACAAGCAATAAAGGAAAGCATCCCAAAAGGTGAACCAAAAACGGTAGATTAGGAATGGGGTGTATTCAAGGGAACATTAGTAAGTGTGGCAGAAGCAATATGTGGGAGGACAAGCAACAAAAAGAAACACCCTGGTGGAATGATAAAACAAAGGATGCAGTACAGAAGGAGAATAGAGCCTTTAGGGTGTGGTTCCAGAGGAGAACAGTAGAGACAAGAGTATCAAGAAAGAAAGAAAGAAAAAAATGGTTCAATTGGCTCTGAGCACTATGGGACTTAACATGTTAGGTCATCAGTCCCCTAGAACTTACAACTACTTAAACCTAACTAACCTAAGGACATCACACACATCCATGCTCGAGGCAGTCCCGCGGTTCCGGACTGAAGCGCCTGGAACCGCACGGCCACCGCGGCCGGCTAAAGAAAGAAAGAAAGAAGCAAAAAGTGTTGTGGCGGAGGAGAGAAGAAAGTGGATGGAACAGTGGACCAGAATGATGGAAGAGGATAGTGAAGGTTCAAAATAGGTGTTATATATGATGATTAAAAGCAAGAGGAAGAATGACATGAGAGATTATGGCAGAATGGTGAACAAAAATGGCCACGATGTAGAGAATAAGGAGGATATCAAGAATATGTGGAAGGAGTATTTTGAAGGATTCCTAAACTCGAATGGAGACCTGGATGAGGAAGAACAAACCGAGGAGAAAAAAGAGGAGGAACAGCTAATAGTAAAAGACCTTACATGGGGAGAAGTGGAAGAGGCAATGGGAAAGATGAAGGGAGGGAAGTCACCAGGGCTGGATGAGCTAAACGTAGAGATGGTGAGAGCAGCAGGAGAGGTGGGTATACAATGGCTATATCGAGTAGACGCATAAGATGATCACAGAAGTCTGGAAGAAGGGAAAAATTTTCCCAGTCTTTAAGAAGGGAAATAGAAAAGTGTGCAAGAACTATTGGGAGATAACAATGATGATTCATTGTGCAAATATTTTTGAGAAAATTTTGGAAGCACAAATTCGGGCAAAATTACAAGTAGGGATGAGAGATGAGCAACATAGCTTCAGAACAGGAAGGTTCACGGTGGATCTAATTTTTGCTGTAAGACAACTGCTGGAACAGCATTATGAATATGGAATAGATCTACTAATGACCTTCCTGGACATTGAAAAAAAAAATGGTTCAAATGGCTCTGAGCACTATGGGACTCAACTGCTGAGGTCATAAGTCCCCTAGAACTTAGAACTACTTAAACCTAACTAACCTAAAGACAACACACACATCCATGCCCGAGGCAGGATTCGAACCTGCGACCGTAGCGGTCGCGCGGTTCCAGACTGTAGCGCCAGAACCGCTCGGCCACCAGCGGCCGGCATTGAAAAAGTGTGTGATATTGTTCATAGAAGCAAAGTGTGGAAAGCCCTGGAGGAGAGAGGAGTAGCAAAACAGCTTATCTGGAGGATAAGGGAAATGTACCATGGAAGTGTGAGCTGTGTAAATGTGGGAGGAGAGAGATCAGCTTCTATTGAACAGAAGAATGGCTTGAGGCACAGAGCACTTTCACCATTACTCTTCATTGTAGTGATGGAGGATACAGGGTACCCATAAATTCCCTTTACAACTTCAAAATTTTATTACAGTGGCAGTTGCTGAAATATTTTAACAACATTTATGTGTTTAATAGACTGTATGGGCGTCTTTATTTGCACCAAGCACATCAAGACGGTATTCGATTTCTTGCCATGTTCGCTGTAGCATAGCATCATCAGTGGTGGCAATGGCATTACGAATCCTTTGCTTCAAGTCAGCAAAGTCCCGTATCTGTGTTTGATACACGATATCGTTTACATACTCCCATAAAAAAACTCCAAGGGAGTGATATCTGGCGAACGTGGTGGCCAATGAATTGGCCCATCCTTCCCAATCCATCTGCCTGGAAATGTTTTACTGAGGAACCGACGAACATGCTGTCCCCGATGTGGTGGTGCACCATCTTGCTGGAAAATGATAGTTGGTTGTAAGTCAATCAGTTGTGGTGCTACAGATTCGGTCACAAGGTCGAGGTAAACATCTGCAATAATTGTTGACTCGTTGAAGAAAAATGGACCAATTATCCGGTCGCACATGATTCCAAACCGCACATTCACTTCTGGACTATCCCGCTGAAGCTCCCTAGTCACATGGGGTTGTTCATATCCTAAGATTCTCACACTGTGTCTGTTTAATGTCCCAGAAACATGAAAAATTGCCTCGTCACTGAAACAAACTCGCTTGAGGAGTGCTTCATCTTCCGAAAGGCATTCCAGGACGTTGAGTGTAATCTCTGTCCGTTTTGGCTTGTCATTTGGCTCAAGTGTCTGTAACATTTGCACTTTGTGCGCCTAGTTGAACGTGGTAGTTGTAACTGCCTGGCAGCAGTAGGGATGGACTTCGTAGCTGAACGAGTGATGACGTTTAAAACGCGATCGATGTTTTCCTCGGATGTTCTTGGCCGCTCGCTCCTCCCTTTATCCAAGACTGTCCCTGTCTCCATAAATTTTTTGTGCCATGTACGGACTGAAGGGCGCGATGGTGGATCTCTTCCATATTTCGTTCTGAAGTTTCGTTGAGTCTGAACATCCGATTTTGTCTCAATAAACCATGACACATATGATGCCTTCGCTTGAGGAGTTGCTATTTCATATAGGTTAAGTTCCTTTTATCAACTATCTGAAACACGAAATTTTAGTATATATAAAAACTTTAGTAAACAAAGATTATAATAAAAGAAATTTTGTTAAAATATTTGAACAACTGCCGTTGTAATAAAGTTTTGAAGTTGTAAAGCGACTTTATGGACATCCTGTGTAATGAGTACAGTAGCACAAGCAATTAGTGAAGGAAAGATGAAAGCTATTGTGTTTGCAGATGATCTGATGATTTGAAAGAATAAGGAAGAGGAAGAGCACATGGACGTATGGGAAAGAACAGTACAAGAATATGGGATGAAATGTAGTATAAGTGAGAGTGAGATGATTATCACAACAAGAACGAAGGAGAGAGGAGCAACTGGAATAACAGTTGGTGGGGAACGATTGAGGAGAGTGGAGAGTTTCGGATACCCAGGAAACCTGGTACAAGAACATGGAAATCACGACAGAGAAATAAACTAGTGGGGGAGAAAAGCATAAGCAATTCTGAAGAGGGTATGAAGCCTGATAGGGAGCAAGGATGTACCCCAAATCAGTAAAAAGGTTATATACCGGTCATAATATGTCCCGATCCTGGGTTATGAAAGGAAGATATAAAAGCGAAGTACAAGCTAGTGAGATGAAATTCTTGAGGAAAAGTATTGGAGTGACAAAGATACACAGGTTATGAAATGAGAGGATCAGAGAGTTAGTGAAGATGGAACCATTACAGGTGGAGGTAGAGAAATCAAGACTGACATGGTATGGACATGTTAAGCGGACGGAGGAGAACAGTATACCCAGAAGGATACACGAGATGAAACTGGAAGGAAAGAGACCAAGAGGAAGAGCGACAGGCAAATGACTGAAAGGAGTTTAGGAATGCGTCCAGAAGAAAGGAGAAGACTGGATCGAGAAGAAGGCGGAGAGATGGTGGCAAGACAGAAGACGATGGAAAGGCTTGTGTTCCAAACAGACCTGGCCAGAGGCTGGAAACTGTCCAAGATGATGATGATGATTTAGAGGCAGGCAATTAGGAAATATCAGTTAAAACACAAAAAGAAAAAAAAAGTTATACAGTGTAACCAGAAATGAATAGATTAGCTCTTAAGTCCAGAACACGTCGATGTAGAATATGTGGCCCTATTCCTTACCCTAGGCAATATGCTATAAATGCTCGCTTGTTTAATTTACGAAATTTTAGTAAAAACTACTCCAAAGGGTTTATTGTAGTATGACCAATTGTAGAAAACGCTGAAATGAATAAAATGTATGGGTGACACTTGTGACTCCATAGCACCGTGTTGCTCTTCGTGTTGGGTTACTCAGGTTTAGCCACATTTCAGAAGATGAACGCCAGACACGGTGGAAACAGTCGCCGAAGATAACACAAACCACTACCTTATTCTCGTATCTAAGATATTAATGGACTATTGCGCCATCTATCTAGTTGCTACAGATGTAAACAGATAGAAAGTTACCGACCTTCAATTCGAGCGTGAGGCTGGGTGTTAGAGATGACGAAATGAGGGAAGATAAAATATTACTCGCACCTTTGACGTGCAGCAGACAATTAATCACTAAAGTTTTAGCTTTTATCTTAATTACTTATACAGGAACTAGCAGGGGTACCCGGCTTCTCTCAGGGAGTTGATATGAGATTGTCAAATAGTTGTAATAAAAGGCTAAACTTTGAAGTATAAGAGATAAAATCTTTTATTCGAAACATAATATAACTATTTACAATACTTGTTAATGTATGAGAGCTAAAAAAGTTATTGAAAACATATTCAAATTGTTTAAGCACTCGTTTATAAACATCATTTTTCATTTTGTCATCCAGGGCATACAAGTATAATTTTTTCGCATTTCCTACTCGTGAACAAGCTACGTACAGTTGACCATGTGTGAAGGAGGAGTTTGAGGTTGATGCCGAAATATTTTAAAGTTTGTCCTTTCACTTTGTTACCTGTAAAACAGTGGGCGAATTTGACTGGAAATTGCAATCTTTCAAATAAGAATGGCAGTGCAGTAGAGATCAGGGGTACTTTCTAGCTCTAAGTTCGGCTTCGATGATATTATTCGATAGCTATTTGATGATCATCCTTGTTCCATTACATAGTTTTGGTGAGTTGATATTTCTGAGTAGTGTGATCGGAGATACGATTTTAAGTCGAAGCCTGTGTAACGGCATTCCTGGTACTTGAAAAGAGATTAGAAATTCTGTAGGAAATTTCACACCTTCTTCAAGTTTTACCTTTGTGTCGCCCGATTTGCATATTGTCTCTTCACCGGGAATTTTCTTTTGAATATTAAACCTGATAATGTCGACAACATTAGTTATAGTTCCCAAAACTACCCTTTCATATAGCCAGTCCGGACTGGATAAACATTGTGGATGAGTTCGTTTTCGGCAATGGCTATGTTTCAGAAACCACTGTTCAATTTAATGAGGCCAGTCCTTTGGTTCAAAAATGGTTCAAATGGCTCTGAGCACTATGGGACTTAACATCTGAGGTCATAAGTCCCCTAGACTTAGAACTACTTAAACCTAACCTAAGGACATCACACACATCCATGCCCGAGGCAGGATTCGAACCTGCAACAGTAGCAGCAGCGCGGTTCCGGACTGAAGGGCCTAGAACCGCTCGGCCACAGCGGCCGGCGCCGGTCGTTTGGTCAGTAGGATTTGTGCTTTCACCTATTTGCAAAAGATGTTGAGCAAAACGTGCTTTTGTTTCGTCTTTCAAGTGTCATATTATTTGTTAGTCGCAGTGTTTGTATGTGTATCCAGAGATGTGATTTTTTAAATCATGTGTTGATCTCATCTGCTGCTGTTTACTTGAGGCAACTGGAAGTGTTCGTCAATAGTCTCGTAGAATTAGGAGTGGAGATCCTCCCATCACTTCAGCCTTTCCTCGCAAGTCTTTTAATGTTCTGTCCATAGCCACGCGGATTTTTTTATGTGCCATAGCGCATTCGTCCCAGAAGATAACTTAAGCTTGCTTTAAAAGTTCACCCTATTCGGATGCTCCTGATATTTTGTATACGGGGAATTGTTCTTCGGCTATATGCAACTATAGTTTTCGGGTGGAGTGTACAGTTCGTCTTCCGTCTACAAGTGTGGCTGCAATGGCGGATGATGCCATTGCAAGTGTGATATGGTATTTAGCCCATATTTGCGTCAGGAATAAATTTATTAGAAACGTTTTCCCGGT
Organism: Schistocerca nitens; assembly: GCF_023898315.1. Taxonomy (NCBI): domain Eukaryota; kingdom Metazoa; phylum Arthropoda; class Insecta; order Orthoptera; family Acrididae; genus Schistocerca; species Schistocerca nitens. The sequence goes on from NC_064614.1 coordinate 778,245,761, forward strand.
GCGTCCAAGTAAATAATTACGCCAGTGTTGTCGATCCAGCCCATTATAACGCTGTCACAGACGAGTGGTTTGTTGTGAGCAATATAGTAGTTCGTTGATGTTGTAGTTTTTTCCTCTGTAATTTCAAAACCTAGCACACTGATAGCACCTTTTCGTTTTTCTTGTAGCTCAAGTTGCACTAAGATCTGGTTGTTTATTGCTAAACATTCATCTTCTAGGCGAATAACTTTTTCATTGAAGAAGTCGTCGTAGGATTCCATGGTTAGTTCAGGATGAGCTTGTCGGACTTAGTGCCGTATGTCGTCACTCGTACTCCCTTTGAAGGAGTCCCATAGCTGTTTTTGATTCGATGGATTATACGTTATTAGAATTAGGGCGAGTAAGTCTTTCATTTGTTCAGCTGAGGGTGTGAGTGAGCCTTCTTGTAGTGTTAATTCCCAGCCGCTCTCGACTTTAAGTAGCCCTAAGCGTTGGCATGCTTTTCTATACGTCTAGCGTAGGTAAGTGTCAACAGACTTGAGAACTCCCTTTACTTCGTGTAGCAACATCCTGTAAGAGAAACATTCGACGTTGTTGGGATGTGCGGTGTATAATCGGCCTAGTGCTCCATTTCAATGATTCTTGGATCAACTACCGGAATTCTTTTTCGTTGTTGAAAGATTCTCCTTATTGTGCTCCACATATAATAGGTAGAGATTTCAACTTAATGTTTTCGTGAATGGGTGTGTTTGGCACAGTTGGTAAAAAGCTGTTGAAGTTGTGTCCTGAGAGTTTCGGTTTGCTAGCTGTTTCTCTGTCGTTGTCTTTTGTGAAATAAACCCTCTGTCAATTCTCCAAACATTCTGCTAGATCTTGCACAGCCGGTTCGCGTTCGTGTACGGGAAAACCGAAAATATGCCACGCTGCTTCGTTACTATTTAACTATCTTACTATTTGGTACATGAGGGCCTCGTAGTATGTGTTTTGTTGTTCGCTGTCTTTGGCTACCTGAAATACTGCCTTTGTTCACATACTTGGAGACTTATTTGGTAGATTACACTAAATCGCAGTAGTCTATGTTTATGTTGGAAGATTTTGGAAAGCAGTGTGCCGTCTATTTCCAGGTTGTCGCTGCCTCATATTAGAATTTTTCCTGTGAAGCCACCGCTTTTGGGTGATCATCTTCTGTATTTCCGATTTTTGTGTCGTCCAAGTGTGGTTTTGGATATATTTTTGTGCACTTTCCATCGCTCATAAATGGCGAACTGGGGTTTAATGGACCGCATCGACCATTTTTCACTAATATGCTGTACAGTTCCGGAACTTCTTTTGACTTGGGAAGTTCAGCTTGGATGATTTTGTCGATATCCGTGGGATGAATTCCGTCGTGTAGCCATATGAGATTGTATGAGTGAGGCATTCCTCGTTTTTGCCATTCGATTGTGTACATCCAACGTCTAACAGTTCTAGAGATGTGGTATTTTGTGATGACTGCAATGAATCTCATTTGTTTTTGTCGGAAAACTCGGGCAGTTATGTTGTGTCGATGCATCGAAGCTTGTCCGTATCTTGGTTTTTCTTTGACTTATGACCACGACGAGTCACATGAGAATATTATGAAGATGTCAGGTTCCCATATTTTCTTATGTAGGAAATGACTTTTTGAGTGTATTCGTGCATGTATCTCGGACTTTCTGTGTATGATAAGGATAAGATTACCATTGTTTCAATGCAGTCAGTGTTTCCGTCTTTTATGGTTACTTCTCGAAGATGGATGTATTCTTCCCTGTGTAGTTTTTTCCGATTCAGTCTTACGAAAAGCATCCGTTCCGCTTCTGCTTTTGCATACAAATCTACCAGGAATTGTTGAGAATGTGGCTGTGTTTCATTGTCTCTGATCATTGAACGGTAAGCGTAGCTCTCCTTGGAAACGACGTCATTGTTTGTTTCTACTCCTGTTTCACCTTTGTTTCACATTGAAATGATATCCGTCTCCTCCGTGCAGAAACATTAATAAATACTGGAGGGCAACATATGAACGGCGAGTCTCTGCAATGCCCAGTAATGCTTCTCCTCTTGGTTGTACAATAATGAGTTACTATTTTTCATTAACAAAAGACGCACAAGCAAAATAAAAATTTTAAACACAAACTAAATATAAGTATAGTAAATAACTAGACTAGTAACGAATGTTACGATATTTTAAACAGTTGTGTTGAAAATACTTTGACAACACAATGTGTACAACTTACTTTTCAAAAATGGTATTTCACAAACCACCCTTATTACACATGGATGTGTGTAGTTTGAAAGTTTCTTTAATTTATAATGTAACAAAGGTTTTCACTTTCCAAATTGTTTATTTGCAAAATTTCAAATTTTCACAAAATTCCATTTTACAGTTTTCAAGAATATTAATTACATGTCAACTTCTACATGAGAATCATTTTTATATATGATCGTTTAGAAGATATTTGCTCCAAATTTAATACGCCAAATTACTTTTTGGGATGTGTTTTACAACATAAAAGTGAAACTGGGCACGAAAAAGAAAAATATTGCAACATTCTTCGCCCTGTGAACACCTGTCAAGTTTCATCAAGATCGTTTATTGACACTACAGAATTTTCTCATGCACGTCTGAAGATTCTTGTTGACATATTTGAGCTCAGCTCGTTCAGTACCCTGGCACACTCTAACCACTTTACCAGATTCCTTGATTCTTCACATCAGATTCCTCCTCCTCTTCTACCACACTTTGGCGCTGTTGCTCTCCATCATACAAAACTTTACTTACTTCTGCAACTATTTTGCCTTTTCGCCTGAATTTAATAAATGCTTTCCATCTGCGCTTCGTAGGCTAAGACCATTACATATTTTGATTGATTTTTAAGGCATCATTGTTGCCATATTTGTTTATTCATAAAATCCATCACTACACTTTCTGAATTTTAACCGTTTCAGTTCCGCCGAACAACGTTTAATCTTCCTCTGTGCAGTGACCATTGTTCTTACACGTTTTCCATCCACTCCGATTTGGCAGGTATGCGCTTTCTGCTAATTTTGCCTTACCCACTGTCAGGCCATTAAATGTGAACTGTAGAGTAATTGTGTAGATGTAGACGTAGATGTGTTCGTAAGTAATATATGCTGCTACATTACCCACACATAAGTAAGAATTTTATAGTTTGTCGTATCTATTTTGAACCTTATCATTAATTTTTCGTCTCCACCTTGGATAAAAATATTGTTCAGGCACTTGAAAAACCAACTAGATAAGTGACAGACATACTGAGCGGAAAATCAAGCTGTCGGTTCTGCTAGAATGCTAACATACAACGGGATACCGTTTAACACAGCAACCAATGAGAGTTTACATACATTAGACATAATTTTGTTGGCTTACTGTTTATGTGGACCACGATACAATAAATTTTATATTTCTGTTATGGTTATCAGATATGTCAACACAGAGAATAACTGGATATACAACTATTAAGAACTTCCCATGAAAAATGGAACTCAAATAAAAACGAATTACTGGAGGATGAAATGGCCTAGAATACTGGTGTTACATTGTCAACTGCAGCTATTCTCTCCAAGTTTTCGGTGTGTTTGGAACTCTGTAAAACAAATTTAACATGTGTGCTAGTGCAACTTACCAATCATCGAAAGGTGGAGGCAACGATGGGCCCTAGCGAAACTACAGTTATAACAAGTTGTCAGTGTCATGCCGTTCTTCCATCACAACTCCGCTTTTTTCACAGGACATTCTGAAAGCCATGTGTGGTCAGACAGGTGTAGTATGTACTGACTTTCGGAAAGCATTTCACTTAGCAAAACATTAACTCTAATGAGCAACCAAAATCTGTGACTGGATTGAAGATTTATTGTTAACGAGAATGCAGCATGTTATATCGAATGAAAAGTCCTCGGTAGATATAGACGTAATTTAAGTGTGCCATACGTAAGTGCTGAGATCTTTCCTATTGAAGCTTTATGCCAATGACCTTCCAGACAATATTAAAAGCATCCTCAAATTTTCCACGCACATTGCAGTTATTATTAACGAAGTGTTGTTTGAAAAGCGCTACAAAAATAATGAGTCAAATCTTACAAGAGTTCGAAGTGTTGCAAGGGTTGTTCGTCAATGTGAAATTGTGTACTCAGTAAAACTAAAAAAACCGTTATCCTATGATAGCAAAACAGTGAGTCACAGCTGAAATTGGACAACTCATTCAAACACCTGTGTGTAACAATTTATGGGGTAACAAAATGGAACGATCACATAGCACAGTATATGTAAAGATGTCCTTTTATCAGCGGGATACTGGGAAGATACATTCAGTCCACAAAGAAGAATGCACGCAAATCACACATGCGATCCGTGCTAGGTTTGTGCTTAAGTGTGTGGTACCCATACCAGATAGGATCAACATAAATGATGAAGCAAACAAGGACGGCACGGCAATACACGAGATTCTTTAGTTCAGGGAAAAGCGTCAAGCAGATGATGCTTCCTTTCGTATTTGAGGTCCATTACTTTTCATCCCTGGCCTTTCTGCCTAGTTTGATTCTGTATACTATTATTTTAATTTACAATCTTTCTGAATACTAGCGACTCTGTATTGACACCGCTGCACAAAGGAGATAGAATAACAAAAATTTTTCATTAGTTTTTAAATTAGTATGGCTGGAGACTTTTGACATTCATTTAACATCCACCAACTTACAGTAGGTAGCTTCAATGGCATGAGACTGTTGCAACTACAATGTAGCTTCCAGTGGGCACCACTTGTGACGACGACGGATCTTAAGAAGTACTGGAGGTTCAGCAATAACCTGGGACGTTGCTCATACGAAGCGCAGGCCACTAAATTCCGGGACGCTGCATGAAATGAACACTGCGTTATTAAAGAAGTCGCTACAAATAAGTATGCAGGAGTAGTAACAAATTCCTTGTGGATTCCATGGCACAGTGAAATCTTTCTTAACGAAATAGTAGACACCCTAGCGAAGTGACCAATGAGCATAGGCTAAATCCTAAATGATAGACTTCCTTATTAAGAAAAACTGAGCTTAATCAATGAAAAAGCGAGAAACGACTGGCAGATGCAATGGGATTCCACCAAGACATCTAAAGGAATACAATATAGCCATCTGCAAACTAAAATAGTATTTCCTTGGTTCATTGTTCGGAATAGGAACAGACGAACCATAACAACGTTTGCGTGCATGCGCTTAAATCATAACAAATTCACAACCTACCTGTTCCTAATAGGGCTAAAGGAATCTCCATTATGTGACTTATGCAATGAGGAAGGAGAGGTGAGTCATCTACTGTTCTCGTGTACCAGATAAACGGCACATCAAAAATTCTTCATCATTGCATTGCTTAATGCAAAGATTTCTTTCCCAACGTCGGCTGCATTGTATTAGTGTTAAATATGATGTGAGTAGTATTATTTTTTTTTTTTTGTTCATCGTTATTCTGACTGGTTTGATGCAGCCCGCCACGAATTCCTCTCTTGTGCTAACCTCTTCTTCTCAGAGTAGCACTTGCAACCTACGTCCTCTGTTATTTGCTGGATGTATTTAAATCTCTGTCTTCCACTACAGTTTTGCCCTGTACAGCTCCCTCTAGTACCATGGAAGTCATTCCCTTGTGTCTTAAAAGATGTCCTATCATCCTGTCCCTTCTCCTTATTAGTCTTCTCCACATATTCCTTTCCTCTCCAATTCTGCACAGAACCTCCTCATTCCTTACCTTATCAGTCTACCTAATTTTCAACTTTCGTCTGTAGCACCACATCTCAAATGCTTAGACTTTCTTCTGTTCCGGTTTTCCCATAGTCCATGTTTCACCACAACACCATGTTGTACGCCAGACGTACATTCTCAGAAATTTCTTCCTCAAATTAAAGCCGATATTTGATATTAGTACATTTCTCTTGGCCAGGAATGCTCTTTTTGCCATTGATAGTCTGCTTTTGATGTCCTCCTTACTCCGTCCGTCATAGATTATTTTACTGCCTAGGTAGCAGAATTCCTTAACTTCATCTACTTCGTGACCGTCAATCCTGATGTTTAGTTTCTCGCTGTTGTCATTTGTCTACTTCTGATTCCCTTCGTCTTTCTTCTATTTACTCTCAGTCAATACTCTGTACTCGTTAGACTTTTCATTCCGTTCAGGAGATGACGTAATTCTTCTTCACTTTCACTCAGGATAGCAATGTCTTCAGCGAATCGTATCACTGATATCCTTTCACCTTGAATTTTAATTCCAGTCCTGAACCTTCCTTTTATTTCCATCATTGCCTACTCTATGTACATATTGAACAGTAGGGGCGAAAAGCTACATCCTTTTCTTACACCCTTTTTAAATATTAAATATGTGTGTCCTAACTACCTAGAGACATTGAATGTGGATTTTTGTACGCTATACTTTCTTAATTATTATGGTATAATTACTTTATGAGTAGTTTATAGTGATGTGATATATCAATCATTTATTCATTTCCCATTTTTTATAAATAGCAATTCACAAAGTGTATAGTGAAATAACCATAAAGAGAGATACTCTAGAAATGTGATGGATGGCTACATGGCGATGACCAAATGCCAATCATAAATATAAAAATATGAACAATACAGTAGCACTGAATCAATGCTACATATCAAAGTAAGTTCGGTACTCTGAGATGCAATGTGCTTGTACTAAATAGAGGAACGCTGAAAAACGAAATAATTCCTAATGTGCTTTTGTAACTTGAATTACGTGAACTCTGCAAATTGTAAATATAATGCGACCACTTTATGGAAACATTTTACGAAAAGTTTATTATGCACAGAGACATTATAAAATCCTCTCATAGCCCATCTCCAAGCGGTCTCGACTAACGTTACCAGTGTTCAGATGGCTCAACGTTGTGCTGCTTCGTGACTTTTACAGCTGGTAATAGTATTAAAGCTGTTGCTTCGTTAAAATGACAGCAAATTCAAAATACATAAACTCACTCATTAAGGAAAAGCGTTTCTTCCACACCGCTGTCATTACCGTGTCAGCGTCTTTTACACTTTGTCAATGAAGTAAAAGCCAATTTGACGCCGTTTGTATCGCCTTTACTGGAGGTATTCTGCTTTCCACGTCGCTATTCCACGTGCACCTTTCTCATCGCCACTATTGCGTTTTAAACCAACTAAGCTCGCGAAAATCATTGCCTGCACTGTCTAAAGGCAGCTCAGTCTGATGCCGTCTGTAACCTATTTATAAAAATTCTAAAGTTGCTTTGTGTGAAGTGATAAGCATAGCGGATCTTGTCACAGACTTAGTACATATTTCTACCTTTACAGTAACAAATTTCTTTCTGCATAAAGATTGAAAGGATTCTGTATGACATCGTAATATGCATCGCTGGTTGTGACAGTTTCTCTCAGCTCCGACAAGAGTTATGTACGTCACACATCTGACATCTACTCCTTCAGTAAAAGAAAAATAAACGTTATTTCGTCCATACTGGATCTCGCTGAATTCCATGATTGTTATTCAGTCGAGAATTTTTTAAGGAGAATGCAGCGGGTCAGAATTTTAAAAAGCTTCATTTAATTATCATGACTACCTTCGGGCTATTATGACCGTCTTCTTATGGCTAGACATTTTGGTTTATTGTATTATCAGAATTGTCAACAGCATGTCGTACGCTTCTGTAGTGCAGAAGAACATGCGAATAGTTAGCACCACTATAAATGCTGTATGGATTACTTGTATGATACAAAAAAAAAAAAAAGCTAATTAGTTGGCAGTTGATGTGTACGGAGTTTAGTGCCAACTATTCAGCAGACGGAATTCCTAACTATTGCAAACAACTTTCTTTGTACTTCAAGTAGAGGAGTGAGTAACAGAACTGTCAGTCGAGAGCTTACAGAACTTTGTTACTATGGTCGCCTTGTAGCTCAGCAACCCAAAATCAATAGTACGAGTACATATATGCTACTCTGCATAGTACGATGAAATATTGCTGTCATTGAGTTGTAGTGCAGTAGACAAAGGTCTACTGTGAGTAGCGCTTCATGATGTGAGAATCAAATAGTCTTGTGTGAGATTCTATTCCAGTGTTACAGGGATATGGTACGACGACGCAAGGTGCAGAGATTGTGCCGAACAGGCTGCGTCCACGTGAATATTTAATTTCGGATGACGCGAAAATTAAGACGGGTGTTTCTGAAAAAAATCTAGTGTAGTATTGTTTTCACACTATGCTAACGTTAGAACGACTTTTTTTATCACGTCGGATGGTATATCTGTTGAAAACAAAGGACCACTGGAATGCTCAAAGCACGGACCAGTTTCTCGTCGCACATCATTATCATGAACTGATGCCTAGATCGTCAGACTGATTCGTCTAGAAACCTGGAAACAGGTATTCGCGATGAATTGATAGGAATGCAAAGAAATATATATCAGAACTTATTACCTTGTATGACTGAGCAGTTCTCAGCGCACAGTAATCGAACAAGAACAGAACTGTGTTCAGATCTCGAGCAACGAATGGTTTGGCGAGTGAAGATTCGAGTGGAAAGGCAGTTGCATACTGTTACATCGCCTTAAACCTTTCTGTCGGACGTATGCTAGAACTGATGCCAATAATGCAGGAGTAAGATGCAGAGCAAAACAGCAGTGGCTTCTTGCTGTTGCATTTGCTGATGATGTAAATATTATAAAAGTAAGAAGCTGTGTATACAACTCTACTATGCTATACATTTTCTCATTATTACAGCACTTTAGTTACATTTTAATTCCCATATTTCATCGTGAATGCGTGCGATGAAATGTAGCCTTTTGGATCCTTCGGTAATTCGGTCTTTAAGGTACGAGTCCTATAGTTATAGAAAATGTTTGTTCCAAGTCGATTTCTGGTTTCAGAAGACATGTTTAGAGCACAAACAAGAGAGGTTTACGCTTAGCCGTCAGCTATCAGCTATAGCTGCGATAAGCGACAGACCGAATGGCACTGCAGTGCATCACTCCGTGACGTTATCGGATATGAGATCCGAGGAGCGTTCATATTGGAGAAAGGAAACAGCATTTTCTATTTGAGGCCGTCCTTTGCCCCACTGCAGGTCGAAAAACATTTAAATATTTTCGAAGGTTACAGATGTGTCTGAATTAAGGATCTACGATTAATACTATTACAGATTAAACTAAAAGAAATGAACACTGAAGCGTTACAACAATATTTATTCACATAGTCTTTGAAATGAAATATTATACACAAGTTGGTTTCACAAAGTAATCAAGAAGAGTCAAGAGTGTTTGTTACTGATACATGTGCATTACCTGTCAGTTGCAAGAAAGAACTCAACGTGACCAATTTATATCACACTGAACTATCGGAATTTGACATGATCCCTGTATCTGAAGCTATCAATCCCATACAAGGTTTTTCCCTAAGACAGTGCAAACATGTAAAAGAACGTAGACAATGCTCCATTCAGCATCTTAAGGTAACGAATCTTGGGGTCGGAGAAGCCAGCTTTAGGAGATGTGGATGTAAACTCGTCTACAGCTTTGTCTAGTATTACTGGTTGCCAGCTTATTGTAAGCTAACAATAGTACAAGTTTACACGTACTGTGCAATTTATATATATGTAGGCCTACTTTCTCCATTTCCTGTAAGGAAACAAGGAGGACGAGCCTAATCACTAGGAAGTATTCCACGGTCGCTGTGTTGGCAGGGGAGGTCCTATTCCATGGCCGGGGAGGTCACTTGACCTTAATTCCCTTGATTATTTGCTATGGAGATATGTAAAGTCACTTTTGTATGAGTGCATACGGAGATGGAATTAGTTGCCAAATTTGTAGCTTCCTGTAATGTGATTCGAAACACACCCGGGATATTTGTCAGAGTGGGTCAGTATCTTGTTCGCCGATGCCACACTTGCTTTGAGACTGATGGCTATTGATTTCAGCACGTTTTGTAAGTTACAGAGCAATTGGTACTTTCATTGTGTCAATTATGCTATTCTCAATTAACTTTGACAAATGCACATGAAAAAGTACACAGACGGAGAAAATTTCTAAGTCCGAATCAAGGTCAAAGGATGAATAAGAACACACCCACCGACCCCATTACAGGACAGCCACCACCACATAGTAAACTATCTATAAACACATCTTTATCTCACTGTGAACACACTGGGGAACCCAGACAGCATCCCAGAGTGCCCCAGAGAGCTAAAACACTAAGAAGAATCGCTTCTCGGCTTTTGGCAAGATCAATGTGTAGACTTCTTTATTAATAAATTTATTTATTCTATTGAGGTAATAAATTCTTATCCTAACAATAAGAAAGAGAAGAATTTTCAAGCAAACACGGGCCTAGTAATGCTAGGCCCCGTGTTGCATTGCATAGTCAGAAAGCGGAAGTCCTTATCGACGCTAATTAAGAACCGGAAGTGAGTTTTTTCTGCTTAGGCTGGCTACTCCGATCCCAGGTTCCCTATCTCAGATTGTTCGTTGAATCATCCTTTGTGTCCTGTTAAATTTTGGCACGCTCTTACGGAAACACCAAATCTTCTCTAGGACATGCTGGTCAAGTCCGTTATGTTAGAAGTCGAACCTGGTGAGCAACATGCCATTAATTACGGCTGGGCCGGCCGGTGTGGCCGAGCGGTTCTAGGCGCTTCAGTCTGGAACCGTGAGAGCGGTACGGTCGCAGGTTCGAATCCTGCCTCGGGCATGGATGTGTGTGATGTCCTTAGGTTAGTTAGGTTTAAGTAGTTCTGATCTCTAGGGGACTGATGACCTCAGCTGTTAAGTCCCATAGTGCTCAGAACCATTTGAACCAATTACGGCTGGAAGTTTCCTACGATTGGAGGATCTAGGAGAAACTTGAGAAAATAATCGTCAGGAGTGACATACGCTGATGAGCCAAAATGTTTTGACTGCTGCCCGCCGTGAGATCGATCTGACCTTTTAATACTGAGGGCGCATGGTGCGATAAAGAAAGTATGTATGCGGAGCAGAGACGAATGGGCGTCGTTCTGGTACGGTACGGGTTCCAAATGGGGAAATCCACATATATACGTAATTATGTATTGGCAAATGGCAAATTCTTATGGTCCGGTGCCTCGGAAACGGCAAAACCGGTCAACTGCTTGCTTGCTGCTATCGTGGGCATTTATGGATAGTGGTTGCAGGGTGGTGTAACCACGAGTATGTGACAAGATGTTTGACGCATACATCTCATAATATAACTTGGAAATCGGAGACTCAGCTGCTGTGTAAAGCAGGACAGACAGTGATTTGTGACAGATTTCACTATAATGATATTGCAGGCAGAGGTGTTTCGGAGCCAACGACATCGTCAATTGTACTACAGATTATCGAGACTGGACCATATACTAATGTAAACATGTCACCTGCTTGGATGAAGCACGTTTCTTGTAACACCAGGCCGATGGTCGTGGCCAGATATGCAGTCATTCAGGCGAATGGCTACTCGTAACATGAACCGCGCCACGGGCACAGAGCGGTGGGAGCAGTATTGTGATATGGGGGACATTCACCTGAACTTCCGTAAGTCCAGTGTTAGTAATAAAATACACCGTGACAACTGTGGACAACCTACATCCTTTCATATTTGATGTATTCCCCAACGTTAATGGTATCTTCAAGAATGATGACCGTGAGTGTCCAAGGCAGGAATTGTGCTACAGGTGTTTGAGGAACGCGATAATGAACTTACGCTGATGTCTTTGCCACCAAATAGGCGAAATCTTAACTCGATGGAGGACATCTGGGATGCTGGCGGGCATCAGCTCAGCGCTCTCAAAGCATTGGTCCACAATCTAGGGGAAATCCGTCACCTGTACTTAGACATCGGGTACAACAAACCTCCAGAAATCTAATAAGGAGTTGTCGAATCATGCTACGCAGAATGGTTGCTGTTCTGAGTTGCAAAGGTGGAGTAACACGCTATTAAACAGGTTGAACAAATTGTTTCGGCTTTTCAGCACATATTCACGCGAAACGATCTAACGCAACTACCCGCCACATTAAGTAAGGATACAGATGATCTATATTGCTTAAACGGACCCTGAAATCAGAGTTTGAAGGCGAGCAGATTTTAGTAAGTTCATGCACAGAAAACTAAGAGAGACTTTTTCTGAATGTGTCAGGGGTACAGAGGCTTGCTGAGGTGTTAATGTGGTTAAGAGATATCGTATTAGTAAAGAATTTAACTCTGAATGATGTTCCTTATTTATCATAACACATATATTCATTCCAATGATCCTTATAAAACACTGAAGTAACTGGTCAATATGCTGCATGCAGAAACTTCTAGATGGTTGACAAATTGAATGACTGGTGTTTTATTCAACCCCTTCCCCGAGACACACTAACAACTCGTCTCCTTCCAAAGCAGCAGCAGACAGTGAAGAAGTGGTGGCCCTCACGAGAAAAGGGCTGTTAGAAGACGTTCAGCGGTGTTTGCATAAATTTCTGGTGAAGATACAAATTGTAATTGGAAGAAATCGATTTTGATTTTCCTAAATATATTGTGGTACTTTGGTGCTTCTCCACTCTCACCTGAAGTGGATGATTTCATATGTTGTACTGTGGCGAAGGGTCTCATTTTCTGTTATGTTCAATATGCGCCAGTAGTTACACAATGACAGTTCTAAGACCGGTTATAATCACTTTCATATCTCTAGTTAAGATAAGGGCAGTACATTATCATTATCAATGCGAGCCGCGATAACGATCTTATCTCAAGATCACTGATAAGGAATTCCAGTGTTAGGCTACACAGGTGGGATACTTATATTGAATGTCAATGCCTATTCCCTTCCACCCAGAGAGTTACATGAAATTGATCAGTGTCTCCGAGGGGAACCAGATCGATGGTCCTGGCCATACCTGTGCACCTAAGGCATGGGTACTTGTCACATGGTATAAAATCGGTATAGTTAATTATACAGACAAATTAATATTAACAAAAGTTCTATAGTAAAAGGATCTAGAAATAATAACAATGATATAACAAATTAGCTAATAGTTTATTGATAACAATTTGTTTGTGTTATTGTTGTAACGAAGTTATCTAATTAAAAACGACTTACGTTAGTACAAATGAAGTAATAGGGGCCTTATCATGAAAAAAGGCAGTTGGCATTTACAAACAGAAAAATTGAACGAGACGAAACTAATTAAAAAATAAGTATGAGAATTGGAAGTAAACTCGAGGTGAAATGCTCAGTCGTCACACCACAGGTCGTCTACACAATCAAAACAAATAAAATGTTCAATATCCTAGGAACATAAATCCAGAAATCCTTTATGAAGATATTCGTTGCACGTCATGCATAGCTACATGTCGTAAACCTGATACTTTCGAATGTCCTTATTCCTTTCCTTCCTTTTTCGGTTGGGTATCACTAGGTCCTGCTTGGTTTTCTAAGCATTAGGTTGAGAAATTTTGATTCTGTTATTGATGAATCCTCTTTGTTTTTTATGGGTTCCTTTTTCTGCGAAGAATGGTGTCAAAAAATGGTTCAAATGGCTCTGAGCACTATGGGACTCAACTGCTGAGGTCATTAGTTCCCTAGAACTTAGAACTAGTTAAACCTAACTAACCTAAAGACATCACAAACATCCATGCCCGAGGCAGGATTCGAACCTGCGACCGTAGCGGTCTTGCGGTTCCAGACTGCAGCGCCTTTAACCGCACGGCCACTTCGGCCGGCAAGAAGAATGGTGTCCAAATAATATTTCTCTTCGCATTAAGCAACGGCCACCTGGGTCGTATTAGAGACTTCCTATAAACTTTTACTTGTTGACTTATTGGCTACATCCATTCCACCAATAATTACATACATTGAATTACAAAGATATAAAGAGGAATAAACGAGCTTTCGAATAGTGTATTATACATAGTAGATTATTTATAATTTTCTGTAGATACTTAAATAAGTACCAGTCTGTTCTGGTCAAAGGTAGGACTCAAAACAAATAACAAAATTGGTGAATCGAATCACAGCTGAAATGTATCGCTACCACTGGTCTACATCTCGCGCAGAATTGAATGGTGCATGTAGTTATATGAAAGTCCCTCAGACTTCCTCCGCGCTCGTTCGAGCGTGGCACGCTCGAACGTCCGTAACTTGTGCTCTTACCCGATCGTCACCCAGCCTCTCACTGGACTGTCATGACGTGTCGGCGCGATACCAAAGAGACTGTGTGAGAGAGGTTTAATTCGAAATTATACATCCTGAGTGCGTAAGCAGGTGACGGTAGGAACGTTTGTGCGATATTTTCGTTCGGTACTGATAAGAATGGAAATCATGATGGTGACATATACTGCGATAGTTGCTCTGCCCATCTGTCATACAGATAGTCTACGACTCATCTGAAGACACATGTCTGCAGGACACGACGAAGTTGAAGTTCTGAAGCATTACGAGCTTCAGTGAAAGACCCCGTAATTAAAAAGTGCGTAGAAATGTGTGTTACGTACATTCATTAATTCAGATTAATGGCTTGTGGAGGATTTCGCTCTTTACGCCAAGAGTTTGTGAATGGCTGCTCCGAATTTGGGCAGGTGGATGTCTCTAACATACTACCTCATCCTTCGACTGTGGTACGAAATACTGAACGACAGGCCAATGAAATACAAGAGAGTATGATGCCAAGTATTTTCTAGATGATAGCTGTGAATCCATTTGCACGTACAGTGGATCTGAGGACTGATGCATACCTATTGGTTTCTGCACACTTTGTTGATCGATATTCGACGCATGATAATGGCAACAAGTCACTTTTCTGGCAAGAAAAAATCCGGGGAATTTATTAAGGATCACATTGAGGAAACGTAATTTAGGCGTAAATCCCCAGCATCTTCACAAGCTCGAATACATGCAAGACATTGCAATCCTTTCCACATTGTGCATGTATAGCCCCTCTTTTGAATAAAGTCCTAAAACATGAATTCGATTACTATTATTTGAAGACTGTGATTTCAGCGGCTTATTGGACGATTTATGCTGCCAAAGACACTGTCCGTTTCATAAAGAAAACTGGTGACGTGATTTCGTTGCAGACAAGCTTGAAGCAAGAAACGGAGAGTAGATGGAACAATTTATTTAGAATGCTACAGTCCGCAGTTAGCCAGTACGACAAAACCATGGAGATAACTGAGAAGAAGGGTGCTCCTGAAAATCTTAATAACTACAACAACGAAACTGCGCAAGAACTCGTGCCATGTTAGCAGCCATTCAAAGATGCAACAGAATTTTCGAAGGCGAGAAATATCCTACAGTTCATAAACAGGAAAGTCATTGAAACGGAGTACCCGACGATACAGAGGTACCTTTCTTTAAATTATTGTAAATTCAATTTCCTTATTTAACACACGCTACGCATCCAGAAAATGTAAATTGTAGTTAGTTTCGAACACTATTTTCAGTGTCACTGCAATTTGGCAGTACAGTAAAAACGTCGCATTCTTTCATGTTAACTATAGATACTACGTGCACTGCACGAGCGTTGTCTCCAGCTCATGGCGGAGAAAGTGGATAATCGGACGTTTTACTGAAGAGCACATTTCTGTGCCAGTTCTTCTGATAGACACGAGATGTTAAATTCCGTGCGTCAAATTTGTGACGAAACATCAGTTACAGGTAAGCAAGGGTAAAATAATAGTATGCCAGTAATATACTATCTGTTTTCATCTTCTTCTTCATCGCCCTCAAGCATTAGACCAGATGGTCCGTTGCGGCTTATTGATCAGTCCATCTTCTGATGGGTTTAACAGGGTTGCTTCTTCCTTTAGGGATGTACTGCAGCAGTTGTTTAGGTTTACGTTCATCGCTCATTCATTCTGCTTCTTCTTTCCAGTATTCGTTAACTGAACCATTTAAGTTGAAAATTCTTACATTATTGTGCATGGTCTCATTTTTAATTTGTCTCTTCTTGTTACGCCCTGTAACCTCCCCACAGAAATTTGAAAGACAATAATTATTAGAAATGGAGCCAAGTGTAACCTCCCGCAAAAATATTAATGACAAAGACAATTAAATAATAATTAGCTATCTGACCCAAGTATAAGTTTCTCACAAAATGAAAGTCAATTCAGTGATAATAAAATCTCAGTCACAATAAAAATGCAAATTAGACCGAAATGTCAGTCTTTGGCCCTGTGCAAAAATCAGAATTAATTTCTTACCTTAGTATAATTGCATTCGGGGTGCACTCAGCCTCGTGATGCCAATTGAGGAGCTACTCGACCGAATAGTAGCGGCTCCGGTCAAAGAAACCCGTCATAACGACCGGGAGAGCGGTGTGCTGCCCCATGCCCCTCCTATCCGCATCCTCACCTGAGGATGATACGGCGGTCGGATGGTCCCGATGGGTCGCTTGCGGCCTGTAGACGGAGTTAGTTAGTTAGTTTAGTATAATTGCATGTGAATTATCTGCTCTTATTCTGCGCCACAGCTTGGAGGAAATGCATCGCAATAATAATTTTTTGAATTTAACTGAAAATTTTGTTTAAGGAAATGCAAGGGAATCAAATGATTCTTTGGTAAAAAAATTGCTTTGAAATCAAAATTATTATTGGGGGCGATTCTTACACAAATTAGTTACAGTTAATTTACATCATTAGCTGAGCGCAATGCTGCTTAATAATATACCTCGTCCTGAATCTCGACCATTGCGGTGCCGACGCCCGCCGACTGCTCTGGGCTACCACTACTGACAGACTGCTCTTCGTTACTACACTAGACTACTTGACTCGCTACTGCGAGTGGAGCGCAACTGCTCTGGTCAAAGATTCTACAATGCCTCGCCATCGCCGCCGCACAACATACGTGCTTCATAATCCTCCACTGGGGGGGCAAAAATTTGGCAGCGATGGTGAGTCATTTGGACTTGCCAATCGCGGCAAAATTTTTTCTTTAATTAATTGACATTTACAATTTACAAAAAATTCAGATGTAGTACATGAATTAAATGTTGTGCACATGCACCGAGTACAAAACACTTCAGACAAGACAAAATATAAGTACAAAACATATTAGTAAATCAGAAAAATGTATATACAAATTATTTGATAGATAACAAAGTGCATACGCACTGAAAAATTCTTTAGCATTTTCAGAACAAATAAACAGAATGGCAAAAAAATCATGTTGACAAGTGACATGAGTGCACATGCACTGCAGTGGAGAACATATCAGCAAAAGACGAAATGTATATACAATGAGGAACAAATGACATAAATCATAAAAGGTATGCAGAATGAACACAAATCATGTTGAAAAATGAAAAAAGTGCACAGGCACTGAAGTTCAGTAGAAAACATATTAACACATAAATGCACATGCACTGAAAACTTTTGAACATTTTCATAACAAATAAACGCAAGGGTAAAAAAATCATCAAATCACAAAAAGTATATACAATATAGATGACAAGAGTGCACATATACTGCACTTCCGAACAAATCGAAAAATGTCTTTAGTATTTTCACAATAAATAAACATAATGGCAAAAAATCATGTCGACAGGTGACATAAGTGTACTTGCACTGGAGTTCAACAAATCGAAAAGAAATGTATAGGCCATGAACATAAATGATGTTAGCTAAAATGATTTTCACTATTAGGATAGGAAAGGAAAGGATTGCATCATGGTTGTAGCACTTTAGTTTGCACACAGCTGCACTGAAAGTCCATATCTTTCCACAGAATCACAACATCAAGTGATACAATCTGCAGTTCCGTTCCCAGAAGTATTTATCAGCGTATCAAGACACTGAAACGTCGTAGTAATATTCCATGCTATCATTTGGCAGTACACCAGGTACACCAAACAGTGCGACCATAATAACGTCTTCATCGCTTACGGTGGTGGACAACATGTCGTGTCAACACCACGCTCTTAAGAGGCACACCAACGTAGAATTAGTGCAAAAACCAAATATAGTGCTCCATGATAATGAGGATGGACAAGACAAATGGATGTTACAATAATTTCAGGTAGTTAGGTCAGAAGGTGAAGGACATTAACTAACACACAAGTCTTGATTAGTGATTACATAAGTAGTTTGCGTCATCCATAGCCTAGTTATTGAACATTTCTGTACCATGTATTTTAGTATTACAGAATAATGTTCATAAAATTAAATTATTGCCATCATGAGTAGTCGTATTACAATAAACAGCGGCAGTCTTTGTCCAGTTACAAACCATGTTTAGTATGACAGAATAATGTTCATCAGAAGTCTTAATTACATTAATTATTGGCAATCAGTGGCCATTTACTAAAATCATTATTGAAAACAAGAGCTAATTAATGGCATAATTAATAACATAATTTGTATAGTTACATTAATTATTGGCACTCAGTGGCCAGCAAGTATTGAATCATTCAGTATTATTCGGATCATTAAGAAGTCATTATTAAAAAATTAGTTAATTACAATCACAGCATTAATAATTATGGGCATTATAGGTAGTCTCATTACAATAAACAGTGGCAGTTATTAGCCGGTTACAAAGCATTATTATTCAGATAATTAAGAAGTCATTATTAAAATCAGTTAATTACCATCATAGCATTAATAATCATGTGCATAATAAGTAGTCTCATTACAATGAACAGTGGCAGTTATTAGCCAGTTACAAAGCATTATTTTTTTTGTATCTTTAAGAAGTCATTATTCAAGTGATATACTATTCAGAGCTGATCAGTATTATTCAGAATTGTCATAAACTAGTGACATTATATGAGACTGGTAATACATTTTGTTTTTGTGCCAGCAATGCATTGCTTTGCGTAATTATAAGGGAAAGCAAGAAGAAATAAGAGAAAAAATTGCTTCTAGGTTGCTCCTATAAATGAAAAATGTGTAACGTCATTCGTCATGAGTCAGCTGTAGCAAGGTTATGCAACAAGGCAGTATATGTGATCACATTTATAAATGATAGACACAAATGGGTAAAAAAAGAAAATGCAAGTACTAGAACAGGTATAATAAGTAACAAGTTTAGTAAGTATCATGAAAAGCTTCTCCTGGACAAAATACAAAATGGATTATTGAGCTGAAAGAAGAAACGCAGACTATGGTGAAAAGTAGTGAACTTCGAATTAACAGGTAGTGAAATGTGTATAAAAATGTGTTCCATAGCTGTCCTTTCCAAAACCTTCAGTCATCCTACTACGCAATATAACACCTGCTGTCAAAGCAAACTGCAACAAATACTTAAATAACTACATAGCATAAATTCATAACTTCAACATTATCCTCATCTGTAAAGAAAAACTTCATTATCCATATTATCATAACTTCATTATCATCACCTGTAAAGAAAAAACTTCATTATTCATAGTAGCATATTCTTCATCATTATTCTTCATCAGCATTCATTATCATCTGCAAAAATCACTTCATTATTCATCACACAACTATTCCTTATCTCTAGCATATTTCATCACTTAAAACTAAAATGTGTAGTTCTGTCTGACAGCTTGCATCAATCGCCTTGTATTCTGAAAGAAAAAATTAGTTAAGACTGCTATTCTGCGATGTGTATAGTATATTCTTGTTAATGCTTGTTAATCCTAATCCATTTACTCTTCCTCATAAAGTTATTGCATCCTCTTTCGTTTGTTCCGTAGGTGAAATTCCCATTTCTGTTTAATTTATTTCCTTTACGCATCATTTCTTTCTGAAACTGATGAACAAAGATTAATGTCTTGTATTTAAATCATATACCCATTAGATAATGACTGGTTAATGGAGACACAATTAAGCATACAGCATAACATGACAGCAAACGTAATATGTCAAAAGCATAGACAGTGTTCAAAGGCAAAAATGTACAGAAAATATTACAATGCAGCAGCAAAAAAAAAAAAAGGAAAATGTAAAACAGTTACTATGTTGAGATATCATAGGGCAAAAATGTCAAAATCAACTGGTGTGTTATACCTTAGCTATTTCATAATGTATACAAACAAAACATGAAAACAATCGTACATACATAAGAAAGACAAAATGTGACGTTCGTTGTGTTCAGCTTGTATGTAGTGTAGTTAATAGAGGCGATAATTAAAGACTTTAATGGAGAGAGAAATTGATAAAATTAATGCGTCACTACAGAGAATTGCATAATTATTCATAAAATGCGTAAGTTCATCTGGAAAATATGCACGGTCTAGTGTGTAACGACAAGAAGAGCGACCTGCTAACCTTACCTTGCCGGGCACTTGCCAAGAAAAAATACGATAGTCATCATCAGTAATTAGTCATATAATTATAATTGCATAAGTGGTCATAAAATGTGTAAGTTCATCTGAAAAAATGTGCACGGTCTGATGTGTAACGACAAGAAAAGCGACCTGCTAACCTTACCTTGCCGGGTACTTGTCAAGAAAAAATACGATAATCATCAATAATTAGTCATGTGAATATAATTGCAGAAATGATCATAAATATTAGTAAACAGCATTACAGTGTGATAAATCGTAAAGTATGTTCACTCAATAAAGGGTTTTATGTTGGATAAGTGGTGGTTTCCTTTCGATTTTCTGGTTCTCAGAGTTTCGACGTGCACAACATTGGGGTGAGGAATACTGCGAATCCGATATGGACCTGCGTATAGAAGTTCAAATTTACTGCACCTACCTTTTAATTTGCTGGATAAATAGTGTGTACGTACTAATATCTTCTGTACAACGTGAAAGTCTCGGCGTGTACAAACCTGTTTTTGCAGTCTTCTCCGGCGCTCTGCGGCACGTTTGATGTTGTTCAGCGCAATGTCAATTATTTCGTGGTGTCGTAATCGACGAGATGTAGGAAATGTTACTAAATCTTTAATTTTGTTTGGTGGTTCAACATTTTTCAGTATAACAGACGGAGATAGCATAGTGGATTCATTTGGAATGGAATTAATTACATCTTGGAATGAGTGTATGTGTGTGTCCCAATTAACATGTCTTTTGTGGCAGTATATTCTACACAGTTTACCAATTTCTTTCATTAGTCGTTCACAAGGGTTCGAAGAAGCATGGTACTTGGATATATAGATCGGAGAAATGTTTCTAGCTCGTAACATTCGTGTCCATATAGCAGAACGAAATTGTGATCCATTATCTGAAATTACTTTCATCACATGCCCTACATGAAATAAGAAATGCTTTACAAATGCTTCCGAAACAGTTTTAGCAGTAGCTTTGCGTAACGGAGTGAAAGTAACAAATTTTGAAGTGAGTTCAACAGCGACAAAGATGTAGCAAAATCCTCTATTAGTTCTCGGAATTGGACCAAAAATGTCTACTGCGGCCATATGTCTTAATTTAACAGGTATAATGGGATATAATGAAGGAATGTGTGAAGTGGTGTCAGATTTAGCTTTCTGGCAAATTTTGCATGACGCTAAAACTCGTCGTATACGTTTTTCCATATTTGTAAAATAACAGTTCTGTCTCAATATAAGAAAACATTTTCTGGCTCCGTAATGTGCATAGCTTAAATGAGTATACCAAATTAATTTGTTAACCAGTTCGTCAGGAATGCATAGTAACCAATTGTTGCTGTCAGGATGAGAGCGGCGAAAGAGAATGTCATTGCGTACAGTGTAGTGGTTCCTAATCGTAACATTATTCTTATCTTGCCAAAGGTGTTTAATTTCTTTCCACACATTGTCTTTATTTTGCTCTTGTGCTATGTCCTGTAAAGACGATGAAATAAAATTTTCAAATGCAACTTGCTGAATGTACATAACGCTGAAATTTGCTCTGCAGAAGTTGGTTGCTACGTCTTGCTGATTGTTGCTGAGAGAACGAGAAAGTGCGTCTGCTATAACATTTTGTGTGCCGGGAATGTGAACTATCGTAAAATTAAATTTCTGCAAATAAAGTTTCCATCTACTTAACCTGTCGTGAGTGAATTTAGCCGAAAGTAAGAATTGTATAGCTCTATGGTCTGTGTAAACGGTCGTGTGTCTGCCATAAAGAAAATGCCGAAATCTCGTAAAAGCCCATACAACACATAATGTTTCTAGTTCAGTAACGGAATAATTTCGTTCAGCAGGTGACAAAATGCGGCTTGCAAATGCGATGTTTTTGATTACTGTACAACCATCTTCTTCAATTTCCTGGAAAATATGTACGCCTAAAGCTGTGTTGGAACTGTCGGTGGCAATAGAAAAATTTCTGGTAAGATCTGGGTGCGATAAAAGTGGAGCATTCAACAAAGCATGTTTCAGGTTCACAAATTCAGAATGTGCTTGCTTATCCCATGACCAAATAGTGTTTTTACCTGTTAATTGGCATAATCTAGGTGTGTCTAAAGCAGAGTGATGAATAAATTTGCGAAAAAAGTTAATTAAGCCCAAAAAACTGCGTAATTGTTTCTTCGTCGTAGGAACAGTAATGTCACGTAGAGCTTGAAGTTTTTCTGGATCAGGCGCAATGCCTTCTGCTGAAATTACGTGTCCAAGAAATTTTATAGAAGTTTTACCAAAATGCGATTTACTAAGATTAACTGTAAGTCCTTGTGCATGAAAAGTTTGTAACAGTCGTTCTAAAATCATATTGTGTTCGGACCAGTTAGCTTCTGCGATAAGAATGTCATCTACGTACGTTGTAATTCTGTCTTTAAGTTCTGTCGGAAGTATTGTGTTCAAACCGCGAATAAAAGCTGCAGAAGAAATAGTTAAGCCGAATGGTAATTTGCAAAATTGATAACAGTCGCCAAAACAGAGAAAAGCTGTATATTTTCTGCAATTCGGATGAAGTTGAATTTGCCAAAATCCCGATTTCAAATCTAATGTAGAATAAATAGCAGTACCATGAAATTTCTGTAAAAGTTCCTCTAATGTCTGTGGTCGATCTGTTTCATTAATAATTATGTCATTAATGTGACGCGAATCAAGTACAAGGCGAAGTGAGCCATCTTTTTTCTTAACAATATGTAGCGGGTTTATGTACGGACTAACTGCTGGTTCTATAATTCCTTGGTCGAGCATATCCTGCAACTCTTTTTTAACTTGTTCTCTGTGGATATATGGAATGGGATAATGCTTTGCTTTAAATGTGTCGTGCTGTTTGACTTGAAATTCGTACATAAATCCGGACATAGTACCAGGAATATTGTCGAAAACTGGAGCTTGCTGCAAAAGAATTTTGTGTAATTGCGTTCGTTCGTCATCTGTATTTGCACTGCTTTGTTTAACTTTATCGGAAATCATCTGCATTACGTCGTAGTCAGTTTCGTCTGGAGTATTATAGTTGTGTACGTACGTATCAGTGAACAATGTGGGATTACAGTCTATGTTACGTGTTGCGGAAATGACCTCTGTGCGATTAATTGTTTGTTCTTCCGCAGATAATGAATGCTGAAACTCTAAAGCCAATAGCACATTTTCATCTTTCAACATTAAATAGCAATTCTGAAAATCAACCACGGCGTCATGTTGTACGAGAAAATTAGTACCTAAAATTACGTCTGTTGTCAATAAAGGAACAATCCAAAAATTTGAGTGAAAAGTATGACCTCCAATACAAAATGATAAATGCGTCTGTAATTTAACGTCTACTCCTTTACTCGACACTGCTCCTTTCACTTTCGTTTTGCCTAAAGGTAATGTGGGATAGGTGTTCTCTTTGTTACACTCGTTAAAAGTCTTTTCATTTATCACTGACATAGGTGATCCGGAATCGATTACTGCTGAAAATTTCGATGAACCAATTTTAATTTCGATGACAGGATGTGAAATAGTTCTCTGAATAACCGGTCTTTCCTGTAAAAGAGTGTCTCGGATGTCGTCGAAAGTAATAACATTTTCGTGAACAACATTCTGCGTGTCAAAGGTAGTGCTTGTGTTATTGGAAGATGCGTCCTGTACAGTATCTAGTCAGATTCTATCTGACGTGTTATTATTATCATCACGAGGATGTTGTGGCATTTCTACAATTTGAACAGTTCTATTACTTCTTCCAGACGTATTACGCTCTGGATGATACCTACTGTCAGGTTCATTCATGAGAATAGGTTCTTGTGGGTAATTTTGCTGTTGGTATGACCGACTGTTGTTAGATGTACGCTGAAAATTGTCCTCATTATTTCTACGTCTGTCGTAATAGTCATTCCTATACGGTGCATTGCGATAGGAATTGAAATACTGTGTTTTCTGTACGTAGCTGTTCCTTTGCTGCCGTGCGTTACTATTTGTTGTATCAGGGACTATACGTGCACGCGGCGAAACATTAAAGCCTGGTTGACCTTGTGCATTCCATTGTTGGTTAGGTATGTTAACAGGCTGACCTTCATGCTGTTGTGGTTGAAAACGTCTATTGTTACTAAAATGTGATTCCTGTTGCTCAAGATTTTGACGATATTGATAATTAGAATTTTGTCTGTTATTAAAATTTTGGTGGTTGTCGGTCCTAAAGCGCCTGTTACTTCTCCTATTGAAATTACGTGTCTGATCATAATTGCTGTACGTTTGTTGGCCTTGGTTGTTATACGAAAAATTTTTGTTTACAAAGGAATAATCAGATTGCTGCACTTCTAAAAGCTGCAACAGATCCCTGAATGCCGAAATATTTTCTTTTTGTTGACCTGTTAAAAGTGACACTCTTAATGACCGCGGTAATTTAGAGATACATAATTGTATAAGTGCAGATTCACTGTACGGTTCACTTAAATACTGATTTTGCTGGACCATGTGCTCAAAAAATTGCGTCACACTGGGAAAATTTGTGTTTTCATAATTTGGCAAACTAATTAGCTGATCTTTAATTCCGCGCTGTGTCGTCTTCGACCAGTACGCTGACAGAAAAGCATTCTGAAATTCCTCTACTGAATAACATTGTCTCGCAATCGGCCTCATACGAGTTGCCGGTTCGCCTTCCAAAAAGCTGCAAATAAATTCCAGTTTGTGCGTTACAGGCCAAGTCGGTGGAAAAGCAAAGCTAAATTGTTGGATCCAATCTAGCGGGTGAATCTGTGTTCTGTCGTTTTTAAACACTTTAAACTTTCTCACTGGCAGAAAATGTTTGTAATCGAAATTATCGTCTCTGTGTGATGGAACAGGTTCAGGATTGTAAGAGAATCTATTGAACTGTGGTTGTTCGGAATCTAAGTCCCGTACTCTCTGTAGATTACTCAAATTACACGCGCTGTGTGAGTCTGGCAAATGTTCGAAAAATGGCATCTGCTGTGATGTGTTATTAACTGGAATGTTTTTCATCTCTGTTACTTCTTGTTGTAAACTTGACAACTTTCTACGCAACGTGTTATTAGACGAGTCGATTTCATTAATTGTCTGCTGTAAATTTTGAAATTCAGGTGTTTGATTAAATGAAACCGGTGAAGTATCGTCTGATTTATTGTCATTAGTACTTTCGATGACGTCAATACGACTGGCCAATTCTTCACATTTTTCAGTCAGTATTTTAACCTGATCATCGGTTTTAGAATCAGAGGCGTTAATCTGTTTTTGCAAATTACGTGTAGTTTCGTTCAGTTTTTTAACATCACCTTTGACGACGTCGGAATCCTGTGTTAGTTCTAATTGTTCGAGTCTATCGGTCACTGTTTGAAAATCGGTTGTGTATGTGTCTGTTTTTGACTTAAGATCAGAAATTTCATCACGTAATTCTGTGTTCGACTGTTTGATGGTATTAATTTCGTCGGACACTGTGGCAATATTATTGTCTACATACGTTTTTGCCTTCGCAAACATTTTACGTTTGTCTTCTTGTCTCTGAGCAGTGATTGTTTCCATTACTTGACGTTTTACTTTATTTTGATCCTCAATAAATTTGCGGAAACGCGTATCACTGTTTTGTATGTGAAGACTAAGACGTTCGTTAATTTGAGTATTCTGTTGGTCGAATTTCGCGTCAATCTTTTCATCCACTGTGCGCGAAAGTTCTGCTGTCATTGCTTTAAATTCGTCGCGTAATTGTGTAGCTTTTTCAGAGCATTGTTTAGCGACTCCGCTAATTTCGTCTCTGAGTGTTTCTGTTGCAGCTGTTTGCATTTCTCTTAATTCCAGAGCAACAGACCTAATTTCTTCGCTACTTTTTCTTGAACAAGCCTCAATTTCCTCGCGTAACTGTTCCTTAGTGTCATGACACTGCGCGGCAACGGCTCTAATTTGTTCACTAAGTTCCCTGGAATTGTTGTCTAATTTTTCACTAAGATTGTCTTGTTTTTCGCTCTGTTGTCTGACCTGTACACTAAGCTGTTTGAAATTTTCACTCTGTTGTCTGACCTGTTCACTAAGTTCTTTGTGATTTTTGTCTTGTCTTTCATTCTGTTGTTTCTCCATTTGTCGTAAAAATGCCATAATTTGATCCAAGCCAAAATTGCCGGCGCTATTCTCCTTGCTGTTTAATGCTGGATCTGGAATTGTCTCGCTTTCTGTAACCATTTGGTTATTCTGAGATTTAAAAAAAGGTTTGCCATTCGAATTTACACTGTCGGTCACTATTTCGGAATTAAATGGATCCGTCGTACTTTCAGTACACTGTCCATTTTCATTAGACAAATTTGTCTGTTCGTCACGTGAATTTAGTAAACCGGTTGTGTTAGGCTGGGCAGCGCTCATTACAATAGAGCGTCCCGCGTCATCGATTGTCGTCAAATTAACAGAGAAGACAATTGAGTTCGATTGTTCATCAGTAAGACAAAAATCATCATTAGTGGTTGGAACGCACTGATTGTTAGTGAACGCAGGATTGTTATCATTACACTGCGTGTCACAATTACTATCGGTCACGTTGTTTAAGTCGGTAAATTCATTCATAATACCTCGCGATACACTATTCACAGTCTTTCGCGGCATTTTTACAACAGTCACAATTATACAAAAAAGAAATAGGCACAAATACAAAAGCAACACACAAATACAACAGAGCAACGAATTGCCGATGATCTGAGGAAAGAAAGTCACAAATTAGTAAAAGCGTTGCGCCAAATTATAATTATATCTAAGCAAATAAGAGCAGATATCTGACTGTTTTTCAAAAGATTCTCACGAAATGCGATCCTGGACCGGGTGTCGCCAAGTGTAACCTCCCCACAGAAATTTGAAAGACAATAATTATTAGAAATGGAGCCAAGTGTAACCTCCCGCAAAAATATTAATGACAAAGACAATTAAATAATAATTAGCTATCTGACCCAAGTATAAGTTTCTCACAAAATGAAAGTCATTTCAGTGATAATAAAATCTCAGTCACAATAAAAATGCAAATTAGACCGAAATGTCAGTCTTTGGCCCTGTGCAGAAATCAGAATTAATTTCTTACCTTAGTATAATTGCATGTGAATTATCTGCTCTTATTCTGCGCCACAGCTTGGAGGAAATGCATCGCAATAATAATTTTTTGAATTTAACTGAAAATTTTGTTTAAGGAAATGCAAGGGAATCAAATGATTCTTTGGTAAAAAATTGCTTTGAAATCAAAATTATTATTGGGGGCGATTCTTACACAAATTAGTTACAGTTAATTTACATCATTAGCTGAGCGCAATGCTGCTTAATAATATACCTCGTCCTGAATCTCGACCATTGCGGTGCCGACGCCCGCCGACTGCTCTGGGCTACCACTACTGACAGACTGCTCTTCGCTACTACACTCGACTACTTGACTCGCTACTGCGAGTGGAGCGCAACTGCTCTGGTCAAAGATTCTACAATGCCTCGCCATCGCCGCCGCACAACATACGTGTTTCAGCCCTACACCTAAAAAATCTCATATCGGGAGCTTGGGGTCTACTACGCGTTTTGGCGTTCATACTCCAGTTCTCACTTTCACATAGTCCATATGAAACTGCCATAACTCTATAAAATTGGTCCGATCGTACTTTCCCCCTGGGAGTTCTCGAAATATGTTTTTCAGTATCCATGTCACCGAGATTAATGCCACAGTCCAAGAATCTGAGAGTGTTAAGTTGTTCGAGAATTCTGTTTTCCAGTAAGAATATATATCTGATAGGATATGAGTCTTGTAATGACAAGGTATTGGTTTTATTTTTCGATATATTTCAGTTACGTTTTTTTTTTGCCATTTTATATAGCGTAGTTCATATAACGCTCCCTGTACATTATCTTCGTTATCGGTACTCATGGTCAGCAAAAATAAAGTTTTAGTAACATATGTTTCTTTGAAATTGTCCTGTATTAAATTTTATGCCCGTTGTTTCAATTCCCACACAACGTTGTCTAACCATAAAACGCATCGGTAAAATACACCCTAGTCTGAAACCTTTATTAATCATATTCCATTCCATTAGGAATGCGGATGTACTGAACAACTGTCAAATGACTTTAAAATTGTGGAGCACAGCAATCAATCTTTCTTTACTTTCAGGTTTTAACGCAAATCTAGATTTCAGCTAGTGTCTAGCAACTATCAATGCTAAAAAGTACAAAAAGTACATTGTCAGGCGATAGTATAAAAAGATACCATTCGTGGCATAGCACACATCGCTTGTACATAGATTGCACTAATCATAGTATCAATGCACTGTACATGGAGGCAGCCAGTCAAGGAATATTTTAGGGAATTGGTTTAAAAAAATTATCTCAAAAGTCCAGACAAATCTTAACAAGTGTTCTCCCAGAGTAACATACGCCGTGCCTAAGTGACACAAGTCGCTTGTCTTTCAAAACCGAGGCAGTTCTGTCCAGTTAAAGCTGCTGACAAGAGACGCCTTGAGCCCTCTGATGAAACTGCTAGCGAATTCACGCCACTGGTTTTAAGCCCGGCGGCTCCCCCACCCCCCTCACCCCCCCCCCCCATCCCCACCGGCGGAGGTTGGAGCCCTCCCTCGGGCACCGATGTGCGTGTGATGTCCTTATCGTAAGTTAGTTTAAATTAGATTAAGTAAGGTATAAGCCTAGGGACCGATTACCAACAATTTCCAGTTTCCAGCTGATTTAATTTGAATGTTTTTATCTTTTGCACTACTTTTCTCTTTAATTACACATCGCAACAAGGCATGTGGTGTCTCTTATTTACTGAATAGTTCATATACGGTGCAAAATGTCACCAACATGGATAGTTGGTGTGGCTAGCCGCTCCGTTAAGAATGTAGAGGGTACTAATCTCTGTGTCCCTTCAAACAGATTTTAATTATAAATGCAATAAAACCAATATACCGAATTACTGTTGTTAGCAATGTTGATGCACATAAATTATCGTACAATGGAAAAAAATTCCTTAGGTTCAATGTTATAACCATCGTATTCATACAGTGTTATATTAATGGCTGCTACATATTGGCAAGACAGCAGGAACTATATCGTACCCCTTGAATCAAACCTTTCGCTACTTTCCAGCAAACAGTTTTCAGACAGTTCCCAAATGTGAGTATTTTCATAACGATCTTATCATTAATAATGTTGCAGTCAACATTTTTGTTGACATCTAATGCGATATTGTTGCATAAGTGTCAGAAGGGAAGGTCCTCAACCTCCTAGAAAAGCTGGAGATCTCTTTTCATCACAAAAAAAGTAAAGAAAGAAAAGGATGACTAATTATTCTCCATAATTTTGAAAACCTTTATAAATACATCATTTGGGTGATATTTCCATATTCTAGCTTTAAATTTATCTGTGTTCCTGCGTATATACAAGTACTTTGGATGGCTTCGATCTGTAGTGTCGCGGAATAGTAAAGAGTTGGAAACGTGGAATATTGTGAAAGTTTCGTTGCCTATGCCGAGAGCCAGAGGCAGTAGGTTAGCCAAGAGCTAAGAGGATTGCACATATATCGGAATGTGTCGTCACGCAGGGGCAATGGCCTGGTTACACATAACAGGCGTGAGAGAATTGCTTAGCACGCAGGTTTGTGTTAGACGGAGACTTTCGTAGAATGCAAGACAGAGGTATAGCGTCAGCAGTACTGCATTTCACAACTTCGCGTAAGTCTGCCGTAACAACACGTAACTCTGTCGCAAGAACACTTAAGGGGCGAGTACGACAGATGAATCAGCAGTATAAGTGGAATGAATGCGTTCATTACAAACGAGCATGACGTCAGGACGTCGCACATGCTTCCTTTAAATACGCCAGCTTTGATAGCAACAAGGCACTAGCAGTTAGACTTGTAGTTAGATGTGTACTGGGTCGCTGCGTAGCGCTCAGCTCGGTGATCGACATGTTAATCTTTATTAAGGAGATGTTGCAGTAAGGGCGGCCCATCCAGCAGCAGACATGAGGGGACAGTACTACCTCTGGTCCTCTCTGCTGCCGCTGTCAATCATCAACCCAGGATTAAGAAGACATCGCGGCAGACTCTCTCGCCGCCAATGCTGACCACATCAGTGAGCCATCGTCGAGGTCGTGCGGGGCCTTGGCCCTGTGCATCCACCGTCACAACCGGGTGAGCCGACGACAATGGGGGACTGCAACCGATCCGGCCGTCCACCGCAGACGAGCCACCAGGAGGAGCAGGGAAGAAGACGGGGTGGGATAGAGTGCACTCCGCACCGCTCGGCCATCCAGTCCACCGTAGGCGACCGGGACCACCGGGGCGCCTACAGATCACACGTAATTGTGTATCTCTTTTTTCATAATATCCATTGTTTTCCTCTGAGCACAATGCAGAAAGCTTTCCTATAGTCTGTAAAGGCTATTCAGGATATTAAGTCATATTCTCTTCTTTTTTTATATTATTTGCTTTAATGAGAAAAAGTTATCTTAGTACGACCTTCCTTCCGGAAAAGCCGTTTGTTCTTCGAGTAACATTATCTCATTTTCTTTACTGCTGTCATCACATATAGCAGCACTCCAAAGTATTTTGACATACCTATTAATTGGTTTATTTAAAAACAAAAATGAAACATGAAAAGCAGTAGTTTATTTCATTGGTGGATATTCAACCAAGCAGCTCTTGTTCGCAACGTAAGAGAGAGTAATTTCTTTAGTGAGGATAAGAGTTTCTTGACATTGTTCAAAAAAACATTTTTAACACATAATTAACTTGGTCACTTAAAAAACTTGAGTTTTTTGCGTTTTAACAAAATCTCTATGTGCTTGTGCTTGAGATCGTCATCGTCTTGAAAATACCATCGAGCTGGTAAGTGGCTTATAGCGTATAGTAACACTTGAGTCTTCAATACTTTTAAAAGAACCGATCGATATTACCTTCAGGTCGAACAAGCGGTCCAACTCCACATCGTGAACAACATCCCCAAACCATTACCCTGCACCCTCCGTATTTCATCGTGGGGATTTGGTACCGTAAGTCATATATTTCATTTACAGGACATCGAAAGTACTTGCTACCATCAGATAAAAATTAAATTAAGTTTGCTCTCGTCACTCCACAGAATTTTAGACAAGTCTGAACTTGACCATGCTCTGTGCAGTTTTCCAAGCGCGAGTCGGGCCTTGCTGTTTTTCGTAGATACTAAAGGCTTAATCGTCGGCCTTTGTCCATATACTCCAAAGAGTTTGAAGCATTGTTGCACAGTGGAAACGTGAATGTCGACGTCATATTTTTCTTTTAATTCTATTTGTATCATCACAGCCGACTTGCGAACGTCACTTGTTGATAACTTTTTTGTGATATGATTGACTTTACACTTTTTTGGACGTCCACTGCGAGGCTTATTTTCGACAGTGTTTGGTTTATTATAGAATTTTTTCCATGTACTAACAAGCTGACGAGACACTTTAAAAAACAGGAGCAACTTGGGTTGGTTTCAGTGTTTGCTTTAGTGCATTTATCACGGCGTTCCTAAAGTCACTGGATTATTTGATACGTTTTGGCATATTGAAATAATCACTGTATCAAAATATCAGTAGAAATCAGAACCAAGAAGCAAGTAACGTCCACGAATTCACTGAGCAAACACTCAAGACACTATCCGATAGTGTTTTATTTTAAGAAAAATAATAACGAATTTTATGTTGTCGAAATACTTTTGAGCGGTGCTGTATACTGTGTAGGGCGCTTTAAAGAGACTTATATCTCTAACATTCACAGCTTGTTACTGTTCTTTATTTTGCTGGCTCCATCGAGTGCTTACCAACAGAGGGTCCAAATAAGTGCTGCCACCTTCCGGGTTTGCTCATACTTACAGAATTATGAGGAGCAGGTCTCATTTTATTCACGTACTTTATTGGATATGTTAAGCTATTTTACAGTGTCACATACCGTGCAGTAGCGTTAGACACTCTTCTGCAATCCATCTAAGCAAGGCTTCTTCTCACTGTCACTGCTGGAGAGCATTGGTAAGGTGTGTGTGTGTGTGTGTGTGTGTGTGTATGTAAAGAAGCATAGCCTACTATCACGGGTAGTGAAAAGCCCTGATACTCTGAAGACGTGTGAAATACAAATTTCTAGTGCGACAGAGAATAAACGTAGCGACGCTATCTGATTCGAAAATGAAAAGAAAGTAGTCCCACAGCAAACACTTTCATAAATTCGGCCCAGTGAAAAGAAATGAGGGAGTACACACATAACACGTAAGACTTGTTCGTAGATGCATAGGTTCAAGAATTTAATAGATTACTTTGGACGTGTGTTAGCCTTCTCCTTACAGCAACCTGTTGTATAATGGGTCTGTCTCCCATTTTGTGTACACCGCCAACAAGTTAACGGGAATGACATTTACAATAACTACAGGGGTAGACACTAGCTGTTCAAAAGTATTGAATGATAGCTTACCATAGGGATCCACCTTTGCACCTCTCTTGTTTAATTCATATATCCCCAATATTAGACAATGCGGACGACTAGGCAATAGCTACTCTACATAGAATCTTTGAAAGTACTGAAGAAATCCCAACTTCTGATTTAGACGTCTTAAGCCAACATTTCCATAAATGGAGGTTAGAACCAAAAAATAAAACAGAACATGCATGTTTTCGTCTGTCCAGTAGACTGGCTGAAAGAGCCCTTGATGCCTATTTTGAGGGAGTCAAACTTCATCATAAGATGTATTCAAAATTCCTTGGGATCATGATAGACAGAACCGTTTCTTTTAAGGAGCACTTTACGAGAACATCTGTTAAGCTCAAACGCAGAAAAAAACATTCTCCACGAGGTCTGTGGCACTCCTTTAGGATCGTCAGCAGACACTCTTCGAGACTCGGATCACGAATTGGTGCACTCAACAGCTGAGTGATGTGCGCCTGTCTGGCTTAACAGTGTACACGCAAAAAAGATAGACGTACAACTTAACGCAGCCTACTCTCACGTATCTTGAGCCATATTCCACTTCTTGATATAAGATGGAGGAGCGCGCGGCTGCGTGAATACCAGTAGGTTGCTGATAACATCGACCTTCCAGTATTGAACGATTTCTTCCCTAAGGAGCGAAAAAGGCTAAAAATCAAGATATGTCACTCTTACAACCTCTAGGAAACTGAATTCAGTACCATCGAAGAATGGAAACGCTGGTAGCAAATAAACTGTGCTCCACAAAGTCTGACACTGCCTAGATCCAAAAGGAAGCACTGGATTTGACCACCCTCGCGCAATTTGGACTATGTGAAACGGATTAGGCCGGGCCACAGCAAATGTTCAGACACTTACTACAAGTGGGGTAAATCTTCGTCACCATCGTGTGACCGTGGTGCGAAACGACAGTTGCTCCTGTTCTATCAACATGGCCTGCAAGAGCCTACACGGGTTCTTTCGAAGATTTCCTGATAGTGACGAGTGGTGTGATAAAATACATAAAAGTCCTCGATATCGATATATAACTGCTGTTATTTATGTTATTTATTGCTGGAAATTTGTGTTTAAATGTTAAATTGTAATAGTTTTGTAATATATGTGTGTACTGCCATACGATAAATAAATAAATGTATACACATGAATTCAGAATTAATAAAATATTCATCGATTGCGTTCCTAATTCGCTTCGTACATAACATTATATTAGGTAATGAAAGTGACACAACACGATGTGTGCAGCGGCCAGCAGACCAGCACACGATTGTCTTCCTTTTATCAGCACCAGAAACCCAATTAAAATGCAAATAATATTCAGTTCCAGTTCTGTATCTGAGTGGGGATTCGTCAGTGTGACTGTGACTTCTGTAGTTAACTTACCTGTGATAACAAGATGATAACACAATAGCGTGGCACATTTAATGAGATCAAATAAAAAATATGATATGGTTCAGGAAAACGAATTCATAACACGTAAGTTTAGAAAGCAATCTATATAGGCTAAAGGGTAAAAAACCTTTGGAGCCCTGCAGGATCATTCCAACCTAAATTCTAGTTTAGAAACCAAAGCCACATCGTCTCAATCACATGATTACAATTTCTTCCAAAATTAATTTTACACATTCAAAGTAGTCAGTGATGCAATAACCAGCTTCCAAGCGATTCCTGACAACACTGTGGGAAACACGCGATCGACACCTACACGTGGAGTATTACAGACGAACATTCCCTCCTAATATCGCCCCTCAGCACCAACCTTCAACACAGAAAATAGCTCGACTTGCTCTTACCCCGTCCCTTGTGCATAGTAATGTCTGCTCACCAGCGTAGGCCTCGGCCAGACAAAAGCAGCTTCTCAACATCAGAAACACAACACAAAATGCTTTTTTGACTCTACCATGCCACGCCCAGAGAAGAAGTGACCAATAAT
The DNA here is from genome assembly GCF_023898315.1 of Schistocerca nitens. Taxonomy (NCBI): domain Eukaryota; kingdom Metazoa; phylum Arthropoda; class Insecta; order Orthoptera; family Acrididae; genus Schistocerca; species Schistocerca nitens. The sequence continues at coordinate 778,280,383 of NC_064614.1, forward strand.
ATTGGTGAACAATTTTGAGACGAGAACGACATGTTACACTCCTGCGGACGAATATTAATGATAAAGAACAAAATTGTCTAGTCAAAGCGTTAAATTTATTGTATTCAGCTTGCAAAGATGTTGTTAAGAAGCCTGTATTGATAAATATAAACTAATTAGATCATATCTCAAAGATTATAGCATTTATAAGCACCACGACATACAAAATTATGGAGTAAATTGCGCGTGCCTCACATATAAGAAAGTCACACATCAGTACCATTAATACATATAATATAAGCGTTTGAGATATAAAAGTACCATCTCCAGAGTAAAAAACATCCATAGCACTAATAGATTAGTTGGTTGATTTTTAAACAACTAATCATTCAGGGAACAATTTATTCCGCGACTTGGCTGCCTAGCATTCCAACATGTACCATTCATTTTTAAAATGAATGGTACGTGTTGGAATGCTAAGCAGCCAAGTCTCCGAATTACAGTAAAAGCCTGTAGCCAGCATCTTCACTATAAAATTTCCACGCATTTTATAGATACCCGATTTCTGAAAAAAGAATATCATCTTCCATGGATCACAGAACAGCTGCCGTCTTTGTCAGTTGGGGAAAGAACACAACCACTCACTGTAATTTATGAAGAAATATTCCCTACGTTCATAAGAAAGGGCGTGGAGGATACATCTCTTAGCTTTCTTCGTCCTTCCTTTGGTTGGGCTATCGTTTTCACCTGCAGAGATCTCTTAGTCTGATGTGTTGTATATCCATATTTCCTGAACACCTCCGCCACGTATACCAGTTCGTCCTGTAGGCTGACAGTGTCATGCATTCCATGAAGATTTAAGTACGCACACAGCTCGCGAAGAATGACAGGAGCTGCATACATGGAAATACAAACCAGCAATGGTGAGTTTTCGGTCCACACACAACGCCTTAAATACCCATTCTCCTTACGCTAAACTAATACATCAAAAAAGGGAAGAAAGAAATTCATCTCTCACTTAGTGCTAAACCCGATATTTTAATGATTGGAGTTGAGGTGGTCAAAAAACTGAAGTACTTTGTCCTCGCCGTGGGCCTCAACTATGAATGTATCACTGACCTATATGCAGCACACTGTTGATTTTTAAACTTCGAGTTGAACACGTTTTCTTAAAACCCTTCAAAAATAAGTAATTCAACAGCGATGACACAGGGGTAACCATGATTCCAACATTTAAAATATACATGATATGAAAAGTAATTTGAGGTTAACACAGGAATCAATAGTGCTGTTATGTCTTCCTCTAGCTTGCTTCTGATGAGTGATAAAGGATTCAAGGATGGGTACTTTAGTAAACAAGGAAACGACGTGAAAGCTGAGCAACATCAAAATATACACATTTGATAAGTCAAATTGAATGCTAAAGTCGAAACTCCGAATCGTTCTCCTTCATCTTGCAGTAGCAACACGTTTTCACTTTCCGTTTTAGTGAATGTGCAGTCTCATGAAGTGATCAGTTTCATTGTAGCTTTTGACAGAGCAGAGAAAAGGAGTGACTGGAAACAACTGAAAGAGAAAAATTTACTCAGGCGTGAGTTGCCTTACACTCTTGGTGAACAAAGCCCACAGTTTCCATTTATGTTGAGAAACACGTCACACAAACTGAAGAAAACATCTGAGGATCTGCTATGAACCTTTATAAAATCTTTATTGGTGCGGAACGAATCACATTATAGGTAAGGAAAAAAAGTATACTGGGTGATGTGTGGAATGATCAGTCCCCAGAGGGGATAGAAAATAAGAGAAGCCGAAAAGGGAAGCCGTCACAAATAAATATTTCCTTCTCTTCAATAAAAAGCACTTTCTCGAAACAGTGCAGCGGGACGCCGCTTCCCTCGGCAACTTGCTAGAGGTGGAGGAAACTCCGGAGGGAAAACTTTAAACCCGATCGCGGCGGTCCCCGAGGTTTAGAAAACAACAGGAGACCGGCGGGCTCCGAGAGGAGTGAAGGGAGAGAGAGAGCAGTTTATTTTAGCAGAAGTTCGACGCCTGGCCGCGATGCGCCACTGCATTAAACAAGTTGTCTGAAGAATCGACAGAGGAAAGCACTCGCGACGCTGTCGCTGGCTGGCTAGGAGCTGCAGACGCCGGCGTCAGCGTCGCTTTACGGCGACGCCGTAATGTGAGGGCGGGCAGCCCTTTATTATTCACCGGCCCGTCCTTCAGGGACACGTCACTTCGGACAACGCTCGCCGTGTCTTACGTGGGACGGGATTCTCACCATCAGCGAAGAAGCGCCAGATGCGACTTCAAACATCAACTGAGTCTGTGCTTTATCCGTCAATTCTATTTGGATCAAAGCCCCTTCGGAGCGGAAGTTCTCTGTGGCGCTGACTGCAGTCTCTGCTGCCTTGTATTACCGTCAGTTCATCTGTCATTCCGGTGTCTGAATGCTTCAACTGCGGATACAATCATCTGGGTCTGGGGAAACAAAGGAAGAACATCACATTTCCATAAAATGTTTCTAACTTTGCGCTCCTAAGCTGTAGCACTTTCTAAAATAATTAAGGCAAATGGCAACCAAACGATAATTCAAGCTATTGTGTAGAATATAATGAGACTGGACACATCCCAAAGGGATCAAAGGCTGGTAAATGAGATAAATGTAGCAAAATTAGCTTAAAAGCTAGTGCATCAAGTTGAAGGTAGGAATAATGTACAGGAGGATGGGCAAAAATCGAGAAGTTGTTAGATATCAGGTTTCAGGAAGGGTAAAGCAATCGAAGAAGCAGTTCTAACGCAACGAAAGCAAGACTTATGAGGAACCAATTTTTGATCAGAATATCTGTCGACACTGGAAAAACATTCTGTAGTGTAAAATGCTGCAAAACGTTACAAAATATTGAATAAGGAAAACCTTGTATTAAACTTTAAAACCAAATTACTTTCTCCAACATATTATATGATATATATATTCCTATAATTCTTATCGTCAACAACAGCTGAAGATCCGAGGAAAGTTAATATGTTGCAGCAGCCCGTAGTAACTGACTACTAAATCTACTGCTTCATCTGAATTTATACTCTGCAGATCACTACTAAGTGCATGGCAGATGTTACGTCCCAGTGTACAAGTTTTTTCACGTTCCTTTCACCTATGGAACGTGGGAAGAATGATTGCATAAATGCTTCCGTGTCTGCTATAATTAATCTAATTTTGTCCTCACATCTCTACGGGGGCGATACGTAGGGGGTTGTCGTCTATTCCTAGAGATCCCATTTAAAGCCGGTTCTAGAAACTTTGTAAGCAGGCTAGTCAAGACTGTGCCAGTTCAGTTTCTTCAGCATATCTGTAACACTCCCTCAAAAATCAAACATACCTTTACTCATTCGTGCTGCACTTCTCTGGAAACCTTAAATATCCCCTATTAGTCGTATTTGGTACGGGTCCAACACACTTGAGCAATATTCTAAGATGGGCCGCACCAGTGATTTGCAAGCAATCTCCTTAGTAGACTGTTCACATTTCCCCAGTATTCAGCCAACACAGCTAAGACTACCACTTGCATTACCCATAACTGGGGCTATGTGATCATTCCATTTCATACCCCTACAAAGTCTTACAAACTAAACTAACTCCACCGGAACAGGCCATGAAGGCCCAACGATACCTACCGGTCGCCGTGTCTTCCTCAGTCTACAGGTGTCACATATGGTCAGCATACTGCTCCCCTCGCCGTACATCAGTTTACGCACCGTGCAAAGTCTTACACCAACGTATTTTTGCGAGTTGAACGATTGCAACCGTCGCTCACTTACGAATATACTACGCCTATAGTCAAAGGACACTGTGTTCCATTTTTCTCTTTCATTTCGTTTTGTGAAGTGCACAGCTTCAATTTCTGAATATTTAAAAACCTCTGAAATCTTATCAAAATCTGAAAGAGTATTTATGGTGGTTCTTTCAGACATTACTTGATTACAGATAACTGCGCCATGTGCAAAAAGTCTTTGGTTGCAACTAACATCGTCTTTGTGGTCATTAATACACTACTTACACATCAACGGTCACAAAATATTTTCCTTGGACACACCCGAAGTAACTTCTACATCTGTCGGTAACTCTCAAACTTGCTGCATCCTCTCTACCAAGAAATCCTCACTCCTGTCATAATCGTCGATCCTTAACTACGATCCTTCTGTTGATGATGAGCGTAAATATGGTACTGAGTCAAATGCTCATCGGAAACTGAGAAATACTGCATCTATAAGACCTCCTTGATCCAAAGCTATCTGTATGTCACGTGAGAAAAGATAATTTTTTTTTCCATGATCAGTGTCCATGCTGGTTGGCATGGATGAGGCCATTCTGTTCGGGATATTATGTTAGACCTCAGAATATGTTTTAGCATTCTATAACAAATCGAAATGAAGGCTGATGGACGATAGTTATGCATATCATTTCTGCCACTCGTAAACGGGTGTGACGTGAGCTTTCTTTCAACTACTGGGTATGGTTTTTTGTTCGAAGGATCTGTGACAGACAATAGTTAAAAGAGGGGCTAACAGCCGCAAATTCAGTATGGAATCTGATAAGGATTCCATCAGGACTTGGAGCCTTTTCCAGTTTTCACGACTTCAACTGTTTCTCAACACCACTGGCAGTAAAACTTGTTTCACTCAAGTTTTCGTTCGCACGAGGATTAAATTAGGGCAATTCTCCTGGGCTTTCCTTGGCAAAACGAACATCGCAAAAGGGAGTTAAGCATTTCTGCTTTTGTTTTGCTACCCTCAATTTCAGACCCTGTCTCACGAGAGACTGTACATTAAGTTTGGTGTCACTAACAGCATTTACCTATGAACAGAATTTCTTTTGTTCTTTTCACAAAAATTTGCTACGGCAGTCACTTGAAGGCTTTACGGATTCATCACTTGGCAGTCAAACGCTATTCATTTAGCATCTCTCTATGTACAGCTATAATCTAATTACACCTATTATGAAGTCGTCTGTTTCTTTAGATGTATCTTTACAGTGACTGGTTACCATGAAGGATCCCTCCCATTTTGAACTGTGCTGGATACATATATATCGAGTGCATCACAGACACAGTCCCTTTGACTGTTCAGAGATGTCAGTAAACCCGCGCAAAGATGTAAACAACATTCCACCAGGAAGGAGGTACACGGCTCGTGTTGTCTGTTGTTCAACCATGCCCAGCCGGCCAATACCGCGGTTCGATTGTGTCCGCTTTGTTACTTTGTGCCAGGAAGGGCTCTCAACAAGGGAAGTGTCCAGGCGTCTCAGAGTGAACCAAAGCGACGTTGTTCGGGGCTACCACTGCAGTGGATGGCCGCTACCTACGGATTACGGCTCGGAGGAATCCTGACAGCAACGCCACCATGTTGAATAATGCTTTTCGTGCAGCGATAGGACATCGTGTTACGACCCAAACTATTCGGAATAGGCTGCTTGACACGAGACTTCACTCTCGACGTCTATGGCGAGGTCCATCTTTGCAACCACGACACCATGTAGCGTGGTACAGATGGGCCCAACAACAAGCCGAATCGACCGCTCAGGATTGGCACCGCGTTCTCTTATGCCTTCAACCAGACAATCGTCGGAGACGTGTTTGGAGGCAACCCGGTCAGGCTGAACGCCTTAGACACACTGTTCAGCAAGTGCAGTAAGGTGGAGGTTCTCTGTTGTTTTGGGGTGGCATTATGTGGGACCGACGTACGCCGCTGGTGACCATGGAAGACGCCTTAACGGCTGTACGGTACGTGAATGCCATCCTCCGACTGATAGTGCAACCATATTGGCGGCATATTGGCGACGCATTCGTCTTCATGTACGACATTTCCCGCCCCCTCGTGCACATCTTGTTAATGACTTCCTTCAGGATAACGGCATCGCTCGACTAGAGTGGCCAGCATTTTCTCCCGACGTGAACCCTATCGAACATGCCTGGGATAGATTGAAAAGGGTTGTTTATGGACGACGTGACCCACCAACTACTCTAAGGGATCCAAGCCGAATCTCCGTTGAGGAGTCAGACAATATGGACCAGCAGTGCCTTGATGAACTTGTGGATAGTATGCCACGACGAATACAGGCATCCATCAATGCAAGAGGACGTGTTACTGGGTATTACAGGTACCAGTGTGTACAGCAATTTAGACAACCACCTCTGAAGGTCTCGCTGTGTGGTGGTACAACATGCAGTGGGTGGTTTTCATGAGCACTAAGAAGGGCGGAAATGATGTGTATGTTGATCTCTATCCCAATTTTCCGGAACTCTCGGAACGGAGGTTATGCGAAACATTTTTTGATACATATTTCTGCGTGTTTAATTGTTCTTTCTACTTTGATGATCACCGTCATCACAACGACACACACACACACACACACACACACACACACACACACACACACATATATATATATATATATATATATATATATATATGGTGAGTCACCTAACGTTACCGCTGGATATATTTCGTAAACCACATCAAATACTGACGAACCGATTCCACAGACCGAACGTGAGGAGAGGGGCTAGTGTAATTGTTTAATACAAACCATACAAAAATGCACGGAAGTATGTTTTTTAACACAAACCTACGTTTTTTTAAAAATGGAACCCCGTTAGTTTTGTTAGCACATCTGAACATATAAACAAATACGTAATCAGTGCCGTTTGTTGCATTGTAAAATGTTAATTACATCCGTAGATATTGTAACCTAAAGTTGACGCTTGAGTACCACTCCTCCGCTGTTCCATCGTGTGTATCGGAGAGCACCGAATTACGTAGGGATCCAAAGGGAACGGTGATGGACCTTAGGTACAGAAGAGACTGGAACAGCACATTACGTCCACATGCTAACACCTGTTTATTGGTCTTTTTCACTGACGCACATGTACATTACCATGAGGGGTGAGGTACACGTACACACGTGGTTTCCGTTTTCAATTACGGAGTGGAATAGAGTGTGTCCCGACATGTCAGGCCAATAGATGTTCAATGTGGTGACCATCATTTGCTGCACACAATTGCGATCTCTGGCGTAATGAATGTCGTACACGCCGCAGTACATCTGGTGTAATGTCGCCGCAGGCTGCCACAATACGTTGTTTCATATCCTCTGGGGTTGTAGGCACATCACGGTACACATACTCCTTTAACGTACCCCACAGAAAGAAGTCCAGAGGTGTAAGATCAGGAGAACGGGATGGCTAATTTATGCGTCCTCCACGTCCTATGAAACGCCCGTCGAACATCCTGTCAAGGATCAGCCTAGTGTTAATTGCGGAATGTGCAGGTGCACCACCATGCTGATACCACATACGCCGACGCGTTTCCAGTGGGACATTTTCGAGCAACGTTGGCAGATCATTCAGTAGAAACGCGATGTATGTTGCAGTGCTCTCCGCTAGCCACGATATAACAGCGGAGGAGTGGTACTCAAGCGTCAACTTTAGGTTACAATATCTCCGGATGTAATTAACATTTTACAATGCAACAAACGGCACTGATTACGTATTTGTTTATATGTTCAGATGTGCTAAGAAAACTAACGGGGTTCCATTTTAAAAAACGTAGGTTTGTGTTAAAAAACATACTTCCGTGCATTTTTGTATGGTATGTATTAAACAATTACACTAGCCCCTCTCCTCACGTTCGGTCTGTGGAATCGGTTCGTCAATATTTGATGTGGTTTACGAAATATATCCAGCGGTAACGTAGGTGACTCACCCTGTATATATATATATATATATATATATATATATATATATATATATATATATATATATATATATATATATATTTCGGCGTGATTAATTGTCCTTTCTACTTTGATGATCACCTTCATCACAACCATGTCTTGCTCACTGATACCAGTTTCCATGCAGACATCCTCACAGTGGTCAGATGTATTTGTCACCATTAGGTCTCAAATTTTTCCTTCTTGAGTGGGGTTCCGAACCAACTGTTCCAGGCGCTTTTCAGAAAAGGCATGTAGTAAAGTTTTACAGAGTGTCTTGTCACAACCACCACTAACAAAATTATAATTTTCCTAATTGGACTTTTGGGTGATTAATGTCTGCGCCGTTGACTTCACCATGGCTTAGTGACTTAAGTGCAAACGAGCTCAAGTTTTCTCTACTGCTTTCTGTTACACCAGGAGGTAAGTTTGGTGGTCAATAGAAGGATTCAGTTTCAGTTTTATAATCACACCTGATCTGAGTCTCGCACAAACAACCTCCCTAGAAGCGGCAGTTTCTGTCTTGGTCGATTTAAGTGTCTTGAATACTGCGACAACTGTGCCACCTCCAGTTTGCATTCGCCTATCTTTCGATGTATACCTAAATTTTTCCCTGAAATCTCATTGCTGTCAACTTCAGGTTTTAACCAGCTTTCTGTAACTATTATTATGCGAGCTTCACAGCCCTTCAGTGACGTTTCGTACTCTGGCACTTTGTTGCGAATGCTTCGGCAGTTAGTTACTAGTACTTTAATAGTCTGGCTTCCAGGGGAGGGGTGTATTTCTTTGGATATTACAATAATACCTCTGGGTCTTCTACAGCTGTCGTCATCTGGACTGGAGGGAGAGTAATCTAATCTAAAAAAATCTTTGTGTGCGCTCCACACTCGGATACCTGTATACCAGCGTCTGATGTCCAGTGCACACCTGACCGATTTAGGATATCGCAAACTGACTTCGAAGTCTCTGCTTCAATCATTCGAATCGACTCGGAACCAGGGAGCTACGATCAGTGCTGGCGACAATGCTGTTAATTGTGTGCTTCGTTGAAACTCCGTGAACGAGGCTGGTCTTCCATACTTTCTCTGCCAGTCGCTGGAATGATCAACGTATGACCTGGGAGCCTAGATAACAGGCATAGTTAGTTCCAACATACACCAGAGTCTAGAGTTACTTGCATCTTGTTCGCTCAATGACTGCCGGAATAACCTCTTCAGTATGTTGAATGAGGCTCCTCAGTCGTACACACACAATGCACATGGTGTTCCTTTCTGTCCCTGCTGCCATTTCGGTAAGAGGTAAAAAGAAAATGGTTCAAATGGCTCTGAGCACTATGGGACTTAACATCTGTGGTCATCAGTCCCCTAGAACTTAGAACTACTTAAACCTAAGTAACCTAAGAACATCACACACATCCATGCCCGAGGCAGGATTCGAACCTGGGACCGTAGCGGTCACGCGGTTCCAGAATGAAGCGCCTAGAACCGCACGGCCACACCGGCCGGCGGTAAGTGGTAACATCACTCGCCGGATGTTGACGACTATTAACAGATCCTACACTTTTACGTCCGCCTCCTCTTGACGAGGCTAAAGCAGCGTTCCCAATAAGTGAAGTAAGTCCCACTAGCTTAGTTTCACTTTCAGTGAAAGACAGCATCTCGGACCTTTTGGTTAGGGGGATCGGTATAAAATCCTGACTCCACCGTGGTCCCTCTTACCCTATATATGACGTTTAGGCCTCTCACTGACACGTCACTCGCAGTCAAGTGAATGAGTAGTGAGAGATCTATACTTCTTGCCAGTATCAACGGGGGGGTGTAGTACTTGCGGCACCTTTGGCACATCTGGAGTTCTCGCAACACACACACACACACACACACACATACGCACACACACACATTCACAGCAGCCGCCACTCGTTTGACAGCTGTCAGGGAGATTTGCAACTCCTTATGAACGTCAACTAACACATTCCGTGTTCGAGAACAGCATTCACAATGGAGCTGCATTGTGGATGGTGTATGCAATATTTTACAGGGAAGTGAGCAGATTTCTATAAGTCTGCTAATTAAGATTTAATTTTTTAAGCTGAAAATATTTCTAATTCCCTTAAGAACGAAAGCAGTCAGTACAGAATCGAGATTTCTATTAACGCAGAAATCTGTGATAGAAGTTACTAGTTTACTAACACTACAATCGCTAACAAACTCGGAAATATCGCTAATATGCTATAAATGTAGAGAAAACACAATCTTCTAAAAAGGGAAAACTACACTACTGGCCATTAAAATTGCTACACCAAGAAGAAATGCAGATGAAAAACGGGTGTTAATTGTACAAATATATTATACTAGGACTGACATGTGATTACATTTTCACGCAATTTGGGGGCATAGATTCCGAGAAATCAGTACATGGAACAACCACCTCTGGCCGTAATAACGGCCTTGATACGCCCGGGCATTGAGTCAAACAGAGCTTGGATGGCCTGTGCAGGTACAGCTGCCCATGCAGCTTCAACACGATACCACAGTTCATCAAGAGTAGTGCCTGGCGTATTGTGACGAGCTCGGCCACCATTGACCAGCCGTTTTCAGTTGGTGAGAGATCTGGAGATTGTGCTGGCCAGAGCAGCAGTCGAACATTTTCTGTATCCAGAAAGGCCCGTACAGGACCTGCAACATGCGGTCATGCATTATCCTGCTGAAATGTAGGGTTTCGCAGGGATCGAATGAAGGGTAGAGCCACCGGTCGTAAGACATCTGAAATGTTACGTCCATTGTTCAAAGTGCCGTTAATGCGAAAAAGAGGTGACCGAGACGTATAACCAATGGCACCCCATACCATCACGCCGGGTGATACGCCAGTATGGCGATGACGATTACACGCTTCCAATGTGCGTTCACCGCGATGTTACCAAACACGGATGCGACCATCATGATGTTGTAAACAGAGCCTGTACTCATCCGAGAAAATGACGTTTTTCCATTCGTGCACCCAGGTTCATCGTTGAGTACACCACCACAGGCGCTCCTGTCTGTGATGCAGCGTCAAGGGTCTCCGAGCTGATAGTCCATGCTGCTGCAAACGTCGTCAAACTGTTCGTGCAGATGGTTGTTGTCTTGCAAACGTCCCCATCTGTTGACTCAGGGACCGAAAAGTGGCTGTACGATTCGTTACAGCCATGCGGATAAGATGCCTGTAATCTCGACTGCTAGTGATACCAGGCCGTTGGGATCGAGCACGGCGTTCCGTATTACCCTCTTGAACCCACCGATTCCATTTTCTGCTAACAGTCATTGGATCTCGACCAACGCGAGCAGCAATGTCGCGACACAGTAAACCGCAATGGCGATAGGCTACAATCCGACCTTTATCAAAGTCGGAAACGTGATGGTACGCATTTCTCCTCCTTACACGAGGCATCACAACAACGTTTCACCATGCAACGACGGTTAACTGCTGTTTGTGTATGAGAAATCGGTTGGAAACTTTCATCATGTCAGCACGTTGGAGGTGTCGCCACCGGTGCCAGCCTTGTGTGAATGCTCTGAAAAGCTAATCATTTGCATATCACAGCATCTTCTTCCTGTCGGTTAACTTTCGCGTTTGTAGCACGTCATCTTCTTGGTGTATCAATTTTAATGGCCAGTAGTGTATATGTAACTGGTATTCATAATAATGGATGTCTGATGTCATGCCTGCTTGAAAAGAATTCCAAATATGGGAACAATACTCTAGAATTAGCCACACTGACGTCTTATATTTAATTTACTTTACAGGAGTACCAAACTTCCTCTGATCCCCTCCAAGAAATGAGTTTGCTAAATTAGTGCTGAACATCTTGAGTGCAGCACACAGTAGTGGGACGATTGCGTAAAACCAGTATTATGGTATGAGAATTGAAGGCAGGTTTCCTGTAAGGCGTAATGGAAAGTTTGATACATCCGTAAAGAAAATCAGATACAAGATGTCAGTGCGTCCTTTTCTATTACCCAAGTATTTGAAGTTCTTCTCACGTAGGCGTGAATCAGGGATCTAGTGAACATAGAGTCGCATTCCTAGGATCATAACAGGCCGAGGTAGCTTGTGGAAAAGAGTGTCTCAGATACTCGGAGGAGTTAAATGAGGATCCTTGCAAGTGAGAGGACTTGGTTCCCGCCAAACTCTTTCGGGTAAATTCAGTAACCATATATTCGAAGACCACTGTGCTACCATTATGTCGCCACAAACGTGTATCTTGCGTAGGAATCTTGTAGATAAGATACGAGAGATACGGGGCGTGCGGGGACGTACAGTCAGCCTTCCCCGCTCAGTACACGAATAGAATGCTAAAAAATATCTATAGTACTGATGCGATGTCACATACTCTGAAAAAATACTGTCAGCTTTTTATTGGTTATGTATACAAATTTAAACTCCGAATATATCGTAATATAATTCCTATTAAGGCTAAAGCATTGCAATACATTTAACATATCGAATTGTACAGTTACTATAAACACGACACTCCCACTTTTTTAAGTAAATTGAACTTTATTATTTTACATTTGTTGTTGTTTCTCTACAGCACAATTTAAATTACCCATTCTCTCTGCACTTATAATGTACATTTATTTTCCATGATTCATTATGTAAAATATTATTTATACGCATTAAAAATGACATATTAAAACCCAGACCCAAATACGGAGAAACACAATCCAGACAATTCCGAAAATGGCAAGAGTAGGAAATGCGAGAATTATCACACTAACAGATTAACAGCTCATGCATCCAAGTTGCTGACAAAAATAATGTACAGGACAATGGAAAGGAAAATTGAGCATCTGATAGATGACGATTAGTTCGGCTTCAGGAGAGGTAAAGGTAATAGAGAGGCAGATCTGATGTTGCAGTTGAAAATGGAAGAAAACCTGAAGAAAAATCAGGACATGTTCGTAGGGTTTGTCGACCGTGAAAAAGCGTTCGACGATGTAAGATGGTGTAAGGTGTTCGAAATTCTGAGACAAATAGAGGTAAGCTATAAGGAAAGATGAGTAATGTCGATATGTACAAGAACAGACAGGGAGGAATAAGAATGAAAGTCCATCACGAAGTGCACGGATCGGAAACGTTCTAAGACAGGGACGTAGTCTTCCAGTCCTGCTGTTCAATCTGTACGTCGAGGAAGCAATGATCGGAATAAAAGGAAGGTTAAAGAATGGGGTTAAATTCAAGGTGAAATGATAACAATGTTAAGTTCGCTTATGACATTGCTGTCCTCAGTGAAAGTGAAGAAGAATTACACGATGTGTTGAATGGAATGAACAGTCTAATGTGTACAGAATATGGATCGAGATTTAAACGAAGAACGACGAATGTAATGGGAAGCAGCAGAGATCAGAACAGCGAGAAACTTGACATCACAGTTGATGATCAAGAAGAAGTTGGTGTTGCGGAATTTAGCGAATAAGCCAGTGTTGGGTGGAGAAAGTAGAACATGATAAGCTGACTTGCACTTGCAAAAAGAGCATTCCTGTCTAAGAGAAGTCTACTAGAATCAATCATATGACCTAATTTAATGAAGAAATTTCTGCCAAAGTATGATTGGCGCACACCATTATGTGGTAGTGGGATATGGACTGTGGAAAGCCGGCCGGAGTGGCCGAGCGGTTAAAGGCGCTACAGTCTGGAACCGCACGACCGCTACGGTCGCAGGTTCGAATCCTGCCTCGGGCATGGATGTGTGTGATGTCCTTAGGTTAGTTAGGTTTAAGTAGTTCTAAGTTCTAGGGGACTTATGACCACAGCAGTTGAGTCCCATAGTGCTCAGAGCCATTTGAACCATTTTTTGGACTGTGGAAAAACCGGAACATAGGTGAATTGAAGTATTTGAGATATGGTGCTACAGAAAAATGTTGAAAATTAAGTGGACTGATAAGGAAAGAAAAGCGGACGTTCTCCGCAGAACACACCAGGAAAGAAACATATTGAAACCTCTTATAAGAAGACGGAAAATAATGACAGACATCCATTAAGACATCAGGGAATAACTTCCATGGTACAATAAGGAACTGCAGAGTGTAAATACTGTAGAGGAACACAGAGGTTGGGAAACATATAGCAAATAATTGAGGATGTAACTTGTAAATGCTACTCTGAGGTTGTCACAGGAGAGGAAGTCTGGGCGAGCCGCAAAACCAGTCAAAAGACAGATGATTAAAACAGGAATAACGGTATACCGAAGAAAAGAGAAGAAAATCGAGTATGTGGTAAATGAGGAACAGTTTGACTTTTTGAAAGGAGGCAGTTCTGACGTTCCGCTTGATAATGGAAGCAAGACATTAGAAAGGTCAAAACACGTTACTAGCGATCTTGACATAGAAGAAGCGTTCGATACCATAAAACAGTGCAAGACAAAAGAGCAGTACAAGCGAGAAAACAAAAATGGACAACAGAGAGCGAAATGCTCGAATGATAAGAGATTTGACACAGTGATATAGCCTCTCGCCTCTAATATCCCACCTCTATAGCTAAGCAACTGTAATAGAAACAAAAGACAGATCCAGAAGAGGGATTGAAATTCGGGGTAAAATTAATCCAATTATGAGATTCGCTGACGACACTGGTAGACTCTTTGATGAGACTAAACCGAAGAAATAAAAAAATAATGAGGTGCAGCATAAATGAGATCTCCCATAAACGTAAAAGCTGGAGACCATGAAGAAGACAATGTGAAGGAAAAGAAGACAACGTGAAGGTGTTCTGCTTTTTTAGGAATAAAGTTACATGAAGGATAGAGCAAGGAGTGTATAAAAAGCAGCCTAGCACAAGAAAAGGAGGTATACTTGTCTTAAAGATGGCGGCTGGTATGAATAACTTGCATTAATTTGAAGAAGAAAATTCAGAGTTCGTACCTTCCATGAACCATGGACCGTGCCGTTGGTGGGGAGGCTTGCGTGCATCAGCGATACAGATAGCCGTATCGTAGGTGCAACCACAACGGAGGGGTATCCTTCGAGAGACCAGACAAACGTGTGGTTCCTGAAGAGGGGCAGCACCCTTTCCAGCAGTTGCAGGGGCAACAGTCTGGACGATTGACTGATATGGCCTTGTAACACTAACCAAAACAGCCTATCTGTGCTGGTACTGCGAAAGACTGAAAGAGAGGGGAAACTACAGCCGTAATTTTTCCCGAGGGCATGCAACTTTATTGTATGGTTAAACGATGATGGCGTCCTCTTGGGTAAAACATTCCGGAGGTAAAATAGTCCCCCATTCGGATCTCCGGGCGGGGACTACTTAGGAGGACATCGTTATCAGGAGAAAGAAAACTGGCGTTATACGGTTTGGAGTGTGGAATGTCAGATCCCTTTATCTGGCCGGTAGGTTAGAAAATTTAAAAAGGGAAGTGGATAGGTTAAAGCTAGAAATAGTGGGAATTGGTGAAGTTCGGTGGCAGGAAGAACAAGACTTCTGGTCAGGTGAATACAGGGTTATAAATACAAAATAAAATAGGGGTAACACAGGAGTAGGTATAATAATGAATAAAAAATAGGAGTGCGGGTAAGCTACTACAAATAGCATAGTTAACGCATTATTGTGGCCAAGATAGACACGAAGCCCATGCCTACCACAGTAGTACAAGTTTATATGCCAACTAGCTCCACACATGACGAAGAGATTGATGAAACGTATGATGAGATAAAAGAAATTATTCAGGTAGTGAAGGGAGACGAACATTTAATAGTCATGGGTGACAGGAATTCGATAGTAGCAAAAGGAAGAGAAAGAAACGTAGTAGGTGAATATGGAATGGGGGTGAGAAATGAAAGAGGAAGCCGCCTGGTAGAATTTTGCACAGAGCATAACTTAATCGTAGCTAACACTTGGTTCAAGAATCATAAAACAAGGTTGTATACATGGAAGAGGCCTGGAGATAGTCGAAGGTTTCAGATAGATTATATAATGGTAAGACAGAGGTTTAGGAAACAGGTTTAAATTGTAAGACATTTCCAGGGGCAGATGTGGACTCTGACCACAGTCTATTGCTTATGAACTGTAGATTAAAACTGAAGAAACTGCAAAAAGGTGGGACTTTAAGGAGATGGGGTCTGGAAAAACTGAAAGAACCAGAGGTTGTACAGCGTTTCAGGGAGAGCATTAGAGCACGATTGAGAGGAATGGGGGAAAGAAATACAGTAGAAGAAGAATGGGTAGCTTTGAGGGATGAAATAGTGAAGGCAGCAGAGGAATAAGTATGTAAAAAGACGAGGGCTATTAGAAATCCCTGGGTAACGAGAAAATATAAAAACGCAGTAAACGAAGCAGGCAAATGGGAATAAAAATGTCTCAAAAATGAGATCGACAGGAAGTGCAAAATGGCCAAGCAGGGATGGATAGAGGATAAATGTAAGGATGTAGAGGCATATCTCACTAGGGGTAAAATAGACACTGCGTACAGGAAAATTTAAGAGACTTTTGGAGAAAAGAGAACCATTTGTATGAATATCACGAGCTCAGATGGAAACCCAGTCCTAAGCACAGAAGGGAAAGCAGAAAGGTGGCAGGAGTATATAGAGGGTCTGTACAAGGGTGATGTACTTGAGGACAATATTATGGAAATGGAAGAGGATGTAGATGAAGATGAAATGGGAAATATGATACTTCGTGAAGAGTTTGAGAGAGCACTGAAAGACCTAAGCCGAAACAAGGCCCCTGGAGTAGACAACATTCCATTAGAACTACTGATAGCCTTGGGAGAGCCAGCGCTAAGAAAACTCTACCATCTGGTGAGCAAGATATATGAGACAGGCGAAATACCCTCAGACTTCAAGAAGAATACAGTAATTCCAATCCCAAAGAAAGCAGGTTTTGACAGATGTGAAAATTACGGAACTGTCAGCTTAATAAGCCACAGCTGCAAAATACTAACACGAATTCTTTGCAGACGAATGGAGGAATTGGTGGAAGATCAGTTCGTATTCCGTAGAAATGTTGGAACACGTGAGGCAATACTGACTGTACGACTTATCTTAGAAAATACATTAAGGAAAGGCAAACCTACGTATCTAGCGTTTGGCAATGTTGACTGGAATACTCTCTCTCAAATTCTGAAGGTGATAGGGGTAAAATACAGAGAGCGAAGGGCTATTTACAATTTGTACAGAAACCAGATGGCAGTTATGAGTCGAGGGGCATGAAAGGGAAGCAGTGGTTGGGAAGGGAGTGAGGCAGGATTGTAGCCTCTCCCCGATGTTATTCAATCTGTATATTGAGCAAGCAGTGAAGGAAACAAAAGAAAAATTCGGTGTAGGTATTAAAATCCATGGAGAAGAAATAAAAACTTTGAGGTTCGCCGATGACATTGTAATTGTCAGAGACAGCAAAGGACCTGGAAGAGAAGCTGAACTCAATGGACAGTGTCTTGAAAGGAGGATATAAGATGAACATCAAAAAAAGCAAAACGGGGGTAATGGAATTTAGTCGAATCAAATCGGGTGATGATGAGTGTATTAGATTAGGAAATGAGACGCTTAAAGTAGTAAATGAGTTTTGCTATTTGGGGAGCAAATTAACTGATGATGGTCGAAGTAGAGAGGATATAAAATGTAGATTGTCAATGGCAACGAAAGCGTTTCTGAAGAAGAGAAATTTGATAACATCGTGTACAGATTTAAGTGTCAGGAAGCCGTTTCTGAAAGAATTTGTATGGTGTGTGGCCATGTTTAGAAGTGAAACATGGACGATAAATAGTTTGGACAAGAAGAGAATAGAAAGTTTCGAAATGTGGTGTTACAAAAGAATGCTGAAGATTAGATGGCTAGATCACATAACTAATGAGATGGTATTGAATAGAATTATGGAGAATAGAAATTTGTTGCACACCTTGACTAGAAGAAGGGATCGGTTGGTAGGACATGTTCTGAGGCATCAAGGGATCACCAATTTAGTATTGGAGGGCAGCGTGGAAGGTAAAAATCGTAGAGGGAGACCAAGAGATGAGTATACTGAGCAGATTCAGAAGGATGTTGGTTGCAGTAGGTACTGGGAGATGAAGAAACTTGCCACAGGATAGAGTAGCATGGAAAGCTGCATCAAACCAGTCCCTGGACTGAAGACCACGACAACAACAGCAACCTTTGGAGTACAGCATTCTGTGGAAGTGAGTCATGGAATGTGAGAGAAACTGAAAAAGTATGAAAGCTTTCGAGTTGTGATGGTGTACAAGGATGTTGAAAATTAGAAGGACTTCTAAGAGTTGAGAAACTTCTTCAAAGAAGCTCCGAAGAGAGGAAAATGAGGAAAATAGGGATAATCGGAGTTGCCCAGTTGATAGGACGCGTGTTACATCAAGGAAGAACAGCTGTGGTACTACAAGATGCTGTAGAGGAAAAAAAAACTATAGGGCACAACAGAGGGGACAACATCCGCTAAATAATTTAGGACGTAGGGTGCAAGTGTTACTCTAAGATGAACACATTGCCAAAAGAGAAGAACTCATGGCTGGCCCCATCAAAACAGTCAGAAGAAAACTGATCCCGAAATGAGCCTATACGCTTTTATGAAGTCAATTAAACAAATGACCAAAATTTTAAAATGAGCTATTGTTCTGTGTTCTTTTCTCAGTCACTTCTTATAGCTGTTGTCCGCAGCTCATCCTCTATTCTAGATATTTTCTCATAGAAATGATGCTTCACAATCCCACAATGCTTGTTTCTGTCCTCCCTCTCTTATAATTTGTGAAAAACGCACTAACCGTGTGCCGACAAAGGAGGCAATATTAAAACACCAGTCGCCGGTTAAACCTTCTCCTCGTTTTGTGAAGTACAGCAATTCATTTAGTTTGAAGGTGATGGGACCTTTCAAAGGGAGATGACAACTTAGAAACAGATCACGCCTGGTAAAATAATGAAACTGTGTGTCTCTGCCCGTGACATGTCTGTAATTACCTACCACACAAAATTAAGAACAGGTCTTAACAAGGATCTACTGCAACAAAATATGATGCCCATTGACTTAGTTTATTAATTTTCAAAGAATACAACAGACATGTGTCCTTCTCATATACACTGGTGTAAGTCACATAACAAAATCTGTTTATTCCAGGGAAACCACGTTCTGTTGATGTCGGTTGAGTACGAATCCTATTATAAATGTATTTCAGATCACGTAAAAATAGTTCCACTCGCCAGTGTCCACGCTAACAAGTGATATTACTGCGAAGAAATGGATACCAACTTAACATCGTAACGTGTAACGCGTAAGGTAAGAAATCCATTTGTACTAATATTTTTATTTGGCTGTAAATGATAACACTATAGGTGAAACTAGGTAACTGTAGTCGCTTTAGCGAGTGTTACTTTATCATACGACTTTCTCACTGGTTGATGGTAACATAATTTCATGTTGTGACTGTATCTTTGAAATACTCTGCACATTTTTCCACTATGTATTCCTTGTCTCTTATCATTTTCCCATTTTCACAGGAACATGCAATTATTTTTGAGTGGAATATATTCTTTATTTTGCCCACAGCACGATAGAACATTTTAATTTCACTCTGTTCCTGTAACCCTTCTAGTTCTTTAAATTCCACTCTCTTTTCTTTCTGTCACACAATCTGTTAGCTCTTCTCCCTAATTCTCTATAATATTCCACATTATGTCTGGTTTCTCTCTGTAGCACTTTCGTCCTTGCTCTGTTTTTCTTCTCTATCTCAATGTATCTCTAAGATTAACGTGGCACATAGTTTACTGTCAACACCTGAATGTTTTTGTTCATGGGAAGTGGGTATACAGTCCCACTATAACTACATTTAATTCAACTGAAAATTGATTAACAACGATACATAATGATATTAATATTTACAGAGAGAAAATATTATTGACTTAATACTTCGTACTTACTATGAATCATTATGTCATAAATATTATGACTTAAGTGCAAGAACTCTAACCCAACCTTAGGACAGCGTACCTACGACGGCTAATCTGAAAGAAAGGTCCGATGGGGCACGAAATGGAAATGACAGTGAAAATCTAATTAAGCTTTCACTGATGTATTGGACAGTGTCTCTAGTAGTCCCACCGATCACGTCACGTCTATCTTTTCAATTCTGAAGGTACAGAGGGCATATAAAGCGTAGAAAATAGCATGTCCCGCCAAGCAAGTGGGCCTTGTGAGAGATTTCGCCTGATGTCATGCAGCCCACAGAACATAACTGCCATGCGTTCCTTTCCTCATCACAATTCTTGGCCGCTCTTTGAATGGGCAGGGAGGACGCTGCTGCAGCGTCTTGGATGGGAACTGTTTGATCACCAACAGTACAGCCCATAATTGGCTATCCCCAGAATTTCAACTCTGCTCACATGAAGCTCTGGATATGAAGACAGCATTTTGGCACAGACAACGAGCTGTAGACCTGCGTAACAAATCAGCTGAAAGTGCAGGCGGCTACTTTGTACGACGAGAGTATTGGAAAGTTGGTACAACGCTACACCAAATCTCTAAGTCGAAGCAGCGACTATGTAGATAAGCAGCTCGATGGTATATCTAACTGTTGCAAAGAACACATTTATGTTTTTCACAGTGGTTTCCATTTCGTGACCGATCGGACCCTACTTCAGAATAGCTCTAATATAACGTGTAGTTTAAGAGAAATATTGTTATGTTGTACATGTATGAGGTTTGTAGTTTTGGGAAAAAAATGTACTGTATGCACAGATACATCTGAAAATGGGACGTGAGGTCTCGAAATCGGTCATAGAATACAAAAGGTATAAAACAGTACAAATGGCTCTGAGTACTATGGGACTTAACATCTGAGGTCATCAGCCCCCTAGAACTTAGAACTACTTAAACCTAACTAACCTAAGGAAATCACCCACATCCAGGCCCGAGGCAGGATTCGAATCTGCGACCGTAGCAGTCGTGCGGTTCCGGACTGAAGAGCCTAGAACCGCGCAGCCTTAGCGGCCGGCACAAAAGGTATAAAATCATCTTTGCAGCCTGCGGCTACTTTAGTTAATCTTCATATGTCGTCCAATGACGTATCCCACGGCATAACTGATCAGTCCTCCCGATGACACGAGAGACGACAAACATCAAAATTAACAGAAGCTAAGGCCCTCCGCCAGCCGGTTAGCGCATGCTAAGCAGAAGAGTGCAAGTGTTACAGACACCGTGCTCTTACACCGGACGAGAGCGAACGTTTCGAGTAGCGCGACCTGGGTGCTGTGTCGGTCACCTCCTCGGGCTTCAAACGGGGTGCACGACCGCCGCTGCCGTAGGAATAGACGCGGCGCGTCGGCTGCGGCGAGGTGCGGTGTCGGGTTGCCGCTAGTGGGGACCGCCTAGCAGTGCCGCGCTGCGCCGCGCAGGCTCAGAGACAATAATTAGCGGCGGCGCGCGCGGAATGCGCAATTAACGTCGGCTGCGCCCTCTGCAATATGACGGCCGGCTGGCGCCACTTTGTCATGCGAAGCCCGAGGCCGGCCCACGGCAGGCCCGGCGTCAGCGCGCCGTAGTTGGCGACTGGTGGCGGCTGCCGACTCCACCACGCCGTCTCCGGTTACTCTAATAGCCCGCGGGGAGGCCGCAATTCTCTGGCGACGTGCCGCTTTCTTGCGTCTGCACCGGATCGCAGTGAGACACTCAGGCGGCTGGCCGACATGAGTTTCATATGTCCTCCACATCTTCGCGGGAAAATACACCGGTCTTTGTGAAGATTGCAACACCGGAGAAAGTGCTGGGTGTTTCATGGCTGACGTGACCATTTCAGTTGATTCTATATTCCATGGGTCTGAAGGAGCGCGACCAGCGTCATAGGAGACGACATCCTTCACGGTACCCCAGCCAAAGCGCCAGCTAGACAACTGCTGTTTCTGTTTTTTTGGGTGGGGGGGGGGGGATTTGGGGTGTGAGGGAGGATCAGACAAACTCCGGTCCAGTGCAACAGATGCATCACTGTGTCTGAAATGCCGCGCGAACTGGAAACGTGTCCTAAAGCTAAAGTAAGCGGAAAAGTACGATTCTTGTTAGCAATACAACTCACATAATTTTCGAGAAATTCTCGCAGCATATGGACCAAACTGCAGTGCAGCCGATATGAAATGTTGGCAAGAATTTGACCACTGGTGATGGTAATAGCAATGTCAAGTCCTAGCACCATGAGACAAGCTGAAACAACATCATGGGGCAACAGATTTTCCAAAGTTAAAGACGTTTATGCAGCACTTCTCGAAAAGACTGGATTTCTACCGTCGAGAAATTGATCGATTGCTATAGCGTTCCGACTGTTGTTTACAAAGACCTGGCGACTATGTCGCAAAGTAGCGTCATATATCTGTGTCAACGTGATGTGTAGGGCATAGATTCCGCAAGAATTAATTGACCTGCCCTAATAAAGTGTAAGTTACTTTCTGAAGCCCTTTCGAATTTGTAGGATGTGTTCCAATTTACAGAATTCAAACAATCCCATAGGTTATGGCTGAACCATGCATTCGCAATTTCCTTTCCCCCAGAAGTGCTACACTTGTGAGGTATACAGGAAACGTCTGTGCTTCTTTGAAGGTGAGAGAGGCGTTGTCGGAAGTACAGCTGTGAAGGCGGGTCGTGACTCGTGCTCGGATAACTCACTCGGTCGATTACTTCGCCGCAAAAGGCAAAAGTCCGAGATTCGCATCCGCCTTCGAAACAAAGATTTTCTCTGCTAGGAAGTTTCAGTCAAAAATTTATCAAAAAATTCCGTTTTCCAACTTCGCTGTATTGGGATCACAATCACTTATTTCATACGACCAGCTAATGTCGGCGATGTGCTTACTCAAACCCCGTAATTTTACCGTATCGTGGACACCAGCAGTTACAAACACAAATTACAAACATGCACATTGTAACTCTCCATAATTACAAGGTTATGAGGAAGCGCTTGCACACAGTACATTTCCGAAATTAGCTGATCGCTTCGAATAAATGTCTGTGGTAGTACTACAGTTAATACACTCAAGATGCAAAATGGTGTTGCCTTCGACTTCAGTATTTTACCTCTAGCTCCACGTAAGTAATTCTCTCATGTCTTAACACAAGTCCTCACATCCTGTCCCTCTTCATGAAAAGTGTTTTTCACATGTTCCTTTCCTTTGCAACTCTGCGGAGATCCTCCTCATTGTTATTGTATCAGCCCACTTAACTTTCAACGTTCCTCTATAGCACCAAATGTCAAACACTTCGAGTTTTATTTTGTGTTCCAGGAGTGCAGGATTCACTACCATCCAATGCTATTCTACACATGTACATTCTCAGAAATATAGTCCTCGAACTAACACCAATCTTTGATACCAATACAATTCTTTTTGGAAGGAACGCCCTTTCTCCCTCTCATAGTTTTTTTACTGCTCTCCTTGCTTCGTTTTTAATGTGTCATTTTGCTTCGAAGGTAGCGGAAACCCTCCACTGTATCTGCTCATCGGTCACAAATTTTGGTGTTACGGTATTTACTAATCTCATTACTGTTACTACTCTTTACTTTCGCTTTTCTTCGGTTAACCGACATCCGTATTATGTACTCATTAGATTGTTCGTTTAACTGAATCACCTACTGTGATATTCATTACAGCAGACTCTTCAGATTTAAAGAACTTCAGACACGCCTCTTCATTCCTCAGTAGTGCAGTTTCATACTTCCTTTCGCATCGATTTTTATGGGCGTTTCTCTTAAACTTTAACCTAATAATCTTCATTACTAAATAGTGAACTGAATCTCTGGTTCTGGGGATACCGTAAACTCCACTATATGGTTTCTGAATTATGTAACCTACCTGGAATCTTCCCTGGCTACAGGCCGTTTCCAGGTGAAGCTCTTTCCCTTATTATTTTTGAACTGCGAATTCGTTATTGTTAGCTGAATTAATTGCAGAACTGAGGTAGTTAATTTTCACTCAAATTCCTACTACCGTGCACGTATTCTTTCGTACTTCTGTCTTCTGTTCCTTCGATTCTGACGAAAATAATTCTATGGGTGAACTGATCACAATAACTCAGTCTTCCGCTCCTACTCATTACTAATTTTACCCCTCTTGCACCTTTTTCTGCTGCTGTTGATATTGCTTTATACACACCTCGCTATAAATCTTTACCCTCTTTGCATTTGCTTCGCTTGCCACCATTTTATCTAGACTGCACCTTTGCATTTCTCTTTTCAGACTTTCTAGCTTCTCTACACACTTCTGACTTTCAACACTCCGATTCGGAGAAAATTATCTTTCGTTGGGTATTCATTCTTTTACTCATGATCAGCCCCCCCCCCTCCCTCCTCAACGGTCCTGAGCAACCTCCTGAAATTATAAGCACAAGAATCGCAGCATCTCATAGTTAAATGAAGCGCCAACCTGTCAATAAGCAGTCACAGAAAGTCATCCCCTGATCAAACTGGTGTGCCGGTGACAACGAAAAGAATTTCTTTTTTCTTGAGTCATCAGTCTTCTGACTGGTTTGATGCGGCCCGCCACGAATTCCTCTCCTGTGCCAACCTCTTTATCTGAGAGTAGGACTTGCAAACTACGTCCTCAATTAATTAACGGATGTATTCAAATCTCTGTCTTCCTCTACAGTTTTTGCCCTCTACAGCTCCCTCTAGTACCATGAAAGTCATTCCCTCATGTCTCCACAGGCATCCTATCATCCTGTCCACATCTTCCAACCCACCCTGATTCTGAACAGAACCTACTCTTTCCTTACATTATCAGCCCACTCAATTTTCAATATTCGTCTGTAGCATCACATCTCAAATGCTTCGATTCTCTTCTGTTCCGGTTTCCCCACAGTCCATGTTCCACTACCTTATAATGCTGTGCTCCACATTCTCAGAAATTTCTTTCTCAAATTAAGGCCTTTGTTTGATACTAGTAGACTTCTCTCCGCCAGGAACGCCCTTTTTGCCATTGCTTTTGATGTCCTCCTTGCTCCGCCCGTCATTGGCTATTTTTCTGCCTAGATAGCAGAATTCCTTAACTTCATCTACTTCGTCCCCATCAATCCTGATGTTAATTTTTTCACTGTTTTCATTTCTGCTACGTGGCATTACTTTCATCTTCCTTCGATTTACCCTCAATCCATATTCTGTACTCATTAGAGTGTTCATTCCATTCAGCTCAGCATGTAAATCTTCCTCCCTTTTACTCAGGGTAGCAATGTTATCGGAGAATCGTATCACTGATATCCTTTCACCTTGAATTTTAATTCCACTCCTAAAGCTTCCTTACTTCTTCGATGCACAGATTGAACAGAAGGGGCAAAAGACGACATCCCTGTCTCACAAACTTTTTAATCCGAGCTCTTCCTACTTGGTCGTCCTCTCTTATTATTCACTCTTAGCTCTTGTACATTTGTATATTACCCGTCTTTCCCTATAGCGTACCCCGATTTTCCTGAGAATTTCGAACATATTGCACCATTTTTCACTGTAGAAATCTTTTTTCAAGTCGACAAATCCTATGAACGTGTCTTGATTTTTCTTTATTCTTGCTTCCATTATTAACTGCAACGTCAGAATTGCCTCTCTCGTGCCTTTACCTTTCTTAAAGCCAAACTGATCGTCACCTAGCACATCAATTGTCTTTTCCATTCTTCTGTATATTGTTCTTGTAAGCAACCGTGCGCAGCTCGTGGTCTCGCGGTAGCGTTCTCGCTTCCCGAGCACGGGGTCCCGGGTTCGATTCCCGGCGGGGTCAGGGGTTTTCTCTGCCTCGTGATGACTGGGTGTTGTGTGATGTCCTTAGGTTAGTTAGGTTTAAGTAGTTCTAAGTTCTAGTGGACTGATGACCATAGATGTTAAGTCCCATAGTGCTCAGAGCCATTTGAACCCTTTTTTGTAAGCAACTTGGATGCGTTAGCTGATAAGCTGTTTGTGCGATAATCCTTACAACTGTCAGCTCTCGCGGTCTTCAAAATTCTGTGGATGAAATTTTTCCGAAAGTCAGACCCTATTTTGCCAGAATCATACATTCTACACGCCAACATGAATATTCATTTTGTTGCCACCTCATCCAACTATTTTAGAACTTCTGATGGAATGTTACCTATCCCTTCTGCCTCATTTGATCTTAAGTACTCCAAAGCTGTTTTAAATTCTAATTATAATACGGGAACCTCTATCTCTTCTAGATCTGTTCCTTTTTCTTCTTCAATCACATCAGACAGGTCTTCCCCCTCATAGAGGCTTTTAATGTATTCTTTGCACCTATCCGCTCTCTCCTCTGCATTTAACAGAGGAATTACCATTGCACGCTTAATATTACCACCCTTGCTTTTAATTTCATTGAAGATTGTTTCGGATTTCCTGTATGCTGAATCTGTACTTCCGACAATCATTTCTTTTTCCATTTCTTCACAATTTTCATTAGTCATTTCGTCTTAGCTTACCTGCACTTCCTATTTCTTTCATTTCTCAGCGACTAGCATCTCTGTATTCCCGACTTTCCCGGAACGTTTTTGTACTTCCTCCTTTCATCAATCAACTGAAGTAGTTCTTCTGTTACCCATGGTTACTATGATTTCTTCGCCGTTTCCCAACTTCTGTGATAGCCCTTTTTAGAGATGTCCATTCATCTGGACTACCTACCGAGCTATTCCTTATTGATGTATCTACAGCCTCACAGAACTTCAAGCGTATCTCGTCATTCCTTACAAGGGAACCTCCCCATCGCACCCCCCTCAGATTTCGTTATAAGTTGGCACAGGGATAGGCCTTGAAAAACTGAACACAGATCAATCGAGAAAACAGGAAGAAGTTGTGTGGAACTATGAAAAAATAAGCAAAATATACAAACTGAGTAGTCCATGCGCAAGGTAGGCAACATCAAGGAGACTGTTGGCTTACGAGCGCCGTGGTCCCGTGGGTAGCATGAGCAGCTGTGGAACGACAAGTCCTTGGTTCAAATCTTCTCTCGGGTGAAAATTTTAATTTTTTATTTTCAGATAATTATCGAAGTTCAGGCACTCACACATAATCAACTTCGCTCTCCAAAATTCCAGGACATGTTCAGATTTGCTTGGACATATACAGAATTTGACGGTCTACGCACGGAAACATTTGAAAACGTAAAAAACATATGTTTTGACAGAGCACAGGGAAAACTGTGCGACTCTGAAGCTGTTGCATTCATTTGATGCAGTTTATGTGACAAACTCTTATGTTTTCATCACTTTTTTGGAGTGATTATCACATCCACAAGAAAACCTAAATCGGGCAAGGTAGAAGAATCTTTTTACCCATTCGCCAAGTGTGCAAGTTAGGTGGGTCAACAACATATTCCTGTCATGTGACGCACATGCCGTCACCAGTGTCGTAAAGAATATATCAGACGTGATTTCCTGTGGAGGAATCGGTTGACCTATGACCTTGCGATCAGATGTTTTCGGTTCCTATTTAAGAGGCACGTCCTTTCGTCTACTAAACTTATTACAGTGAACAGAGACGTCAATGAATGACCGGACAGATCGTAACTTTGCGAAAATAAAGAAAGTAAAATTTTTACTCGAGAGAGGACTCGAACCAAGGACCTTCCGTTCCGCAATCGCTCACTCTAACCACGAGACCACGGCGCTCATCAGCTAACATACTCCTTTATGTTGCCTATCTTGCACATGGACTACTCAGTTTGTATATTTTGCTTATTTTTTCATAGTTCCACACAACTTCTTCCTGTTTTCTCGATTGATCTGTGTTCAGTTTTTCAAGGCCTATCCACTGTGTCAATTTATAACTAAATCTGAGGGGGGTGCGATGGGGAGGTTCCCTTGTTAGTACTTCCGTATCCCACTTCTTTGCGTACTGATTCTTCCTGACTACTGTCTTAAACTTCAGCCTACTCTTCGTCACTACTGCATTATTATGTGAGTCTGTATCTGCTCCTGGGTATGCCTTGCAATCCAGTATATGATTTCGAAATCTCTGTCTGACCATGATGTGATATAACGGAAATCATCCCGTATCACCCAACCTCTTCCAAGTATACCTCAACCTCTCGTGTTTCTTGAACAGATTATTCGCTATTACTAGCTGAAAATTGTTACAGAACTCAATTATTATTTTTCCTCTCTCATTTCTTGTCCCAAGGCCATATAGTCCTGTGACCTTTTCTTCTACTCCTTCCCCTACCACTGAATGTTAGTCCCCCATGACTATTAGGTTCTCATTTCCCTTAACGTACTGTGTTACCCTTTCATTACCCTCATATACTTTGTCTATCTCTTCATCTTCAGCTTGCGACGTCGAAATATATACCTGAATTTTCGTTGTCGGTGATGGTTCGATGTCGATTCCCACAAGAACAACTCTATCACAGAACTGTTCACAGTAACACACTCTCTGCCATAGCTTCCTGTCCATAGAGAATCCTACTCCAGTTATACCACTTTCTGTTGCTGTTGATTTTACCGTATCCTCTCCTGCCCAGAAATCCCTGTCTTCTTTCCATTGCACTTCAGTGACGGGTACTATATCTAGACTGAGCCTTTGCATCTATCTTTTCAGATTTTATGGTTTCCCTATCACGTTCAAGCTCTTGACATTCCACGCACCGACTCGTAGAACGTTATCCTTTCTTTGATTATTCAGTTTTTTCTCATGGTAACCTCCACCTAGGCAGTCCCCTCCCGGAGATCCGAATGGGCGAATGGGGGACTGGCCCCGAATCTTTTGCCAATTGAGAGATCATAAAGACACTTTTTCAGTTACTGGCCACATGTCGTGTGGATACACGTTAAGTGCCTTTAATGCAGGTTTCCATTGCCTTTTACATCCTGACGCCGTTGATCATTGCTGATTCTTCCGCCTTTACGGCAGTTTCCCACTCCTAGGACAAATGAGTGTCATGTACCTCTGTACACCCCTCCGCCCTCTTGCCCTCTTGACATGGCCGTTGGCAGAATAAGGGTGACTTCTTATGCCGGACGTCTTCGGGCGCCAATGGTGATTATTAATAAAAATTCAAGCAGTGGCGGAATTCGAATCCACGACAGAGGACTGATAAGTTTTAGGATTTTAAGGAGGGCACAAGGGCTGCTGGAGTGGAATGCTGAACCCGTTTGAGGATACAAAATTTATTTTCACCACTTAAATTAGGACAGCACTGGTGACAACACAATGATTAATCAGAATTGTATAAAAGCAATGAGAATAATTCAATACATTTTAAATGGAAAACAGCATTATGGCTCCAACTTTTAATTAATAAAAAGTTACTTTTGACAAGTATAACTTTAACATAACTGCAGATCTGAGCTCATTAGTTGTGAACATGAGAAATAAAAATTTGTAAATGGTATTAAGCTTCAAAAATACTCAAATAGCAAGATCTCATAAACACGTGATTAAACTATAACGGAAAACATTCGGCAATTTGATGTTATGATAGCACGAATGATCTACACTGCAATCAGCACATTCTCGACGTTTGGCGTTCACATCGGCCGCGCGTCTGGGTTCAAAATGGTTCAAATGGCTCTGAGCACTACGGGACTTAACATCTGAGGTCATCAGTCCCCTAGAACTTAGAACTACTTAAACCTAATTAACTTAAGGACGTTACACACATCCATGCCGCTGGCAGGACTCGAACCTGCGACCGTAGCGGTCGCGCGGTTCCGAACTGAACCGCCTAGAACCGCTCGGCCACAAAGGCCGGCCTCGTCTGAGTTCCGTGCTCAAGAGGTCAAGTGACAATAACAGGTAGGACGGCCTGCGCACACCAATAACGGCTTCTAGAACACACAAACCCAGTATTAACACATAGTTCACAAAAATACTTAAACCAAAAGTGGGTAGCGCCA
Organism: Schistocerca nitens; assembly: GCF_023898315.1. Classification (NCBI taxonomy): domain Eukaryota; kingdom Metazoa; phylum Arthropoda; class Insecta; order Orthoptera; family Acrididae; genus Schistocerca; species Schistocerca nitens. The sequence continues at coordinate 778,309,946 of NC_064614.1, forward strand.
AATACAGGAAGAGATGTTAAACGTTATAGTGTTACAGCCGCAGTTACGTATTAAAGCAATAGTTCACTATAGAATCCCCAGTGACGTAAAACTTCACTTGATAAATTTGTGAAGCACAACTAGCTGAAGGTGATAGTGGACCAGACAATGTTCCCACAACCTTACATACTAAAGCACCGCTTGACGGCAAAAAATTGGTACTGTGATAGTGGACAACAAGAAGTATATACAATTCCAATTTCAACTGACGGCTGAAGTTTTATATAGAGAATAAATTTTGATTCATTAAATTAACCACATTAACAATAACAAATATAAAAACGAATACCTGAATATCGGTCACACTTGTGATGCAACGGAACCAGGGCACATCGCAGTTAGATGGACTTCCTATACGAAGTATCCCGGACCCACGTCCAAGTGATTTAAAGAATAACTAGCGAAAATCAAAGTCGTTACACGGAGCAATGACATCCAAAGGCCGGCCGGAGTGGCTGATCGGTTCTAGGCGCTACAGTCTGGAACCGTGTGACCGCTACGGTCGCAGGTTCGAATCCTGCCTCGGGTATGGATGTGTGTGATGTTCTTAGGTTGGTTAGGTTTAAGTAGTTCTAGGTTCTAGGGGACTGATGACCTCAGATGTTAAGTCCCATAGTGCTCAGAGCCATTTGAACCATTTTTTGACACCCAAAGGTTGCACCAAAAAATGGCTCAGGATTTAAAGTTAGTCCAGGAGCTCGCCGTTAACATGCAAACAAGGGTAAACTTCCGCGCTCTCCTCGTGATTCCAGATAGACACGACTCTTAAACAGAGCCTATGTTGACCGGTGACTGCTTCCGCACTCCAGTTCCGCTCGCCGCCAGACCCAGGCACCGGAAAGTCAACACCACACGTCCCCGCAGTACTCCAAGAATCGACTGACTACTCGCTATGCTCCGTACGCTGCCTTCTCTCCGCCACTGCCGCCAAACGGGTCTCCTCACTGCCCCGACAAAGTCTCCTTACCTCGTGAGCCGCGGAGGTCCTAAATAGAGGACGCTAGCCAACCAGGACGCCGCAAAGTGCTAAACTTTTACATAGAAACTATCCTGCCAAGAGCGTCGGAGGAAGTCACTGCTCCTGGACGTTTTGATTACTAATAAAGACGGTACCCCTAGACCATGGTAGCATGAAAAGGATACAAACCATGTTAGGCACAGAGAGCGCCAGTTCTTTTTCAGTGACCAAACAGCTCTACAATCCAAAATATTTCATGTGCTCATTAGACGACTGTGATCTATTAAATGGCGGATGGACACATAAATCATCTAAAGTTTGCTTAAGTGCACGTTGACAAGAAATATGTTCAGTTTGAAATGAAACAGGAACAGAATTTTGTTGAAAATATTAGTGAACTAAAGTCATGTTCAGAACCTTTTCCGAAATAGGAAGAGAATTTATATTATAGTTCCATTACAATCCTATTCATGATTCTGAGGAAAGACATACAGAGTTCTGTGTGCGTTTTCATTAATGTTGGGAACTGAATTATATAGTACAGAGCTGTGCTACTAATTTTATTTTTTACCATTGATTTAGGTCCATTTCAAATCATGCAGGGTCATAAAACATATTCAACTTGGTACTCTATAGCTACTAAAACTATTCGTTCTCAAATGTTCTACGATAATATAACACATGCTATAACCGACATGTTATACTATTGCAGAACATTTCCAAACGGGACTATAGTTATGGACTACCCAGTTCATCTCTTTTATTATAAATGCATGGTCTCAAATGGAACGAAAACAGTAGTGAAAAATGAAATCACTAGCAGTGCTTAGTGTTATACACGTACGTATTCATGTTACGTAGTTCTAGAGGCTATAGAGGGGACTTAGTAGGTCAAGTTTTATATAGGAAACAACGGTCTGAAACGTCATCCAACGAGTCCTCCCTCGGAGATGGGTGTGTGAGTGTTGTCCTTAGTGTAAGGTTAAGTTAGATTTAGTGTATAAGCTTAGAGATCGATGATCTCAGCAGTTTGCTCCCATAAGATATTATCACAAATTTCCAAATTTTATAACTTTCGACTCGTTCGCTTTCGGTAGAGGGAGCCTTACATCAAATTGATACATTTATCAAATGGTTCAAATGGATCTGAGCACTATGGGACTTAACATCTGTGGTCATCAGTCCCCTAGAACTTAGACCTACTTAAACCTAACTAACCTAAGGACATCACACACATCCATGCCCGAGGCAGGATTCGAACCTGTGACCGTAGCAGTAGCGCGGTTCCGGACTGAGCGCCTAGAACCGATAGACGATACATTTATCCTTCTCCATTACTCTAGAAACTTTGTAACATCACAGAAGCACTCTGTATATACACACATTTACAAGCGCCTGCATCAATAATTTTGGCGCTCTGTAGCGTTGTTGGATTGCGAAACACCCTGTATAATCGAATTCCTAATGCGAAATTATTGATCGAAATAACCCCTTTTGTGACTACGAAGTGTTTCGTGATGGAGTCCTTGCATAAAAAGTTCACGGCTTACTTGCCGTGTCAAATTTGGATAAAATCACGAGCTTTCGATGACTACCTCCGTCATCTTCGTCAGGGGTAAAACTGACTGTCGTGGACCGTTTTTTTTCTTTATTGTCATTTTGGTACCTTACAAACAAGGTAGGCTGGCAGTGGCCTATTTACGCCGCTCTTCGGCCATAGGAAAGACACACAGTATAACAGGAATACAGGAATACAGAAAAACAAACATGCACGGAGGGCAAAAACGGGAGACGAACATAAAAAAAAAAAAAAATCACCACTGCACACAACGGAGAATACAGAATGTCACACGTGAACATAGGAGCTCGGATGGAGAGACGCTGATGGACTGACGGGACGAGCACTGTGGCGAGATCTCTGGCGCACAAAGACGCACAGTTCACACAGAAAAGCAGGGGGCCTGCCAAGGGGAAGAGGTCAGCGTAGGAGGGAGAGGGGGAGGGGGTTGATGCCAGTGGGAGAGAAAAATGGAGGGGGAGGGGAGAGGGTAGGGGGTGTGTGAAAGCCCAGTGGGGGGATGGGAGGGAGGGAGGAACAGAGGAGTGAGAGAAGGGAAAGAGGGTGCCCTGGAGGTAAAACACAGGGGGAGGAAGGGGAGGATCAAAATTGGTAGGAGGGGTAGATGGAGGGGATGAGGGCATCATCAGGGAGGGGGAATTGGCGGAAGCCACCTTGGGCAAGGGTATGGAGTGTGGAGAGACAGCGGGTGGGATGTGGGAGTACAGGCGTGGCAGTGGACGGGGGTGGGAAAGGATGGGAGAGACAAGCAGGTGAGAGAGATCAAGTTTGCGGGAGGTGTAAAGGCTCCATATCCATGTGACAAAAAGAAGGAGGTGTGGGAACGGAATTAAGTTTCAGAGGATCTGCATGGGGGAGGGGAGGCAGATGCGATAGGTGTGGTGGAGTGCATGGCGTTCCAGGATTTGAAGTGATTTGTAGAAGGCATGAGTGGTGGCAATACAGGCGGAATGGGCATAACAGAGGATAGGGTGGATGAGGGATTTATGGGTGTGGAGGACGGTGGAGGGATCCAGACCCCAAGTGCGGCCAGAAAGGAGCTTGAGGAGGTGGACTCTGGAGTGTACCTTGGCTTGGATCATATGGAGATGGGGGGGTGGGGGTTGGTCCAGGAGAGGCAACGGTCAGGGGTGACGCCAAGGTACTTGAGGATGGGGGTGAGGGTGATAGGATGGCCGTAGATATTGAGATAAAGTCAAGGAGGCGGAAGGAAGGGGTGGTTTTGCCTACAATGATCACCTGGGTCCTGAAAGGGTTGACCTTGAGCAGCCACTGGTTACATCAAGTGTGAACTGGTCAAGATGGGATTGGAGAAGGTGCTGGGAGCGTTGCAGGGTGGGGGCGAGGGCAAGGAAGGCAGTGTCATCAGCGTACTGTAGAAGGTGTAAGGGGGGGGGTAAAGGCGGCGGTATGTCCAACGTGTAAAGAAGGTAAAAAAGAGGGGAGAGGACAGAGCCTTGGGGCACACTGGCGGAGGGGCAGAAGGTGTAGGAATCTGTGTTATGGATGGTGATATAGAAAGGAGGCGATCAGACAGACGTAGTTAATAGGAAGGGCAAAGGTTTGGAGCTTGAAGAGGAGACCGGAATGCCATGCATGGTCATAGGCACGTTCAAGGTCGAGGGAGAAGAAATTGGCAGAACGACGGGAGTTGAGTTGTTGAGAGACGAGGTGAGTGAGGTGAAGGAGAAGGTCATCGGCAGAGAAGGATGGCTGAAAGCCACGTTGGATAGTGGGAAGAAGGCAGTGCTGGAGGAGATGATGGTTTAAGCTTTGGGTGAGGATGGATTCCAGAACCATGCTCAAGACTGAGGTAAGGTTCATGGGGTGATAGGAGGAGACAGTGGATTTTGGTTTGTCGGGTTTGAGGAACATCAGGATCTGGGAGGTTTTCCACAGGTGGGGCCAGGGTGTTGAGGAAGGAGGTGGGAGCTTCACGGAGGTGACAGTAGGTGACACGGTCATGACTGGGAGCAGTGTTGTGTTTCGTGCAGAGTGTAGACATGATATCTTGAGTAGTGATTGGGGCATTGAGTTTGGTGTGTAATTTTGTCCAAGTACTGGAAGCCAGGAGCGAGTGGAGGGGCAGAGGTGTCAGGTCGATCGCAGACATCAGGGAAGAGGAAGTAATCGAACTGGGGATCGTCAGGTTCAAATGGATCAAATGGCTCTGAGCACTATGGGACTTAACTTCTGAGGTCATCAGTCCCCTAGAACTTAGATCTACTTAAACCTAACTCACCTAAGGACATCACACACATCCATGCCCATGGCAGGATTCGAACCTGCGACCATAGTGGTCGCCCGGTTCCAGACTGTAGCGCCTAGAACCGCTCGGCCACCCCGACAAGCTGGGATCGTCAGGGAGAGTAAAAATATCACAGAGGTAGGAAGCAAAATGATTGGCCTTAAAAGGTTATCATGAAAGGGGCGGCCTTAATGAAGGAGAGGAGAGTAAGGGAGGGGGGGTTTAGATCCGGTAAGGCAGCGGAAGGCTGACCAGTACTTAGACGAGTTGTAGTGTGTCCCAGTCACGTGTGTGAAGGAAGGCATCGTATAGATGGTGGGATTCACGGAGGAGGAGGACAGCCTGTGGGGGTAATGTGGGATGGTGTGAGTGGATGGCGATGGTAGGCATGTGGGCTTCCCCGGCCTCAGACAAGGTCTGCTGGAGAAAGGAGGCTGCACGGGTAACGTCATCAAGGTGGCGGTAGGCGAGTGGGTGGCTATCGATCTGGGTGGTGAGGGTATCCCGTAGGCTTTCCACTTGGCACAGGAGTAGTCATGGACATATTTCAGGGGAGGGTTTGTGACGGTCGGAACAGGGGCGACGACCATCTGATACAGTGAGGACAGGGAGATGGTCACTGCCAATAGGGTTGAGGACGTCCATCGCTATGCAGCCACGAAGGTTAGGGGAGGCCAGGACGACATCGGGATTGGTATTGGATTTGGGGCAGGTGTGTTGGGGAATGGAAACAAGGTCACCTTGGAGGGTGGAGAGGAACCGATGCCACCACCGCCATAGCTGGGTGGAGGAACGACTATGAATGTTGATGTCGGCGGCAGTCATGTAGGAGGAGAAGGTACAGTCAATGTGGGAAAGAAAGTCGAAAGGAATAGGGCAGAGGGGCTGACATAGATGGTGGTGCAGGTAATGGTAAGGCCGGGGAAGAAGAGACTGAGGATAAGGTGTTCCGTGGAGTCGGGAAGAAGGGGTTGGAACCGAACAGGGATCTACTAATGGCTACTCCGCCACGCGCTATCGGGAGGGGATTATCGGAGTGGTGAAGGAGGTAGGGCGATGTGTGGACGGTATGTTGGGGCTGGAGAAAGGTCGTGGACCAGTGAGGCTTCCGCTTTTATAAGCAGTGGACGGCTTCTCATTGGATCTATGACGTCACGGGGAAAACGGCGCGTATGGACGTGGCGGCCTCTATGTCCATAGACTTTGTTTGCGCGCGTTATCGAGCGTTGCTTGCAGCTCCATCCATCGCAACAGGTGGAGAACTGCGAGGAATGTAAGAAGTCTCCCTCTGCACTCTTTCTTTAGCAACTGCGCGGTTCCATGCATTGCTGAGTGCATATCCAGAGTGTGTGTTGAAATTATTTTCACATAGACTAACTTCAACTGCTTCCCTGATGACCGTCACAATAGTTTGAAGAGTGAGCAAGTAGTCTTGTTTCATCGAATAGAATTTTACGTTTATTTAAGAAACTGTGCTCAGCCACCGCAGATTTTTCTAGATACCTGTATTTCAGGTGGCACTGATGTTCCACACAGCGATTGGCAACAGTTCTTATAGACTGGCCCACATAATTGTTGCCACACTCGCAAGGAATGTTGTAAATTCCTGGTACTCTCAGGCCGAGATGATCTTTTATGGGTCGCAACATTTCCTTAATCTTCCTGGGTGGCAGGAAGACTGGTCTGATTTCCTGCCGGCTCAGGACTCTACCGATCCTGCTGGTCGTTGCACCGCAGAATGGTAACCGCGAGATGTGTTTGTCCTCTTGACCTGTTCGAATAGGGTCCTTCTTAGGTTTCTTCACCAGAGTAGATCTGATATCACGTCGTCAGATGGTTAATTGCGGGGCCGAGGTGATTCTTGTCCGAAATAGTCCTTGCTCTGTGTACAAATGTAGTCAGAATAGCTCTCTTCTGAGTTAGGTGGTGAATTTTTTTTTCTTTTTTTTCCTTTATTGATTATCAATTCCCCCTGAAGGGGGCGGGCTGGCAGCAGCTTAGTACGCTGCTCTACAGCCTACAGACTTTTATTTTAAAGAACGGAAGAAGAAAAGAAACAAGAAAAAGCAGGCGATAAAACGGTGATGTCAAGTGTAAAATGGCGGCAAAATACGGAAAGTTAAAACAGAAAGCAAAAGGGGTTGGCAACGTTAATATAAGACACAGGAATCAGACAAGTAACATAGAACACACACAATTAAAAAACACGGCGACAGTCAGGTTTCTGTTCGCAAGAGATAAAAGGCACACCCAGCGACAGTATGATGGCCGTTCGGAATACTTCCCAAAAAAAAAAACGACACGGAACACTCACTTTAAAACACGCACTGTAGAACACTCACTTTAGAACACTGCACGAAAGTGGCGCCACAAAGATGACACTCCCGAGCCAAAGGCAGATGGGGGGTGGGGGGGGGGACCTGGAGGAGGGGGAAGAACAAGGAGGGAGGAAGGAAAAAAAGCGAAAAAGGGGGGGGACCAAGGAGGGAGAGGGCTAATAAAGGGGGAGAAGGGCAGATGCGAGAGGGAATGAGAGGAGGCAGAGGAGGGAAATGTAAAAGGACTCGGGGGAGAGAAGAGGGCAAAGAGAGGGGAGGTGGGGAAGAAAGAGGATGGAAGGGGGGGGGGGTGAAACTACGTGCGTTTAGATATAAATCTGTATGCGTCGGTTTTCTGTACACAGAATGTCCGAGACGTCCATTTGACTTTCGCTCCACCAGCACATCTAAGAATAGTAACTTCCCATCCTTCTCGAGCTCCACTGTAAATCTTATGTTCTGGTGTATGTGAAAATAATTTGAATAGAGACTCCGGATATGCACTCAGCAATTCATGGAAGCGCTCAGTTGATAAGAGCGCAGAGCGAGACTTCTTACATTCCTCACAGTTTTCCGCCTGTTGCGATGGATGGCGCTGCAAGCAACGCTGGATAAAGCGCGCAAACAAAATCTATGGACATAGAGGCCATCACGTATTTACGCGCCGTTTTCACCGTGACGTCATACAGCTAATGAGGAGCCGTCCACTGGTTATAAAAGCTGAAGCCTCACAGGTCCACGATAGTCAATTTTACCGTGCAAACAAAATCTATGGACATAGAGGCCACCACGTCTTGACGCGCCGTTTTCACCGTGATAAATGCTGAAGCCTCACAGCTCCACGAAAGTCAATTTTACCTCTGACGAAGATGACGAAGGTAGTCATCGAAATCTCGGGATTTTATCTAAATTTGACGCGGCAAGTAAACAGAGAACTTTTTATGCAAGTAGCCCCTTTTGTATTTGCAGAGCCAGTCAAGGTGATACACAACTATGTTTCACGTACACGCTGTAGTCTAAACATATATTATTTTGGCGTTAGTCCCGAATCGCAGATATACCTCAAAGAGGTGTCTGTCCGCATCCATTGAAAAGGAGACATACATTTTTCTGGACGTTCTCCGTATATAATCTCTCTATGAACGGGACGTTAATCTGTATTCTTCTGTATTGCTTCATAACGTGACCATTTAAACTTAACATCGACTATGGAACTCGCTCCTGAAAGATTTACATTCCTCTTGAAACACTTTCATGGTGGATCTTAGTTTGCGCATCTTATTAACAAGTCAGTAATGTACTAAAGTTTTACTGTGTTAAATATGAAAAATATAGCCTTTTGGAGCACAAAGTTTACAATGCAAGAAGTTTACATACAATTATTACAACAAAAAGTACTAAAATTATTACTGCATCGTTATTTTTCCATTGTAACGGAATAAAAAGGTATATGATGAGTTCTCGGAAATGACAGAGCATTTCCCTGTTTTCGTTTTGCAGATCTGGGTCACGTGAGTGTTTATGTATCAAGAGGTGACGCGGCTAATTAAGCATCAACAGACAACACAAACACACACACACACACACACACACACACACACACACACACACGCATCTGCAGGGTGCCTCTTATTTTCAGTTTGTTATCGGAACAAATATTTCGTGAGTTCGTAATTAAAAATGGACTGGGAATAAACGCTACGCAACGTTTTTTCGGAGCTGTTTAGGTACACCCCAACCCTTCACTTTGTTTTAACTCTTATTTGGCAATGGGCAATGCTTGTATCATACAACTTTGTGACCGTAGCCTAAAGTGAAGCTTTCATATCTCCATCTACGTCAATAATTAAAGACAAATGGTTATTTTATGGTCGGAAAGACCAACTCTGCTGCTCTTGATTTGCTTCTTTTCATCCGATAAGCTGCGTAGTGAAAAAAGGGTCATTCAAAAGACATATCCTTTGCTGAAACAGAGTTAAAACAAAAAGGTATGCGCTATGTGTGATCGTCTGCAGTGAAAAGTAGCGCAGCTCTTATGCTCTGTCCCTTTTTAATTGCTAAATCATGAAATATATCTTCTGGGAACAGTTTGATTTCTTGCAGTTATGTCAGAACTAACGTACACTACGTTGAAAAGCATACGGACACCTCATTGCGTATGCTGTATATATATATATATATATATATATATATTTGTCAAGAGGGAAGAAAACAGACGTTCTACGGATCGAAGCGTGGAATTTCAGATCCCTTAATCGGGCAGGTAGGTTAGAAAATTTAAAAAGGGAAATGGATAGGTTAAAGTTGGACATATTGGGAATTAGTGAAGTTCGGTGGCAGGAGGAACAAGACTTTTGGGCAGGTGAATACAGGGTCATAAATAGAAAATCAAATAGGGGTAATTCAGGAGTAGGTTTAATAATGAATAAAAAAATACGAGTGCGGGTAAGGTACTACAAACAGCATAGTGAACGCATTGTTGTGGCCAAGATAGATATGACGCCCACGCCTACCACAGTAGTACAAGTTTATATGCTAACTAACTCTGCAGATGATGAAAAGATTGATGAAATGTATGATGAGACAAAAAAATTATTCAGACAGTGAAGGGAGACGAAAATTTAATAGTCGTGGGTGACTGGAACTCGATAGTAGGAAAAGGAAGAGAAGGAAACATAGTAGGTGAATATGGAAGGGGGGTAAGAAATGAAAGAGGAAGCCGCCTGGTAGAATTTTGCACAGAGCATAACTTAATCGTAGCTAACACTTGGTTCAAGAATCATAAATGAGGGTTGTATACATGGAAGAACCCTGGAGATACTAAAAGGTATCAGATAGATTATATAATGGTAAGACAGAGATTTAGGAACCAGGTTTTAAATTGTAAGATATTTCCAGGGGCAGATGTGGACTCTGACCACAATCTATTGGTTATAAACTGTAGATTAAAACTGAAGAAACTGCAAAAAGGTGGGAATTTAAGGAGATGGGACCTGCATAAACTGAAAGAACCAGAGGTTGTACAGAGTTTCAGGGAGAGCATAAGGGAACAATTGACAGAAATGGAAGAAAGAATGGGTAGCTTTGAGGAATTAAATAGTGAAGGCAGCAGAGTATCAAGTAGGTAAAAAGACGAGGGCTAGTAAAAATCCTTGGGTAACAGAAGAGATACCATATTTAATTGATGAAAGGAGAAAATACAAAAATGCAGTAAGTGAATAAGGCAAAAAGGAATACAAACGCCTCAAAAATGAAATCGACAGGAAGTGTAAAATGGCTAAGCAGGGATGGCTAGAGGACAAATGTAAGGATGTACAGGCACATATCACTAGGGGTAAGATAGATACTGCCTAAAGGAAAATTAAAGAGACCTTTGGAGAAAAGAGAATCACTTGCATGAATATCAAGAGCTCAGATGGAAACCCAGTTCCAAGCGAAGGGAAAGCAGAAAGGAGGAAGGAGTATATAGAGGGTCTATACAGTGGCGATGTTCTTGATGACAATATTATGGAAATGGAAGAGGAGGTAGATGAAGATGAAATGGGAGATATGATACTTTGTGAAGAGTTTGACAGAGCACTGAAAGACCTAAGTCGAAACAAGGCCCCGGGAGTAGACAACATTCGATTAGAACTACTGACAGCCTTGGGAGAGCCAGGCCTAATAAAACTCTACCATCTGGTGAGCAAGATGTATGAGACAGGTGAAATTCCCTCAGACTTCAAGAAGAATGTAGTAATTCCAATCCCAAAGAAAGCAGGTGTTGACATGTGAAAATTACCGAACTATCAGTTTAATAAGTCACAGCTGCAAAATACTACCGCGAATTCCTTACAGACAAATGGAAAAACTGGTAGAAGCTGACCTCGGGGAAGATCACTTTGGATTCCGTAGAAATGTTGGAACACGTGAGGCAATACTGACCCTACGACTTATCTTACAAGAAAGATTAAGGAAAGCAAACCTATGTTTCTGGCATTTGTAGACTTAGAGAATACTCTCTTTCAAATTCTGAAGGTGGCAGGGGTAAGATACAGGGAGCGAAAGGCTATTTACAATGTGCAGAAAGCAGATGGCAGTTATAAGAGTCGAGGGAGATGAAAGGGAAGCAATGGTTGGGAAGGGAGTGAGACAGGGCTGTAGCCTCTCCCCGATGCTATTCAATCGGTATATTGAGCAAGCAGTAAAGGAAGCAAAATAAAAATTCGGAGTAGGTATTAAAATCCATGGAGAAGAAATAAAAACTTTGAGGTTACCCGATGACATTGTAATTCTGTCAGAGACAGCAAAGGACTTGGAAGAGCAGTTGAACGGAATGGACAGTGTCTTGAAAGGAGGGTATAAGGTGAACATCAACAAAAGCAAAACGAGGATAATGGAAAGTAGTAGAATTAAAACGTGTGATGCTGAGGGAATTAGATTAGGAAATGAGACACTTACAGTAGTAAAGGAGTTTTACTATTTGGGGGGCAAAATAACTGATGATGGTCGAAGTAGAGACGATATAAAATGCAGATTGGCAATGACAAGGAAAGCGTTTCTGAAGAAGAGAAATTTGTTAACATCGAGCAGTGAGGGTTCCGTACCAGACAGGGTTGATAGAAGAGTTAGATAAGATCCAACGGAGAGGAGCGCGCTTCGTTACAGGATCATTTAATAATCGCGAGAGCGTTACGGATAGATAAACTCCAGTGGAAGACTCTGCAGGAGAGACGCTCAGTAGCTCGGTACGGGCTTTTGTTGAAGTTTCGAGAACATACCTTCACCGATGTGTCAAGCAGTATATTGCTCCCTCCTACGTATATCTCGCGAGAGACCATGAGGATAAAATCAAAGAGATTAGAGCCCACACAGAGGCATACCGACAGTCCTTCTTTCCACGAACAATACGATACTGGAATAGAAGGGAGAACCGATAGAGGTACTCAAGGTACCCTCCGCCACACACCGTCAGGTGGCTTGCGGAGTATCATGTAAATGTAGATGTAGATGTATTGATTTAACTGTCAGGAAGTCGTTTCTGAAAGTATTTGTATGGAGTGTAGCCATGTATGGAAGTGAAACATGGACGATAAATAGTTTAGAGGAGAAGAGAATAGAAGCTTTCGAAATGTGTTGATACAGAAGAATGCTGAAGATTAGGTTGGTAGATCACATGACTAATGAGGAGGTATTGAACATAATTGCGGAGAAGAGGAGTTTGTGGCACAACTTGACTAGAACAAGGGATCGGTTGGTAGGACATGTTCTGATGCAACAAGGGATCACCAATTTGGTACTGGAGGGCAGTATGGAGGGTAAAAATCGTAGAGGGAGACCAAGAGATCAATACACTAAGCAGATTCAGAAAGATGTAGGCTGCAGTAGGTACTGGGAGATGAAGAAGCTTGCACAGGATAGAGTAGCATGGAGAGCTGCATCAAACCAGTGTCAGGACTGAAGACCACTGTGTGTGTGTGTGTGTGTGTGTGTGCACGCGCAAAGCCCTTCATCTTATCTCACATATGTGCAGCAACAAATCGTCATCTTTCTGTCACAATGGTTTAACGTAGTTAGTTTATTCGAGAGATCCACCAGTAGGCAATTAGGCCATTTAGTTAGGGAGAATTCCCCATCTAAATCTATATCGGTACTTCGAAACCAATCATGCGAAGTATGGCAGAGGATGCATCGTAGCCACCTTTGTTTTCCACTTCTCCGTCCCTCCTCCCATCTCTTATTTTCTATTCAGTCTGTGGATGGTATGCTAGAAGAAAATCAGCCAGTATCTCTCTGTAAAAATAGCTCTCTGTATAAATAGCAATGTCTCAAATTATTTGCGCGACATGTTTGTTGAACGAAGTTGTATGTTCCTTGATTCACATCGGAACGTGGTGTCCCGGAATTTTTGAGTAAAGATGTTTGAGACTCTGTTACGATCTACGTTCTACTGCAACTTGGGGTTGAGAAAGTCTGTGACACTCTCATTCTGAGTAAGTACACACGCGACGCTCTTCTAGGAAACTACTCTATCTGTTACCACCTTTCATTCCATCAGGAACTGTTGTGCACAGTGACCACAGGTTATAAGAGGGAGAGGCACACAGCAGGCAGTAACAAACCATTACTTTATATTATGGTTCCAAATCTAGATTTCGGCTATAAATAGCTATCTTCATTGGACTATACACGGGAAGCGACTATACGGATGGCGGGGGCTGTGTGGGATTGGGCGACTTTTTAGGGTACAGCGTCTCAAGAAAACAGAAAAAAAAGGTTCAGATGGCTCTGAGCACTATGGGACTTAACATCTAAGGTCATAGAACTCAGAATTACTTAAACCTAACCAACCTAAGAACATCGCTCATATCCATGCCCGAGGCAGGATTCGCACCTGCGACCGTTGCAAGGAAAACACAGAAAGGAAGGGGGGGGGGGGGAGGTAAAACACAGAAAGCTAGTTGTAGAAACAATCGGTATTGTAGTTGTGAATTATCGTAGCTTTATTGGGAATGAACCAGAGCTCCAAGCCATAATAGAAAGCACTGAAGCTCAAATAGTTATAGGTACAGAAAGCTCGCTAAAGCCGGAAATAAGTTCATCCGAAATTTTTTCAAACTATCTAACAGTGTTCAGAAAGGATAGATTAAACGCAGTTGGTGGTGTAGTATTTATTACTGTCACAAGTACTTTACCTTGTAGTGAAACTGTGGTAGATAGTTCTTGTGAAATAGTATTGGTAGAGGTTATACTTCAGAATCGGACATTTGGATCGTCTTACCGTCCCCCCCCCCCCCCCCCCCCCCGACCATGACTCTGGAATACTGAAGTATAGTTGCTGAACAGTTCAAAGAAAACGTGAGTCTCATTTGAAATAAATACCGCACTCATACAGCTATAAACGGTGCTGACTTCTATCTCCCCTCGATATGGTGGAAAAATTATACGTTTAAAACCGGCGGCTTGTACTGAATGCTTTCTGGGAAAGTTATTTTGAACAATTACTTCACGAGCCCACTTGAAGCGTAAATGATTGTCAAAGCATACTTGTCCTCTTAGCAACAAATAATCCTGGACAAATAGGGAGTATCGTGACGAATATAGGGATTAGCGACCACAAGGCTGTTGCTGCTAGGCTGAATACCGTAACACCTACAACGATCAAAACGAAACGCAAGATATATCTATTTAATAAAGCTGATAAAAATGCTCTTAACGCCTTTTTACTAGACAGTTTTCACTCCTTCCGATCTGATATGTGGAATCTTTTCAAAGAGGTAGTACCGACGCAATTGAGAGATAAAAAACCACATAAATTAATAAATGATGGTACTGATCCCACATGGTACACAAAACGGGTCAGATCGCTGTTGCAGGAGAAACGAAACATGTATTTCAAATTTAAAATAACGCAAAATTTGCGAAGTTTTGCATAAGTTCGAAATATAGCGCGTGCTTCAATGCGAAATGCTTTTCCCACAACGAAACTACGTTTCTGAATCCGGCAAAAACCCAAAGAGATTCTGGTCATACATAAAGCAAACGCAGTCAGCATCTTCACAGCGCGATAACAACGATGGAGTAAGTGACGACAGTGGTATTACAGCAGAGTTATTGGTTGGTTGGTTGTTTTGGGGAAGGAGACCAGACTGCGAGGTCATCGGTCTCATCGGGTTAGAGAAGGACGGGGAAGGAAGGCGGCCGTGCCCTTTGAAAGGAACCATCCCGGCATTTGTCTGGAGCGATTTAGGGAAATCACGGAAAACCTAAATCAGGATGGCCGGACGCGGGATTGAACCGTCGTCCTCCCGAATGCGAGTCCAGCAGAGTTATTAAACACGGTTTTCCGAAACTCCTTTACCAAAGAAGTAAATATTCCTGAATTCCAATTAAGAACAACTACCAAGATGAGAAATATAGAAGTAGTTATCCCCACTGTAGCAATGCAGCCTAAATCACTTAATAAGGGCCAGGCATCTGGTCCAGATTGTATACTACTCACGTTTCTTTCAGAGTATTCTGATACAATAGCTCTATATCTAGCAATTGTATACAACCACTCGCTCACAGAAAGATCCGTACCTAAGGACTGGAAAACTGCTCAAGTCACACCAATACCCAAAAAGAGAAGTAAGTGAAATCCAATGAATTACGGGCCCATATCACTAACGTCCATTTGTAGTAGGGTTTTGGAACATATACTGTGTTCGAACATTATGAAGTACCTCGAAGAAAACGAGTTATTGACATATAGGAGAAAATATCGTTCTTATGAAAGACAATTAGCTCTTTATTCTCATGAAGTAATGAGTGCTGTGGACTGGGTATGTCAAATTGATTCCATATTTTTAGATTTCCTCGCAAGCGTCTTCTAGCCAAACTGAGTGCCTATGGAATATCGCCTCAGTTGTGCGTCTGGAATGGTGATTTGCTGTCAGAAAGATCACATTTCGTCGTAGTAGACGGAATGTCATCGATTAAAACGGAAGTAATATGCGCCTTGACCCACGGAAATGTTATAGGGCCTCTATTGTTCCTGATCTATATTAATGACATAGGAGACAATCTAAGTAACCGTCTTAGATTGGTTGCAGATGATGCTGTTATTTACCGTCTTTTAAAGTCATCAGATGACCAAAACGAATTGCAAAATGGTTTAGATAAGATACGTGAATGGTGCGAAAAGTGGTATTTGACCCTGAATAAAGAAAAGTGTGAAGTTATTGACATGAGTACTAAAAGAAAGCCGCTAAATTGCGAATAAGCAATAAGTCACTCAAATCTGAAGGATGTAAATTCAACTAAATGGTAAGGGATTACAATTACGAATAACATCAGTTGGAACGATCACATAGATAATGTTGTGCGTAGAGCAAGCCAAAGACTGCGATTCACTGGCAGAACACTTAGAAGGTGCAACAGGTCTACTAAAGAGACTGCTTACACAACGCTTGTCCGCCTTATTTTGGAGTAGTTCTGTGCGGTGTGGGATCCGCATCAGGTGGGACTGGCGGTTGACATCGAAAAAGTTCAAAGAAGGGCAGCTCGTTTTGTATTATTACGAAACAGGGGAGATAGTGGCACAGACATGATACGTGGAGTGGCAATCATTAAAACAAAGGCGTTTTTCGTTGCGACGGGACCTTCTCATGAAATTTCAATCACCAGTTTTCTTCTCCGATTGCGAAAACCTTCTGTTGACACCCACTTACAAAGATCATCACGGTAAAATAAAAGAAATGAGGGCTCGCACAGAAAAATTTAAGTGCTCGTTTTTCCCACGCGCCGTTGGAGAGTGGAACGGCAGAGAGACAGCTTGAAGATGGTTCACTGAACCCTCTGTCAGGCACTTTACTGTGAATAGCTGAGTAATACTGTAGGGGTAGATGTAGATTTTTCCTTACTATTCAACCGAATCGTGGCAGTTCACGTCACCATGTGTTCTTACAGCTGCATAGGCGTGTTGGATTGTTACGAAAATGCACTGTATATGGCTGTTTATAGCCCAAATCTAAATTTGCAAGCATAATAAAAGCTAGTGAGGTTCCGACTGATTGCTGTGTGCCTGTTCTTCCTTATTCTACCTGTTCGCTTAACTGAGCGTCGTAAGGGTTCCTGAACGATGAACAACTCTTAAGGATTGCTCGAACGAGTTTCTTATAAGTGACCTGTTTCGTGTTGTTCTACAAATATTCACTAATCTTGTATTAAACCTTAATCAGGGATAAGAGTTCTTAGGTGGAGGTTTCATGCGAAATCGCTCCGGCATCAATCTCCAAGACGTTTGAATGTTGTGACCGAGTCCTTCGATCGGTTCAGTTTGATAAACAGCCCTCATTACCACCAGTAGAATTTTTATGGAGTGACGATTTCACTGACGGTCATACAATTAAATTTACTGTTGTACCAGCAACAATGGGCAGAGTGTTTGAGGTAGCCATTACGACTTTTCATACCACTGTTCTATTTATTGTAAAAAAATATATTGACATTTTAATCTTAACAACGCGTGAAAGTATACTGGTCATGACTAACAACTGCACCGAGCGAGGTGGCGCAGTGGTTAGACACTGGACTCGCATTCGGGAGGATGACGGTTCAATCCAGCGTCCGGCTATCCTGATTTATGTTTTCCGTGATTTCCCTAAATCGCTCCAGGCAAATGCCGGGATGGTTCCTTTGAAATGGCACGGCTGACTTCCTTCCCCGTCCTTCCCTAATCCGATGAGACCGATGATCTCGCTGTCTGGTCTCCTTCCCCAAACAACCAAACCCAAGTAACAACTGCTCGCTTTTCTACTTGAGTGCTCAAAAATTTTGTAGCGTTGCAAGGAAGTCATTAGTTCAGCGCCATTCAAGCTTTCCTTGAGGGCAAAATATGAAATCCTGTTAGATACATCAATAAAGGTGATTTAGAATACTGTTCGACAACGAAATGGACTTGATGATTGTATTGTTGAGTCGTTCTTCTTCATACCAGGTAGTACCGTTAAAAAGTGAATTTCCATGCAACTTCTTCTGCCTCTGACACAATGGCGTACGTATCGGAAGCATTCCTTGCAAAAAGTTAAATTTCTAGGCCCATTCAGCTTGCTATCAAGTAAACACCGGGGCTTTTTACCGGGGACAAATAGCACCTGGGAAGATAGGCCTCATTGCACCACAGCGAAGAAAGCTGTATCTGCCTGCAGTCAAACCTATAGCACGGTCACGCGCTTGCGCCACAAGCTTTACTTCTTTTTACGATAATGTTAACGAAGCGATAGTCAGGTGCCCGTGATGAGTGCATGCATTGTGATCCTCGGGGGCAACCAAATAACAGATATTAATCTGCTGCCATTGAATACTCTCTGAATTCCGAAAACAGTGGGGATAAATGCAACAACAGAATTTTTTTGTTAACCGGTATGGAGATACTGCAAATATTGTCCAATTATAGCGTACGTGAAATACAGTGGAGCGGTTTTATAAGTGATGTGCGTCAGAACGCGTTGACAGAGTTGTATCTCATATTGATAAACTCCTAATAACTTGATAAATATTCTCTCTCTCTTATTTCCTCTTAGCGAAATTGGATTAAATCCCTTCACGAGCTATTTTACTCTGTGTCGCTTATACGTAGTTAGCTATTTTCCATGGTTCTGGAAAAAGTGATACTGTTATTATTTTACAGCTTTGCATATTAGAATCACTGTTTCATATGATACTATAGTTCAATTCTTTTATCTTGGCGGTTCGCGCATGCCCGCCCAGACGCGGGAGATTGCTGCGTTGCCAACTGCACGCGCCAAGAGAAGCAGCGCCATAGTATAGTTCGCAAACTTACGTTTAGGGGGGAACGCGCAGTTCATGAAGTAAAGCCACCACGGCCGCATTAACCCTTTCGCTGCTAAAAAGACGTGCTCCCTGCATTCCGCGCTGTGGGCGATTTTGTCACTGCACTGCTCGCCTGTGCAGACACATTGTGTTCCGACTGCTTTGACACTCTTTATCATTCGATTCCACAAAAACTATTTGGCTCAAAAATTAGATTTTTACCTAACTTCTTGACTGATACCTTCCCCCCATAAATGACTTAATTTTGTTTCGATGTTCAACGCAGTTATTATGCAGCATTAAATATAGTAAACCATTGCACGAAATTTTGAAGAGTTTGCAGAGGTAAAGTCCATAGAATATACTTTCCGGATGGTCGATTTTAGTTGCCACAATGTTGAGAATGAAATGTGGACAAGATACCTATATATTTCATTTAATTTAAGTACCACGTAAGTGTCGTATGTAATATTCAGAAATATTCCACCTTTCGCGACTGTAACAAAAGTTTTACTTACACTGGGCACGTTTGGCTTTATTTTAAAGCACTTCAGTCAATCAAAAGGAAGTAGACAAAATACATTAAACAAAACTGTGGACTTACAAAAACATTAGGACTTGAATATACCGTCTGTCAGTGAAGTGCTCAGAGCTATGTCAAATATAATTTTGTGTGTGGCACACACAAACAGCATTTATTTGCTAAAACACTGATGAGCCAACACAAACGTTGAATATTGTGCTACCGTAGCACAAAACTACGAAAGGTGACTTGGCAATGGAGGACACAAAACACAGTCCTCTTATGATGCTTCAAAAGAGAGAAACGCATCTGGTCTAAATAAGTCGCTTATTACAGTTGCAGAAGAGGGATATATTTCAATACCATTGGTAAAACTGCGACTGTGGAACAAAAACAAGAAATAGAATATGAATACCATTGTGCATGTGCCATACCTTTTCACCTTTCACTTTAAAATAAAGCCAAACGCGCCCTGTGTAAATAAAACTTTTATTACAGTCGCGAAAGACGGAATATTTCTCAATATTACATACGACACCTATGTGGTACTCAAATTAAATGAGATAATGTTATACAGTAAATATTATATGAAATTTAGGTATCTTGTCCACATTTAATTCTCAACATTGTGGCAACTAAAATCGACCATACGGAAAGTATACGCTATGGACTTTTACCTCTGCAAACTCTTCAAAATTTCGGTTTACTACATTTAATGCTACACATCAAAACAAAATGAAGTCATTTATGGGGGGAAGGTATCAGTCAAGAAGACGTGTAAAAATCAAATTTTTTGGCCAAATAGTTTTTGTGAAATCAAATGATAAGTGTGTCAAAGCAGTGGGAACACCATGTGTCTGCACAGGCGAGAAGTGCAGTGATGACAAAATCGCGCACAGCGCGGAATGCGGGGAGCACGTGTCTGCAGCAGCGAAAAAGTTAATGAAGAGGCAAAGCACTAGAAATTTCATTCAAACGAATAAAAATCGTGAAGTAAGGCACTCCAATATTGTTTTTAAATAAAGAAAATATTAAGCACTGCACAAGGTTTGAACTCGTGACCTTTCACCTCGCAGCCCAACACCTTAACCGTTCTCTTTTTTTTTTTGTTTTTTTTTCCGGTACCGGGAATCGAACCCGGGCCTGCTGGGTGAGAGCCAGCTATCCTAGCCACTTTTTTTTTTTTTTTTTTTTAAAGTGTGTTCAGTTATGAGTAGGTGGAGACAAGGCGGGCAGGTGTCGAAACCCGAGGCCTGGCCGCGATGTCTTCCCCCCTCCCGTCCCTGAAGCACTCCCGCAAAGTAGCTTTTTGATTTATTTTTGTTTTATTTTAATTATAATTTTTTTTTCACCAGGAAAAGGGTAAATGAAAAAAAGATCTTTATTGGTACAAACTTAAATACAACAGAAATGCCATCCTGCCGGCGAAAATAACACAAGACAATATACTCGTACAAGGCGAGGAATTTTTTTTTATGAACAAGGTGTAGGGAAAAAAAGAATAATAATTCTGATGTAATCTAAGAGGTGTGAAGCAATATACAGTGGAGTGAGGGAAAGACCAGTGTTGTCTGGGGTAGTGCATTGAAGAAAGGAGGCGCGTGTCCATGCGCCTACTCCACTGTGGGTTACAAATGTAGAAAGTAGCGCGGGGAGTCTCACATGTCAGCAGGGGGGGCGGGAGTGCTGTCGGCGTGTGGCACCATCCAACTGAGCGGGGGTGAAGTAAAGATCGCATGTAGGTAGTTGTCGAAGAAGGCGCGGTAGCACGGTCGCTGTTCAACTTCACTGTGGGCGGTTTGTAAGTACTGCCAGAAATCAAGGCGTGATTTGTCGCCACCATTATACATGTAGGTGATCGTCCACCCCTTGACCCATACAATCGCATGATTTTTGGAGGCGGGGAAATAAGAATTCTCAGGATGGATAAAAGTCCGTGGGTCAATCGAGTCCGGCGGAACGCGGAGGTAACAGGCAACAAACTGTCGGGCAAGTTTCCAGACGTCACTGGTGGCAGCACAAGTCAGTTGGTGGACATCGTCATCCACGAGGTGGCAAATAGAACAAAGTGGAGAGTCCTGTAGTCCGATGGCGTGAAGGCGATGGTTTGTGGCGAATTTTTCATTTGCGACTTGGTACCATGTTGCCCGGACGTTGGAGGGAAGAAAAGGCTGGTGGATGTGACGCCAAACCGTTGGCCACCGCGTGGACGGATGTCTCAGTTCGATATTGTTGCTGGATATGGAACGAAGGAGTGGGGTGTAAAAATCTTTAGGTCGAGGAGAACGCGTGGTCGGTAAGTGCGTGTGAGCATAACTGAAGTCGACGATGAAATCAGAAATGTGGGTCAAATGGTGCTTGATGTGTCCGACTGGTACTGGTGGTGTTATGGTCGCGGGCACAAGAATTTCCAGCAAGCTGCGCGTAAGGGAGGTGCCCCCGTGCCACTGCTTGTGCATGGTGGACATGTACAAGGACGCCGCTCGGAGTCGCACATTGACAAGGCCGAGGCCTCCTGCTCGCGGGGGAAGGGTGAGCGTGTCGCAGCGGACCTTAAAGATAATACCGGCCGTAAGGAAGTATCCGAGGGCAGCCTGGAGGCTGCGTCCAATAGTTGATGGCAGCGGGAGGACCTGTGCGATGTGGACCATTCTGGCCGCCACATGTTGATTGAGGTATTGGACACGTTGTAAAGAATCGAGTCGTCGGAGAAGATTTTGTCGCACCGTCGTGCGGATAGTTTGGAGTGCACGCCGAAAATTGATGGCAGCGGAGCGGCGCACGGTGGAGGTGAAAATGATACCAAGATATCGTAGTTGTTGTACACACGGGAGAGGTGCTAAGTCGTCGTGTGAGAGGCCGCGTCCAATGGGCATCGCCGCGGATTTAGCCACATTCATGTTACTGCCCGCTGCAGTGCCGTACGTTGATATCAAATCAAGTACCGTGTGTGTTTCACTCCGTGAGCGGATCAAGAGGAGGAGGTCGGCCGCATACGCACGACATCGAAAACTGTGCTGTCGCAGAGTGAGACCAGAAAGGTGGCTCGTCAGACTCCCGATGAGTGGCTCCAGGCTTATGGCATACAGTAGGGTCGAAAGTGGGCAGCCTTGCCGTACGGAACGCCGGATCGCCACTGGTCCCGCCACACGGCCGTTAACCTGAATCAGAGATTCGGCGGTGCCGTACAGGCGCCGGATCACGTCGATAAAGGTTGGTGGAAAACCCATGCGGTTCATCACTGAGAACAGAAAAGGATGCCGCAATTTGTCGAATGCGCTGTCAAAATCAATGGCAACCACTGCTGCGCGGAGTCTGCACGCCGCTGCCAATGCAATTAAATCGCGACATTCTCCTGTGGCCGTTTGTATATTAACTGAGCCGCCCGGAGTTGTCTGTTCCGGGGATAGAATGCTAGGCAGGATCTTGCGGCATCGCGTTGCCAGTAGGCGTGTAAAAATTTTACAGTCTGCGTTAAGCAGAGTCAGGGGACGGTAATGTGCTGTCGTCACACCTGGTGTCGGTTTGTGGATGGGTATAATAATTCCCGTAACGAAGGACGGCGGTACGGCGTTCCCCATCGTCAGCAGTTCATTAAACATCGTTGTCCACCGTGACGCCATTAGTGTGAAGAAAGCGCGATAAAATTCGATCGGCAATCCGTCGACACCAGGTGACTTATTCAGAGCACCTTTTTTGATTGCATCGTGGATTTCGTCACGCATAATGGGCTCCATCAGCTCGTCCGCTTCGTCGCTGGTGAGGGTGCGAGTTACGTGTGGTAACACAGACTCCTCAGGGTGGTAGTTGGTAGTCTCCTCCTGGTACATTGTGCGGTAGTGGTCGACAAAGGAACTGACGATTTCGGCCTGGCAAGTGACGTGCTGGCCGCGACAGGTGGTGATCTCGGTGATGAGTTGGCGTCGTCGATGTTTCCTATCGGAGGCGATATGATGCATGGTCGGATGTTCTTGTTCCGCCGAATCTTGACGTCGGGTTCGCACCATAGCCCTCTGCAGTCTACGGCGTGTCAAAGTTACAATTTGCGCCTTAATCCTGCTGCGTTCCCTCTGGGTGTCGGGGGTGGGCGGTTGGGCGTCCAGGTCGCGGAGAACGGCGTAGAAATAGTCGGTAGTGTACCGGCGCCACATAGCAACTTCCCTTCCATACTGAATCAAAGTACGTCGAATGGCAGGTTTGGCACATTCTAGCCACCAGGTCAAGGTCGTGCCGTATTTAGGTAAGCGACGTTCACAGGTGGCCCATGTCTCGGTAACACGTTGAAGACATTCGGGATCATGAAGATGGGAGGTGTTTAGCTTCCACGGTGCACGACTACGTCAGACCACTTGCTTGGGGAAGAGAATGTTGCAGATGTAGGCACAGTGGTCCGAAAAGGCCAGGGGCCAAAGTTCTGCACCTTGGACTGCAGGCGTGAGTTCCCGAGAGACGTAAATTCTATCAAGGCGGCTCGCGGAGTGACTCGTCTGGTAAGTATGTCCAGGCGCGTCGCCGTGCCGAACTTCCCAAGTGTCGCGGAGCAACAGATCTCGGACGACAAGACGCAGTTCTTGACAGGTGTTGTAGTGGGGCACATGATCTTTAGGGTGCAAGACACAATTAAAATCACCCCCAAGCAAGTAATGGTCGCAGCGTCCAAGAAACAAAGGAGCCATGTCTTCTGAATAGAAGAGTGTCCTGTCGCGTCTGCGGGTGGAGCCTGACGGAGCGTAAATGTTGACGATACGGGTCCCCATGACGGTGACGGCCATGCCTCTGGCAGATGGAAGGTATGTGATATCGGCCACTGGAATGCCTTCTCTGGCGTAGATGGCTACGCCGCGTCCCAGGTGGTCACCAGGAGAAGGATAAGTGTTATATCCCGCGACGTCTGGAAGAGTGGCCAGGTGTACTTCCTGTAGTAGTGCGATATCGACGTCCGACGCCCATATCATTTCTCGCAGCAGTTGAAGTTTCACGGGTGAGCTAATGGTGTTAGTGTTGATCGTTGCTATTCGGTAGGTTTGGAGCCGTACCCCGCCGTGGAGGGGAACTCCACCGGCGGAGGATGAAGAGGGACGAGGCAACGGTGAGTCGTGCCGTACGCCACCCGACGGCGTTGTCAGCGGCGTAACGATGCTTCCGTCTGGGGTAACTCTGTCCCCATCGTGTGGTCCGGGTCCTCATCGACGTCCTCACTCCACACCATTGAAGGCATTGTCGTTGTGATGGTCGTACGGGCCACTTCGGTCGTAGGGGCAGAGGACGTCTCGGCGGCAGTCGCATCTGTGGAGTCCATTGGTTCAGGAGCACCTGAGCGAGCCAGTAGAGTAGGCATCGACGTATCCACAGTCGGCGTCATGTTGTCGTCATTCGTATCGTCGTGTAGGTTCTCCGAGGCCTCGTCGGGTCGGACGGCCTCTGGAGCATCGGGGGGTGGTGATCCGTCTCGTTCCGAGACCGTACGGCGCCTCCTCTTGCGCCTCTTAGGTGAACGTTGTTTGCGGGTTCGCCCCTCCGTGTCGGAAGACGGGAGGGAGTCGCGGCGCTCTGAGAGGAAGGCCGCCGCGGGAACGTCAAATGAAGGGGCGTCCATATGTTCAGGCGGGTGGGTGTCGGAAGTCGTCGCTGTTGGTAGTGGCGCCGGCTTTGAGCGCGACGCGTCGGCCCCAGCGGTATCCGTAACAGCTGGAAGGGTCACCGGTGCATGGTCCGATGGGCGGCGGCCGGTGGGAGGAGAAGAGAGCGCCGATGCGTAGGTGATCGGTAAAACCGTCGTCGGAGCCGGAGGTGCCACGGTAGCGGCTGGCAATTGGGTGATTCGTCGCTGAAGACACTCAGATCTAAGGTGGCCTTCTTTGCCGCACCCGGAACAGGTCTTGGGTTGGCCGTCGTATATGACAACCGCGCGGCACCCGCTAATTTGCAGGTAAGATGGCACGTGGCGATGGAGGTCGATGGTGATCTGCCGTACACCGTTAAGAACGGGGTACGTTTGGAATTGCGCCCA
Source organism: Schistocerca nitens (assembly GCF_023898315.1). Taxonomy (NCBI): domain Eukaryota; kingdom Metazoa; phylum Arthropoda; class Insecta; order Orthoptera; family Acrididae; genus Schistocerca; species Schistocerca nitens. Next base: position 778,334,916 of record NC_064614.1, read on the forward strand.
GCGTTCGGCAGTGTGGCCATGTACAGTGCCATAGGGGCGGAAAGCCGCGATAACGTCTTCCGCTGGAAGCTCGAACGGGAGTTCGAAAACTCGTATGGTGCGCATTCCTAAGCCGGCATGGTCGACAGTGACCGCTCCGACATTGCCGTCGGCGTGGCAAAAGCGTAATCCATGGTTGGTGTCACGAAGTATTCTTTCACATACCGCGTCATTGACGACTTTGACGTACACAGTACTGCTTAATATGGACAAATGGATGCCCAAGATGTCAGAAGCTGGGATCTTAGCAACGTCGCGTAGGAAGCGTTCCACTTCCAAGGCCTTTGGTCGTGCGTAGTCGTTGCAGAAGTTGAAACGTAAAGTTGATTTTCGAAAACGGTTGGCCATGATTCTAGTGCACGTAAGCGACACGTAAGTGACGGCCGCTGAAATGTAAACAACAGCGAGCGCGCGCGCTCCGCAGGCGGAAATAACAACACGTCCGCACTGCACGGCGGCGAAAGCCGGACTGTTCCGCTACATCAGCTCATCGAACAGTGTAACTCCATAAGGACTCTAACACCTCACGCAACTACTTATAAACACTGTGGGTATGACTATGAATTACTCACGCTTCGTCGAAGTACAATAGGAAATAAACAATTACCGCTGTTCTTTATTGCGAAAAAGCAGTTCGTGAGATTCAAACAAACACCTTTCCTTGCTATCGCCTGAATTAGGAGTTATTGCGTGTATGGTTTAATTAATTAATAGAATATGAAGCAATTGGTATAAAGAATGCTTTTTCCAAACTTTCTATAAAAGAAAGTCTGCTATCAAGACATTGCGTTTGTTCTATTACTGTATTTATGACTGAACGTTTCTAAAACTGAAGAGACTCGTCCGTGCTCTGCACTGCAGTCGAGATCTGGCAACGTCGTTCTCTGTTCATTGGCTGACTGTGTTTTCTGACGTCAGATGCGCAGAACGAACCTAAACTCGGCCGCCAAGATATATGACGCGCACTTTAGTGGAAACAAATTGATAATTCTTCATCTGTGTGGCCATAGAGTACGTAGTTGCTTTATAATTCTTGAGGGTATTTTTGTTCTGTCGTTGCAACTACAAAAATGCGTGATTTTTTCACCAGACGCGGTTCGCTTTATTGAAGTAAGGCGTCATCAGTGGTCTGTAATCAAGTTATTTACTTATGATTTGCTTTTTAGATCGAAAAACAGATAGTTAAGAATAAGTTGATTTGTACTTACGGTGATTTTTCGGCTAATGTCTCGCTTACATCTGCTACCATATCGTTGTTTTTCTGTGTTGGACAATGATGATTTTGGTTTAATTTTTAGATTTTCTGCAGCACTATGCATTTCTCACAACACACTCTTATGCACACCACTGTATTCTGTTTGTTTTTGTACTTCAAGTACGTGTTGTTGTTTATGTTTTGTAGTGTTGCCAACATAACGTTTAATCTACTTTGTCTTTGACCTATAACATTTAAAGAAATTAGATTCTAGTATGTGAGTAATTCTATTTAACTATGATTCTGTGTATTTATGTACTGTGTAAGAATAGAGAAGGAATAGCGATGGAGAGGGTTTGTCTTTTAGGGGAGGGAGAAACCATGATCAGTGGACATAAGTATATAGCAGTGTGAGTTAGAGCAGTAGGTAAGGAGCGAGAAGTGAAATGGAACTCTGAGATGGGGTTGTGGGGGGTGGGGCGGGCTTGTGGAAGAGTGGGAGGGGGTGAAGGATGGAAAAGGATCTTTTCTTTTCCATGTAATTTCATCAATTATTCTCTATAGAATTGGGTTTCCAATATTTATATGACCACTGAGCAACTGTGTATTTGATATTAATGCTTTTTGGATGTGGAAATTTTCTTGGAAAGGGAGGAAGTGTCTGTCTTTACCGATTTTTATACGTAATATGCAGATAGTTTTCAATATTGCTTCGTCTATGGTGTTCTTCTTTTAGATGATCTGCAAATGTCGAATCATTTCTCCTGTATTTGAATGCTCTGATGTGTTCTTTATATCTATATCTTGTGTCAAATGTCCCGCCAATCATTCCAGTGTACATCTTTTCACAATCTCTGCAACTGAGCTGATAGATATCACATTGTTGGTATATCTGTATGGTTTTGATTTTAGCTTTGGGATGTGCTTTTGTATGGTATTGTTTGTTTTTAAGCAATGTTTGTGCCTTTTTTTGAACATGTTTCCTATTTTATGAGTGAATTTGTTGCGGTAGGTCACTGTATGCAGTTTTTTTTCTTGTATTGCAGTTGTATGAGTTAATGTGGTGTGATTAGTTTTTTGATTATTTGTCTCTTTATTTTTTAGTTTAGTTTGTCTACCATTGTTTCTTTGTATCGACTTTTTAATGCTATTTGTTTTACAATAGCTAACTCTTTCTGGTAATAATAAGTGTTTAGAGGGATCCTGTTCAGCCTGTTTAGTGTGTATCTGATTGCTGCTTGTTTGTAATTGTGTGGGTGGTTTGAAGTTTCATTTAAGATAATATCACTTGTTGGCGATTTCTGTGTATGTCAAATGTGTGTTTATTATTGTCTTCTCTTATGGTTATGTATACAAAGTTGACGTAAAGTTCACAATAGAAGAAGAACAAGAAAACACACTGAACAGTGAAAAATAATGTTGGTATGTCACAAGATTCACATAAAAGCACAGTGAAAAATAATGTTAATATATTGGATCAGAATATCAGGGGATTAAAAAACAAACTAGATGAGCACCTTGTTTGATTAGAAGATACAGAAACTGAGGATGGAATAGGTGCACAATGTGTCTGAAGATCATATAGTCACAGGTATGGATATTGTAAATGTAGGTGGATACAAGCTTTCAGCACATGTAAGTAGAGACACTAAGAAAAAGAGGGGGAGCTGCCATATATGTTAAAATCAGTAACAGTGTGAAGAATTTGGAAACTAAAAAATGTTGTGTGGAGCAACATATAGAGGTATGTGCCTGTGAGCTCAAACTAAATAATGGCACTTTTATAATTGTAGTTGTGTATAGGTCCTCATTGGGAAATTTTCAACTATTTTTTAAAAAGTTGTAATCCTTGTTGCGCTATCTGTCAGACAAAGGAAAGCAAATTATGGTTTGTGGGGATTTCACCGTAGATTTTCTGAAAGAGTCTGATATAAAGCTTGAACTTGAAGTATTACTTGGTTCTTTCAATTTGACATCAGTTATTGATTTTCCTACTTGGGTAGTACAGGAAAGCAGCACACTGTTAGATAATGTTTTTGTAGACCAAGATAAATTTAATCAAATAAAAACTTTTCCTGTTAAGAAAGGTCTGTCTAATCATGATGTACAGCTAGTTACAGTGTATTATGTAGCTCCATACAGTAATGCAGAACAGTCCTCCAAAATAGTGTGTACCACTAACTATTTAACAATTCAAAATTTCAGGAAAAGCTTGCAACAGTTAGACTGGGATGAGGTGTACAGGGAACATTATGCTAACTTAAAATTTATCATATTTCATGATACGTTTGTGAGTATAGTTGAAAACAGTTTCCCTAACAAAACAGTGAAATATTATTGTAAGAAACCATGTGAAAAGCCATGGCTTACTAAAGTGATAAAAATATCTTGTAAACAGAAAAGGCAAATGTATCTTATAGCTAGGAGTTATGGTCCTGAAACAGTGAAACATTATTAAAAGTACTGCACTGTATTAAAACAAGTTATTAAAAAGTCCAGATGTATGTGCATTATGTCTGAGATTAATACGACTGTTAATAACATAAAAAAGGGCAACTGAGAGCACACGAAGACTGTATTTCTATCAAACACAATGGAAACTTTGTTAACAAGAAGTCAGAAGTAGAAAACATTTTTAATAATCATTTTTAAGTATTGTAGAGGAAATAGAACCCTGCTACTCATTAGAAAATGCAAGGCATTATATGGAAGAAGCAGTAACTATGCAATTTGATAAAATTAAAATTCAACCCACGTCTCCTACTGAAATTAGGAAAATAATAAATTCACTCAAAAGTCGAAGCTCACATGGAATTGATGGCATTTTCAACATTGTACTAAAAGCTTGTTCCCAACAAATAAGATGGATTCTCAGCCACATATATAGTAACTCACTGAAACAGGGCATTTTTCCAGATAGACTGAAATAATCTATTGTTAAACCATTGCATAAGAAAGGGGAGAGATCTGATGCTAACAAGTACTGCCCAATCTCACTTCTGACAGCTTATTCAAAATTCTTGAAAAAGTAATGTATTCAAGAATAGCATCACATTTTTATGAAAATGAAGTACTAACAAAATGTCAATTTTGTTTCCAGAAAGGCACTTCAACAGAAAATGCTATATATCCTTTCACTGATCAAATATTAAATGTATTCAATTACCAAACATCACCCATTGGGATATTTTGTGATCTCTCAAAGGCTTTTGTTGTGTGACTCATGAAATTATTCTAGATAAGCTCAACTGGGACAGTGCACAAATGGTTTAATTCATATGTAACTGAAAGATTGCTGTTGTTGTTGTTGTGGTCTTCAGTCCTGAGACTGGTTTGATGCAGCTCTCCATGCTACTCTATCCTGTGCAAGCTTCTTCATCTTCCAGTACCTACTGCAACCTACATCCATCCTTCTGAAAGATTGCAAAAAGTTGAAATTAACAGTTCAGATAGTCTGCAAAAAGCAACAGAGTCCTCTAACTGGCGAGGTATCAAGAATGGTGTCCCACAGGTTTCAGTCTTGGAACCCTTATTTTTCTTAATATATATTAACGACTTACTACTCAATATTCATGAAGATGCAAAGCTATTTCTTTTTGCTGATGATACAAGTATTGTAATCACACCCAAGAAGCAAGAATCAGCTGAGGAAATTGTAAATAATGTCTTTTAAAAAATTATTAAGTGGTTCTCTGCAAATGGACTCTCACGAAATTTTGAGAAAATACAATTTATAAAATTTGTACAGTAAATGGCGTAACACCATTGATAAATATAGACTATGAACGGAAGTCTGTTGCTAAGACAGAATACTCAAAATTTCTGAGTGTGTGCAATAATGAGAAATTGAATTGGAAGAAACACATTGATGATCTGCTGAAACAGTTATGTTCAGCTACTTATACTATTAGGGTTATTGCAAACATATCAGTAAATTAGCCTACTAAGCCTCTTTTCATTCGTTGCTTTCATATGGCATCATATTTTCGGGCTATTCGTCATTGCACAAAAGCATGTAATCAGAATAATAGCTGGAGCCCACCTTGCAGACATTTTTTAAGGAACTCAGGATATTCACAGTCCCTTCAAAATACATATATTCACTTATGAAATTTGTCGTTAATAAGCCATCGAAATTCTAAAATAGCAGCGAAGTGCAAAGATACAACACTAGAAGAAAGGATGATATTCACTGTTCTGGATTAAATCTCAGGCACAGAAAGGGGTGAAATATGCTGCCACAAAAATCTTTGGTCATTTGCCAAATAGTATTAAAAGTCTGACAGATAGCCGACCAACAAAGGAAAGCAAATTAAAAGAAGTTTAGAATGACAACACCTTCTACTCAGTAGATGAATTCTTAAAGTAGTAAATGTAAAATGAAATTAGTTACTTAATTAATTGTTTTGTGTAAAGAAAACTTATCTTAAAGTGACACCTTCCACATCATTAAGAAATGTCGTCTTCATGATCTATGGAACAAGGATTAATGTATGTATGTATGTTCCCGATCTTATTCTTCACTATATGAAAAGAGCGTTGTCAGTGGACACTTGTAGCATGTGAAGATTGGAATATGCCTCTGACGTTATCGCTTATCGCACAGCGCTGTGTTCTTTGTTCTTGGTCATCGTTCTTAGTCTGTGTTTTAACATTTTCTGCTATGATAATCCACCTGAACTTCCACTCCATCAAACTTTCCTTCTTTATTCGTAAACTTCACACCAACCATCCAACCGGTTCCTTCCTGATATCTAATGCCCTTACTTGTACTAGTTTTCAAGGTAACGATACGCTCAAATAATCTTCATTTGTTGTCCAAACGAAGCATTATATGTATCGTCTAACTTGTACATAATATTCAGCAACAGGAATATTTGTTCTCGAGTTGACGGAAGGTCATTGTGATGATAATGATTTGTTTATCCTTAAATGATTTAATTGTCCTGAAATTACAGACTGAATTCACATATGATTGAAGTGATAAAACGCTAAACGTTTCTTGTGTGAATAAATTATTCTCTCTAACAGAAGGCACTCACGAGAATGAGTTATACAAGAGATAAAAAGAGACACTTTTGTTACGTGACACAAATGTCACAGGTTCTCGGTTTCTCCACTAGCGGTGCCTGATTGGATTGTTGCTAGACTTCCCTTAGTTCAACGATACTCAGTCTGCAGGAGGGAGGGGGGTGGGAGGGGGAGTCCCAAGGCCTCCGAAAAGGTCCCCTAAAAATGTTATCAACCTAAATAACGAAGCATATCAAATTTCTTCCCACGCTTAGAAAATCAAGTCTTATTAATATGGCGTCATTGTTGATTTTATAAAAGTTACTTCCTCTCTTAGCACACGATAGCCGAAAATTAAGCGACAAAGAGCACAATAAATGCCAATAATACTATGCTAAAGAACTGCAAACAAAAGAATTTGTGGTGCAAAAGTAGGTATACTCTGTGCTCGTAACTATGTACACAAGCAAGTCACCGCGCTGTCTCTTTCTTCTGTCTGCTTCTCTCTTTCTGTTTCTACCTCTCTCGCTATGATCTATCTTATCTACACATGTGGTGAACATTCTGCTTCCACGTTTCCATCTTTATTTCATCCACAAACACCCCGAACCTCCTCGAAGCATTTTGTCAATTCGCTGTCTTCGTCATCCGGGGCTACAGAGCAGAGTACAGTTTTTATTCGAGGTTTGCCATTGCAGTGCGCAGTCCATTTCAGCATGGCGATTCCACAAACTACTCTCGAAACTCAATATATTCGATTCGCGGTTATTATTGACTGCAAATGTAAAATTCAATATCATCTGGCTATATTGTTCTGTGTTTGTCATGCTGTAAAATTAAACTATTTTAAAAGATTGTCTGAAGTGTTAGCTTAGAAAGGTTGCAACAAAATCTTGCATAGAACGTTCCTAGGTAGTTCGCCAGGAAGATGCGGCATCAACCTCAAGGATTTCTAATCAAGACTATGAGACTGAAGAGGCGATGCAGTGACTTCAAGCAAGCTTCATGGTTTCAAGCAGTATGATCTCTCACGACTCACTAATGATGAAAAAGTATGATGAACCTTACATCAATACCGGATTTGTTGATTCTAATGGCTCATCTTTCTGGATGTTATGTAGCAAGCTACTTCCGAATAGTTCCATGGTACATGCAAAGACGCGCCGACATTTAGAACCGACGCACTCCAACTGCAAAGACAATAATGAGTAATTTTATATACTAGGAAAGAAAAGTAGTTAAAAAGCCAAAAAAAGTATTGAGTTTGCTGTTAAAACTGTGAATGAGAAAGCCATGGAGGGATCTGCAGAGTCATGAGAAGCGCACACTACTGCAGATACTTAATATCACCATGTGTGTCAGACATGACACAATGTATGCCCGTTGAGAAATCTGCGAAGAATCGTTCTACAATGCAACTTTGAAACAAAACTGTTTCGTATCGGATTAATGTTTCATAAGCTATATCAAAGAAAAATTAGTTGATTGCTGTCAACACAAGAAATTCTTCTTGCAAATGGATGAGTTGATTGATGTTGCTGGACTTGCCATCTTGCTGACAACTGTACAGTATCCCTACAAACTTTTACTAGAAGAAGTCTTTCTTGTGTGTGGATCATTGCCGAATATTTAAGATGATTAACAGTTTTCTTAAAATAAACCTTCTCGAATGGAACGATTCTATCGATGCTTGTAGAGATGAGGCCAAGGCAATGACTGGTGGAACAGCAGGATCGGTATTAATAATACAAAATACAGTGCTGAACTGTACTTCCAGCCATTGTATCCTGCATAGGCATACACTCACGATGAAGAACATGCCGCCAAATCCAAAATTAGTTCTTGATGAAACAATAAAAATAATAATACTCTTTTAGAAATCAGTAATGTATAATATACCTATTTTTGTGTGATTTTCAATAAATGATTATAGTTAAAGAATGAACATAAAACCAGGTTCCTTATTTTAGCTCTTGGTAAAATATTTAATATATTAAAGAGTTCTGACCCCAAAAAAGTTTGAGAACGCTTTCCTACAATATCCTGCAGATAACATACACTTTCAGCAATTTAGTGCTCCTTACCAGCTCTTGGAACTCTCTTGAAATGATTTGAGAAACACCCCATGGAAATGAGGATGCTTACATGATCCGTCAGTGCAGTCCCCCTATTTATTACGTCAGAAACGTAATCGAGAGCTTCTTGTACTGAAACCTGCCCAAATTCCGTATGATATGGACCACATTTGAGTGGCCCTGCAACACTGTCCATGGTACGAGGCTGTCACTATGACTGTAGTGACTCAGCGGTTTGTTAGGCAAGTATCAGGCTACAAACCATAGGTATAGGCTTCAACAAACAGTTTCACCTCTGTTTTTATCTGTAATTTGTCGCTTCTTTCACCTCTGACAGTGTTGCCTTACGAAAAAATGCCACGTTGTCGCATAATTTGGAGTCCAAGTTAGACTGTAGGAGCCTCAATTGGCTGGCTAAGTCAGTTGAAAGGCTGAGGAAGAGCCGTGTCAAGTAAAGCCGTGTGGTTTTCCTACCAACCTTAGGATTGTTAGTGACGACATCACATGTCTAGAGTACATTGATTTATGTACATGTACACTGAGTCAAAGAGCATGAAAGGGAATCAGTGGTAGAGAAGGAAGTGAGACAGAGCTGTCGCCTATCTACGATGATATTCAGTTTGGAAATTAAGGAAGCTATGATATAAAATGAGAAATTTGAATAGGAAATTACATTTGAGGGAGAAGAAATAAAAGCTATGTGACTTGATTATGCCATTGTAATTCTATCAGGCAGCAAAGGACTTAGAAGTGCAATTGAACGGAATAGACAGTGTCTTGAAAGGAGGACATAAGACGAAAATTATCGAAAGCAACACAAATACAGAAGGATGTAGTCGATCTAAACCAAGCAGTACTGAGGAAATTAGATTAGTAAATGAGGCACTGAAAGTAGGAGGTGAATTTTGTTTGGATGCTAAAATAACTTACGCTAAGCGAAGTGGGGAGGAATAATATTTAGAATGCAATGGTAAGGAATCCGTTTCAGGACAAGACAAATTTGTTAACACCGAACATAAATTTAAGTCTTCTACGAAGGCATTTGTATTATAGCCTCGTGCTGTAGTGAAAAGTGGTCTAAAAGCAGTTGAAATAACAAATGAACCTGATTTCTTTGATGAATGCTGAAGATTAGATGGATAGCACTCGAATTTAGTATGGTTGTTCTGAATAGATTAGGTGAGAAAATAAATTTGCAATATAATGTGACTAAATGACGGGATGATTGATAGGACACATAGTAAGATGTCAAGGAATCGGCAGATTAGCATTGGATGGAAGTGCGAGGGGTAAAAATCGTTGAGATATACCAAGAGAAGAGTACACAAAGCAGATTCAAATGGATATCGATTGCAGCATTTATTTAGACATGAAGAGCTTGCACAAGATAAGATAGCCTCGAGGGATGCGTGAAACCCTTCTGAATGAAGACCACAACACCAACACATTAATGGCTGTGAGGGCCTCTGCTCGGAACCAGACGAAATAAGTTGAGAAAGTGCTGATATTTTTTTGCCTGTGTTACTTATGAAGACGTTTTCGTACTATTTACTTATTCACATACAGCCATAAGCAAATCAGAGGGAGAAATTAATTTTAGGGACTTACATCTGCTCGGTGGAAATCGTTGCTATTTCGCAACTATTTCTCGAGAACATTCTGACCGCAACTGAAGTATGATGTATTCTGGCACCTAATTTAGGAAACCTTAGCTCCACTGACAGTGAGAAAATAATTTTTTAGACCTGTATCTATACTTTTCGGTGCATATAATGAAGTTCGAGTATGGGGGTGAAGTATTTTGCTAGTCGGAGAATTGAAGATGTGGAGCAAGCGCAGGAAATTTAATATAGGTTAAGTATGCGGAGGCGACCGCGCAGCTATTGGCAGCGAATGACGGATGGCGGTGCGGCACATCCCGCCGCTTTATGGAGCACTTAGTATGGTAATGGAGTGCTGCCGCGCATCACCAGGTTGCTGAGAGAGTGTGCGCACGGGCCAGGGTGCGTGGGAGTGCGTCGCTCTGCCGGCTTGTTGCAGTTTTCTGGACCCAAAGGTAACTACAGAGTCATACCAGTCAAATCGTTCGGCAACGTGTGATACACATGCATAGCTATTTATTTATATGCTTCCTATGCGTGTGAGTGTGTGTGTGTGTGTGCGTGTGCGTGTGTGTGTGAGAGAGAGAGACTACACATACGTTCTCTTTCAACAGGCAAACAAAGTTTAGAGTTGTAGGCTGTTAAGCGACTAAGTGCAATTTTTGGCACTCGCTTGTGTAAGGAGTCTTGACAGTTCCAGTCTTACGTTAAATCAGTAAGTGGATCGAAACAGCATATCCAGACACTCTGGGATGATGATGGCATTGAAACAGAGGATGACACGCGTAAAGCTGAAATACTAAACACCTTTTTCCAAAGTTGTTTCGCAGAGGAAGACAGCACTACAGTTCCTTATGTTTGTAAGGCGGGTGCCAGGTTGAGATTCATTGGGAGAGTCCTTAGAAAATGTAGTCCATCAACAAAGGAGGTGGCTTACAAAACACTCGTTCGACCTATACTTGAGTATTGCTCATCAGTGTGCGATCCGTACCACGTCGGGTTGACAGAGGAGATAAAGAAGATCCAAAGAAGAGCGGCGCGTTTCGTCACAGGCTTTGTTGGTAAGCGTGATAGCGTTACGGAGATGTTTATCCAACTCAAGTGGCAGACTCTGCAAGAGAGGCGCTCTGCATCGCGGTGTAGCTTCCTGTCCAGGTTTCGAGAGGGTGAGTTTCTGGATGAGGTATCGAATATATTGCTTCCCCCTATTTATACTTCCCGAGGAGGTCACGAATGTAAAATTAGAGAGATTGGAGGGCGCACGGAGGCTTTCCGACAGTCGTTTTTCCCGCGAACCATACGCGACTGGAACAGGAAAGGGAGGTAATGACAGTGACACGTAAAGTGCCCTCCACCACACGCCGTTGGGTGGCTTGCGGAGTATAAATGTAGATGTAGATGTAGACAGCAGGCTCTTTAAACTACTTTATGAACAGGACTGTTCATTGCTCTGTTTTACTTGTTTATGTGAAATAATAAATTATGTTGTAATTCTGTTCACTTTGAATGGTGTATCGAATGCTGCTGCCAATTTGTCTATCAAATATTTCTCCCTTTCATTGTTTCCGTCATTTAGCCTTCTGCAGTAAAAGAGTTATCACACATTTACCTACAGACGAGTCCCTTCATGAAAATGATAATCCATTTATCCATTTAATTAATTCTCACAAATAAATGTCTACATACAAGTTCTCTTTTTTGTAACTGCTGAGTCATAGTTGAGTTTCCCCCCAAATGGGATCGCGACCCTTTGGCTACCACGAAGTCCCAGCCTCTGCTGCATCTTTTCCCTTCCGCGCAGCATGTCTGTCTTCTTGATCTTCTTTTGCCCCTCCCTTGGGGAACATGTCTGCGGTGCTATTGGGAATGTTCCCCATTGTCTGCTGCTGATATAAGAATAGTCTCACCATTGTTTTTCATTTCCTTTTCCTTTCTTTGTTTCCCTTCTGCTAACCTCCCTCCGCTTCGGCGTTTGAGGTTCCTCTTTTTCCTCTTCCTCCCTGTGCACTCTTGAAGTCCGGCCCATGTGTCTGACGTGTAACAGGTGACTGGGTAACGAGTAATTCCCAACCCCAGGTCGACAGGTAGAATTTGCACGTACCCCCTGGTACAGACCATGCCCAGGAATGGGTAACTGCCTGAGATACTATCTTCCCAAATTGCTGATTGGTCCCTCTGTCAGGTGTTCGGGAGGTATGACCTGACATGTGAAAAATGAGCTAAGGCAAATGTGTCCCCTTGTGAAGAGGGTCCCCACTGGAAGGAGCGAGCCATCAGAGACACTGCAAATCATGGGGGATTTTCTCACAATGACCCTATCATCTTCAAAATCCATATTCACGAAAGGTAAATACAATGAGGCTAACGATTGAAAGACCCTTCCAGCTGCACCATGCTTCCTCGTGGATTCATGAACTAAAGACAGTCAGACTTTCACAATGGTAAATGCATTTATTATTCAGAAAGGAATGATGCAATTGCTGCCCTGCGAAATCCTGCGCTCGTTCACTGAATGGCACTTTGAATCTGGAGACTACTTCTGATTCTCAAGCACAACAACTGCTTGCCACCGCACTTCTCCACAGCTATACTGTTTGTGTCGAGACCCATAGAACTTTGAATTCTTCCCATGGTGTTATTTACACTAGGCTGCTCGACGATCTGACTGAGGCTGAAAACCAATCATACCTCTCCGATCAGGGTGTCATTGCCATCCATTGAGTGATGGAAAATGTAGAGACCTCGATAGTGCCCCCACACAGTCTTTTTCTCACTTTCGGTAGAGTGATGCCTCCGTCCAAGATCAAAGCAGGCTATGAAATTATCACAGTCCGACCATACTACCAGTGTAATCGTTTCAACCACACTAGAACGTTCTGTCGACAGACACGCGAAATGTGTAACATGTGGCAGGGATGCGCATGAGGGCAATTATCTGCCGCCTTCTCCCTGCTGTATCAATGCTGTATCAACTCCATTAGCGACCATGCCGCTTCCACTCGCCATTAACTCGTGTATCTCGATGAGCAGGCTGTCCAGGAGATTTGGGTACAAGAAAGAGTGCCTTAACCGGTCAGTAGAAAGTTATTGGCTAGTCGGAAACACTACATTGTATCATTTGGCACATACAGTTCTCTTCTTGCTACATCTCGCTTCATGAAGGACATGGCCACACAGACATGCGACCTCGAATTCAGCTCTGAGGCTGTCAAATTGCCCAATGTCAAGGTGGCATCGGCGTCCCCTCGTCCAGCAGTGTAAAACGTCATGAACCTCTCCCCTCGAGGGTCAAAACCGCCAGCTACACAACCAGCAGGCCAGAAAGGAGTACTCCCATGAAGACTTCCTATGTCCCCCCAGACAAGCAGCACCTGAGTCCTCCTCTGTAAACCGGAAAGGCAAACGGTCTTCTCCTTCGCCAACTCGAAACTACTCTTCAATGGTGTCACCATGTGATACCTTCGCTCAAAAGCCCTCCTCGCCGCTGGTGTGCACCAGCGAACGTATTTCTTTGATGGACTCCACAGACCGGCAGCACAAGAAAACCGATGCTTCTGTGGACCTCATGGCGAAGGATCCTCCTGCCTCTGTAGCCTGTAGCAGCGAGTCTTCACATGGTGACAGTCGGTAGCCGCCAAGGTGGCATCCCTTCATTTTTTCCTCACCATGAGTCTCCTCCAATGGGACGTTCGCAGCCTTCGACTGCACAAAGAGGATTTATGATTGCTTTTAGAATCGCAGTGTCCTCTTGTAATCTACCTTCAGGAAGCCAAATATTGTCCCCACGATCAGTTTGAGTTTTCGCATTTCTTCCTAGTCTGTTTTGACCTTCACTTGTGGTCAGCATTCCACCTCTTGGGGGAGACATGCTGCTCATACGGGATGATGTTCATAGTCAACCCATCTCCCTGACACCCTATCTTCAAGCTGATGCAGTTCACCTTTTCCTTTCTCACTTGACTTTTTTTCCCTTTGTACCATTTGTATCCCTCCATAATTCATTGTCGCCAGCTTACTAGGCAGCTGTCTCACCCATTTCGGCTACCCAGTGGGTTTAATGGGCATCATCCACTTTCGGGTTCTCTGAGAACCGTTCTGGGATGTGACATCTTGGCTGACCTTCTCAATCAGCCTCCTCAGCGTTAAGAGCAGGAGTATCCACATTGTTTTCTGATTCCTCACACACCTATTCCCATTTGTACCTATACCTCTGCACTGCCCAGCTTGTCCATCGTCTTGAGTGGTCCATTCTCTCTGACACCTACTCTAGCAACCATTCCCTATGTGCTATCCTTTTGCTGACTCCTACTCCATCCACGTGCACACCCAAATGGTAGCTTGTTAAGGCTAACTGGTTGCTTCCCTCCTCCATGGTGACCTTCGAAGAACAATATTGCTCCAGGTCTCATGACCAAGTGGAATATCTTACAAACGTTATCCTTACTGCTGCAGCATGTTCCATTCCTCGTACTTCCTCCCTAACACGCCATGTCCCAGTCCCTTGGTCGACTGTGGCATGTCGCGAACAACTCGCAAATGGAGACGTGCTGTCCGCGTTTTTAACATCATCCTAGGACGGCAAAATGTATCTATTATAAACAGATGTGTGCACAGTGTCGTCAAGTTCTTCAGGATAGTAAAAAGCTAGCTGGATCTCATTTATTTCCTTTAACCGTTCCACCCCTTCCTCTGTCGTGTGGGTCAACCTTCTACAGTTCTCTGGGACCAAGATCCATTCTCCAGTATCCAGTCTGACAGTAGCAGATGGTGTCAATATGGACCCTACTGCTGTCTCCAACACTTTGGACCGCCAGTTTGCGGAAATTTCGAGCTCTTCCCACTATCACCCTGCCTTCCTCCATCTGCAACGAGCAGAGGAGGCTTAGGCGATACCATTCTCTTCTCAGAATCGTGTTACAATGTTGCCTTTCCTATGAGGGAGCTACATCATGATCTCAATTCATACCGATCCTCTGCCCGAGGGCCAGACACTCTCCACATTTCAGATGTTGCAGCACCTTTCTCTTGCACGCAAGCACTTTCTGCTTAGTACATACAATCGCATGAGGCGCCCTATTCTGTACCGTTCATACCGATTGGTGCAGTAGGTTACGCTAGGTAGTGATGTCAATTTCGGTTTTTTATCGGAAGTTCCTATTCAGTAGGCTTCCGAGACCTTATACCGATCGGTCCTCCTGCCGATTTTTCGACAACTGTACCGAGAGATTTTGAATTTCGGTATGGCCCTCTCGCTCGGTATGGTGTGGTTTATTTACACCTAGAATTTGTTATTTTAAACATATTGAGCGGTTTTAGCTTCGGATTTAGTGATTGTGTTTCTGAAGAATCACCAGGATGCGTCCAGGAGGAAAGCGGGTTCATAATAGACTATTTTGCTTTGTTAGAAATATAGTTTGTATTGTGTTGCTGTGAATGATTATAGCATAAAAATACAGTGTTGGTCAATATTATCACAAAATACCTTTTATTTTTACGTAATCAAGAGTTTAAAAAATCATGAAATTTCAAAAGGTCGGCTCTGCTACCGTATATCAAATGAGTGTTAGCTGAAATTACTAATGACTTCCCCTACTCTTTCCCGCAAATTATCGAAACGCGTTTAAAACATTTAAGTAACAATGCAAAGGAATTTTTTCAAGCGTGATAGAGGAAACCTTCCAAAATATCATGCATTTACGGCTTATGCCCGCATCATTCAGCGACGTCAGCCTGCGTCTGTCTCGAATTGTACGTGAGTTGTAGTAGCAAAGTAGGTAAGGGGACAAGGTACTATCTCAAAGGATTTAGGTTCGTTTACCACTGGATGCGAAATTTTTTTTTCCTCTTCGTGTTTGCTACATATTCTGAGACTTCGTTAATCGTCAAAGTTAAGTATTTTTATGAAATATTCGTCGCAATTTACACCAAAGAGTGCACTTTCTCAGTAACAAGTATCTCAGATTTCGTGACTTCCATATGTATAAGAAATGAAAGATGAAATTACTGTGCGTGAAACAACTGACAGTGACGTTTATACTTCTTCCTCTCACAAATAGTTCACCAATTTTTTTCGGAATACGTAGCGATTACCGTGAGTGTCGTCAGACAGGAATCTAAGATTTCAGTCCCATATTCTTTAGCTTTACCTGCTGTTCTTGCTCTTCCGTTCCCTTGAGTTCATTTGCCAGTTGAAGTCTGAACTTCTACCTTTCTACACTCCTGGAAATGGAAAAAAGAACACATTGACACCGGTGTGTCAGACCCACCATACTTGCTCCGGACACTGCGAGAGGGCTGTACAAGCAATGATCACACGCACGGCACAGCGGACACACCAGGAACCGCGGTGTTGGCCGTCGAATGGCGCTAGCTGCGCAGCATTTGTGCACCGCCGCCGTCAGTGTCAGCCAGTTTGCCGTGGCATACGGAGCTCCATCGCAGTCTTTAACACTGGTAGCATGCCGCGACAGCGTGGACGTGAACCGTATGTGCAGTTGACGGACTTTGAGCAAGGGCGTATAGTGGGCATGCGGGAGGCCGGGTGGACGTACCGCCGAATTGCTCAACACGTGGGGCGTGAGGTCTCCACAGTACATCGATGTTGTCGCCAGTGGTCGGCGGAAGGTGCACGTGCCCGTCGACCTGGGACCGGACCGCAGCGACGCACGGATGCACGCCAAGACCGTAGGATCCTACGCAGTGCCGTAGGGGACCGCACCGCCACTTCCCAGCAAATTAGGGACACTGTTGCTCCTGGGGTATCGGCGAGGACCATTCGCAACCGTCTCCATGAAGCTGGGCTACGGTCCCGCACACCGTTAGGCCGTCTTCCGCTCACACCCCAACATCGTGCAGCCCGCCTCCAGTGGTGTCGCGACAGGCGTGAATGGAGGGACGAATGGAGACGTGTCGTCTTCAGCGATGAGAGTCGCTTCTGCCTTGGTGCCAATGATGGTCGTATGCGTGTTTGGCACCGTGCAGGTGAGCGCCACAACCAGGACTGCATACGACCGAGGCACACAGGGCCAACACCCGGCATCATGGTGTGGGGAGCGATCTCCTACACTGGCCGTACACCACTGGTGATCGTCGAGGGGACACTGAATAGTGCACGGTACATCCAAACCGTCATCGAACCCATCGTTCTACCATTCCTAGACCGGCAAGGGAACTTCCAACAGGACAATGCACGTCCGCATGTATCCCGTGCCACCCAACGTGCTCTAGAAGGTGTAAGTCAACTACCCTGGCCAGCAAGATCTCCGGATCTGTCCCCCATTGAGCATGTTTGGGACTGGATGAAGCGTCGTCTCACGCGGTCTGCACGTCCAGCACGAACGCTGGTCCAACTGAGGCGCCAGGTGGAAATGGCATGGCAAGCCGTTCCACAGGACTACATCCAGCATCTCTACGATCGTCTCCGTGGGAGAATAGCAGCCTGCATTGCTGCGAAAGGTGGATATACACTGTACTAGTGCCGACATTGTGCATGCTCTGTTGCCTGTGTCTATGTGCCTGTGGTTCTGTCAGTGTGATAATGTGATGTATCTGACCCCAGGAATGTGTCAATAAAGTTTCCCCTTCCTGGGACAATGAATTCACGGTGTTCTTATTTCAATTTCCAGGAGTGTATTTTCTTGTTCCTTACTGTGTTATAGATGAACCATGCTTTTATGGCCGCCATGTCCAGTATGTTGTAGAAGACATGCATCGGCCATCTCCTACATACAACCTTCGTAGTATATTTACGGCTCATTTGATCAACCATGTCCACTCCGTAATTTGTTGCGTTGTAGAACGTAAGGGTTTCGGGTTTTTTCTTTCCTTCGTTGCTTATTGGTACTTCAGCGTGCAGCATACTCAGTAAATTGACATTTTTATTCTTCTTTCCTTGGTATACAGTCAAGGTGCAGTCTGTGTTGCCTCTATTGTGCATTATTGTGGTGGAGTGTTTTTCAGCATTCAGCTTTCTTTCTTCATCAGCGATTTCACTGCGGATCTTGTTCATTGTACCAACTAATGAAGTTTTCTTTTCTTTGATTTTGTTAGCTAGTTGAAGAGACGTAAAGAAGTTGTCTGTGCTCACATTTATTCCTTGATGTACAATTTGTTCCATGAGACATTGAACTACGTACCCTCCAAGTGGTTGTTTTTCTCTATGTCCTCTTTGAAAAGGTATGGAAAAGCGTTACATATATACTTTGTCTGTATATCAACAGCCAATTAGAATTTGAGTCCTTATTTGTCTGGTTTGTTGAAGATGAATTGAGTAAACTTGAATCTTGCTTTGCTTGGTAACAGTTGCTTGTCAATGGTTTTAGTTTTTTCCAGGGCGGTAAGCACGAATACCGTTTTCAATTAACTTTTCCCAAATATTCAGATACAAGAGCGAATTTGTTGGCTGCCAGGCGTTCAGCCCAAGTTGATTTTTCATCAAAATGGAGAAATCTGAGAAGCTCCTGAAATCTGTCCCTTGTCATAATGTCCTTGATAAAAGCAGGCTTGCAAGAGTGCGACCAGAGATTATCCACAGAACATACATGATAGCTACCAGTTTCTCCAGTTCCTCAAGTGACTCAGTCCAGTCATGGTTTTTTAGTACTTTTCGGGCATTTGATTCTGTGTATTTCTTCATGAGACGTGGCATTGCTTTATCAAAAATAAGACGGAAGGCACTGATGACAGAGCTGTCTATTTGTTGGCAAGCATAAGCGGTGGGACCTCCTCTCTCCTTCAGAACATTCACGGCTTACCGCCTTCAGATGATGAATAATTTCCAGTTTCCCTCACGGTTCCATTCCTTGATATCATCTTTGTAGACCCTTCCAACTGAACATGCTGCGTTGAAAGAGGTGATGATTGACATATTTCAGCATCTGAATTTTCTTCCAGTAATCGTCCCTCGTTCACTATGTCTTCATCTTCACTTGTGTCAGGTACATGATCGTCTTCTACATGAATGTAGTCAATTTCCGATTCAACTTCGGAATTCTCTAAGAGATGTAACACTCCTTCATCAGGAAGTCCATGTTGACTATACGTGTTCGAAAGCGGGTTTCACGGCAAGGAGTGCCTGAGTGACACAACATAAACTGTGGCGGACTGGAGTGTTCAGTTGACCAGGTGCAACAATGAGGAGCAACTGCTCTGCGTTACTGCTTACTGTTGCCACTGTATTGTTAGATAATTTACTTGTATTCAGAAGCGAAATTACAGTGAGGTAGAACTGACTCCTTCCGCCGTTCTAGGTTCAAATGGTTAAAATGGCTCTGAGCACTACAGGACTTAACTTCTGAGGTCATCAGTCCCCTAGAACTTAGAACTACTTAAACCTAACTAACGTAAAGACATCACACACGAACCTGTGACCGTAGCAGTCGCGCGGTTCCAGACTGTAGCACCTAGAGCCGTGTTGGAATACTGAACGAAATGGCGAAGAAAATTAAAATATTTTGTAAAAACTAAATCATCTTCAGAAACAGGAGATAAAATTAAAAGTAGTCACAATTTCATTAACGGAGTAAATAAATTGGATATGACAATAAACGAACGTATGACCGCCGTTCTGGTGTTAAGCCTCTCCCAGCGGCCTGGACGAACTACTCTTGGCCCTCGTGCCGGAAAGAGGTCCTTTTAACTAGGTTGCATATATTGCACTGTGTTTGTACACAATGCACTCAGTTTTAACATTCCGCCATTTCCTGACGGAATCCCCGTTTTTAACCGTATATGTTTGAGTTATCGGCTGATTTAGCAAACGACGTGCGGACTGTCGACCGCGTTTTACTTTTTATCCGTCGTAGCGATATGGCAGAGGTCATTTAATTTTAAGTCCTATACCTTCGTTTGTCTGCGATGTTTTTTGTAGCCCTTTCTTCAAATGGTTCAAATGGCTCTAAGCACTATGGGACTTAACATCTGAGGTCATCAGTCCCCTAGACATAGAACTACTTAAACCTGAATAACCTAAGAACATCACACATATCCATGCCCGAGGCAGGATTCGAACCTGCGACCGTAGCAGGAGCGCGGTTCCGGACTGAAGCGCCTAGAACCGCTCGGCATCAATGACCTATAGCCCCTCCTCCGCGTCCCTGAGTTTAGCTGTCTTCTCTTACGTCGATTGGGATTTACGTATAGTCGTTTTTTAACTCCTCTCTGTCTTCGTGTTGTATAGTTTTGACTTGGGCGCGTATGACCCCTGCTGTTTTTTGCGAACTAAAACAAAACAAAACAAACAGTTGAGTTTCATCAAAGACAAGAGAGATGTCAGAGAAGACATAACTTGGGATGCCGTAGCTTCACTAACGCTACAATAAAATCTGAGATTACCGTTACATCAATACAAAATGACTGAAGCTGATAATGGCGTACTTCCAAGCATCAAGTTATATTATGGGATGTCGAAGTTCTGGGCTTGGTGTCCACAGGTAGACTTTTGCGACATGCTTGAACTCTCAAAAGTCACAGGGGGATGCTAGGAAACAAATTTAATGGTCAATTGCCGCACAGTAAGTTTATTACAGTCAATGGTCGATTGCGTACTCAGTGTACCACTTAGCCCCGATCTCTTACAGCCAATGGTAGCACATTTGAAATACATTGCTCAATCTAATGGCCATAGCCCAAGCTTATTAATAAACAGTTCCTTTCGAAATCAACAAGTGTAACCCACGTAGCTGACACCGGTCACAACCAACCCCTCTCCATTTACGCTCATAAACCATTTTTTCGTTTCCTTGTCTTACAGTTTAGCTAATTAATTTAAAGGAAGTGGTATGAAAATTTCCTTCTCCACTCATGACCAGCTCCAATATCAACACACCCATAATAAAAGGCCAGCCAAAGACTACTTTTGTGACTCTGGTGTTTACGAATTTGTGTTCAGTGCCCCCGCAATTGTATATGGCAAACAGGTGTTACAACTAGGATCAGATTTCAGGGAAACCTTCTTGCAACAAGAGGGGTTGTATGAAAGAACTTGTCATTTGCTGAGTTTCTTAATGCTACCGCACATTTCCACCCATCGATTGACGCACCTCAAATTCTACATAGAGCCTCAAAAGAAAAAGCCTTAATGACCACTTGACCAGTAAAAATCAAACCTACAAAGATACAGTGATGTCAACTTTGGCGATGTTTGCTTGAGTTGGGTCCAGATTGTTCGTTTTTCGGGCCACTTACTTATTGGCCCCAACCACTGTCATTGTTCCCTAAACTGGCTTTTCATTTGAAGCACTTTTCTGTTGTTATCTCGTCCTCCCTTCTATCCTCCCCACTACCTAAATCATGTACCCACCCAACTTTCCTCTTCTTTCTTTCTCTACTTTTCGCACCTTCTTTCTTCCACGTTCTCTGTTCGCCCCCTTTTCCCCTTCACTTCTTTTCTCTATTCCATTTTATTCATTTGTCTGAAGATTTGCACATTTGGTTACTATTTTTCTAATGATCATTTTAACTGTCATTATATTGTTTTTTATATCTTACCAGTCATTATTCTCACCATTACTTACATTTTATACTTCGTATAATTCCTTATTTCTTGTTTCCCTGAAAGGTCTCTGTTGGATTCCTTTCATGTTAATTTCTTAAATCTGTTGTCATTTACGGCATTAATTCCTCTTCCAAATTTACTGTGGTGTTTCTGACTATCTGGGAGGAGACTGAGCAGTGAAACGTGTTACTTTTACACATAAACAAGAACGATCTGTCACACTACTACACTTTAAAACACAGGTTATATGTAATTCATGTCACACAGTCTCATACGGAACCTACATCCGCTTTCTTTTATATACTGTATATGATAAGATATTGTCATTCCCCTTCCCTTCTGTGTGAAAGAATGAATGAGCAAATGTATTTCTAGTTGCATGCTGGATGGTAGCAGACAAGCCTGTCTGCTAGAGAACAGTAGGACCAACGTCGGAACAGGTAGCTACGCTTTCTAAAAGCAAAGAGGTTTCTATCCTTAGTATGGTCCTGTCCGTCCCTTGTCATGTTGGTATAGGAAGCTGCCTCTCTGGTCACTTCCGTTTGTATTTGTGAGGCACCTCTCAGGAAGGGACCACGGCAGTCTGTCCATGGCGAGCGTCTGAAGTGGTAATATCTCCGGCTAAACGCGTGTCTGCTAAGTCCGTAGGACAATGGATTTCTTAAGTTCAGCCTAACTGAAAATTTAATCACCTTTATTTCATGTTTAGCTCTAAAATATCTAATGTTATCTTAAATTGCAACGCAGTGTAATTGGAGTGTGAAGTTCAGAATATATTCCGGTAGTTGCTTTGTCACTACTTTGTGAGTAAAGTGGAACCACATGTTGATCAGTAACTCTAACTAAGTTCATCAATCTTAAATGCGAATGTGAGTGAGATTATAACGTCTCGTCTTGACAATATTTTTCAATATATCAACTTTTCTTTATGTTCAACGCACGTGGGGTGTACTTTGTGAGACCAGTACCACGTGCTTATACAATTGTTTGACCCATCAGGTTAATAGTAAGACGATAGTAACCAGTTCGAGGTTTTTCGTTTGTAAATTGCTTTTCGATCTAATTTATTTTAATTATCAAAACTATTGTGGAGTTACACTCTTTGTGTAAACCAAGTTGAACATGTGAAGCATGTGGTGTAATCATAAAAGTAGCCCTCAGCTATTCTTTTCGGGAAGATTTCACAGAGAGTTAGTATGAATTTAGTATACAAGTGTGTGGTAATTACATGACGGACAGGATTGTGCTACGAACATAACTTCTTTGGGTGAAAATTGAATCGGTTGGTTGTGGTTAATTTCCTCTTGCATATGTTTCAACGTTCTTCGTGTGTTATTTTATGAATGCAGTGTTGTATGCAGTCTCCCAGTCTTGGCTCCATATTAGATGTGTTCCGTAAGATTACAAACTCACATTTTCACAGTCGTAAATAAGGCACCAGCTTAGTTATGACTCAAGTTTAATATGCTGAAATTTCAATGATCAATGTTAAAATAAATTTCCAAATATAAAGTGATTTATTTCTTTTTATTTAAATTCTCTTATATATATATATATATGTATATATTGTAAGTAGGCTGTTTAGGTTTTTTTATTGGTAACGCCACCTCAGTATGAAAATCACCGGCTGTGCCGTGTGCAGTCTGTGGCTGCTTTGCATTGTTGTAATACTCAACCATTGTAGTGTTAGGCAGCTGGCTGTGAACAGCGCGTAGCGCTGGGCAGTTGGAGGTGAGCCGCCAGCAGTGGTGGATGTGGGGAGAGAGATGGTGGAGTTTTGTAATTTGTCATGATATCAAGGTAAATACATTGTTTGTTCTCTATTAATATCTTTCATTTGCTAACTATCCCTATCAGTAGTTAGTGCCTTCCATAGTTTGAATCTTTTATTTAGCTGGCAGTAGTGGCGCTCGCTGTATTGCAGTAGCTTGAGCAGCGAAGATTTTTGGTGAGGTAAGTGATTTGTGAGACGTATAGGTTAATGTTAGTCAGGGCCATTCTCTTGTAGAGAATTTTGAAAGTCAGATTGCGTTGCGCTAACAAAATATTGTGTGTTGAAAGTCAGATTGCGTTGCGCTAAAAAATATTGTGTGTCAGGTTAAGCACAGTCTTGTATAATTGTTCATAAGGGGACGTTACATATGTCGACCCTTAGCCGAGGATACCTCACTGGAATCTTCTGATTTTTTCTTGTAGTTTGTGTAATTAGTGTAGATTTTGTTTATTGCTAGCGCGTAATTTTAGAGAAAATCACCTTTGTAGTTGTAGTTTTTCATTGTTGTACAATAAAACAGTTGTGGTATGCATGTAGATTTGCACCAAGTATTTCGCAGCTGCAATTAACTAGATATTATTTTCAGTGTTATGTTAATGTGTTTTCTTATTTTTGCTCTTGAAATTGTGTTTTTCTGTGTTGTCGTGTGAAATACTGTGACAATAATGGCGTGTGAAAAACGTAACACTAGGCTCCAAAGCAAACTGAGAAATAATAGTGACGACGAGCGTAGTTTGCCAGCACCACTGTGTAATGAATTAACAGACGTTCAAAGTAGTAATTTGGTAATTGTGCATAGGGAAATGGAGCGGGTTGCAAACAATGGTGTAGACAGCGAAACAATTAGAGAACAGGGAAGCATTATCGATCGATCGGTCGGCAATAGCGCGGCTCAGGAATCCGAAATGACACGAGACGATCTCACAAATACTGTAGATTCAGGTTTTGGATCCTCACCGTTTTCTCAAATAAGTCAAGACACATTTTCTGCTTGTCAAAATGTGAATGTTGCCGGTGCAAATGCACTGCCGAAAAGCGTAGAGGAACAGATTCCAGACACTAATGCATTGTTATTACAGCTAATGCAACAAATGGAACAACATCAGAGACAAACACAACAAAAGCTTGAAAAATTAGACACAATCGAACAAAATCAGAAACAAATGGAACAAAATCAGAGTCAAACACAGCAACAGCTTCAAAAGTTAGACTCCACGGTTGAACAAACACGTGAAGATTTAACTACTGAGTTACATCACATTGAATCGAAATGTCAAAAAGTCTGTAATGACGTAAAAACACAAATTTGTGAGCATTTCCAACCTATTTTTTCGCGGCATGAAAATGCATTACAGAATCACGAAGCAGCTATAAAAGAACTGCAAACCATTGTTCATGAAAATCATGAGACCTTGTCGGCTAAAATTGACTCAGTTGCATCTACCGATTCGGTTACGCAACTTGCAAAAACTCAAGAAAACTTAAAGGACACAGTAGACTCGATTTCAACACAAATGGACACTCTGAAACTTGGTTCAGAAAAACACACTGAGGAAATGTGTTCACTATCGGAGAAAGTAGCCGAACTTTCGGATCAGTTCACTAACTTATCTACGAAGGTAGATGATAATCTGAACGACACAAAACCGGTAGTCTTTAATGACACAGAAGAGTATGAAGAAATTAGAAAATTCAAACAAAATCAAAATCAAATCAATACACAGTACAAAAGAGAAATCCGCGAAGTACAAGATCAGCTGACACAGGTAATACAACAATTACGTATTTCAGAGGACACTCGCGCCCCAATACGGGAAGAGGGACATAGAAATACAGAACAACCACAAAATAATAACACAGGACACTTCGGAAATTATAAAAGAAATTGGCAAGGCACACCGAATTCTGAGATGGAACCGCCGACACGACGTAACAATGACCGATATGCGACTCGCCGACATGATGACTTTGACTATAAGCTGTTCATTACTACACGTAAATTCAAAACGTTTAAAAATTCTGCCAACGACATTCATCCACAAGCGTGGCTCCATCAATTCTCTCATTGTTTTCCCCCCAACTGGTCATTAGAACACAGATTAGAATTTATGTGTGGCTATTTAGAGAATGAACCAGCTGTAAGAATGCGTTCGGTCATTCACGATTGTCATAGTGAAGGAGAATTTTACCATGCCTTCCTCTCAGCATATTGGTCTCAAGCCACACAAGACCGAGTAAAACATAGCATCATAATGATGAAACATTTCGAACAATATGAATTCTCCAGTCTTGTGAAATATTTTGAAGACATGTTGCACAAGAATCAGTACCTGTCAAACCCATACAGCCCCTCAGAACTCATCCGAATTTGCTTAATCAAACTGCCTGAACATTTAAGACATATTATTTTAGCAGGACGTTGCAAAGACGACATTGAAGCATTTCAGGGACTCTTACAAGAATTAGAAATTGACACTCACAATAGCGGAACGCGAAACCAGGAACACAACAATTACAGGTCACATCCGTCGCAATTCCGCGATGAAAGAAGTAATAACTGGACACGACAAGGCTATTCTTTCAACGTAAATCGAGACCGAAACAGACACCACCCGTATGACAACCGTTGGCAGAGTAGTAATAATTACAGGGAAAGATCGCATTTCCGTAGTAATGACTATGACAGAGACAATCATAGAAACAGACAATATGGGAACCAAAACATTTATTATTATCAAGGGAGGCAGAATAACTTCAGACGCAACAGTTCGGCGCACAGTTACGATTCAGGGAGAAATTCTCCACCACGTGACGGACAAGGAAGAAACTACGGAACCTACCGACATGACGACAGACGATATATTCGTAACGACAGACCTGAATTGCATCAGAACTGGCGGGATTTAAACACGGCAGGGCCCTCTCGGCAAGGCGAATTTCTAGAAGTTCGGTCTCCGAATCCCATTAACGACGCGCGCCAACAATGACCCGCACCGCAGGCAGACACCTGCGCCGGCTGGCTCCGAGAAAAATAACATTGACGCTAACCTTGAGAAAAATTCCAGTATTCTTTAACGACGTATACCGCATGTTAATTGCATTGTTCAAACTCTGAGTACTATGAAGAGCAAAGGTTTACACCACATTTCACACGTAAAACCGTTTATTGAGAGATAATGTGCTTTTTTAACTTGAGATTTTAATGCAACATTTTGGTTTACTTGCAAATACATTCTGAAATTAAAGTGCTTTCTGAGAGATACCAGGTGACACAGTGGTTAGTTTATTTGACAGCTACACGACTATATCACGACGCTACTAATGTGTGACACAATTTACCTTGTTGCTTTTGCGGTGTATCTGTTTTATATCTGCACAGTTTTTCTGACTTCTTCTGGAAAGTAAAACATGTTTTAGTAGTAACTTTTGTGGTATAGCTACAATGAGACAGCCTTTTTCGTAGCACAACAATACGTTACAGTACAGTACTTTCTTCATCACAACAATAAGCGTAATAACTACGATATCTATACACAAAGCATTTCACTTTTGTGTATCATGAGGTAAGTACATTGACTTTAGCAGAACTTTGCTTACAGAGGACGATAACTACGACAGTTTCATAGAATTATCTTACAACATGACGCACAGTTTAGCGCTACAGGACACGTATTTGAGTGATTAATTTTATACTTAAAACATTTATTTTTAAAGATTTTTTTTTTTACAAAGATAGTTTTCCGAGATACATTTCATTCCATTGATGTAATTTGTAACACCTGAGGGTATAATTACATTTATCCTCAGGGGGGTACACGCCTACTTTGTGTACCATGTGTTTGGCGAGCACAAGGAGCCCTAGCTAATATGGTATTTGCTTATACAACTTTACACATCGGTACCATATTTCTCTAACACATAAATTACACAGCTACCTGATCATTTAACAGAGAAAGAAACATTTTTTTTACTACGTCAGTGACAGATGTTTACGCAATTATACCGTTGGATAACTTCACACTTACGAAATTGTATTTTGTCTGTACTTTGTAAACTGTTCATATTTTTTCGGAACCATTGTGATACTATGTGAGCTTTGAATGATGTGTTTGGTATGGAATCATGATTTTAAAGTACGTTTGAGGCAGATGACGCTTTTGAAATGAGCAGAGAATTTTTTTTTAGGTTTTGAAACTATTGGAGGAAGCTACGACGATTTTGAGATTTGACTGAGGTGTTATGATGTTATTTTTACGACGACGATGTGTATTATGTTGTTGAGGTATGTTTATGATTAATAAGCTAATGTTATATGAAGAATTTGATTATGCTATGTATCTAATGATGAAGTATTGAAGAAGCGTCGACGAATTTGTATATGTGTAATAAGGTAAGGAGTAATGAGTAGCGGTTAGGAACTCTGCCTTGTGAAGACGTATGTTGGAAACAGAGAATCGTACTTTTAGAATTATGAAATGTGTGTAAATGCGTGAATGTATCACAATGCCGACGAAAATTTTTTGGACACTGTTATATTCATGGGATTTTGTTTTTACAGGTTTGCAACGCTAATTCTTGACCTGTGAAATATTTTTATTTAAGACTGCCATTGTAGCGGAAACTGCTGTCGTAAATATTTCCGTACGAAAGTTAAGTGACCACCTGCACGTAATACGTCGTGGGCACACAGCTGTGTCAGACACCTGGGCGACAGCCGCCCGAACAAAAAAAAAAAAAAGCCATTAGCCTTCCAGCGGCACAGGTAGAAGAAAAAAGAGGCCATTATAATCGCTATTGACGTTCCTTTGTAGAAAGCATCGCAACATTTCACGGCTATTGTCGTGTTAGTTGAGAGAAATGCCATATGGCGACAGAAATGCCTAATGAAATGACGAGAAATATTTTTACATCTGCACACCTGATTACGACAAGCGTCTTTCTACGAGAGTTAACTTATGAAATGTCACATGACTATTGAATGATATTTTTATGCTTTGCCTTTCATAGTTGCTTATTTCATTTGATATTTAGTTTCCAGCTGTGTTGCAGCATGGGTTTTATATATATAAAAAAAAATCATTTGCTAATGTGAACACTTTCTGTCAACAGATCTATTAAATAATTATTTTATGACCCATATTCTTCGAAATAGGAGCTCTTGGAATGGAAAGAACAATAAGAAGGGACTAATAACAGGAACTGCATACATAATTTTCTTTTCTAGTACTTAGGAATCTTTTGTAGAATTAGTTTTTGTGGTGCACCACTTTAATTACTTAAACATTAAGATGTGATTATACATTTCCCTTATCTGCATTGTTATCTTTAGTCTACTATTTTTTCTGCTTGAGCTATGTCATGTTTAGGTATAAGTTGCTGCTGTTTGCCAGGCATAGTGTTATTGAATTTGACTTTGTATTATTCTGTTAAGCCAGTTTTACTAATTATTTCTTGTTATTATTTGTTGCACATTGCCTTAGATTAGTTGTAATATTACAATTGCTTTGCTAATTTCTTAATGCTGCTTGCTTCGCAAATCTGCGTTTTTTTGTCATTGCTGTTTGTGTTAATTTGTTATGTGCTGCTGCATTGCTTCGTCCCTTAGTTTAGCATCTGAGCTCAGTAGATTTAAGTTAGCTTAAGAGGGGGTAGACTATATAAGAAACTAACTATGATGAATTGGAAGAAATGCATTGACAAGTCACAAGAAACAGATAGGGCCAAAATGAGTATTGTACAATGAGAAATAATTATTTTAAAAGAAATATGGTTAGAATACAGAAAAGAGGTACAGATAGGACCATTTGGGAATAATGATGAACGAAGGGAGATCTCCAAGAACAAAAAAGGTTTTGTTCACAAAATACTGCAGTACCAAAAGTTACACTGAAAAGAAACCCTGTCCTTTCCATTGTGTTATCCCACTATGTGTTTGTGTTCCCTTGTGTATTTATGTTTTTCCTGTATTTATATGTATATCTGATAATACTTATGTTGTAGAATTTTTCTAATACTAAGCTACATTCACTATGATGAGGAATACTGTGATCCTCAAATATAATTTGCATTGATAATATGTTATTTACTTTGTAAAGATGTTTAGACATTTATCTGTTCTGTTTTAATGCTCATGTGTGATGTTGATGTTTCAAAAGTTGTTCTGATCTTTATGTATGTACTTATGTCATTATTTTTGTAACACTGATGTATATGTTTATTTCTATTCTTTTGTAAAGCCTGTTTTACTACAAATGTTATCTGTATTGTTATGTTCTTTACTAATGTATTTTGTACCTTTGTAATTGTATTCTCATGTTATAATATTGTAATTGACACCAGGTCTTCACATTAAGTATATTTTGACTGCACTCGTTTCTGTTGGTCATAGCATATGCACAATATGTGAGAAGTAGGGAGTGATAGTGTTTGCATATGTTTTAATGATTCAGCAAGGGACTGGATAACAGCATTGCTGGTTCTGAGGACTATTCCAAAAACTTTGTGAGTGCACAAGTGGTGGTTATGGACTTGCTAAATTATCCGCAAGACTCTTCAATGGTGATTGTGCACCTGCACAGTCACAACAGATGGCTGCTGGCCATCTCTACAAGGACTACAGTGGGTCTGCACCTCTGGTGGCCCACCAGTACCGTCATTTCTACCAGGACTACAGTGGGTCTGCTCTGTGATGACCTACCCACCAATACTCTTCAAAACTTCGATTGACTCCGCTGTGGGTTTGCTCTGTTGTGGCCCATTACCTGTCAACATGTCAAGAGTCAACACTGTCTTTCCGTTGGAAGGACAACGATACTTCTTCAAGACTGCATGGAAATCCACTACTTCCGTGTGCATTTTCTTTTACTGCTCAGACTTTGAGAAAAACACTGCAATGTGATGAATGATCAGGACTGTCTTTATGGACTGTGAGAAAATTTTAGCTTTTGACCAACATTGTATCAATAAGTGTGTGCATTTGATTTCTTTGTTATTGTAATTGTGAAAACAAATTTTAACAAATATGTATTGGCCAGTGCCCAACAAAATTTGTAAAATTTTTTGTGGGGAGCATGGGGGCTATGTAAGTAGGCTGTTTAGGTTTTTTTATTGGTAACGCCACCTCAGTATGATAATCACCGGCTGTGCCGTGTGCAGTCTGTGGCTGCTTTGCATTGTTGTAATACTCAACCATTGTAGTGTTAGGCAGCTGGCTGTGAACAGCGCGTAGCGCTGGGCAGTTGGAGGTGAGCCGCCAGCAGTGGTGGATGTGGGGAGAGAGATGGTGGAGTTTTGTAATTTGTCATGATATCAAGGTAAATACATTGTTTGTTCTCTATTAATATCTTTCATTTGCTAACTATCCCTATCAGTAGTTAGTGCCTTCCATAGTTTGAATCTTTTATTTAGCTGGCAGTAGTGGCGCTCGCTGTATTGCAGTAGCTTGAGCAGCGAAGATTTTTGGTGAGGTAAGTGATTTGTGAGACGTATAGGTTAATGTTAGTCAGGGCCATTCTCTTGTAGAGAATTTTGAAAGTCAGATTGCGTTGCGCTAACAAAATATTGTGTGTTGAAAGTCAGATTGCGTTGCGCTAAAAAATATTGTGTGTCAGGTTAAGCACAGTCTTGTATAATTGTTCATAAGGGGACGTTACAATATATATATATATATATATATATATATATATATATATATATATATATATATATATATATATATATATATATATATCACCAGTTGTCGTATGACTATTAAAAGATTATAATTAATGTTAGTCTGGTTGGGAATTTGGTAAGCTAGACTGGATACCTGGTGAAACAGTTGCTCAGTAATGCAAGGTTAACTTCCCCAGACAACTCACAGCTTTTAACCCGCTGTTATTGTCTATCAGCACCGCTTTCATAGCAAATTAAAGTAACAACATTACATCCCTAATAGGAAGAGTATTTATAGGCTCACTACTTAACTTCTTCGCCCTTTATCAGTTCCTGCAGTGTATTTTATTATTTTATTTTTATTAGCCTACATAAGTCGTTTAATTCCTCTTACCATTACTACTAGTGCCGCCACCTCGCGTATATTTCATGGGTTTTCGTTCCTGCACTGTCGTTTTTTATCGTTTCGGTATTGGAATCTTCAGTTGATGATTACGTTTTCCACTGCAACCTCTGTTTTATATGAAATTAATACTAACTAAGGTGACCGCCGCCATGGCTCTCAAGTCTAATGTGTCCTTCGCTACCTTTTTAAGGTATATTTACATCCTCGGGTCATTACCTTGTTCTACCACCAAATGGTCTAGATAAGTTCACGAATCAAATAATATGTAATAAATAGCTTAGCGCCCTCTACTTCGCTCGTGTAGACTGTATGTTGTGCAATTCTTTTGCTTTTTCTCATCGAATTTTTATGTTGTTCATAAATTGCAACACCTTCTAAACTTTTGATGTTGATTAAGATTACAGATGTATGGTCTCTACCGAAAGTACTTCTGTTCACAAAGCGATTCTTGTAGCAGGAGTCCAAGGTTTCTCTTAATCATGCCTTTACTCGCTTGTGAAGATATTTCCACATAAATTTTCATTCACTAACACATATTTGTTTGTATGTGAGTGAGAATTTAGTCTTAAATTTTGTTTAATATATAGAAATATTTTACTAAAAGTTTTGATTCCCTATTTGATCGCATTAGGGGTTGCATTTGCAAAAACAATAAACATATATTTTAGGATTTTCAAAAACAATAAACATATATTTTTTTTATTTCTAAATGAGAATCCAAATACCAGTCGTTATAGATATACCTTTAAAAATGGTTACACAATGAAATATGTTCATAAAACATTTAACCCGCTATTTCACCCCCTTAACGGTGAGTCTCCAAAAACAATGAAATGCTTACTTTTTAATTTTGACAGAGATGCCAAGTACAAATTTTTATATGTTTATTTCCAAAAATGCTTGCACAGTGAAATATTTCCATAAAAACTTTAATCCCTGATTCACATTATAGGGGTTCCATTTCCAAAAATAGTGAAACAGGTATTATTATTGGTAACCAAGAAGCCAATTTCAAAAATTTTTGATCTCGCCTTAAAACTGTTTTCGTAATGAAATAATTCATAAAACAACCCTTGGGTGTTGAATTTCCAATAATATTGAAACATGTACTTTTTTATTTGTAACCATATATTCAAATACGTTTTCATATATATGTAGCTTTGAGAATACTTTTGTAGTTGTTGAATAATGTTTTATTTTCAAAAAATTTCACCAATTGTTCCATCCCCATACAGGTTAAATTTACACGAAATGCTATTTTCTGGCCGAGAAAGAGTACCGAAAAAGCTCTTATTAAACGACCCTACAATACAAGATCAACACGCTCTGAACACTTCAAGTTTGTATCCTGGGCGATAATGAGTCAGTCTATCGAGACATTGCCTTTTATATACAAAAATCACTTTTTCATGTTTTGCAGTTAATCTGATGATACTCTAAGAGTGTGAAACGCGTTATTAATCAATAAATGTTTAAACAGAATGTCTCTTTAATTTAGAAAGTGTAACTACTGTTGCGCACCAGGCCAGAGTAGAATGAAACAATTTGTACTGAAATATGTACAGCATTTGTGTTATTGAAATTTGAACTTGAGCAGTGCATTGTTTTCCGCAGTAAACCGTTGGGAGCATTGTCCTCCTGCCAGTGAACATTTTGTAGTGCGATGAAACCACAGAATATGACACATTACTGCTATCGTGTACGCTTTACCACGCTAGTCAGCGGATAGCGGCAAAGTGTGTTCCAAGTCACTTCAAGGGTGCTTTTGTTAGTGGAGATTCATACACACACCACTGTCAACTCGTGTAGTGCCTCATTGTGTTTATAAAAATTTGCTGACAAGGCTATAGGGAAACTGCGATTTCAAAGGGAACGAAAGGGCGTCAAATTTGCTTGCTGTCTAATTATGGTGTAATGTAGATGAAGAATCTACATCTGCATCGACATCTATACTCCGCAAGCCACCTGACGGTGTGTGGCGGAGGGTACTTTGAGTACCTCTATCGGTTCTCCCTTCTATTCCAGTCTCGTATTGTTCGTGGAAAGAAGGACTGTCGGTATGCCTCTGTGTGGGCTCTAATCTCTCTGATTTTATCCTCATGGTCTCTTCGCGAGATGTACGTAAGAGGGAGCAATATACTGCTTGACTCCTCGGTGAAGGTATGTTCTCGAAACTTCAACAGAAGCTCGTACCGAGCTACTGAGCGTCTCTCCAGCAGAATCTTCCACTGGAGTTTATCTACTATCCCCGTAAAGCTTTCGCGATTACTAAATGATCCTGTAACGATACACGCTGCTCTCCGTTGGATCTTCTCTATCTCTTCTATCAACCCTATCTGGTACGGTTCCCACACTGGTGAGCAATATTCAAGCAGTAGGCGAGCAAGTGCACTGTAACCTACTTCCTTTGTTTTCGGATTGCATTTCCTTAGGGTTCTTCCAATGAAACTCAGTCTGGCTTCCGCTTTACCGACGATGAACTTTATAAGATCATACCATTTTAAATTACTCCTAATGCCTAATCCCAGATAATTCACGGAATTAACTGCTTCCAGTTGCTGACCTATGTTGTAGCTAAATGATAAAGGATCTTTCTTTCTGTGTATTCGCAGCACATTACAATTGTCTGCATTGAGATTCAATTGCCATTACCTGCACCATGCGTCAATTCGTTGCAGATGCTCCTGCATTTCAGTACAATTTTCCATTGTTACAACCTCTCGATATACCACAGCATTATCCGCCAAAAGCCTCAGTGAACTTCCGATGTTATCCACTAGGTCATTTATGTATATTGTGTATAGCAATGGTCCTACGACACTCCCCTGCGGGACACCTCAAATCTCTCTTCCCTCGGAAGACTTGTCTCCATTGAGAATGCCGGAAGTCTCATTCTCCTTTAAAATGTCTTACTTTTGGTACCATCTTTTAACTACTAACAATTTTATCAGCGCCGCGCATTTCCAAATTGCAGTCGCGAACTTTTTATTTAAGGTAGATGTAATTATTATAGCTAACATTGTTTTGAAGGAAGCATAATTAACGAGTAGTTTTGATCATTATGTCGGATGGTAAAACAAGGCAAACTGTTGTGGCACCATGATAACCCCATAAGTATAAATAACTTAAAGTGTTTTTGGAATGTGCATGTGAAACACTTTCACTGCTTTCTAAATGGCCTTAAATATCAACTTTTTTAAAGACTGAAACTACGTAAAAATTAAACATAAACACGTCATCATGTTTAATACGTTTATGATAACAACTAAACTGCAGCAAAGACGAGATGTGTCACATTAGCTATGAATTCTCCTGTACTTAGATTGATTTCAGAATTATATTTATCCTTCACTTTATATAATTGAGAATTCATAGTAAAGAGCGCTCAGCACTTGAAACTATTACTTAATAATATGTTGATCCAGATATCAATTCAAGCTAGCCGAGTCACTGAGTAAACTTAACTGTAAAACTGTATAGGATAAAAATCCCCAAGCACACATCACATAGTTGGCATGTCGTTTCTGTATCACTATAGTTTCAATATCAATGTCAACAAAAGGTTTATTTATTTGGTTTTGTAAAGTTTTGGTTTACATTCTTGAACATCGTCGTCAATGCGCGAGTACAAGGAAGCTAGTGACTTAAAAAAGTGCATCTTTCAGCCGTGTCTACGTATCCTGAAATGGTTTATGTTGCAGTCTCCGCGCTATGTACTTGAGTTTTGTTGGTTTGTTTGGGCGAGAGCTGATTCCGAGAGTCACAGAGGAACAGGGAGTTCGTACATCAGTAAAAGGTGCCACTGGCTCGCCTGGTCATAGGGTTGTGTGGGTGGTGGTGACTGTAAATGAATACAAAGTGTTAGTGAAATATCTCTACTCGCAATAGCCCTTAGTTCATTTTGATGCAGAGACGGGATTGTAGGGATTGGTAAGCTGTTGCTTTTCGATGACGCAGTCACCTTTGAACGTGGCACGTGTCTATGTCAGCAACTGCCAGCCCAGAGGACACTTAGCATCGAACGGCACTGGTGTCATCAAAGCCACCGATGTCTGCCGCTGCCACATACTGACTGTCGCCATCCGAGAGGTGCAGTTCCTCGCAGCCTGCCACACTGTAGAGGACAGTGTTTAAACTTTGTTACCCAGCATGGCCGAAGAAGAAGGCGTCTGTCCACTCTAGGATCAGCTACGAAGACGGTCCATGGGAACCGGTGAACGGCGAGAGAGACCGTGCTTAACCTGAATGTTATTTTCTATGGGTAGTCCAGTCAGTTGGCTACTAGTACACCGGATGCTCGATAGCTCGGAGGTTTTCTGTTTGAAGTAGTACAGTTACGGCAAAGCAGGTTCCAGCAGCCGAGATACTCAAAGTCATACTCCCGTTGCCCTGTTTATTGTGGTACCGCTGCACATGCTGGAACATTTGCTGAGCTATTAATTCATCCAGCGAATGTAGCAGATCGAGTTTAACCTTTTCTTGGCTTACACCCAGCTTGCATTCTCTGCTCATTACACTGTTCATACGTTCAACAGGTGCAGTACTTCTCCATCACTTTCACTGAAGATACCAACAGCATCAGTGGATTCTGGATTTCCTTATTTTGATTTCTTGTTTTTAATTTGTTGTTATCTAAAAATGACCAGTCACTTAGTGACTATGACAGGCAGTGTTTCCACAATGTTGAGGAGCACACGAGCATAGTACTAAGCCTGTTTGACTTTTTAAGATTTTAGCAAAATTTATGAAGTTACACCCTTAAACACTGGGAAAATTAAAACTAATTACGATAAAGAAATATTTAACTTCAATAATTTATATATTAAGAAGAGAAGATATTAGGAAGAAGAAAGGAGTTTAGATTTATATTATGCCACCACCGATGGCATCCAGGACGAAATACTTCAGAAAAAACCCGAATATCTTGCTCCTGGGCAGCCATCGCTCGATCCACTACTACTCCCACTAAGTTCCGTTTTTCCTCTACTCGTCGTGTGCTGTTCTTTATTTCTGAAATGCGGTAGAGAGCTGGTGTTGAGCAGAAAGGCTCTAAGCCATAACGATTTTATTAACCTTTCTAAAAATATGAATTTATTTTTAAAAAGCAAACATCCAAGAATAACATTAACGAATTGCCTCCAGCACTGAAAAGACTAAATTTCAATAATACTGCTGATAGCAAACACCTCAAAACGGCAACAGTATGAAAACACTTCCTCTTCGTAAAGAATATTAAATGAAGTAAAAATACATCAACATTACAAACAGAAAAATATATGATCAAATGAATATGTCACAAATATCAACCATCGTCCGTTGCCAGTAATTAACAAAACACCATTGCCTTCGAAGTAGCCAAAATGATTGAGAAATGTCGTTCAGATTTATGATGACAGAAACGCTGACAGAGGCAACGCCAGTAGCGGTAATTACTCTTTCTCTACTAACATAGGACAGCGGTTGCTGCTACCACAGTACTAGAAACCTTCAATAAAAATTTCAGTCATGGTACACAGGCATATTTAATTAGACCACAGCTAACACACAGACAACTCGTTAATCATTTAGGAAAAATTAAACATACTACAAATGAGGAAAAGTATGCAGGAAACTTTGACTTGACAACTGAGGCATAAAATTTCCCTTAGTTTTTTTGTTTTCTTTGGTAGATGCAACGAACTTAGTGAACAGCCCGAGTGCGTGATGCTAGCCAACAGGTAACTAAAGACATGCTTCAAATGTAAGGTAGCTAGATTACACAGGTTTCACTGACTATAAAATACAATTCGTCAATCAGAAGAATTCATCTGCATTCTAAATCCTTAGATTCTAAAATCAGTTTAGAATAGACACAGCCACACAAATTGACAGAACGGAACCTTCTTAAATAACACATCTACTCTATCTGATCAAAAGCATTCCTGCAGCTGGCTGAAAATGACTTACAAGTTCGTAGCGCCCTGCGTCGGTAATGCTGGAATTCCATATAGCGTTGGCCCACACTTAGCTTTGATGTCAGCTTCCACTCCCGCAGGCATAGGTTCAATCAGCTGCTGGAAGGATTCTTAGGGAATGGCAGCCCATTCGTCACTGAGTGCTGCACTGAGGAGAGGTATCGAAGTCGGTCGGTGAGGCCTGGCACGAAGTCGGCGTTCCAAAACATCCCAAAGGTGTTGTATAGGAATCAGGTCAGGACTCTGTGCATGCCAGTCCATTACAGGGATGTTATCATCGTGTTACCATTACGCTAGAGGCCGTGCATTATGAACACCTGCTCGATTGTGTTGAAAGATGCAACCGCCATCCACGAATTGCGCTTCAACAGTGGGAAGCAACAAGGTGCTTAAAACATCAATGTAGGCCTGTAACGTGTTAGAGCCACGCAAAACAACAAGGGGTGCAAGCCCCCTGAATCATAACCATGACCACACCATAACACCACCACCTCCGAATGTTACTGTTGCCACTACACACGCTGGCAGATGACCGTAACCCGGCATTCGACATACCCACACCCTGCCATCGGATCGCCACATTGTGTACCGTTATTCGTCACTCCACACATCGTTTTTCCACTGTTCAATCGTCCAATGTTTACGCTCCTTACACGAAGCGAGGCGTCGTTTGGCACTTACCGGCGTGATGTGTGGCTTATCAGCAGCCAATCGACCACGAAACCCAAGTTTTCTCACCTCCTGCCTAACTGTCATAGTGCTGGCTCCTGATGCAGTTTGGAATTCCTGTGTGATGGTCTGGATCCTCTTTAACTGCCAGCGGTCTCTGCCAGTCAACAGACGAGGTAGGTCTGTACGTTGTTGTGCTGCACGTGTCCCTTCACGTTTCCACTTCACTATCACATCGGAAACAGGAGACCTAGGGATGTTTAGGAGTATGGAAATCTCGCATACAGACGTATGACATAAGTGACACTCATTCACCTGACCACGTTCGAGGTCATGATGTATAATGACTCCTGAGGTCAGGTACCTGGCAGTGGGTGGAAGCACAATGCACTAAATATGAAAAAAATACGTTTTTGGAGGTGTCAGGATAGTTTTGATCACATAGAGTATATATATAACAACGGGCAACCAACGGAGTTGAAATAGCCACCATGCGACACCAATAGATTCCACTAAGGGCATCGGCCACTTTATTATCCATGCCCATGATATGACGCACCTGAAAACGGACTGTGGAAATTCTCACCTCCCACCTGGGTATGAGTCCTGTTTTCCGCGGCCGGGCCAAAACCCACGAAAACGTTTGCTTGTTTGTTTATAACAGGAAAGATTCATATTCAAGATAAGACTCGAAACGTCCCAAGCCAAATAACACCGCCAACGCTTCTAACTCATATACCGAATATTTCTTTTCCATAGTGGACAAAGATCTCGAGGCATAGTCAATTGGCCGTCTTTCACTCTCGTTTTGTTGCAAGAGGACTGCTGCAATCCCAGAATTAGAAGCATCGGTTTGGAGAAAAAAATCCTTCTCAAAATTAGGTATGGCCAAAACCGGCGCATTAGGTAAAGCGACTTTCAGAGCTTTCAAAGGTGCTTGCTGAGATTCGCGCAAACAAATTTCTGCTCCTTCCGCCTCAGTTGACTAAGAGGGGCCGCCAACTGTGCAAAACCTGGTACAAATTTTCGAAAAAAATGGTCATCCCGACCAATCTTGCAATATCCTTCTTATTCTGAGGCACCGGAAACTGATGGATGGTTTTAGTACGTTCTTGATCAATTCTTACCCCACTGCCCGAAACTATGTGACCCAAGAAGGAAATTTCCTTCCTGGCCAGGCTAACTTGAGACGGCTTAACCGCTAACGCCGCATCCCACAGCAGGACTAACATCTGACCTAAATGAGTTAAGTGTTGTTCAAAGTTCTCGCTATAAATCACGACATCGTCAAGATAATTATATATATATATATATATACACTTAAACTTTAAGTCCCCCAATGCAGAATCTAAACGACAGGACAACACAGCAGCCCCCGTAGACAGACTAAAAGGGACACGATTATATTCAAATAAATTCCAGTGAGTACAAACCGAAAAAAAAAAAAAAAAAAAGTTCAAATGGCTCTGAACACTACGCGACTTAACTTCTGAGGTCATCAGTCGCCTAGAACTTAGAACTAATTAAACCTAACTAACCTAAGGACATCACACACATCCATGCCAGAGGCAGGATTCGAACCTGCGACCGTAGCGGGCGCTCGGTTGCAGACTGTAGCGCCTAGAACCGCACAGCCACTCCGGCCGACCTACAAAACGCACTCAAGGGCTTTGACTCCTCCGCTAATGGTATCTGATGATATGCTTGATTCAGATCCAGGA
The DNA here is from genome assembly GCF_023898315.1 of Schistocerca nitens. Taxonomy (NCBI): domain Eukaryota; kingdom Metazoa; phylum Arthropoda; class Insecta; order Orthoptera; family Acrididae; genus Schistocerca; species Schistocerca nitens. The sequence goes on from NC_064614.1 coordinate 778,374,507, forward strand.
TGGAAAAATACTATGCACTTGAAAACCAAGTAAAACAATCGTGTAGAGCCGGAAGAGGATTGATTCTAAAATCACCTTTTGTTTCAACTGACGGTAATCAACCACCGGCCGGAAGCCTTGTCCCCAGACCTTTGCCAATAAAAGTATCGGTGAACCACAGGGGGAGGTGGATGGACGAACTACCCCATCGGCCAATTGCTGATCCATTATCTTGTGAAGTTCTCTCAGTTTAGGGGGTGATAATCGGTAAGGGGATTGCTGAAACGGCACCTTATCCGGTTTTTTTTCAATCTTATTACTGGCGCCCAAACTATCAGTGAGTACTTCCGGATACAGATTTAACAGCTGTAATAAGCATTGACCCGCTCCGTTTCCCAATGCGAAAGTTTAAAGGGAGACCCATCTTCCGCCACACCATATTCGTCGTGAACGCTTATGATCACACAACCGGTACTATCTTCCAGAACAAAATGTACACATAATCTCTCTATCAAGGTAATTCAAGATGCAACCGGTGCGTTCAAAGAAATCACACCCAAACAATACCACCGTAAACTCAATTAGCCATGACCACTTTTCAATCTTCAGATACAAACCACATTCCCTACGACTGAAATTATCCCGCCATTAACACTCCGACCCTTAACTTGGGACTTTGGAAGCTTAGGAAATTTACAAATTCAAGAAAACCTAAGATACCAAGATTCACTAAGTAGCGAAAGGCTGCTATCAGAATCTAACAACGCACACACCAGCTGACAGCCTTAAGTTGCACACACAAAAGGCAGATTCCCCGGAGTGGATGCTCTGATTTTACAGGTCCTGTTAATTAAATTACGTGGGTTTCCGCAGAAACCTGCACCGTTCTGGCGTCAGCTCTGTTTTCCTTTAAGTCGGGGTGCCGAACATCCACGCACAAAATGTCCAGGCTGATACAACGATAACAAGTACCCGTCTTTATGACACCGAGCGAGGTGGCGCAGTGGTTAGCACACTGGACTCGCATTCGGGAGGACGACGGTTCTATCGCGCGTCCGGCCATCCTGATTTAGGTTTTCCGTGATTTCCCTAAATCGCTCCAGGCAAATGCCGGGATGGTTCCTTTGAAAGGGCACGGCCGACTTCCTTCCCCGTCCTTCCCTAATCCGATGAGACCGATGACCTCGCTGTATGGTTTCCTTCACCAAACAACCCAACCCAACCCGTCTTTATGAGTCCACGTTCTATCAAAGTTTCTCTACCCACAGATCTCTCACCTACTACGCTAGAATCATTAGGAATAGCACCCCGCCTCTCACTGTTAAATCGAAATTTCTTAATCTTGGTAACCAACCCATCAAACTCCGAAAAACTTTCCGGTCCTTCAACGAAAAGCACTCGCTACCGATCCACAGGACACATTCCTTCGATGATAATGTCCACAACTTCGGGTTTGGGAACATTAGGACAGAACGCTGTAACTGCCATTATAAGTTCTTCAATATACCTGGCCGAACTCTCCTCAAGATCCTGGACAGGATAAACATACCGATTACCGAGTTCATAACGAGACCTGCTAGACAAACCATTTTCTAACAACTATTGCCTAAACTCCGTGAGTGACGTCCCCTCTGCAATAGCGTCAGCTATTACTCTGCTAAGTTTGCCTTGGGATAACGGACATATAGACTGAAAAATGACAGTATCAGCAATTTCTAACACCCTGCACTGATTCTGCAAACGAACTGTTAACCACAACAATTTAAAGTTTGCTCATTCGTGTCCATACCCAACTTAGAAAAGCCCTGAAGTATAGTCAGAAGAGGATTAGGTAACTTACTACAGAAATTCCAATTATGACAATTATCCCCCTGTATAGTACCAACTACCTTAGAAAAATAACCTTTCGTGGGATCAGAACCCTCTTCCTTGGCTGCATTCCCTTGCCAGTACAAGAGACGGGAGTCTCTCTCGTCAGCTGAAGCTTAATTACTTTATCCTTCAATCTTTCAATGATTGTTTTCCGCTTAGGGTCTGAATTAATTACTCTAAGGTCACCAACGAGATTTACAAGGTGATTATTTGTGCTTGAACGTGAAACACTTGTGCTCACGTAGGCACATTGCCCTGCAATAACCGAAGGTTGGCCTGAAAGCTACGCAGGAGGCTGTCGCAAACAGAGCAAGCGGGTCATGGCCCATCGAACATAGGCTGGTGTGAGGTGGAGGTTACACAATTAAGTTTAGTTGTGGTTTAGACTTTGTACTGTTTGTCTCTTCCTTTTTCTTGTTTATAAATGTATAGCCATGGTGTTCTTTTAATCATTGACAAACGTCTTCTTAGGCACTTGTGGGTTTCATTGTTCTGAAGAAGGTGTAGTTATCTACGCCGAAACCTAGGTTAACACTAGGTGCTTTTTTCGCAATCGAGGCGGGTTTCTAGTTTTTTTAATATATTAACCAACGATTGCTGACGCGCTGCGATGTTGAAGGTTCTTGAGAAGCATATATTGGAGCCCTACGTCCTAGCAGCGAATACTTTTTTCCTTCTACAGGTGAGGTCAGCACAGCACGGCGCGCTCGCTGAGAGCAGTCACGGACAGCGGCAATCTGTTATAAATGGCGCATGCAGGGAAATATGCAAGTACGTGGTCTCAGACTTGGCTCATTCGGAATGCAGATACTTCCATAAGAGCCTCTGAAACTGTGGTGGATTCCACTGTGCGGGTGGACCTGTCTGCTGGTCTGCCGAACCAATTTGACTCCGAGACACGACTATTCATGACAGACTATGTCAAACGTTTAGACGGCAGACTCAAAACAAATAAGTACATCTACACACAACTAGTTGTGTGCATGACGCAGGAAGCAGTACCTCTGACGGTTCAAATGGTGACTGGCACAGGCTCTAGGTGGTTCACTAGCAAAGGACACAAGTCTCACTGTATAGGTAAAGACCTGCCATTCTTTACTAGCGAAGGGCCATTGCAGGAGATATCTTCTCTTTCTCTACAGCTTTCCTCTGCGAGTCGGTAGTGTAGCATATTTGCATGCTTACCACACCCACTTCAGCACAAGCCAATCATGAGTTAGAGCTTGGCATTCGAAGCTGGGAGACCGCCCCCTGCTCCTCATACACTTTTGACCAACCTAGTGACTTCTAAAATTAATTGGGAGAAAAGGAAAAAAGATTAACTTTGCTCCCTCTTTCCCAAGTGTTTATGCCATGTCTTTGCTAAAAGCATGACTTGGATGAAACCACAGCCCTCCATAAAAAGATCTTTATCTCCCATGTTGTATCCATTTCGAACTTAAAAAAAGAACAGCCATAAACTCGCTAAAAGCCTCATGCCCTTACAAGTATGTTTTCTAGTGGAGTCTGGACGCATGGGTGTCCCTGCCCTGTCCCACGGAATTCGCTAAAACTCTCAACCATCTCATCTGCTTTCTACCTAACAAAGGCCCATACTTTGTTTTATTGCCAACCATCGGGTCATACAATGCACTGGACAAAGCTGTAGCAACTCCTCGGCCCCAGTCAGTCTACGTGGATACGGCCGCCAACTGACCAGATCCAACCAATGTGTCTGCACAATGAGACCGGGGGACTTGGCTGTCGGCAAAGGTTTTCACCCAGGTACGCCCATCCATTCCGCAGAAAACAGCTCACCTCGGCTCTCAGCCACCATACGGTGTTACTGCTGTCAATATACTCCACTCGTCACCCTCTTGCTTCAAACACAGGTAAAGCCTACCGTTGTGACTTCACTTGAGTACACAAGCAAAAGCGTTAACTACTGCCAGCCATTTCATCATATGAATGAAGTCAGACTGTATCAAATGTAGAAACGAAGTAAAAAACAACAGCTTCCCTATGAACATTAAGGAGCATGACATTGTATCAAAAGTGAGAATGAACTGCCATTTCTCAATATAATCACCTATACTGTAACAGACGACCACTCGTTAATTATTTAGTATAAATTAAACATACTACAAATGCAGGAAAGTATGAATGTGATACCAGAAACTTTGACTTGACTACTGAGGCACAAATTTGTTCTTTAGGTTTTTTTATGAGTACATGCAAGGAATTTAGTAAAAAGCTCGAGCTCATGATATTAGCCAACAGGTAATTACAGACATGCCTAAGAAATGAGAAAGCTGGATCAGAGAATTTTCACTGACTATAAAGCACAAATCGTGAATCAGAAGAATTACATTTGCATTCTGTACCCTTGGATTCTAAAATAAATTTAGAATAGAGACAGCCACAAGCCCACACACATTGACAGAACTGAAGTAGCACAGGGAAAAACCTTCATAAATCACACGTCTATGCATATAACAACGAGCAACCAGGACACGGATTCAAAACAGCCATCGTGCAACACCAAGTGACGTGCACACTAATCGTATGCTCACCGTAATTTCTCGTAAAACCCAGCGCTCATTGACAAACGCTAACTTAGAGAGTGCCGAGAGAAGGATGTATCGAAGATTTCTCACAGGAAACCCACGGGTATCATCCAGCAGACGGCACCACGTCCAGCACTTGCAAAGGTCGGACCAGATTCCAACTCGGCAACACAATGGACACAAAATGCTTCTGACGTCCATAGCAGAGGGCACACTGAATACTGTGCATCCTGCCGAAGTAGCTTTGAATAAGAAATGTTCACGGCTGGGGCCAATACTCGGCTCCACCAAACCCGCATTGAGCAAAGGCACCACACTAGCCAACGGGCCACGGCACATGATTGGCCACCACAACGCGCTGCCGCGCTTGAGCTCTTCGCCGCCAGTGTCACACTCTCCTTTTCTCCAGGTCGCTGCAGCCCTTAACTACCTTCTCCTCCGATGTGCCCTCTACCGGCGACAATAATGCTCCATGCGCTCTTGCGGACAGAGAGATTCCAAATCCGCGGAAGTTACGCGAAATTAAATGCGAGCGTACTGCACAGTTTCTGCAAGTGCCTTACAGTCTAATCTTACTGACGTCAGAGTATAGAAATGTCTGCTCCGTATGTCGTGTCCCACTGACGTGTCCTGAGAGGGAGTGGAAGGACTGCGTTGGTGCGCGTCAGAGAACTTACTTGGCATGAGGTCTCGGTGGTGTGGGCCGCCAATTCCTCACTGCTCCGTTGTAGTGAAGGCTGCAAGGTGAGCTAGAGTACGGAACTCGGATAGGATCTTAGGGAAGCTTTCATGTATGAACACTCGATGTCTAGAACGATTATACTGGAAGTACCCCTGGCACTTGTGATTTAAATAAGATTCTATATACAGTCTCCAATGATTGTCTATCTGGCTATGCAGTTGCCATCCCTAACTTCCCAAACCTAAGTCCTAATACAGCAGAGGCGAGCGCACCAGACTAAGTGTCAGCTGTGTCGATTCAGCCTAAGTCCCTACTTGTTGCTGTGCTCAATACTCCCCTGCAACTCTTGCAGCATCCCGACGCCGACTAACGTGGACCGGCGTCCGAGGTACCTCACTCCATCACTGTCCTTCGATCCAGCGGTTATCCGCTTTTATAGGGGGTAGTGCACCCGGCACCACTTGTTCTAGAAGGTTCTAGCACCCTCGAACTTTGAGTCCTGAGTAGGCTAGTCACGCGGCAGCATGTGATGACTACGTGATGAACTAGCCATTCTCCACTGTTTGCTGTGTCCAAGGGTTGCCACTAACTGTGCTTGAGCCTCGTGATACTGCATACTCCACTCTTGTTAGTCGAGTACACATTACACATTACACATGAGATAGTCTGGTCACGTCCGCCTCGCTTGATCTGTAGCAATAATTTTCCAGCCTACAGCCTACATGATTTTAATTCTATCTTCTACTATTCGCGACACCTCCCCTTCCCCAGGGGAAAATTTTGTAAGCTCGGTCCCTCAAAATTACAAAATTTTCGTTTTCTACTCGCGGTGCCAGTAAAACTTACCAGTCTTTATTGCCATCAAGACTTGACATTATAAACATGAAAAATACATGGCACAAAAATAAAAAAAACACAAGAAGTTATAAGATACAGTTGAGTGCCGTCTATAATGTGCATAGAACAAACAAAATGTATGTCACATATTCAAAAAATGCTGCAAATTTTTACCAAGAGCATACAGAATAGTTACATACATAAGTACACATTTTGAGTTTTATACATATACAAAAGATATGATTTGTCAACAATTTAGGATACATCAGGAGGGTAAGATTATCAATAAACATACAATTGTGTTATCTCCTGTCTGTCTTGGAGGTTAACAGCTCCATTGCTCTGGCACGGGGCTCTGTGAGTTGTGGTGTTTGACTCTGTTCTCTCCATTGTACCCTATCGGAGAGAGGAGTGCGACGTGTACAACTTAATTCATACTCTCCACCTTCTGCTGCCGCTTCACATTGCTCGGTTTGTCGGGCAGGGGTGTACCGAACACTTCGTTCCCAGCGGCCATCCGCTACCACTGTATTTGTCACACACACATTAGCACAACAATGTCCTCCTATTTCACACAATCTTTTGCCACACATACGGCAACACTTACAATAGATGCATAAACAACATGATATAATTAAGACTACTAACACTACTGAACCCGTATATCCCCATACGGAATATACGCTCTTAGACCATCCGCTAAAGGTGGTTCGCTGCGGCTGCGTGGGTAGGGAATCTGCTCCCTCCAGTTGACCACTGTCACAGGTTGTCTGAATATGCGAATACTATAGGGTGAGTAATCCTTAATGCAACAGCCTGTTGGGATTTTTTTCCCCGCTGGCTGTCAGCCGGCGGCCGCGCGAGTAGGAAATATGTTTGCCTTCTGCTGCGAGGCCTTCATGTGTGTAGGAATCTTCCGCAAATAGCAAGTGTTTGTTGCCTATGCTGTGTAGTAGACTGAGTGTAATTTTTTCAAGTGAAATGGGCGAATACAAGTATTCTATCCTCCAATGAATAAATATGGATGACTCATACGAGCGTACAGAATGAGTACATGCAAAGAGGACATTATTTTGAGAAGAATTTTCTGATGTTCAGGTTTCTAATGAGAGTAGGATTCACCGATTGGTAAACAAATTTTGTGAAACGGGAAGTGTTATTGACAGGAGACATAGACATCACGTACAGTGCTAACAGAAAAAACTCTGGATTACATTGGAAAGGCTCTGGAAAGGTCACCCGCAAAATCAGCTGGATTTCTTTCTCGGAAACTAAAAATTTCCTACTGCTCAGTTCAAATGGCTACGAAGTTACCAAAGTAACAACCTTATAAATAAACTACAGTACAAGAACTGAAACCAGATGCTGCTGCAAAGGGATTGGAGTTTTGTGAATGGATTTTGAATGGGGCGCGTGATAGAGAAATTGATCAACTAACTTTCTTTTCGGATGAATAATGATTACATCTAAGTGAATACGTTAATTCACAAAATAAAAAGCCTAACGTATGAGGCACCACTGCATGGTCAAAAAATAGTATGGTGTACTGTCAGCGGTGAGAAAATAACAACACCTGTCCTTTTTTCCCCAGGAACAATACACGTTGAGGATTCTATGGAAAAACCTTTTGTGGCCTTTTTTTGGCCAATTAATTGATAGAGAACGACCTTCAGCGACCTTTCAGCAGGACTATGTGGTGGCACATACATCCAGCTACTCATTGCAGGAAATTCATGACGTATTTCAAGACAGAGTTATCAGTAATAAACAGTTTCCTCCTTCCCCAGGTGTAGTGCCCTTCGATTTTTATCTCTGGGTGTACTAAAAGAGAAAGTGTTTAAATCAAATCCAAACACTTGAAATGAATTTAAAACGAAGAGTCGTCAAGAAGATGCTGCCATTTCTCAGAGGACTGCAGAATGTCATGGTCAATTTCGTAAGCAGGTTTCAGAAATTCTTGAACAACAGAGGTAGTCAGTCCTAGCACCTCATTGCTTAATATGCGTGGGTAATTTTCTTGTCTTTTAGGAGTTTGTCATCTGCATGGTATAAATGATTTGCGTGCCAAATCAAACTGTACTTACTTCGGACCACCTCCCACCTGCACCGCGGTCACAGCAGCCGGCTACGCGACCCGGCCATATTCCGCGAAAGCGGTTGCGTTAACGACTGATCACCCTGTACTTCTATGCAATCGTCCACTACAGTTAATTTAGAAGGGGTCCAATGGTGATGCTTCTGAAACTGGGCCACCAAATTGATACCTACAGGCAGCCCTTTGTGAACTTCTTGAGCAGCTTGCGGTTCCCCACTCGCCACACGGCACCACCACTTCTCCAATAGCCAAGAAAAGTGCTGTATGGAACCGCTAGGAGCTACAGGGCTCAGGGGCATGAAAACTTTGCGAGCCACCATAAACTGTCGAACTCTCCCGCGATACCTATTATGTGTTTCTTTTATGTTCACTGTTTCAATAGCCTGATTAACTGCGTCACCCATAAATTTTCGGAGTGCAATGTAGAACCGATCTGAAGTAGGCTCAGAACACTGAGCGAGTCAGCATTCTTTGGTCACTGAAGGCAATCACAGAAGATTCGCTCCTGGACTTTCCTTTTTTTTTTTTTTTTTTTTTCGAGTCTTCAGTCTTCTGCCTGGTTTGATGCGGGCCCGCTACAAGTTTATTTCCTGTGCCTACCTCTTCATCTCAGAAGGAAATGGTTTCTTTGACGTTTTCACTTTCGTCATCCTCTGGATCGTCGTCAAGGGTGAAGCTTGTATATCAGAGATTCCTCCATGTGTCCCTAAGGCAGAGTCATTTCGCCACTGGCCTGCTTCCTTGTTGATATCACTGATGATACCATTGTTGCCTCTGTCGTAAGTTTATATTGCACACCTCAGTAACTGCCTTCAGTTGCCTGCCCACGTAATCCTCCCACTGTGCTTTTGAGGTCCGTACAACGCTTGCTGATATTCCGTTTTTGTTTACCTCCTCTGTTCATCATCGTTGTGGTCTAGCGGTAGTCTTTGACCAGTAATCCAAACGTCGTCTGTCCCGGTTTTGAACCTCGCCACTTCAATAAAAGTCATCAGAAACGGTGGTCGATGACTTCCGGCACAAGGAGTTATCCACGTCCTGCTGCCGACTTTGTCAAAGAGGGTGGAGGAGCGGACAGAAGTTTAGAGCACTCTTCTCCTTGCAATGGGAAACTACCCCTAAAGAGCAGAAGAATCGGTAGTGATAAACGTCATGAGGCGGCAGAAGGCAACGTAAATTACTGCACTGAAAACACATAATGTGTATCCGCAGAATATGCGGCCTGTGACTGGAGAAAAGAGTCGTCATGATCTCTCCATTGGCAAAAGACTGCGGAATAGTCCCCCATTTGTATCTCCAGGATGGAACATTCCAGGGAGAGGTGACCATGAAGAAAGAACTGAATAACCAACGAAAGGGATGAAATTAAGAAATTCTGCTACCTAGGCAGCAAGATACCTCGTGACGGATGAAACAAAGCAGACATGATAACGAGACTAGCAATGACGAAAAGCGCATTCCTGGTCAGCAGAAGTCTACGAGTATCAAACGTTGGTTGGAATTTAAGGAAGACATTTCTGGAAATTTACGTTTGTCGTAGAGCATAGTGTGGTAATGAAATATGAAGTATGGGAAACCTGAAAAGAGAAGAATCGAAAAAGTGAGATATGTTGTGTAATAAACCCTAACTTATTAACACGTATGTGATGAATAAAGGGGAAAAATTTTGCACTTTAATTTTCCTGAACTTGATGAAAAATATAAAGGGAGAATGGTTATCGTTATTCTTTAAATCTTTGCTTTAAAAGTTCTTTAAGTTTCATACGAGGTTCAAAAAAGTTGGATCATACAACGCTGTTAACAGAATGATATCCATTTCACGAAATAGTACACGTAGTTAAAGTGGAACGTCTCACAATTATTACTAGTTGTTTTAAGGCGTGTCAAGGCTGCTGATGACCTAGAAAACATTTATAATAGCTGAAAGTAGTGAAAGAAAATCAGCTGCATCGTTGTTTAACACACACAGCTGGCTGTGTACTGGAGTACCTGAAGCAATTTAAAATTCTGATCATATGTGCTTGTATTGCTTGCACATTGTACCGGTTTTTAGCGAATATATGGGCGCCACGCCCAGGTGAATTTAAAGGACGTTGCAGCAATGGCTGTCAAAAATTACTGTACATCTGCTACACTGAAAATGGCAATAACTCGGAAGAAAGGTGCTTTACACACATATAAACATTAAATAGAACCAGTTATTTTATGTTAAGGAAAATAATTATATTCTGAGATAACAAACAGAAATTATTACCTGATGTACATTTCCATCCACGTAATGAAATGTTAAGCTACAAGTTTGCGCCTTATTCTTCCAAGAACTTGAGCAAAAATAAGTGTTAATAATGTTACAGTCTTTACACAGTTAGTTTTGACAATGAACATTGTATTTTCTTTGATTTTGTTGCATCGCAGATATGACTTTTACCTTACTTTATTGGATTTTGGGCTTTTGTCACTTCCTGTTTTTTTCAGACGCAAGAAAATATTTATTTAGCACTTTCTTCGCTTCCTAGTGACAATACAGGTGCTACAGAAGAATGTTGACAATAAGAGCACTGGAGGGAGCTGTAGAGGGTAAAATTTGTGGTGGAAGTGAGAGACTGAAATACATTCAGCAAATAATTGAGGACGTAAGTTGAAATTTCTACTCTGAGATGAAAAAAACCATAAATGACAGATCTCTCAAAGCTGCTCAATCCTGACCTGTTTGTCTGTAGCACACTGGTACTGCACAGCTTATATTTGCTCTGGAGTCCTTCCTTAGTTTATCCAGTTCTCCATTCCACGGTATTTTCTTCCTGTAAAGGTGATGAATGGGATGGCAGCGAATAATATGCTTTCCTTTTTTCTTTGTGTGTGGTACCACAGCAGTGAATTGACTGAAGATTAGAGATGCGGATGTACATGACCTGATATTGTTTGATTTTTCTAGTATTTTTACGGACTGCAATTTTCTCGATTGGCCAATTTATGTCTTACTGGCCAGTCTCAAAGCTCTAGGTAGGCCTTCGGTGTTCTGATACATATGCACTTGAGAATCGTATCTAAGATCGAAACTGGACAATCGTGTAAAATCCAGTAGATAAAAACACTCCAAAATCAAGTAACAGCCGAGGTGGAACCACATCTGTAACTTTCAATATCCTTTACCCTGATTTTTTTATCCCACCCCTTTTATTTAATTTAAATCATTGATTTTTATAGGCACAGTTTGAACATTAGGTAAGAAAGGCTGCAACCTTGCCTTACATCTTACACTGCTGTTTAATCGAACACATAAGTTGCGCATAGATGTGTATAAGGATCGTGCTAGACTAAATAACAAATTCTTACTGTCTGGGCCCAGAATCAAGAAATTCTAGCTGTTTATCTCTTGATGCACTCTCGAAGGTAGATTTTGTGCTATTTTGGTCATACCTCCTCCTCCTCGGACATTGCTGCCCTATCTACTGGAGATAGTTTGCTGATGGGTTCACTGTATGTCAGCATACACGAAATCTCCGGTTTATCGATGGAACTTAACTGTTGGGCACATACACGGAGAACACATGTGCGTACGCAAAAGTTAACTTTGAGTTTAAATATGAAGAAGGGAAAATGTGGGGCAGGGAACAAGCCAAACGCCGCGGTCGAAATGAAGATGGCCGGCACAAGCGCTATGCCGCAGCATCCGGCGGCTCATATGGCGCCGCGGAGCCGGTGACAAGCGGCGCGTCGTCGTCTGCGTCATCGTAGCCGTAGAGGCGGCGCCCGGGGCCAATATCGCCGGCTCGTGATCGCCTCGGGCCGTTTCATTTCTGCGCGCTCTCCGCGGCCGTAAAGTCGCGTTTCGCCCTCGTCGCCGGCCCGCCCGTCCAGTCTGCTCAACACATTCAAAGGGATCGCCAGTACCAGGATCGGAGCACTGCGTAATATGACAGCAGCCTGCCACAACCCCGATCGTTCCTCCGGCACTTTTGTTCCCAAGTACGTAGACAAAGAAGAATGAGAGGTTGGAATGTAGGGAAGGAAGTAAGTTGTGGGAGTCGTCGAAACGTGAACCATCATTTAAGAGTACAGCTCCACGGGCCCAGGAGTGGGACGTAAAACCAAATCGTCACCTCGCTCGGTAGCTACGATCACAGCATACACGTAATTATGGTTAATATACCGGGTGATCAAAATTGACACACATGCTTGGAATGACATGGGGTTTTATTAGAACCAAAAAGAACAAAGTTCACAAAATGTCCAACAGATGGCGCTGGACAGCAAAACGTCAGTGACTGCGCATGACAATCGTTTATGAAAGGAGCTGTAATGAGAGAGAGAATCAGATGCGCCAGCAGTCGCAGCATGTTGACGTTACCTGCAAAAGGCGCTTTTAGTGAGCTGTATTATCAGCATGTGGAATGTGCTAGTTCAGCGTTACGATCCTATCGCTATAAGAAGGGGATTCGAACGGGTAAAGGTCCGTTGACAAATGAAGCTGTGGCGAGAATGATTTCGAAGTGCGAAGCCACGGGTTGTTTAGACGATAGAACCCGTAATGGCCCACCGAGCACAAGGCGTAATGCTGCTGAGACAGTTCAGGAAGAAATGGAGACTGTAACAGGTTCGTCTATGCACGGGGAAGTCAGCGCTCGTGCAGTCGCACGTCGCATCGGCATTCCATACACTACTGTTTGGTCGGCACTTAGGCGTACCCTCCGATGCTGTCCGTACAAAATCCATCAGCATCATGAACTGTTACCTGGCAATTTAGTGAAGCGGAGGGCATTTGCGGTGTGAGCGTTTCAAAAAATGGCGGAAGATGATTGGCTGAACAACGTGTTGTGGACCGACGAAGCTCATTTCACGCTCCGATGGTCTGTCAACGCCCACAACGGCAGAATTTGGGCTACTGAAAATCCTATAACTGTCGTGGAAACTCCATTGCATGACGAGAAAGTCACGGTATCGGTTGTATTTACCACATCTACCATTATTGGGCCTTTTTTCTTCGAGGAAATGCGTGATTCTGGTTTTGTAATAACTGCTACCGTGACGGGTGAGAGGTACGCCGATATGTTACAGAATCGCATCACCCCAGCCTGGCTGATAAACACCTGCTGGAACGTACGATGCCGGCCGCGGTGGTCTCGCGGTTCTAGGCGCGCAGTCCGGAACCGTGCGACTGCTACGGTCGCAGGTTCGAATCCTGCCTCGGGCATGGCTGTGTGTGATGTCCTTAGGTTAGTTAGGTTTAAGTAGTTCTAAGTTCTAGGGGACTGATGACCACAGCAGTTGAGTCCCATAGTGCTCAGAGCCATTTGAACCATTTTGAACGTACGATAATTATGCAGGATGGCGCTCCATCCCATATTACTAGACGCGTGAAAGGTCTCTTGTGCTCGTCGTTTGGTGATGATCGTGTGCTCAGCCGCCACTTTCGTCACGCTTGGCCTCCCAGGTCCCCAGACCTCAGACCGTGCGATTATAGACTTTGAGGTTACCTGATGTCTTAAGTGTATCGTGATCGACCAACATGCGACATCTAGAGATGCTGAAAGACAACATCCGACGCCAATGCCTCACCATAACTTCGGACATGCTTTACAGTGCTGTTCACAACGCTGTGCCTCGAATACAGCTATTGTTGAGGAATGATGGTGGACATATTGAGAATTTCCAGTAAAGAACATCATCTTTGCTTTGGCTTACTTTGTTATGCTAATTATTGCTATTCTGATCAGATGAAGAGCCATCTGTCGGACATTTTTTGAACTTTTCTATTTTTTTTGGTTCTAACCCATGTCATTCCAAGCATGTGTGTCAATATGTACCTCTCTATCTACATTATTCCGTGATTTATTCAGTTTTCAGATTTATACCTACTTTTTGATCATCCTGTACTTGACCTCACTATCATGATCGTGCGACAACTAGAGTATCTGATTAGAAGTGTCCCGACATGTATTAATAAATGTTAATATTGAGTTTTTCTCACCTATCGTCCATATGACGGTTTCAACTCCACTACAGACACTTTCAGTGATGTAGTTAAATGTCTCTGTAGGAATTGCAGCCATTATGCCTCAAGATCCGAAACCAGAGTGAAGCTGGACGCTGGGTTCTGGGGGTTAGTCGAAGTTCTAACTTATACCAGAGATGTACCGCTGGGTTAAGTTCAGGGCACTAAGCAGTCCTTTCCGTGTCAGGAATGTTATTGTTTACTAACTATGGTAACAGATCCTGCTTTACGTCAGGATGCATTATCATGCGACTGCAAACAGTCATCATCTCCAAATTTTCCCCTACTGTATGCATTATACAATACCGTAAAATTTGTTCATATCCTCCCAAATTTAACATTCTCTCAAGGGCAATGACGGGGCCAAACGATAACCACGAACAACACCGTCATACCGTAACACGACCTCCCCTGTACTTCACTACACTTGATGACAGGTAACGTTCTCCAGACTTTCGCCAAACCTAAACCCTTCTATACGATTGCCAAAGGGTATAGCGTGATACAAGACTCCTAATTACTCGTTCTGACTTCGCTGTTTACACTGTTTGCTTAGCGTTACCTACATAAATGTGTGGTTTGTGAAAAAATGCTCGATCATTGTACCCCTTTATTTTTATCTCCGCATAAACATTGTGCTGAGTAGTCTACTGGTATCACATTCGAACTCGCGATTGATTTCCTCTGCAGATATATTGCGATTATTTATAACCTCCATAGCTATATTTGACGTCCTCGTCTGTCAGTACCTGATGTCTGTCAGGTCTTGGTTTAGATGTGGTTGTTCCTTCGCGTTTCCACTACACACTCACATCTCCGATGATGAAATAACCCTGACGAATTTGTTACTCAAGTGACGTTCAATTACTACCCCTCGATGTTACTAAGCTCTCCTGACAGACCCAAAAATTCTGTTAATACTGCTTCCCTACTGACAATACTCGACAATGGACTCAACTAATGTATGATGTAGTTCTGGAGGGTATTGACACCAAGAATCCTGGAGGGCTGCCCATAAATCCATAAGGGTACGAGAGGGTGGAGATCTCTTCTGAACAGCGTATTGCAAGGCATCCCAGATATGATCAATAATGGTCATGTCTGGGGAGTTTGGTGGCCAGCAGAAGCGTTTAAAATCAGAAGAGTGCTCCTGAAGCCTCTAGTAAGTAATAAATTCTGGATGTATGGGGTGTCTCATTTTCCTGCTGGAATTTCCCAAGTCCGTCGGAATGTACAATGGACATGGGTGGATGCAGGTGATCAGGCAGGATGCTTATGTACGTGTCACGTGTCAAGACATATCAGGGGTCCCATTTCACTCCAACTGCACGTCCCCACACCATTACACAGCCTCCACCAGCTTGAAAAATCCCATGCTGACATGCAGGATCTATGGATTCATGAGGTTGTCTCCATACCCGTATATGTCCGTCGACTCGATACAATTTGAAACGATACTTGTTCGACAAGGCAACATGTTTCCAGTTATCAACAGTCCAACGTCGCTGTTGACGCCCCCATGCCCTCAATTTGTGGAAGGTTTACACTTCTGTCACGTTGAATGATTCTCTTCAGTCGTCGTTGGTCCCGTTCTTACAGTATATTTTTCTGGGATCTTTTTCTGCCGCAACGGTGCCGGAGATTTGATGTTTTGCCTGATTCCTGATATTCACGGAACGCTCGTGAAGTGATCGTACGGGAAAATCCCCACTTCATCGCTACCTCGGAGATGCTGTGTCCTATCGCTCCTTGGCCGAATGTAACACCACGTTGAAAGTCACTTAAATCTGGATAACCTGCCGTTGTAGCCGCAGTAACCGTTCTAACAACTTCACAGACACTACTTGTCTTACATAGGCGTTGCCGACAGCAGCGACGTTTTCTGCCTGTTTACAAATCTTTATATTTGAATACGCATGCCTACATCACTTTCTTTGGTGTTTTAATATATGAGAGCTGGGAAGTTTCGCGCCATACAAAGTTCTAGAACATTCGAGAACACCACGGAGTATTCGAGAGCATTCTAGATTATTCGAGAACATTCCATAACATTCCAGAATATCACGGAATATTTCACAATGATCCGGGATGTTTTGAAATGGCGCGAAGATTCCACAATGTTCGGGAACAATCCGAAACATCCCAGATTACATCCCAGATCATTCTGGAATCTTCCAGAACACCCTGGAATGTTTTTTAATGTTCTGGAACATTCAACAGCATACGAAGCCTGTTTGGTATATTCTGGGATTCGCCACTGGCGGGAATACCCGTTGGTAGGGGTGTATAGAGCAAGATCTGTTATGGGTTCGAACGTCAATTTTTTATCAGTGACGAAGGAAGGAACCGAAAAATTAGTGCAGAGAGTAAATTAAAACAAACAGTTATGTCTGACTAGTCAAAGTGATACAGTGATTGATTATAAATCAAAAATAACGTGTGAAAAATATGTAAAGTGTACTTAGTGCGTTTGTTAAGAAGTTGATTTGATTTATACTTTAGACAATGCCCAAACGTAAAAAAGGATGAGACCGAAACGCACGAAGAGTGAGAAACATGTTTAAGTTTCCGACGAACGACAATGAGTACGTTAAAAGCAGAGAAACCGACGAACAACGAAATAAACGGACTGAAGAATCAAGAATTGCGGCACAGTCTTGTAATAAAAGACTGCGATATCAAGCCTGTCACGAAAATATCACCCTATGAGACGCGTGGAATAGGATAAGTAAACAAATGAAGATAATAAATCCAAAAGCGTCGTAATCGTGGAAATGGATGATACGTAACAATATTACAACGAGAAAAAATTAATTACACAAACACTAGGATTGTGTTGCATGAATGGAAAAATTCGATTACTACCAATGAAAGCACCTCCGCAGGAATTTTCTCTTTACACGACCGGGGAAATTCCAGAATGAAAACACTTTCTTCAAAATACAAAAGCGTGCAACGCCTGCTTCCAAAAGACTTCTTTCGGTGTCACTTCGAACAACGCTAACAGAGATAAAATTCATTATGTTTTTTTCCATCCGACGACAAATCTATCACTACCACCACACAGCGAAGACTTTAATTTTCCGAAAACACATTTCATCGGAAAAAAACGGCGAAAATAAGTAGAACAGAGAAAAAAAACTAATCCTGACGAAGAACACGAAGCACTTTTAATTTCCCAAAGAAGAAGTCCTGAGCGAAGCCGGGTACCCCGGTTAGCATGAAAAATAAATCACCCATATCACACTTATTGTCAATTTATTAGCTTAAAGTACAGTTATAGTTTTTCCGAGATCGTATGCGTTTATTAAAGGTCTTTGGATGTATTTAGTGTCGTACATATCTTTCTATATTTCATATCCAGGTAGGAAAATTCTTTCACTTTTTCTGGCAGTGATACTGATGTTAAGTTCCTATTGTCTATCTTCAATGTTGTGTACTATAGTACTTATGTTACGTGATTGAGGGCATACCTCAGGATAGGGTGATGTCTTGCTGTAACGAATGAAAAGCATCGCCTGCATCACTATTTATTTTTATCAGTGATGAATGGTTTCGACTGGGGTAGCCGATCATCTTAAGATTTAGTGCTGCAATGTGCAGTTTCTCAGTGGTGGTAAGAATGTAACATGAAACTAAGTATTACATCTTAACTGCTATTTACAAACTACATCTTGCAACACTAGATCTAAAAATGATCTTTTGACCAAATTGGGAAATCGGTCACCGTCAATAAAAAATGTAATCCAACTACATTTCACATTCATTAAATGATTTTGATTCCAATCAACTGGTTTCCTGTGGCTGCCTTCCACATGGAAGCAAAACTATGACAATAGAAATTCTCGCTCTCGTATTTGCTGCTCTAGTACTCTATCATCTACTAATATTTTCCTTACCTTCAACATCACTTCTACGATGTACAGGTTGTAGAGCAGTGACGAAAGGCTTCAACTATAATTTATTCCCT
Source organism: Schistocerca nitens (assembly GCF_023898315.1). Classification (NCBI taxonomy): domain Eukaryota; kingdom Metazoa; phylum Arthropoda; class Insecta; order Orthoptera; family Acrididae; genus Schistocerca; species Schistocerca nitens. The sequence goes on from NC_064614.1 coordinate 778,392,483, forward strand.
TCCTAAGGCACACAGAGTTTTTGCTGTTTCACTTTTCATTCTGGCTTTTTTCACTCGTCAAAAGGATCATCCATATGTACAAATGCTTTGAATGTATCCTGATTTTTCTGGACTCATCGCTGAATTAACAGATGGAAATTATTATTTGCTTCTATGGTATGATTACCTTTTATGAAATATGGCTAAACTTTATCGGGCATACCTTCAGCTTTTCTTTTTGTTCCCCAGTGCATTATGCTCAATAACAGTTTACAAAAGCGAGATATCATACGTTCATGTAGTAAGTGCCTCAGCATTCACTATACACATGCATGCAGTTTACCCGCCTTGCTTAATGGATCTTCACTGATTCACTGGTACCCGACTCATCATTGTTTTGAACAGTTACGAAACTGTGTTGCCAATTGAAGCTTTCCTGTTGCGCTAGTAAAAACCGTTATAGAATGCATAATAATTCCAATCCGAAAGAAAGCAGGTGTTGACAGGTGTGAAAATTACCAAACTATCAGTTTAATAAGTCAGGCTGAAAAATACTAACGCAAATTCTTTACAGACGAATGGAAAAACTTGTAAAACCCGACCTCCGAGAAGATCTGTTTGGATTCCGTAGAAATATTGGAACACGCGAGGCAATAGTGACACTACGACTTATCTTAGAAGATGGATCAAGGAAAGGCAAACCTACGTTTCTAGCATTTGTAGACTCAGAGAAAGCTTTTGACAATGTTGACTGGGATACTGTCTTTCAAATTCCGAAGGTGGCAGGGGTAAAACACAGGGAGCGAAAGGCTATTTACAATTTGTACAGAAACCAGATGGCAGTTATAATAGTCGAGGGGCATACAAGGGAAGCAGTGAATGGGAAGGGAGTAAGACAGGGTTTTAGCCTATCCCCATTTTTATTGGATCTGTATATTGAGCAATCAGTAAAGGAAACAAAAGAAAAATTCGGAGTAGGTATTAAAATCCATCGAGAAGAAATAAAAATATTGAGGTTAGCCGATGACATTGTAAGTCTGTCAGAGACAGCAAAGGACGTGGACGAGCAGTTGAACGGAATGGACAGTGTCTTGAAAGATGAAAATGAACAAAAGCAAAACGAGGATAATGTACTGTAGTTGAATTAAGTCGGGTGATGCTGAGGGAATTACATTAGGAAATGAGACACTTAAAGTAGTAAAGGAGTTTTGCTATTTGGGGAGCAAAATAACTGACGATGGTCGAAGTAGAGAGGATATAAAATGTAGACACTAAGTGGCAAGGAAAGCGTTTCTGAAGAAGAGAAATTTCTTAACGTCGATAATAGATTTAAGTGTCGGGAAGTCGTTTCTGAAAGTATTTGTATGGGGTGTAGCCATGTATGGAAGTGAAACATGGACGATAAATAGTTTGGACAAGAAGAGAATAGAAGCTTTCGAAATGTGGTGCTATAGAAGAATGCTGAAGATTAGATGGGTAGATCACATAACTAATGAGGAGGTATTGAATAGATTAGTATTGGAGTGCAGCGTGGAGGTTAAAAATCGTAGAGGGAGACCAAGAGATGAATACACTAAGCAGATTCAGAAGGATGTAGGTTGCAGTAGGTACTGGGAGATGAAGAAGCTTGCACAGGGTATAGTAGCATGGAGAGTTGCATCAAACCAGTCTCTGGACTGAAGAGCACAACAACAACTTAGAAATCATGGGTGAGACATTTCACGACTATAGCCACAGTATAGAGGAATGAAAAAAATATTTTTGAAAACAGAAATTTTATCCTTGACACGTCGTTCGTTGAAGACTCGACACTTACTAACCGACTGTATGCAAAGGAAGTAGCCTGCCACCGCAATAGCTATAATTCATTTACTAAGGTTTTAAAAAACCAACAGTACAATAGTCAAAAGAAAAAAGCCGAGCGTTATATAGTTGTATTACGACTACCTTGTTGGCTTTGCAACTTAAAACGGAAGAGTTCTTCCCTGCTTAAAACCGAACAGAAGCGTAAATTAGTAGTCGAAGTATTCATCTCCTACGATTCGTCACATTCTAATTACGTTCGTCATACTGTGCGTGGGAATGATAGCATTGTAATGGCATACTGTAGCACTTCAGCATGACGTCCTACTCTTTGTACGAAAGGCTTTCTCGTGTATAAAACATTCTGCCAAAATTCGGTGCTTTTACAGAGTTCAAACATGTTGTATTGTCATGCGTTTGTTTATGTGTGAGATATTACCCCGCAGTTACAAAATAATCCCTGAAATTGTCCCGCGTATTTTTGTATTCGTAAAAGGCATGAATAACAAATACACCCGACGGCACAAAGAATTCTGTTAATTTAATAACGATTGTTATTGTTTCATTAGGCTACATTTTAATCTGCAGATCCTGTGAGCTTATTTCACTGCTCATGCGCGTGTTTGCAATGTATCGAACAAACAAGAAAATCAACTGTGTCATAAGGATTCAGACGCACGTATTTATTTTTGGTGATAATTTTGTTTTTACCGTAAGAGCAAAAACTACCTAATTTCCAACATCTTCTTAGACTAGGCGCCACTTCAGCTGACAACTAATTTCAATTGTAGTTTTCTTCTAAACAGTTATACTTAATAGAAATTCTATACTATTTAGTTACACTTTACACAACTTTTAATAGTTCTTCAAGGTGTGGCAGAACAATGCGACGTAACTATACTAGCTTTTGTGGAACACAAATACAAACAGACACTCCTAAACAGTCTATAGACCATCCTAATACTGATTTTCCTACTCTGGTTAGATTTTCCTAATTTGATTGGATAATCAGTTTTAATGTCTGAGTTTATTTTCTCCCATTCTCGGATTACTGTTTTTAATATAGTCCTCTTTTAATTTCCAAATGGACCGAAATTTCTCCCCTATCCCAAGTTTTATCCTAGATGTTTTACCATTTTGTGTTTCACTACTAACTACAGTGGAGTGGACGTCTTAATTTAGTTCTTTCAGAACGACCCATTAGGCCATAAACTCCTTAAAAGAAGTCTGTAAAGGTACAAAGTAACTTATAACTATAAATTTGTTGTTTCCTGAAGTTTAGTTACAGAACTAGTATTTGTTCTTCGTGAAAACGATTTTGTCTGACCCCTCCCTGATGTCCACCAATTAATATTCAGCTTCTTGTTGTTCTTCGTCCAGGGTCTAGAACAGAAAATCCTCTGTAATTATTAACTTCCGTCCTGACCACTTTTTGATATATTTGACGTATCAACATAGTTTTCCAGTCACACTGGCATTTTTTTTCAGTTTTCCGAATGTTTTGCATGATCGATGTAATTTGATTTAAAGTTTATGGGGCAACAACTTTCAGTTCTGTAACATGTTCACCAAATGCACCAAATGTTGCCTTATATCATGGATCAAGAATAACATTAACGCAATACAGCTCTAAACCAAGTAATGGCAACAAAAAAAGACAGACCATTACGGCAGATCATATAAAACCAACTCCTAATGTTGGGCCATTGGCGAAGCATAAAAGAAAGCGTTTGCTTGGGCACATATCAAGAGAATACGTTGATGTTTTTGTATGAAATGATGTCCTCAACACAAGGACAAAATCACACATAAACAAATATATATAATGCAAGAATAGGAACAATAAAAAATGTGAAAGAAGCAGAAAGTAAAGGATGGTACACAATGATATTCAGCCAGAAGTAAAAGCACAGAATATCGAATATTTTCAAAAAACAACGCATAAAAATAGCTCAACAAACGAACAACTCCATTCAGAAATACTTTCCCAAAACAACAGGAAAAGCTGATATATATCAGAAATCAGTAATGTACAAACTGGAATGCAATACATGTGATGGAAGATACGTAGATCAAACCAGGAGGACATTTGACACCAGATACAAAGAACATGCAGGAGCAAGGAAGTATAGGAAAAATCATTCAATTTTTGCAGAACATTTACACGAATATAAAATTACAGCCAGAGATATAGACATGGAAATCATGAGGATGAACACCAACAAAATGCACTTCCTCACCTTACAAGAAAACTGCAGATGTAAAAAACCATAACACGACCAACTCATGAATGTAATGTAACATTTAATATATATATATATATATATATATATATATATGTATTTATAAACGGGGAACAGTTTACAAAAGTGAAGAGTAAATAATACAGCGCAGGAAACACTGCAGAATGACAAAAAGGGACAAATGTAAATGTGAATCAAGCTCTTACGACGTCAACGGGACGTAGCAGGGAGGAAAGGAACGGAGTATGTGAAAAAACACCGTAAGTAACTTACACACTAACTTTATAAACAAGACGCTGTTTTTAACCAAAAATGCACAAACGTATGCATCCTATTTCCAGGATATCCGTGGAAAATGCTTTATAAATAAAAGCGAAACGTGTCTGGTGTAATATTTTTAATTAACTTGCAGTCAGCTCAAGACAGATAACCCACAATAACAGATTTTAACAGCTGCTGCGTAAGATGGCCACGCAAACAAACGCAAATACACCCCGCTGGTGTGTCGAGTACCAGACTTACCAAACGTCACGAAAGTCTTGGAAAATTCACCTTTAAGGTGAGTCGTGGCTCAATCACTAAGGGGCAATATACTACTAAACAATTTTTAAATTTTACAATTATAGTAAAGGTCTATCTACGTCTACTTAACTACTCTTAAATCCAGACTTAAACGTCTGGCATAGGATTGATCGGAGCACTTTCACACTATTTCTCTACCGCTCCACTCTTGAAACGCGGGAGGGAAGAACGAAAACTTAAACCTTTCTGTGCGAGCTTTGATTTTTCTCATTTTACTTCTGTGATCATTCCTCCGTAGGTTGGTGGGAGCCAACGATATGTTTTCGCCTTCGGTTGAGAAAATTGGAGATTGTAATTGCGTGTATTGTGATAATGATTTAGGTCAAAAACTGACGCTGATACAATACTTTTTATTCACTACTCGTTTCTCTCCATGTGACAGAGGAAAGAACAGGTGAGACCAAAGTAACTTCTTCCAACTAAAAATCAGTAGCGTTGTGTTTAAAACACCTTGATTTACTTACAAAGTTGTTCAGTATTTTTTGTAAAGATTAAACGTAATTAGTAGCAGGTGCCTTCTTAATGCCATCTACACCTATATTTTCATCAGAATAGAGATAGTGTGGCTGAAGAACTAAAATTTCTTCACAAAAAGTGTATGACAGACACTGATGTCTCTAATAGAAGCATAAATGTCCGCTTTTAATGTGTGTACCGGTACTGTGGACACGTGAACCTGAGTGGTCCGCGGTTACTTCAGACTGTGAATGAGTTTTGCTACTTTACTTTCTTGATGCAGGTGGGAAGAAAGATTTCAGAGTACTCTAGATTAACCACCTCTTTACGACTGTAACAGTCTTAGTTCCTGGAGAGCTCTCCACACCAGTGTCCGGAAACACGACCTAGGCTCGTAATTTCCCGTGCCTCCTCCACAGTGCAATACGATATTCCCTACTGGCTTCTCACTATAACGTTGTGTGTACCCTTTCTCCGTCCTCTTTGGATGAAAAACGTTAACTTTTATTAGTGTTTTGCTTTACCTGCTTCTGTGTGCCTTAAATGTGTATTCCAGTGTGGAAGGAATGGAAAACTCAGAAATTTTTTTAATAAGAGAGTTGGAACAGGGTCATCAGTTATACTCATGCTATTAGCTCTCCGCTCGTAATTTTCGGTATCCCGTTAATTTTACATTTGATTGAAGACACGCGGCGTGCATTCTTGTTCAGATATGACGCATATGTATGGTAGATCAGAATAGACGTACTTTATATTAGGTATGTTCCACTGAGTGGATACCTTCTTTGTATTTAACGTGACATACTACAAGGATGCATAATGCATATTTACCGAAAAAGATATATTCTAATGTCGTATCGACAGATAGAAAGTGAAATGGTCATCATGGACGTAAAATTAGCCAAAATATTTTAAATACGAGTATATTTTGATTTCAGAGGTAGTGACAAAATTGTCACGTAACGTTTAATATTATATATACTGGGGTGAATATAATAATCCTTAATCGGCTGTAGACACTCATTATCAAAAACAAAATCTGTTAACAATGTTTATTTGTGGTGATTACGTTGATCCACAGAATATCGTCGGACTTTTCATGACGATGACGTTATTTGATATTATCAACATTTCTACTAAGAAATCCTTTAATAGATCTGCCCTCCTCTAAATCCTTTAGGAGCCTCTTAAACTAAACCTTATTAGTAGTTAATTTTTTATAACTTATGTTCTTCTGTTGGAAATGTGTTCCTGAATAATAGACGCCTTTATGGATCCAAGAGGATACTGATATTATTTTTGTTATCGATAGAATGTATTCAGCTATTGTTTTGAAACTAGATGTCTTACTTGCAACAGTGTTTTGAGTAATAAACAATTGGGAAGCAACAATTAGTATTCTCAGTTCCTTGAAAATTCCTCTGTAGCACATTCTTGAGTTGACAACAAAATAATTGGTACTACATGGTTTTGGACTTCGACTTGATAGATAATTTACCCAAAAAAACGATACTGTATGGCGTTATGAAATGAAAGTATGTGTAGTATGGTACCTTTCACATTCTTATGTCTCTTATGTCTGAAAAATTCTTATCTCTCCTATGTCTGAAATATTTGTACTCAAGATAAAGATTTGTGTAAAAACTTCAGCAGTTCTGTGGTATTCTCCTCGGAGATAAAGTCATTACTAACTCGTGAGGCGTTACTTTCATTTTGCCTCAGGTTACAGTAGGAAGTAATTATGTTATATATATCGAGATATAAGTTTTTCTTTGATGCCAGCAGCTTCAATACTTCGCTGGGTAAATGAATATTTGACACATTTGTTTATTTCTTTTCATCATTTCACAAAGAGTTCACACACCGTTTATATGTATACTCCTTGTTCCACCCTGTATGAGTATGCATGGGTATTAATAGAAGTCAAATGTAGCGGGAGCATGGACCAAAGGGAACAGTTTAAGGGAATAGCAGTCATTGCCAACATTACAAGAATAACGGCAGGTAGGCCAGAGCAGCAAGCAAAAATGAAAACAGGCACGAGGGTAGGTTACAAAGTTGGTGCGGGGGTGAGGCGAGTCTCCCACCACCGCGTTTGAATAGGAACGTTGGTCGGATTTTGGCATTTTGACGCGTGGAGAGCACGGTGGGGCCAGCCATGAAACGGACCGGACGCGGGAGCACAGCAGCTCGCATATTTGGTGAGATAGAAATGAGGTAATATGGCTAAAAATTCAAGACATGGTATGCTCATAGCACGCATTCAAGATACCTTCATCGGAACAGGTTACGGTTTTAATTTATTTGCAATTGTTTTCTCTGAAATTTGTTTGTGAAATTTTGCTTTGTGGTAGTGAGCATGCAACAGGAACTATTAGTTCATGTAGCGATTTCCCGAGTTATAAGCTTCACTTTTAGCTCAATGAGTGCAGATTGCGTATCGGATGGTAGATCGAGAAATTTCTGTAACAAAATTTAATTATTTGGTACTTTCTTTGTGAGTTTAGTTCGCACTTCATTTTGGCGCCAATAGTATATCATTTTTGCCCAGAATCGTTTCTCTGATAGAGGTAATCTATCTTCAGCAGTGGCCTAACTTAAATTTATAGTGGTGTAATTCATCCATGACAATATGTGAGTCTTAAAGAATGAATGACGATTTTCCCGCTAAAGAAGGTGTGGCCCACTTATGTATTTTTTGTGTTATTATGAAATTATGTGTCATATATGAAATTACTCGTGTAGTGTTTTCGTTTTGTCATTGTCCTACCCATGAGAGGTAACGCTGATTAAGACATAAGTTTTGTAACGAAAGAAAAATTGTAATGTGTCGGCTTCTAAAGTTTTCATCAAAGTAAAAAATAAATCTATTAAATGAGAGTCAGCATTTTAGTTAAGAAATATTCCCCCATTCACCTGACACATGAAATGGGTAGGATGTATGTTATTCAGTTCGATTTTCCAAAGTTAATGATAGACAGAAATGATCTGCAAAGTGAATTTAGATAGGCTACCAGCTGCTATAGGACGGCTATGAGTTCAACCAACCCAGAACGTGTTATCTTAGAGAAACTCGCACCAGTTTCCATTGCGCATATTTCAAAAATAATTAATTTGTTTATCAAGTTAATCAAATAAGGGTCACAATATAGACACCATTTCTTATGGGCCTGGTATATTAGCAGCCAGGACGCAAAATTGAGTACAATTCTCTAAGCTAACGCGAGGAGATGGTCACACAGGTTCAATATAAATAAAAAATATGTAAGGAACCAGCATACAGCCAACCAGCAGTCCTATAGCACTTGTAGTGCCAAGATTTTAACTCTATCAACATCTTACTTCTGTTTCTTCTGTTATAGGCATATACTGGAAGGAAAACGTTCACAGATTATGAACAGCATATAGTGTACTTTTTTCTAAGTTAATTGACATATAATTGTGTACATGCCCACAAAATGGCATAAACCGATTTACCTAAAATTGTGCTTCATTTACTAAAACGTCTGTATCATCTTCAAACAATACCAAGCATCTGGTTATGCTACTGATGAAAGCTCGTTACATACAAGAAAATGTAAAAGCCGTAATATGGAATTTTGCAGAACATCGTATGTCATATGTTCCGAGCTGTACGATGACTGGTAGTTTAAAACGGGACTCTTTATAATTGAGTCTCATTGTTTCCTAACAGATATATATGATTTGAATCATTATGTGGCACTTGCAGTTATACTATATGTGTTACTGAACAACTGATCCTGGATATTTCCCGTCGCAAGCTGCCTGTCCAACGGCGTCCAGGAGCGGTAAAATTTGATTTTTATCATTTCATATAATTAATAACCGAATTTAAAAATTTCAAATGCTATGATAACCTGCTAATAATGAGGTATAATGGTATGTTAAAGGTTTAACACAGTAAGACAAGTGTTACAATTAGAAACAATGTTTACATCACGAGGCAGCGTACCTCATAGTGTACATAGTCGATATTCACCAAGAACTTGGGCATCAGTGCCCTTAGTGACTTCCAACAATCCTTCCTAACCTTTTTCTCGCTTATGTGCTTAATGTCAAAAATTTAACACTTTAACTCATTTGTAAATTAATCATATGTTTAAAGCAATTTTATACATGGATGTTAGATCCTGAAAGGGAACTTGTTGGGAATATTCTATTCGCTGAAAAGTCTTCTGCTATTTAAGCGAAAAAACTAATTGACATGTCATAGAATATTTATTGCTAAATAAATAAAGTACACTCTCGTTGATGTCCGTAAGGGTCACAGAAGATATGAAAGTGAGTTCGCAGACCTCCCAGCTCTTTGCGCGCCATGCTTAACAATGATATCATATTTACGTCACTGGAACAGGTCAACTTAACTGGCACAGTATACATTTAACACAATAATTCTACAGGTCCTGAAATTATTCCACCGTTAAAGCTATTTGACAAGTGAGAATGCAGCTTACTTTTCGTCCGAATCAACTTATTCACTCATATGGGTACAGTTCGAAATCAGTCCTTTTAAATAAGTAACTTGTTACTCCCTGTTCGTTCCTGAAAATCGTGCTGTTAGACGTAGGCAAGTTTTCTAAATGAAGTATCTGTCATAGATCGTGAGCCACCCACGAAGTGTTTGAAATCGAGACGTGTATAACACATTAGAGTAAAATAACACTGACAACGTTAGTGTGGTTTTCTTTTTCACTAAACTGGCACGAAATGGCAAGAGGTGTCTAATATGATACCTGCCTATTAATTATTTCAAAGCAGCTCCGCTAGTAGGTCATTGGGAAAACATACTTCACAATAATCAATAATCAGATGAACCACAAAATGCGGAATATAAATGCTGAGAATCTATTAAAATTTTCTAAAGTTTCCATATTTTCAGAATGGTGTTTTTATTGGGTTGGGTCATATGTTCGTAGAGCTTTTGTTTTGTATGGTGATATTCCGGTTGCTATGGGTTTATTTACAGACTACCATTTTGTATTTTTACTTCACGGTTGGTTTTCTAGTTTATATTTTGTCGTTTTCTCATTTGGAGATAGTGGGTGGAGCTGTGAACGCGTGAAAATGGAGTGCCAAGTGGAGAAATCTGAATATTTCCGACAGAGTATTCTGTGTGAGTCCAGTATAGGGATGACAGCAACGGAGACAGACAGAAACATTTGCACCGTGTGTGGGGATAACGCCATTGTACAGAGCACGGAAATACAATAGTTTCTTCATTTTAAGGATGATCGTTTTGACATTAGTGACTCTCCACGTACTGGAAGACCTTCGGGATTTTATGAAGATCGTTTAACGCAGTGTACTCGAGAACTGGCAAACGTGATGAACTGTGATTATTCGATCATGGTGCGGTATTTGCATGGAACGGGGAAGGTTCAAGAATCCGGTGAATGGGTACCGCATGCTCGAAGTCTAAATCACAGTAACCTGCGGGTGGCTCTCCATAGATCTCTGATTAATAGTCATCAACTGGCTCGTGAACATCACTGACCATTCCTATCCTGTATCGTTACTAATTACGAGAAATGTTGTCTATATACTAAAGTAGGAAAAAAAAGTAATGGTTGAGCCAATGAAAGCAGCAGCTCTCCATAAAAAGATCTATGCGCATCCATAGAATACAATGTTACGCATCTGGTGGAACAACGATGATCTTCAAGGAACTTACTTTCCGGATGAAAATGCACTCCAAACAGGACTCTAAGAGGTCGTCGCCTCAAACCCACGTGATTTCTACAGCCACAGAATATCAGTCAGCCCAGCGTTGGCATACTGGTGTAAATACTGAAGGAGAATGTTTCTGTTATTGGAAAAACTTTACAAACTTATTATCCAACTCAGCATACGTTAAAACCTTGAAGTTCATTTTGCCTTGCCTGTCTTTCTGGCACTCATTCACAGTTTGATGTATTTGCGGACCACTCAGGTTCACGTGTCCACAATACCGGTACTCAAATTAAGAGCAAACATTTATGATTATATTAGGGACCTTCGTGTTTCTCATACGCTTTTTGTGAAGAAATTTTAGTTCTTCAGCCACACTATCTCTATTCTGATGAAAATATAGATGTAGATGGTATTAAGAAGGCACCTGCTACTAGTTACGTTTAATCCTTACCAAAAATACTGAACAACTTTGTAAGTAAATCAAGGTGTTTTAAACACAACGCTACTGATTTTTAGCTGGAAGAAGCTACTTAGGTCTTACCTGTTCTTTCCTCTGTCACATGGACAGAAACGAGTAGTGAATAAAAGTATTCTATCAGCGTCAGTTTTTGACCTAAGTCATTATCACAAATGCAATTCCAATCTCCAAGTTTCTCAACCGAAGGCGAAAATATATCGTTGTCTCCCACCAAGTTATGGAGGAATGATGACAGAAGTAAAATGAGAAAAATCAGAGCTCGCACAGAGAGATTTAAGTGTTCGTTCTTCCCTCCCGCGTTTCAAGAGCGGAGCGGTAGAGAAATAGTGTGAAAGTGCTCCGATAAATCCTATTCCAGACGTTTAAGTCTGGATTTCAGATAAGTAGACGTAGATACACCATAACTATATTTGTAAAATTTTAAAAGTATTTAGTAGTATATTGTCCCTTAGTGTTTCATCCACGACTCACTTTCAAGGTGAGTTTCCCAAGACTTTCGTGACGTTTGATAAGTCTGCTACTCGACACACCAACAGAGAGTGTTAAACAGGAATATGACAGTGGACTGAACATTGGTGCATTCCCATCTAGTCTAAATTATGAGCCCTACTATGCTGTTGTATTTTGGTAATACAATTAAGCTAACGAACTTCAAGAGTTGTTTAATTCAGAAACCATTCTTGTCACTTCACCGCATTAAGATTCATTGCTGCATCAATTCTCCAACTATCTGGTGGGCATAAAGTTTATCTGAACATCTCCACTTTGGGCTCCTAGACAACCATAAACTTTAGACAGGGCCAAATTCGATGGGTACTAAGTCCCAGTAAGAAGTGTTAAGATCGCAAGCGTCTAACCACGTGACAGTTAACAACAAACAACATACCACATAAAATTGCGTCCAGCTAGGAATCCCACCCAAACTAATATCACTGTTGCTATTGTAATTACGGAACAGGTATCATCATTCAGTTGTTTAACATGTCAAACTGGCCTAGACAGTAACAAATCATTTAATCGGACATTAGCTAAGTAGAAAACAAAGATACGTAACATAAAATGAGATGAAAAGCTACATAAGAATTTCATATGGAATAGACAGTGTCAGTGTTTCTCCATGAAGAATACTGGATACTTAGAAAGAAACTGAGTCGAAATGTAAATATCACAAATTAATTTTCTGAGAAAGACCAGGTATTACCCAAAAGCAGACTAAGAAATAAAATAGCACAGGAAGAGTTCGTAGTTGGAACGTTTGAATGTAACACAATTCAGTTAATATGGGGACAAAGGTGACACTCCTAACGACAATTTCACACTGATAGTTTGGTCAAATCATGAGTTTGTTTTCCCACGTTGATTAACAAAATGGAACAGCATACACTGAAAAGATATTGGTGCCATCTGACACGAATTATCGTATCAAGAAACTTGAAATGTTCGTCAATAATCAACATGAACAAAGATTCACCGATTAAGAAGACGCCAGAAGGTTATTTGCCAAACTTAGAATTTCGTATGGTCACACCAGAGGTAACCTGAAGGTCGTTTTCAAATGCACATAATTTTAACGAAAACGTTACTACCATCTCGAAACCATGTGATGTTTTCGGTGACATCCCCCTCCCCTTCCCCTTCTTAGGATACCGGCAGAGCTTCCTTCTCCAGAAGCAAGAGTTAATGCAACTCAAAATATACTTACCTGAGAACCGAAATGGTCAGCTTAAACTAACTTCGTTCCATGATTAACTTTCTAGGACAAGGGAAAGTGGAACAGGCACCTGTTGCATGCCTACAGATTTACGTTCTTCAGGAGGACAGATGTTGTGTTGGAACTGGTCACTGATATACGGATATCATTTAGTAAACAACATAATACATCCCATAAATATATCAATAAGCACGAATTGAGAACTTCATTTTATACAAATGTTTTAATAGTTAATAGTTTGAACGAAATAAATAAAATGGTAATGTCAATTAACTGTACAGTATATGCATTTAAACAGGAATACAACATGAATAATATTAATTTTATTGCTTTTCAGAATGAGTCATGATTTCTCTTACTTTGAATTTGTTTAAAAAATGTTCAATAATTTTGAAGTTACTGATAGTAAGATATTAGTTGAAAAACTGAATCAAATTTCAGAAAATATTGCTGAAAAAGTCTTTGACAAGTTAAACTGTCTTTGTTCTTTTTGGATTTTTGCAGAATTGGAAAGAAGAGGGTTATGCGCTGTGCAGAGAGTTTTGCGTGTTATGGTGTTTCTGTGCATATTGGCTCGACTCATTGTACGTGGATTAGTGAAGCAAAAAGAATAAAGGAAAAACATTATCCCCTACAACCTTTCCTTGACGCTTAAGCACTTGATAATATGAACCCAGCGTATTTTCTCACTATTCATACTATGATAGCCATAATTAACTTCATCAAAAATAAGATAAGTTAACGTAATCAATTACCAACATCCTCTTGTCAAATTAAGATTGAAACTCCAACTATAATCTCTTTGGGCCCGTTTTTTAAGGAACTGAAAATTATACATACAAAATGAGGAATTTACAAAGAAGTTTCCAGTATTCAATTTTATCAATGGTGTAGAGATGTTATACTAGAATAAGGTAGCGTCAGACACAATTTTAATATTATGTGGTTTAATTGAATGAATATGTTGCAGGAGTAAAATCGATAAAAATGTCATTTTGGGATTCAAAAGTGTAAAAGTATTGGAACAAAGAACCTCTGACTTGTTGGCTTCAACTACAATGCAGATGGTCTGGAACATGTGGAGATAAGTGGAGGTAACAGATTTATACAGTGCATTATTTTCCATAATTTAGTGCTATGTGTGTCATTATTACGTTCTTCTTTGATAAATAATGGATATATTTAAGAAACATTCGACTGTTATGAAATTAGTTTTGGATCATACAGTAAATCATACAGTGTCTTAAATAAATCTTTTGAAAAAAGTTATAACACTAGACATTTTGAATATTTGTGCTGTTTGGTTTAATGATAAAATCACGTAAATGTCTCGGAAATTACTGTCATGTATTTGTAGGAATTTCTGTCTGTTTCGAAATATTTAATAAAATGTAACTCAGACAAATTGGTTTACCATTATCGTACTGTAGAGTTACAGCCAGCTTTTAATTATTGTGACAAAGCTGAAGTACTTGTGAGAGTATTGCTGTGAATGGTGAACTTTTTCGTTGGTTGTCCTACCCTCTGCTGGTGGTCACTTCGCACTTGGCATTCCCTCCTGGAGACATGAATAGGGGATCGTCTGGAATCTTCTGCCGATAGAAAGACCATTATGACACTTAATCAATTACAGTGCACATGTTCTATGGATATACATTATATCTCTTTAATGCAGTGGTTTCCCTTGCTTTCTGCATCCTACAGACGTTGACCATTGCTGATTCTTCTGCTTGTTCGGACAGTTCCCCGATTCAATTGAAAGATACTACGATCTGAAAAATCCACAGCGAAATAATAATAATAAAAAAAAAAACATAAAACCGTGCCATAGGAATGCTGAGTCATCCTCCTTGGGACCAAATTGGAATGAGTTAATAATCCAAAGAGCTTTCCTTCCACACTTTGGAAACTTCTTAGGACATTATTTAAGACTATTGTCGTGGCATCATAATATGAAAATCATAGTCCAAATGCTAAGGTATTTTTCATATCTAATAGGATTCCATCTCCTATTGACATAATATCAATGCATCTGCTAGTCTGTGAAAACAAAACTATCAATTATTAACTGTGACATAAAGTCCTGTAATCGGCGTGTGCCCATTCTGCATGTTTTTAAATGTTTAAACAAAGACAAGGGAACAACATCAACATTACAACTAGTGTGTACCTGAATGGGAGTAACAGATGGGAAGCGGTTGAGAGTAATGGAGAGTACCAGGAAGGAAGAAGAGGGGCAGAGGCCCATGAGTAGGTTGCGAAAGATTAACAACTTACTGTTAGAAAAGCCACCTGCGTATACAAATACCTAACGAAATAAGAAATGGGGTAACATGGCCTCATTGGCCTTACATAAAAAAAGTGCTTATATAAAAGATGTGCCCACTTTATGTAATAAAGCATAGTATGGAAAATAGGACAGGAAGGGGGGAGGAAGAATGTCCAAGATGGGCTATAGCTAGGAGGGGGGATGGTGGGAGTCGTCAGAAAGCATTCAGAACCCTATTAAAAATAAAGTAAACCAATGAATTTTTCTTATGTTATAGAAACCAGCGAAACATTAGCTGGTTTACGTGTGTAAATATGGACGCTGATGAAATAATATCGGCAAGCTTTGTCAGAAGTGCATGAACTCCGTTTAAAAGAAATAAGAAGGTAGTGTTTGTTGTTTATTTCAAACATATGAGGAGCGATACAGTATTACAATTATGTCACTTAAAAGCCTACAATAATGTAGCCAAGAAAACGGATTATATAGATATTGTTGAAACTAAGGTACCTAAATCCTATAGGATAATAAAATCAGGAACACCCGAAAGGCAGATGAATGCGTGAGAAGCCAGTGAAGAATTGTGTATGCAACAACTAATGTAAGTAGTTGCATCTAGTAACCGAGGCGCGGGGGTGAAAACTTTGGACTAAAAAGCCTATTGGCCTACTGGTGGCCTGTAGTGCATCACAACTAGTGATAGTTAAGCTAGTCAATCATTAATTCGTCGGAACGTTTTAAAAAATGATTGATGGTTTTGTTAGTTATTTTTGCGGGATTCTTACACCGTGGATGTGGATCTCTAGCTCTGGGAGCATATCAAAGATGTATACTCATGGCACAAATCCCCACAGGTCTGACCAATGTACAAACCCTGACAAGATCCGCAATTAATTCTGTCGATCCCTGCATTTTTAGTTTGTTATTCTTTCCATCTATACACTGACGAACATAATAACGTAGTTTTTTACGTACCTGAAAACCTATTTTGACATTTTCTTCTTTAAAGGCGTTCATCAGAGACAGGACGGTTACGGGATAGGGCCGCAAATGTAGGTAGCGAATTCGCTTTTCGGTTCAGGGAGCACACTTACAAGAACAACAGTGCCATTGGTATATATCTTAGAAATGAGAATCACACACGCCAGGATATGTCAACAGGCATGGAAATTTTATATTTAGGACCCACGTGTATAAATTTCTATATTTTAGAAGTAATAGAAATCTACGTCCAACGATCCTAGAATCCCGCAAAAATAAGTAACTAACACCATTGTTGTAATGTTAACGACACTCTCTTGTCTTTGCATTTTATTTTGTTATTATTAGTTTTTTAGTGTTATACCTTTTATTAAAGCCGTACATGTCTACGCCTGCCAAAACAGTCACCACCAAACCTGTGACTGCTGTAGGTTTTTGAAGTGTCTTTATTAGCTCTGTTTCAATACGTAAAAACAGAACCATGAAGTTTAATATTGACGATAACATTAGTAAAGAGAGCAAAGGAACAATAATTTGGAGAGAAAAACAGACCAAAAATAAATACAATCCTCGCACTCATATCGTAAATATTCGGTGTCTTGTATATGGGACGGCCAACGCAGATGATGGATACCCTACACACCAATCACAGCACACGACATAAAACAAGCGCACCACTAAAATCGGGACATGTCCCCCACTTACGACTGCATTATTTACCCGTCACTTCTTTCTTGCAACCCTCTACACCACATGCAATCCTTTACACCGCTAGTCTCCTCAACTACTGAAATCCTCCTAAACACACCTTTTATCAAACCGCACAAACCTCCTACCAATACCTTCTCCTACCGCCCTTCCTTTCCCGACGTATCCATCGACACCTGAATATACAGCACCTCCTCCCCCTCTGGAGTCTGGTTTCCGTCAGTATACCTCCCTCTGTAACCAGTGGCTTCTCAAGATCAGCCTTAGAAAATTTAGGCAGTCATTATAGGATGAACCACCTCCATCTCCCGTGCTCATGACTTTTATCTTACCATTTACGACCGTCCTGTTCAGTTACCTAGTACACTAAAATATCGTGGACTAACTATCTTAGACTAACCCTCGATCGGCAACTAACGCAGAAACCTCACCTTCTAAACATTCAACACAAATCCCACAATAGACTAAATCTACTACCAGGCTGAACTTGGGGATTACACACTTCCACTATTCTCCACACCTGGTATGCAAATGTTGCACGGATCCCCGTCCCACCGAACGCCGTGCAGTCCGTCTCGCATTCAACGCCCGTTCACCTTTCCCACCTTCTTCTACTATTTCGTCCGATCCTCATCCCTTCTTACCCACACCGAACGACTCCACATATAGGTTATCTGCAAACTAGATTCCAATAACCTCTTTGTCTTTCCTCTAACCGTCAACGCTGGTTGCTTCTGCGCATCTACGAACACGTTCCATCGTCCCTACACGCACACACGCGCCATACCACAACGCAACTTCAACCCAGCCCCCCTCCCAGCCGTGAAATCCACTCCGATATTTATTCATGCTACCAGCTATACCCTTTACCACATATTTCCACTCCACATAAGGGCTTTTCTCCTTCCTCTCCATTTCACTCCCTCCCTTCCTCTCCTGATACTACCACGGAACTGTCCTCCCACCACTCACCCTCCCTTTCCGTCTTTCCCAATATTCACCTTACCCCCCCCCCCCCCCCTCTTCATACAGATACCACATAACGGCTTATAGAATTTATAAACTGAACTTCTTCACTCAGCGCAGGTCCTCAGCTCTTTAGTGAAAGATCATTCCTTCTTTTTAACTAATGTTGGGATTTCAGTCTAAAGTTTTAAATGTCTATTTTGGCATTTCATCTCAACCTATTACTCTTTTTATTTCCTTTTTGAACTTTTAACGAACAATGCAACTCTGTATTTTTTCAGTCACCTTTACTCTGTACTTTAAAACGTTTTTAAATTTTCTGTACATTTTCTAGGCTCTAAAGCAGGATATTATACCACGGGCAGTCCACCCCTCGGTCATATGGGGCGAGGGAATGAAAAAACAAAGAAAAAGGAGAAGGTGTTAGATATGGCGCTTATGCATAGCGATGAATTTACTTTCTGACAAGGTGGTCTTCAAAAAGCTCTCAGAAGTCGATATTTTTTATTACCACCTGCTCACCCTGCTGATTATGAAGGTGGGCGCCAGGAGGTCTGTAGTGGCAAAATATCACGACGTACTGCAGAAGGTCCATAATTCGTCGCTTCTCGGCTCTTTGGAGCAGCTTTACCTGCAACAAGACAGATGAGCCTCATGTCTGCTCTCACCGAGGTTGGTGGCAAAATTAAATTTTTCTGCTGCATCCCTCCTTTGCAGAGGTACGGTATGTTTCGCCGAAGCGAGCTTCTATTCTACTCCCGCTCTGTTCTATATAGCATGCGTCGCAGTCGGAGCATTGGATTTTCTATACACCTGACTCATGAAACATATTTTTCTTGTCAGCGGTATTAGTCAAAATCAGGCATAGATAATTTATTGTAAAGAAAGGAAATGTGAAAATTGTGTATTTTTTTAAAAAATCGCTGTAATATTTGCGCTGAATGTTTCGTAACACGACAAGGAGAAGTATTTATAATTCTTGTCTTCCAAATTTATGTTCTCACTTCGTGCTGTGTTGTTCTTATATTTCCTTACAATTTTATTACAAAGGGTGAGCAATAATGAAAGCGACAATTGCACAGACGTATTTCTGTTTGGAAGTAGAGCGAGAAAGATCCTATGAAAATACGTGTGAAGGCTTACTGCTGTCACGATTGATGACGCTGACGAATGACAGTCCCTCTGACCAAGTGCCGTGTGTTCCTTGTGGGTTGCAGGCTGTTTAACTGCAACAGTGCAGAATGGTTCCATTTTCATGTCGAGAACAAGCCGAGATAGTGTTTGTGCACGGCTAAGCAGACAAAAAATGGTTCAAATGGCTCTGAGCACTATGGGACTTAACTTCTGCGGACATTAGTCCCCTAGAACTTACAACTACTTAAACCTAACTAACCTAAGGACATCACACACTTCCATGCCCGAGGCAGGATTCGAACCTGCCATCGTAGCAGTCGCGCGGTTCCAGACTGTAGCGCCTAGAACCGCTCGGCCACTCCGGCCGGTCTAAGCAGACAGAAACAGTCGAGAGGCATAACGGCTATACCAAAACAAATGCACCTGTACCAACATTAGTATTAATAATAAAAGGAGTGGCAAGAGCATCAGATCATGACTCTATTGAGTTATGATAAATATAAGGCACTCTCCCTGCATGTCTACATGTCTGCGTGATTGAGCCACCAACTTAAAGCGTTGGTGACAATCATCGGAAGTTGAGAATTGTGGAATGTAAAGTCTGCAGATGGCCGTAGCTCGCCGGGCCGCCGTGGGAGGCAGGTAGCTGCCACCGGAAACACGGGACAATACGGCGTTTTAGGGGTAGCCCGTCATCCGGAGCCACCTGTGCTGGGCAACACGTGGCGAAGATGGGAATTTAGTTTGCCTAGGGGCGTTATGACCTACTCTATAATTGGCTAGAAATGCCGTTGGAGGGATTGCGGCGATGATAGAGCGTTCGACACTGACAGAAACGGGGTATTCTTCTGTCGCGTTTTCGTACGCGTGTGAGACGGGAGAGTTGTGGAGAGAGAGGACTTCGCCTTCAGACATCGAGCGATACGGACTTGGAGACGGCGTCTTGGCCATCGTCTTCGAAGGGGAAGTATACGGTCTGTATCGCAGCACTGCACCAACGCGTGTTCCGTGCAGAGATCTGCGGTTAGAGCTCTTTGTGTGCTCAGAAGCGAGATTTCCACCAACGCTTAACCACTTCCAACAACTTACCTAATATTCTTGATCTGGTAGTTTCCTTGCGAGGTGAGTATTTATCAACGCAGCTGCCGGTAATTGCAAATTGTTAATGTGCTATTCTTAGGAGTGTGTGGGTGGACAAAGAGATTCACATTTTTTTTGTAAATTTTGTCAGTTGTGGGGAATATCAAATTAAAATGCCAATATTACAATCGAATCCCAGTAAGCTTTACATGTATTCTAGTCACCGCACAGTTTGCCCAGACGGGAAGGAAAGAAGGTTTGCAGTCTTCTCTGTCAGTGACGGACAAATAAGCTTACACACCTACAGACGCCAACCACATCACAAAACATTTCAAGTCCTTTTTGGGCGTTTGTGTGATCATGAGTCCTTTTAGACAGACGAACGTGCGGGGAGGTGCCGGACTGTACATACACCAGATTTGGAGGACCGGGTTCTACAGATCTACAGGATATTGAGACGAATTCTAATATAAGCTCCAGGTAAGTGGCCCGCCACTGCATGACAACTGCAAAGAGTGCAAGCGGTCAGAAGAGCTTTCTTCCAACAGCGCCATCTAAAGCGGAAACGGTGCATTACCGGACACATGTTCATAAGACCTTTTTTTTTTTCAATTTCCAGTCAGAAATTCGTCACTGCAGTTTACTGCTTTTATTAATATTCGCCTTGTAAATATTAAGTGCATAACTTGGTGGGTAGTTAGTCACTCTGCCGATACAGTTAATTGCGTCCATTTCTAACTCTCGCTCTTTCTGAGACAGTGGGAGTTTAAACGGTTGAAAATAAAATTGAAAAATTCGTTTTTATGTTGGTGTGGATGACGTGTATCGTAGCTAACTCTATAGTCTGTGTAGATGATCTTACGAAAAATCCCAAAACTGTGTTTACCATTTACGTGACTGATATTTGAATTTAGTTAATAGAAATATTTTTTTTCACTTTATATGTAAAATTTATTTTCTCGTGCAATTTCTTCACTGTATTCAACATCTGTTTCATTTCATCATCATTAACATTTACTAGCAGAAGTGTTTCGTCAACATACCTAAAAAATTATACAGTTTTCTGAGTTAAGTTGCGATTCTCAAGAAAATCTCTATTTGCAAGGTGGTTAACGAATATATCGGCCAGAAGACCTGAACTGCCTCTTCCTACACTTAGGCCGTCTTTTTGATGATTAATTTAACTATTAAATTTAAAATAGTTGTACTTCAAGATCAAAGACGGCAAGTCGAGAAACTCATTTATTTCACACCATGGTAATCTGTTCCGAGCAACTAGATTATCCCTCATGATGTCGACAATATTGTCGATCCCGATATTGGTATATAGATTCACGACATCCGGAGCCACAAACTACTGGAATGTCATAAATTTACTTGGACTATACATAATAGTCTTTTAATGCGCACTAATAACTCTAAAGGTAATGTGACTTCAATATATTGAAGCATTTCCGATTAACTCTACTGAACGGATCCGCAACACCATGAACCGTAGAACTTCCTTGTGAACCTTAAGTAGTGCTCTTAAACTACGTGCACTTCGATTCATAACTCTTAGTTGTTGCCTTTCCTTATAAGAAATTGTTTCCATATATATTTTGAGTTTATCATTAAATTTTTTATGTGCTTCTGAAGCTAAGTTGTTATCAAATTTCACTGTGTTACCTTCATCGAAATGTTTTTTGCTTTCGTTTATGTATTCACCCCTTTCTAACATCACCACCGAGTAGCCCTTGTCAACTGTCGTGTTAATTGCTTCCTCCTCAGAGAATTTCTGGTTTATGCTGTGCGCAATCATCTCTGTTGGTAATGAGTCATTTATTAAAGGCTGTACGCTGAAGCAAAGGTAATGAAGAATCAAACTGAACACCTTCAACTATTCATTGAAAGTTAAATGTTCCTAACATTAATACAACAACATATTTCACCAAATAGGAACAATTTACACAGCATGATATACTGTGCTAAGAGCAAGAAGTACCCATAATGGAAATCGTAAAAAAATGTCAAAATAATCAGTTACCAACATCCATATTCCAAATCAAGATTTAAATTGCAACGATAATCTCTTCGATTACTCAATCCGTTTACTCAAACCAGTTAACTGTGGGAGAAGTTCGTAATTAGCGTTCTAATATTCTGTTTTATTATTGTTAAAAGTGGTTAGAAAGGACGTCTCTGTATATTTGCACACTTCGTCTACAGTAGCAGCGATGTATGTATCAATCGTCTGTGTGGTATGTAGACGTATGGCATTTGTCACTTAATTTTTATAACTTTTTGCTCCTGTCGATGAGATAGTACTCAAGGAAGTCTGCTTTGGCATCTTTTCCAGGCTCCAGTGTGTACAAACTGGCTTATAGAAAGTGAAGGATCTACCACTGAAGTACTCCTGGGAAATGGACGAGGAAGCTCATCTTTCGACATATTTGCTTATATTATACTATTATTTTAGTCACCACAGCCATATCATTGTTGAGCACTATGGTCAACCCCAAATGTTCAACAGTTTATGTGCATAGGGAAACGTTAACATACGATACATCGAGTGGCTTCAGTTGCTTCGACAGTAAAGATACACCACTCTGGCTGTGAGAGACTGGAAATACTCAAAACACTTCCAAGCTTTACATATTACCATAAGTACTGACAGTAAACATAAAAACCTTTTATCTGCCATCGGCCTCAGAGGCGCATGCATGGTGTTCAATTTTTTCTATATTAGAAACTATAAATTTTATTTTAATTAAATTTTATAACTTATCCTAATTTGCCAAATTAGTCATAATTTTGGGAAAAAACATACCTATGGGTTTATGTTAAACTGATTTCCGCCTGGGTCGGAGATTTTCTCCGCTCAGGAACTGGGTGTTGTGCTGCCTTCATCATCGCATCATCCCCAACGACACGCAAGTAGCCGAAGTGGCGTCAACTCAAAAGACTCGCACCAGGCGACCGGTCTACCCGACGGGAAACCCTCGCCACAGGACATTTCATTCGTGTTAAAGTGTTGACGCATGGTTCCTCGCGTACAGGCCTCGCAGGCCCGTGCGGTTAGAGGCCATTTTGAAGCAATCAGCTGTCTGTCTGCGTAGCCTTTATTACGTTATTTGCCACTGTTGATTAGCGCTTTTATTTTTTCAGAATTAATCAGTCCTTCCTTGTGATAAGCACACGTTTATTTTGGTACATTATTTCATGACAGCGAAAATGTTACAGAAAACTTCAGATGAGGAGTTAAAGGAATTGTTGGTGCAGTCTTTTGATTCTCAACACCCTCTTAGTGAATGTGAAGCTTCCAGTGATGATGGTAATAAGGTAGACGTTGAAAACTCAGAACTGCACGAAGATGATGATAATGAAAAATCCTTTTACGATGTTGGAGAAATCATTTAGTGCAAATTCTGTTGAGTGTGATTTGTTGTTTTCTTTTAATAGGAATGAGATATGGCCTGTAGCTCCTGAAGCTGGAATTTCTGGTAGGTGAAGCAAAAAGGATGTATGGATAGAAGACAAGGGGCCAACATGTTATTCGGTTAGGAACTGTGACAATGGAGAATGTTTTTTTATGTTTTAGTTCGTGTACCTCTCATTAACAAAATGTGTATGAGGACCAACAAGGAAGATCGAATGAAATTATGTCTCACAACCACTTGTGTGCTGTTCTAATGTTGTTGCGCTTTGATGATGCTGTAGCCTGAGATGAACATAAGTCAGTGACAAATTCGAACCAGTCAGACAAGTTTTTGAGTCGTATGAAATTACCCTTAGCAATGGCTACATTCCAGCATCGTGCATGAGCTTGGATAAACAGTCGGTCACATATAGAGGTCGCTGTCCATTTCGACAATACATGCCACCAAAATCAGATAGATACGGAATAGGGTTCTGTGCAGATTTTGACAGAGCAAAATTCAACTCCTGGAAGATGAAAGTATATTTCGGGAAGGGGGAAGAGACCAGAACCATGCGGCTAGGAGAAACTGTTGTGAAAACCCTGAGGATTGAACTTGAAATGTCAGGACGTACAATTATTCTACATTTCTCTATGTATCTCATTATTTTTTGCCAAAATATCTGATAGTAGTCGGTACTGTCCGAAAGAAACAAAGGTGAACTGCCTGACGATTTTATTACACCTAAGGGACGTGAAGTATACTCTACAGATAATATGATAGCCTCTAACGATCCTAAGAAAAAGCGAAATTGTTGCCGTCCTTAGCTCTCTTCATGATCAACCAAAGATGTCATGATCACAAGTTAAGAAGCCTGAAGTTATAGTGGCAGACAGTGCCACAAAGGTCGGCGTTGACATCATGGACCAGGAGACGAGATGCCACAATGTGAAGAGAAAAGCAAGGCGCTGGTCATTGGTGGTTTTCTTCAACATGTCCAATGTAATTGAAATCAATGTATACATACCAGAATGAGATTTTTCACTCTGCAGCGGAGTGTGCGCTGATGTGAAACTTCCTTGCAGATTAAAACTGTGTGCCGGACCGAGACTCGGTCTCGGGACCTTTGCCTTTCGCAGGCAAGTGCTCTACCAACTGAGCTACCCAAGCACGACTCACGCCCCGTCCTCACATCCGTTCTTCTGCCGGTACCTCGTCTCCTACCTTCCAAACTTTGCAGACGCACTCCTGCAAACCTTGCATAACTAGCACTTCTGAAAGAAAGGATATTGCGGAGACATGGCCTAGCCACAGCCTGAGGGATGTTTCCAGAATGAGATTTTCACTCTGCAGCGGAGTGTGCGCTGATATGTAACTTCCTGGCAGATTAAAACTGTGTGCCAGACCGAGACTCGAACTCGGGACCTTTGCCTTTCGCGGGCAAGTGCTCTACCAACTGAGCTACCCAAGCACGACTCAGGTCCCGAGTTCGAGTCTCGGTCCGGCACACAGTTTTAATCTGCCAGGAAGTTTCATATCAGCGCACACTCCGCTGCAGAGTGAAAATCTCATTCTGGAAACATCCTCCAGGCTGTGGCTAAGCCATGTCTCCACAATATCCTTTCTTTCAGGAGTGATAGTTCTGCAAGGTTCGCAGGAGAGCTTCTGCAAAGTTTGGAAGGTAGGAGACGAGGTACTGGCAGAAGTAAAGCTGTGAGGACGGGGCGTGAGTCGTGCTTGGGTAGCTCAGTCGGTAGAGCACTTGCCCGCGAAAGGCAAAGGTCCCGAGTTCGAGTTTCGGTCTGGCAAGCAGTTTTAATCTGCCAGGAAGTTTCATATCAGCGCACACTCCGCTGCAGAGTGAAAATCTCATTCTGGAAACATCCCTCAGGCTATGGCTAAGCCATGTCTCCGCAATATCCTTTCTTTCAGGAGTCCTACTTCTGAAAGGTTCGCACGAAAGCTTCTGCAAAGTTTGAAAGGTAGGAGACGAGGTACTGGCAGAAGTAAAGCTGTGAGGACGGGGCGTGGGTCGTGCTTGGGTAGCTCAGTTGGTAGAGCACTTGCCTGCGAAGGGCAAAGGTCCCGAGTTCGAGTCTCGGTCCGGCACACAGTTTTAATCTGCCAGGAAGTTTCAATGTATACATAATTTGTGTGATGCTGGCTACCAATTAAGAACAATGAGCATCGGTCTTCTGTTATCAATTTGGGAATGCAACTAGAAGGGGTAAAGAATGATTTATTAGTAGCACCAGAAGCATATAGTGCGGTGAAACCATCAGCTGAGAAAAGGAGAATATGTGGATACTGTGTAGAGTAGAAAGCCAGAAAAAGTGAAATTACATGTTACAAGGGAATATTCTGCTGTTGTCTGTAGACAAATCAACAATAAGTATAAAAACCACCAATAAAAGAGTAAAAATTGTGGTTTTCAAAATGTAAACTTTAAATAAATAATTTTTTTTTAAAAAGTATTTACAGATCTAAAGTCGTTCAGATCAGAAGTAGTCAAAATAATTGCAATTTATGTCAGTTTAAACAACACAGGCTCGAGAGACCCAACTGGGAGGCAACGCTATACATATTTTCTAGTAACCAGAGAGTTAATAATGTTAGTGAACATTGTGTAGGACTGTTGGAGATGAGCGAAACTGGAGACCTCGGCAGGACAACCAGCACCTTCCGCAATTATTGCACACTTAAATTTTTATGCATCGTCTGGTCATAATTCCATTCATTAGATCGATGCACATGATTATTTATAAAAGATTCTAAACTTTTTGACTCATCTATTTTGGACAGGTACTAGAGTCGACAGAATGTCTAAGTCCGATGATCCATCGTATTTTTCTTGAATTTAATGGCAAATCTTAGAACGAAGAAAGTACATTTCACATCTATCTTGCACGCTGACAAGTAAACAGGCAGTCAGGGGGCATTTAGGAATACCTGTCATAGGCAGAGTGAACCGGCTTAAAGCCTAACTCAAGAAATACAGAAAGAAGAGAAAGAAGTGTGGAGCACCAGAGTGAAGTGCGGTGGCGTGGAGGGTGGCGCCGCCCTCACTGCCAAATGGCGGCGTGCTCGTCAGGGCGTGACGAAGGCAGGTGGCGGCTGCCACTCTCGTTGCATGTCGCCGCCGCCACGAGGGAGCGAGGCGCAGCTGCGACGGCGCACACGGCTCCCCCCGGGACCGTGGAGACGGCGAGAATAATTTGCGCGCCTTTCATTCCGACCCTCCCACCAGGGCGTTGGCTTCCTTTGCTCGCCCTCGCCCCACCCTGTCAGTGCGTGTCCTTCTTTCAGAGTGACCTCTGATTGACATGCGGGACTGACAAGAAACGACTGATGCTCCACACTTGGTTCCCATCTTCCCTACAAGGGGCACTGTATTCGGATTGCAGAGAAATGACAGAAATTAAGATACAGATAATGGTGAACCCTTACAGCTGTGGCTCGCTGGCCGAAATAAATCGCCCAACAAAAAACGTGAAACACTCATAAAACATGGTCGGTTGTCAGTGTAACTTCATACACCAACAGTTCGCCATAGGCTGATTTGTAAATGATTAACAATTCTCTGTGATAGTTAGAACGACCATTAGAGCACATTTGTGTCTGTTTTAGTGTTGTTACCAGACCTGGTATATAAGGGGCGCGAACATAGAGAGATATTGAGTCATTAGTGTGGAGGACACGGAGATGCAGAGTACTCGTTTGAGACAGCATTATCAGCACTTGATAGCGTTCCAATTGATCTCTGTTGGGCTGATTGAACGAATCTTGGAGTATCTAGATTTGTGGGGCATTTGGGTGTGACATTGGCTCGTAGTTGGACTGCATGGTAGGTTGCGGACAGAGTCTGAGCACCAATCACATCGTAAAACTTTCACATATCCGAGAACAAACCCTTGAACATACTGTGTTGCCTTTCGCCATTGGCCGTAGACTAGTAGCAGCTAGACTAGAGGACTACCGTTCCATGTGTAGTTGGAATCGTACCGTGCCCAGGAAGCATGAAATGCTGACGAATGAAGTCCCATTATGTTCAACGATGACTAAGTATTCACTATACAGGATGACTATCGTAGAGAAGTATGGTGGAGACCTAGGAGATACCCCATTCTTGCAACGAATTGTTGACACACAACACTTCTTACTCCTTTCGTAGTGGTGTAGGGACCCATCGGGTAGGACTTCAGATTCTGATTCTTAGTGACTGAAGAAAGTTTCATGAGACAACGATACGTCATGGACATCCTGTGTTCTCATGTGTACATATTGTGTGGCAGTATTGTTTCCTTTTCAACAGGATAATGCTCGTCAACACGTCACATATTTTTATGAATTTGTGATGCTGACGTACTCCCAGAAAGATCCTCAGACCTCTCTATGAGAGAACTGTGATGGATCAGCTCGAACGTCATGTATGTCCTGGTGACAGTATCCAGGATATCAAAGATCAGTCCAACAGATGGTGAAAGGGCACAGCACCGCCCGCATTGAAAATAGGTACAACATACTTCATTATTTTTGTCAGAACAACACATTTTTTTTTGTAAAATAACTCAATTTCAATTAATACAGCGAAGCCGGATACCAGCGTGGGAAAGAATGACAATTTATTTATTTAATTGATCACATGTGCACTCCCACAAAGTAAATCCCTACATCCAGTTTGGTGAGATCTGTGAAATGAATGAATGTATGGTCATCTGCTAACCGCAGATAGTGAATGTGAATATATGATCATCTTTGAGACGATCCTTTGGCCACCTTTGGTGGGACCAAAGAGATGAAATTTATCTGAGCTTTGAGCGCCGGAAATGTGGCTGACCAATACGGTAGCATGGTCTTCCCCCACCTCGAGAGAGGTGCGAGATGACCTGGAGAACGGCCATATTTGAGCACTCTGCCGCTGGATCTTGTGCTGTTAAGACCTGTTTTAGTTGTGCTCCGTAAATACGAAAGAGTGGAGACATGGTATGCATGTGGAATATTTAAGAGTAGTTTGAAATAATAATTTCTCTATTTCAGGAATTTTGTGGGGAGAATTAAATGTCAGGCAGGTAATATTAATGGGATTGTAGTAATCTTCGGAAGTGACCAATGATCACAATGAAACCATGTGTAGCAATAAGTTGAAATACTTCCGTGTGCCTAAGTTAAGCTGAATTACTAGCGTGTGTACAATAAGTTGAAATATTTAAGAAATAGCGTGTGTACCATAAGTTGAAATATTTAAGAAATGGCGTGTGCAGGACTTGAAATTAGAGATGAGTACTTCCACGTGGTGAGTACTGTGTGAGACTCAAACTATGTATGAGACAAAAGATAAAGAGAAGTACTCGTCCATGGTATCAGTTGAGGACTCGCGTGTGTGATGAATACGTTCTTGATATTACTTTGCGTGATATGATTCCGTGTGACACTAGATTCAAACTCTGAGAGAGAGGCAAGGTGAGTCGGCCGTCTATCCAGCAACGCCACATGGCTTGCATTGAACAGGAAGATGTGCATATATCTCCAGAGTTCATAGTAGGAAAGTAGAATTACGAAGTGGGGCAGTGTCGTGTGAAACTGGGATAAATATTAATTGAGGTGGGAAAGCTGAAAGTGATAATGTTGTGACTATTCCCTGTGTAGTATTTCATATTGTAGTGTGGTGTATGTCATGTAATTTGGGTATGTGTGGTTTGCATGGAAGAGTAGCGAGGTAGTTTCAAAAGATTAGTGGGTTATGCGTGTTCCTTTTGTACTGCTCGGTCTGGAGGAAAGTTTCGTGATGATGATTGTGAGAGTCGAAGTGTGAGAAATAATAAAAGATCCACCATCCTATCCAGAAAGTGCACTGTAGCGTTAAATAATTACGAGGCCATAAGGTAGAGAATCACCAATGTTAAGCCATGCCCACTGGGCGGAATTTCTCATGTGTTATTGTTGTAGGTTATAGAATTTGTGTGTTTAGGTTATAGAATTTATCGGAATAAATAAGATAGTGAAAAGAAAAAGATTGATGGACTTTTCCTTCGAATTGTATGTTGTCATGATGTCCCGAATTTATAATGTGTGCGCCATTCATATTCAGTGCGGTGGCCACGTGTTGATAAAAGCCGTTAAATAAAAGACAAAAAGAAAATGTGGTACTGCCAGTGCGTAGTGAACAGTCAGAGTTCTGTAAATCACTGATAGTCAGATGTGCGTTTCCGTTGCGTATTATTCATACAGGAGGATAATTTGTAACTTAATTGTGAGTATGAGAGTTCATGTTACTCGATAAATAAGAATGAATCCACTCGCTTGGCAGACCACTCATCTTGCAGGCCTGACTGCTTGATGCCACAGTATGAGCAAGGCATGTGGGTGTCTCTCATAATTTCGACCCTGCCAGGATGTTTTGCTGTTAGGGTTTGCTGTTAAGATTATTTTTTTATGGAATGTATTGTGATAGCACTAAGAAGTAAAATTTTTTTGTTTGCAATTTCTTTCTGGATTGGTGAGGATCTTTTATTTTTTTATGTAATTAATTGCTATATCGTCCAAGGCTGGAAGATCGTTGTATAATTTTGTTTTGCATAATGTCCGTAGTAACTAGGTCGTAGTCGAAAAGTGTAGCCACCACGGAGAATAGCGATTCTGGGGTGAACGTAGCAGTGCAGCAGGAAGTAGGTGTCGACCATGTGCTAATGAGCGGGAACGGCAAACACTCAGAAGGGGCTGAATTGTTCAGTGGACCGCTGCTAGGTGATCCTTTGAGCGGCAGGCTTTGTTCACAATCGGGGGCTTTTCCCGACGACGCGGGCGAGACGGGTCTAGGTCAGGTATGCAGTGAAAGTGCAGCTACCCTTAGCGAAGCTTCGGTTTCACAGGCAAACGAGGTGAGCGCGTCGAGAATGTGGTACTGCAGTTTTTACAGAGGATGGATAGAGATAATAAGGAAAGATTGGAAGCGATGGATAAAGAAAATAAGGAAAGATTGAAAGCGATGGATTGAGATAATAAGGAGAGAGATAGGGAGTTTAAGGAAATATTGGATGCGATGGATAAGATAGTGAAGGAAAGATTGGAAGTAAATAAGGAAAGACTGGAGGCAATGGATGAGGGAAATAAAGAGGCAATGAGGAAGCTACACACAGTTATCGATGAGTGTCTGCCCACAGTTAATAATCGGTTAGATGAGGGGGAAAAGAATCTGGGTCCGTTGAAGCAAGTATGTGACGCTGTGAAAGAAAAACCCAATAATTTGGAGGTACGAATATTTGCAATAGAGAGTGATACTACTGAACGTAGGGACATGTTGCCGGACGAGCGAATCAAAGAGGTAGTGGTCAGAATGAATACGATTAGTGCAGATGTAGAAAAGCTCAGTATAAGAGGCGAGACAGGCCCTGACAGTACGCAGCGAGAGGTTTATGCCAACCAGGGGGAGATACAATCACTATTACAGCTTAAAGAGGCGCAATTAGAAATAAGTAGGAAACATAGGGAAGAACTCGCACAGTTGCAATTAGCGTGCAGTAGCGAAGGTGACACACCATCAGGTAGATTGCAGAGGGAGAGTGAGATAAAATCAAAAAACGAAAATAGGCAGAAAGAGGAAGACGAATTCAGAGAGTCAGAAGAATGGTTGTGTCGGATGAAACTGGGTATAGTCCAAGGCTGTCTCAATTTCAAGATTCATTACCTTCATCGTGGGGCAGCTCCTCAAAATGAAGATTGTGTGTAACCATTTGAGGGACGAGGCTAAAGCAAAAATGCAGGAAGTTGTTAAAGGCTGTAGTAGCTATTTAAATGAATTCTGGTCGCAAAGTAAGCAGGACCAGGTTACGCAAAGCATATTGATGATGCCAAATTGTAACGAAGGTGGTATAAGAGATCCAGTGTCGTGCTATCAGGAAATGCTGAGACGAAATAGGTGTTTGGATGTGCCATACGAAACTGGGGAGCACATTAGGATCTGTATAACGGAGTTGCCAGTGAGATTGCGCAGAGATATAGTGATGGCAGGCAGAGGCTTAGACGATTCCGCGTCACATCAGCACTTGTTACAGGAACTGGGTAATGAGAGCAATATCGTGAACGGAAACACGACTCATAGGTCAGATAGTGTCGAGGATAGGAACGGCAGAAACTATCAGAATCACAGGAGAGCATGGAATCCTAGCATTTCATTCTTGTCATAATGGATTGAAGGATAGGAGAAACTAATCCAACATTTCAGCCCTTAAAATCTTGCTTTAAAACACATGCAGCTGGCACTGAAAATTGTCTATGTAGCAGACATACTCTACTGATATGTAGGAATGCAAATACCATACTTCTGATCATAGAATAAAACACCAGTAATGGAATCTGTTAGGCTGGTATCTCAGAGCAAAATTTGCAAATTTTTATTTGGAACACTAAAGTAAAAGGACTGTTTCCTCAAAGACAAGTTGCTAAAAAAAATGTTATGTAATAATGCCAATGAGTCCAGTTTAATTAGTGTGATTTGACTATTGCAGGTACTTAACACGTAATGTAAAAAGTAAACATTGTGATCTGTATGGAATAGGGTACGTTTATACTGCTGTTACAGGTAACATCAGTAATGTGATCGCAGTTTTTAAATTAGATGCCATCTGATCTATAGTATGTCATTGTCGTGGTGACAGTTATAATGAAGTGCTGTGTGTGGTTGTTCGGAATCTGGTGTTAGTGAAAGAGGCCACTAACACCAAAGTTTCTAACACTTGGGCTGTCCCATCTCTCCCAGATTGTATATTCTCTGCACACATTTAATTTTCATGTAAGCACAGATTCCTAACTAGCAAATTCTTTACGGTGTATAGTGGACCATTCAGAGTGAGCCGTATTGTCCATGAAAATGCTGTACTGATTGAGACGATCAAGGGAAAACAATCTCGTGGGCTTCATCACATTTCTAACATCAAATTATGGAAAAGTTAAGGATAGATCGAAAGTAGGCAAGTTATGGTAGATAGTCAGTGTATTTATTTGTGGTGTGTAACGTTGTGCAGGGTCAAATCGAACATAACAATTTTCAGGCGGGATGTCAGGAAGTATGACGGAATATACTGGTCGAATGAGTCATGAACAGGAGTCGACAGAGTGGTGTATGTACGAATTTTTTGTCATATGAATAAGGATCAAGCAGAAACGATGTGATGATTATTGAGAGGATAAAGATGGTAGATAGAGGAGCGACGTGATAAATAGTAGTGGATAAAGGTGATATTTAAGGAGAGAAGCGACGTGAAGCAGTGTGATTAATAAAGAGAGATTCGACGTGATGAAACAGTGGTAAATAAAGGTGAGTAGAACTAATAATGTGGAGATGTCTTAGAGGTATGTTACAGAGAGGCCTGTGTATGCTGCAATCGAGATTGATGCGAATGGCGAAGGAAGACCAGGAAATGATGGAGTAATCGACGGACGGAGAGCCGAAATACGAATGAAGAGATGAGGACAACTGCACAACGTGAAAGGACATAAAGGGAGTATGAGATCCAGATGGTGAACGTTGTGGAATACTGACGTAAGATGTAATATATGTGTAAATCTAATTCTTACCATAACATTTGCTATATGAAAAAAATAATTTTTGTTGTTGTTGTTGTTGAAGCCTGGTACCAGTGTAACTAATCAAAACGGTACCAAAAATGTGTACAGTGATTTTGCAGGATGAATAATTTGTGTATTTTTTGTTCTTAGATGAAATGTCGCAATTCTAAGTTGATATTTAGCAGGATGAATAATCGGTAAAGTGAATGCAGAGGTAAGCCGATGGAGAGAGGTGCCAGAGTGAAAGGACGAATTCGGAGACTGGAATACTATCTCCGAAGCAGCTTCGTGTGTTATGTGGTTGAGTATAAGGGAGCAAAGGTATGGTATGTTGTCGTGAGTGTGGTGGTGTTAAGGTTAGCTGACTTCTAGACCTATTCTGTTAGTGTATTAATGGATTGAATGAGAAGGAAAATGTGATGTCTGGTGAGTGAGAGTCGTAGAATTTAGTGTGATCAATGCGCACACTCCTGTAAAGGGGATGCTACCGATCCATAACTAAAACATTATTGTGTTTTATTGTTTGATTGGGATGAACCTCGATGGCAGGTCAGGATCTGACATCATGTGGATGGTACATACATGTCCTAGAAATGTTGTTATATATAATAAAAAAGTAAAATATATAAAGAGATACTAATTTCAGTCTGTCACAAGCACAAAGTTGCATTGTACATTGTAGATTTAGAGTCATCAGTTTCTAAAATGTTTATTGTGTTAGGATGTTAAAGTAGTTTACTATTTAACAAACTATGGTAGGTAATTGTGAGCTGTGTAGATTATTTCTTATTTTTTTGTTGGAACACTTTCAAGGGATATTAATTTCAGTCTGTCACAAGCACAAAGGTTCACTGTATATTGTAGTTTTAGAATAAACAGTTTCTAATATTTTCACTGTGATAGGGTGTTAGAGTAGTCTACTATTTGATATTGTAATTATGAGCTGTATAGATTGTTTATTATTCCTTTTTTTTTTTTACACTTTCATGTTTTGTATGAGGGATGACAGGTACAATCAATAGCACAAGTGTGGGCTGTATATAGAAAAGGGATAAATGTAGATGTTGTATGTGTAGAAAAGTAAGGTGTATGATTTTATGTTTTTTAGAACAAAGATTCTTTTATTACCAATGTATCTAATAGATCATACATGTAATCAAATGGTTCAAATGGCTCTGAGCACTATGGGACTAAACATCTATGGTCATCAGTCCCCTAGAACTTAGAACTACTTAAACCTAACTAACCTAAGGACATCACACAACACCCAGCCATCACGAGGCAGAGAAAATCCCTGACCCAGCCGGGAATCGAACCCGGGAACCCGAGCGTGGGAAGCGAGAACGCTACCGCATGACCACGAGATGCGGGCTACATGTAATCAATGAGTATTTAAATACTGTAAGAATATCCTTATGTCTGTAATGTTGCGAGATGCACGGAAGGGTCTGACTGATTGGGTGTCGTAGCGCTGAGGGGCTACACCGAACGCGCCCGTACCACATAAACCAAGCAGACATCGGCGACATAGCTGCGGCACTCCCCACTCCACTGCCGGTTGGGGTACACTCCTCGCGCCTGCTACAGCAGGTCAACAGCCTGGGGCGACACGCACGTACCACAGGCCATTCATAAGTTCCGCCACCCTTACGACGGGGCAAAGTATCCCGCGGAGGCAACAGGGGGAGATTTCTGCTGCTCAACGGGTCGCGCGGCGGCGCCACGGCAGAATGAACGACGCAGGGCAGAGTCCGGCGGGCATTTGTTACCAGCAACTATTAACTAGTACTGGACTGTGGAGCCGTGAAGCAAGATGACTGCTCGTATATCTCCATAAGTTGGAAAGTGAAGGACTGGTGTTTCCACGTTGTGAGTGGTGGAAAATATTTTGTCTTTAGCAGACAGGACGATCGTTTTGTTTTGTCTTGACCACTGAATGGTGGGATCCATAAACTTTTGGCAGTGACTTGTCAAGTGTGCTTTGTGAATTGCATGTGGGACGCTTGGTATACTTAAAGAGGACAGTTGTCGTTTGGTGACTAATTATTGTATGAACGCAAGAAACTAAAGTGGGACACTGACATTTGCATTTGTAGTAGGAGACATTTCTTTAATTGGTGCGGGAATAAGTGCTGTTTGTTGGAACTTACGACTTTTAATTACACCATGAACTGAAAGGACAGAACCGTGGGTAATAGTAGTTGTAGGGCCATTTTTAGACGACCAGATTCGTGTGGATGGTACTCTGAGAGTGACTATGACATTTGTGTTTAATGTGAGATACAGTTTACAGTTCAGAGCGTGTTCAAAATGCCGATTCGAGTGACTTAAAGACTTTCGTCCGGGTAACTATGGGAGAGCTTTGACACCGAGACAGTGTTTCTAGGAAAACTATCAGCAACTCTTTTGACCCCAAGAAAATCACAGAATGAAATGATTCCGTGTGACTCACAAGATAGGGAATAATGTATTTGTACTAGTAATTGTGTAAATTTTTTTTATATGTTTCATTCCTGAAGGGACAGCACGTGTAATTGTATTTCATTAACATTTGTGTTTAGAATAGTTAGTGTTTGTTTTTTGTTTGTTCTGGGTTATCAAGTTCACGTAGCATGTTTATTAGAATATTTGGTACAATGATGCTTTAATTATTAACCAGTGGCGTAATACTAACGTAGCGGCTCTTGTAGCATTGATCAGTAAGGTTGTCACAGGGGAGAAGAGTTTGCATTGCACAACAAATATCGGAATTAATTGATGCATTTTGATGTCGTGGGCAGTAATGATCTTGTTGGTGTGTTGACTGAAGCCACTTATTTTATTATCACAGTGGTGATATTTCACATTAAAGTGTAACGAAGGCTAGTCGAAATGCAAGTTCTTGTCGTCTAAATGTGTGACAACAGAGAAATGAGCAGTAGAGTAAGATACGAGAGCTACTGGTGGATTCAAGCACTTATTGCTAACTATTTATTGCGTGTATTGATATGGAGCCTGACTAATACGTGTAACTAGTGTATGCAATTTTTTTCTTTTGTTGATTTTGTTTTGTATTTAGACATTGCCGTGTAAAGATTATTACAACGCAATTTATGAATGTCAGATTACTTGTTCTGTGTTTGGACGGTGAGCTATTTAAAATTTCACGAGTACAATTAGTATTTTCTTTTATTTGTCATAGAATTAGTGAAGTTTGGATTACTCCAAAAAATAACGGAGATCCCGGTAACTAAGCAAATTTTTATCTCACCATTATTTTTTATTTGTATGATGTAATGTTTTATTTGTCATGTGGATTGTTGTAAATTTGCATGTGTACGTTACTCCGGATTGTGGAGAGTACAATAATGCAACAACTGTGTCAATAATTTGGTAAAGTAACAACATTTGGTCGTCAATTTGAGGTCACCAGGGGCTAAGGTCAACTCCTGGTTATTTTGATGACCTGCTATGTTTGTTCTAATACAGTTTTCTTAAAAAAATGTTCGGAACTAGCCTCACATTGCAAGGATAGTACCGTGCCATATTTTTCTGCATGGGTAGCCAGTGGTGAAAGGGTACAGTACCGCCCGACATTGAAAATAGGTACAACATACTTCATTATTTTTGTCAGAACAACACATTTTTTTTGTAAAATAACTCAATTTCAATTAATACAGCGAAGCCGGATACCAGCGTGGGAAAGAATGACAATTTATTTATTTAATTGATCACATGTGCACTCCCACAAAGTAAATCCCTACATCCAGTTTGGTGAGATCTGTGAAATGAATAAATGTATGGTCATCTGCTAACCGCAGATAGTGAATGTGAATATATGATCATCTTTGAGACGATCCCTTGGCCACCTTTGGTGGGACCAAAGAGATGAAATTTATCTGAGCTTTGAGCGCCGGAAATGTGGCTGACCAATACGGTAGCATGGTCTTCCCCCACCTCGAGAGAGGTGCGAGATGACCTGGAGAACGGCCATGTTTGAGCACTCTGCCGCTGGATCTTGTGCTGTTAAGACCTGTTTTAGTTGTGCTCCGTAAAGACGAAAGAGTGGAGACATGGTATGCATGTGGAATATTTAAGAGTAGTTTGAAATAATAATTTCTCTATTTCAGGAATTTTGTGGGGAGAATTAAATGTCAGGCAGGTAATATTAATGGGATTGTAGTAATCTTCGGAAGTGACCAATGATCACAATGAAACCACGTGTAGCAATAAGTTGAAATACTTCCGTGTGCCTAAGTTAAGCTGAATTACTAGCGTGTGTACAATAAGTTGAAATATTTAAGAAATAGCGTGTGTACCATAAGTTGAAATATTTAAGAAATGGCGTGTGCAGGACTTGAAATTAGAGACGAATACTTCCACGTGGTGAGTACTGTGTGAGTCTCAAACTGTGTATGAGACAAAAGATAAAGAGAAGTACTCGTCCATGGTATCAGTTGAGGACTCGCGTGTGTGATGAATACGTTCTTGATATTACTTTGCGTGATATGATTCCGTGTGACGCTAGATTCAAACTCTGAGAGAGAAGCAAGGTGAGTCGGCCGTCTATCCAGCAACGCCACTTGGCTTGCATTGAACAGGAAGACGTGCATATATCTCCAGAGTTCATAGTAGGAAAGTAGAATTACGAAGTGGGGCAGTGTCGTGTGAAACTGGGATAAATATTAGTTGAGGTGGGAAAGCTGAAAGTGATAATGTTGTGACTATTCCCTGTGTAGTATTTCATATTGTAGTGTGGTGTATGTCATGTAATTTGGGTATGTGTGGTTTGCATGGGAGAGTAGCGAGGTAGTTTCAAAAGATTAGTGGGTTATGCGTGTTCCTTTTGTACTGCTCGGTCTGGAGGAAAGTTTCGTGATGATGATTGTGAGAGTCGAAGTGTGAGAAATAATAAAAGATCCACCATCCTATCCAGAAAGTGCACTGTAGCGTTAAATAATTACGAGGCCATAAGGTAGAGAATCACCAATGTTAAGCCATACCCACTGGGCGGAATTTCTCATGTGTTATTGTTGTAGGTTATACACTCCTGGAAATGGAAAAAAGAACACATTGACACCGGTGTGTCAGACCCACCATACTTGCTCCGGACACTGCGAGAGGGCTGTACAAGCAATGATCACACGCATGGCACAGCGGACACACCAGGAACCGCGGTGTTGGCCGTCGAATGGCGCTAGCTGCGCAGCATTTGTGCACCGCCACCGTCAGTGTCAGCCAGTTTGCCGTGGCATACGGAGCTCCATCGCAGTCTTTAACACTGGTAGCATGCCGCGACAGCGTGGACGTGAACCGTATGTGCAGTTGACGGACTTTGAGCGAGGGCGTATAGTGGGCATGCGGGAGGCCGGGTGGACGTACCGCCGAATTGCTCAACACGTGGGGCGTGAGGTCTCCACAGTACATCGATGTTGTCGCCAGTGGTCGGCGGAAGGTGCACGTGCCCGTCGACCTGGGACCGGACCGCAGCGACGCACGGATGCACGCCAAGACCGTAGGATCCTACGCAGTGCCGTAGGGGACCGCACCGCCACTTCCCAGCAAATTAGGGACACTGTTGCTCCTGGGGTATCGGCGAGGACCATTCGCAACCGTCTCCATGAAGCTGGGCTACGTTCCCGCACACCGTTAGGCCGTCTTCCGATCACACCCCAACATCGTGCAGCCCGCCTCCAGTGGTGTCGCGACAGGTGTGAATGGAGGGACGAATGGAGACGTGTCGTCTTCAGCGATGAGAGTCGCTTCTGCCTTGGTGCCAATGATGGTCGTATGCGTGTTTGGCGCCGTGCAGGTGAGCGCCACAATCAGGACTGCATACGACCGAGGAACACAGGGCCAACACTCGGCATCATGGTGTGGGGAGCGATCTCCTACACTGGCCGTACACCACTGGTGATCGTCGAGGGGACACTGAATAGTGCACGGTACATCCAAACCGTCATCGAACCCATCATTCTACCATTCCTAGACCGGCAAGGGAACTTGCTGTTCCAACAGGACAATGCACGTCCGCATGTATCCCGTGCCACCCAACGTGCTCTAGAAGGTGTAAGTCAACTACCCTGGCCAGCAAGATCTCCGGATCTGTCCCCCATTGAGCATGTTTGGGACTGGATGAAGTGTCGTCTCACGCGGTCTGCACGTCCAGCACGAACGCTGGTCCAACTGAGGCGCCAGGTGGAAATGGCATGGCAAGCCGTTCCACAGGACTACATCCAGCATCTCTACGATCGTCTCCATGGGAGAATAGCAGCCTGCATTGCTGCGAAAGGTGGATATACACTGTACTAGTCCCGACATTGTGCATGCTCTGTTGCCTGTGTCTATGTGCCTGTGGTTCTGTCAGTGTGATCATGTGATGTATCTGACCCCAGGAATGTGTCAATAAAGTTTCCCCTTCCTGGGACAATGAATTCACGGTGTTCTTATTTCAATTTCCAGGAGTGTAGAATTTGTGTGTTTAGGTTATAGAATTTATCGGAATAAATAAGATAGTGAAAAGAAAAAGATTGGTGGACTTTTCCTTCGAATTGTATGTTGTCATGATGTCCCGAATTTATAATGTGTGCGCCATTCATATTCAGTGCGGTGGCCACGTGTTGATAAAAGCCGTTAAATAAAAGACAAAAAGAAAATGTGGTACTGCCAGTGCGTAGTGAACAGTCAGAGTTCTGTAAATCACTGATAGTCAGATGTGCGTTTCCGTTGCGTATTATTCATACAGGAGGAAAATTTGTAACTTAATTGTGAGTACGAGAGTTCATGTTACTCGATAAATAAGAATGAATCCACTCGCTTGGCAGACCACTCATCTTGCAGGCCTGACTGCTTGATGCCACAGTATGAGCAAGGCATGTGGGTGCCTCTCAGTGTGTGCTCTCTTCTCTCAGGAGAGGATACAACGGCGTTGTCACTCTCTTCCAAACTCATTTCCTGTGCCCATGCCAGAGAGGGTGCAACGCCACACTTATAAATGGGCTCATACTGTTACTTGTCACTCTAGCTCTCAATAATGTTACTTCCTCCCGCACCACCTGGGTACTTCACTTTTTTTCATCAATCAGTGTATGAGTGTCCCATTAACAGCGCACACTGTCTGCCGTGGAGCGCTGTAGATGGTGTGGATTTGGTGCCAGAGGGTCACGTGATCGTTCAAATGGTTCAAATGGCTCTGAGCACTATGGGACTCAACTGCTGTGGTCATTAGTCCCCTAGAACTTAGAACTACTTAAACCTAACTATCCTAAGGACATCACACACATCCATGCCCGAGGCAGGATTCGAACCTGCGACCGTAGCAGTCGCACGGTTCCGGACTGCGTGCCTAGAACCGCGAGACCACCGCGGCCGGCACACGTGATCGTCCAAGGCTGAAATATCTCATGGCAGTGTACTGGCGTTCGTGTACATCTGGTCTGTATGAAACGAGAGGAATAGTATGCGTCTACATACAGCTATAACGGAATGGATGAAAGGCGGTATCGTGTTTCGACAAGCCCACGAATGTGAATGAAATTGCCCGATTTGTTAAAGGGATTTGTTAAAGCTGTAGGACTGAGGATTTTGGTGATGGCTGTTATTGTGAATGGGCACACTTTAAGTGTTTCCAAACTAGGAGTGAATGTGTGGTACATTTTTTTTAACAACAGAGACCCAAATACAAGCTATATGTAGCGTGTTTGGGTCCCATACGCCTCAGTTGGAGGAATCTCTACTCTCAACAATAATTTAAGACGATTCCAAAAAGAATATTATAAAGATAGACTAAGAAAAATAAATAAATCTTTGTCTACTATATAGAAGATAAATGTATTTCGATCGTTGAGAACGTGACAGTATTTAATAAATAATGTGACTAATAAACTGCGATAAATTTTTAACTTTGCTAACGGATCTCTTTGTTAAGAGCGTTAAGTTCAAAAAAGAGCGAAACGTCTTCTCGATCATTTTACTGTACGTAACAGAATTCATATTAATCTACGTGCGTGTCTGATGACCAGTCATTCATCATATGATTTTACACTACATTGCAGCAACTTGAATCAACCAGTACTCTCAGCATATCTTTCCATTACTTTTCTGGACTGATGTTACCGTCGACAGTAATCGTGGTACACACAAACGCCTACCACTAATTCAGATTCTATTCAATCGAACAAAGATGAAACTAATAATAATATTTGTTTAGTATATATCAGAAGAGCAAAACATATTCACTCTCATCAGCACGTAATGTGACCAAAAGTATCCGGACACATCGCAGAAAATGACTTCCAAGTTCGTGGCGCCCTCCATCGGTAATGATGGAATTCAGTATGATGTTGGCCCACCCTTAGCCTTGATGACAGCTTCCACTCTCGCAGGCATACGTTCAGTCAGGTGCTGGAAGCTTTCTTGGGGAATGGCAGCCCATTCTTCAGGGAATGCTGCACTGAGGAGAGGTACCTATGTCGGTCGGTGAGGCCTGGTACCATGTCGGTGCTCCAAGACATCCCAAAGGTGTTCTGTAGGATTCAGGTCAGGGCTCTGTGCAGGCCAATCCACTACAGGGATGTTACTGTCATGTAACCACTCCGCCTCAGGCCGTGCTTAATGAACAGGTGATCAACGGTGTTGAAAGATGCAGTCGCCATCCCCGAATTGCTCTTCAACGGTGGGAAGCAAGAAGGTGCTTAAAACATCAATGTAGGCTTGTGTTATGATAGTGCCACGCAAAACAACAAGGTGTGCAAGCCGCCTCCATGAAAAACACGACCACACTATAACACCACAGCCTCCGAATTTTACTGTTGGCACTACACAGGCTGGCATATGACATTCACCGGGCATTCGCCGTACTCACACCCTGCCATCGGATCGCCATATTGTGTACCATGATTCCCCATTCCACATCACTTTTTTCCATTGTTCAATCGTCCAATGTTTATCCACCCTACACCAAGCGAAGCGTTTGGAATTTACCGGCGAGATGTGTGGCTTATGAGCAGCCACTCGACCATTAAAGCCACGTTTTCTCACCTCCCGCATAACTTTCATGGTACTTGCAGTGAATCCTGATGCAGCTTGGAATTCCTGTGTGATAGTCTGGATAGATGTCAGCCTATTACACGCTACGACCCTCTTCAACTGTCGGCCGTCTCTGTCAGTCAACAGTCGAGGTCGGCCTGTACCCTTTCGTGCTGTACGTATCCTTTCAAGTTTCCACTTCACTATCACATCGTAAACAGTGGACTTAAGGATTTTTAGGAGTGTGGAAATTTCGCGTACAGACGTATGCCACAAATGACACTCAATCACCTGACCAAGTTCGAAGTCTGTGAGTTGCGTGGAGCGCCCCATTTTGCTCTCTCACG
Source organism: Schistocerca nitens (assembly GCF_023898315.1). Lineage (NCBI taxonomy): Eukaryota > Metazoa > Arthropoda > Insecta > Orthoptera > Acrididae > Schistocerca > Schistocerca nitens. The sequence continues at coordinate 778,434,879 of NC_064614.1, forward strand.
ATGTCAAATGACTACTGAAATGGAGTACCTTGCAATAGGTGGCAACAAGAGGCACCTATTATGAAATATGTTTCTGGGGGTGTCCGGACACTTTTGATCACATAGTGTATATGATGCAACACATGGGTTGTCTATTACTAACGAAAGAGAAGCAAAAATATCTTTTTCAATATACTTACTGTCTTACGTAACATTTTTTCACAAATTTTTTATTAACATTTTTTATTTCTTACCTCTAAAGGTAAGAGTTATTCATTCAAACGTGAAGTTACGTTAGAAACGTTCCATTCACCTATCCTCTCAGGTTCCAAAGTCTAGCAAAGTCTCGCTTGCGGCTACGACGAGATCGCACGCACACTTTGAAATGTGTAGCCTGAGAACAACTAGTGCGAAGTGTTGCTGCGTTAATTTACTAGGAAATATATTTTGGCCGACTCTGATTAATTCACAGCAGTTGTACACTTGTGAAATTCAGAAATGGTTCAAATGGCTCTAAACACAATTGGACTTAACATCTGAGGTCATTAGTGCCCTAGACTTAAAACTACTTTAACCAACCTAAGGAAATCACACACATCCATGCCCGAGGCAGAATTCGAACCTGCGACCGTAGCAGCAGCGCGGTTCCGGACTGAAGCACCAAGAACCTCTCGGCCACAGCGGCCGGCACTTGTGAAGTTACTGGATCCACTGTTTGTCATTTTTAAATTTTGGACGTTCACTAAACGCAGCACGCGACTCGAAAAACGATAAAAGCCAAATCCACTACAAGAAATACATTTATTGATCACTTGCTCCCTACTTAAAACGCTTCGAAAATACCCAAGACGACACACGGCGTCTGCACTTCACCACCATCAAAAATTACGACCTCATAAGCCAGACATGCAGGATCGAGCAACTATTCATGTGGTTGGGCTAAACCGCGGTCTTCGATTAGTAATAAATACGTCATGGCTCCGGGTTCGAACACAGCAACTGGTTACATTTTGAATAAAATATCACCAACGAAGCAGCCGACGACTTCCTTCATAAGAAGTCCCCCTCGAACATCCAACGGCCTTCTTAAAGAGGGTGACAGAGTCGACAAAGATTAAGGGCACTTTCTTGCACTTGGGGTGTGATATTGTCCCTAAAAGTTGAAAGAATCAGCAATGATCAAATGCATGAGGATGTAGAAAGCAAACTGGGAACTACTGCATTTAAGACACATAATGTCTATCCAGAGGACATGGGGCTTCTGAATGAAAAGAGTGTCATAATGATCACTCCATTCGTAAAGGATTCCGGACTGGTAACACATTAGCATCTCTCGGGGGGGGGGGAGGGGGGGACTGTCAAAGGGTAGGTGGCCTTGAGAAACAGATAAAATAGCCTGCAGAAAGTTAACGATCTACGAGTCTGTGTATGGAATGCCAGAAGTTTCAACGTGGTAGGGAAGCTAGAAAATCTGAAAAGGGAAATACTATGTCTCAATCTAGATATCGTGGTCGTCAGTGAAGTAAAATGGAAAGAGATGGAAAAAAGAAAAGCTTTTCTGGTCTGTCGAGAGTAGCGAGTGTAGCAGCTGAAAATCGTATAACGGGAAAGTAGGGCAGAGAGTCACTGTGAACAGTTCAGTGATGGGTTTGTTCTCGTTAGATTCGACAGAAATCCTAGGCTGCCGATGATAATACAGGTATAACGACAGAAGTACAAGATAATGAGGTATGAGAAGGTATACGAGGATACCAACTGTTAATTTAGAATGTAAAGGGAGGTGAAAATCTAATAAACAAGGGCGACAGGAACGCCGTTGTAGGGGAAGGAATGGAAGAAACGGTCACAGGAGACTGGAGAATACGGGGACGGTAGTAGAAACGAGAGAGCAGGAAGATTAGGGATTTACGTAATGAATTTCAATTGGTAATAGCACATGCTATGTTCAAGAATGACAAGATGAGGAGGTATACCTTTTCGAACACATGTCCGCAAGAACAGATACCAACTACGTATAGTTAAGTCTAGCCGGCTGTGGACCTTCTTCTTCTGTGCCTGATGCACACGCATTGCCCGAACTCTTACGGGTCTCGGTAAGATTGTCTGCTGCGTGTAATGAGTGCAATGGGCAGGGGTACTACGAATGTAGTGTGTGGACATTACGTTCGGAATGTGTATCTCACGGGGAGTGTGCAAGGGATAAATCCCTGCAGTCGCACTATCCCCTGTGCCCTCGGTCGCTCAGATGGATAGAGCGTCTGCCATTCGAGCAAGAGATCCCGGGTTAGAGTCCCGGTCGGGCCACACATTTTCAACTCTCCCCGTTGATATATATCAACGCCTGTCGACAGCTCAGGGTCTTGATTTAATTATCATTTCACTCTAAGACAGCTGCATATATCATGAGATAATATCTTTCACCACTAAACTTGAAAACGACGCTTGCCAATTATACTTTCTTGACATGACGCTTACACTAGAAGAAAATAAAATCTCATTCAATATTCTCGTAAAGAAACATATACTGATCAGATCGTTCGTGCGTCTTCCATGCATCTACGGCCTCATAAAAACGCCTTTTTTCACTCCGCCATTCACCGAGCTACTTCCATTCCAATTTCGAAATAAAAGTTCAATGACGAAATCAACTTACTCAAAACGATAGCAGTTAATAATGAGTATAAACCAGGATAGTAGATCACATCCTGAGAAAGAAAACTGGTAAAAGAGTTACTAGCCTCGGCACCTCTATCACTGAATCCAACCCTAAAAATATTTCTCTATTCCTTTCCTGGGTCCCATCTCCTATCAGATCCAACGTCATCTGCGTAATAAATATAATTGCAACGTTGTCTTTTCTACCAATAATACTCAAGGTACCCTCCGCCACACACCGTCAGGCGGCTTGCGGAGTATGGATGTAGATGTGGAACTTGAAAAAAAAAATCCATAATTTAAAATTGACTGGTTCCCCTTTAGAAAGTTCTGGCGTCTATAATATTTTCTGCGATACCTGCTCTTCCTAATACTTAGGACAAACAGGACGTGCCTTTATAACCAGGTATAAAGAACAACTTTTAAGAAAAAATGGCCCTAGCCCCCAAAATTCGTCTTTTGCCGACCATCTTCTGATTACAGGTCATGTGCCTAAAGGTGTTTCCGGTAGCAACATCTTGCACACCAAAAAGAAGGGGCGTAAATTAGAAATTCTTGAAGAATTAGAGATTTTTAAACATATTTCTCGAAATGATGCCGTCATTCTCAATGATCAGCTGCAGTTGCGTAACAATAATTTCTATAACGGTGTAAAGCCGTTACTTGACATTTAATTTCGGGTCTCCTCGTGCAGTTCACCGAATTTTTTTTTTCATCCAAGCCATCGCATAATTTTCAATTTATTAAAGGTTTATTGGCTGTACTTCATGTTATATCGTTTTCTACATGCTGTGTTATACAGCCCTTCCTGTATTTTCCATAATGACGTTATTATGCTTCAAACTGTACTTCTAAGATCTGATGTAGACAAAATGTTACTGTATCTGTCGCTGTTAAACAAAATATTGGCCTTTATATTATGTACTGAACAATATTCAGTATAATTTTCGCCTGATTCTATTTGAATGTTAAGTAGCTAAGTTGTACCTGCGGCTATTAGTTGGCGCCCTCGCTGCAATGTCATATTCACTTGCCGCAGTTGTTAACGCGGACGCCTCAGTCCGTTGCAACCTGTGGCTGTACAGGTATGAGCAGCCTTCAGAGGCTCGTCTTCACACATCCATTTTGAATTTTTTGTGACTTAATCTCTTCTGGCCTATTATTTATTTTATACTTGACATGTGAGTAATGTCTCTGTCTGGTATTGTTAGTCAGTACTTGCACTTTTTTATATATAAATTTTTTTTCCATAAATTTGTAATTATGTTATAAACCACTTTGAATGTCTACATTCTGATGAAGGCACTCTTAGAAGTGTTGAGAACTGGTTAATAAGACTAAAAATTGTGACCGTGGGTTCATTTGTTTCAATTTCAGTTTATAAACGGTCCCTGAACCAGGCAGACATGTTTAAAATTTTGAGCTTCTGTTAAGTTTGGAAGGTAGGAGACGATGTACTGGCAGTATTGAAGCTGGGAAGACGGATCGTGAGTCATGTTTCGGTAGCTCAGATGGTGGAGCACTTTCCCACTAAAGCAAAGGTCCCGAGATCGAGTGTCAGCCCGGCACACACTTTTCGGCGATTGCTAATGCCGCTTCAGCTCCTGACTCACATACAAAAAATCAACCCTGAACATGGATACCTTATACAGCCGGCTTTCCAGCCGCTCAGCCTTCAAGCAACACACAGATGCCACAGTTAACAGCAATTAGCCCAAGAGGTATTGTAGGGGTGTCTGTTATCCATTCATCTGCATGGTGTTACATAAAACTTTTTGGAATAATTGATTTAAAGGTATGGTATTCAGAGGCCTAAAACAACTGGGTAATGAAATTTGGCTCCTTTACGCTATTCAGGGTGTTACAAAAATGTACGGCCAAACTTTCAGAAAACAAAGAAAGAAAATACGTTATGTGGACATGTGTCCGGAAACGCTTACTTTCCATGTTAGAGCTCATTTTATTACTTCTTTTCAAATCACATTAATCATGGAATGGAAACACACAGCAACAGAACGTACCAGCGTGACTTCAAACACTTTGTTACAGGAAATGTTCAAAATGTCCTCCGTTAGCAAGGATACATGCATCCACCCTCCGTCGCATGGAATCCCTGATGCGCTGATGCAGCCCTGGAGAATGGCGTATTGTATCACAGCCGTCCACAATACGAGCACGAAGAGGCTCTACATTTGGTACCGGGGTTGCTTAGACAAGAGCTTTCAAATGCCCCCATAAATGAAAGTCAAGAGGGTTGAGGTCAGGAGAGCGTGGAGGCCATGGAATTGGTCCGCCTCTACCAATCCATCGGTCACCGAATCCGTTGTTGAGAAACGTACGAACACTTCGACTGAAATGTGCAGGAGCTCCATCGTGCATGAACCACATGTTGTGTCGTACTTGTAAAGGCACATGTTCTAGCAGAACAGGTAGAGTGTCCCGTAATAAATCATGATAACGTGCTCCATTGAGCGTAGGCGGAAGAACATGGGGCCCAATCAAGGCATCACCAACAATGCCTGCCCAAACGTTCACAGAAAATCTGTGTTGATGACGTGATTGCACAATTGCGTGCAGATTCTCGTCAGCCCACACATGTTGATTGTGAAAATTTACAATTTGATCACGATGGAATGAAGCCTCATCCGTAAAGACAACATTTGCACTGAAATGAGGATTGACACATTGTTGGATGAACCATTCGCAGAAGTGTACCCGCGGAGGCCAATCAGCTGCTGATAGTGCCTCTACACGCTGTACGTTGTACGGAAACAACTGGTTCTCCCGTAGCACTCTCCATAGAGTGACGTGGTCAACGTTACCTTTTACAGCAGCAACTTCTCTGACGCTGACATTAGGGTTATCGTCAACTGCACGAAGAATTGCCTCGTCCATTGCAGGTGTCATCGTCGTTCTAGGTCTTCCCCAGTCGCGAGTCATAAGCTGGAATGTTCCGTGCTCCCTAAGACGCCGATCAATTGCTTCGAACGTCTTCCTGTCGGGACACCTTCGTTCTGGAAATCTGTCTCGATACAAACGTACCGCGCCACGGCTATTGCCCCGTGCTAATCCATACATCATATGTGCATCTGCCAACTCCGCATTTGTAAACATTGCACTGACTGCAAAACCACGTTCGTGATGAACACTAACCTGTTGATGCTACGTACTGACGTGCTTTATGCTAATACTGTAGAGCAATGAGTCGCATGTCAACACAAGCACCGAAGTCAACGTTACCTTCCTTCAATTGGGCCAACTGGCGATGAATCGAGGAAGTACAGTACAATAATGGCGAAACTAAAATGAGCTCTAACATGGAAATTAAGCGTTTCCGGACACATGTCCACATAACATCTTTTCTTTATTTGTGTGTGAGGAATGTTTCCTGAAAGTTTGGCCGTACCTTTTTGTAACACCCTGTATACATTTGATCACGAATCGGCTTTCGGCTTCTGAGCCAATCTTCAGGTGGCAACTGAATGTCGCAAACGCAGATAAACGTGATGTGTGGATTACACAGATATTATTTAAAAATAAGATGCAAAAATGACAGACTTTTTACGTAGAGGGACATTTTTGTCAAATAGAAGTAATTACATTAACGAAAAAAGGATGTAAAGAAAGTTCCTATTTATATATATATATATATATATATATATATATATATATATATATATATATATATATATATATATATAAAATGAGATAAATAAGATGGATTTATAGTTTGAATCTAATTTCTGTAACGCAAAATTAGTTTACCAAATAGGAAAATTGAGTTTGATAATTTATTACTAGGCCGGCATTCTTCGTCATGTTTATGTTGATTTCCAGTGCTTCCAGCAGTGCCATCTTTCTATTTAGATTCACAGGATGTAACACTTCACATTCTGCATCATATGAATGGCTTTCTGCTAAAAGATAACCAGCAAAGGTCGAATCTTTCTTCCTATATTTCCTGATTCTCCCACATTCACGTAGTCTAATTGCCACAGCTTTGCCGGACTGGCCAATATAAACTTTCTCACACAGTTTGAAAGTGTTTTATGTACACCAACCTGTACCAATGGTTGTGAATTTTGTCTTTAATATAGAATAAAAATTTTAATATGTTGTTATTATTATTAAATGCAGGCCTTTAGCTGCGAGACAAATTTTTTTGCAAAGGCGTTTGATATATGGCCAATAAATGTTAATTCGCACTTGTCTTTGTAACTTCAAAAAGGTAGAAGTCTCGCAATTACAGGCCTGCATTTTGTAGTACCAGTAAAATAAGTTTGATTCAATAATGAAACAAACCGCGACCTTTGGCACAGAATGGTGTGTACAAAAGCATTGCAAACAATGTGAAAAAGTGCATATTGGTCAGTCAGGCAAATCAGTGGCAACTAGGCTACATGAACATGAGAGAAACTGGAGGCTAGGGAAGAAAGATTCAACCATTGCTGATATATTGTAGAATTTGAAATTTTACATTTTATCAAGTAAGGCCCTACTGAAAGTAATCAACAAACACATGATACAGATTGTCAGCTTAGCATTAAATGATCAGACGCAATATCCATTTTCCCCTCTGTTAAATTATGTTTTAGTTTAAAGTACTAGATTCAAACTGTAAATTCATTTCTCCTCATAAACTTTTTCAGAGATGTTAAGACATTTTTAGCACATTTTTTGTTGCTTCAGTACCGAGGGGCTGAGAGGGTTCAGTTTTGAGTGAAGGATGGCTACTGGGAATCTGTAAAACGTCGACGACGCTAGTAAAACATTATTAGAGTTCAGTCATTTATTCTCAGTGTTTGCAACTCGTCGTTATTTCACACCAAGCTCGACTGTTGCTCATCCAGCTGCTTGTTCAGCTGAGTTCCGTCGAATCAGCCCAGCGGTTGCACGCCCAAGAGATGTTAGCGACCCTGGCGCTACGGCGGGTTGCTGATGAGCAAGTTTGGCCGTTGCCCTGCACGAAGTGCTTCTCGTGGTAGCCTACTGAAGTGTCTTCGGCCCAGATTCTGCTATGACCCTTCCGGAATGTACCTGGTATCGGTACTCGTGGGGTCGGCTGATTTCCTCCCTACCGCTTGTAGGTTTCAGCCCTGAGAGGCGGCTCAGAGCTGAACTATAACGCGGACCCCAGGAGGCCCTGTTGTTGGCTTTCGTCTTGATTTCCCATGCTAGCAGCACCCTGCGATGTTATGGTGTCGAAAAACAGTCAGTTCTCCCGTCAGCAGATGGCACGCGGCGAGCAGTATGAAGTTCATCATGTGAAGGTGATCGCCTTGAGTTAATCTTTGGCTCGTTCATATACTGTGCTGCAGCGTCTAGGACATAGATTCACTACAGTGTCGTAATCATGGAGTAGAGTATTAGTACTGTGAATTTCACTTACCCCAGTGATTAAATCATAAAGAGAGCTGCCGTATTTAAAGGGAGCTAGCATTAGGCTATGACCCAAGGTTTGGTTCGTAATGATCATATGTACACTCCTTATTCTGCTGCATTCACCTAACAGGCTGTAACTGCTGTGTCATTCTGTCACTACGTGCCCTTGTGAAAGAGATATATTTCCTTGCCATATGTCTTACGGGCTAACGAACATGCTTGTCTCATTTCCACTTGTTTTGTGCCGCGCTTTCTGCTGAATGTGTCGCAATGAGTCGACGACCTGACCCACTTGCGACGTACTGGCTCGCTTGTTGATTCCTCCATTGTCTCTGTCATATTTTAAGTTTGCCTGTGGCAATGTGAGTGGTAAAAATTTTCTAATTTCTGTGCCTTAACAACACCATTCACTGCGTTCGTCAAACTTAAATTTCTTGTTATCTTGTACAGCTTCCGGATGTTTTGTGATTCACCGTGTCGTAGCCAGCACTGACATCTATGAAAAGCGCACAAGTGACTAGTGCTTCTGTCGAACGCATTTTAGACTTTTTGGGTAATGTTAACCACCTAGCCAGAGGGTGACAAGTGATGGTTTGGTGTACAGAGAGCAACATCTGTCGAGATCGCAACACGCTGCTGAACTATTGCTTGCAATGACCAGAGAAGCATGATCGTCGTTCCACTGCCGGCTCAATAAGTTAAAATAAAATGTGATCTAGTGACAGAAAAAATCCAACCTCCTCAAGGATTGTGCCCAGTGGCACCAGGTTGTAATATGCGCATGATGAGGGACTCTGATGTTAGTGATTCATTTGCTACGGTCACGGCCGATCAGATGGCGCTCAGGAGAACTGTCTGTGCATCTTTTGTTTTGACTCTGCAAGCAATAACTCAGCTGAGTTTAGAGCTGAATAATATCTGCAACGTTCATTCTAGGGTATAACTATGCTTCAACTGGTAGATGATTTTCTTGTACAGCTTTAGCCACTTGGGCCTGTGGGAAGCAGGATGGAAGTATCGACGAATTTCTTCAGATATTGTCCACAAAAGTAGTCAGTGGAACATTCACACAGCTATACACCAAGTTCTGGAACTTCAAGCAGCACAGACACTCATCAAGATCGACGAATTGTTCGAGCAGCGGTGGACGACCGAACATCACCCAGTTACGAGATCAGAGTACTTGGTGCTCCTGCTACAACATAATCTACTACTTGGGACTGTCTACTTGCAATAGGTCTATGAACAGGTGTGCCTCCATCCAGGCAACCATTGGGAAGTCGATACCGCCAAGTATGGTCACTCTGGCATCGTGTAAGAGTTGACTGGACAATGGATTGACACCCTACTTTCTTCAGCATTAATGTGGGTTCTATCGTTATGCGAGTCACGGACGTTCTCTTGTATTCCGTAGAGCTGGTGAGCTGCGTATTCCAGAGTGCATTCCGCCAGGCACACAGGTCTCATCCCAGCCTTCGTCAGTTACAACTCACGGTCACATTTGGTGTTTCTACAGAGTAAAGCAACCAGTACCCTACCCGTTACATTTCAAAGGTTGATATTCGTGTGCTACTGCCATTTCTTCGACAGGCAGGTGATGTGCTTCGTCAGCAGGATAACGTTCGTTCACATACGGCTGCTGCGACGCAACATAATCTTCGTCGTGTACAAGACCTGCTCTGACCAGCAATATCACCTGATATCTCGCCCATGAGCGACTACGTGACATGATAAAGCAATAATTTATTCGTTCTTAAGGGCGTGCAAGGGCCAAAGCCTAATTTCGACAAAAGGTGCAAGATGCTTAGGGCAATTCACCGTAGAATGCCATTCAGCACCTTTTGCGGGAGTACACGCCTATATTGCCGGCAAGGGGGATACACTGAGTAATGATGCGACTGTTTATGGACCCTTTACTGTGACACGTGTGTATCATTAATCTGAATTTGTTATCATACCTTCCTACAATTATGAACTACCAGTGCTCTTAAGTGTTAAAAAACAATCTTTTCCCTGAGGTAGTTGCATTCTTTTGCCGGCTGTGTACGTGTTTCGTATTGTGATAGGCTACCATACCAAAGATGACAGCTTTGATGTTTTAATTAAACATACATTTAGAACGAAGTCTTTCGTGACGGCACTTATATGTAAAACATTCTCGGTTTCCTTGCCACGTCAATTCGGTATGAAATCTTGAGCTTTAGACGGTAGCCTCCATCGACATCGTCAGGAGCAACTGACTGTCTTCATTGCTACTGTGGTAGCCTTTTTTATAGCCCGTGGATGGCTTCTGATTGGTCGGCGATTACGTACTACTGTCGCAGACGGTGTCAATGTGTGCGCTGGTGGCGCCACCGCTTCTGTTGAAACGTAAACCTTGGAAGGAATGTCTCTGCTGCTTCTCTGCATCGAGCGCTCGTTTCCATGCAACGCACAGATAGTATCCGCTCTCACAGTTAAAGTTTTTCTCGCTCATTATTGTTTCAACAGCCTCCTTAATAACAGAATCCCAGTATGTGGACTCATGTGACAGAATTTTGGTTTATCTAACAATATTGTATCTTTGTTCGTGAGACTGTGCTCAGCAATTGCCAGTTTCTCCAGTTCTCTATTTTTAATATGGCGTGGGCATTCTGTCCTTAACAGGACGCATCATCTCCTTGATTTTCTTAGGAGGACGAAAAATCGGTCTTATACCCCGTCTACCCTGGACTCTTCCTATTTTGCTGCTTATACTGCCACAAAAAGGAAGAACTGCAATCGGCGTTTCATCCTGTGAGTGTGCAGAAGCTCTCGAGCAAATCATGGAACACATGAACAGCATACATCTGAACATCCGGTTCACTGTCGAGATGGAGAAGGAAAAAAAGGCTCTAACTCTTAGACGTTTTATTACAACAATGGCGGACGGACGTCTCGGCCACTCTGTATACCGTAGGCCGACGCATACCGATTTATACCTTAATGCACAGAGGTTCCATCATCATGCTCAGAAGAGAGCCGCTTTGAACACGTTGGTATATAGAGCTAAAACTGTTTCTGACAAGGACCACTTGAAGTCCGAAATTAACCACCTGAAGTACGTGTTCCGAAAGAATGGCTATGGTTCACGCGCTATAAAGGCAGCACTCTTAAGAAAAAAAAAACAAAAAAGGAAGTTTAGAAATGCTGAACACTCACAGGATGAAACAACGATTGCGATGCAGAGAAGCAGCAGAGACATTTCTTCCAAGGTTTACGTCCCAACGGAGGCGGTGGCGCCACCAGCGCAGACACTGACACCGGCTGCAACAGCAGTACGTAATCGCCGACCAGTCACAAACCGACCAATCAGAAGCCGTGCACGGGCTATAAAAGGCCACCACATCAGCAGTGAAGACAATCAGTTGGTCCTGACGACGACGATGGAGGTATCGTCAAAAGCTCGAGGTTTTATCCCGAATTGACGCGGAAGAAAACCGAGAATGTTTTACATATACATCTACACTCACTTGTAGGCTAAATGGTGTACTTCACGTACAACACACTCAATGGACAAATACGAAAATACTTGCCATCACAGATCTTTGATGACTCTTACACCTTTCCCATAGACGGATGTATCGATAGCAGAGGCCATGGACATTGGGGCTCTTTCGGCTTCGGCTCTAGCGGTGGTAACTATGCGACATAGCCGCCAGACACCAAAATCGGTCTGGGGAAACCACGAAAATGGCGTAACTAGCCGCTGAGCAGGCGGTCGTTAATTTTCTCTTCGGGCAGGCAACTTATAGACTAGGGTAAGTCACTGTCTCCTTAACAACGCTGGTAGTTGTAGATGACCTAAGATTGAAATTTTACAATTGTGTCCATAGCTTGTAGTCCAGCTGTCACATGCATGGTAGCTCAGGGACTTCGATCACAGGTTTCGATACCCTCTGTAACAACGAAACTGAGTGGAGATCTCATCGATGAAATTTGAGAAATGTCATGTGATAAGCGCACAGAAACACTGACGAAGAAGCAGATAAAAAATGACTTCTAAACGATAAAAGAAAACGTGGTTAGCATCGCTACCTCTACATCGTGGGATGCCATTTTCTGTTCTCTGCGGAGTTGGAGATTTTCTTTGGTTTCGGCTGGATGTTTGCCCAAACTATTTCATCTGATATTGATCACAAGGACGACCAAGTTCTGGGGGAACCACGAAAATGGCGTCGAATAGAAAGACTTGCACCAGGCGACCGCCAACCAAAGATGGGATCTCCCCACTAAAAATGCCATGCGACGGATAATTCAATTTCATTTTTTACAACAGTGTAAAAATAAAAATAAATTGCGGAGCGTGGCATGGAGTCATTTGAGAAAGTGATCCGAAGTAAAAAAAAAAAAAACAAAAAAACCGTTTGGTGGATTTTTTTTTCCCATTGTGCTCACGCTATTTCTGTGTCAACGAATTGCAGCTTAGTCGTTATTCTGCAGTAACTGTTTGCCATGTATGTTGTAACAAATTTTCAGCGTCCATAGGTAGCCGCCAATAGGTTTCAGTGAAACCGTAGCAGGCTTGACAGCCCTAAAGGATTAGATAAAAATCAAAAGCGACAGTAGAACATCGCCGCCGGACTTTCGCAATCTAGTAGGGACAGAAACAAATGGCGCGGCCGTTGCGCGGATCCACTGTACGAGCGCTGAGCGGTTTAATGCGGGGAAACAGCCGGCTGTGGCGCAGGGCCGCTCTATCTCCGGTACTTAACGGGATGTCCGCGCGCGTTCGTAGCGGAGGCGGCGGAAGCTGCGGAAATGCCCAATCAGCGGACCCTGCCCCTGCCGCTGCCGCTGCCCGCGCTGCAATTAGAGCGCAGGAGCCGCCGGTGGTGCGAACCGCACTCGATGCGAGGCCCGGCGCACACAACCAGCAGCGCCAGTGTTTGTAAACAATGCACCTAGAGGATCCAGTACCAATCGTAAACAAATGAAACCGCTCTGAAGTCTGCAACGTGATGGCGTATCGGATATGATGTAAAAGGATGTGTGAAAGCCCTGGATACTTATATGATGTACGCGGTGTATTACCAGTATTTCCGTCATGATCCAATGCATAAGCGTGGCAGCGCGAGAGGAGTTGCTGGTACAGCAGAAATAGACTGTACTTTCATAACGCTTCGCACATGACACAGAACGAGCGCTGTGTGGTATCAGGCTAGGCACATAGAGGTACACACGGTCTGTCATAAATACACTCCTGGAAATGGAAAAAAGAACACATTGACACCGGTGTGTCAGACCCACCATACTTGCTCCGGACACTGCGAGAGGGCTGTACAAGCAATGATCACACGCACGGCACAGCGGACACACCAGGAACCGCGGTGTTGGCCGTCGAATGGCGCTAGCTGCGCAGCATTTGTGCACCGCCGCCGTCAGTGTCAGCCAGTTTGCCGTGGCATACGGAGCTCCATCGCAGTCTTTAACACTGGTAGCATGCCGCGACAGCGTGGACGTGAACCGTATGTGCAGTTGACGGACTTTGAGCGAGGGCGTATAGTGGGCATGCGGGAGGCCGGGTGGACGTACCGGCGAATTGCTCAACACGTGGGGCGTGAGGTCTCCACAGTACATCGATGTTGTCGCCAGTGGTCGGCGGAAGGTGCACGTGCCCGTCGACCTGGGACCGGACCGCAGCGACGCACGGATGCACGCCAAGACCGTAGGATCCTACGCAGTGCCGTAGGGGACCGCACCGCCACTTCCCAGCAAATTAGGGACACTGTTGCTCCTGGGGTATCGGCGAGGACCATTCGCAACCGTCTCCATGAAGCTGGGCTACGGTCCCGCACACCGTTAGGCCGTCTTCCGCTCACGCCCCAACATCGTGCAGCCCGCCTCCAGTGGTGTCGCGACAGGCGTGAATGGAGGGACGAATGGAGACGTGTCGTCTTCAGCGATGAGAGTCGCTTCTGCCTTGGTGCCAATGATGGTCGTATGCGTGTTTGGCGCCGTGCAGGTGAGCGCCACAGTCAGGACTGCATACGACCGAGGCACACAGGGCCAACACCCGGCATCATGGTGTGGGGAGCGATCTCCTACACTGGCCGTACACCACTGGTGATCGTCGAGGGGACACTGAATAGTGCACGGTACATCCAAACCGTCATCGAACCCATCGTTCTACCATTCCTAGACCGGCAAGGGAACTTCCAACAGGACAATGCACGTCCGCATGTATCCCGTGCCACCCAACGTGCTCTAGAAGGTGTAAGTCAACTACCCTGGCCAGCAAGATCTCCGGATCTGTCCCCCATTGAGCATGTTTGGGACTGGATGAAGCGTCGTCTCACGCGGTCTGCACGTCCAGCACGAACGCTGGTCCAACTGAGGCGCCAGGTGGAAATGGCATGGCAAGCCGTTCCACAGGACTACATCCAGCATCTCTACGATCGTCTCCATGGGAGAATAGCAGCCTGCATTGCTGCGAAAGGTGGATATACACTGTACTAGTGCCGACATTGTGCATGCTCTGTTGCCTGTGTCTATGTGCCTGTGGTTCTGTCAATGTGATCATGTGATGTATCTGACCCCAGGAATATGTCAATAAAGTTTCCCCTTCCTGGGACAATGAATTCACGGTGTTCTTATTTCAATTTCCAGGAGTGTAATAGCGACAAAATGATACAGGTGAAGCAACAACGTTTCAGCCAAGATATGCTCGCAAACGAGCTATTTGCGAAAAAACTACAAAAGTGTGGTTGTAAGCAGCCACTGATTTCAATATTAATCATTGCCCTGCTTAGTATTTTAGCTGTATATTTTTCGATTACGCCCTGTCTAATAGTAATCGAGTTTCTCCTATGCAAAATTAAGGAAAAATTTCACTTTCCTGCTCTTTCTTGTAACTGAACTACTACTGTAAGTAGAACGATCAAATCCAAAATTAGTGAAACTATCCGTTGTTATAAACAAATTAATTATCAACAATCAATTAATGAACTTCATTTGACTAACGTAATGAAAAGAAAGTTAAATGTGTAGAATGCGCTTACCTGATTCTCACAACCTAGTATTTGGCAGGCATAATATAAATATAGAATATCTACCAACATGGAAATCACTGATAAGATCCTATAAAAGCCACCAAATTATGGTTGTCAACAGCAACTCGGTACATTGGGAATCGATGCCAATTAATATAATCACAATAATCACGATGTGAGGGTAAAACTGAGCCTTCGACATTACTCTGCGGATGTCACAATGACCGGCATTGGTTGGACTGGCCGGTAGTCAATATCTCTTCACGGACTCATAAGCGTTTGATAAAAAATGGTTCGCGCAATGGATAGTCATTAGAACAGGGATGGTCCTAGCAAACATGAGACTGGGTATTGCACCTCACAAAAGATAGATCGCAAACAGGGTGTTCATTTAACTAAACTATGAAACAGTGGCGCTCATCAATCCCACTTTGTTACAAAATTCTCTGCTAGCGTAAAGGAATATTAAATTATTATGGGGACTATTCGAGCACAAGAAATGCAGAGATCAAGAAAATTATCGTTTGTCAACGTGGGTCAGTACTAATCTGCCCTCCTGAATCCACCGTAACATGGGCCATCACATTGCAGACTTCAGAGCGGTTTCATTTGATTACGATTGGTACAGGATCCTCTAGGTGCATGGGAAACTACAAATGCAACTAATATTTTCGTTCGAGTCATAACGAGGCTTCAGTCACCTGCAAAACGTATTGGATTCCGAAACGTATGTAAGCCTGGGAGCGCGTCAACAGATGCACGGCAATTCTCTCATCCTGCTAGCGCAAGCTGCAATCTCTCGGCTCATTCTGTACTCAGATGCGCATTGCTTTACGAGCGATGTGATCTGCCTCCGACTGCCACGTATCAGCTCAGCATCAAATCTTCATATCAAGTCTTTTCTGTCTCCTGAGCATAAGTTAATTCCACTGTGCAATCTCCACCAATACTGAGCTCCTTTACCCCTCAACAAGTCAGCTCAGTACCCCTTGCTATTGTAATCGTCAGTTGAAAGGCTGGTTTGACGCAGCTCTCCATGCTACTCTACCCTATGCAAGCCTCTTCACCTCCGGGGAACTAATGCAATTTACATCCTTCTGAAGTTGCTCAATGAATTCAACTATTGGTCCCCCTATACTATTTTTACCCTCCATGCTTCCCTCCAGTACTAAATTGTGATCCCTTGATGCCTCAGATTGTGTCTTACCAACCGATCCCTTCTTTTAGTCAGGTTGTGCCTCAAATTTCTCTCCAGTTCTGTTCAGTATCTCGTTATCAGTTATGTAACCTGCCCATATAATCTTCAGCATTCATCTGTAGAAGCACACTTCAAGAGCTTCATTTTCTCCATGTAAGCAAATTTCTCTTCCTCAGAAATGCTTTTTTGCCATTGCCAGTCTACATTTTATATCCATCCTACTTCGACCATCATAATGTATTTTGCTTCCCAAATAGCAATATTCATCTATTACTTTAAGTCTCTCATTTCCTAATCTAATTCCCTCAGCATCACTTGGTTTAATTCGACTACATTCCATTATCCTCATCTTGATTTTGTTGCTGTTCATCTTGTATCATCCTTTCACGACATTGTACATTCCACTCTACTGCTCTTCCAAGTTCTTAACTGTCTCTGATATAATTCCATTGTCAATGGCAAACCTCGAACATGCGGGAATTTAGCTCCTACTCCAAATTTTTCTTTTGTTTCATTTACTGCTTGCTCAATCTACAGAGTAAATAACATTAGGGATAGGCCACAACCCTACCTACACCCTTCTCAACCTCTGCTTCCCTTTCGTGCCCCTCTACTCTTATATCTGTCATATGGTTTCCGTACAAATCTTAAACAGCCTTTTGCTGCCTATATTGTACCCCTGCACCCCTAGAATTTGAAAGAGAGTATTCCAATCCCCGCTGTCAAAAGCTTTCTCTAAGTCTACAAATGCTATAAACGTACGTTTGCCTTTCCTCAACCTGTCTTCTATAAGAAGCACTAGGGGTCAGTACTGCCTCGCGTCTTCCATTCTCCGGAATTCAACCTGAAAATCCCTGATGTCGTTTTCTACAAGTTTTTCCATTCTTCTATAAACGATTCGTGTTAGTATTTTGCAACCGTGGCTTATTCAAATGATATTTCGGTAATTTTCACTCGTGTCAGCATCTGCTTTCTTTGGAATTGGTATTATTACATTGTTCTTGAAGTCTGAGGATATTTCGCTTGTTTCATACCTCTGGCTTACCAGGTGGAACAGTTTTGTCGCCGGCCGAAGTGGCCGCGCGGTTCTGGCGCTGCAGTCTGGAACCGCGAGACCGCTACGGTCGCAGGTTCGAATCCTGCCTCGGGCATGGATGTGTGTGATGTCCTTAGGTTAGTTAGGTTTAACTAGTTCTAAGTTCTAGGGGACTAATGACCTCAGCAGTTGACTCCCATAGTGCTTAGAGCCATTTGAACCATTTTGAACAGTTTTGTCGTGGCTGGCTCACCGAAGGCTATCTGTAGCTGTAACGGAATATAGTCTATCCCAGGGCGTCCTTTCGACTTAAGTCTTTGTCAAAATTTTCACGCAGTATCATATCTCACATCTCTTCTTCATGTACATCCTCTTGCATTTGCATAATATTGCCCTCGAGTACTTCTCCCTTGTCTACACCCTCTACATACCCCGCCCACCCTTCTGCTTTCCCGTCTTTGCATAGGAATGGTTTTCCACCTGAGTTCTTTATATTCATGCAGGTGCCTCTCTTTTCTCCATAGGTGTCTTTGATTTTCCTGTAGGCAGCATCTGATACCCCTAGTGGTATTTGCTTCTACATCCTTACATGTGTCCTCTAGCCATTCCTGCTTAGCCATTTTGAACTTCCTGTCGGTCTCATTTTATACACGTTCGTATCCTTTCACCTGCTTCATTTGTTGCAGTTTTATATTTTCACCTCTCATCTATTAAATTCGGCACCTACTGTGTTACCGAAGGATTTCTACTAGCCCTCATCTTTTTACCCACTTGATCATCTTCTGCCTTCACCGTTTCACCTCTCAAAGCTACCCTGCTCTTTTCAATTGTTTTCTTACGGTCCCTCTGAAAGTCTCTGCAACCTCTGGTTCTTTCAGTTTATCCAGGTCCCACCTCCTTAAAATCCTGTCCTTTTGCGGTTTCATCACTTTTAAGCTGCAGTTCATAACCAATAAATCTTGGTCAGAGGCCACATCTGTCCATGGAAAAGTCTTACAATTTAAAACCTGATTCCGAAATCTCTGTCTTATAGGATATATCAAGACGACTCATCCGATTTAAAAACATCATAACTATTGTGTTATTTGAGATACGTACGTGGACAACGTACTGTAGAGCACAGTCTCGACTTTGACATGGTTCCCGCTAGGTAGCAGCAGTGTGCTTCCACTTCAGTTCTTGTAAAAATGTTGTCGCGACAAGAGAGAGCGTTTTGTGTTCTATGTTTTGCGCAGTGCGTCTCAGTAATAACTGTTCAACTTGACTTTCGTACTAGGTATGGCGTAATTACAACAAAATTTTTTTTCAAGGTATAGAGCCGCTAGTTAAAAATGCTCAGAATAGCGATACTCTCCTCAATGTAGTCTCTTAAACATCGTTTTCCCTTCCATTTTCATGTTTTCTCTGTACGTTACTTGAAGTGTATTTTCTTTTGTAAAAAAAGAATGTTACTATATGTTGTAACTTTCATACACTGCTTCCTGCGTGTTACCTGTAATGTTTGAAATTGTCTTTGATATGTCTAATTTACTTTTATCTGCAATTAGATTACTTCTGCCTAGATGGCTGCCTCGGTCTGTTAGCCGTTTAGACTGACTGTAGTGGCTGTGTTGAGGCAGCTCTTGGTCCTAAGCGACCTCACGGCTGTCATTGTATTTCCATGGAATATTTTATCCACTTGACAAACATGATATATTTTTACATTTTAGTTTTTGTTCTTGTGATATTTTCTATTCTACGAGAGTCCTTTTACCCAGATGTTTTTTTACCCGTGGTTACATGCAAGTACATTCTGTCTGTACGTAATTTATGGAAATAATCTCATTAAATATATTGTATTTCAAGCCATGTCATTACATTATCTAGGTAATCCATGTAATTTTTATTCTGATGAAACAATGGTAAATTTAACAAAAAGTTTGTGCAACCGATGTGGCTGTATATAGATCCTGTAACTAAATATCGTACGGTTTCAGGATTTCAGCCAATAAAAATGTCTAAAATTTCAAAATGGAGAGTTCTGTAATTTCGTCCTTGGCAAGATGGAGGATGATAGTTTTCTTCCACGATTTGTACTTTAGCGACGGGGTAACATTCCATTTAAATGGAAAGGTGAAACGTCGTAATGTGAGAATATGTAATGTATTTTGTGCAGTTTCACGGGAAAAGGAGTATGGTCCATTTTTCGTTGCTGAGAACACTATTACAGGAAGCACATATATTGATATGCTTGACAACTTTCTTTTCCCGCAGATGAAGACTGATTCGAATGATTTCATTTACCAACAGGATGGGGCACCGCCGCACTGGCATTTGGAAGAACGTGAATTTTTAAATCAAGGGATTACGGAACGATGGACAGGTCGCACTGTATCAAATGAGTCAACCTTACATTACTGGGCTCCAAGATCACCAGACCTCACTGTATGTGGTTATTTCTCGTGGAGGTTTATAAAATACTATGTGCCTCCATTACAAACAATAATGAATGAACTCAGACATCGCATAACAGCAGCTGTGAAAGCTATAACTCAAGACATACTCGCTGCAGTGTGGCAACTGTCTGAATACCCCACCGACATATGCCGTGCATCTCAAGGGGGGCATATTGAACACCTATGAAAAGGTATGAAAAAACAAAATTTTTGTGTTTCCCGTTCATCAAAAAATAAAATTCATTGTATGTGGCGGGCCGTTGTGGCCGACTGGTACTAGGCGCCTCAGTCCGGAACCGCGCTGCTGCTAGGTCGCAGGTTCGAATCCTGCCTCGGGCATGGATGTGTGTGAAGTCCTTAGGTTGGTTAGGTTTAAATAATTCTAAGTCTTGCGGTCTGATGACCTCAGATGTTAAGACCCATAGTGCTTAGAGCCATTTGAACTATTGTTTATGTTTATTAGTTTCTGAAATACAGATGTGCCAAATCGGATGATTCTTTTGGACACATCTTATTTAAACAATCTGAAACCTTCCGTTATCTCCAGATCTCTTCCACGCACACAAATTTCTTTTATGATTCTTATACCAAGTGTCAGCTATGACTAAAATATACTCTGTGCAAAATCCCACCAGGCGGCTTCCTCTTTCATTCCTTTCCTCGATCCACATTTACCATGACTTTTCCTTCTCTGTATTTTCCTGCTCTCGAATTTCAGTCCCCCATGATTATTAAATTTTCGTCTCTTTAATCATATGAATATTTTTTATCTCATCATAGATTTCTTCAATCTCCTCCTCACCTACGGAGCTAGTTGGCATATAAACTTGTACTGCTGTGGTTGGTGTGGGCTTCGTGTCTGTCTTGGCTATAACAATGCGTTCACTATGCTGTTCATAGCAGTTTACTCTCTTCGTGTTTTGATATTCATTATTAAACCTACTCCTTCATTACCCCTACTTGATTCTGTATTTATATAGTTCGTCCTGCCACCAGGCTTCACTAATTTCCCCTACGTCTAACCTTAACCTTTTCATTTCCTCTTTTAAATTTTCTAACCTACCTACCCCATTAAGGGATGTGATATTCCACGCTCCGTCCCGCAGAACGGCACTTTTGTTTTTCCTGATAACCATGTCCTCTTGAGTGGTTCCCGCCAGGAGACCCGAATGGGGGACTATTTTATCTCCATAATATTTTATCCAAGGGGACGCCATCATTATTTAACTATACAGTAGATCTGCATGCCCTCGGGAAAAGTTAGATTGTAGTTTCCTCTTGCTTTCAGCCATTCGCAGTACCAGCACAGTAAGGCCATTTTGGTCGATGTTGCTAGACCAGATTAGTCAGTCATGCTGAATTCAGCCCCTGAAACTACTGAAAGGCTCTGCCCCTCTTCAGGAACCATGTGTTTGTCTGGCCTCTCAATAGATACCCCTCCGTTGTGGTTGCACCTACGGTAAACAGCAAGGTCCAAAAAGTTTTCCAACGCTATTTTTTAAAAAATAAAACAGTCTACGTATCTGGCAACATTAACCAATCTATACACTACCTGGTATGCAGAACTTAAACAGTTTTGAACTATTCTTCCACTCCTCAGCCAAGTGTTTTAGCCAATGTGATTGCCTCCACGTTCGCATTCCTCGAAAATAGTTGTTCTGACTTCTTTGACTCTTCTATTCGTCTACACTAGCCCTCTTACCACTTCTTAGGGAAGTCTTCATTCACTTTGCCTAAAGCAGTGATACCACACCAGCTCAGTGCTTCACAAAGACAAAACAATTCCAATTCTCAAAGCAGACTGGCTGCTTCTCATAGACCACCAAGATTATTATCTATTATTCACTGCCCTTCGTACAGCATTCCTGAAAGACGATTTTTCGGCATGGAACTAAGTTCTTTGAAGTATATTTTGGCCAGATGGCCTACTTGTAAAAAATGATACTCATCATGAGTTTGAGTGTTTGCCGCCGGCCGTTGTGGCCGAGCGGTTCTAGGCGCTTCAGTCTAGAACCGCGCAACCGCTACGGTCGCAGGTTCGAATCCTGCCTCGGGCGTGGATGCGTGTGATATCCTTACATTATTTAGGTTTAAGTAGTTCTGAGTTCTACGGGACTGATGACCTCAGATGTTAAGTCCCATAGTCCTCAGAGCCATTTGAACCATTTTGAGTGTTTGCCATGTATACGAACTATTTCTGTGAATACAGCCCTGGCCCCAATACCGTGCAGACAGCACAGCAAGGCGTCGTAGAGTGAGATTTACTTCTCAGACATGATTAGCGTCCATGCTCCCGAAAACTGTCATTAATAATTTACCGCCTACATCCAGCCGTTCCTTCTTGCAACGCAGTATGAGTGTGCCATCAAATTTACCACTTTGCACACATGTTCCATAGTCGTTCGTGTTGTTGTTGTGGAGGTCTTCAGTCCTGAGACTGGTTTGATGCAACTCTCCATGCTACTCTATCTTGTGCAAGCTTCTTCATCTCCCAGTACTTACTGCAGCCTGCATCCTTCTGAATCTGCTTAGTGTATTCATCTCTTGGTCTCCCTCTACGATTTTTACCCTACACGCTGCCTTCCAATACTAAATTGGTGATCCCTCGAGGTCTCATAACATGTCCTACCAACCGATCCATTCTTCTAGTCAAGTTGTGCCACAAGCTCATCGTCTCCCCAATTCTATTCAATACCTCCTCATTAGTTATGTGATCTACCCATGTAATCTTCAGCATTCTTCTGTAGCACCACATTTCAAAAGCTTCTATTCTCTTCATGTCCAAACTATTTATCGTGCATTTTTCACTTCCATGCATGGCTACACTCCATACAAATACTTTCAGAAACGACTTCCTGATATTTAAATCTATACTCGACGTTAACAAATATTTCTTCTTCAGAAACGCTTTCCTTGCCATTGCCAGTCTACATTTTATATCCTCTCTACTTCGACCATCATCAGTTATTTTGCTCCCGAAATAGCAAAACTCCTTTACTACTTTAAATGTCTCATTTCCTAATCTAATTTCCTCAGCATCATCCGACTTAATTTGACTACATTCCATTATCCTCGTTTTGCTTTTGTTGATGTTCATCATGTACCCTCCTTTCAAGACACTGTCCATTCCGTTCAACTGCTCTTCCAAGTCCTTTGCTGTTTCTGACAGAATTACAATGTCATCGGCGAACCTCTAAGTTTTTATTTCTTCTCCGTGGATTTTAATACCTACTCCGAACTTTTCTTTTGTTTCCTTTATTGCTTGCTCAATATACAGACTGAATAACATCGGGGAGAGGCTACAACCCTGTCTCACTCCCTTCCCAGCCACTGCTTCCCTTTGATGTCCCTCGACTCTTATAACTGCCATCTGCTTTCTGTACAAATTGTAAATAGCATTTCGTTCCCTGTATTTTACCCCTGCCACCTTCAGAATTTGAAAGAGAGTATTCCATTCAAAATTATCAAAGGCTTTCTCTAAGTCTACAAATGATAGAAACGTAGGTTTGCCTTTTCTTAATCTTTCTTCTAAGATAAGTCGTAGGGTCAATATTGCCTCACGTGTTCCAACATTTCTACGGAATCCAAACTGATCTTCCCCGAGGTCGGCTTCTATCAGTTTTTCCATTCTTCTGTAAAGAATTCGCGTTAGTATTTTGCAGCTGTGACTCAGGACTGGCTCTCCCAAGGCTGTCAGGTCTTTCAGTGCTCTGTCAAACTCTTCACGCAGTATCGTGTCTCCCATTTCATCTTCATCCACATCCTCTTCCATTTCCATAATCTTGTCCTCAAGTACATCGCCCTTGTATAGACCTTCTATATACTCCTTCCACCTTTCTGCTTTCCCTTCTTTGCTTAGAACTGGGTTTCCATCTGAGCTCTTGATTTTAATACAAGTGGTTCTCTTTTCTATAAAGGTCTCTTTAATTTTCCTGTAGGCAGTATTTATCTTACCCCTAGTGAGATAAGCCTCTACATCCTTACATTTGTCCTCTAGCCATCCCTGCTTGGCCATTTTGCACTTCTTGTAGATCTCATTTTTGAGACGTTTGAATTCCTTTTTGCCTGCTTCATTTACTGCATTTTTATATTTTCTCTTTCATCATTTATATTCAATATTTCTTCTGTTACCCCAGGGTTTTCTACTAGCCCCCGTCTTTTTACCTATTTGAACCTCTGCTTCCTTCACTATTTCATCCCTCAGAACTACCCATTCTTCTTGTACTGTATTTCTTTCCCCCATTCCTGTCAATTGTTCCCTTATGCTCTCCCTGAAATTCTATACAACCTCTGTTTCTTTCAGGTTATCCAGGTCCCATCTCCTTAAATTCCCACCTCTTTGCAGTTTCTTCAGTTTTAATCTACAGCTCATGACCAACAGATTGTGGCCAGATTCCACATCTGCCCCTAGAAATGTTTTACAATTTAAAACCTGGTTCCTAAATCTCTGTCTTACCATTAGATAATCTATGTGAAACCTGTCAGTATCTCCAGGCTCCTTCCACGTATACAGCCTTCTTTTATGATTCTTGAACCAAGTGTTAGCTATGATTAAGTTGTGCTCTGTGCAAAATTCTACCAGGCGGCTTCCTCTTTCATTTCTTAGCCCCAATCCATATTCACCTACTACGTTTCCTTCTCTCCCTTTTCCTACAACTGAATTCCAGTCACCCATGACTATTTAATTTTCGTCCCCCTTCACTGTCTGAATAATTTCTTTTATTTCATCATACATTTCTTCAATTTCTTCGTCATCTGCAGAGCTAGTTGGCATATAAACTTGTACTACTCTAGTAGGTGTGGGTTTCGTATCTATCTTGGCCACAATAATGCGTTCACTATGCTGTTTGTAGTAGCTTACCCGCATTCCTATTTTCCTATTCATTATTACCCCTATTTGATTTTGTGTTTATAACCCTGTAGTCACCTGACCAGAAGGCTTGTTCCTCATGCCACTGAACTTCGCTAATTCGCACTATATCTGACTTTAACCTATCCATTTCCCTTTTTAAATTTTCTAACCTACCTGCCCGATTAATTGATCTGACATTCCATGCTCCGTTCCGTAGAATGCCAGTTTTCTTTCTCCTGATAACGACGTCCTCTTGAGTAGTCCCCGCCAATGAGATCCGAATGGGGGACTATTTTACCTCCGGAATATTTTACCCAAGAGGAAGCCATCATCATTTAATCATACAGTAAAGCTGAATGCCCTCGGGAAAAATTACGGTTGTAGTTTCCCCTTGCTTTCAGCCGTTCGCAGTACGAGGACAACAAGGCCATTTTGGTTAGTGTTACAAGGCGAGATCAGTCAATCATCCAGACTGTTGCCCCTGCAACTACTGAAAAGGCTGCTGCCCCTCTTCAGGAACCAGACGTTTGTCTGGCCTCTCAACAGATACCTCTCCGTTGCGGTTGCACCTACGGTACGGCTATCTGTATCGTTGCAAGCCTCCCCACCAACGGCAAGGTCCATGGTTCATGGGAGTGGGGATCTGACATTCCACGCACCGATCCGTAGAACGACGAAAACTCCAAGTACACTCGTCACACTACTTCAAATACCCTCTTTCTCTTAGCCTCAAGCCAGCCGGGGTGGCCGAGCGGTTCTAGGCGCTACAGTCTGGAACCGCGCGACCGCTACGGTCGCAGGTTCGAATCCTGCCTCGGGCATGGATGTGTGTGATGTCCTTAGGTTAGTTAGGTTTAAGTAGTTATAAGTTCTAGGGAACTGATGACCTCAGAAGTTAAGTCCCATAGTACTCAGAGCCATTTGAACCATCTTAGCCTCAAGAAGTAATACACGAAGATTTTCTCCAGCTTCTGTGTTTCTTTCCTTGTAATTTCTGACTGTTTAGTCCATTTACTATTTCCTACTGTAGAAAGAGCACCATCAGAGTAATGGCATGAATCACGGTCATCCTAGGTGCTTTTCTTCTTTACCAATTACAGAGATGGGATCACAGCTGGAGAAGTCAATAGCCTCTAAAATATAGGCGGCCACGGGTGGCGAAACTTGCAGGCATCAGTAACAGGCCGCCAGTTACGCTGTACCCATAGGAGGTGGCGACTGTCAATAGGGTGCTGCAGAGGCCTGATGCCAGGTGGTGGTAGCTGCCAATATCGGACAGCAGAAAGTGGCCATGCCTTCGGGCTCGCCTTTGCAGCTCGGCTGAATGCACATCAGGGCAGCCGGCCGCTGGTGGCCGAGCGGTTCTGGCGCTACAGTCTGGAACCGCGCGACCGCTACGGTCGCAGGTTCGAATCCTGCCTCGGGCATGGATGTGTGTGGTGTCCTTAGGTTAGTTAGGTTTAAGTAGTTCTAAGTTCTAGGGGACTTATGACCTCAGCAGTTGAGTCCCATAGTGCTCAGAGCCATTTGAACCATTTGAACCACATCAGGGCAGGTGGGACTTAACTGTAGCCTTCGGCATGAATGATGATGATGGCTTGTGCCCACACCGGACAATGAACAGCGACAGAGTGCACCTGCCGAGGGCGATAGACATATGGAGGTGGTGGGTCGGCAGGCCATGGTCTACCCGGAAGATTGTCATCAGGAGACAGTAGTCACCCAGAGGTGGACTGACGGTGCACATGTTCCAAGTCGATATTAAAAAGATCTGCAGCTAATAACGGTGGCCTGCAGCTAATGAAGGGGAAGTCGGAAGGTGGCAGCCAGCTGGAGCATGACGGTCTGAGTGGGCACGTACCTCTTTCTGTGACCAGCGCGTGCCGTGTAACTGATTACACCGAAGACAACTCAGAGCTTAAATTAAATTGGATTCATAGGATCCAGTCTAGCTAGTCTGCCTCTCTCAGCCCATGCATTCCTCGTCTCTAAGTCATATTTGGCTGCAGTTGTCTGGTGTAATCGTTAGCAAATCACGGCGTCATTCGCCCTGTTTTTCGTGTGTTGTCAGCTTCTCCAAAAGCCCTGTCACAACTCTGACACACCTATGACATTTACAAGCATACTGTGGTTACCTCTACAACATCTTGTTCCATACTGGGTACATATTCTTGTGCTATGGCAAGCAGTTGCTGAGCTGAGTTGCGCTACCCTGCTTAGAACATCGGTCTCCTGAACAGGCACAGGAGACACGTGTTTCAGCATGCGGAAGTGTGGCGCAGCAGTACATAGGACCATTAAAAATCTGTTGCCTTATGTCAAGACCATTTGTAAGGCACATGTTATGTAATCGTGTTTGACCTAAAAAAGAATATTGGCAAACAGGTTTCTTTGATAAAGATTTCATTTATGCGACAATTGAAAAGTTAACTGACGCACGTTACAGACAGCTGGTCCTATAAAGTCCTTCTGGGTTACGCACGGTTTTGTGAAACTTTGAACAAATATTTCGCTCACAATTGCAAACGAGCTTATCCGGGTATGTAATACTAAGGAGGCAATGCAGCTTTCACAGTTTTATTACTGCCCTGTATTTCCTACAGAAGATAGTAAATAACAATCATCGTGTGACCGGATAACAGGGAAGGAGGAATAAGGAGCTAACGTTCTTTGTTGGTGGTTATTTGGCATGGCCTTTTATTGGCCTACATTGATCAAACATGAGGTAGCTCCTTTTGTGACGTAGTGCTGTTTGAGGTGTCAGGTGGTGTTTTCCACGGATGAGTTTTCGAACCAAATAGGGACGTGCTCTGCACATATACCGGCTACAGTTGGCAGACAATTCGATGGATGCCAAAAACTGTCATTAGGGTTCATGTTGATGGGATGCTTGACTAACTCGATCGCCCCTCCTACCTTCGTCTTGAAGGTAAGTGGCTTCCTAGTTAGCATTCGAGCCTCTTCAAACTGTATGAGGTTGGCATATGCATTCTGATGTTCTGCACAGTGGATCTATCATGTTGTTGACATCGTCCGGCTCATGTTATATCCTGATGGGTCGTCCCATATCTTCCTCTTAAATTAGTGAACCGCGGAGATCCACGTAAATAGCCGTGTCGTGCAGCATATCGACGGCATCTTTGAAGGGTCTCAGCGGATCTCAACTTAGTTGTGGATCCGATACACTAATGCCCACAAGGTAAAGAATTGTCACACATAGTTCACGACTTGTAACGTTACATTTTGGAACAGCACTCCATCTAGATTCGCACTTACACATTGAGCTACTAAATGATGATATGTTCAGAAAGTGAGAATATTTAAATGCTCTTTTTCGCCACTACAGTAATTTGGAAGTTACTGATAATATACTTCTGTACTAAGCACCAACGTAATACATCTAGCGCAGCAGTAGGAGAAGGACTCTACGCATCCAGGGAACTTTAATGACACTTCCAGTTCCAAAAAATCTACCATATGTTGCGATGTCATTGTAGTGAGTATAATTGTCATTATTCTGTACTATCTGATCAAAAGTATCTGGACACCTATTATCGAATATTAATGTGATATGTGCCCGACCTTCGCTTTTACGACGGCTTCAACGCTGTAACGGACACTTTCAATGAGTAGTCTGAATGGCTGTAGAGTAACAGCAGCCCGGTCTTCCTCAACAGCTCAAAACCAAAATAATTAGTGATGTTCGATCCTGCTGTCTGTAAACGGACTCGATTTTGTGCCGCACAGGATTAGCCTTGCGGTGTAAGGCGCTGCAGTCATGGACTGTGCGGCGGCTCCCGGCGGAGGTTCGCGTCCTCCCTCGGGCATGGGTGTGTGTGTTTGTCCTTAGGGTAATTTAGGTTAAGTAGTGTACAGGCTTAGGGACTGATGACCTTAGCAGTTAAGTTGCATAAGATTTCACATACATTTGAACATTTTAACTCGATTTCATAACTCATACTAAAGGTGCTCCTCTTGGTTCAGGCAGATACTCTGAACAGGCAACTCCATTTTAGGAATGTTAGTATCCACAAACCATTACTGCTTTGTGAGAGGGTTCGCTGTCATACTGACACAAACAATCATCGTCTTCGAAATGTTCCTCTACTGTACGCAGTACACAGTGCTGCGTTCGCGTCCTTTGCATTTAGTGTTTTCTGAAGCGCAGTAAGGGCATGCCATCCTAACAACGAAAAACAAACACCACACCATCTCCTCCATACTTGAGTTTACATGTTAACAGGTAACGTTTGCTAAGTATGCACGAATTCCAAACCCTTCCATTTGCTTGCTACAGGTATACCGTAATTCATCGGTCCCAGCCACTCGTTTCCAACTATCCACTGTGCAGTAGCGTCGTTGCATTCACAACCTCAAGCATCGCTTAACACTGAAAACAGAAATTTGTGGCCTAAGAAGTACTGCTCTACAACTGTGTCATATCCTTTTTAACTCCCTACGCAGAGCCGTTGTGCTAGCTGCTCTGTTCGTGGCAATTTTGAACGCAGAACTGATTCTCTCCGCTGATTTCAGGCGAGTTTCTACAAGCATCCTGCGCAATGCT
Source organism: Schistocerca nitens (assembly GCF_023898315.1). Taxonomy (NCBI): domain Eukaryota; kingdom Metazoa; phylum Arthropoda; class Insecta; order Orthoptera; family Acrididae; genus Schistocerca; species Schistocerca nitens. Next base: position 778,463,990 of record NC_064614.1, read on the forward strand.
CGACCATCTCTATCGATCAGTACATGAGGTCAACCCGGTAATGGTTTGGCTGAGGTTCTTCCTTAACGTCTCTGGTTCAGAGTCACGTTAGCAATAGACTACTGGGACACCTGCAGAAGCATTGGAATGTCACTGATAGAACTCTTACTCAGATGACATCGAGTGTCCTGTCAACGTTTAAAGTCACTGGACTCTGCTGACCTACCCATTTTGCCTTTACTGCTTCTCTAGGGACAGCACAATACTTCCCGTATTCTTTTATACGTGGAGATCCGCTGACTCGTGTCATTTATTGGTCATGTCAGCACCAGATAGTGACGTCCGGGTACTTTTGATCAGATAGTAATACAAGTGTTTTTGTCAGAGCCGCGAAAAGTCTCATATGTTATGGGCAAGATGGGAAGCCAACTGCCTTGGCAACATAATCAGCAAGCTTCTGGAACAGTACAGCAGTACGTACACCGAGGAGCTAAAGAAACTGGTACACCTGCCTAATATCGTGTGGGGCCTCTGGAAGCATGCAGAAGTGCCGCAACACGATACAGCATGGAGACTAATGTCTGAAGTAGTGCAGGAGGGAACTGACACCATGAATCATGCAGGTCGTTCATAAATCCGTAAGAGTACGAGGGAGTTGAGATCTCTTCAGAACAGCACTTTGCAGGGTATCACAGATATGCTGAATAATTTTCATGTCTGGGGAGTTCGGCGGCCAGCGGAAGTGTTTAAATTCGGAAGAGTGCTCCTGCAGCCACTCAGTAGCATTTTTGGACATGTGAGATGTCGCTTTGTCCTGTTGGAATTGCCAAAGAGCGTGGGAATGCACAATGGACATAAATGAATGCAGATGATGAGACAGGTTGCTTACGTATGCGTCACCTGTCAGAGTCCTATCTAGTCGTATCACGGGTCCCGTATCACGCCAGCTGCACACGCCCAGCACCGTTATAGAGCCTCCACCTGTTTGAACGGTACCCTGCTGACATGCTACGACAGCACATATCGATGAAGTTCCGTTGAATTATTTGCACGCCGATATTTGTTGGCTGCCCCGCTTCGAAATTTGCTGCAATTTGCGGCAGGGTTACACTTCTGTGACGCTGAACGATTCTCTTCAGTCGTCGTTAGTCCCGTTCTTGCAGGATCTTTTTCCGGCCGCAGCCGTATGAGAGATTTGATGTTTTATCCGATTCCTGATATTCACGTTACACTCGGGAAATGGTCGTATGGGAAAATCACCACTTCATCGCTACTTCGGAGATGTGTCTCGTCGCTCGTGCGCCGACTATTAACACCACGTTGAAACTCGCTTAAATCTTGATAACCTCTCATTGCAGCAGCAGTGAGCGATCTAACTTGCTGTCTCATATAGGTGTTGCTGACGGCAGCGCCGTATTCTGCCTGCTTACATAATTCTGTATTTGAATACGCGTGCTTATACTAGTTTCTGTGGCGCTTCAGTGTAAAAGAGAGTATTACTATCTGTTTGTTGCGGACTATTTTGAGAAGTCTGTGTATGTGCTAGTTTTGAAAATGGGCCAGTTAATAAATAGTAAGTTATGCCTCAAGTGAATGAAACATATGAGGGCGTGCTGGAAGTAGTGTCCGAGTTTTTTATGTGAAGATTCTCAAAGCTTTATAAATGAAACAAACGTTATTAACATTGTACATCTTCATTCATCATGTTTATATTTTTATTTCTCAACGGTCACCCTGGCGATGAACACATTTCTCCCAACGAAAGAGCATATTGTTTATATCGTCCTCTGTAACAAGTTTGACCTTACTGGCAGTGTTGGTACTTCATCTGTGCTATCGCCGTTTCATCGCTGTCCAAGTGTAGTCGTCGTAGGTATTCTGCAAAGTTTTGGAAACAGATGAAAGTCGAAGGGGGGCTTCAAATACGTAGGCCGAAAAATAAAGACGGAGGACGTTGATAACATACTGTATTTTTGTTTAGAAGGCTTTAAGAGTTTTCACATAAAAAATTAGAAGCATTACTCTCTAGTATGCCCTCGTATTTTGTTAAATAGTCAAAGTGAGATGAGTGGGATAAATGTTTTACTATTCTCGCACTAAACGCCAGCGTAGGAAATTGCAAGATTGTAACAACATGGTTCAAGTGATTGTTATCATCAGTTGTGAAGTAAGAGTTGATGAACACATAGAAATGAATTTTTAATTTTTGTCGTTTGTAATCTCGTGACGCAAACTGTGATATTTTTACTGACTCAAAATCTCCACCTTTGCGTACTTGAACATCCATGACAAACTGCTCGACTGTGGTTCGCTACTCCGCCTTCCTGATATGCCACTCTTTTAGCAGGTTTTAATTTTTGTTAATCAACAAAGAATTGTTGTTAGCTGAACGCTGAACTTGTTATTAATTTCATGGATATTTCCCTTATTTTTAAACTGAGTACCTCCTCTTTGATTATGAAAAGAGAAAATACGTTTGTCAGTAAATTTCATATTTGTCATTTATTGTAACAGTACGTTAATAAATGTTATTCAATCTGTATATTGAGCAAGCAGTAAAGGAAACAAAAGAAAAATTTTGAGTAGGAATTAAAATCCATGGAGAAGAAATAAAAACTTTGAGGTTCGCCGATGACATTGTAATTCTGTCAGAGACAGCAAAGGACTTGGAAGATCAGTTGAACTGAATGGAAAGTGTCTTGAAAGGAGGATATAAGATGAAGATCAACAAAAGCAAAACGAGGATAATGGAATGTAGTCAAATTAAGTCGGGTGATGCTGAGGGAATTAGATTAGGAAATGAGACACTTAAATAGTAAAGGAGTTTTGCTATTTGAGGAGCAAAATAACTGATGATGGTCGAAGTAGAGAGGATATAAAATGTAGACTGGCAAAGGCAAGGAAAGCGTTTCTGAAGATGAGAAATTTGTTAACATCGAGTATAAATTTAAGTGTCAGGAAGTCGTTTCTGAAAGTATTTGTATGGAGTGAAGCCATGTATGGAAGTGAAACATGCACGATAAATAGTCTGGACAAGAACAGAATAGAAGCTTTCGAAATGTGGTGCTACAGAAGAATGCTAAAGATTAGATGGGTAGATCACATAACTAATGAGCAGGTATTGAATGGAATTGGGGAGAAGAGGAGTTTGTGGCACAACTTGACAAGAAGAAGGGACCGGTTGGTAGGACATGTTCTGAGGCATCAAGGGATCACATATTTATCATTGGAGGGCAGCGTGGAGGGTAAAAATCGTAGAGGGAGACCACGAGATGAATAGACTCAGCAGATTCAGAAGGATGTAGGTTTGCAGTAGGTACTGAGAGATGAAGAAGCTTGCACAGGATATAGTAGCATGAAGAGCTGCATCAAACCAGTCTCAGGACTCAAGACCACAACAACAACGATGTTAATAAAAACTTTGTTGTCGTACCCTGGTTGAAATTACCCCTGGCGGCATCTTACCTGTTCCCATCCCCTATCCCCCTCCCCCGACTCCCCCTCTCCGCCTATTAAGACTGTAACATGCTCATGTGATTGTCACAAAATATGAAAACTACCGAAAACTAAGTTTTTTCAATTTTCTGTGTACAAAATTACACTGAAGTCGTAGCTCTGAGTAGGCTGATAGAGCTAAACGACGGTAAATGTAAATGAGTACGTAGCAGAGGGCGTAACAATAATCCATCCTATCTCACAATCGAATTGAAACCGGTAATGTTCAGTTCCTTTATTAAAGAGTGGGAACCAAAATTTTACTCAATCTTGAAATATAGACACAGTTAATCAGACTGATTTATTTCCGTTGTTTACAATGAATACAACAGAAGCATGATTGCTTACTTGTTGCTCCTGTGACACACTAAAACACTATTGATTGTGAAACAAAGGTAATGACAATGTGAAGAAATCAGTGTTTTCAATCAAGCAAAGATTACAAGACACAAATTCTCCGTTTTTAAGAGGATTAACTACTGATATGTGGGATTAGGATAATGTACTGGGAAAATAATTGAACTAACTGACACTGCGTGTAAATGACAAAGGTTCTGCTTAGAGGGTGGTTTGGCTAGATCTCATTATTGATTTTAGTGTGCGCATTTTGGACAGCAGTTGGAAAATGTACCGAACGGCCGGCAGCGGTGACGAAGCAGTTCTAGGAGCTTCAGTGTGGAACCGCGTGACAGCTACGGACGCAGGTTCGAATTCTGCCTCGGGCATGGATGTGTGTGATGTCCTTAGGTTAGTTAGGTTTAAGTAGTTCTGAGTTCTAGGGGACTGATGACCTCACATGTTAAGTCCCATAGTACTCAGAGCCATTTTTTTTGTACCGAACTCGTCGGACTACTGTTGTCTTTTAGGGCAACAAACATGTAATTAAATCAAACTAACACGGGTGCTCAGTAACCTATTAATTACGCCGTAGTATATGTAGTAATTAGGTAACATAGCTCACTTAATTATGAAGGTCCTGTAACAAGTCTTCAAAGGGAAGCAAATGGGGTATTGCTGACTCCCTGAACTTTTGTTATAAGAGAAACACGGTCGTCCTATTGTCCTAAGTGGACATGTTTTTATTGACTGTGTTTTCATTGTATCTTTTCATTGTATCCAATGACTCCAAAGACTGTGGGCCTACACCTACTGCACACCCTAAATTACGTTGCCAATGACGCAGATTCGGTGGACCGTAGGTGAAATTATCTAGCCTACCGTTGTGGCCGAGCGGTTCTAGGCACTTCAGTCCGGAATTGCGCCACTTCTACTGTCGCAGGTTCGAATCCTGCCTCTGGCATAGATGTGTGTGATGTCCTTAGATTAGTTAGGTTTAATTATTTCTAAGTCTATGGATCTGATGACCTCAGATGTTTACTCCCATAGCACTTAGAGCCATTTGAACCATCTAACATTATGCACAATGTAATTCTTCTACTTTGAATGGTAGGGAGTCATAGGCTTGCAAATACTGATCGATGCCGATATTATTCCTGTGCACACTTGTACCATTGTACAGTTGTGCACATAGTCTACAGGAAGAATACCAGCATCCATCGATATTTGTGTTTGACTTGATCATGGTACAGGTGCGCTCATCTGCTGACCTGTACACTAGCAAGTGGAGAAAGGACACGTTTAACTAGCGACACAACGTCGCTCTGAAGAACTGCAAAATTTTCGTGATTAACTGAGCGCTTCCTGGACACTGCTTCAGGTCGCTAGATGACAAGAATCCACTTGGTATAAGAACTTTACTGATACTTTCAGGCACGGCCTCAGACAGAAAAATTGAATGAATTATGTTATGTGTTAACACTATTAACATCGATGCCTGCTCAAATGCACAGACGTCTGTTACTACTTGACACAATATTTTGCATCAAGTTTTTGAAAGATATTATGCCGGTGGGCCGTGCCCTAAACGCGTCAATAAAGTTTTTATAACAAGTGAGTTGTTTTTATTTAGCGACCTGAGCAGTGATAAGGATGCTCAGTTAAAAGTCAGCATACCGATGAACGACATGTTGTTAGATGGTCATGGCTTCTGTTCTTGGCCTCAGTTTGTATTCACGTACTTCACAACAGGTTTTGTTATAACGGCTGTACTGGGACAGTTATAATTTGTGTTTCTCACTTTCGTGACTTTTTCTGACACTGTATTATCAACTTTCGCGATAGTAATCTACGTATTCGAAGCTTCATCTTTATCGCTCTCTTCCACTTTCAGAACCTTTAGCTGTTCTGTCACTATTGTGCTAAGCAGACGAAGAATTTATACGACTTTCACGTGCGGCTATGACAGAAGTTATTGTTGCTCTAGGTAACACTGGTAGATATGCTCGAGGCTTCAAACACAATCGGAGATTATAGGAGGTGGTACCCAAAATTTCCGACAATACCTCCCCCCTGAAAGTCAGAAAAGTTATTTCTTAATTTCCACTGACACCTTTAGAATAGCTCCCTCTCACTTGTATGCAACTTTTCCAGCGCTTTTCCCTTTGTCGATAGCAACACTGGAAGTTTGCTTGTTGACTTGTGTTCAAAACTGATTGTGAATCCGATTGAATCGGAGTCCAAACATCGTCCTTTTAGTTTCAGTTTCATTTTCGGGAATACTAAAGGGCAAAGGGCCAGATCGAGCGTGTAGGGTGCGTGAGACTGTAATGTCGTTTCGTTTCAGGAATTCCCACACAATCAGCGGCGAGATGAGCGTAGGTGTAATGTCGTGATGCAGCTACCGGTCTTTGTTCTCCCGTCCCTCAGGCCGTTTGTATCTAACACCTTCCCACCGTCTCCTCAGAAGATCACAGCAAAAGTTCCCTGTGACTGTCTGGGAAAATGGAAAAAAATTCCTTATAGCCAATTACATGACTGGGAAAAAGTTGTCTATTTCATAGACTTGATGTTACTGTCAAGTTGCCGTTCATTTTTTGACCACGTAGGAGATGGTGTCTTCCACTACAAAGATTACTAATTTGTTTCAAGGTGATAACAGTAAAACCATGAATTTGTTTGCATCGCCTGAAGCCGACAGTCTCCGTGATGGTCGTACACAACAAGGAGGAAGTAGAGGGTAAATTTAGTAATTTATGAATGTCAGCTTCAGAAGGCAGCAGTTCCCAGAAACTCCTCGAAGGAGATGGTTCTCCTTATAGGCGAAAAGAGGGCAAGTTAGTGTTTCACGTCTAGTCAACACCTGTGTAAATCACTGTCCCTATTGGAGAGAAATTCAAAGGAATCATTAGAGCTTTTGTTGAAGGCGTCACCTAAAGTATTCGCCCGACGCGCTCAAGGGAACCGTGAAAAACAAAGTAAGACGGCTGGAGGTCATATCAACCTCACTTTATACGATAGTCTTCGTTATTAAGCACAGCTCCAGGCCAGCTGAGGTGCTGTTACTCGGCTTATGTGAAAAGTGATATTTCTGAAGCACGCGTATGATTAATAATTCACGTAACATGTGAAATATCATCACTTTTTTATTCAAATGTGATTCGAACGTTACATATACGTGTGAAGTGCTCTGGAAACCTCTGAAATGAGGTACACCGCATTTATTGACATCATACATTGGTGCAGGCGATGGCTGTCGATGAAATATGTCAATTACGCGGTTTGTAATAGAATTTTAAATTCTGCATATGGACTGTCAACTCCATGACAGCAGCAGCTTTGATAAGTTTAACATAACATTATTGTTCTAGTCTGGGAGACGAATGGAGCGTTAAGTAAAAATGACGCTGGTTGACGGGCCCGTCATAATCATAACCGCTGAGGGCTGTCTACTGTGAAGGATGTTTTCTCTCTTTGGTTTACAGGCCTCTTCATGTTCTAATTTCAGGATCGCAAGTAGAATGTTCTGGGAAACGGAGAAACGTTAAAAAAAATACTAACGGATTCTACAAAGTAAATTACGCACCGCAGTTCTAAGGGTCGAAGGACGTGAAATGGGCTATGAGTGAGGAGGGAGTGAGACAGGTTTGTAGCCTTCCTCCCAGTTTATATTGAACGTACAGTAAATCAAACTAAGTGCAGTGTGGAAAATGGAATGATGCCCAAGAAGGTGGAAATAAATACGTTAAGATTTTCCCATAGTATTGTAATTCTGCCAGTGACGACGGTGGATAGAGATAATAGAGAAGATAATGGATGAAGATATAATACGAGTAAATGGAATGTAGTCTTAAGCCAACTGATCATGAAGGAATAAGGTCAGGAAACGAGACGCTCGAATTAGTGTAGTTTTGGTGTTTGGAATCAAAATAACAGATTACGGTAAAAGAGGGCGTAAAATGTAAACTACAATAGCAAACTTGATACATCGACACTTGAGAAGTTATTTTAAAATACTGCTGTTAAAAGTATTAAAATGAAACGTAATGGAATGTCCAATGGTTCGGTGTAGCTGTTTTGGTTCAGGTCACTTCTAAACCTACACAATCGGTTTCGCAAGCTTTGAGTTGCATCTTCCGGTGCAAATATAACTGCTACGTCGTAGGTTACAGAATGCCACAGAATAACAATTGGCGTGGTTCGGTTGGCGTGGTTAGGTAAAGTTTCCAGCCTTCTTCAATTGATAAAAAAAATCCATTGGACACTTTATTTACTTTTATTTTATTATTTTTAACACATGTATTTTTTTTAAAAAAAACTGTTCACCGTATGAAGTGTCAAGCAATCATATCTATTTCAGCTGACGTCCACGTTTTAAAATTATCTGCAATAGCAAGGAAAGCTTTCCTGAGAAAGAGAGATATGATAAGGGAACACGCCGCCGAATGGGCAGCATTTTTAGCATAATCTTCACCCTCATAGTGCAACTGATCTATAAATGAGAGATAGCTCAAAATTATTACACACAATTAGAGTCATTAGGCAAAGCATTTCCCAAAAAGTATTGGGATATTTATTATATTTTGGTACTGACAACAATATTTATAATAGTATAAAAAACGGAACACTATTTCACTGCGGCACCATTTTCTTTGGAACCGCTCACTACACACCTTGGGAAAAGAGTCAGAGTACAGACAACATTCATATAAGGGTTATATGACTCCAGTTTCCTTCCCTAATGCTGATCTGTGGAAAAGACAAGCAATTTATTTTACTACAACAAAAATATTTAAAATGTAGCTGAAATATCATTGACATCATCATCATGTTATAAATTTTTCAGGAAATAGTTGGCAAGAGATGTAGGGGAGGCCAATCTAAATATCTGTACCAATCTTTGTTAGTTTAACTTCAATAATTTAGGAGAAAAGTGTACCTGAATGATGAAAATTCAAGTTTTCGGTAAATCGCAAAAGAATATTTACAGATTTATTAACTTATCACTATGCTCGTTTGGATAATTCCAGCTGCATACACCAGTTGTCCTCCTTTTCCTTATCCTACACACTCATTCTCTTCATTCTCTTCCTCATCCTTGACTCTTTGGTAGCAGCTTCTGCAGCTGTCTCTGCTTCGATTACCCGCCGCTTATCAATGTTAGTTAGAGCTGAAGCCATATTCCTTCCTGTCTTGATGTTCAATTTCTTCATAACATTCGTCCTTGAAATTGCACCATCATTGAATGTTATTATTGCATCTATTACACCAATCTTCAGCACTGTCAGCCCAACAGTTTTGGGTATTCAACCCCATATACAGCTGTTGAGGCTTTCATTTGTATTCTGAGAGAGACCATGCATACATTTCTTAACTAGATTTTTATTTGCCTCCATTACAGCAAGTTGTAAGGAATGCTTGTGGGTATATTGTACTCGTATACCTGTAGCATTGCTCAACCAGTACTTGCACCACGAATCTTCCTCTTTTGGACACAAATCATGCTGTGGGGTTCCGTCTATTGACACTCTGTGAAACCATGCTGCCCAACCAGCTCGTCTCATGTTCTCCAAATCTCCTGCATTTCTCATTATTGCTAGTCAATAATATTGAGTCAAGGAATGAATCTCAGTTTTTGTAAGACGACCTGGACCACCGATGTGTTGTCCATCTGACAGTTTTCTTCCACTGAAGTCTTTACATAATTTTCTTAGCCGAGCTCACATTCTTTTTTGTACATGCCCTACACATTCAAGCTTTTCTATCAGTGTGTCCCCACGTGGTCTGTCATTAACAACAGTAGTGCGTTCTTTACAGTCTTCATCCCCAAGGTAGCCTACATACCTCACACCAGGACTGACCTCTGACCTTCTAAAAATGTTTAGAACACCTTTCGTTTCCACTTAGGCCATCAAAGTTCTTTACGTAAACGTGGGTGCCAACAAATTTACTTGAACAACCCTGGCAGTGCTTTGTTAGACATTCATAATCTAGTATCTTACCAGTTTCAATAAACGTGGCAGTTACAACCCTATTCAGAGAAGTACAACCTCTCTTCAGCCAAGATTCGTCAAATGCTGCTACAATGTTTGTATTCTCACACAAGGCTACTGATTCTTCTGCTGCTGTTTTCACCGAATGTTCACTTCCACCCCATACAGCATTATGTAAAAATGTATTGTATCTGTCAAACCTCTGTGGAGGTGGAGGTAAATCCATCACTGCACAAAAAGTCTGAGCAGCTCTCCTTCCACTTCCAATACATCACATTGCATAAGCAGGGTGAATATTTACACTGTAATGTCGACTATCACTTATTGTCTATGTCATAGTATCACTGTGCATCTTACACGAGATACAGGAAATCACTAACCGACTTGAAAGATGATGCCTTGCTGAAATGTCCTCAGAAACGTCGATACTAACTTCACAATTTCAGTACTTACATTTCACTACACTCTTTGAAAAGTCTTGACAGTATATTTAGGTTCACAGTAACATTTACGTCGTTATTGCTGCTCACAATAGTACTAGGCTTGTTCTTATCACATTCACAAAGCGAAAGTTTACTTCTAGAAGCACTGCCTGTAGACACAGTTTCCGCAGGCGACTTTTGAAGCAACTGATGTGTGTTATTCGGTTGTGTTTGGGTGGACACACCACACATAAGTCTCCACTAAGAAGAACCTGGTGCTGTTGATCAAATGGTGTTTAAGAATCATGGTTTATCTTCTAGTAATCCACCTCGTGACTTGTCTACTTTACCTTGATTTCATTTTGATTGTGCTTATACTGTGAGACGGAACAGCTTGTTCCATCTCATTATAATTAACTTGTTCTGTCGCATTACATTGAATGCTATAGACGTTTAAGATACTTTCATCATATTTTTCAAATTTAAGAAATGTTATAACTCAAGTAAAGAAATGGACTACCTGTGTATTTAATTCATAATTATATAAATGCACGTCCTTCCCATAATCCCTCTGCGTTGCCTTTGGTTGATTAACTTTGAGTTTGTACTAAGAGTTCGTCTGCTAGTAGTGGCAAGGCAGAGATGTGGTCAGTCTGTAGGTTGCTTAGTGCCAACATAAATTTGCGTAAAGTGAGCGATGAGGCACCTGTTTGCCAGGGCTAGTTCGGGGTTGGTAACAGGTTCGCCTCCTCTCCAGGGCGGAAGAGAACGGCCGGAGAGGGCCGCCATAACTGGGTCACTCTGGGGGAAGCTGTTGGACTGGGCGGACGGAATCGAGGGCGATCTCCGTCTTTGCAGCCAATTTCTTTGTAGGATGATGTATAATTTATTATATTCTTATTAATCCGCTCTATTTCAGGATGGAAGTAGTTAGCATGTCGTTACGACCATTAATTCTTTTGAGAAATTTTGCCTGTAAAAACTCGAATTTTCAGTTAGGGTCTCTTTTATTCAGAGGTGAGCATGGGGGCTCACGTTATCCATTTGTAGTACTGCAATCAGTTAGTGCCTTCAGCAGATGAGGGTAGTAATAGTATCAAAAATCATATAGTTCCACTTTTAGTAGTAGCGTTTTGCAATTTTAAATTTCTTACTGGGCTTGCTGAAGTGACGTGTGGCCTCACCCCTCCTATTTAGCTGAATTCGTGGTCGTAACTGCTGATGAGAAATTTAGATGATGATGCCGTGTGAAACGTGCTATGATATGCGTGTGTTTTGTGTAAGCGTGTGACGTAATTTTTTTTTTTTTTTGCATATTCATACATTTAATGCATGGATCTCTTTATTCGTGACTAACCCCCATTTTCAAGCACCAACGTAGACGTGGCTCCACGTCCTAACTTATTGGTGAATGATAGGTTGTGCATTTGAATAATTGTATAGATTGAAAACAAGGATGAACAGTGGAGTGAGTACAAAAGAATTAGCCTTTCCTGTCGATCACCCACGTTTTGTCGAACTGTACCACCAGTGAGCTACCAGTTCGATTTTGATAATAGTTAAGGTGAGGATGCTTGCAGCTACTGTAAACTGTTAATTTGCGTGTTCCAAATTTTATAGGATGTTTTCGTTTTAAAAGATTTTATTTGTGCAGACAAGAGATGTTTGTGTCTGCTTTGTTCTCCTGTTTTCCCGCTTAGAATGCTTGTTATGATTTTGATTAAGGGAACGATGCTGAGAAGTAATGAAGTTAGTGTTCATTAAGAAACCAAAGCTCGGTTCATTAATTCGTAACGATTCGGCCAAGTAACAACATGGGATGGGAATTTCAATCGGTGTCCAAGCAGGTGGACTACATATGCAGCAACGTAGATCCCCCCCCCCTCCCCCGTTCCCAGTGCACAATATTAACTGATTATATGGACACCTTCAGTGCTAAATAAGATACTATGTCACATGTACTTAATTTCAAGGATTACGTGACCGATCATAACACCCCCATCCTGTGTAGAGAAAAAGTTGGTACCAAATTGAAGTCATGATAATCAGAAGTGAATGAAAATTAACAAAGATATATAGATCATGTTAGAGCGTGGAAATGAAACACTTGCCACTAGGTTGTTTGAGTCCTCCCCTACGTTATCCCTTGCGAAATATTAATATAATAATCAGCTAATCAATCAGATACTAACTCTGGGCCGGTTTTCTTTCAGTGAATCCTTCCGAGCATTAAACCGGGTAAGTAAGCAGCGTGTGAGAGGTGCCTAGAAACACATGCAACTGGCACGCTCTAACATAGTTTGAAAGAGTGGGGAAAAAAGATAACAACTGAGAAGATAACCGTTCAGCTGTAGTTACTTCTGTCACTGCATTTACTGCTCTCATGCATTTCTTTGTTTTTATGTCTTTTTCAATAATTCCTAACGTGAATCACTTGTTTGCTGAGTAATTCTCAGTGTCTGAATGTGTTTTGTATCAAAACTTTACTGCTCACTGTCATAACTCTAAATCTCGCCACACTCAGTAATTGTAAACATTCCCCTGCAAAAAGAAAAGTTTATCCACAACTCTGCAGGCCGTTTTTAGGGTTCCGAAGCTCAATTTGCAAACACGAAACCCTTTTAGGATCGCTTTGTTGTCCGTCTAACTGACTGACAGCCAGTCTCTCTGTCTGTCGCACTGTTAAGAACACTTTTTCTCTGGAGCGAGTAGACCTATCAAGTTAAAATTTATGTCACATATTAATTATGGTTCCGCGGCATTGTAAGGTGTTTAAGCTTCAAAGTCACTTCAGTCAAAAGATACCACCGTTTATATCACATTTTTGATACTCGAAAACTCATCAAAACCTATAGGGTGTTTCCCGTTGACCTAGAGTCATTAAATGTGGCAAGAAGCAATATTAAACAGTAGAAGTAAAGGAAAATACGAAAATTGTTAATTCTTAATTATATCACACGAAAAACATGTTTTTGTGGTTTTTATCTATCTGACAATCTGTTCATTTGTTAAGACCATTTTTGTTCTGGAACAGGTGGAGTATAAAGTTGAAATCTACGTCACACACGCCATTGGTGGCGTAAAAAATTTGAGCTTCCAAGTTATTGCAATCAAGAGATTCGGTCATTTACGTTACATATTTTTGGTACTCAGAAACTCACTCATCAATACCTTTATGGTACTTTCCGTTAACCCATAATCATGACATTGGGCAAGAAGCAACGTTTCACACTACAAATAAAGTAAAAAAAAATTGAAACTTGTAAAATAATAATTACATCACACGATAATATATATTTTATCATCTGTACATACACTGCATTCATCGTACTCAAAAGCATAATAAAGAAACATTACCGCATGCAAATATAAAATGTAAGCTATGTCATATTTTAGTAAGTAAGTAAAACAAATTTACTAAAACTTTTCTCTTGTGGTGAGTCCTGAAAGACGTAAAACCCTCTTTATTTAATGAACGGATAGACATATCGGAACGTGGTTTTCAACAAATGTTAGAGCGTCGAGGGCCACGTACTTTTTTTGTTTGGTTAATGTATTTATTGTTGGTATGAACTGTGATATTGAAGGAAATATGCTTTTTAAATGGAACCATATACTTTTTATAACTGCGTTAGATAGCTCTTGAGAAGACAGTCACAGCGATGCAACGTTTGTTAATGTTGACGTTGAAGCCCATCGTAAAAAAAATTGAGAAATGTCCTAGATTTTGAGAGCACGGTTGCCTCAAATGGATTAGGGTGCAAACACCCCGAGCAGAGCTCTCGTACTACGCTGTATCCAGAAGTCAACACATTTGTTTAATTGTCTACTCTGCAGGCCGCTCATTTCTGCTTCAACATTCGTTGCGTGCAGACACGTACACCAATGAGGAGAAATTGAATATACAACTTTTCTACGGTAAACGCGATACAGTGTTATCTATCTGACTCCTCTTGGTTTCTTTCTTTGGGAAATATTTTAAGATGCTCTCTTTGATGAAGCCCCAACTACGTCAGACGATATGTGTCATCAAATCGCCAGTCCATGCTAAATTGCATTACAAATTTCAAATAACTTTAGCGCGTACTGTGCGTAGCTGGGAACACTGTCATTACCCGCTTAGGTTCAGCGTGAAACGACGTTTCGTCGAGAAGAATATTTATTTTCCTGTTTACAGGTGGTCACCGAAGTATTTTAATATTTTTTTTAGTTTAACTAATTCATCCCATACTATATAATTTAGAGCAGCTTAGGTAGAGACCGTAGTCAAAACAGCATGTATCCCCCCCCTCCCCCGCCAAGAAGCACACAGTGACTTTCAGTAAAAGATAGGTCAAATTTCCCTTCTAACAATTAGATATTTAATACAGTAATTGCTTTTTGTAGCGCATAAGACCTCTTCATTTTTTAAGAATGGTTGATTTCTCTGTTTCAGCTCACTTTAACATGAGAGGATTCCCAAATGTGTAATAGTTTTCCTAAGTCTTTTCTGATACGCTACATTCTACCTTACTCTTATTTACTTATACAACATTCGTAGGTGAATCTGCATCTGGATCGTAAGTTGGTTTAAGAGGAAATATACCTTTATGCTCGTAGCGTAGGGAGTACCTTACGGCATACAACCACGCAGCCTTGTCCGAGACGCCTGCTTGGCAGTGTTTGCAACGCAAATGCTGTAACTGTCTAATCAAGATTATCGAATGCAGTTATAAGAGGTGTACGTTTCCACTGAAAGAAAAAGTACTTACTTCAATATCTCAGTTGATTCTAGCGCTAAAACATTTACCAAACAAAAACATACGTGCCCACTGACGCTCTAAAATATGCCAAAAACCGAGTTTCGATGTGTGTAACTTTCACTAAATAACCGGGGTACTGCGTCTTACGTGTCTTACCCCATATATAAACTGCACTCCCCTGTTCTCTTCTTTTTATGTACGAGTATGTCCGTACAAACTCTCAGTGCACGAGTCCTTACCGCAGTTGCACAGTTTTTATTTTTCTGTGCACTTACCTTTTGTCTACTCAGTCATTATCGCCCACTGTTCGAAATACAAAAAGACGTCAACTGTTTCTGTGACTTCGTTGTTAATTTGTTCTATTTAATTTTGACATGTTGGTTGCACATAATACTAATCGCATTACAGTTGAGTTTCAGATGTACTTTCAAACTTGCTGTATGAACCTCTTCAGGTCGTGGTTGGAGTTAATGTGCACTCTCGGGAAACAATATGATGCTATGCGCACAACCTACTAGATTCACTTTTTCCTTTTAAGATGTATTACTTCTTCTTTTTCCCAGTTATAAATCTGAATACTTCCTGTAGAATTGCTTAGAATAATTTTGGTGGCTTCATATCCTTCCGTTTGACCTCTCTCACAACTGCAAATTTCTCACTATCATGCGATTTGCAGCTGTTGGTAGAGATTTCTTGGAAATCGAGTGAAAATCTTTCTCAAAATTTGTGAAACCTAGGCAAAGTGGAATTTTGTTAAAATGAACAGTACGGTGATACAGCGTGAGCGTCTGTTACTTATTAAGAAAATAATCTATATTTCAAAAATTCCCTTGTCCTTGGAGAAAATCAGCAATAAATAGTTTCAAGAAAGAGTTTTTACTATCCACCTTGATTGTTAATTTTTTTCAAATTTTTCAGCTCCGCTGACAACAGTAAGATAAAAAATCAACAAATGCTCAACGCAATACGCAATCTTATTATACCATACCGTCATCAAATACCAATTGTACCAGAATGCACTTGATTGTATCGGTTCTACTAAAGGCAAAAGATAGATGGTACGTCACAGAATTAATTTTTTTTTTAATGGAATACACGAAATTTATCTCGAAAGGCTGCTGCCAACAATGGCATTTGCTACATATGTCATAGCTGAATAAAACAGATGCATTGACACTAAGTTACCTATAATTTTGGTTTCGTGTATGAAAATAATGTTTTTGGAGACAATTAATTAAAATTTAAAGTTATTACGAAGGTGTTACAAATAGATATTACAAAAAACATCATGGAGTCTGTAGGCAGACGACTGGTCAGTTTGTGACCCAACACGAAAACAGCTATCACGTCAGGAAATAAACTGTAACCAAGACAGGTCTGAAGCAACATTGATAATATAGACGCCGTCCGTTTCTTTTAAATACAGAAATTATTTTAATGCTTTTATAATGTCTTTTAAACATGAAAAACCACAAATTTTAATTAAGTATCTCAAGTCCCATTATCCGCACTAAATAAATAAAAATCGTTATTAATTCATTGTAGGTGTATATGTTTTATTCAAATGTAAAAAAAATATGCCAAAAGTCAACTGTTGTCAGTAATCCTATGGCCTGTACTAATAACGTGTATTCTAATCATCATTTTATCCAATGATGTAGAATAAAAGTTTTTTCATAGTTAAACCGGTTACTCTAATAACTGACACATTCTTCTTTAGCACGACATTTCAGTTGCTGCTATTCTCTTCTGTTCCTGTTTTCCCACAGTCCATGTCTCACTGTCAAAAAAAATGCTGTGCTCCAAACCTAAATTCTCAGAAATTTCTTGCTCAAATTGAAAACTATGTTTAATACTAGTAGACTTATCTTGTCTACGAATACCCTTTTTCCCACTGCTAGTCTGCTTTTATGTTCTCCTAGTAGTATCCGTCGTGGGCTATTTTTCTGTCTAGGTGGCAGATTTCCTTAACTTCATCTGCTTCGTGATCACCAACTACCATGTTAGGATTGTCGCTGTTCTTATTACTTTCATCTTTCTTCGATTTGCTCTCAATTCATATTATTCTCTACTCAATGGAAAGTTCAGTTCAACACATCCTGAAATTCTTCTTCGCATTCACTGAGAGTGCAATCTTATCAGCGAATCTTGTCATTGATATTCTTTCACTTTGAATTTTAATTTCTGTCATTGCTTCTTCGACTTACATACTGAACAGCTGAGCCGAAAGTCTGCATCCCCGTCTTACACCTTTTTTAGTCCATGCATTTCTTTCTTGGTCTTCCACTCTTCATTCTTGCGCATATTGTATATTACCAGCCTTTCCTCTAGCTTACCCCTATTCTTTTCAGGATTTCGAACAGCTTGAACCATTTTACATTGTCGAACACTTTTTCCAGATTGACAGATCCTACAAACGTGTCTTGATGTTTCTTCAGTCTTGCTTCGGTTACTAACCGTTATGTCAGACTGTCTCTCTGACGCCGTTACCTTTCCTAAAGGCAAACTCGTCGTCATCTAACATATCGTTATTTTTCTTATCCGTTTTTAGATATATTAATCTTGTGATCAGCTTGGATGGATAAGCTGTTAACCTGATTGTGCGATAATTCTCGCACTTGTAGATCTTACAACCTTCGGAATTTTGTGGATGATATTTTCCGAAACTCTGGTAGTACACCACCTACCCCATACGTTCCATACATCAAACTAATATTAGTTTTGTTCCCACTTTCCCAGTGATTTGAATAATTCCGATGGATACTATCTATCCCTTCTATCTTAATTGATTTTAAGTCTTCCAAAGTCTTTTAACACTCCCTTATCCCCTATCACGTCGTCAGACAAGTCTTCTCCATCACTAGGGCCAGGTATCCACTCTTTCCGCCTATCTTCTCTCTCCTTTGCATTCAGTAGCGGAATTCTCGTCGCACTCTTAATGTTAACGCCCTTGCTTTTACTTTAATCGAAGGTTGTTTTGACTTCTCTATGTGTCGAGTCAGCCCTTTAGACAATCTTTTCATTTTCAATTTATTCACAATTTTTGTATCACCATTTCGTCATAGTCTCCCTGAAGTACCTATTTATTTTATTCCAAAGTGACTTGTATGTCTGTATTTCCGAATTTCCTTAACATTTTTGTACTTCCTTCTTTCGTCGAAAACCTAAAGTACTTCTTGTGTTACCCATGGATTATTCGCATTTCATATTGAACCGAAACCGGCCGTTTTACCAACTAATGTAATCCACATAGACAATAATTAGTCACCTTCCAAAACATACTGCAAGTCCAGTGTAGTCTTGCAGTGTGCTACTAGGTCATGGAGTAATTTCCACGGTAGTAGAGGTAATCACAGGGGTCATAAATTGTAGACAAAGACACTAATTCTAAAATCTACAAAAAGTAATTGAGTACATAAGAAAAAATTGCTTCTCTCAGATGAGATTTCCGCGAGACAACATGTACTAGCGGGCCACATCTAATCTTACAGAGGATTGAGGATATAAAAAACTGGAGTGTTAAATGAATATACAGGGACGAATGTATGACCAAGCGATGTATAGTGGATTAGCCACTAGAGTTATATTAGGGACGGGGTCCAGGTCCGCCTTCGGTGGTCTAATTAGTCTGTCTGCGATTTTTCTAAATCAGTTACTCCGTATCTTAGTACTTGTACTCTGCGAGAGAATAAACAAGTATCTTCCAACTGCATCCTTGGTCCAGCTTATTCTCCAACTCTAACGCCCTCGACGTCATCGGAACATTATACCTTAAACTTCCTTATTTCCTACGACTGTGTGTGAGCGAATGATGCTTCTTGCTAGCGTTCCTTTTTCTAAGATGAGTTGCTCCAAACCGGCTTTTGAATATTACATTCCATTACACTTTGTGGGGATTTTTTTTGTAAAACTATGTTGCTTGTTTAATTCATAGCTCAGTATCAGTAAATTGTGTTCGGCATGGAAAAACGTGATAAGCTATTGGGAAGTCGCGATGGGATCTGTAACAATTATTTATGAAGGATGAACACTAAATATGCCAACAGCAAGGAATATCGAGGCCTTTGAAATGTGGATCTACCCCAGAATGCTTAAAGTATTGTGTAGAGCAAGATTAACTAAAACTCGAGTATTGCGAAGAACACACAAACAGCGAGAAATGTTAACAAAGTCTAAAAGAAAAACACATCTAGGACATATCTTAAAGATCACCGTACATACAGCGTGGTCAGAAACAATATGAAAAGCTGTAAGCGTGTTGCAGGGTAGTTCCTGCTGAAAGATGATTTTCTTAAAAAAATCGATATTGTGCGCCATTTCCGATTTAATTAGCACTGATGTCAGCAAATTAGATCGTTCAGCGTACAAATTCCAGAATTTTCACAAGGTGAAATGCATTAATGCACAGAAATTGAGTCCGTGATCTATCGCGTGATAAAATGCTCAAAACTATTAGTTTTGCCACTTTCGGAAATAAGAAATTTAAGCTAGGCGAGCTATAGGTACGTTTGCTCCTTTTGAGGAAACCAAACGCGTTTGACAGCACTGTCTCAGGAAGGCTGCTTGAATTTACGGGCGCAGCTGATTGGCTAACTTCAATGCCAATTTAATCGGAAACGGCGCAACGTATCGAATTTGTATGTTAACAAGTATTTCTCAAAATACCCTCCCACACCATTACAAGATTTTCACACTGTTTCTGACTGTCCTGCATACAAGTGCAGCTGATAACAGAACAGAGGTTCAGGGGCAAATGAAGAAAAGTGCGAAGAATATCTTGTGTAAACAGGTACGAGGGTGAGCCAAATGACAACCTTAAAAACATTTTTTAAATATTGTTTATTTTGCAGAAGTGGTACAAATCTATATCACTTTTCAACATAATCTCCACCATGCTCAATGCAAGCCCTAAAGCGCTTATAAACTGCATAAATTCCTTTAGTAAAAAATTCTCTTGGTAGTCCATGCAACCACTCATGCACCGCGTGGCGTACCTCTTCATCAGAACGGAACTTCTTTCCTCCCATTGCGTCTTTGAGTGGTTCAGACATATGGAAATCACTTGGGGCAAGGTCTGGTGAGTATGGTGGATGTGGAAGACACTCAAAATGTAGGTCAGCGATTGTTGCAACTATTGTAAGGGCAGTGTGGGGACTTGCATTGTCATGTTGCAAAAGGACACCTGCTGACAGCAATCTACATTTATTTGATTTGATTGCAGGCCGTAGATGATTTTTTAGGAGATATGTGTATGATGCACTGGTGACGGTGGTCCCTCTAGGCATGTAATGTTCCAAACTGGCGCCTTTTCTGTCCCAAAAGAGAGGCAGCATAACCTTCCTTGCTGATGGTTCTGTTCGAAACTTCTTTGGTTTTTGTGATGAAGAATGGCACCATTCCTTGCTCGCTATCTTCGTTTCCGGTTGGTGGAAGTGAACCCATGTTTCGTCCCCAGTAATTATTCTTGCAAGGAAGCCATCACCTTCTCGTTCAAAGCGCCGAAGAAATTCTTCACAAGCATCAGCACGTCGTTCTCTCATTTCAGGAGTCAGCTGTCATGGCACCCATCTTGCAGACACTTTGTGAAACTGGAGTACATCATGCACAATGCGGTGTGCTGACCCATGACTAATCTGTATACATACTGCAATGTCATTCACTGTCATTCAGCAGTTTTCCTTCACTATGGCTTCAACTGCTGCAATGTTCTGTGGACTCACAACTCGTTGTGCCTGACCTGGATGAGGAGCATCTTCCACTGAAGGCACAACATTTGCGAACTTTATACTCCATTCATAGACTTGCTGCTGTGACAAATATGCATCACCGTATTGAACCTTCATTCGTCGATGAATTTCAATAGGTTTCACACCTTCAATACGCAAAAACTGAATAACAGAACGCTGTTCTTCCCTGGTGCAAGTCTCAAGTGGGGTTGCCATCTTTATACTGATACTGCAACAGTATGTGTGCATCTGCACTATGCTGCCACCTACAGGCCATTTTGCACGCTGTTTGTAGCAGGCTTACCAACTCACAGGATAACGGCGCGAAATTTCGTTTTGTTATTGCAAATTTAAGGTTTTCATTTGACTCACCCTTGTATTAATGGCCATTGTCACTAAGGACAAAATCTTCTGGGTTTTTCAAGCGCATGATATTTCCTTCTAAAATAATCGACGTTTCGACCCCTCTGCTGGAAAATTCTTCAGGATGTCACGGTTGCCAAAGCTGCTAGAGCACTGTCAGATACCGGTGTCACCTTCTATTACAAAGGGGAGTTGTTCCGCGTTTGTGCTATGGAAGTGGGAGTATGGGTTAAAATTCTTGAGGCTGCCATTGGTGGAATATCGTCAAAGGCTAATATTTCCGCGCTGATGCAGAAGAAGGGGCGTTATTGGCGGAACTCCTATGGATACTATTGATGATCCATCGTCATTGGATAGAAAGACGCTATTCCACACTTACGCTGGAGAAGGGTTATTGGTTGAAATTTCTCCTACCGCTACTGGTTGGCCATGATCATTGGCTATATGCGAAACGGACAGAGCAACAGAGGGGGAATGTTTACCCAAAATATTATTGTCCACCTAGGTAACTTGCAGCGCGTTGTTTGTATTGGTCGTACACCGCGACCGCATCTTTACTTCCTTGATGACGGGGACCACGATGCTAGGAGCCTATAGCCGTCCTCTTTATTGAAACTACCAGCATTCTTGGAAATTTCAACCGCTTCTCGGACTTTTCTTCTGTAAATGTTGGTTTCTTTAGCCACACACGTACAGTTGGGACAAAACGAACGAGAAACCTCGCCTTTTCGTTATGCTGATCCGCACAGCTTTAAAGTCTGCTACACAGCATAACAGGCAAGGCGACGAAGTGCTACAAACATACTATGCACAGCCGTGAAATTGAAAAACTATCCCAACTTTGTCAGACTGTTTTCAATCATGTGTAAGACTATATTAATGCTGATTAGTGTGTTAAACACAACACGTAAATATATGATATAAATTAAAGAAGAAACACTAACTAGTATGAACTGTACTAATCAAAATGAATTTCAGCTTATCGAGATATGATAACTGTTTTAGTAAGACAAAGTAGCCCAGATCGTTACAAATTAGCAAAATATTATGCGCATTCGGCTGCGAAACAGCCTGTGTCAACGTTCAGACCAGTCATACTGGATTATCGTTGCTGACGTACCATGAAAGGGTGCAAATTTAGCAATGCGTGAAGAGTCATAACGAAATTCAGTTAAAAATCATTCAGTGCCACACTTAAGTCAATTCAATTATTGACAGAAGCGAAAAAAGTAGGCAGTTGCAAGTTTGAAATTCTACAAGAGTTTCATATTGACATCCACAGGGTGCTGGTACAGAATAAAGGTAGCAATAAAACGTATTGGGGCGCGAGAATTTCTTAAAATTGCTTTACTGATAGTCTATCTGCCTCCATCGAGACCAGAACCGAAAACAAACCAGACCTCCCTTGCAGTAGCAAACACCTTTCACTACGCAAGCAGACAACCCAGGCAAACAGCCCTCTATTATTACCCCAGATGTGAATAAGTCGGAAATTTCGCAATGAAAATGGCAAAATGATCGGCAGTTTCTGTTGCATAGAGCATTCTGGACTCAAAAACATCAATTTTCTGCGTTTACGTCACCTCTTATGTGGCAATCATTCGGAATGTTTATCGAAATAACAAAATAAAGTTATTAGCAAGTAAAGTTAGTTGGATAATTCTGCACCGGCCCAGGAAATAAACGGCAACATAGCTGCCAAACGTATTCTACAGTGTTTCGAAACTCGCCACATCCAGAAAACGTTGATTAGCCGAAGTGTTTCTTAAGCTAGGTAGCAATGGCAATGCTCGCACTTCTAAAACGCGGTGGTATTAATACTGGGATCTGAATTACCACGTGTATAGGCAAATGGATTTTATTTACATTCCTATAAACGTGATTTGGATCGAAAGCGTAGCTACGATTAATATGCTGATGTATCGACTGCAACTAGAACATTTCGAATAAAGAGTAGGTGGAATTATTTATGTGGCCCTCATCTCCAGTAACTGTCGTAGCTATTTTCGTTGTTAGGATTTCGTGACCTAAATCGGCAAAAATGGAACCCCACTAGTCTCACTTTCTTGACCGTCTATCTCTCTACCCAACCCTTAAAATCCGTATGCCTCGAGTATCGTCCTTCCTGTGGTATACGGTTCCTTGGTGGTGTAAAAAAGTGAGCTTCCCGTGAACGCAATCTAAAGATAGGACCGTTTATGTAAAGAAAATTTACGTGAAAGGTCAAAAAATGGCTCTAAGAAATATGCCACCAAACTGCTTGGGTCATCAGTCCCCTAGACATAGAACTACTTAAACCTACCTAACCTAACACACATCCATGTCCGGGGAAGGATTCAAGCTGACGGCGCAAGCAGCCGCGCGGTCCGCGATATGACGCCGTTGTACGCACGGCTAACCTGCGCTGTTCACTTCTGATGAATGATTTTCTGCGCAGTTCATTTAAGATACAATAAATAAAATATATTTGAGGTTATGGGAGAGGTTGCACGCCTAATTCATTTCCCCTTGTCTTTATTTGTGCTTTTAGTTTCGCAATCAGAGCATACGTAATATCCATAACCAAACTTCAGCGCCAGGTCATGCAACACATTGGCTTATACTTGAGGTATTTCGTTTCCCACGAAGTGGTGGCAGACGATGCTGTGGCGTCTTCGAAGCGCGATCTTCGCCAGTGCTAGCTATCTCAGTACATCAGCTGAGCGAACGTGTTCTTCCTGCTGCTAGTTTAATAGACAATGGCAACACCGTAGAATACGTTTGTCAACTATCTGACCTTCGATTTCCGTTCTTGAGTGGTTCATAATTATGTAAGTAAATCCACTCGATATTTTTATGTCCTTTAAATTACATTTGCTACATGATTCGCACTAAAGACGTAGGAAATGTATGTTATTTGGTCCAGAAAGTACGTTCCAACAGAAATTGCTGCTTACAGTGACATTTGTGTTGCGAATTAGTCGTCTTATCCATCACACAGACAACGAGGATGCTCTGTTTTGATACAGTTCTTGGTTCAAATGGTTCAAATGGCTCTGAGCACTATGCGACTTAACTTCTGAGGTCATCAGTCGCCGAGAACTTAGAACTAATTAAACCTAACTAACCTAAGGACATCACACACATCCATGCCCCAGGCAGGATTCGAACCTGCGAGATACAGTTGTTTCATAGCTTAGTGGTATTGCGTGTTGGTGGCGTTGCCAGTTTCCATACTGCGTATGTAACACACAATAAAAGCGTTGGATGCCTACAGTGATCAGTCTACTTGAAAAACGTTTGTTGTCATTGTAATTTATGTAACTTACTCTTTGACTTCCAATTTGACAATTTGTGGAAAAATGTTTTACCTTGCTAGTCCTAATTTCAAACATTGTCTGACTTAGAAAACGTAGGAATGAAGGAATCAGTGAAAGCAATTACTCGCTATTATAGCAAACTTTTGAATCCACTGAACACTTGAATTCTCTATATTGATTCTGAGAGTTTTGTTATTCCTCTTCTTATTTACTGTCTCAATGTCACCGGTGAGAATAAAATTAAAGGCAGTGGGATTAGGTTCCTGATCTATATACTGTGTACTAATATTCTGCGCTGCTACGTAAATCTTAAAGGTTATATTCTTTACGTAAAACAGAGTATCGGTTTCAGTCCTAGGATCGACGATAAACTTCAGAAATAATAATTACAGATTAGTGGCATATCGATTATGGCTCCTCACCATCAACAATAGTTGTTACCCATAGTTTTGTATTTTCTATTTGACCGTCCTCACCCGTTAGAGACCAACCTGATTTTCCACAATGCCATTTTTGTCTTGCTTCGTAATATGTCCTATAACTACAGATCTGTTGAAATTATTAACTGTTAAATTAAAAACGTCCCGTTATTCTTTATATCTTGAAACTTACAACCGTTCACTTTCACTGAAGAAAAGATGCATAAAAATAAAATGAAATCATAGATTAGAATCTCAACGTACACTGTGTATGGTTAACATGAAATGAACTAAAAATCATCTTCTTGTCTAAAACACGTTACTG
Organism: Schistocerca nitens; assembly: GCF_023898315.1. Lineage (NCBI taxonomy): Eukaryota > Metazoa > Arthropoda > Insecta > Orthoptera > Acrididae > Schistocerca > Schistocerca nitens. Next base: position 778,489,089 of record NC_064614.1, read on the forward strand.
TTCTATAGAACTTCGGCACCTCTCAAATTTTTTTATACCTCTAATGTTTAGCCAGATGTGGACATAAAGTGGGTCTCATGAAGCAACACTGTTTAGCTGACACAAAATAAAGCCTCAAAAATCAGTAAATAAAACTATTGTTCTACTGTTGCTCCGAATCGCATACACCAACCGCCATCTGCTGCGACTACGACTCGAAGTCTATTGGGTATTTGATTTTTCTCTTTTTTTTCAAGCCTCCTTTCTTCCCCTCCTAGCCCAACCTTCACTCTCCAAATACGCCTTCAGCGGCGAGCTTCTCAATATTTTTCATTTGTGCTGAATTGCTTTTTACCCTTCTTGCATATACACGTGTGTCATATATTTTTAGAGGCTGCATGAATATATAATTTCTTCTCCTAGCAAATTAAATATTACATATCTTGTTGTGTTTGTCGACATTCCACTTACTGCGTGTCCTTAAAATTATACAAAATATACGATTGTAAGAAAAAAATAACTTGAAGCATCTGTTGCGGCTGGTTGGTTAAGGGCTGAAAAAAAAACCACCCCTGTGGTTGCTGCTTAGTATCGCGTGTAGCCTCCTTCGGCTTCCAGAACGGTTCGAAGTCTATTGAGCGTTGAGCACACAACTCTAGCTGCACAACTAGGAGATTTAAGTAATTCATTCCAAGCGTCATGAATCACATCAGAAAGCTGTCGGCGAGTCGAAGGTGACTGTCCCTTTTACCGTATTGCTCTGACCATTTCTGCCCAAATATTCTCAATGGGGTTCATGTCAGCTCCTTTAAGTGGCCATTCCATGACAGTAATATTACTATGATCGTCGAACCACCTCTTAACCACACGTGCCATATGAATAGGCGAGCGATCTTGTTGGAACATGATCTGATCATCGCCAAATCTTGCTGTCAAAGAAGGCAACATCACGCTCTCCAGAATTGATATGTAATTGTGCCCATCGAATCTTCCTTCCACTTCCCACAGGCGACCACACCCTTCCGCCGATATTATGCCCATACCGTTACCGTCCCCCTGCCACACCTTCGGCAACTGTAAATATAATTTGGATTGTATCTATAACCTTTTGGCCGGTGCCGGCCCGTGTGGCCATGCGGTTCTAGGCGCTTCAGTCTGGAACCGCGTGACCGCTACGGTCGCAGGTTCGAATCCTGCCTCGGGCATGGATATGTGTGAAGTCCTAAGGTTAGTTAGGTTTAAGTAGTTCTAAGTTCTAGGGGACTGATGACCATAGATGTCAAGTCCCATAGTACTCAGAGCCATTTGAACCATTTTTTTTTTTGGCCGGTAAACAAGTACTTGATGCCGTAGGAAAACTTTTTCGGCCGTGAAAATCACTCGCCTCCAAAACTGGAGAGTTTTGTCGACATTTTCAGTAGCAAAAGCAAGGCGGGCTTCTCTGTGGGAAACAGTCAATGTCTCTTTCACAGCAGCGCTTCTTGCTCTCAGTCCACCTTCCCTTAGACGACGAGTGACGGTCTTACTGCTAACATTGAGACCCAAAGTCTGCTGAATTTGTCGTGCTTTGACAAATGGGAGGTTCTCACTGAAACGGCGTATCTGCCAATCCTGAGCTGCTGTTGTTTTGCGGCGACACAATGAGGCCGTCCATTCAGGTTACCACCCTCTTCCTTTCGTCTAATCCACCTGGCTACCGTCGACTTGTGAAGACCCGTAGTTCTTGCTATATAGCCATTTGAAAATCCCTCTGCATGGAGTGCTGTTATAGTGTCCTTGTCTGCGTCAGCCAGATGGCCTATTTAGCGTTGACTGAATGATTCGTCGTGGTTAATATCTGCTGCGAAAACAGCGCTGGCAGGAAACAGACTGCCTCCTCCACGACTGCAGCCACAACGCAATGGCCAAGTATGTATAACACGGAATTCGATGGCTTAAGCGAGAGATCGCAAACCGAAGTAACTGGTCCGCTCTTGTCATGTCTTATCCTGCTAAATATTACATGAAATGAAATGTTTACGTTTTGCATATACGGCAGGTATAACGCAATAAACATTTGTGAAATATCTGAGGCAACCTGAAGAACAAAGGGTTAAAATGGCTCTAAGCACTATGAGACTTAACGTCTGAGGTCATCAGTCCCCTAGACTTAGAACTACTTAAACCTAACTAACCTAAGGACATCACACACCTCCATGCCCGAGGCAGGATTCGAACCTGCGACTGTAGCAGCAGCGCGGTTCCGGACTGAAGCGCCTAGAACCGCTCGGCCACAGCGGCCGCAACCTGAAGAACACTCCGTGAATTTTAGCTGTAGAAGGTTGCCTTATAAGAAAGAAAACGTGTTTATCCTCGCTCGCCGTGTTTCGAAGCGGCTAAGTTTACTCTGAGGCATCATAGTTCTCGTCGGGCTTAAGAAGCGACTCGACTAACGAGGGGATCTCTCCAGGTGCGATACGCCGATTGTCCTGAAACTTTGCTCAGTGAAGGGGACGACAAAATAAGCGAACATGTTTTTCGGCTTTGCAGACACTCCACCGTTTCCGAGAAAAAGACGCTCAAAGTTATCAACGCACTGTTGCTATAGTGTAGACACCTTTTGCGCCGCAGAATGCAATTGAAGCTGTAGAGTTCGAGACGATATTTTTTTATTATTGTTTTTTTTCCTCCCTCTCTATCAGAATTGTCTACGAATATTTTTTCCAATTTATGTTGAAAAAATGTTGTCGTTATTCGTCAATTAACTTTCTGTGTAGTTAATGAATTAAAAAAAATTCACAATTATTTTAAATCATTTTCTCATTTGTTTATTTTTTAAAACTTCTTTCATTATACAGTAAATTAATTCACGAATAACGACAACATTGTTTCAACATAAATTGTAATAAATATTCGTAGATAATTCAGAGAGTGATGGGGAGGAGGGGGGGTGATGAATAACCGGTTTTCGAACTCGAAGCGCAAAGTTCTGAAGTCGCGATGGTAGCCGCTGAGCCACCGCTTCATTTGAATCCTTACACTCTAAAAGGTATCTACAATATAGAAACAACGCTTTAAAACTTTGATCGTCGTTTTCTCAGAAGCGGTCGGGTGAATGCAGACAAGCCGAGACACGGGTTCGCATGTTTTATCCTCTCTTTCACTTAGTGAAGTTTCAGCAAGATCGGGGTATGACACTTGGCGGGTCCCCTCGTAAGTGGCGTGCGTTGCGATTCAGTAGTCAGAATACTTCCACTTTCCTCGACTACTCATTGACATGTTTGGTAACTTTCGTTCTTGTAGTGGCAGTTTACATTATGAGGGCTTGTTTTCCTGACAGAGATCTACTAATGGACTTTGCTCGTAATTCACATTACTGTGTAGTAGACCTACTGCAACCACTTGAACCGGAAATGTTTGTTTATTTGGTTAGTCCGCTGCTAAGTTGCCATACTTCGCTATAAGATTTTGGTTTGTTTCAGAACGGCAAGTTTAGCTGACCACTGCAACTTGGTAACATCAGTAACAATTAAATACTTTGAAACAGTTATATGTGGTGTACGAGGAGTGTACTCTGTTAAATGAGGAATACATTAAACACGAAAGCTTCGTCCAGTATCAATAATTAACTTTCGGTTACATGACAAAATACAAGTCGGAATGTTGTCAATTCATCTCAGTACCCAGTAAAACTTAAACTGGAACGATCGCAAACATACGTGTGTGGGGAAGGCAAACGAAAGACTGCGCTTTATTGGCCGCACACTAAGAATACGCAACAGGTTTACTGAAAACACTGCCTACACTACGTTTGTCCGTCCATTGCTGCAGTATTCCTGCGCGTTATGGGATCCATGACAAACGTGATTGACGGGTCACGCCAAAAGCGTCCAAGGAACGGTAGTACGATTTGTAATGTCACGAAATAGATGAGAGAGAGTCCCAGATTTGATAAGTGAGCTGGGGTGTCATTCATGAAAACAAAAGCGTGTTTCGTCCTGCGGGATCTTTTCACGAAATTTCACTCACTAAAACCTGTTCTGAATGCCACAACATATTTCCTCGGGAACTTACACAGGAAGAAATGACCATAGTAATAATGTAATTCAGAGCTCGTAAGAAAAGATTTAAGTGGTCATTTTCCCCGCACGCTGTTAAAGATTGGAACGGTAGAGAAGTAGTCCGAAGGTGGTTCAATGAACCCTCTGCCAGGCACGTAAGTCTGGATTGCAAAAAAATCCTACAGATATAGTCATGTAGATGTAACAACGAAATCATGTTGTAATTGCGACATGTGAGTTACATTTGACTTGAACATCAAAGATGTTTGCTGTTTATTTTTTGTTCATTTTCAGCCATAGACAAACACCTAGGTGTGTTAAACCGATACTGAAATAAAGTGTCATGCATGGACCAATAATAATAAATTCTTAACTACTTGTTATGGTACTGCAATATCTGCCAGCGTCTTCGGAAGTGGATATCGCACACGACGTTCCTAGGGTGTTTAGAAGTGGATATTGCAGACGACATCGAACCAAATTTGAATGTAGTGTCGTAAAAGTTCCGTGATCAAACGATCTGAGTTGCTGACGAATACAGTTTATCCTCACTAGACAGTATATATTAACATTATACATGAGGTGAAAAGGGTTTCGCCGGGTGCAGTGGCCGAGCAGTTCTAGGCGCTTCAGCCACGAACCGCGCGGCTGCTTCAGTCGCAGGTTCGAATCCTACCTCGGGCATGGATGCGTGTGATGTCCTTAGGTTAAGTAGGTTTACGTAGTTCTAGGTCTAGGGGACTGATGACCTAAGCAGTTTGGTCGCATAGTTCTTAGAGCCATTTTCTGACCTCTCGTGTAAATTTTCTTTACATAAACGACCGTATTTTTAGATAGAAGCTTACTTTTGTACACCACCGAGGGACCGTTTAGCGCAGGAAGTGCGATACATTTCCGCTTATTATGTTTACCCGTACTCGAGGTTCAAATGGTTCAAATGGCTCTGAGCACTATGGGACTGAACTGCTGAGGTCATTAGTCCCCTAGAACTTAGAACTAGTTAAACCTAACAAACCTAAGGACATCACACACATCCATGCCCGAGGCAGGATTCGAACCTGCGACCGTAGCGGTCTCGCGGCTCCAGACTGCAGCGCCAGAACAGCGCGGCCACTTCGGCCGGCGTACTCGAGGTAAACGGGTTTTAAGGGATGGGTAGACAGGCAGACGGTCAAGAAAGTGAGACTAGTAGGGTTCCATTTTTACCGATTTAGGTGACGAAATACTAACAACGAAAATAGCTACGGCAGTTACTGAAGATGAGGGCCGCATAAATAATTCCCCCTACTCTTTATTGAAAATGTTATAGCTGCAGTCGACACATCAGCATATTAATCGTAGTTACGTTTTCGATTCAAACACTTCGGCTAATCAACGTTTTCTGGCTGTGGCGAGTCTAATGAAGGATTCGAAACATTGTAGAATACGTTTGGCAGCTATGTCGCAATGCGAGTATAATTTCTAAAAAACGTTTAGAATCTTTGAAGAAAGTACTTGTTTTACTTACTAAATGTCTCAGTTTAGCAGATAAATGACGTGCTAGAAAATAGATTGGCGAGTTAATTCCAATGACAATAGGCCTTAATCGACCCTTTTCCTTATGTATCTTGGGTTGTCCAAAATTCAGGGTGAGAATTATTTGAGACGTTAGATTCTTTGTAACAGAGCTGTCCAATCTGGAGTCTGATATCAAGTTTTCATTTTCCGAACGATTCTGTTGGTCGGATCGTTTTACAACTTGCGTTACACAGTAGCAGCTAGTAGTTCTTCCATTTTGCTGTGATAATCCACAGTGTCCAAAACGACGGTAGCATTGCCCTTATCAGATCTCGTTACAAAGATGCTTTCCTTTTTCTTGAGTTCAGTAAGATATATCCTTTCCTGCGCCGATATGTTGCTTTTGAGAGGTTTCGATTTCCTGGAATCGAAGTTGGATTTTTTAAAGATGACAAATAGCTACTACAGTAGTGACCGCTGAAGTAATGGTGTGATTGTTGTGGATCACTGAGCATATCCTCTGGTAGAGACCAGCTCGCTGTTTTCCCTTACTACTGCATGCTGTTGCAGCAGTGTGATGTGTAGCTGGAGTGTGGGTTAACATTGATTAAGGGACATTGCGTGGCCGTCACCGTTTTTTCAGGTTTGGGAGTTAGTGAGGTTTCTTTAGTGTAGGAGCCACATTGTTGTTAGTTGTCTTTTCGTCTGTTACGATGCCATCCTTGTCGGTGGTGTCCTTTTGGTCATGTGTGTGTTAAATATTTCATCACATTAGTGTTCTCTTCTCCTGTAAATTCGAACCTTCTTAATGTATATATGTTAGTGTAATAGAATCCTGTTGGCAGAAGTGTGGGGGTTTGTTTGCGATGAGATTTTTCGTTGGCCGTCCCCTATTTTTATTTACATTAAATTAGGCTTTTCTTTTATTAATAACTTATGTCTTTAAGAGACGTAAGCAAATCTGATGTTTCTTGAGTTAAAAAATGTTTTGTGTGCTGGTGAAGGAGAGACCATATACAGGTGGTGACATGTATATAAAATCTATCACATGATTCGTAGTTTGATGTGATGGCCACGGGGTGATTGGACTGGTTATAGTTTGACTGTGTTAGTGTTTATACTGATTGTTGGAATTGCATTATGTGAAGTATTTAATATCGGGAAATAATAGCGTACATTCTTTTCCGGTTTATTTTAATATGTCTTTTGTAGTCTGATTAATGGAAGGGAGAACTAAGGTTGTATATGTTTCATGTGATTAGCAATATCAAAGATTTGTGTAACCTGTTGATCAATGTCATCAAATGCAAATATCTTTCAAACTCGATCGTGATTGAAGTTTCTAAAATCACGCTGCCGCCAAGTGTAATATGGTGATAATCTGTTTATTAACAAATGATAGGTTGAAGCTGCGTCCAGTTAAACGCTCGAGGACGTTCCACCACCCACCTAACACGTTGTTACCGTATCAAAAATCAAAATAAATAACTGTATATACTTCACTACTTTCTAGTAAATCTGGCTTTGTAAAAAACAGAACTCGAGAAGTCTGACATTAACATGTTGGATTCACTTTCAGAAGAGGTGGGGTTCAGTTCCCATCGAGTCATACAGGTTAAATTTTCCCACGGTTTACCACAAATTTCTCAGGAGAAAGGTACCGTAATTCGTTTCACAGGCCCACGGTCAGAGCTCGAATTTCGTTAAATTATATTCCTCCTTCCTTCGTGCGAAAACGTCCGGTCGCAGTTCATGTGTCTTGTGGGGCCGACATATGGCTGCTGCGTGCGTCAGAAAACGTGGCGTAACGGAGCGACGACCGGTCACAGCACTTCATCAGGTGGCATTTACAGCAGCCACCCTTCTGCTGGGTCGAGAGGGTGATGGTCGACAGAGGGTCGAGAGGGTGACGGTTGAGGGAGGACGGGGGAGGTGGTGAGCGAGACTTGGAGCAGCTGCAGCCCGCGCTAACTTCGTCAGCGGCGGGTGTTGTCGAGTAAACACTGTTGGGAACGCAAGCGCGCTGCCTATCCCGCCGTCGATCCCTTCTTGGCTACTGCTCATCAAAAACGAAGACCTTCTTGGTCCCCAGACCTGCTGCGCTGTGTTGATTTAACAATACGGAGCAGAGTAGCATTATTTGCTCGGCATCCACAGCGCACTGGACGGCTTCTGCCGTCAGTTATGGAGAAGTCCTTGAGAACATAATTGTTAGGATTGAAGAATGAATCACGCAGCAGTTTGGATTAGCTTTAGCTCACAGTTAAATTATATAATTCAGATGTTACATTTCTTAATTTTTAGCAGACACGGAGTCATTCAACACAGAGAAGTTTTCTTAACCTACTACAAACTTTTCTGTTGGTGCAGCATTCAAAAATGGTTCAAATGGCTCTGAGATCTATGGGACTTAACTTCCGAGGTCATCAGTCCCCTAGAACTGCTTAAACCTACCTAACCTAAGGACATCACACACATCCATGCCCTAGGCAGGATTCGAACCTGCGCCCGTAGCGGTCGCGCGGTTCCAGACTGTAGCGCCTAGAACCTCTCGGCCACCCCGCCGGTGCCGCATCAAGATACATTTTTCGTAAGAGTTATGTGATCTGGCAACTGGAATGGAACAGCGCGACCGCTACGGTCGCAAGTTCGAATCCTGCCTCGGGCATGGATGTGTGTGATGTCCTAAGGTTAGTTAGGTTTAAGTAGTTCTAAGTTCTATGGGACTGATGACCTTAGAAGTTAAGTCCCATAGTGCTCAGAGCCATTTGAACCATATTGAACTGTAATGGTAGTGTCCCAATTTCAGTTTTAGGTAGAAGATGAAGTTCTAGTTTGTCATGGAAATTTTTATACAGAGTACACTCGCTTCTAACATCTCGGTGCAATACGAAACAGTCATGTGCTTGGTATAGGGTAGTCATTTATGAGGTTTATAAAGCTTCTAGCTCAATGTGCAGTAGAATTAATAAAGTTCACGATTTTTATCTGAGGGAAGAAATTTTTTTTTTTTTTTTTAACTCTGAGCTGCTGTTTGACCGTAGCTGACGACGCTTTCTGTCCGATAGTATTTGATCACCTTGTTGACGTACTACACGTCGTACTTTTCAAAAGCGTGTCATTGTACGCTATGAATATGCCAAGACTAATGTCGTCGCGGTTTGTTTCTCTATTCCAAGTACACTCATAGATGTTTTGTACAAAGGTATGTCCATCTTTAGAACTTATTCAACTGTGTAAAAGATAATATTTCCTTATAGAAGGCGCTAGTCATGACTCACAATCCTTTCTTGCATACTCATTATTTCGCGTAATTTCTAGGTGCCCCACCTCGGTGTGCATGATTCATAATATAAACTAAAATTTTTGGTAAGAAGCAACGAAAATATTATCAACAGAAAAAAGCGAGTCGACATAGAGCGTTTACGATATTACATTATCAGTGGTAGCAGACAGAAGTTTGTGTGTAAAAGTCGTGTTGAGAACTCGTAATTATACGTAACACGTATGTTACATTAATAAAACAGAATGAATCCACTAGCACTCCTATCGTGGAAGGCAATTCCTAATTATATTTACTTTATGGTAGTTATTTACTCATCGTGTATCAACAGATGATGACCAAAGGATGAGGTGAAACGGTAATGCCTTTAGCTGAGTGCTGCTGTAAATATTGATGAGCGCTTCCTAAAGTAAGAAACATGAGGAAAGCAGAAATTTGTTTCTAGGAAACAAAATCACGTCATTGATACTCAAATGAAGTGTATCTCGGTGTGGCCGAGTGGTTCTAGGCGCTTCAGTCTGGAACCGCGCGGCCGCTACGGTCGCAGGTTCGAATCCTGCCTCGGGCTTGGATGTGTGTGATGTCCTTAGGTTAGTTAGGATTAAGTAGTTCTAAGTTCTAGTGGACTAATGACCTCAGATGTTAAGTCCCATAGTGCTCAGAGCCATTTTTTTTAAGTGTATCTCAACCCTCTTAAATTGCGTGTTCCTTCGCCTTACATTATGTGATTCTTTCTTCTTCGTGATTTACTTATTCTTTTTTTGTAAATTAACTCTCTCTTCCTTCTCCTTTTTTTCTTCTTCATACTGTTTCTCTTTCATAAACTTTGTCTCCTTCGCTAAGGATCTAATTTTCCCGTTCTCTCCTGAACTTTCTCTCTCTCCATCTTTCTTGTCTTTTATTATTTTTTTTTGAAGCATCATTTTCATGCCTTCTTCCTCCGTGTACCTGAACTTCTATTAATAACTTTTGTCCACTTCCTCATCAACTTCTTCGTCACGGCTTTCTATCTCTGTCCCTCTTTTAGTTTTTCTTTTTAATTATTTCTTTCTTTCTTCGCTTCTTTCTCTACTCTGTTCTCCTGTCACTTCCTGTTTGAACTTATATCAATGTGCACTGATAGCGGAAGGCAGCATTATTAAGAAGGACAATTCGTAGGCGGCTCGACTGAATTTGCGATCTTGGAATCTCATAACCCTTAAGTCCGGCATGCGCCAAATAGACACAGCCTGGAAAATGTTTTAGTTATTGAATTACTTGTAGGTTTTGCATTACAGTCGACGAAATGGATTGCAGTAGCTTCCGTGTCTGCGCGGCCTCATGCTCTGCGGCCCATAAAAATAGCCCTCAGCTGTGCTCTCCACTGTTCTCCGCTGTCCTGTTTGCGCGCTGGCTCGCACATAAAACGCTTAATTATTCGCGTCGGTGTCCTCCACAGGTGTTAATGCGCGCTCGCGCCTCCGCCGACTTGGTTAATGCAAGTTTTACGCCCCAGCCGGCAGCGGAGAGGCTACCGTATTCTTCAGCTCCGCTGTAAAAAAATTTAACGCCTGAGTGAAAGAAGAGCGGCTTATGCTAATGCCTCGACAACGACACCTTTCTTTCCGCTGGAGGTTTTTTTTTTTAAAAAAAATAGGCACGCTTCACGGAAGCCAGAATAACGAACAATGGAAAGGGGAGACGGCGCTTTTTTTTAAATTGAATACTGACACGTGCTTATCACGACTGGTTATTCACTGCTCTGTCAGACAATTTTGGGTGAAAGTGTGACGTCTCACTGTCTTAAAATTTCTGGAAATGTGGGTGCCGAAATGTATCTTCTGTATATTTTGCCGTACATATAAAGGAAGTTTTTTTGATCGAGTAAACGTTCGAGTAATAGTATTATGTTAATCAATTACGAGACAAGATGAGGGATCACATATTGGTTCAAATGGCTCTGAGCACTATAGGACTTAACTTCTGAGGTTATCAGTCCCCTAGAACTTAGAACTACTTAAACCTAAATAACCTAAGGACATCACACACATCCATGCCCGAGGCAGGATTGGAACCTGCGACCGTAGCAGTCACGCGGTTCCAGACTGTAGCGCCTACAACCGCTCGGCCACCCCGACCGGCGATCACATATTGGGTACTACGTCTTACATATATAGTAGAATGTAACTGAGTAGAGTACTACAAATGTTCCAGAACCCTTGTTACTCAGGACGTGGTATTGCGTAGAAACGCGAAAAGTAATCACATTACCGTTAGTGCCATCCTATATACATGACGAATCGCCAGTACGACTTATTCTCTTTATTTCAACTCAGTAACTTCATTGTTAAGATTCTAAGGCCTATTTTTTCACCCTTCATGAGCAGTAATCTTCAGCCCCGGTATAAATATCGGAGGTGAAATAATTCCTCAGATTGTGTTTACCTGACGGTTGACAGAGCTGGACAACAACTGTGGACGCGATGTGCTTTTGCTGCTGCACAGAATTTCTCTCAACTTTTTTTAATACCTTTCGTTGTGTTACAATACTCGAGAAATGCAACTTTTTGCGACGAAGAGTCTTGTTGTTTGTTAAGAAATGCTGCAGATTTTTTTTTATAAGGTGCTTCTTTCATTCGCCAGTGTTATTAACTTTCTCTAGACTACACTGAGGGTTTATTTCGCACATTATAACTCGAAATGAACGAAGACGTTCATCCATGCACGACGAAAAATACGAGAAAGAGGTTTCCCTGAAATGCAGATGTCACCTGCTGAATTTCATTGTTAATTACAGCATCTGAATGACACTCCTACTAAGTTTAGGTTGCGCAGTCAATTCAAGTACGACGTCAAATACAAATATATTTAATGTTTCGAAAGTAATATAGGAGTTATTAAGTCTATGGACTGTAAAAGGTCTTATTTGGATCAGGTGAGCTTCGCTCTTCACTGTAATTATTTTGGTTTAGTTTACATTTAGCCAGATCATGAACAGTTTTATTGTATAAAATTACATTTTTACTTTATTACTTACGTTTTCGGCTCCTACATTATTTTCATTCCTTTTTGTGTGGACAAGTTTCCGGTTCTTCACTACAGTGATACACAATATTCTCTCGTTTCCATGTTTTTATATGTTCCCTTTCATCTCGTGTGCTTTGTGCACTTCGTTCAATTGAGTGGAATGCTATCGCCTTTTGTTTTATTTTTGTGACAATGGCAGCGTCTGCTGTGTTAAGCTTATGAAAAATTTAAACATACATTTAATGAAATCACGAAGGAACCACGGGTAGCTTCCGGAATTTTGGGCGATGTCCAGTAAACCAGTTATAACATTTCCAGAGTTTCAAAACTCTGATAAAAATATAATGTTTTGCAATAACATATTTCCCGAAAGGAATATACGTCTTGAGTTTTTACTGTCTTTTCCTTGCAGCATGACAACTCAGTTTCTGTTTCAAAAGTAATGTGTAGAACTGTTACTGGAATGAACATTAATATGTTTCTGAACTTATAGATGTATAAAAATGGCCACACTGCACAGTATGCTGCACTATGAATAGTTCAAAAAATCCATAATAATTGCTTTATTTTCTGTCTAAATTACTTTCTATTTTATCTGCAAAAATTACTTCGTAGTTAAGAGGGAAAGTTATTTCAGATTGGGCCATTGACATTAATACCGACGACACTCATACTACATTAAATGGAATACAGCTTCCACCCATATATGTTTTAAATTAAATATTCATAATTGGAGCTGAGATGTAAGATCCTGTATGTGTTTCTCTTTCACAAACGGGATTTTAATTTCTCAGTGGATCCATTTATTAACTGATGAACACTTGTATAAGCTTTAATATGTCATATACGTTTTATTCGAATTTCTACACTCATTAATCACAAAAGTACGAACAGCTCTACGTCTAACAATCTTCCCGAAGTTAGATATGGGTAACAATGTGACCCTCGGATTAACATTTTTTTCAGTATATTTCGCTTGCAACGATTATTCTTCCAAAAATTTGGAGCAAGTTCGTGAGTCTCATTCCTGCTCACTTATCTTTCAGATATCATAATGCTGCAGAAAAATACTTGTTAGCATCTCCTCTTACTTCTAGTGTCTTCTGTTTATATGCTGTTTACTGTCCTGCAAGTTAAACTAAAATAAATATCCATATTAGTCTTTCTGGATTCGTGGGCCATGAATAATGTAACACAACATACAATTGGCCCTGGAAGGCAGTAAGTGTTAATAAAAAAAAAGAATTTATTATTTTTGGCTTAGTCGCGGCCGCTGTAGCTACACTGAGCTAGGCCATAAAATTAATGATCTGTTCAAATTTAGGTGCATTTATCGCCAGATTTGTGTAATTGCAAACAAAATATGGTGCACGTTACTATTTTTTACTCGAGCACCCTCAACACCCACATTACTGCACCATTCGCTTAAACTCGACTTCAAAGACTGGCTTTCAAGTCACATCTCGGAACCTTCTCTTTCACGTAACACTTCTACAAAATCCCCTTCCTCTCCACCCGTTCGCCACAAGCAATAGAAGGCGCACCTTTGACAAAACAAGCCAGCCGTGCTAGAAAAACTTCTGAAAAGTCATTAAACAAACGTAGACTGAAGATTCCGAGAAAACGTAAACAAGTGGTCACGAATGCCTCAACAGTTTTGTATGTTGTGAGGCAACGGGCGAGTTGTGGCACCCTAAAAATATTCTAAGTTCGGAGGTGGTGTGGCCGCACGGGCCGCTCGGCAAACTGGAGTTCGTCAGCAACCGCGTGGTACCGGACATTAGCCGGAGCAAGAGGGGCAGCCCCAGCGCGTGGTCCAGGCCTACTGCGTGGCTGGAAATTCCATATTGTCGAGGAATGGGCTTTGTGTCGATGAAGGAGATTTGTATGCCGGTAGTGCCAAAGATGGCGGACTTCGTGAAACCACAATGGCAGACATTTCACAGTTCATATAGAAATTAATAATAGCCAGAGGAATCGTGATACCTTAAACAGGAACATGTACATTACCATTATTTGCACGACGATTCTGATGGTGTAATCATATTTTCAATATCTTTATTAGTTTAATATTTAGTATCTGACTGTAAATTATACAGTAACACCCAGCAACGAATTTACAAAATCTAAACGGTTCATCCTGTTTTTTCCACCGACGTGTCTTTAGAAAGCTATTACTGTAAACCTAAATTGGTATGAATTACAGACATATAACTTGAATAGTACAAGAGTTGTTGGAGGTCAAAGTGGCCAATTAGTATTGATTGCGTCAGGCCATAAGTACTCTACAGTTACGCGAAAAAACGGTGGCAGCATGCTTATAAATATATCTATTCGTCTATGTCTTTGTTTACATCCGATATACACTATTCATGAAGAAATTGGTAAAATATTTACTGTGTTTTAGAAAGCACAGACATTAGAATACTGGCCTACTTTTGTTTCTATTCGTTTGATATATGTTTATTTGATTTGTTTATGTATTTAATAATGTGTGGTAGAGGGTGTTTACGGTCCAGCCGTAGGACTATTTATTTAATTTCAAGTTATTTAAATGTAAATCCACTATTTCGTATGTGTTACAATATGTTTGTCAGTGTGCGTTGGCTAGGAGAAATGGTCGGAAGTGCTCTAGCCAGTCACACCACCCGTTACTACGGTAGGCGACTACCGCAGTCAACGGAGAGACTATGGAAGTGGGGGAGGAGCATCGGGTCGCACAGGCCACTGTGGAGTGCTGGACGTGAAGGCGCGACGGACGGTCGCAGGAAATACTTGGAGAGCGGTGAGCAGTTTGCGTGTGGTCGCGGGAGATAGAAATATTTCGTAGTGCCAACTTCTACATGTGAAAGATTTTCGTGGCTTCTGCAGTGAAGACGTAGTACGCGTTTAGAAGTGAATATCTCGCAAGCTATGCTGTTGCTCATAACTAATTACGTGAAGTAGGAATCTATTGTTTCTCTGTTATTCAACTTATTTTTTATTTAATTGGTGGACCATCGACACCAATAACTGTTTTGCAGTAATAAATGGCATTCTTAAAGCTACTTCTGCTATCTTACTCATTACTTAAAGTTGTTTTATTTAATTGCAATCTTTCATTTACAAATTTCCATGTTACATTCAAATTCGCAATTGTCTAGTGATAGCACCATTCGATTCATGTGTATATTCATATTGTTTACTGTAGACTCAGCAGTATTTGGCTTGTGATGCGGCAACTACGTATCCCAGCCCTAGACAACGAAACCAGCCAGAACTTGTAATATTTCAACGCTGAGTCTGGGAGTCCCATTTTTTATTTGAAAGCCCGCAGTGTCGTATCACTTTCGATCTCAGTTTCCGACACCTGCAGGATTTTGCTGCCTCTGAAGTTCTACGAACTCCCCTATATCGAAGAACCCGTCCATAACCCACACGTATTATACACTCCTGGAAATTGAAATAAGAACACCGTGAATTCATTGTCCCAGGAAGGGGAAACTTTATTGACACATTCCTGGGGTCAGATACATCACATGATCACACTGACAGAACCACAGGCACATAGACACAGGCAACAGAGCATACACAATGTCGGTACTAGTACAGTGTATATCCACCTTTCGCAGCAATGCAGGCTGCTATTCTCCCATGGAGACGATCGTAGAGATGCTGGATGTAGTCCTGTGGAACGGCTTGCCATGCCATTTCCACCTGGCGCCTCAGTTGGACCAGCGTTCGTGCTGGACGTGCAGACCGCGTGAGACGACGCTTCATCCAGTCCCAAACATGCTCAATGGGGGACAGATCCGGAGATCTTGCTGGCCAGGGTAGTTGACTTACACCTTCTAGAGCACGTTGGGTGGCACGGGATACATGCGGATGTGCATTGTCCTGTTGGAACAGCAAGTTCCCTTGCCGGTCTAGGAATGGTAGAACGATGGGTTCGATGACGGTTTGGATGTACCGTGCGCTATTCAGTGTCCCCTCGACGATCACCAGTGGTGTACGGCCAGTGTAGGAGATCGCTCCCCACACCATGATGCCGGGTGTTGGCACTGTGTGCCTCGGTCGTATGCAGTCCTGATTGTGGCATTCACCTGCACGGCGCCAAACACGCATACGACCATCATTGGTACCAAGGCAGAAGCGACTCTCATCGCTGAAGACGACACGTCTCCATTCGTCCCTCCATTCACGCCTGTCGCGACACCACTGGAGGCGGGCTGGACTATGTTGGGGCGTGAGCGGAAGACGGCCTAACGGTGTGCGGGACCGTAGCCCAGCTTCATGGAGACGGTTGCGAATGGTCCTCGCCGATACCCCAGGAGCAACAGTGTCCCTAATTTGCTGGGAAGTGGCGGTGCGGTCCCCAACGGCATTGCGTAGGATCCTACGGTCTTGGCGTGCATCCGTGCGTCGCTGCGGTCCGGTCCCAGGTCGACGGGCACGTGCACCTTCCGCCGACCACTGGCGACAACATCGATGTACTGTGGAGACCTCACGCCCCACGTGTTGAGCAATTCGGCGGTACGTCCACCCGGCCTCCCGCATGCCCACTATACGCCCTCGCTCAAAGTCCGTCAACTGCACATACGGTTCACGTCCACGCTGTCGCGGCATGCTACCAATGTTAAAGACTGCGATGGAGCTCCGTATGCCACGGCAAACTGACTGACACTGACGGCGGCGGTGCACAAATGCTGCGCAGCTAGCGCCATTCGACGGCCAACACCGCGGTTCCTGGTGTGTCCGCTGTGCCGTGCGTGTGATCATTGCTTGTACAGCCCTCTCGCAGTGTCCTGAGCAAGTATGGTGGGTCTGACACACCGGTGTCAATGTGTTCTTTTTTCCATTTCCAGGAGTGTATAAAGTCATGTGCCTGTGTGTGTACGTCTCTCATCTCCTCCTAAACCGCTAGACCGATTTTAACCAAGCTTGGTACACACATTCCTTACCATGAAGCAACAATCGCTGAGGTGTAGTAAGAACCACTTACCTTAGTTCAGGAGATATAACGTCATGAACACTGAGATGCGTGAGTAAATGCATGACATCTGGAAACGCTTTTGACAACTTTCAACTGCGAAACGCAAACGGGTGTTGGCGAAAACGTCTACAAGATCGCGTTAAAAACACGAGAAGCAGCTGCGCCCAGCGTACAGAAACAAACATTACAGAGAATTAATATTTTGTATATTATATTCCTTAATTTCGATACTGTACTTCTACATTTGTGTACTAAGCACATTTCTTTCTTCGACTGCTTGACGAATAGATGGAAACGAATTTTTTTTTTTTCGGTATCGCATTACTAAGTTCATTTTTTCGTTTTCTTTTCTAAGAGAAAATTAACAAATGGGTGCCTGGGAAGTACTTGGTTTGTCAGCTAATAATCAAAATAAATACACATGAGCTTTCCGGAAATCGGTTTATGGGAATTGTCAGCAATCGATGCATGTAGCTCCAAATGTAAGGTACTTGCAAGAAACATTCTGCCATTTTCATTTCGCCCTTTTCTATAATCAATTTTATACTTAATCTGTCTATTCCCGATATGTAGCTTAGTATCGTCACTAGTAAACCCGAAATGCCGATTCTTGAAAAAGTCGATCTCCCATGTACAAAAGAGTACTCAATTACTTTACAAATGCGTTGCTACGTAAGGAATTTGACATAAGCGTGTAAGCGAGAACAAGCACAGACAAGGTTTGAAAGTGTGTCTAAAGTGTCTAAGGTGGTCTGGATAATTTGCTTTACGTTTTAAGCAAAAGGAACTTTTTCATGCATCTCAGTGTTCATGACGTGGTATCTCTTGAACTAAGTGCAGTATAATAATACAGTTTTTGACGCATACGTGGACACTATCTGCAAATAGAGGTAGTAATAAAGAAGTAATAAATTGAAGTATCATGTCTGATGTTGATTTTTCTGCATAATTGGCAAGAATGCAGTAGGCGTTAAACTTTTTTCATTGCGGTATTTTGTGAAGGCTATAAACAAGGAAGAGTTTCGTGAAGCTCGGAAAGTAAGTGTGAACGTAATTGGAGGTCAGTAATTCTCGAATATCGGACGAATATGTTGTTGTTGTTGTGGTCCTCAGTCCTGAGACTGGTTTGATGCAGCTCTCCATGCTACTCTATCCTGTGCAAGCTTCTTCATCTCCCAGTACCTACTGCAACCTACATCCTTCTGAATCTGCTTAGTGTATTGATCTCTTGGTCTCCCTCTACGATTTTTACCCTCCACGCTGCCCTCCAATGCTAAATTTGTGATCCCTTGATGCCTCAAAACATGTCCTATCAACCGATCCCTTCTTCTAGTCAAGTTGTGCCACAAACTTCTCTTCTCCCCAATCCTACTCAATACCTCCTCATTAGTTACGTGATCTACCCACCTTATCTTCAGCATTCTTCTGTAGCACCACATTTCGAAAGCTTCTATTCTCTTCTTGTCCAAACTGGTTATCGTCCATGTTTCACTTCCATACATGGCTACACTCCATACAAATACTTTCAGAAACGACTTCTTGACACTTAAATCTATACTAGATGTTAACAAATTTCTCTTCTTCAGAAACAATTTCCTTGCCATTGCCAGTCTACATTTTATATCCTCTCTACTTCGACCATCATCAGTTATTTTACTTCCTAAATAGCAAAACTCCTTTACTACTTTAAGTGTCTCATTTCCTAATCTAATCCCCTCAGCATCGCCCGCATCTCGTGGTCGTGCGGTAGCGTTCTCGCTTCCCACGCCCGGGTTCCCGGGTTCGATTCCCGGCGGGGTCAGGGATTTTCTCTGCCTCGTGATGGCTGGGTGTTGTGTGCTGTCCTTAGGTTAGTTAGGTTTAAGTAGTTCTAAGTTCTAGGGGACTGATGACCATGCATGTTAAGTCCCATAGTGCTCCGAGCCATTTGAACCCCTCAGCATCACCCGATTTAATTTGACTACATTCCATTATCCTCGTTTTGCTTTTGTTGATGTTCATCTTATATCCTCCTTTCAAGACACTGTCCATTCCGTTCAACTGCTCTTCCAAGTCCTTTGCTGTCTCTGTCAGAATTACAATGTCATCGGCGAACCTCAAAGTTTTTACTTCTTCTCCATGAATTTTAATACCTACTCCGAATTTTTCTTTTGTTTCCTTTACTGCTTGCTCAATATACAGATTGAATAACATCGGGGAGAGGCTACATCCCTGTCTCACTCCTTGCCCAACCACTGCTTCCCTTTCATGCCCCTCGACTCTTATAACTGCCATCTGGTTTCTGTACAAATTGTTAAAAAGCCTTTCTCTCCTTGTATTTTACCCCTGCCACCTTCAGAATTTGAAAGAGTGTATTCCAGTTAACGTTGTCAAAAGCTTTCTCTAAGTCTACAAATGCTAGAAACGTAGGTTTGTCTTTCCTTAATCTTTCTTCTAAGATAAGTCGTAAGGTTAATATTGCCTCACGTGTTCCAACATTTCTACGGAATCCAAACTGATCTTCCCCGAGGTCCGCTTCTACCAGTTTTTCCATTCGTCTGTAAAGAATTCGCGTTAGTATTTTGCAGCTGTGACTTATTAAACTGATAGTTCGGTAATTTTCACATCTGTCAACACCTGCTTTCTTTGGGGTTGGAATTATTATATTCTTCTTGAAATCTGTGGGTATTTCGCCTGTCTCATACATCTTGCTCACCAGATGGTAGAGTTTTGTCATGACTGGCTCTCCCAAGGCCATCAGTAGTTCTAATGGAATGTTGTCTACTCCCGGGGCCTTGTTTCGACTCAGGTCTTTCAGTGCTCTGTCAAACTCTTCACGCAGTATCTTATCTCCAATTTCATCTTCATCTACATCCTCTTCCATTTCCATAATATTGTCCTCAAGTACATCGCCCTTGTATAAACCCTCTATATACTCCTTCCACCTTTCTGCCTTCCCTTCTTTGCTTAGAACTGGGTTGCCATCTGAGCTCTTGATATTCATACAAGTGGTTCTCTTCTCTCCAAAGGTCTCTTTAATTTTCCTGTAGGCAGTATCTATCTTACCCCAAGTGAGACAAGCCTCTACATCTTTACATTTGTCCTCTAGCCATGCCTGCTTAGCAATTTTGCACTTCCTGTCGATCTCATTTTTGAGACGTTTGTATTCCTTTTTGCCTGCTTCATTTACTGCATTTTTATATTTTCTCCTTTCATCAATTCAATATTTCTTCTGTTACCCAAGGATTTCTATTAGCCCTCGTCTTTTTACCTACTTGATCCTCTGCTGCCTTCACTACTTCATCCCTCAGAGCTACCCATTTTTCTTGTACTGTATTTCTTTCCCCCATTCCTGTCAATTGTTCCCTTATGCTCTCCCTGAAACTCTCTACAACCTGTGGTTCTTTCAGTTTATCCAGGTCCCATCTCCTTAAAGTCCCACCTTTTTGCAGTTTCTTCAGTTTCAATCTGCAGTTCATAACCAATAGATTGTGGTCAGAATCCACATCTGCCCTGGAAATGTCTTACAATTTAAAACCTGGTTCCTAAATCTCTGTCTTACCATTGTATAATCTATCTGATACCTTTTAGTATCTCCAGGATTCTTCCAGGTATACAACCTTCTTTTATGATTCTTGAACCAAGTGTTAGCTATGATTAAGTTATGCTCTGTGCAATATTCTACAAGGCGGCTTCCTCTTGCATTTCTTCCCCCCAATCCATATTCACCTACTATGTTTCCTTCTCTCCCTTTTCCTACTGACGAATTCCAGTCACCCATGACTATTAAATTTTCGTCTCCCTTCACTACCTGAATAATTGCTTTTATCTCGTTATACATTTCATCAATTTCTTCATCATCTGCAGAGCTAGTTGGCATATAAACTTGTACTACTGTAGTAGGCATGGGCTTTGTGTCTATCTTGGCCACAATAATGCGTTCACTATGCTGTTTGTAGTAGCTAACCCGCACTCCTATTTTTTTATTCATTATTAAACCTACTCCTGCATTACCCCTATTTGATTTTGTATTTATAACCCTGTAATCACCTGACCAAAAGTCTTGTTTCTCCTGCACCGAACTTCACTAATTCCCACTATATCTAACTTTAACCTATCCATTTCCCTTTTTAAATTTTCTAACCTACCTGCCCGATTAAGGGATCTGACATTCCACGTTCCGATCCGTAGAATGCCAGTTTTCTTTCTCCTGATAACGACGTCCTCTTTAGTAGTCCCCGCCCGGAGATCCGAATGGGGGACTATTTTACCTCCGGAATATTTTACCCAAGAGGACGCCATCATCATTTAATCATACAGTAAAGCTGCATGTTGGACGAATATAGGCTGCATAATTTTCACGTCATGAATTACGGCAAATCAAAACGTAGATAATTTTAAATTAAGTACGGTACGTACTGTGTTAAACTTTTAACGTAAGATTATACCTCTTAATGAATATAATGAATACATTATGACTCCAGTTTAAATTTTTAAATTCGGTCAGTACTCAAGTGAAACATTAAAAATTAAAATGTTGCTATGTCTGGAACCCGTGAGATAGATAACCTGAAACTAAGACTGTCCACCATGAACCGGACCAGCCGCTTAGTGAAGAGTTTATTTACCTATTTCGCAAGATTTTTTCCCTTGCGTCTATCCTATCGTCCCCAAATTTCATGTTTTATTGTAATTTCGTGGCATTTTCCGTAGCCAGTTTTCGGTTATCCGAATGGAAGGAAATTGTGTGCACTAGCCTGCCTGTGAATGGGTCAATTTGATTTTGTGTGTTATGATAATTGTAGAGGCAGATATTGATAACCAGTCCAGAGCTTGCCTAAATGAAATGGAAAACCGCGCAAGACCACACCCAAGTAGCCCTCAGAGCAAGATCGTTTTACCAGCCACGAGGATTCGATCAGGCTGACTCCCCTCTCTGTCTCTCAGGATAGCATGCTGCACGTTGCGCCATACTATAAAGTCACCTACTTCGTTAGACTAACATCATTCAATACTGCTGTTATCTTTTGAAGCACCTGTTGAAGAGCTTTTAGACCATAATTTTCATATACAGTAATGTAGGCTGTACTGACAATAAGCGTAATCATTTCCAGATAAAGTAAATGAGGTATGTAAAACTATGAAACTCACGTGATTCATTTGTTAAGTATGGTAAAGCCTTAACACTGTTATCAGTACAGAGCGGCAAACAGTATATGCTGCACGACAGCTTCTGTCGCGGAAACAAGAGTAGATAAATGGCGGGAAATATTCACACTTCGAAGAAGTTACATTTTCCGATTTTCTGCTTCAAAGGATTCACACACTTTATTCGAAGTTTCCAAATTTGGACGCCTGTGGTGAATGGAATACTTGCTTGCACTTACCTTGTTGCATATAAAGATTCCGAAAGTACAGCCAGTGTCGGCTTATCGTCATTCGGGACGACTAGTCCTAACAAACAGCGGCGCCCCATTATTAAAATTTATTGTTTTTGTTTCATGTATTATGTGGAAATGATGATTAATAAAACTTAATTTCTTTAATTTAAGCACTAATAAACGTAACAAACATTAGTGAAGATACGAAAGTAGCTACCACAGTTAACTCCTCTTAGCTGCATACACATTAATAAGAAATGCTGCTATCCACATAGGTAAATAATCAAATATTGTCTAGTGATTTTGCTATCGTAAGCTCTGAAGAAAACCACGGTTTACTATCACATCACTTGCAGCTGGATTAGCACAGTTTAGTTTGCCTTCTACGAACAATATGCCTTTCCAGCGTAAAATTTGAATAAAAATCGTGGATCACTACTTCTTCATTACCTGTAAACGCAAACTGACGAAATGGTCAGACTACTGTCAGTCTAGCTGCCATTAAGTGGTAACAGTAAAACCGTTCTCATGCCAAGTTACATTCGTCATAAGCTTACTCATCGGCTTGTGTAACGGCTCCCTTGCAGGCTCTGTAGTCTGCTGCTACCCAGTTGCCCTGCAGCGGGCGGTACATGTTGCGGGCTTTCAAAACTAGCTACGCACCCTCCGACTCAACGTTGCAATATTAAAATTTAGCCTGGTTTCGTTGTCTAGTGGCTGGGAAACGTAGTTGCCGCATTACAAGCCATAGAATGCTGAGTCTACAGTATAGAATATGAATAGACACATGAATCGAATGGTCCAAGGCTCCTATCACTCGGCAATTCCGAATCAATCTAGAAATTTATAAATAAAACATTGCAATTAAATAAAATCTTCAGGTACTATCTTAACGACTCTAAATGATGAGTACGATAGTAGAAGTACTTTTGAGAATGCGGTATATTTCTGGAAAACACTAATTAGAGTCGAGGGTCCTGCAATTAAATTTATGAACAACAACATAGCTCGCGAGACATTCACTTTATTCACTTCCAAACGCGTGCTTCGTCTTCACTGCAGAAGCCACGGAACTCTCACAAGCACACAAGTCGGCACTCCAAAGTACCTCTATCTCTCGCGATCACACGCAGACTTCTCCACTCCAAGCCTTTCCCGCAACTCTGCGTCCGCCGCGCCGTCGCGTCCCGGACTCCCGTGTCCTGTGCCGTACCGGCCAGCACTGCCCCTCGCTCAGTACAACCTCTCGTCCTCTCCGGAAACGAAGCTCTCATCCAGTCTCCCCATTCACGAGCGCTGTGATTGGCTAGAGCGCTCGCGCCATGTCTTCAAAACAACGCACCCACACACATATTTAAGCACATACGAAATACTGGTTTTACATTTAAATACTTGAAATTAAATAAATATTCCTACAGTTGGACCATGAACACGCTCTGACACACATTATTAAATATATGAACAATTAAATAAAAATATATCAAAAGAAAGAAGCAAAAGGTAGACCAGGAGCCTAATGTGTCTGTGCTTTCTAAAACACAATAAATAATTGACTAGTTTCTTCATGAATAGCATGTATCGGATATTAACAAAGACATGGATGAATCAATATATTTATAAGCATGCTGCCACCGTTTTTTCGTGTAACTGTGGAGTACTTATGACCTGAAGCGATCGATCGTAATCGGCCACTTTGACCTCCACTAACTCAACTACTATTTAAGTTACATGCCTGTAGTTCATACCAATTTAGGTTTACACTAATAGCTTTCTAAAGACACGGCGATTGACAAAATCGGATGAAGCGTTTATATTTTGTAAATTCGTTACTGGGTTTTACTAGTATAATTAACCGTCAGATACGAAACTTTAAACTAATAAAGATATTGAAAATATGATTACACCATCAGAATCGTCGTGCAAATAATGGTCATGTACATGTTTCTTTTTGAGGTATCACGATTCATCTGGCTTCTATTAATTTCTATACGAACTGTGAAATGTCTGCAATTAAGGTTTCACAAAGTCCGCCATCTTTGGCACTCCCGTCATAGCGGAATTCCCAGCCACGCGGCCGATAGACCACGCGCTGGGGCTGCCCCTCTTGCAACGGCCGATGTCCGGTACCACTCGGTCGGCCTGCCGAGACCCCGCTAGCCGGACGGCCCGAGCGGTGGCCGCCAATTCTGGGATGAGACGTCACAGCCTCCAGGGCGGGAGCTCTGAGACAACGCAAGTTAACGCTTGCTATGAAACAATGTCACACACTCGCTGGCCGATCTACAATCTTTCTCAGACGATTTTGAAAAAGTGTTAGGTAAAAAATCTGATTCTCACACGTCTTGTAGTTGCATTCAGAAATAAACTGCCCATCGTTTCGTTAATGGTCACAGTTAGGGTGATAATTCCCTATTAGGTAAAGTATTGCAAAATATTCTTAAATTATTCAGTGAGGAACGGGCGTCACTAAGCTTTTACGTTTGGTACGTGTTAGCCCACACCGTTGCTGTGCATGAAATGCAGTTAACATATTCAATTTTTCTTTAAAAATCGAAGAAACACAATATGTCCTTAGCCACAAGAAAATGGATTGTATGTAAAACACTCAGTCCCAAATGCGCGTTCTAGAAACGAACCAGAATGAAATACATGTAACATCACTTGAATCTGAAAGAGTTTCAGATATCGAAACAAGGTTTTGGTAAATAAGAGTACGCAAAGAGGAGAATATTATGCCATATTATTGCTTTGTGAAGCTTCCTTATCTACCGCGATATTCAAGTAACTACATACCTTCTTGAATGAAATTATGTATTTTTTAAGGGCTACAGGAGTCGATGTAGGTTACCCAACAACGTAAGTGAAAAAGTTATACGTTTGTTTTTATACTGAGAATGAGCTATTTCATAAACTATTGACTCATCTTTTCCTCAGCTGCTAGTTTAATAATACATTTTCTCAGTATTCTGTAGCAATTACAGCTATATTAAAAGTTAGTGACATGAATACTTGTAAACTGTACTTTGGTTCGGCAGAAGAAGCATACTGTAACATGGCAACATATTACTCAGAACTCATCATTGATAACGTTTATCTGAAGAAAAATAAAGTGAAGAAGAACGCTGGTGAAAACATATCGCTACTTCGGTTGATATTGTGATGTAACCCTATACTCCAGTGTATTTTAATAATGAATGATACAGACTGAAACCGGCCAACAGATTTTATTTCCGCATCTCGATCATCTAAAAATACAACAATTACCAGCATACACTACGCCATCCTTTCGTTCCTATAACTATACAGAGTGAAGGAAAAGCCACAAAGCACAAACATCATTTAGTTCGTCAGGGACTTTGATAATCTGTTTGGGCCTTGATAGGTAGCCCACAGAATTCTGGAAATTTAAATGTTTTCGTATTTCTGAAATCATACAGAAAGTCCTTTGGACAATTACAATCTATATCACTCATTATTTCAACTAAACTAGCGATTTATTTTCAGAAAATCTTATTCATTTTATTTTTCCGTAGAGAAATGTTATCAGTGACGACTTTTTGAGTACTACGTAACTGCTCTTGCAGCCATGTTAAAGTCTGCTTCTTATGCCAAAACGTAGTGCACTTTACAGGTATTCATCTCGCTAACATTCTAATGCAGATGAAATTACAACATGATTATGAGATAATGTTTTATTAATCCAGCAACTGAGCAGCACGATAGGTATGGAAGTTTCGCATATTAATGATATGTCAAAATACTCTCCTCTTTTCGTACTGCCGTTTACTGAAACCTTGTTTCGATAACTAAATTCATTTATCACTGGGAAACGCGATCGGCACAGAGTGTTGTGCAAACAATCCATTTTCTCTCCTCTGGATAGCAATATCCTTCCAAGTTTAAAGAGTAGTTCAGTATGTTACCAAACTTCAGTCTAAAAGTATCACAATAACTAAGATCATTAAAGAAATGATAGCAGCTCATCACGAAGCTAACAAATTAAACTATAAGATGGGAAAAATGAAATTTTTATCGTAAGGATTTCTTTACAATCGTCTGAGAAAGAATCTAGATCGGCTGGCTTGCGCGCCTTGCATTCACACAGTCAAGTAAGCTTGTTAGTTTCGGCTCCAAACTATATGCATTTTGAGAGGTTCAGCATGCGAGGTAGACGTCACCGCTGTCTGCTACCCACTAGGCAAGCTCGCCATCTCGCGAACTTACCGTGAACATTACGCTGTGTGAGACGGGCTTAAGGTAACTACAGTTACTGGAAAGGAGAGATGGCTGTTACCCATCGTTTCAGGCTTTAACTTGTCTCGAAACAAATTATTAATTTTTGAAGCTGCGTTAAAATGTAAGATGTATTATATTATAAACTTATAAAGTGTATGCCTCAGAATCGAACAAAATTTCACAATAATGTCCATAACAATTACCGCTCAATAGGACATCATGATATACAATTTACGAAAGGCTGATCCATTTCACGTTTTGTGGTGGAAGCTAGAAACTTGACACTAAAAATTTGCCAGTAGAGTGTCAGCACCATGTCATATCTGAATAGGTCAGACAATGACCACTGCATGAAAATGTTAGAGCAATGCCTTGAAACACGATAAATGAATACACAGCAAAGATAACACACATCGCTGAACCGAAAATTAGTAAAAGGGACAGAAAACAGGGTGATAAACGCAGCAATAAATGAGGTAGGGTATCGCTAAAGCTGCAGCTTTACTGTATGATTAAATGATGATGGCGTCCTCTTGGGTAAAATATTCCGGAGGTAAAATAGTCCCCCATTCGGATCTCCGGGCAGGGACTACTCAAGATTATGTCGTTATCAGGAGAAAGAAAACTGGCGTTCTACGGATCGGAGCGTGGAATGTCAGATCCCTTAATCGGGAAGATAGGTTAGAAAATTTAAAAAGTGAAATGGATAGGTTAAAGTTAGATATAGTGGGAATTAGCGAAGTTCAGTGGCAGGAGGAACAAGACTTCTGGTCAGGTGACTACAGGATTATAAACACAAAATCAAATAGGGGTAATGCAGGAGTAGGTTTAATAATGAATAGGAAAATAGGAATGCGGGTAAGCTACTACTAACAGCATAGTGAACACATTATTGTGGCCAAGATAGATACGAAGCCCATGCCTACTACAGTAGTACAGATTTATATGCCAACTAGCTCTGCAGATGACGAAGAAATTGAAGAAGTGTATGATGAAATAAAAGAAATTATTCAGATAGTGAAGGGTGACGAAAATTTAATAGTCATGGGTGACTGGAATTCGGTAGTAGGAAAAGGGAGAGAAGGAAACGTAGTAGGTGAATATGGATTGGGGCTAAGAAATGAAAGAGGAAGACGCCTTGTAGAATTTTGCACAGAGCACAACTTAATCATAGCTAACACTTGGCTCAAGAATCATAAAAGAAGGCGGTATACATGGAAGAAGCCTGGAGATACTGACAGGTTTCAGATAGATTATCTAATGGTAAGACAGAGATTTAGGAACCAGGTTTTAAATTGTAAAACATTTCCAGGGGCAGATGTGGACTCTGACCACAATCGATTGGTTATGATCTGTAGATTAAAACTGAAGAAACAGCAAAAAGGTGGGAATTTAAGGAGATGGGACCTGGATCAACTAAAAGAACCAGAGGTTGTACAGAGTTTACGAGAGAGCATAAGGGAACAATTGACAGGAATGGGGGAAAGAAATACAGTACAAGAAGAATGGGTAGCTTTGAGGGATGAAGTAGTGAAGGCAGCAGTGGATCAAGTAGGTAAAAAGAGGAGGGCTGGTAGAAATCCTTGGGTAACAGAAGATATAATGAATTTAATTGATGAAAGGAGAACATATAAAAAAGCAGTAAATGAAGCAGGCAAAAAGGAATACAAACGTCTCAAAAATGAGAAAGACAGGAAGTGCAAAATGGCTAAGCAGGGATGGCTGGATGACAAATGTAAGGATGTAGAGGCTTATCTCACTAGGGGTAAGATAGATACTGCCTACAGGAAAATTAAAGAGACTTTTGGAGATAAGAGAACCACTTGCATGAACATCAAGAGGTGAGATGGAAACCCAGTTCTAAGCAAAGAAGGGAAAGCAGAAAGGTGGAAGGAGTATATAGAAGGTCTATACAAGAGCGATGTACTTGAGGACAATATTATGGAAATGGAAGAGGATGTAGATGAAGATGAAATGGGAGATACGATACTGCGTGAAGAGTTTGACAGAGCACTGAAAGACCTGAGTCGAAACAAGGCCCCTGGAGTAGACAACATTCCATTGGAACTACTGACGGCCTTGGGAGAGCCAGTCATGACAAAACTCTACCATCTGGTGAGCAAGATGTATGAAACAGGCGAAATGCCCTCATATTTCAAGAAGAATATAATAATTCCAATCCCAAAGAAAGCAGGTGTTGACAGATGTGAAAATTACCGAACTATCAGTTTAATAAGTCACAGCTGCAAAATACTAACGCGAATTCTTTACAGAAGAATAGAAAAAGTAGTAGAAGCCGACCTCGGGGAAGATCAGTTTGGATTCGGTAGAAATGTTGGAACACGTGAGGCAATACTGACCCTACGACTCCTCTTAGAAGCTAGGTTAAGGAAGGGCAAAGCTACGTTTCTAGCATTTGTAGACTTAGAGAAAGCGTTTGACAACGTTGACTGGAATACTCTCTTTCAAATTCTGAAAGTGGCAGGGGTAAAATACCGGGAGCGAAAGGCTATTTACAATTTGTACAGAAACCAGATGGCAGTTGTAAGAGTCGAGGGACATGAAAGGGAAGCAGTGGTTGGGAAGGGAGTGAGACAGGGCTGTAGCCTATCCCCGATGTTATTCAATCTGTATATTGAGCAAGCAGTGAAGGAAACAAAAGAAAAATTCGAAGTAGGTATTAAAATGCACAGAGAAGAAATAAAAATTTTGAGGTTCCCCGATGACATTGTAATTCTGTCAGAGACAGCAAAGGACTTGGAAGAGCAGTTGAACGGAATGGACAGTGTCTTGAAAGGAGGGTATAAGGTGAACATCAACAAAAGCAAATCGAGGATAATGGAATGTAGTCTAATTAAGTCGGCTGATGCTGAGGGAATTAGATTAGGAAATGAGACACTTAAAGTAGTAAAGGAGTTTTGCTATTTGGGGAGCAAAATAACTGATGATGGTAGAAGTAGAGAGGATATAAAATGTAAACTGGCAATGGCAAGGAAAGTGTTTCTGAAGAAGAGAAATTTGTTAACATCTAGTATAGATTTAAGTGTCAGGAAGCCATTTCTGAAAGTATTTGTATGAAGTGTAGCCAGGTATGGAAGTGAAACATGGACGATAAATAGTTTGGACAAGAAGAGAATAGAAGCTTTTGAAATGTGGTGTTACAGAAGAATGCTGAAGATTAGATGGGTAGATCACATAACTAATGAGGAAGTATTGAATAGGATTGGAGAGAAGAGAAGTTTGTGGCACAACTTGACTAGAAGAAGGGATCGGTTGTTAGGACATATTCTGAGGCATCAAGGAATTACCAATTTAGTATTGGAGGGCAGTGTGGAGGGTAAAAATCGTAGAGGGAGACCAAGAGATGAATACACTAAGCAGATTCAGAAGGATGAAGATTGCGGTAGGTACTGGGAAATGAAGTGGCTTGTACAGGATAGAGTAGCATGGAGAGCTGCATCAAACCAGTCTCAGGACTGAAGACCACAACAACAACATCGCTAAACTTAATTCAGAAGATTAGCTGTCAGTGATTGGAAATACGTTAGCCAGCAAACTAAATTGTTTGGTGCGAAGACTCAATGTAAGCGTGTATCAAGAAAGGAGTTTTAAATGAACTATGTCAATTATATGAAACAAAACTAGTCTCTGTTGTAGAAATGGAGGCAAATTTTGTAATAATGGTCAGAAAACATAGAACCACGCATATAAAAAGCAGTGCAATTTTATAATACATAAAATGTGGTTTAATAACGTAAAATTGCCAAGAATATGTTCATCAAACATTCCAGGAAGGGCACCAATTCATGTCAACCACTTATTATTTCCAGCGCTTCAAAAATCGTGAGTATATATATTCCTGAACAGTATTATTTTCTGATCAACGCTATTAATGACACTTCTTGGCAAATTACAGCAGTGTGCTAGACTGAGACTCGACCTCGGACCTTTGCCTTTCTCGGGCAAATACTTCCGCTGTAGAACACTTGCCCGCGAAAGGTAAAGGTCCTGAGTTCCAGGTTTGGTCCAGCACATAATTTCAATATGCCAAGAAGTTTCATATTAGCACGCACTCCGCCGCAGACTGAAAATATAATTCTGGAAACGGCTTGCAGGCTGTGGCTAAGCCATGTCTCCGCAATATCCTTTCTTCTAGGAGTGCTAGTTCTGCAAGATTCACAAAAGAACATCTGTGACGTTTGGAAGGTAGGAGACGAGGTTCTGGCTGAACTGATGTTATGAGTACGGTTCTGAGTCGTGCTTGGGCAGTAGCTCAGTCTGTAAAGCACTTGCCCGCGAAAGCAAAGGTCCCAGTTTCTAGTCTCGGCACAGCACACAGTTTTTATCTTCCAGGAAGTTTAACATCAGCGCACAGTCCGCTGCTGGGTGAAATTTTCATTCTGAAAGCTATTAATGTATGATTTCCCCACGAAAACCTTTCAGTGCGTCTCTGGGGCTGTTGATAGTGCAGTTCCCGTAGTATTTTCAACTTGTGCTTTAGGAATAAGCAGCCTCTAAATGTAGGTGTATGCGTAGTGCATGTGGCCTGTACTTGGAAAAGTCACATGAGAATCCCACCATTCGCAAATATTCTGAATCCACCGAAAGGGTTATAACATACGAGTCGAAGCGTGTAATGTCGGATGTTTGAATGTGGTAGAAATGTTACAAAATCCGAAAAGGGAAATAAAAATATTGTCTAGATACAGCGGGGCAGCTGCCTTGCCGCAGTGGATGCACCGGTTGCCGTCAGATCACCGAAGTTTAGCGCTGTCGGGCGTGGCCGGCACTGGGTGGGTGACCATCCGGGCCACCATGTGCTGTTGCCATTTTTCGGGGTAAACTCAGCCTCGTGATCCCAAGTGAGAAGCTACTAGACTGAAGAGTAGCTCCTCCCGTCGAAGAAAGCTAATATAACGACGGGGAGAGCGGTGTGCTTACCACACGCCCCTCCTATCCGCATCCTTAGCTGAGGATGACACGGTGGTCAGATGGCCCCGATTGGCCACTTGTGGCCTGAAGATGGAGTGCTAGATATAGCGGTGGTCAGTGCAGTGAAATGGAAAGGAGATAAGGATTTCTGATTCTGGTGAAATGAGTATAGGATAACACCAACAGTAGCAGAAAATGGCATAACGGGGGTAGGATTATTTATAAACGGGAAGGTAGGATAGAGAGTGAATTACTATGAACAGTTCAGTGATACGGCTGCTCTCATCAGATTCGACAGCAAACTAACGCCGACAATGATAGCTCAGAAATACATGCCTACATTGCACTTTGATGATACAGAAAATATAGGAGGTTACTCAAAGGGTAATTCAGTATGGAAAGAGGGGATGAAAACATAATAATAATGTCTAATTGGAAGGCTGTTGTTTTGAAAGGAGTAGAAAATACGGTTACGGGAAGTATGGGCTGGGCGGCAGGAATGAGAGAGGAGAAAGGCTAATTGGATTCAGATAGTAATAGCGAATACTTCGTTCTAGAATCACAATCCAGTTGGTTATCTTCATGGTCAGACATAGATTCCGGAATAAACTGTTTGATTGTAAGAAGTACCGCAGATAAAGAATAAATTGGAGTTTAAGAGTATCGTCCGGAAGTACCAGTGCGGAGGAAAGTGAACTACTAAGGAATGGTGAGATGCGTTTGAATTTTGCTAAAGATGTAAATAGTGCGATAAGGAATATCACAGTAGGCAGCTGAGCTGAAGAGTAATGGACAGCTGCAAAAAGGAAAATAACAGGTTGGGACAAACAAACAGAGCAACACGGAAGATAGCTGCGAAGAAAGCAGGGGAAACGGGAGAAAAACTTCCACTGATGGACGAAAGAACGACGTATAAAATGTTCAGGGAATGACAGAAACACATAAATGTGAATTACTTGGGAATGAAATAAGTAGAAACTTCAGTGAAGTCAAGGCGAAATAACTCGAGGATAAATGTGAAGAAACAGAAAAAGAAATGTTTGTCGGAAGGACTAATTCAGCGTACAGAAAACTGAAAAGAACTCTCGGTGAATGGAGAAGAAAGGGTGGCAACATTAAGGGTGCAATGAGAATGTCAGTTTTGAACGCAGCGCAGAGAAAGGATAGGAGGAAAGAGTACACTGAAGGCCTATGTAAGGGGAGGGGGGAGGGTACTTATGTAATCACGTGATGGAAGAAAAAATTGAAATGAGAGAGAGACAGAAGATACAGAAATAGAATCAGGATGCAAAAGATCTACGGAAGACTTGGAATTAAATAAGTCAGAAGAGATAAACAACATTCCACTAGAAATTCTAAAATCATTGGGGAAATGGCAACCTGTCGACTACTGAAGTTGGTGTGTAGAAATGGAGACAAGCGACATACCGTTAGGCATAACGAGAAACATCATCCACAAAAAAATTCTGAAGATAGCAAGAGCATTTAATTGCGAGAACTATGGCACAATCGGCTTAACGGCTCATGCTCACAAGCTGATAACTTAAAGATGAATGGACAAAGAAAATGAGGCTCTGTAAGATAACAATAAATTTGGCTTCAGGGAAAGCGAAGGAACCAAGGCAGTCATGACGTGGCGCTCGATAGTGGAAACAAGACTGAAGAAAACTCAAGACGCTTTCAACGGACTTGTAGACCTATAAAAAATATTCAACACTGTAAAATAAAGCAAGATGATCGAAATTCTGACATAACTAGGTGTAAGGTGCAGGGGAAAATCGATAACATACAATATGTACAAGAACCAAGAAGGGAGGGAGGGGCCAATAAGACTGGAAGACAAGGATGAAGTACTCGGATTAAACATGGCGCTTAGTCTGTACATCGACGAAGCTACGAGGGGAACAAAAATAAGTTTTAAGAGAAGGATTAAAATTCAGGGCGAAAGGATATCAATGATAAGTTTTCTGGTAGCATTGTTATTCTAAGTGAAGGTGAAGAATTACACAGTCTGTTGAATATAATGAATAACCTAATGGGCCTACAACTGTGATTCCCAACCTGGAAAAACTTTCGACAATGTCAAATGTTGTAAGATCTTCGAAATTCTGAGAAAAATGAGGATACGCTGTAGGGAGAGACGAGTAATATACGTATAATATGTAAAAGAGCCAATGAGGAATAATAGGAGTGGACGACCAAGAACGGAGCGCTCGGTTTAAAAAGGGTGTAAAAATGACATGTAGTCTTTTCCCCCTACTTTTCAATCTGTGCATCAAAGAAGCAACGATCAAAATAAAATAAATGAATGCTATTAAAATTCAAAGTGAAAGGATATCAATGATACGATTCGCCGATGTCAATGCTACCCTGAGTGAAATTACACGATTTGCGGAGTGGAATGAACAATCTAATGAGTACAGAAGACTAAAGTAATGAGAGGTAGCAGAAATGAGAACAGCAAGAGACTTAAAGTAAGGATTGATAATCATGAAGTAGATGAAGTTAAGGAATTCTCCTACCTATGCAGCAATACAACCAATGAAGGACGGAGCAAGAATGACATCAAAAGCAGACTAGGACTGGCAAAAAGGGCATTACTGGCCAATAGAAGTCTACTAATATCAAACATAGGCCTTAATTTGAGGAAGAAGTTTCTGAGAATGTTAGTTTGGAGCACAGTATTGTATGGTAGTGAAACATGTACTGTGGGAAACCGGAACAGAAGAGAATCGAAGGATTTCAGATGGGGTGCTACAAGCGAATGTTGAAAATTAGGTGGACTGACATGGTAAGGAATGAGGAGGTTCTCTGCAGAATCGGAGAGGAAAGGAATATGAGGAAAACACTGATAAGGAGAACGGATAGGATGATAGAACCTCTGTTAAGAGATCAGGGACTGACTTCCATGGTACAAAAGGGAGCTGTAGAGGGCAAAAACTGTAGAGGGAGGCAGAGGCTGGGATACATCCAGCAAATAATTGAGGACGTAGGATGCAAGTGCTGCTCAGAAATGGTTGGCACAGGAGAGGAATTCGCGGGGCGCCGGATCAAACCAGTCAAAAGACTGATGACTCAAAAACAAAGTTTTCAGAAACATCGGGTAGGTAGTTGATCGTGCCCTTAAGGTAGGAGCCTTCCCGGTATTTGCCTGAAGTAAAGCAGGGAAGCCACATAAAAGCTGAATTAGGATGGTTGTATGACGTTTGGAGCTTCTATCCACCTGAACACAATTCCACTTAGTTTAAAACGGTACTACCTCATTCGATATAACTCTAAAGTTAGTTAGTTCTCAGAAATTGCTTCATGAATCATTTCACAAAATAAGTTAATTGACTGACAGTTCAACACGACAATAATTGTGTATCCATTACAAATCGATAGCCGGCCGTTGTGACCGAGCGGTTCAAGGCGCTTCAATCCGGAACCGCGCTGCCGCTACGGTCGCAGGTTCGTATCCTCCCTCGGGCATGGATGTGTGTGATGTCTTAGGTTAGTTAGGTTTAGTAGTTCTAAGTCTAGGGGACTGACGACCTCAGATGTTAAGTCCCATAGTGCTCAGAGCCATATGAACCATGTGAACAAATGGATACCACCATGCTGTGGGCCTACACTGTATTATTATTACTATTGGCGCGAAGGGTCAGACACAAAGCATTGCCACCTGAAAGTATAGGTCACACATTTTATTGATAACTGCTTTAAAACACTTACAAAAATTTTATCAGAAAAATCAATATTCAAAAGAATTAAAGTACTCATAAAAAATTAAAAAGCGGCGACTAACTACTCTGAAGGCTATCAAATGAACAAGAAGGCACTCAATTCCAATAATAATTATACAAGGAATTATATTCAGGGGGACCTGGATGTAGTGGGGAGCCAAAAATATCGAATTCTTTTTAATAAAATTCTGTGATTCTTTATTCTAAAACTATGTACTTTTTCTGTGTATAAATGCCTTTCTAAAACGGATGCGGCGTGTGAATACATAGCTGTCATACTACTATTGAACACAAAACATGGCCTACAGTATCTCGTTATTTAATTTTGGCGCCGCTTTTTCCATAACAGATTGCCTGCGTAATATCCACGATGAACGTATCCACCAGATTTTCTCTGTGAATACAGGTAGTTCACTTGAGTTTACCTAAGTTTCTCACGTGCATTCGTGTTGTAAACTTGTTGTGACTGCATATTTCAACGATTTTACATCCTAAAATGCCAAAAGCAAAGAAGTTCAATTGCATTCGTAAAGCGTACGGCAATCAACACAAACAAATTTTTGGAAGTTTCAAATTTTTGGAAATCGTAAAAATGAAGAAATCGTCATGCCACAGCAAAAGGCCTGAAAGTATGACAGGAAGTGCTTCAAAACGCACGTTGAAACATATAGTGAAAACGATCAAGATGTTGGTGCTCTGAACAGTGAAAATAATGGTTATTTTCATTAGCGGGTGCAAACTTTTAAATGTAAATCGTGTAGTAGTGAAAAATCCCTTGCGTTCAGCGAGGACATACGTAAGAGAAGAGACCTATCCAGAAAAATTGTAGTCGAACGAAAAATGTGCAGGGAAACGAAAAGTACAGTGACATCTCCTGTAACATGCACAACATATAGTGAAGTGAACATTATCCTTACTTACGCCATGTGGTGTACTGCGGAAGAAAAGAAAAGCAGCCAAGATATTTTGTGTCTGATGGATTTCCCACCGTCGTCTATCAAATTCTTGAGGTATTATAAACATTTGCTTACTGTCCTAATAGAAGTCAGTGAAGCATCTAGGCAGAGGGTGGCGAAAGGAACTGAAGATACACTCCTGGAAATGGAAATAAGAACACCGTGAATTCATTGTCCCAGGAAGGGGAAACTTTATTGACACATTCCTGGGGTCAGATACATCACATGATCACACTGACAGAACCACAGGCACATAGACACAGGCAACAGAGCATGCACAATGTCGGCACTAGTACAGTGTATATCCACCTTCCGCAGCAATGCAGGCTGCTATTCTCCCATGGAGACGATCGTAGAGATGCTGGATGTAGTCCTGTGGAACGGCTTGCCATGCCATTTCCACCTGGCGCCTCAGTTGGACCAGCGTTCGTGCTGGACGTGCAGACCGCGTGAGACGACGCTTCATCCAGTCCCAAACATGCTCAATGGGGGACAGATCCGGAGATCTTGCTGGCCAGGGTAGTTGACTTACAGCTTCTAGAGCACGTTGGGTGGCACGGGATACATGCGGACGTGCATTGTCCTGTTGGAACAGCAAGTTCCCTTGCCGGTCTAGGAATGGTAGAACGATGGGTTCGATGACGGTTTGGATGTACCGTGCACTATTCAGTGTCCCCTCGACGATCACCAGTGGTGTACGGCCAGTGTAGGAGATCGCTCCCCACACCATGATGCCGGGTGTTGGCCCTGTGTGCCTCAGTCGTATGCAGTCCTGATTGTGGCGCTCACCTGCACGGCGCCAAACACGCATACGACCATCATTGGCACCAAGGCAGAAGCGACTCTCATCGTTGAAGACGACACGTCTCCATTCGTCCCTCCATTCACGCCTGTCGCGACACCACTGGAGGCGGGCTGCACTATATTGGGGCGTGAGCGGAAGACGGCCTAACGGTGTGCGGGACCGTAGCCCAGCTTCATGGAGACGGTTGCGAATGGTCCTCGCCGATACCCCAGGAGCAACAGTGTCCCTAATTTGCTGGGAAGTGGCGGTGCGGTCCCCTACGGCACTGCGTAGGATCCTACGGTCTTGGCGTGCATCCGTGCGTCGCTGCGGTCCGGTCCCAGGTCGACGGGCACGTGCACCTTCCGCCGACCACTGGCGACAACATCGATGTACTGTGGAGACCTCACGCCCCACGTGTTGAGCAATTCGGCGGTACGTCCACCCGGCCTCTCGCATGCCCACTATACGCCCTCGCTCAAAGTCCGTCAACTTCACATACGGTTCACGTCCATGCTGTCGCGGCATGCTACCAGTGTTAAAGACTGCGATGGAGCTCCGTATGCCACGGCAAACTGGCTGACACTGACGGCGGCGGTGCACAAATGCTGCGCAGCTAGCGCCATTCGACGGCCAACACCGCGGTTGCTGGTGTGTCCGCTGTGCCGTGCGTGTGATCATTGCTTGTACAGCCCTCTCGCAATGTCCGGAGCAAGTATGGTGGGTCTGACACACCGGTGTCAATGTGTTCTTTTTTCCATTTCCAGGAGTGTATGTTAGTCTACTGACATACCTGCTACACTAGACGGCCCTTGGCAGAAGAGAGGCCATACGTAGCTGAACGGAGTTTTTACAGTTACCTCTGTAGAAACAGGTAAGACGCTGGACTATGAAGGCAGTGCTAATAAGGTAGGTGAACACGAATATGACAAAATCGTTGAACGTTTCAGTAACGGTATGAAGACTATTGGAGAAGTCTCTATTTTATTAGGTCAGCTGGTAGGCATAGTGTACTATGAACTCACTGTCTTGGTGATGGTGATTCTAAAAGCTTTAACAGTATTGTGGCTGCTAGAACGTGTGGTGAAACTGAAATTAAAAACTGGGAAGCATAGGACATCACGTGCAGAAGAGGGGGGGGGGGGCGGCAAGACTTGGAAAACTTTGCAAGAACATCAAAGAGAAAACTATCTCATGGCAAAGGAATTGGTGGAGTAGGCAGACTCACCAAACCATAAATAGAAAACCTCACAGAATGTTATGGTCTGGCCATCAGGAAAACAGCAAAAATGTCAGAGATGTGAGAAAAGCAATTTGGGCAACTCTGTTTGGCAGAATATCCACTGATGTGCATCCACAGCAGGGCATCTGTTCAAACCGAAACATTTCATAGTGCAAATATAAAAGGTGTGAAGCGAATAGACGAAAACGTATACATGCACCTTCCATGCCAAAAAGCGTTGTGGTATAACTAAAGTTAACATACAGAAATCTACCAGATTCTTAAGTTCTGGAAAAGTGTTTACACTGCAGAACACGGAATCCGAATGAAAGCTTCAATAGTTGCATTTGGGAACGATTCCGAAAAACTGTTTTTGTTATCATGTCAGCCTTTCAGACTGGTGTGGTGGACGCCATAACATGTTTTAACGTTGAAATAAAAAGCAGTTTAAAAACCATGAGCAGATTAGCTATCAAACCAGGGGACAGTGTGGAAAGTGGGCTGCTACGAATCGACAAGCAACGTGTCGCTGAGGCTGAAAAAGCTGATGAAAGCATGACCAAAAAGGCCAGAATAAAGAAACTAAAGAAGATGAGAAAGACACTCAGAATCAACAAGAATATGGAGCTGGAATGTCTTGAGATATCATTGAGAAGAAAACGAAATCCAAATCTTTACTTTCAGTTTCCCATAATTAACGATTTTATATCATCATCTGACCCAATAATAAAGTTAAAATTTTTTAAAAAATTCATGAAAAATAGTATAGTGTCTACGCAATGAACCACATTATTCTAGAATATAAGTTTTAAAGAATATAAGTTTTTAAGGTGAAGTACTGTTCAATTATTACGAAATAAAATTGACTTCTAAAAAACATTATTAAAAGAACATAAAACTACAAATTGGTACACATTCCTGGTTTACTGTTTCAACAAGCTAATAATTAAAAGAATAAAATTGTTTAGATATTTTAATTTGAATAGCGTGGAAGAGCAGTGTACATAAAATAAAGGTTATACGTAATTCGGTAAATAAGATAATAATAAATGTTCATTCCACTCAGTATTCTACAAAATTTAATTTTTTTCCACATAGAGGTCGCAATATACTAATTATTCGGTTGACGTTTCATTCTAATACCCATTAACGTTTTTGAGTTATTGAATTTCAAAATACTAGTAAAACTTACAGGCCATTTCGTCCCAGATCCTCTTAAGAAAAAAACAATACTTGAAAAGAGAGCTTCAGTTAGACACGCAGTTAATAAGATTTGCATAGGAAGTGGCTTACTGCGTTAAAGTATAACGTTGTCAATGCAAGAAATCAATACAGAAAACTTAGTCGCACTTCTAGTTACAGACAATCCAAATACTTCAGTCGAATACTTGTATCCCAGCTAATAGCCTTTCACGAGCTCTGGTGGCGTGATTGGTACTAAAAAAAATAAAACCCACAACAGCTTTAAAATCTACGACTGCAAACATTAAAAAATTGAAAAAAAATATTCACAGCTAGCATTTGCATCCAAAAAGTACATAAAGCTCTTAAATCGCTCAACCACCCAGAGAACATCGGAGAATACTATTAACTGTATACAGAGAATAGCGGTACTATCAGAATAGTGCAAATGTAGTTTCATGCCTTGCAGACGTCTCAACTCGGTATTCAAGCTAAGTCGATTATTATTATTCCGGTGGTGACAGATTTAAATGTCTGTCGTCGCGAATCAGTATAAATCAGCCTCACCAATCACCTTAGACAACACAGAAAGTTTAACGTTCACAAGTCTCTCAGCATGCGGTTCTTCCCGGCGGTACCCACTCTACATTTGTAAAAGACGTAGACCGACGTTATTAAAGCCGGGATGCCATCTTTCTGCGAAATAGTTCCACCTAACAAACGCAGCTTGAGTATCAAGACAAACTTGGCCCCAAGGCCCAGCGTCACCGTCTAAGCCGTCTTCCAGTGTTGTAACCAGCTAGCAGGCACGAGGGAAAAAATGAAACGATCGTGTGGCATTGCTGGTCGGGAGGCCTCATTCGTGGCAGTTGAGCCACCGGCTTGCAAGTTTTGTTTCAGGTGACGCCATATTGGGCGACTTGATCGTTAGTGATGGTGATGATGAGGACGACGTAACACACAGTCAACGAGCGGAAAAAATCTTCAACCGGGCCGGAAATCGAAACCGGGCCGCTGCATGGCAGGTTAACACATTACCACTCATCTAACCAAGCGGACAGATACGATGACAGCTGGTTACATTCGCTGCAGTCCCAGTCTTGCTTTTGCAAACCGAAAGTGCCACTTCAAGAGCACTCACCGCCAACGCTCCCTTTAGGCACGCCAACGAGGTCGCAAATTCTCTCAGCAAAGAAAGAACAAGCGATCGTAATGACTATCCATACGCGCACTGCAAGCTTCAGTCTGTCCACGTAATTTTTTATATTCTTCGACAGCGCTACATTTCCAGTGCTTCCGGATTCTTCTCTTCCCGATATCCGATTGCCCAAGTTTCACTTCCATATAATTTAATCTCCTAGACGTACTCTTGCAGAAATTTCTTCCACATATTCCATACATTATCAGATACCAATAGTTCTCTTATTAAAAAAGCATTCTTCTCTTATGCCACTCTCTTCGTTTCGGACAGCCTGTATTATCTCAACGCGTAGATAGGATGTTCCTTTCACTGCTTGCGTAACACTAATAGTGACAGTATATAAATTATTAGCGTTCGACGCTATTAAAATTTTATAAATGTAGAAACAAAATGAATCTGGAGAAAATACGATACAGGTAACAAGCTACGGATTTGTTGTTTTCTTTTAACGTCAGTCCTGCAGTGGTATGAATCACTGACGGTGGACAAGCATCCAATAATTACTAAATATTAATTTAATGTTAATCCTATGTTCTTCCAACTACCACATATGTCAGTTATCCCAAGGAAACTACATTCATCGACAATTCGTAAGTTAACCATTAGTGGTTCACGTTTTTGAGGACGATGTAGAGCAGCAGCGTGGCACTCGTCAAAACTGATGTGTTAAAGACACAAGTTAAAAAGAAAATCTAAATTTATCGGCACTCTTGAGAAATCTGTTACAAGCACAAACGATCATAAATGCATTGCACAGACCGATTAATTCTTGACTGAGATAACCAGTTGAAATTTCACAGTTTGAGGTAGACCATGCGTAGTCAAAAGACGAAAAAGTTGGCAAAACAGGGAAGCAGCTTATATGACTGTGTCCTGTGTAGAACGAATGGGGATATTGACCTGGTGCAAGTATAAGTCTAACCCACTGAGAGACCCCCCACCCCGTGACACTGCGTCTTTACGGCGGCCCCGCATAAGCTCATCAGGATGTTTCGGTGGTGTGCTTCTGTGACAATTTGCCCCATACGAACACAATCTTTAAGCACCGCACCTGGCCAGTCACAAAACACGCTCAGCAGCACCTCGACCAATGCCGTTCGCCTTTGTCAGTGACGTCTCCACGGCTTAATTTGCTCCATGACGTCGGGGCCAAAGTGATACACACAGTACTTCTACATGGTGATCATGCAGATGAAGGACTCACGTGGATTTACTGACACAGCTGCAACATTCTTGCCGTTTTGATTCGCTGTGAATAGTTGTGAAACGAAGCGGATAGCGACCTTTTACCTGATAAAAGTGTCGTGCAAGATGCTGAAAACTGATCCATAGCTCATTTTCACCTTTTCCACTGTCACCACGATTGTGACACGCCAGTCTTCGAGCAAATAGACGTCCACTTGTCTTTCGATTGTAGGTTCTTCACAGAAAGATGGCCTGCCTTTTCATTCCTAATTTTGAAGACAAATATCACGTTTGGAGCGTACACAATAACTACCCACTGTGTCATATAGTTGTGTATTCCTGCTGAACGCTTCCCCCAACTCTTTATGGTCAAAGGAACACCGGGATATGCAATTCTGCTTCTCCACCAGCGTCTCCTGGTACTAAGGCGCGCCCAGCAATTGTATCGGTGCTGCTCACGCATTCCTGACATTGACACTGCCCAGGCTGTGTTGGTGTTAGTGCGGTTTTTTATTTTTATTTTATTTTACTTTTTACTTTTATTTATTTTTTGTCGTCAGTCTTCTGACTGGTTTGATGCGGCCCGCAACGAATTTCTCTCCTGTGCTAACCTCTTCATCTCAGAGTAGCACTTGCATCCTACGTCCCCAATTATTTGCTGGATGTATTCCAATCCCTGACTTCATCTACAGTTTTTGCCGTTTACAGCTCTCTCTAGTACCATGGAAGTCATTCCCTCATGTATTAACAGATGTCCTATCATTCTGTCCCTTCCCCTTATCAGAGTTTCCCACATACGCCTTTCCTCTCCTATTCTGCGCAGAGCCTCCTCATTCCTTATCAGTCCCCATAATTTTCAACATTCGTCTGTAGCACCACATCTAAAATCCATTCTCTTTTGTTCTGTTTTTCCCACATTCCATGTTTCACCGATATTTGATATTAATAGACTTCTCTTGGCCATGAATACCCTTTTTGCCATTGCTAGTCTGCTTCTGATGTCCTCCTTGCTCCATCCATCATTGGTTAGTTTACTGCGTAGGTAGCAGAATTCCTTAACTTCATTTACTTCGTGACCATCAATACTGACGTTAAATTTCTCGATGTTCTCATTTCTACTATTTCTCAATACCTTCATCTCCCTTCGATTTACTCTCAATCCATTCATTGCACGGTTCATCCCGATAAAGAGATCATGTAATTCTACTTCACTTTCACTGGGGAAAGCAATGTCATCAGCGAATCGTATAATTGATATCCTCATCTTGGATTTTAATTCCACTCCTGAACCTTTCTTTTATTTCCATCATTGCTTCCCCGATGGACAGATTGAACACTAAGGGTGAAAGGCTACATCCTTGTCTTACACCCTTTTTAACATGAGCACTTCGTTCTTGGTCGTCCACTCGAATTATTCCCTCCTGGCTGCTGTACATATTGTATACTATCCGTCTCTCCCTATACCTTACCCCTATTTTTTCAGGATTTCGAACATCTTACACCATTTTACATTGTCCAAGGCTTTTAACAGGTCTACAAATCCTATGAATGCCTCTCTCGTGCCTTTACCTTTCCTAACACGAAAGTGATCGTCAACTAGCGCATCCTCAATTTTCTTTTCCATTATTCTGTACATTATTCTTGTAATCAACTTGGATGCATGAGCTGTTAAGCTGAATGTACGATGATTCTCGCACTTATCAGCTCTTGCTGTCTTCTAAGTTGTGTGGATCATGCTTTTTCTAAGTCAGATGGTATGTCGCGAGACTCATACAATCTACACACCAACGTGAATAGTCGTTTTGCTGCCACTTGCCCCCAATGATTTTAGAAATTCTTATGGAATGTTATCTCTCCCTTCTGCCTTATTTGATCTTTTTTTCGATGTCTTCACATTTTTCCTGCGCCATTTCGTCTTCATTTCCCTACACTTCCTATTCATTCCATTCCTCAGCAACTTGTATTTCTGTATTCCTGAGTTTCCCGGAACATTTTTGTACTTCCTCCTTTAATCGATCAATTGAATTATTTCTTCTCTTACGCGTGGTTTCTTCGCAGTTACCTTCTTTGTCCCTATTTTTCCTTCCAAACTTCTGTGATGGCCCCTTCTTAGAGATGTCCATCCCTCTTCCACTGTACTGCCTCTTGATCTATTCCCTTTTGCTATATCTATAGCCTTAGAGAACTTCAACCGTTCGTCATTCCTTAGTACTTCCGTGTCCCACTTCTTTGCGTATTGATTATTCCTAACTAATGTCTTAAACTTCAGCCTAGTCTTCATCACTACTATATTGTGATCTGAGTCTATGTCTGCTCCTGCCTGACCACGACGTAATCTAACTTAGGTCTTCCCGTATCACCCGGCCTATTGCAAGTATACCTCCTCCTCTTGTTATTCCTGAACAGAGTATTCGTTATTACTCTTCTCTCATTCCTTGTTCGAAGTCCATATTCTCCTGTAACCTTTTCTTCTACTCCTTCCCCTACAACTGCAGTCCAGTCCTTCTTGACTATTAGATTTTCATTTCCCTTTATTTACCGTATTACCCTTTCAATGACCTCAAATATTTTTTCCGTCTCTTCATCCTCATATTGCGACGTCGGAATTTGTAACTGAACTACCGTTGTTGGTGTTTGTTTGCCGTCGATTCTGATTAGAATTGCCCTATCACTAAACTGTACACAGTAACACACACTCTACCTTCCTATTTATAACGAATCCTACTCCTGTTATACAATTTTCTGCTCCTGTTGATATTGCCCTATAGTCGTCTGACCAGAATCCTTGTCTCCTTTCCATTTCACTTTACTGCCTCCTACTATGTCTAGACTGAGCGTATATAATTCCCTTTTCAGATTTTCTAGCTTCTCTGCCACGTTCAAGCTATCATGATTCCACGCCCCGACTCGAGGAACGTTATCCTTTCGTTGGTTATTTAATCAATTTTCTCGTGGTAACCTTCCCCTTG
Source organism: Schistocerca nitens (assembly GCF_023898315.1). NCBI lineage: Eukaryota > Metazoa > Arthropoda > Insecta > Orthoptera > Acrididae > Schistocerca > Schistocerca nitens. The sequence continues at coordinate 778,533,618 of NC_064614.1, forward strand.
ACAGTCCCTTCCCAGAGATCCGAATGGGGGACTATTCCGGAATCTTTTGACAATGGAGAGATGATCATGACAGTTTTCAATTACTGGTCACGTGTCATGTGGATACACATCATGTGTCTTTAATTCAGTGATTGCCATTGCCTTCCGTATCCTCGCGCCGCCGATCTTTGCTGACTCTTTCGCCTTAGGGGCGCCTATTGCCCTTTCAAAAAGAAAAAAATATCAGTAGAATACGCCGTAAGTAGCATCGTGGTTAAGAAAAGCAGATTTTCTGACAGTGAAGTGTTCGCTTTCTGAACCCTATCCACACAGACAGATTTCGAAAGGTTGTTCGTAGTACCTATCTTTCAGGATATTTCTACCTCGTCGTTAACGGAAAGATTGAAGAAATAGCGTCCTTAAAAACAATCACAAGCCACCACAGACGTATTGTTACACTATCTTTTGATGGGTTTTTCGTCACAAAAAGGATATAAATGTGATCATTGACTATTACAATTAATTTATTTCCGAATTTCACGATCGGTGGGCGATGCTGAAGGGGAACACTTTTGTGCTTTAGCGGGTATAAAAATTCAAAAAACTGTGCACATCGTCACATGATCTATCTCCAATGACTGTTATGGTATTGTTTCTGACATCATTTTTTTCTTAAATATCAGAACAGTTATGTAGATTTATACCGTTGAAAGCTGTTTACAGGAAGAAACACATGTTCCTGAGCACTTTTCCTGCACTAGCAACACCGGCACCGACACTCCTCTAAGTTCAGTGTCCGACGTTCATCTTTACTGCTTTCTATTCGCGTAAAATCAAATCCCGTGATTTTGTCAAGTTTTTGAAGGTGATTATTCTTCAGTTAGGAACGGAATAGATAACCACTCAACAGCTAAATCATACAATAAGCTGGTTGCAGAAAACAGAGTACCGTATTTACAAAATGTAACAGTATTCTTCTTTGCAGGACTGCACAGAGAATGAGAGAATATACACGACGGCGAGCAGTCTACTGTACGGTAATCATTACACGCAGGATAGTGGAAACGACCACGTGATCAGTAGCCCACGAAATTTCTCTCTCATTCTCATTACCTCTCTCTCTCTCTTTCCCTGTCCCTCTCGCTGCCGTGGTCAAGCTCCTGTCGATGAACGCCTTGCCACTGGCAGCTTTTGAAACCTCACCATGATGGAAGCCGCCACAGATTGGCGCTTCTAGCAAATTGCGAGCTGGGCTATCGCTTCCCTTTTAATTCGAAAAAAAAAGGCAGAGGGAAAAAGGTTGATAGGGTGGCTTTTACCACGAGGTAATTTTCAACCGATGTGCACGAGCCGCCCCCACCCGAGCGCCCGTCACAAAGGGCCCTGCCTACCGCCTTCCCTACGAAAATGGCCGGCGCAGCGCGGCGCTGCTCGGCGCTAATCGCTGTTTTAATTGTCCAGATTTGTTTCGATTGGCGAGCCAATCAGGCAGAGTGCCCGGCCGGCAACCCTCCGCAAGCGCCGTCATAAACCCGTCGGCCGCCCCAGACTGGCTCCCTGTTCCTCAGGCTCCTCCACTCTGTAGCTGCCGCACTTCTTGGGGAAAATACGGGCTTAAGCTGGAACTGCGGCTCGTAAACGCAAAGACAAGCAAAGCGGCACCCGGCGGCTACTGTCGAAACAAGATGCCGCATCGTCATGATACTTCATTTCACAAAAAGTTTATGCCCCGGGTATTTTGCACTCCCCCAGGAGGAATCTCGTATAGGGACTTTTAATTGCCAACTCCAAAAGAGAGTTGTTGTGGGGCAGGAAACAGTGCCAGTGGAAAGTAGCTGGGGATTCTGCAAGCATAAAAATGTTATGTTAAAAAAAATAGCTCCAAGCGCTATGAGACTTAGCATCTGAGGGCATAAGTCTCCTAGACGTAGAACTACTTAAACCTAACTAATCTAAGGTCATCACACACATCCATGCCCGAAGCAGAATTAGAGCCTGCGACCGTAACAGCAGCGCCGTTTCGGACTGAAGCGCCTACAGCCGCTCGGCCACAGCGGTCGCCTGTTATATTCTATCAAACAATTTAAAACAGTATAATGTCTCGCAGCGCATACATGGTACAAACCAAGAAAAAGCGATCAGTAGATGAAAAGTTGCTTGGTACCAAGCATAATAACACAATCCGCACATATTATAAAAATATATGTATATATACTCCATATCTCCTCCTTAACGACTGCAACGATATCAGCCGAACTTCACACACATAGCACTTACTGCCTGGAGACAATCGCCTACATATCAAAGGACTTGAGGTGGGTGCCCACGACGCGCGATTACCTAAACTTTATTCATCCAGTGTTTACAAATGAGAGAACTATTGACTTGCTACCAACTTTACACATAATTTTAAACCTTTACGAAACTTCCTCTCGGTGACAACCACCACAAAATAATAAAAGGAAAAATATTTATCGCTTACTACTTTCTCTTGGTATGAAGCGTGACATTTTAACTTATTACTTCTTTGCTAGTAACTCTATTTGCAATATATGTCGCAGACAATATCCGCATGTGCCAGCGAATATATCTGAAAAATATATATCATTTTGAACACACAGGTACGACGGCAAAAACATTGAGCTGCGTGAAAATAAGATTGCAGGGCGAAATCGCTACAGACTCCAGTGAAACACGGATGTGTACAAATATGTAAGATGAAAATTTGTACATGTGTCGGTTACATCTGTAAAGAAAAACTGATGGGGCTAGAACTATCAGCCTGTTATTGGGGAGGGCCCATAATTATAATGTAGAGATAGAAGGAGGAGGAGGACGGACAGACAGACAGAGAGAGAGAGAGAGAGAGAGAGATAGACAGAAGGAGTAGATGAACACAGGTGATGGACAGACAGAGGGAGGAGAATATAAACAGTGAAGGGGAAGAAGGAGATGGGAGGAAGAGGCGGACATCGAGTCGATGGTGAGGAGGACAGAGAGGAGGGAAAGTGGAGGACAGAAAAAAGGAACAGGCGGAGATGTACTAATAGAAGACTGGAATAAATACTACCCGGGCAGCGGCAGGTACTGAACCACTATTGTATAAAACCCGCGCCCAGCTGGAATAATCAGACAAACGGCGTGATATACAGAGGTAAGGGAGAACTAACCTAATACACAGCAGCAAATATCAATATTAAGCCCAATCTGAGATAAAACTTTACAACAAACGGCGCAGAAACTGTCATATGAAAATAAGAACACAAGTACCAATGGGAGAACATAGGGATACCTAATAATATAATATACCCAGCGAGGGCTTACGCCCTAAGCTAACTCTGACAGAGACACAAATAGCCAAACGCGTCACTAGCAATATCTTACCCATATGTACACCCTTTGACAAGGAAGCCAAATAAAGAAAACAAGAATAATTGGCAGAATTCAGCCTAGAACACAAATAAAATCGAGCACTGGTCTACAAATTCACACCTATCCTCGTCATCATTGTGCTCCAGTAACGTCAAACCTTAGTTACTTAGGTAGGCCAGCACAGGCACAAAGTTTCCCGTGAGGAAATAGCACAGGTCACTACAACACACTGTCTTCTAACTGTCATTACACTCTTTACGAACCACTGCCTCTGTCCCTCCTATGTGTCTCTCTGAACGTGTGAAACTAAATACTGTCTGTTGCTCCAGCTGGAACGATGCCCCACGTTGACAGAAGACACGCATATCCTTAACCGTGCATACACCCAGCTGCCTTGCTGCTCAGCCACACTTTCGTCTCCGTCTGCCGGTGGCTGCTCTGAAGCTTCAAATTGTTGGCTGTTTTCGCTTTCGATGGCTACTTCCAGCTGGCTGTGCTCCATTGCAGCTGACTCACACAGATGGTGCAAGCGGCCGCCCGTTCTCCATCTATACACAACCGAGAATATTCTGTTCAAGAATCACAAGAGGAGGAGGTTAACTTGGAAAAGGCCGGGTGATACACGAAGATTTCATTTATCTTACATCACGGCCAGACAGAGATTCCGATATCAGTTACTGGATTGTAAGGCGTACCTAGGAGCAGACACTGACTCAGATCACAATATAGTAGTGATGAAGAGTAGGCTGAAGTTCAAGACGTTAGTCAGGAAGAATCAATACACAAAGAAGCGGAATAAGGAAGTACTAAAGAATGACGAGCGGTTGAAGTTCTCTAAGGCTATAGGTAGAGCAATAAGGAATAGCTCAGTAGGCAGTACAGTGGAAGAGGAATGGACAACTCTAAAAAGGGCCATCAAAGAATTTGGAAAGAAAAGCATAGGTAGAAAGAAGGTAACTGCAAGAAACCATGGGTAACAGAAGAAGTAATTCAACTGATTGATGAAAGGAGGAAGTACAAAACTGTTCCGGGAAACTGAGGAATACAGAAATTCAAATCGCTGAGGAATGAAATGAAGTATAGGGAAGCGAAGACGAAATGGCTGCAGGAAAAATGTGAAGACACAAGTAAAAACATGATTATTGGAAGGACAGACTCAGCATACAGGAAAGTCAAAACAACTTTCGGTGACATTAAAAGCAAGGGTTATAACATTAAGAGTGCGACGGGAATTCCACTGTTAAATGCAAAGGAGACAGCGGACAGCTGGAAAGAATACATTGAAAGTCTCCATGAGGGGAAGATTTGTCTGATGTAATAAAAGAAGAAACAGGAATCGATTTAGAAGAGATAGGAGATCCTGTATTAAACTCAGAATTTAAAATAGCTTTGGAGCAGTTAAGATAGAATAAGGCAGAAGGCAGACATAACATTCCGTCAGAATTTCGAAAATCATTGGGGAAAGTGGCAGCAAAACGACTATTCACGTTGGTGTGTAGATAGTATGAGTCTCGCGACATACCATCTGACTTTAGGAAAAGCAGGATCCACACAATTTCGAAGACAGGAAGAGCTGACAAGTGCGAGAATTATCGTACGTTCAGCTTAACAGTTCATGCATCCAAGTTGACTACAAGAATAATATACAGAAGAGTGGGATTGAAAACTGAAGATGCGCTAATTGCAAACCACTTTCGCTTTAGGAAAAGGTAAAGGCACGAGAGAGGCAATTCTGACTTTGTGGTTAATAAGACACATTCGTAGGTTTTGTCGACCTGAAAAAATCGTTCGACAATGTAGAATGGTGCAAGATGTTCGAAATCCTAAAAAAGTAGGGAGAAGTTATAGGTAAAGGCAGATAGTATACAATATTTGCAACAGCCAGGAGGGAATGATAAGATTGGACGACCAAGAATGAAGTGGTCGTATTAAAAAGGGTGTAAGACAAGGATGTAGCCTTTCACCTTTACTTGTCAATCTGTACATCGAGGAAGCAATGATGGAAATAAAAGAAAGGTTCAGGAGTGGAATTAAAATTCAAGGTGAAAGGATATCAATGATACGATTCGCTGATGATATTTCTATACTGAGTGAAAATGAAGAAGAATTACAAGGTCTGCTGAACGGAATGAACAGCCTAATAAGTACAGCGTATGGATTGAGAGTAAATCGAAGAAGACGAAGGTCATATTTGTCAGAAGGTCAAGCAGTAGAAATGAGAACAGCAAGAAACTTAACATCAGCGTTGTTGGCCACCTAGGCATTAAAATAACCTATTGTGGATGAAGGAAGGAGGAAGGAAGGAGGACATTAAAAGGAGACTAGCACCAGCTAAATGACATTCCTGGCCAAGAGAAGTCTACTAGTATCAAATATCAGCCTTAATTTGAGGAAGAAGTTTGTGAGAATGTACGTCTGGAGTACAACATTGTACGACAGTAAAACATGGACAGAATCGAAGCATCCGAGATTATTTGCTACAGACAAATCTTGAAAAGTAGGTAGTCTGATACGGGAAGGAATGATGACGTTCTCCAAAGAATGGGGAACACTGACGAGAAGAAGGGACAGATTGATTGGGTATCTGTTATAACATCAGAGAATGATTTCCATTGCACTAGTGGGTGCTGTAGAGGGAAAAAGCTGTAGAGGTAGACGGAGATTGTAATACATCCAGCAAATAATTTAGGAATTAGGTTGTAAATTCTGTTCTGAGAAGATGAGTTTGGCACAGGAGGGGAATTCATGGCGGGCGGCATCAATCGAGTCCGAAGACAGATGTTTCGGAAAAAAAAAGGCAAGAGGAGGAATATATGAGATACACTGACAAGAAGAAGGGAGAGGATGGTTGGAATCTGTTAAGAGACCAAGGAATAACGTTCATGCGAACCATAGAGGGAAACAGAGAGCGGAGATTGGAAGACTTCCATCAAATAATTGAGGACGTAGATTGAAGAGAGTTGTTTAACATCTGAGGACATCAGTCCACTAGACTTAGAATTACTTAAACATAACTAACCTTATGACATCACAGACATCCATGACCGAGGCAGGATTAGACTCTGCGACCGTAGCAGCGCGGCTCCGGACTGAAGCGCCTAGAACCGCTCGGCCGTAGCGGCCGGCCATAAGTTTAAAAGTGCTATTTTGAGACGAAACGTGTGGCACAGGAGAGGAACTCGAGGCGGCCGCCTGAAACTAGTCAGAAGACATAAAAAGGGTTCAGTGGACGGCTGTATGCTGATCACTTACAAGTTCCTAAATGACAATTTGTCGAAATATAAAATTACTCAACACTGTATGATTAGTGAATATATTATTTTTCAGTCTTACCCACGCATCTACATTTAAAATTAATGTTCTCCGTTTTATTGCTTTCTTACAGGCTACAAGTTTTAGATAAATATTCATGTATGGATTACAAGGAGTTGTACAAAAGAACCAATTTTAGGTTCGATTTCAACTGGCCCTACTACCTGATTGACATTACATAAAAGGCAAAAAACTTTTGATGACGTGTATTTGAGTCCTTTCTGAGCCACTAACAGCTTTAATAATGAGCAATAAAGGATATTTTTTTCTTCTACTTTAGCCGGTGTGGACTATTCATCTCAGATTGAGACAACTTCGTATGCAGAATTTCATTAGAGGATAAATGTATAAAATGGATTTAATACAATGCCTAACCCCTTGAGATTGCGGGTAACACCACATTTTACTCTTACTTCTAGCTTTTGTGCAATCGATACCTTCTTTCTAAACTATTAACTACTTTAGAAATTTTTACCGTAAGACATAAGTGACATGTAACACAACTCAATTGCCACTCGCCACTTCCGATACACTTCGAATATGTTCTAGGCTAGGTCAAAATATGAAACACGTATTTTTTTTTACCCGTACCTATCGGCCGTCGAAGTGGTGAAAACCCTCCCGAAGGAAACACGGTTATCTTTCTGAGCACATATCGTCGAAACCGTAGGAGATAAGGTTGAAACATAATTTACATGGTTGCTACTGTACTTCACAACTGTATAATCACATCTTTAAGGATTTTGACTTATTTCGAAATCCTCTCCTCACCTACAGTTTTTGAAGTGGTTGAAAGTTTATGTGTAGTAAATCTGATAGTGTGTTCCACTGCAACTCGTAGTTGTCAGACGTTAGGTGGAAGCACACCTATGTACCGCTATACGCGACCTCTGTCCGCCGTATGACGCTCGTCATACATGGAGATAGTGTCGTTTGTAGTTTCGCAGTGCAGCCATAAAAGACGGGCTAGTGAACGATTTACTGATACAGTACGGCCTTGCCCTCTGTTGAATTAGGACATAACCAACGTGGAGGTGGCGAGAGGCTATTCCCGTTTTGTTTTTTCATATCTTTGTTTTATTTGTTTGTTGTTTGTTTTGCTTTGTTTCTTTGGTTGTTTGGGTTTGGATATTACGTTTGTTATCTTCTTTGTTATTTTACAGTATTTAGGTTGTACTGCATTATCTGTGATAGGTGGTGCAATAATGAGGGAACTTTGTGTTATCCACGGCAAGGAACTGATGCATACACATACACATGGTGCACCACACATATCTATTTATTGCAATATTATCGTACGATTTACAGCATGTATCACAATTTTTAAAGCTATAATTAACAGATAGTTGACATTTATCAGGTTTTTCTGTGATGTATTAGCTCTTGAACCACGTATACCTAAAGATGTGCACAAATCTAGAGGATAGAAACTGATTATAAATCAAAGATTGAAATTTCATGCTTCCTCAGGTGCAAATTGACATCGTAACAGTATAAATGGATTACATCAGAGAACTGCTTTAGAAAATTCTTCCACTGTCTGTATGTGTAAACATCAAGTGGCTAGATTACATAGGTTGCTCTATCAGTAATCGTCATACATTGTACGCTCTTAATTCCTTATTCCACGTATTTGCGCTGGATCGCCATAAGAGAGTATTACGGAAAAGAGCGGTCCATGCTATTAATTACTGCAAAGACTGCGGTAACTATGAGAATGTAGGAAGCATTAATATGGACTTATTCTGGCCACATGTATATTGCGACCAGTACTGGGACCCCGGCACCCGCGCGCATGGTAGGGTCGTGCATAATACACCAACATACGTCATGCGGCAGAGCGGGTATGGACATTGAATCTCTCGGCGGATACAGGGCGGTGAGAAAGTGTGGGGCGGCCGGCAGTAGAATAGGTATCCATTAATGTAAGCATGCACTTTACCTGCGTGCGCACAGGTGCAACTGTCATTTGGCTCTCACCGCTCCCATGAAGAGCCGGCCGGATTTTGCAGACCGGTCGTCGGATTGAAATAGAATATCGTATACAGACTGTAGCAGAATGAGTGTATATACGTTTATTCCGAATGCAGCACGATGAATCCAAAGAATGTATTACTCCTATTACACAAAAGCTTTGCAGTACGATGTCGACCGTATCATTAACGACGACGAAACATCGTTCGTATTACGTTTAGCGAATTTTATTAAAGAGCCCATTAACACCGACGTTGTAGACAGTTATAGCATTTTGACCTATGATAACGAAAGCATATTCCCTGATGTCGTCACAGAGGTAGAGGTGTTTGAAGAGGATTATGAGGATATTGTGGAAGACAGTGAGAAGAGCACAATGGTAATAGATTCGGAATATAAAAAAAAGGAGTTACATTTTGGCGTGAAACAATAGGAACAAAATTTTAAAAACAGCCAATCAGAATGATTAAGGATACAAAGCCACTATGCAGGTGGGAAAAACACGTCATGGAAGGTGGGACACGAAACGACAAACTAGTACTGATTTACAGACGTGTATTGGAAAAATTCCAGATTGCATGCTATAAATCACTACTATTTATGACTTGGACCTGTAACGAAGGGCTTTGAGGGCGAGACATGAAGTTAATTTTTCGTGCCAGCTACTCACGACATCTACTAAATGGGTTTACTATTTCAAGGTAACGCATAGAATTATTTCCAGAAACAATTAACCAATAAAAAACAATCAGTAGAACAAGCTAAGGGGTTTGTGGCAAACGTAGAATCGAAAACTGCATCGTAGAGGGAGAGGACAATATTCAGAATTCAAACCAATCTGAAATTAATTTGGAGACACAGACACGTCGTACCCTACCCTTTAAAGGAACAAGATAAACTGAATTCCTCGCACAGTCGTTCCACATCTACATCTACATGGATACTCTGAAAATCACATTTAAGTGCCTGGCAGAGTGTTCATCCAACCACCATCATAATTATCTGTAGTTCCAATCTCATATCTTTCCGTACGAGCTCTGATTTCCCTTATTTTATCGTGGTGGTCGTTTTCCCTATGTATGCCGGCGTCAAAAAATATTTTCGAATTCGGAGGAGAAAGTTGGAGACTGCAATGTCGTGAAAACATTCCGTCGCAACGAAAAACGCCTTTCTTTTAATAATGTCCAGCCAAAATCCTATATCATTTCAGTGACACTCTCTCCCATATTTCGCGATAATACAAAACGTTCTGCCTTTCTTTGAACTTTTTCGATGTACTCTGCCAATCCTATCTGGTAAGGATCCCGCACCGCGCAGCAGTGTTCTAAAAGAGGACGGACAAGCGTAGAGCAGATCTGTTACATTTTGTAACTGTCATGCCAATAAAACGCAGTCTTTGGTTAGCATTGCTCACAACATTTTCTATGTGTTCCCTCCAATTTAAGTTGTTCGCAACTGTAATTCGTACGTGTTTAGTTGAATTTACAGCCCTTAGATTTGACTGATTTATCGTATAACCGAAGTTTAATGGATTCCTTTTTAGCACTCATGTGGATGACCTCACACTTTTCGTTATTTAGGGTTAACTGCCAATTTTCGCACCATTGAGATATCTTTTCAAAATCGTTTTGTATTTGTTTTGATCTGATGACTTTATCAGTCGATAAACGACAGCGTCACCGACAAACAGCCTAAGACGGCTGCTCACATTTTCTCCCAAATCGTTTATATAGATAAGGGACAGCCTGTAACATTACCTAGGGGAACGCCAGAAATCACTTCTGCTTTACTCGGTGACTTTCCGTCAGAAATCACATATCCAGTCACATAACAGAGACGATATTCCATGAGCAAGCAATTTCACTACAAGCCGCTTGTGTTGTACAGTGTCAAAAGCCTTCCGGAAATCCAGAAATTCGGAATCAATCTGAATTCTCTTGTCAATAGCACTCAACACTTGATGCGAATTAAGAGCTAGTTGTGTTTCACAATAACGATGTTTTCTAAATCCATGTTGACTGTGTGTCTATAGACCATTTTCTTCGAGATAATTCATAATCTTCGAACACAATGTATGTTCCAAAATCCTGCTGCAGATAGGCGTTAACAGTATGGGCATGTAATTTAGTGAATTCATTAACACATACCTATCCGATCTGCAAGTGGTGTTTTACAGTCCTCTTCGTTCATAGTTCTGCAGGGAACAGGTGGCCAGTTTGAACCGAGTGTTCAGCAAACTACGTACAAAGCTGATAATATTGTTACATTTGCTTCAACAACTGGTAAAATAACATCAGATCTCGCTATTAAATGGTTTGCGGATGTTTACTTATCTATTGTTCGTGAACGATTTGGTCTGCATTAGGATTCTAGGAGAGGACAAACGGAAAAGAAATTTAACAACATCAACAAAGGTAATGAAGACGTAAAAACAATGACGATTACTACTGGAATAACCGGCATAATCCAACCACTTAATATTTACACATTCCAAGTGTATCTGAATCGGCGAGTGGCACTTGGGTAGTAGGATGCTTAATTTGTTTACAAGGATGGCAATTATTATGCGCAAAAGGAGTTCAAAGTAATTGCTGTGTTGAGTGATATGTTTCTTCCAGTTCTAGTTTTCGTCACTACATACATTTGAAACATTGTATCTGTACTGGTTTGATTGTATTTATTGTACAGAACTGAACACAGTGTGATTTCTCGACTCGAGTACCATGTATTATGCCAATAGTGCACATAATAGATTTTTATACTTAGCCAAAAACGTTCAATAAACGTATAAATCGGAGTAATTTGTATTTCGATGTTATTATATATTGAAGCGTACGGTTACAAGCCATCTTTGCTTTTGTGTACCGCGGGTCCCTTAAATTATTTAAAGCGACTGTAGGTGATTTTCGTGAAACAGCGTCATTATTTTGCCGTTATATTCTGCACTGTCCAGTTCCATGAATGTGATCACCACCTATGTTCGACGTAAATTTGCAATAACCACTGACAGACGTCAAGTGCCAGCACTAGTGGTGCTCATATAAAGCGTATGTGTATGCGGGGGGGGGGGGGGGGGGGGCACGGAAAGCAGTGCAGTCGTAATGCGGAAACGGAGCGATTTATCCGACGTCCAAAAGGGCATGGTAGTGGCTTTCAGGCCAAGAGTGGAAGCATTTCCGAAATGGTTAGGTTCGTACCCAAAACCGGCGCCGAGGCAACTGTGATGCATCACTGATCACAGATGAAAAGGGTGAACGACGGCTGCAGACATGTGGACGGGCGAACAGACGTGCCTGATGAACAACAGGCCTACAAATAGCGTCTCCTCGTGGGCCGTACACCGAACGTTGCTGCTTATGGTCCTCCGAGGCAGTCGCCTGGTTAATTCACCCATGCTGACTGGTGACAATCGGTGACGAAGGCTGGACTGTGGACGCCATTAACGCAGCTGGGCCTCTGCTCAGTGGAGACAGGTGGTCTTTTCAGGTGAATTACGCTTATGCTCCATCAGACAGATGGCCTTTGGTTGTACAGAACTGCATCAATGGTCGGAAGGTTCGAGTTCGGAGAAGGGAGCGTGGTTGATCTCGACAGTCTGGAAGCCACAATAGATCAACAAAACGATGCATACATCATTGGGGAACATAACCAGCGCTACATGCAATTTATTCACGGCACAATGGCATGCATCACCTAGACAATGTAACTTTTTCACACAGGTGACAGTGTACGTGGGGTGTTCCAAGAGCACCAAGATGAGTTTATCGTACTCCCCAGCCACCAAACCCGCCCCGATTAAAACCCGACCGAGACTATGTGGCACAACTTATGTTGGGCTGTTCGCGCCATGGATCCTCAACTGTGAAATATAGCGCCGCTGGCCATGGCATTGCAGTCGGTATAGCTCCACATTCCTTCCGGTACTTTCCAAAACGTCACTGTCTTTCTTACTGTACGTGAGCGCTGCAAAGGTGGTTATTCAGGTTTCTGATACGTAGTCACATTAACGTGACTGGACCGTTAAGTTTCACTGACTTTTCCCACGTCTATAACGAATCTAACATCAAGGAAACGCTAAATGCCAATGTTATGCTTCGACTTTTAACATAGCCGCTAATACGGATCCTCTACTGCAGTGACCTTGTAACATACAGGAAAACTAATAGCCGGTATTGATTAATTAAGCATGTAACAAGTGCTATTTCCACTGCTTTTCATGATCCCCCTTCTTAGCGCCTTTACTAGTTATCAGACAGAGAAGAGAAACTGAAGTGAAAGAAAACAGGTCATCTACATCTTTATCTACGTGAATACTCCGCAAATCACAATTAAGTGCCTGGCGGAGGTTTCATCGAACTACCTTCACAATTCTCTATTATTCCAGTCTCTTATAGCACGTGGAAAGAACGAACACCTATATCTTTCCGTACGAGCTCTGATTTTCCTCATTTTACCGTGGTGATCGTTGCTCCCTATGTCGGTCGGTGTTAACAAAATATTTTCGCATTCGAAGGAGAAATTTGGTGATAGGAATTTCGTGAGAAGATTCCGTCGCAACGAAAAAGTCTTTCTTTTAATGATGTCGAGCCCAAATCCTGTATCATCTCTGTGAGACTCTCTCCCATATTTCGCGAAAATACAAAACGTGCTGCCTTCCTTTGAACGTTTTCGATGTACTCCGTCAATCCTTTCTGGTAAGGATACAACACCGCGCAGCAGTATTCCAAAAGAGGACGGACAAGCGTAGTGTAGGCAGTCTCCTTAGTAGGTCTGTTACTTATTCTATGTGTCCTACCCACAAAACGCAGTCTTTGGTTAGCCTTCCCCACAACATTTTCTATGTGTTCCTTCCAATTTAAGTTGTTCGTAATTGTAATACCTAGGTATTCAGTTGAATTTAGATTAGACTGATTTATCGTGTAACCGAAGTTTAACGGATTCCTTTTTAGCACTCATGTGGATGACCTCACACTTTTCGTTATTTAGGGTTAACTGCCAATTTTCGCACCATTCAGATATCTTTTCTAAATCATTTTCCAGTTTGTTTTGATTTTTGATCACTTTATTAGTCGATAAACGTCAGCGTCATCTGCAAACAACCGAAGACGGCTGCTCACATTGTCCCCCAAATCGTTTATATAAATAAGGAACAGCAAACAGCCCCTTAACACTACCTTGGGGAATACCATATATCACTTCTGTTTGACTTCCCGTCAATTACTACGAACTGTGACCTCTCTGACAGGAAATCATAAATCTAATCACATTACTGAGACGACATTCCATAAACATGCAATTTCAATACAAGCCGCTTTTGTGGTACTGTGTCAAAAGCCTTCCGGAAATCCAGAAAAAAGGAATCAATCTGATATTTCTTGTCAATAGCAATCTACACTTCATGTGAACAAAGAGCTCGTTGCTTTTCACAAGAAAAATGTTTCTAAACCCATGCTGACTGTGTGTCAATAGAAAATTTCCTTCGAGGTAATTCATAATTTTTGAACACAGTACATTTTCCAAAATACTGCTGCATATCGACGTTAACGATATGGATCTGTAATTAAGTGGATTACTCCTACTACCTTTCTTGAATATTTGTGTGACCTGTGCAACTTTCAAGTCCTTGGGTACGGATCTTTCGTAGAGCGAACGGTTGTATATGATTGTTAAGTATGGAGCTAATGCATCAGCATACTCCGAAAGTAACACAATTGGTATAAAGTCTGGACCAGAAGGCTTTCCTTTATTTCGTGATTTAAGTTGCTTTACTAATCTGAGGATATTTACTTCTACTTTACTCATGTTGGCAGCTGTTCTCGATTCGAATTCTGGAATATTTATTTCGTCTTCTTTTGTGAAGGCATTTCGGAAGGCTGTGTTTAGTAACTTTGCTTTGGCAACACTGTCTTCGTTAGTATCTCCATTTCTATCGCGCAGAGAACGCACTGATTCTTCCCGCTGACATACTTTACATACGACCAGAATCTCTTTGCATTGTAGCCGTGCGGGATTAGCCGAGCGGCCACAGGCGCTGCAGTCATGGAGTGTGCGGCTGGTCCGGTCGGAGGTTCGAGTCCTCCCTCGGGCATTGGTGTGTGTGTTCGTCCTTAGGATGATTTAGGTTACGTAGTGTATAAGCATAGGGACTGATGACCTTAGCAGTTAAGTCTCATAAGATTTCACACACATTTGAAATTTTTTTTTCTTTGCATTGTCTGCCAGGTTTCGAGACAAAGTTTCGATGTGGAAACTGTTATAAGCATCTCGCATTGAAGTCCGCGCTAAATTTCCATCTTCTCTAAAAGATCCCCAATACTGGGGACATTGCGTCTCATTAAATTTGGCATGTTTGTTTCGTTGTTTCTGCAACAGTGACTAACCCGTTTTGTATTCCAAGGAGGATCAGCTCCGTTGTTTGATAATTTATTTGGTATAAATTTCTCAATTTCTGCTCATACTATTTCTCTAAATTCGAGCCACATCTGGTCTACACCTAGATTATTAATTTGGAATGAGCGGAGATTGTCTCTCAGGAAGGCATCAAGTGAATTTTTATCTGCTTTTTTAAATAGGTATATTTTCTCTTATTTTTGGAGGTTTTGGGAATTACAGTATTCAATCTCGCTACGACAACCCTGTGTTCAATATTCTCTGTATCGTTTTCGATGCTCGTTATTAACTAAGGATTATTTGTTGCTAAGAGGTCAAGTGTGTTTTCATAACCGTTCTCTATTCGAGTGGGCTCATGACCTAACTGCTCGAAATAATTTTCAGTGAATGCGTTGAGCACAATTTCCGATGATATTTTATGCGTACCTCCGGCATTAAACATGTATTTTTGCTAACATGTCGAAGGTAAATTAAAGTCACCACCAACTATTATCGTATGGGTCGGGTACGTGTTTGAAATCAAACTCAATTTTCTTTGAAATTTCAGGAACTGTATCATCTGAATTGGGAAGTCGGTAAAAGGAACATATTATTATTTTATTCTGGTTGCCAACAATGACTTCTGCCCATACTAACTCACAAGAACTGTGTACTTCAATTTCGCTACAAGATAAACTACTTCTAACAGCAACAAACACGCCACTGCCAACCGTGTTTAGCCTATCCTTTCGGAACACCGTTAGGTTCTTCGCAAAAATTTCGGCTGAGCTTATATCTGGTTTAGCCAGCTTTCAGTGCCTATAACTATTTGAGCGTCAGTGCTTTCTATTAGCGCTTGGAGCTCTGGTACTTTCCCAACACAGCTATGACAATTTACAACTGTTATACTGATGGTTCCTGTATGTACGTTCTTCCTGTGTTCGGCCTGCACCCTTTGTGACTGAAGCCCTTCTTATGTTTTCCCGAGACCCTCTAACCTAAAAAACCGCTCAGTCCACGCTACACTGCCCCTGCTACACGTGTAGCCGCCTCCTGCGTATAGTGGTCACCTGAACTATTCAGCGGAACTCGAAACCCAACGACTCTTTGGCGCAAGTCGAGGAATCTGCAGTCTACACGATCTCAAAACCGTCTGAGCCTCTGATTCAGACACTAGCTTCTCGAAACCAGAGAGAATCTCTTCTGATCCAAAGTGACACACATCGTTGGTACCGACGTGAGCAACCACCTTCAGTTGTCTGCACCCTGTGGTCTTCATGCATCCGGGAGGAGCCTTTCCATATCTGGAATGACTCCACCAAGTATGCACACGTAGTGCACATTGGTTTTCTTTCCCTTCTTGTCAGCCAAATCCCTATGGGACTCCATAACGCGCCTAAGGTTGGAGCTCACAACTACCAATAATCCCACCCGATTGCCCGGATTTTGCAGGTTGAGTGGTTTCCTCTGAAACAGGACAGGCGACAGCATCTGGCTCAGCGACAATGTCAGCCACAGACAGCACCTGGAACCTGTTTGTCAGACAAATCGGGTAGGCCATTCGTGCGGCCGCATGGGAAGTCTTTCGCCGCCTGTTTCGCCCTAGGGCGACCCCCCACTCGACCACAGGTGAGGGGTCAATCTCAGAGCGAGCAGTAACTGGGTTGGCCACCGGTGAGGACCGATCGGAGGACTCTGACGTGCTGGACGTCCGTTGGCTCCCCACGGCCAGCCCACAACAGTGGTGCCCACGCACAGCAGCCTCAAGCTGTGTAACCGAAGCCATCACAGCCTGAAGCTGAGAGCGAAGTGTCACCAGCTCGGCTCGCATCCCCACACAACAATCGTAGTCCCTGTGCATAATTATGCCCGTGGAAAACTAAACTATGCAGATAAACGGACTATCAGCACGTGCTGTGTGTATCTACTGTAGAGCCTGACGAAAACGCAGGAGGTGTGTCTAATAATACGCAGACATTCAAAAACCTAACTACCTAAGCACTCAGGTGAAAATAAATAACTCGCCACCGATTAGGAACTAGTAATATGTCACAAAATCGGTTTACTTTCCGACGCAATCGAAAACGCGGGAACTGTGGCTATTAGATATTATATTTACATGCAGAAACTCTAGAAACTAAACTATTAAAGCGCACAGATGATATAATAAAATTCGCTCCTGGTTAGGAACTCGTAAATGTCACAAAAGCGGTTACTTCCCTGTTGCTGCGCCTGACTGTTTTTCCCATAGTAGAAGTTATGGATCACTCTCTTTGTCCGCCTGGGCAGACGTGGTGAAAATTGATTTCTAGTACGATGTTCTTCGACTCATAGGTACCACGTTTCAACCCTGATGATACAACTTATTTTCAAAGTCGGTATGAACAGGAGTAGGAGAAAATGCAGAGAACTTGCACTCCAGTTTCCTGCATTAAATTTTAAGACTCTGTGCAGTCACTCATACCACACTGCTCCTGGTCGTCCATATGTTGCAGTCTGAAGTTAAACTTTTATGGTGACATTTTTCTTTTATTCACATCTATATCTACATCTACGTCCATACTCCGAAAAACACTGTGACGTACATGGGAAAGCGTACGTCCCGCTGTACCAGTTATCATGGTTTTTCACGTTACGTTCAGGTATGGAGCGCGGGAAGAATGGCTTTAAATTCCTCTGTGCACGCTGTATTTATCCTTCTCCTCACGATCCCTACAGAAGCAATTGTTGGGTATTGTGACAATGTGCCACGGGTCAAGCAAACCTGTGACTATTCCTTCTCTGTATTCGTTCAAAATCACCAAGTAGTCTTATTTAGTACAATTCTCACTGTCTTGAGTAATATTCTAGGATGGGTCGTCCGAGTGATTGGTAATAAATTTCGTTTGTAGACTGACTGCATTTCCTTAATATTCTACCACAACCGAAATCTGCCACCTGTCTTACCTGCGATTGAACCTGTATGATCGTTCAATTTTCAGTCAAATGTTTGTATGAGTTGACTCATCCCAAGTGTGACTGATATCACAGCCATAGGATAATACTTCATTTCGTTTTGTGATAAGCATAATTTATGCACAAGATCATTAATGTAAAACATGATCAGCAACAGTCCCAACACACCGCCCTATGGCAAACCCGAAGCTATTTCCACATCAGTGAGCTACCCTCCGATGGAGACAACTTGCCGTGTTCTCCCCACCGAGATATCCCCAATCCGGTCACCAGATTCACTTTTACACTAAACAATCGTACTTTTGATGATATAACTAGATATGGTAATGACGCAAATGATTTTCGAAAATCGAGAAATTCTGCATCTATCCAACTGTCTTGAGCGAAGTCGTTCAGTATGTCATGTAAGAAATGTGTGAGCTGGGTTTCATATGACTGATGTCTTCGGAGTTAGTACTGGTTGACCTGGAGAAGAACATTGTGTTCGAAATATCTCATTACATCTGAGAAAGGAATATGTTCTAAAATCCTTCAACGAATGGATGTCAGATCGTTAGGATGATGACTCCTGATACCCTTGTTGACCAATATCGTCTGTGCTTTCTTCCAACTTCACTGCATGGCTTTTTGTTCCGGACAAGTACAATGGATTGCAGTTAAAAGAAGGGAAAACTGAGCCCAAAATTCTGTACAGAATCTCATAGGGATTCTGTCTGGTCCTGCAGCTGTATTCAGTTTCAGCGGTTTCTGTTTTTCATCTTTAACAGTGACAGAAACAAGACACTACTCCACACGCTGTAATGACTGTCAAATATACGGAAAACTTCTACTTCACACACTAGAGCCACACGAAAACCCGTAACTATGTATTCGAATACATTTTTCAGAAATCACGATATACACAGTATCTGTGTGTCCATATTAAACTGGCCATGTTGTTATCGCACAGCTCCCCTTTTTACGTATTACCTTATATGTAATGTGTGAGTGGATGCTTTCCCTGAATGCTAGAGTTTTGAAGCAGTTAATATTTGGCACTGACGTAGATACAAGCAGTCACAATATCACAAAGTTCCTTTAGTTGTAACGTTTTATAACTGAGAATCGTCTGTTGTTTGGGCACAGCAGACTGTTTTTAATTGAAAAGCAAACTTACTACTAATGTGTTTTCAAAAATATTTTTAAATCACAGCCTCCTTAATAAAAATAAATATATGAATCAAGACAATCAGCTTACGAGTGTGAACTTTTGGGGAACTTCCTGTGCAACGTAACCACACGGACAAAGTAAGATGTCTTATACATTAAGATACACTATTCGTTTTCTGGAGAAAGCATATTACAATCGGATATCCTCATATGTCATTCTTATTTACCATTTCTGGCGTTTTTAAACTTATTCCATAGTTTGACTGTATACTGAGCATCTACAGTCCTGAAATTACGGATTGTTAAGTTGCGTGTCCTACAGTAAAAGTACTCTTTACGAGCTGACAATATTCCCATGAACTGCTTTGAATAAACTTAATCGTCTGCAACAGTCTTGAGATACTCAATGGTTTAAGTGTGTGTTTCGATACAGCCAGGATGAAATTGCTCCCATTTCTAGACGATATCCAGTTTTAATCATTCGTACTTTACAGTAGACCTGAATTTTCTGTGTGCAGAAATTATTTTTGTATCCTGGCATGCGGGATTTTTCTGAATCAGCGTGTAGGTCGAAAATTTTGTAGAAAGGACAACTACAACAATAAAGAAAGCTATTTGCGATTCGTCATTGTTTGTTTCCAATTAAAACCTTTATTATTCGTACGGTAACCAGAAGAAATACCTAAATTATTAACTGACTGAATGAATCCATTGGTCGATCGGAGGACGGATTTGGGGCGGGACAGTCACGTAGTCACTTCCGCTAATAAAGCATCGGAATGCTTCAAATGGAATGAAATTGTGATGGTAGGATTACGGTTCCTTGAAATGGCCGCAACTTCACAAGATTTTTAAGCTTTGTGTACTAAGATCTAAAAATTTACGCGCTGGTCCATCCAGCAGCTTTAGATATAGGTTTAAAAAGCAGTGAAAGAGAGAGAGAGAGAGAGAGAGAGAGAGAGAGAGAGAGAAAGGTATTAGCTTATCGAGGCACTCATTGGTATGAAGCAATGGACAGGCTGAACTTCAATGTGATATTCGATTTCTTTCTCAGAGCAGAGTACGCTTTACACTTTGCTCATCCGGAAAGTCGAGATACGTCTTTCCTTGCTTACTCATTCTCTTTGGTAAGTAGCTAGAGACGGAGGAGCTGTCGAGGAAAATTGCTTTACGTAAAGCACGGACCTGAACAAATAAACTCAGAAAAGAGAAAGAAAATGGATTTCCTAGCTGGCTCCCAACAAATATTAATTCCAAAACAAACAGGGCCAAGTGCTTACGTCGGGTCAGAGGCAAAGCACATTCTATGGTGGCCCGGCTTAGTGCGTGCCTAACTAATCGTGCGGCATAATTTGCCCCTTGTAATTTACGCGTGAGAGTAAACGCACTTAATGGCTTGGTCCTGTGTTAATTTAAATTCCTCTATTAAACGGCGAGTGCTCAGGAAGGGAGCCTGACGCCAACAGCTTGACCCGCACAAGCGAAGCGCGTTTCATTAAGGACCTTTATTAGAAGAACTACTCCGTTAATTTGTGTCTAACGCGTTGCTCGGACGAAGATTGACTGCTTATCCGTCTGTGCTGCTCTCTTGGAAAGTACCGGAAGAGCGACTGTTGCTGGCTAACTAGGCTTCGTTGCCACGTAGTTTGATAGGAATGTTTAGTAGGAATCTGTTTCCTTGTGGTATGTAGCTTATTTTGAATTTTATCTTAAAGAAATTCATTGTTTGATAGTAGATATACATTTAAGGTTATTCTGATTTACCTCTTTATACCAAATAGTACCTCAACCTCGATTTGCCGTCTCTCTCTCTTTCCCAAAACTGTAAAATTAGTGATAAGTCAGAACAAATCCAAGGTACGATGCTTGATAAAAAGGAGGGAGGAAGGAAGCACTACAGTTTAAAGGTTGGACAGAAATTCGCATTACGGGTTCAAAATGGTTCAAATGGCTCTGAGCACTATGGGACTTCACAGCTAAGGTCGTTAGTCCCCTAGAACTTAGAACTACTTAAACCTAAATAACCTAAGGACATCACACATATCCATGCCCGAGGCAGTATTCGAACCTGCGACCGTAGCGGTCGCGCGGTTCCAGACTGAAGCGTCTAGAACCGCTCGGCCACACCGACCGGCTGCATTACGGGGAGGAAAGGGGGAGGAAACAGGACGTGTCCCTTTCAAATGGATAATATACAAAATTTTTATGGAAGTCACCACATCTTACATCTGTATAAACAAATGATCTGCGCAGTTTCACTCCCGAATGCAGTTCCAGTTTCTTATCCCTACCTCATCCCGCTCGTTGCTTGATCACGGAGGGCTCGAATATCATTGGTACTCATGAAAGTGCTGGCATATGGGCTTCTTTCGTGAATATTCAGTGTCACAACATTTCTTTAAGTCACGCATACCATTAATAACTTTAAGAATAAATCATGACAGTATAATTAAAGATCTACGTTTATGTGATCTGGATTCTGAAGCTGAAGATGTTCACCAAACTCCCGTCGTGAGATGAAAGTAATGGCGCGACAGCAACTGACAACGGTTCGTACCGCTCGTCTTTCGAGAACATGCGACGACACACCTCTCTGCGATAACGCAAAGAACCGATTCCCCCCCTCCCCCCCCCCCTCACAGAAGGGGACGAAACCATTGGTTTCTTCGACAAATTCATTTGGCCACGGATTCATACTTCATAGGCCAGAGTACACTCTAAGGGAACAAAAAGATAAAGGACACACCACGAAGGAATTACCCAAATGGGACAGAAATAGGTAGATGTGATGTACATTGTAAGAAGTGTGTCAGAACTCTCCATTCATAAAATAATATATCCTACTTAAAGCTCTTATTTGCATTGTGTAAGCACTCAGATATCGATAGTAACAATCTGACGACGAAACATGAGAGCGCGATTCTAAGCATTATTGTGAAACGTCTTCTGTCTCCGAACTCTCGACCAACACTACTACTTCAATTCTCACAGACAGACCTCGTCCCTCAACAATGCTTAGAATCGCACTCCCTCGTTTCGGCCTCAGATTGTTACTATCGACATCTGGGTGCTTACACAATAGAAAGAACAGCGTTAAGTTGGATGTATTGTTTAACGTAATGGAGAGTCGTCACACACTCGTTTATGTAAGGATGACCACGGCACCCTGTAGCTCAGTGGTATGTCAACGACATTCTACTCGCCGTTTTGTTGTCCTTCCATAGCAAGCCATCCTGAGTTTAAAATTCAGCAAGAGAATGCCCTCCCACACACAGGGAGAGTTTCTATTAACTGTCTTCGTGCCTGCCAAATCCTACTTTGACCAACAATATCGCCGAACCTCTCCCAAATTGAGATCGTTTGGAGCGTTATGGGGAGGGCCCTTCAGTATGCGAGGGATTTTGACGATGGCTAGTTGGACTCCTCAGGAGAACGACCAACAGCTCTGTCAGTCAGTACTAAGACGAAAAGTTTCTTGCATAAGGATCAGATGCTGACAATCACGCTGTTTACTTGCTTAATTTGTGAAGATCTTTCTCTTAAATAAATCATCCAGATTTTCTGAAGTTATAACTATTCGTTTGTCTGCATATATACACTACATCTACCTGTCCCATTGCATAATTCCTTCGTAGTGTGTATACCTAGTCTGAGCCTTTGTATTTGCTTTTCAGATTTTCTGCCTCGTTCAAAGATCTAAAATTTCCCGCTACTTCTCGTAGAATGTTTCATAGTAGAAAACGCTATAGAAATTAAATTGTAAAACATTACAAAAATAAAATAATAATAGTCATAAAATGTTTCCAGTTTTGAAGAGTTTTGTTGTTCGCTGAAGAAGGCAAAAGTAGGTTTACAGATTGTGAAACTTAAAAATATTTAAATTATTAGACGAACTTTGGGGAACTCGCGGAAAAAATACAGCAGTGTCTGAGGACTCGTGTTAGACCGAGGAAAAAGAATAACCCCTTGATTCACGTAAAAAATTTGACCAATGTGCTAACCAGTCTGAGAAAGATCCTTTCGCCAGGAAACACGTGACGCCGAAGGTACTTGTATTCCACTGAAGCTCATCCACCACCGTAGATTAATGTTTTAGTGAAAACATCGTTATTATCAGCAGTGGTATTGGGATAGGTCAGCATCCACCGATTTTTGTTGAGCGCATCAACTTGTTAATAGAGCCAATAATGTGAACAGTAGGAGATACAAGGAAGCGTAAATTAGAAAGGTAAGAGAGGACATAGATTTTACGCTGAGGGGAATGGTCTGTTGAAGGTCATGTTCTACTCCTGCCCAATTTATCTCAAGTTCCGTGAAAAATTATCTGAATTTCGTCGATACATCAAACTCTATAAAACAGAAAGCGAGATATACACAGAGAGAGACTGAGAGAGAGAGAAAGTAAAGGGAGTGCGTGTGCGTATGCGTGTGTGTGTGTGTGAGAGAGAGAGAGAGATAGAGAGAGAGAGAGAATTTGTGTGTGTATGTAAGAGAGAGAGAGAGGGGGGGGGGAGGGAGGGATACAGAAAGGACAAAGCAGGTTAGAAAGGAATGTCTGTTTATGAACAGGAATGGCTATAGGATGTGGCAGAAACGCTAGGAGGAATGCTTGAATCACGAAATTACATAAGACGCATATGAAGGACGAACAACACGAGGAATTAGACGTATTAGCTAGCGATAAACATAAAAACTGAAGTAACATATAAAAAATATAAGAAAATTAAGACAGCGAAAATAACTCGGTGTGACAGACATCGTGGTACGAATTCACAACGTAAGTGTTGAAATGACAATGTTTTCTTTTTTTCTGTCACCATTAATGTTAATACACATATATTCCAACAAGTCCGCTAAAAAGAGTCTTAGTTTCCAAGATAATTTTAAAATCACTATTAAGGATTACGCACGCTATATTCATGTTGTGGTTCGTTTAAATTGATAGCTTCTGACTCGCTAAAGCATGTACATTGCTTTACGTGCTGGAATGTTATTCATTCGACCACTGTGGCTATCTGACTCCCTATCTATGTAGCTTTAATGTAGCCAGTGGGAACAAAGCTTTAATAAAACTATCCGGAAAATGTTTTCCGGAGTATCCCTAAATTTATAAAGCAAATCCGATGTTATGCTGCCGTATTCATCGATGATTTATACGCTTGGAATTCGTTGTCTGCTGTGAAAAGTGTGGAGTCAGTAAAATATGAGGTGGAGCGTCGGTGGTAATTGAAGGTATTGTAGTTACTGCAATACGCAGTAAGGGCGAAGTATTAATTTGTAACAAATAACTTCTATGTCCTAACTCTTCTGTTTGGTCATAGCCGTTTCCTGGTGTCTATTTGCGCCAACATTACTCGTCACTTCTCACTACTGATTTTGCGTTATGAATATCAACCGTACGAAAATTATATTGCACGAAAAGTCGGAACAGTGAAGTGGTCATATATTTCTGTTTGTGATTCCAATAACCAAATTATTGTTTAGAAATTAATAGATTTCTACTTCAGCTAGGAACCTGGTTTATTACATTTATTTCATGTCACGTGACAGAATCAGTTATTGTGCTTTTATAAAATAAAATACTAGACTGATATGCAATAATTCCGGTTCCTTACATAGTCAAGTATCCAAAAGTAATATAACAAGTAAAATAATGTGCATCATCATTTAGAAGATTTAGATTCATGAGAAGCAGTAGGAATTTCATATCCCATCTCACATTCCTTGAACAAGTGAGAACTACGTAATACTTAAGAAGAGGGTAACATCTCTGAATGTGCAACAAGTCGCGGTGAAAAAGATAATGTGCGACACTCTGATGAGAATCCATTCAACTAAGTATCAGCATCTCACAAACATTTACTTTCCTAGGGGCAAGCAGGCGTACCAGTTCCCACTTAAGGACTAATCGTAACTAAGCAATGCCAATTTTACTCGCCACATTCACTAAGCTCAATCATGGCAAGTGAAGTCTCATCTAAATCCCTCATGAAAATGCATAAAAGCTTTGTGGTACGTTGTGGCCACATTTAATGTACTCAAAAACTGACATTAGTTTGACCACTTAAAGTGCATTCAGACGTCATAAAATAATGTTGACCAAGTACTTTGTATCCATGTTTGACAAGTTCAAGTTCGTTTTATGTAAGAATGTGTTGTAGCTACACTCCTGGAAATGGAAAAAAGAACACATTGACACCGGTGTGTCAGACCCACCATACTTGCTCCGGACACTGCGAGAGGGCTGTACAGGCAATGATCACACGCACGGCACAGCGGACACACCAGGAACCGCGGTGTTGGCCGTCGAATGGCGCTAGCTGCGCAGCATTTGTGCACCGCCGCCGTCAGTGTCAGCCAGTTTGCCGTGGCATACGGAGCTCCATCGCAGTCTTTAACACTGGTAGCATGCCGCGACAGCGTGGACGTGAACCGTATGTGCAGTTGACGGACTTTGAGCGAGGGCGTATAGTGGGCATGCGGGAGGCCGGGTGGACGTACCGCCGAATTGCTCAACACGTGGGGCGTGAGGTCTCCACAGTACATCGATGTTGTCGCCAGTGGTCGGCGGAAGGTGCACGTGCCCGTCGACCTGGGACCGGACCGCAGCGACGCACGGATGCACGTCAAGACCGTAGGATCCTACGCAGTGCCGTAGGGGACCGCACCGCCACTTCCCAGCAAATTAGGGACACTGTTGCTCCTGGGGTATCGGCGAGGACCATTCGCAACCGTCTCCATGAAGCTGGGCTACGGTCCCGCACACCGTTAGGCCGTCTTCCGCTCACGCCCCAACATCGTGCAGCCCGCCTCCAGTGGTGTCGCGACAGGCGTGAATGGAGGGACGAATGGAGACGTGTCGTCTTCAGCGATGAGAGTCGCTTCTGCCTTGGTGCCAATGATGGTCGTATGCGTGTTTGGCGCCGTGCAGGTGAGCGCCACAATCAGGACTGCATACGACCGAGGCACACAGGACCAACACCCGGCATCATGGTGTGGGGAGCGATCTCCTACACTGGCCGTACACCACTGGTGATCGTCGAGGGGACACTGAATAGTGCACGGTACATCCAAACCGTCATCGAACCCATCGTTCTACCATTCCTAGACCGGCAAGGGAACTTGCTGTTCCAACAGGACAATGCACGTCCGCATGTATCCCGTGCCACCCAACGTGCTCTAGAAGGTGTAAGTCAACTCCCCTGGCCAGCAAGATCTCCGGATCTGTCCCCCATTGAGCATGTTTGGGACTGGATGAAGCGTAGTCTCACGCGGTCTGCACGTCCAGCACGAACGCTGGTCCAACTGAGGCGCCAGGTGGAAATGGCATGGCAAGCCGTTCCACAGGACTACATCCAGCATCTCTACGATCGTCTCCATGGGAGAATAGCAGCCTGCATTGCTGCGAAAGGTGGATATATACTGTACTAGTGCCGACATTGTGCATGCTCTGTTGCCTGTGTCTATGTGCCTGTGGTTCTGTCTGTGTTATCATGTGATGTATCTTACCCCAGGAATGTGTCAATAAAGTTTCCCCTTCCTGGGACAATGAATTCACGGTGTTCTTATTTCAATTTCCAGGAGTGTATTTTGTGCCTTGGAGAATGGCATATTACTGAAAGGCGTAAGGGAGTATAAAATTAACACATACTGTTGTCAAGACTAATATCGGATTTTGAGTCTCATCTAATTTTTAATTCGTTGTAAAATCTCCGCAGCATGTAGCTCCAGTGGTCACTGCCAGTCTCCTCTCCAAAATGCACGTCCACCGACTGGCATCCAGCCGAACTCAGAGCAGCAGCACATAGACAACACTAGAACGTAAAGTAATAACGACTTCTCTCTCAAAAAATCACGAGTACATGGACTGAAATCCACAAATGACTCCCCAAGCTAACTGACTCCCCAAAGGCAGTAAAATAGATTCAGTGACCAAGTAAAGAGATTTCTACGGTGATTGTATCGAATAATAGAGTAAAATTGCCTCGATGACAACGCAAAGAGGTTGCTCCAGTTGTTGTATATATTAATCCAGTAAAGTATAAATATTGCGATCTACTAAAAACAAAATATAGTGGCTAGAAACGGAAGTGTCAAACGAAGTGGCAACTTTCTATCACTCACTACAGGTTAAGGCCAGGTAGACAACCGCTCCATGCGGTTGCCCCATATTCTCCGCTGATTTTTGCATTTCTGGTTGGTGCTGCACTGGAAAAATCTTTTAGTGACTCAGTAATAAAGTCCTGCTCACTAAACCCGTTAGTGGATCATACATCCACCGCTTCGTTTCTTCGTTTGGTGCTGTGCTTTGGTGACGTACGAGAGATCAACTCCCTTGTCGCAGTTCAGCTTTAGGTGGTACAGGGTCATATGTAATAGCTCATACGTTTGTCACAGGCAGGAATGTCAGAATTGCGTAACACTGAACGGCGTTGCCTTGCCCTGCCTCACCACTTATCTCACTCGGTTGCCTAACTTCACTTCGAGCATGGGACCAGGCACCCGCTTCATGTTGGGCTTTTGAGTGCCGCGTAGCAAGCTCAATAATGCTTTGTCCACTAACAGTAATGTTTCATGTGGGGCACGACTCTCAACTCCCACATTTACTTGTATTCCTTTTGTTTTTCACCATTCAACTATGGACCTCGTAAACAAGTGCACAACATGCACTCAGTATTTGTATGCGTCCTCCATTAAAAGTGTTGTACATAGCCTGGTGTTGCTATAATCTTCTTATGTGTGCACATCTTTTTTTCTTTCACTCAGCTTCCTGATACACGTTTCTGTATCAAAGGTTTCCTAGATTAGGTGTAAGAGAATGAGCATTGACGAGTTTTATCACATTCTCATCTATAGCAAAGAGAGCAAACAATTGAAGACAGTTATAAAAGGTTTGGTAGATCATCTTGTATAGTGAGATATGGTGATTTGCATCATTTGTTCAGTATGACGCTCTAAGACAGTCTTAAAGTTGAAGAATTTGTTTTTATGATGATTGTCGGACAGGGTGGCCGAGCGCATCTAGGCGCTACAGTCTGGAACCTCGCGATCGCTACGGTCGCAGGTTCGAATCCTGTTTCGGGCATGGATGTGTGTGATGTCCTTAGGTTGGTTAGGTTTAAGTAGTTCTAAGTTCTAGGGGACTGATGACCTCAGAAGTTGAGTCCCATAGTGCTCAGAGCCATTATTTTATGATGATTATTATAATGATGATGGTCTATATCTACTTCTGCATCTACATACATAATTCGCAAGTCACTGTACAGTGCGTAGCTCAGGGTGGCTCGTGCTAATATCAGCGATTTTCTATACCATTCCATTTGTATACTGATCGAAAGAGAAATAACTGTATATACACCTCAGTATGCACCCCAATTTCTCTTGTGTTATTGTCATGATAGCTGCACGACATATACGGCGGTGGCATCTGAATCTCGTGCAGTATTTTTCCGTTGCTGGATCTCTATATTTTTTGTAGACGTTTTAACTAAAATCAACATTGCCTGCCGTAGACGTTTTAACTAAAATCAACATTGCCTGCCATCCAAAGATACCCTTTCAACATAACGAGCATATTTGCTACACTCTCGTACCGGCTGCACCGACCTGATATTATCCTAGTAGTGCGTATCAGAATTCATTTGATGCCTGCTGCCATGTCTATTTCACAAGGAGTGCAGACGCTGGAAAATTGCACCTGGTCGCACTTGCTTGTATGCGAGTTACTTTACTGTGTGCCGCGTCGAACGGCACTGTCGATTTCTCTACAACTAGAGGTCTTTTGGAGTCGAGCAGCCGGCCGCGGTGGCCGTGCGGTTCTAGGCGCTCCAGTCCGGAGCCGCGCTGCTGCTACGGTCGCAGGTTCGAATCCTGCCTCGGGCATGGGTGTGTGTGATGCAATTAGGTTAGTTAGGTTTAAGTAGTTCTAAGTTCTAGGGGACTGATGACCACAGCAGTTGAGTCCCATAGCGCTCAGAGCCATTTGGAGTCGAGCATCGCTCTCGTACTACGAGAGGGTGAACGACGTTAACACTTGTTGGACGAAAGTTAGATAAACTTCGGAGGACGAAAGGAAAGCTGTTGAGTACACTCGCCTTCTTGCTGAGATGCCATGACGAAGGTATTATTCCTAATTTCGCCAGATTTATTCATTTTGTTAATAGAAAGAGAACTAATAGGATTAAGGAACGTGCAAGCCAAGCACTTTTAAGAGAACGCATTCATTTTACCCGTAGACAGCTGGATATTGTTTCCAAAGATTTATTTTACTTACATCTGAACTTGTCATCGCAGTTTTCAAGGGATGTTTGGCGGTGGGTTGATGATTCCACGTGGGCGCTATCAGATTGGCCACATAGGAGCGCCGTTACCAGACAATCCTCGAAATTTGAACGGCTTCTTTCTCCTTCTACAGCAACAGAAGCGGATAAACGCCGGCGTATTGCGATTAATCTCTCTAACAAGGTGCTGGATGGGCC
This sequence comes from Schistocerca nitens, assembly GCF_023898315.1. NCBI lineage: Eukaryota > Metazoa > Arthropoda > Insecta > Orthoptera > Acrididae > Schistocerca > Schistocerca nitens. The sequence continues at coordinate 778,563,206 of NC_064614.1, forward strand.
CACAGTGTCGGTATTGGAGAAAGGTTTAAATTTTTCGCCCACTCCCAAGAGACTTCCTGTCACGGAGTTCATATGCTCTGTAGAACAAGCAGTAAACAGCCTACCCGAGGATCAAGCAGAGGAAATAAGGCAAGAAGTATCGCACACATTACGTCGGGCTCGACCACCGCGGGATAACATCTCTTCCGCAGAGAGAGCAGCCATTCGTTCCCTTAACAATGATGATGAAGTAGTTGTTTTACCAGCTGACAAGGTGAATGCCACGGTTGTAATGACGCGGGATGATTATGTCCTAAAATGGATTTACTTCTCAACGACCCGGTGTACAGTTGAGTATCTAATGACCCCACAAAAGGATCAAACTTTCACTGTTGAAAAAGAGTTCGTTGTCAGATGATATACGTAAGAAACTTCATCCTGGTGCTGCCGTTCCGCCTAGGTTGTATGGTCTGCCTAAGGTGCATAAGGAAGGGGTTCCTCTACGCCCTATTGTTAGTAATTTGGGTGCACCCACTTATAACCTGGCAAAGTATTTATCATCTGTCCTCAGTCCATTTGTTGGCAAGTGTGAACACCATATATCCACTAATGCACTAATGCACTAATTCCAAGAGTTTGACGTACGTTCCACCACTTTATGGGCAGGAATTGATGGCTGTCCATGAATGCTTACGTAGTTTTTCTCCTGCTCGTAAAACTCACGAGTTCTGCGTAGTAACTCCAGTGCCTGGCTGTTAAGCGGCACAGCCGGCCGAAGTGGCCGCGCGGTTCTGGCGCTGCAGTCTGGAACCGCGAGACCGCTACGGTCGCAGGTTCGAATCCTGCCTCGGGCATGGATGTGTGTGATGTCCTTAGGTTAGTTAGGTTTAACTAGTTCTAAGTTCTAGGGGACTAATGACCTCAGCAGTTGAGTCCCATAGTGCTCAGAGCCATTTTTTTGTTAAGCGGCACCCCTCGACGCAAAGAATTGACACCAGATGAACGAAGTCTTTTCGCTGGCATTTTCCAAGTATGTAAACTCACAATGTAACAAAAGTCACAACGATATAGCACACAGTACAACGAAAACACGCGGTAAACAACACAAAATTCACGTTGTATACACATTCACTAAACAAAGCCGGCAATGCGGGAACTTTGACGTCACAGCACGTGAGTAACAGCAGTGTTCACTGCGCTGTGATTGGCTGGCGCCCCACGCTGAACGGCTAGCGCCTATCGTTCTTCACTTGTTACTCTGTTACGCTGCCAACTTCATACGCAAACGTCAAGTGCAATGTTTCAGCGGCCCGGGTATAGACGCCATTACTTCTCCCTGTGTTGAAATGCTTGTGACTGGCATGTGCAAGCACGTGGTATAGTGCTAGAGGACTGTTGCGTGCAGAGTTAATCGTGTTGCAATTTTAATGTCGAGCGGAGCAATACTGCTACGGTGGTACGACCCACTGTTTGGAGCCATGCAGCGTTTAGAGGCTGGATCAGCGATCTGCAAGCACTGGCGAAAGCGCAAGTGGAGTCCACTCGTGCGCCTCTCCTCCCTCGTGCGCCCTCTGCTCCTCAGAGGGGGGCGGCGTTTGCCGCCGTCGCCGGCGCCCCGCGGCGCCGCTAATGGCCGTCCTGTGTCGCGCCGCTTACGTACACGCGGGCCGCTGTCGCCGCATTAGGCCGCTGAGCACACACGCGTGTCTGCGCCCATCAGCCGGCGCGCCCCGCGATTAGCCGCCGTACCTACCCGGCTGGCTGCCGGCGCGGCGACTAGCCGGGCGACGCCGGTCCACTCTCGCTAATCCCGTGTCGGGCGCCACGACACCGCTCACTGCTGATAAGGTCGAGCGCCTATTAAAACGAGTATCCGGCAGCGTTCCGCATTTGCATTTCACTCTGCGGGGCTCGGCTCACTGCTCCACGCCCGCTCTGTTCAGCGGAAGCTGATTCGCGATGACAGTGCGATGTGTGGCGAATACGACATCTCGTCGTAAAGTATCCGCGTTACACTAGTCATCTTCACAATAGCGGAGATGATATAATTGCGTTGTGTCAATGAAATACATTATGCAGTCACATTAATCTGATCACCTGCCAAAATCCTAAGTAATCGGCTTTTGCAGTGTTGACTACTGCGAGACTTTCAGGAAGAGGGTCAATGATGTTCTAGAACGCACCGACAAGGGCGTTGAGCGATGCTGATTCCAATGCAGTGTGTAGTTGCGCTACGTTTCTCGGTTCGGGATCCGTGGGATGAACAACTCGATCACTGTGGTCTTACCGATTCTCTATTAAATATCTTCAACATAATAATTTCGTCGGGCAATAGCATATACTTGCACTAACCGTAATGACGATCACCAAGTCACTACCCCTTTACAGAATATATGTGCTACTATAACACTTCTGTCTGCTACTGCTATACCATAACCTTAAAGTTGAAGGCAGGTAGTGAAACAAAACGATCTTGTTAAAGCAATTATGGTATAAAGCAACAGAGCAGTGTTACCCTCTGAGAGGAATTTTGTTATGTTGACCGTGTTGTGCCTAACGGAGGTGGCTTATCGGAAGTGAAAGTCAGAATTACGTAAATAATTGAACAGTAACAAACAAATTTTTTGCCTATCTGCACTGTTTAACAGATAAAGAAAACGGTCGCCAGCCTAATTAGGCAAGAGAATGAGTAACGTTCTCGTTTAAGAAAGCAAGTATGCGTAACTTCAACGGACAAACACAACCTAGACTTGGCCACACGCGAGTGCAATGAACTCTGACACCTGCATATGTTAACGTTAAGGTTGGGACGAACAGCTAGAGCAGCACAAACTAATTGCATAAATATAACAAATAACGAAACACACTATTACTTTCAGTGCTTATTCACACTGAATGGTCTTTATAACGTTATTATTACTATTCACTACAGAATCATTAATTGCACATAGGTTAAGTCTCTCTCAATTAAATACTTTACTATTTAAAAATGAAAGTTAATTGGAATCCACTAACAGGTTGCTTCTCATTATCATTTGAATAAAGAAATTATGGTTTTCATAATTAGTGGTCTTTCCGTTACTTGTTACCGACCATTAACACAATAGCCAAACTGTGGATCCTGTTATACTATTAATATGCACTTCTAATACACAAGAGAGACAAAAACTTGGCAAACATGAGTATATAACGTTTCACAACTGCAGTTTTCCACTTTTACTGCAGTGAGACACAAAATTAACATACATGTAAGATACTGAATCACCTTCTGCGATTTACGACAGGCAGTAATGTGACCATTTACTAAGCAAAACTTTATAAGCCTCAGTCTTAAGAACTTTTAATTTGAAGTTGGCAACAACACATTAATAAGCAGTTTTACTAGGAAAATTATTTTCAGCAAGCATCATTAACTTTAACTCACTCTCTTGCCACATTAACTTTAACTTTCTTTTTACTATGTTCAAGAGGCATCAATTAGCAAAACACTGGGCTTTAATGTTCTTTCAGTAAGGACACTCGGATATCACTTTAGTTCAAACGGAGAGGAACTTGAGACGTGTTATGATGAGGAGAGAAATCAAGGTAGGTACATAAATTCAGATATAAATTACCTTAGATTTGAGCACACTAACACATCCATTAAGCTGATCCTTCACTGTACATCATTGTAGCATTCCGATGCAATGATTGCGCAATGTGGTTGCAACTGCATGTTGGTAGGTGGGATTGCAGGTAGAATTGCTGGACTCTGTCAGTTCTTGGTGGCGATGATAGATACAAATTCCAGAATATAGTATGAAGGCCTTCACGACCGGATGACATATCTTACGGTAAACCTTCCGGGATGTAAGGTCGTGGTCCATGAAACTCTTCAGCTCCTAAGATGTCCAGCGCAGCTCTGGACGAAACGTTAGGAGCTGAAGAGTTTCATGGACCACGACCTTACATCCCGGAAGGTTTACCAGAAGATACAGGAGCTGAAGAGTTTCATGGACCACGACCTTACATCCCGGAAAGTTTACCAGAAGATAATTCCAGAATAGTTCCAGCTATTTATCCATCCATCCGAGGCATTGGAAAGTAGCAGAAAAAGCCTCTCTCGGAACCAGCACAATATGCATCTTTTACACGGCAGTGCACAGTTTGGTAGCTCGTCCCCGACTCGTAGCTCATCCCCGACTGACCCGACTCGTAGCTCGTCCCCGACTCGTAGCTCGTCCCCGACTGACTCTTGTTCCACCTTTTCTACCTAGGCGAACTACAATTTGCGCGCACTACACAGTTCCGTTCCCGAGGGGAACCACTACACCTTTTACATACAAACTAAGAACCCTAAGTGAGGATCAGCAATTTACATAACAGCAACCAAATTCATTCAATAAAACAGAACAAATTGCACATATTGACATTTCAACAAAAAATTATTCATACAGAAATTACTATTATACACTCCCGGAAATGGAAAAAAGAACACATTGACACCGGTGTGTCAGACCCACCATACTTGCTCCGGACACTGCGAGAGGGCTGTACAAGCAATGATCACACGCACGGCACAGCGGACACACCAGGAACCGCGGTGTTGGCCGTCGAATGGCGCTAGCTGCGCAGCATTTGTGCACCGCCGCCGTCAGTGTCAGCCAGTTTGCCGTGGCATACGGAGCTCCATCGCAGTCTTTAACACTGGTAGCATGCCGCGACAGCGTGGACGTGAACCGATGTGCAGTTGACGGACTTTGAGCGAGGGCGTATAGTGGGCATGCGGGAGGCCGGGTGGACGTACCGCCGAATTGCTCAACACGTGGGGCGTGAGGTCTCCACAGTACATCGATGTTGTCGCCAGTGGTCGGCGGAAGGTGCACGTGCCCGTCGACCTGGGACCGGACCGCAGCGACGCACGGATGCACGCCAAGACCGTAGGATCCTACGCAGTGCCGTAGGGGACCGCACCGCCACTTCCCAGCAAATTAGGGACACTGTTGCTCCTGGGGTATCGGCGAGGACCATTCGCAACCGTCTCCATGAAGCTGGGCTACGGTCCCGCACACCGTTAGGCCGTCTTCCGCTCACGCCCCAACATCGTGCAGCCCGCCTCCAGTGGTGTCGCGACAGGCGTGAATGGAGGGACGAATGGAGACGTGTCGTCTTCAGCGATGAGAGTCGCTTCTGCCTTGGTGCCAATGATGGTCGTTTGCGTGTTTGGCGCCGTGCAGGTGAGCGCCACAATCAGGACTGCATACGACCGAGGCACACAGGGCCAACACCCGACATCATGATGCGGGGAGCGATCTCCTACACTGGCCGTACACCACTGGTGATCGTCGAGGGGACACTGAATAGTGCACGGTACATCCAAACCGTCATCGAACCCATCGTTCTACCATTCCTAGACCGGCAAGGGAACTTGCTGTTCCAACAGGACAATGCACGTCCGCATGTATCCCGTGCCACCCAACGTGCTCTAGAAGGTGTAAGTCAACTACCCTGGCCAGCAAGATCTCCGGATCTGTCCCCCATTGAGCATGTTTGGGACTGGATGAAGTGTCGTCTCACGCGGTCTGCACGTCCAGCACGAACGCTGGTCCAACTGAGGCGCCAGGTGGAAATGGCATGGCAAGCCGTTCCACAGGACTACATCCAGCATCTCTACGATCGTCTCCATGGGAGAATAGCAGCCTGCATTGCTGCGAAAGGTGGATATACACTGTACTAGTGCCGACATTGTGCATGCTCTGTTGCCTGTGTCTATGTGCCTGTGGTTCCGTCAGTGTGATCATGTGATGTATCTGACCCGAGGAATGTGTCAATAAAGTTTCCCCTTCCTGGGACAATGAATTCACGGTGTTCTTATTTCAATTTCCAGGAGTGTATATAGTAAGTTTTGTTCCCTCCAAACGGGACAAAGAATTTACATTACAGATATACTACATTGCACAGAATCAAACTACGACATCAAAGTTTTAACAAAGAAAGGAGTATACAATTTTATGTTATCGATTCAAACACATTTACAGATACTAAATGTTATAACATTAAACCGAAGCCAAAGGCAAAATAAATCAGCAGAGTATTAGAGTTATGGTGTTACACTACCACATAATCCTTCAATATGACCGATTGTGCTCACTACTTTGTATACAGGGTGAGTCACCTGACATTACCGCTGGATATATTTCGTAAACCACATCAAATACTGACGAATCGATTCCACAGACCGAAATTGAGGAGAGGGGCTAGTGTAGCTGGTTAATACAAACCATAAAAAAATGCACGGAATTATGTTTTTTAACACAAAACTACGTTTTTTTTAAAATGAAACCCCGTTAGTTTTGTTAGCACATCTGAACATATAAACAAATACGTAATCAGTGCCGTTTGTTGCATTGTAAAATGTTAATTACATCCGGAGATATTGTAACCTAAAGTTGGCGCTTGAAACCTACGACGTTCAGTTGCATGTTGTAGCAAACACGGTCCACGGTCGGCGAGCAGCATCTGCAGGGACATGTTTACCATGACGATCCTGTTTACGAGTGTGGCTGTAGTGCACTGTTGTGGTTTGGTCTAGCTGTCGCAGTGTCCGCATGTAGCGTTTGATGCTATTGTTATTCTGCATTCGTCTCCGCACGCAGACCAACTGTTGTACACCGTGTTACCAGACGTCTGTGATAGTGTAGTGTTGTAGGAACTGTGACCATGGTGTATTCGAACTCTGAAAAGGCGGAGATGATACTCATCTATGGCGAGTGTCGACGAAATGCAGCTGAAGTCTGCAGGGTGTATGCAGAACGGTACCCGGACAGACAGCATCCAACGTGCCGCACATTGCAAAACATCTACCGCCAACTGTATGCAACAGGTATGGTCGTAGCACGCAAACGGGTCCGTAACAGGCCCGTCACAGGAGAAGCGGGTGCTGTTGGTGTGTTAGCTGCTGTTGCTATGAACCCACACATGAGTACACGGGACATTGCGCCGGCCGAAGTGGCCGTGCGGTTAAAGGCGCTGCAGTCTGGAACCGCAAGACCGGTACGGTCGCAGGTTCGAATCCTGCCTCGGGCATGGATGTGATGTCCTTAGGTTAGTTAGGTTTAACTAGTTCTAAGTTCTAGGGGACTAATGACCTCAGCAGTTGAGTCCCATAGTGCTCAGAGCCATTTGAACCTTTTTTTTTAACGGGACATTGCGAGAGCCGGTAGACTGAGTCAAAGTAGTGTCATGCGCATACTGCATCGTCACCGCTTTCACCCGTTTCATGTGTCGCTACATCAGCAATTACATGGTGATGACTTTAATCATCGAGTGCAATTCTGTCAATGGGCATTAACACGTTCGGTCTGTGGAATCGGTTCGTCAGTATTTGATGTTGTTAACGAAATATATCCAGCGGTAACGTTAGGTGACTCACCCTGTATATGACAGGAGTGGTGCTATCACCTAGTCATACACAACTTTTTATTAACTTACTTAATGGCAGTCATATCCATATTTGTATCACGAGAGGGTAACGTCACCTTGCCGCAATCTACTGGATACGAAGTTTTGGTTCAGACTAGCCGGAACAGTTTTAATTGATCATACTCAATGACGTTTAAAGGTGTCCTTGGAGCGTTGCTCGCCAAATTACATCATAATTTAACCATTTCCCGTCATCCTCCCATAATTTAGACTAGTTCTTTAAGTACAGATTGACGTTTGTCGGTCAATTATATTAAGTGTGTTAACCAGAGCGATGTTCGCCAAGTCACACTTTAATTTTGAGCATAATTGACCTATGTCGGTCAATAGTTTTTAAGTGTGTTGACTGGAGCGATGTTCGCCAAGTCACACTTTAGCTTTAAGAATATTTCTGCTGCCATCCTCTAGGTTTAATGGCGGTGGTCCACACACAGTTTTTACAGGGTGTGTGTGGATCACCTTCATGAAGGCAAATTGTGGTACCACATTGCCGCCACATTATCCCCTACTATAGTGTTTTCTGCAACTCATAACCATAACTTCGCGAAGAAGCTCAATCAGGCACGTGCATTAGTTTTTGACTTGATTCTAGACCATTTCAGGTCAAATATACTAATCTTGAAAAATGACCATCTAATTTATAAGGCCCATATTGCCGGATGTTACAGATTAGATATAGACTTGTTCATAAGTTCAATCATGACCATTTGTGTTAAGTTAATAGGATGTTCATGCGTTGTAACCATAGCTAAGCAAGTGCTTAACAAATAAGTTTTAAAAAAAATTTCTAGACCTAGTCCTAATAATGACGATGTTGGCTTTATACTATTCTTCCCACTCCAAAGTTCTTTTTGGGTGATTAAACTTCATGCTTATGCACAAAATTTTCTTAGATAGGCCATACCTTGTAAGCACATGGTGTCTTCCTCATATCATGACCAATCAATACTTTATAAGTGTTAAGAGAGGCGATCTAAGTACGTTCTGTACAGGTTAACATATATGCCCTTTTCGTCAGTTATACCATTTATTTCACTTTACTAGTAAATTGAAGCTCAGGAGTTAAGTTCACGTATTGTCCCAAGAAGTAACTATCATACATTTTATGCGCAGGCGCAAGGTATTTTGTCCACCAAGGCGGGCCTCGTGACGCTACGGTCAGTTCCAGTACGGCCGCATTCGGGAGGACGACGGTTCAATCCCGTCTCCGGCCATCCTGATTTAGGTTTTCCGTGATTTCCCTAAATCGCTTCAGGCAAATGCCGGGATGGTTCCTTTGAAAGGGCGCGGCCGATTTCCTTCCCCATCCTTCCCTCACCCGAGCTTGCGCTCCGTCTCTAATGACCTCGTTGTCGACGGGACGTTAAACACAAATCTCCTCCTCCTCCTCCAGTACGGCACTCGTGGCTGCCGCGTCGTGGTCGCGAAGTGGGGCCGAGGCAGTGCCAAATACGTTTTACAGTCTGACGATAATTTATGGATTTGTAGTTTTAGCTTGACGATGTCCACTTTGGACAAACGATGGATATTGTTATTCTGAAGAAGGTTGGGTTATCCCGACTGAAACCTAGGGAAATTCTAGGTAAACGGTGCAACTGAGGCTGTTCATTATTAAAATTAAAGGTAATGTTCTTTATTACGTTTAAATACGGGGAGTTTAATGTCCAGGGGTGTTACGGTAAACAAATCCAGGTGATCGAACGACGAATGTACATTGCCAGCAGTGTGACACGTTGCTTTGTCTTGTTGATAAATCCTATTCTGCCGAGGAAAATCAAACTGCATGTACTCATAGGGGTGGACACGGTCCCTACAGATAGATGCAAACATGTGTTGATCCACTGTGCCCTTTAGAATGACGAGATCAGCCATGGAATGCCACAGAAACATTCCACAGACCAAACGCGCTCTCCTACAATCTGGACCCTTCCGACGGTTGGTACAAGGTGTTTGCATTCATACGTTTTACATTGTACACACCAATGGCTATCTGTCCGATGGAACATAAATCTTGATTCATCTGAAAAAAAAAAAAAAAAGCAAACTTTGCCTTTCAGTGGATGTCCAGTCGCGGTACTAACGCCAAAATGGTTCATATGGTTCTAAGCACTATGAGACTTAACATCTGAGGTCACCAGTCCCCTAGACATAGAACTACTTAAACCTAACTAACCTAAGGACATACATGCCCGAGGCAGGATTCGAACTTGCGACCATAGCAGCTGTGCGGTTCCGGACTGAAGCACCTACAACCGCTTGGCGCCAAAATTCCAGCCTTCATCGCCGATGAACAGCAGTCAGCAATGATACATGAAAAAGACGCCTGCTGCTGACACCCATACACAGCAACGTTGAGGAGATACCGTTGGTAGCTCCTTGGTTCATCTGTGCGATCAGTTGCTCAACAGTTGCACTTCTATTCCCCCGTGCACACCTCCACAACAGCCATTCATCCCTCTGATCTATGGCTCGTGATGCACTACAGTTGCTTCAGCGACGGTTTAGAATAGGGTCATTTTGCAACGCACAGTATACTTCAACCGTGGAAGCACGTGAACAATTTACAAACTTTGCAGTTTAGGAAATGCCTCCACCTTTGGCCTGAAAGTCAATGATCATGTCCTTTTGGACGTTAGATCAATCGCTACGTTTCATCGTTACGACGAGTGCACTACTTTCCAATTCCCCACGACACGCTTTACACAAACTCCACTACTAGTGCTGCCATCTGCCGTCTGTGAGTGGAAATTGTACTTCGACGTCGAAAATAGGTGATTGTCACATCAATGTGACTGGATCTTGTCAGCAACTTGAATGCGTTAACTGTTAAGCTCATTGTGCGATAATTCTCTCGCTTGTCAGCTCTTGGAGTGTTCGCAAATGTGACGATATCTTTTTCCGAAAGTCAGAAGATATGTTGCCAGACTCACACGTTCTAAACACCAACCGTAAATAGTTGCTTTGTTGGCACTTCCCCAATGATTTTAGAAATTCTAATGGACTGATATCCATCCCTTTTCCCTCATTTGACCTTAAATCTTCGAAAGCTCTTCTAAATTCTAATATTGGATTGTTTCCCAGGTTCTCCATAGCTGTCTTCCCACTGTAGCACACTCGTTAATATAACTGCTCAGCTAATGACGACAGAAACACCAATGAGTAGGGAGCCCTGCAGCAAATGCGGATGCGGTGTGTGAGTGCAAGAGGACACATAACTTCTCAAAACGTGGTGTAGTTTGTCGATGATGGCACAATTGCAAGAGCCGGTCAAACAGACTTTGGTGGTTGCACTTATTTGATCGCTTTTGCTTCTTTTTATGGCCAATCGCCCATGTCTTCTAATTGGACTCCTGTAACTTTTTGTATCACATCAGACAAGTCTTTCTCTTCATAGAGGCTTCCAGTGTTCTCATTCCACCTATCCGCTGTCGCCTCTGCATTTAACAGTGGAATTCCCATTACACTCTTACTGATACCACCATCTGCTTTTAATTTCACCGAATGTTATTTTGATTTTCATATATGCTGAGTGAATTCCTCCGACAATCATTTCTTTTTAGATTTCTTCGCATTTTTCATGCATCTCTGTCATCTTAGCTTCCCTGTGCTTCCTATTTATTTCATCCTCATCAACTTGTATTTCTGTATTCCTAATTTTCCCTGAATATTTTTGTACTTCCTTCTTTTATCGATCAGCTGAAGTAATTCTTCTGTTACCCAAGGTTTCGTCGCAGTTACCTTCTTTGTACCTTTGTTTTTGTTTCCAACTACCGCGATTGCCCTTTTTAGAGCTGTCCTTTCCTCTCCAGCTGTACTGCTCCCTAAGCTATTCCTGATTGCTTTATGCCTCGCTTTCGAGAACTTCAATCGTATCTCGTCGTTTCTTACCAGTTATGTATCCCAGTTCTTTGCGTTTTGATCGTCATGACTATTCTCTTAAACTACAGCCTACGCTTCATCACTATTATATTGTGATCTGAGTCTATATCTGCTCATGGGCATGCCTTACATTCCAGTATCTGATTTCGGAATATCTGTCTGACTTTTACTCCATTTTTCGCTGATGCTGATATTACCCAACACTGAAAAAAATGGTTCAAATGGCTTTGAGCACTATGGGACTCAACATCTCAGGTCATCAGTCCCCTATAATATAGAACTACTTAGACCTAACTAACCTAAAGACATCACACACACCCTTGCCCGAGGCAGGATTCGAACCAGCGACGGTAGCGGTCGCGCGGTTCCAGACTGAAGCGCCTAGAACCGCTCGGCTGTCATGGGCCGGCTTACCCAACACTCAGCTGATCAGAAATACTTGTTCCCTCTCCCTCCCGGAGATCCAAATGGGGACTATTCTAGAACCAGTTGGCAATGGAGAGAAGACCATGAGAGTTTTTCAGTCACAGGCCACATGTACTGTGGACACAATTATATGTCTTTAATGCAGTGGTTTGCATTGCCTTCTGCATCCTTATGCCTCTGATATTGCTGATTCTTCCACATTTAGGGGCAGGTTCTCACCCCAGGGACAAGAGGGTGCCCCAACATCTTTCTGCTCCTCCACCCTCTTTGATAACGGATTTGACAGAATGAGAGCGGCTTTCTGTGCCGGAAGTCTTCGGCCGCCAATATTGATACTGCGATAGCTGTATCGTAGGATTGTAAAATAACTACATGAGGAAATACCATATGTAATTTATTTTTAACAAGATCATGACAGAATTTAGAAAACAAGAGAAAAATAATACAGGCTATGGCCACAACTGCAATATTAACGAGTGCCAATAGACATAATTATGATGGTACTATTAATAGAGGTGACCAGTGATAGTACTGATCTGCCACAAAGTATAAAAGGGTAGAAGTTACATAAAAATTATTAAAATCTCATTCACATTGCCTCTCGGAGTTTAAAGTCATACCAGACGTAGAGGCATAAGCAGGAGGCGGTCCATTATTTCGCAAGTGTGTCAGGTCGACGACACTGTCTGCCGAGTAAGGAATAAGCATTCAGCAGGAAAGAGGGTGGAAAACCAAAGGAAGTGAGACAAGCATACTCGTTATCACGTAAGGCATGTTGCAAGAATTACATCTATTTCATAAGAGCATTTAGTGAAGGACCGACAAAGCAGTTAACAGCTGTTAACTAAATGGAACAGAATAAGGTGGACACATTCAGTCATTACTGAGTTTTGCGGATAGCCTCACACTAGTCCCCTTTAAATACTCCATCTCTGCAACTCTAGTCATTAGTGGGTCGTTTGGATCGATTCCATAATCACGATACCGTAGTGAATCTATGTCCTAGACGCCGCTGCACAGTCTATGAACTAGCTGAAGATGTACTGGAGATGATGGCCTGCTGAACTTATGCTGCTTGCCTTCTACCATCTATTAATGGAGAAACTGACAACATTACATCGTAGAGTGCTGCAGGACTTCAAGGCGAAAGTCAGCAACAGGGCCTCCAGGGATCCACGTTGCTGTTCAACATTCAGCGGCCTTCAGGTGCTGAAACCTAACACAGATAGCGAGGATATCAACTGACCACAAAACTGTCAACACCAGGTACATCGCCGGTGAGTCATCAAGTGTCATCGTAGAATTGGGAATAGGACGAAGTACACTACAAAGTCAGCGCTACGACGATTTCGCGCTGGGCAACCGCCGTCCTAGTCGCCTGCGGCCACGGTGCCGCCAGCGTCGCTGACATCACCTCGTGGGCATGCAACGCTTAGCTGACTACACGGACATTGGCCGGAATCCTATACACAGCTGAATTAGCAACGGCCGAGGCTGTTGCAGGAAACGACAACTTGTAAATATTGTGATTAACTATTTGAACGCTAATAATGTTTCACAGCCGCCGGTAACATTTCACAGGTTCCCATAAACTATATTTACTTCACGCATAGATGTCTCCGCTTGGGTTTCTGTCAGTTGGTGCTAGAAGTTTGCAATTCGTTGCCGCCATCAGGGATTTGACATTGGAAACTCTGGACCACAACGCATGGAATTCGGAAAAATTTTGGAAATCTGTGATAAGGCCTTATGGGACCAAACTGCTGAGGTCGTCGGTCCCTAAGCCTACACATTACATAATCTAACTTAAGCTATGGACAACACAGACACCCAAGACACCCATGCCCGAGGGAGGACTCGAACCTCAGACGGGGGGAGCCGCACGGACCGTGACAAGGCGCCATAGACTTCGCGGCTACCACGCGCGGCTGGAATTCGGAGGCAAGGGTCTGCATCTATGACGATGGCGAATCGTGACAGTAACCGCAGTTCCCATTAGATATTTTTCTTTCACTTTGTGATGCAGTAGAGTTTAGGGGTATGCTATATTCAAAACATATTCTGTATAATTTATGGAACCTGTATAATCTTAATTAATATTGTGTTTATATTGGTTGCTGGTGAGGAGGATAGTTAGTTATTAGTATTTTATTAAGGATCTTATTCATAAGCAGGCCTGTCACAGTCATCACAGTCGCTCAAGAAAGCTATAATTAAGCTTTACTTGTTTAATGAGAAGCGGACGATGACTCTCCTTGTCCGCAGTCTCGATGATTCGAAGCGATCTGCAGTCCTGCGTAAATAAACTGTCTTGGTTTTCTTGCGTTGCGTAGTCAGTCGAGAGACCTCAGATCAAGCGGAAAGTTTGCTTTGATAGAGTTTAATTATCCGATGGAATAATGGAGCTCTTGGATGTAATAATTGCAGGTTCGTTTCCAATTCATCGGAAGTTCCCTTCTGATTACCAACGAAACGACACCTCCGTGCAAATTTCCAATTAGAAAATAGATATATAATGAAATTCTTTACACACCTTTGATGTAAATGCTCAGTATATATTCTCTTGATTAGCATACAATATATTTCCAATCTCTTTCTTCCAGTAATCTCGATAGCAAAATTACAATTATGGAATGCGGCTATTCGGCACGGAGAAGATCCTAGAAGTCCCCTCAACACACACCAGAGAGAATATTACAAAGAGTAGTTATGCGCTCATGGAATAGTAATAGTACTGTACTACTCTGCACATCGATTCTGCGAGTGTATAGATGGTCAAGTAGGAAACGTAATTCACTCATAGAATTGTGCAGGGATAATTAGTAGAATATAAAGAGATATAACACCTGTTGATTTATCAGAATCTGGAGAAAATTATAAAAATAGTGTAAGACAAATGAAAGGAAATCAAATAATTTCAAAAACACTCGTCATATGTCGTGGATTTGTATGCAGAGACGTTTGAGAAGACAAGAACATTGTTCTAGGCGCTCCCCGTAATCAAAGCAGTCATGAAGTTGGGCAAATACGTATCGAGTAGAAGTTCATTATTCTCGCAGGGAGCGCCTCAAGCGTCGCCGCGTGGACAGTCCAGCGAACCCTGAGCGGCTTCCTTTTGATATCCGATACCTGGGAAACCACACCCTCTCTCTCTCTCTCTCTCTCTCTCTATCTCTCTCTCTCTCAAACGATTACTTCCTGTTTGTGCATGCGTCAACCAACCTGTGCAAATCTGCCGATCAAGGTATCCCTCATTACTGCGATGTGATTGGTTCCCGTCAAATTTGTGGGCCGAGCATGAGTTTGTTAAATCCTTACCCCCTCCATCCCCGGCCTCATTCTGATATGTTTCGCCGGTGTCTCAGGTCATATTTTTAGGAAAATGAAGCGCGCCAACAGCAGCAACAGGAATTCAAGCATCGGCTAATGCCCAAGGCAGTGGGAATTACCTGGTAAGTTAATATTCAGATTGGCAACTGTAACTTTTTTTGCGCTAGGTACATTTCATTATTTCAACATACATTCAACAAACCGTGGACGAAATGAATGCTGAGATACATCAGCGGCAGCGATAGGTAAATGCATCAGAGGCAGCAACTGCAACAAGAGAATCGTAAGTAGTGTAAACATTCTTCTTCATATACGTAATACACTGCTGTTATTTAGTGGTCAGTCAGTTAGTTTTCCCAGTTTTACATGAATTCGAAAATCAAAATCCATAACTGTGACTTTTTCACTAGGAATGTCATAGTATTCGATACATGTCGTATTACTGTTTCAGTATGTGTCCGACATATAATTGATGAGCTGGCTGCTGAAAAGCAGCAACAGCAGCAGCAGAAGCCGCTGCAGCCAGGCTGCTTGCACTGGGCCGATACTGCATAGTCTCCTCCTCCTGCGCCTTCTCCTCCACCTTCTCGTCCTCGCCGATGTAATAAGGTATGGCACATAGACCTGAACACCTCACCGCAACAGCTTCCTTCTCATCACCATCATCATCATCATCATCATCTAGCTGTAGTTATAGTATTAGTAATAGCAACGGTCATCTCACATCATTGATTGCGGAATCCTTTGAGAAGCGAATCTCATTCGCTAGGATCGAGAATACGGCAGAAGGATACCGCGGCCCTGTTGTGTTTGTAAGAGCGTTCCTTCCTGTCGCGGTAGCGGGTCTCCTTAAGGTTATTAATGTACCGTGCTATCCCACCATCAAATGCGGTGCAGTGCTGTGCATTGAACTGATGCAACTCCTAAAGTTGCTTCTGGCTTCGAAGAGTCGAGTCTCCATTATCTTTCTGGAGAGAACAGGTTGATAACGTGAAGCCCATCAATCATGCAACTTGAGAGCTATACTGGCAGGGTTTTCCGACATGAAAGTTCGGGGTGGCAGTTAAAGCTCTCAGCCGAATACTGCAGCTGGATGTCCGTACCCTCGTCTATGATCCAGTAAATGTACGGTCCCTTTAATTAAAATTATTAATAATTCCCTAACTGACCTACCTGCACCAACAAATGTTCCATTTTGATGAAATTTTGGGTCTCTAGTTGTATAGAGCTACCTAAACATAGACCAGAAGGCATAAATTAATGTCAGTGATGAAAAGGATCAGATTTGTTTTGCATGGTCAATCCTAGCTTGCGAGAGAAATTACACAAAAGATCCGCAAGGCACATCTCGATAAGGAACAAGCCTTTACATTCGTGAGTGATATAACTTTGATGGTGTGTTCTCCGTCAAGATCCAGGACGAACTGAAATTTGAGCCGCAGAATACCGGAATATCGGATCGTGTTTACGGCCTGGAGAAACGTATGTCAGATAAGCAGAACAAGCCTGTAGTAGTCGGCCCCATTCATTTCTCAAAATTTGTCGGTGAACATAAGATTCATGTCAACACGCTCTTATTCCCAGGCAAGGAAAATAAGGAAAAATCCCATGATCGTTATGTTTGGGTGAAAGACATTTCTTGACTCCTTTCCTCTCAATTGTGTAAAGCATATTTGCTAAATCTATCTGAATTATTTTTGCTCAGAAAAGTTATTAGCAGCGCGGCTTGTAGATTGATCACCGTAGGACTCGGTACCTGTCATTATGTGTATGAGGAAGCAAATTCATGAAGCTTAAAAATGTTGACCATCAGGAGCGATGACCGTTTATAGTGTACGACAACTCTGAATGCCTCCTCGCTCCTGCGACTTGCTGTAAAGGTAACGCCACAATATCACGTACTACCTTCACAGAAAAAAACATGTACTATGCGCGGCAGCACACCAAATTGTATCGTCATACATTATGTCCGGGATAATCCTGCGGTTACGCTTCCCACGAGTATTGAATAACTTTCAGTGGAGACTGAAAAGCTTTTATTACTTATTTATTTATTGAGTCATCATTCTTATAACCGGTTTGATGCAGGCCGCCACAAAATACTCTCCTGTGCCAACTTACAAGCTGTGACCTCCGTTATTTCCTGGAGGTATCCAGTCTCTCTGTCTTCCTCTACGGTATTTCACCTCTACAGCTCCCTCCAGTACGACGGAAGTCATTCCCTCATATCTTAACAGATGTCCTATCATCCTGCCCCTTCTGCTTTTCAGTCATTCATTTCCTTGTACGGTCAGCATTTCCAAAAGTAGCAGCTGCGATAGCTTTGTCATTTCCTTCGTAAACATCTTGTACTGTGCACGGGTTGTCCAGGAAGGGGCATACAAGTAGGTGGCTTCGATCTTCTTCAGTCCCGCAGTCGCAAAAGGTATCAGGGCTCGCTGGAAGGATTCCCCATTTCTTCAGGTTGGTCTTGCATCGGGGAGACGCCCACTCTTAGGATGTTGAGGGACCTCCATACAGGGTGTTGTAGGTTTGCGCCAGAAGCTAGATCTTCTTTTCGTGAGACGTCTACGGGCAGTGCGCTCTTCCATGTTGCAAGACGAACTGCCTCTTGTGCTCCCTCCAGTGGCGCAGTCGTAGCAAGGAAACTCTTGCGGGATTTAAGGCGGGATCATGCTGCCTGATGACCATACAGAAGATGTCAGCGGTCATTCTCCTGCTTTTTTTCTCTCATCGTCTGCAGCAATGGCCCTCTAGAAGTTGGGTGTGTCTATTCCAAGAATCGGATACAATTTCTGCACTGGTGTTGACTTCAAGCATCCTGAGATGATCCTTGCAGTATCATTGACCGCAATATCGACTTCCTTAGCATGAGCTGAAGCGTTCCATATAGGAGCTGCATACTCAGTGGCTGATACGCAAAGTGCAAGTGCAGAGGTCCTTAGGAAGTGCGGATTGGCTCCCCAGTGTCCTCCGCATATTCATTTGCGATTCTGCGCAGAACTTGTTCATTCCTTACCTTATCAATCTAATTTTCAACATTCGTCTGTAGCACCACATCTAATTCTGATTCTAATACTGGGTCCCCTATCTCTTCTAAATCGACTCCTCTTTCTTCTTCTATCACATCAGACAAATCTTCACCCTCATAGAGGCCTTCAGCGTATTCTTTCCACCAATCTTCTTTCGCCTCTGCATTCAACAGTGGAATGCCGATTGCACTCTTACCACCGTTGCATTTAATATCACGGAATGTTTTTTGACTTTTCTGTATGCTGAGTCTGTCCTGACAGACTTTTCTTTTTCGGTTTCATCACATTTTTCGTGGGATCATTTCGTCTTAGGTTCCCTACACTTTCTATTGATTTCATTCCTCGCCGAGGTGTATTTCTACATAACTGAATTTCCCTGAACATTTTTGTACTCTCATAAATCTTCTTTTACCCAGGGATTCTTCACAGTTATCTTCTTTGTACGTTTTTCTTTCTGCGTTCAGTGATTCCCTCTTTTACCAATGTTCTAACATGTGTGATACTGGTTCTGGTCAATCTTCCTACCATAGTTGCGGAAGGACGCTCTGTGAGTGTTTTAGGAATCTGATGTTGGGGAGAAAAGGAGTTTGTGGCACAACTTGACCAGAAGAAGGGATCGGTTGGTAGGACATGTTCTAGGGCATCAA
Source organism: Schistocerca nitens (assembly GCF_023898315.1). NCBI lineage: Eukaryota > Metazoa > Arthropoda > Insecta > Orthoptera > Acrididae > Schistocerca > Schistocerca nitens. Next base: position 778,581,960 of record NC_064614.1, read on the forward strand.
GCGATCACCAATTTAGTACTGGATGGCAGCGTGAAGGGTAAAATCGTAGAGGGAGACCAAGAGATGAATACGCTAAGCAGATTCAGAAGGATGTAGGTTGCAGTAGGTACTGGGAGATGAAGAAGCTTGCACAGGATAGAGTAGCGTGGAGAGCTGCATCAAACCAGTCTCAGGCCTGAAGACCACAACAACAACATGTTAAACCAATGGCCTGGAAGGTAGGAAGATGCCATCTCATTCATGCGAGGTCAGAAGAGTGCAGCAGTATGGAGAGTGATGTAATCAGACAATGATCTCAATGTTAGTTCCACTACGCTCCATATACATTAAACGTTATCACTAACAGAAATTAGTGTATGGGTTCTGGCGTAACAATATCTTAGCAAAAAATGAAAATCTTAGATATTCGTTATGAAGGTCTATTTCTTTTCTAAGTATGACTTCATAATATCATAATTATAATACGTACAGCATAGTAAAAAATTGATATTGGGTGTTCCCAGGTAAGAAGCGAAATTGGTAACTATTCTAAGGCTCTTTAATAGTAAGATGATTGATGACCATGTCTGCTGTCAGTAAAATACAAAAAAATTAAATACAGTTTATGACTGTTTTGTGAGCTTGAGGTGGAGCTGGAGATAAAAAAATTATTCGCTTCTGTATATCTAATGAACACGCGTGAAGTGTATTTCTCAGAGCACTACACTGTGAGACCTGAAGGGGTTCGATACTGGGCAGAGTTGAGGGAGGGATTATCTGCCGGCTGATATCGAAGGCAGCGATATTATCTACCGTTGCCCTAATAGATCGACATGAAGCAAAGTGGTGCAGGATTTAAATCAATGGCTCCTAATTAGGATTGGCGGGGCTAAAACCCACATCAGCTCTACTAGATTAAGCTTAAGCCGAAATTTACGTCCAAATTACTGTTCAGTCACGGCTGGTGTTCTGTCTCTAGTAACCTCTTACTAATGGGTTATCAAATCTTAATCGTCTTTCCTTTCTGGCACGTGGGATACGATATTTAGACGATTTTTCATACTCAGTTTACTACCGTATTATTGCTATGCGACGTTTTATACATGATATAAATCAACACGAAAGGTATACAGGGGTTTGCCAAAAGTCTGTAAATACCAAAAACACAACACATTATCGTTTCTACTACCACGTGGCATTCAAAACAGCTTCCAGTCATCTCGTAATGGATAATTGTAGGTCGTGTATAGTTTTCAAGGGAATCTTATATTATTCTTCCTGCAGGGTAGAGGCAGTTTCAGGTAACGATAGTGGCTGTGGAAAGCGATCAAGCTCCCTTCTCTCCAAAGTAGACCATAAAGCATCAATAATACTGAGATCTGGTGACTGTGGTTGCACGCGACAATTCTTCCGTGTGCTCATGAAACGAGTGCTGGGCGATGCGTGCTGTATTAACAGTCTTGGAACACAACATCACCATTGAGGATCAGACATTGTACCATGGAATTGTCTTTACCAGCCACACCTATTTCTTGGCAGTAATACGACCTTGTCGATTAAGCTTGGGTCTCACGGAATACCACGATGGGATTGGGCAAATCATCACCGAACCACGGCCATTTTACACCCTTGAGGCGTAAACTCAGCCAGAAGTTAGAAACAGTGCGAAACGAGACTTATCTGACAAAATCACTTTCTTCAGTTGCTTCATAGTACAGGTTTAATGGCTTAGGAACCACATTCTCCTTTTCCAGGTATTTCCATCACTGAGATATGAATTTGGAATTCCAGCTCTCACTCAATTGCCATCTTATGGAGCTCCCTTGTTGTTGTTTTGGTGTTAACAGCGTCCGCGATTGTGACATTCAAATCTGCATTGACTTTTGCAGCTGTCGTCCCCTTATTCCTCATGTCAGCCCTCTTCCCTGATCTTCTGTCACAGTCACTGTGAACACACACTTGCGCCCACGTTGTGACTTAATGTATCATGTTTTTCTTTGCATGCGGTATAAATCTTCCCTGTCTTTTAAAATGCCAGCACCCACAATACGAGCAACAACAATTTGCCTACATTAGAATTTACTTATCTTGGACACAGTGCACTCATACCTGCACAGAAGACGGTTCTGACCAGGGCTGACACTTGCCCAACATCGCGCAGGTGCCGTTCTTGGTCAAATACAACAGCGCAGCCTGCAGACGTAGCTACCATCTGAAACTATGTTCAGTAGGCAGCTGTTTCCATACTTTGATCCAACCCATATAAGAGGTTTGGAACTTAGTGGCAACTATTTATTTACAGCTCGTACAAAATAGATATGTGTTTCAAAGTTTTACTGGCTTTCAAAGTAGTCAGCGGCAATGTATACAACCCGCTGCCAGCGATGTGGAAGTCATAGGATATTCTTAGCAGTGCCAGTTGTGTTGACAGCTCGAGCGGCGCGGTCTATTGCGTGATGCATTTGTAGCAGTTCTGAAGCGAATGCCGTAAAGTGTTTCCTTCAGTTTGGAAATCGAGTTGAACTCACGAGGGCTTAAGTCAGGGGAGTGCAGTAGGTGGTATAGAACCTGGCAGCCCCATCAGTCAAACAAATCAATAACAGTTTGCATTGTACGTGCTTGGGCATTGCCCTGCAAAATGATGGTCAGGTCCTGCAGAAAGTGTCATCACTTCTCTCTCTATGCTGTTCATTTATGGAATACAACCTACGACCAGCGTAGACACAGAAGTGACGACACTTTCTTCAGAACTTGGCCATCATTTTGCAGGACAATGCTCAAGCACGTGGAGTGCAACCTGTTACTGATTTGTTTGACTGATGGGGCTGCTAAGTGCTATACCACCTACTGCAATCCCCTGACTTAAGCCCTCGTGAGTTCAACTCAGCCCGCATCTCGTGGTCGTGCGGTAGCGTTCTCGCTTCCCACGCTCGGGTTCCCGGGTTCGATTCCCGGCGGGGTCAGGGATTTTCTCTGCCTCGTGATGGCTGGGTGTTGTGTGCTGTCCTTAGGTTAGTTAGGTTTAAGTAGTTCTAAGTTCTAGGGGACTTATGACCACAGCAGTTGAGTCCCATAGTGCTCAGAGCCATTTGAACCCAGTTCAACTCACTTATTGATGACGCAGTTTTTTTACTTGTCCATTACCTCGCTTGAGCAATAATACCCTTCATATGTTCACTAAGCCAGGTTTGTGTGTGAATACATGTGTCAACGTGCTTGCACATGTCGAAGACAAGTCATGTGCACAGGAATGTGCACAGGAATTCTCTCTACGTTGGCTGGCGTGCAGTTCACATTGGTGAGGTTGACATACAAAATGTTCACCTCTTGTAAAGCTTATTTACTTTACAGAGTCTGGATTCACAACCTCACTCCCTTGAGTGTTCTATTGTGACCATTGTCCACCAGTTCATGTCGAAATCTTCAATTAAAAAAAAAACTCATAAATAAATGAGTCTCACAAGTAAATGAGTCCCTTGTTCTTATCCACACCAATCTCTTTGTTCCCTGAATCGCATTTACTTCTTGTACAAATTAACTGATATAGTTTTTACATTTGTCTTTATTACCAGTGACGTACTTTACATGAATAATGTGTCACTCGTGCGTTTTTGGTATGTTAGCCGTGTTTGTTACAATGCATTGCTCATGGACTAATGTTCACAAAGTTCTTAACTTCTCTGTTTTTATATTTCACAGATTGAGTTTCATTACTTAGGTTATCGTAATGTTACCCATGAAATAATCCTGTTCTAGATATGGATCGGCAAATAGCAAATCACGAACAAAATCCAAAAACACAGACAATGGTCACGAAATTAACACATGCCTCCAAAATCACGTGGGGCAAAAATTTGAACTCCTGCTCTGCATAAACTCAATTACTCATGGTAACACATCATTCAAAATATAATGGATCATGCTGATGAAATTGTGCCAGCATCCCTTTGCATAGCAATTATCTAATTCAAATTAGAATTTATGTTAATTCACATAAAACAGATAAGTAACATATTAGTGTACACATAAACGTTCACATACAGAATAAAATATCAGTCCAATAGCACCTTGTACTAGCTTCTGCTATAAATGCTATAGTAGAAATACTATCTTTCATGCTGCTTACACAATAATGTTTACAGTCCGAGTATAGTTATTAGATGGCCTATACATCTTCCTTTCAATAAATTATCAGCTCAATTTAGTGTCACCATATGTAACATAAGTCCGACCAGAGAACATACTCTGTTTATGTACAGTTCACTATCAGGTTTCCCTAACTGTTCTTTAGTTGGCAGTATTTACTGTATAGGTGTATCACGTATTTATTCCATAGAAATTAAACTGATGACGATGATGATGATGATGTTTGGTTCGTGAGGCGCTCAACTGCGCGGTTACTGCCAGTACCAATTCCCAACCTTTTCTCAGCCCAATCTCGCCACTTTCATGAATGAGACGAAATGATGAGGACAACACAAACACCCAGTCATTTCGAGGCAGGTGAAAATTAAACTGAAAAAATGCTTACCACTAGGTAACTAATTACACTGAGTATTACTGTCTATTATTCTATATACACTTAATTACAGGTGACAGTTCATCTGTTTATATTCGTATTAAGCAACAAATTATAAAATCATAACTTTAGTTCTCATATGACTTTTGTTCGTCACTTTCCCTTAATCTATACTTTAAATGATCTATATGGAAATATCCTCCATAGTATACTTGTTAAACTGCTAGACTTCACAAAACTAATGTTGAAAATAATAATACTTTCACTGACAAAATACTCAGTCCTCATTTTAGTATTTCATAGTCCTGGTGCTGTAGTGATACATTCTGATTACGTAGAGTCACTTTTGACAACATAAACATACTCTCATGAAAATATATAGAAAAACTTCCTAACTACTACTTATATTGAGAAAATACTTAAACCTAAAAGATCATTACTGCTTCTAATGTCAAACAAATATCAGTAGCCTTATGCATCTTATAGTGGTACCTATGTATCATTGGCACTATTGATGTCCATCAGTTCTGGTATACTGGTACACATTCTTCATTGTGCAATACACTTTCATAGTATGAGAGGCTCAGCATAAAACCTCAAAAAGTGTATATATTCATAGTGCAGAGTGATAGATAAAATATAAAAAACAAAGTACTTTTGCATCTGTTCAATCATCAGAACTCTGTTCTGCTGTGTCGCTTTTCTCTTTATCAGTTTCAAAACAACCTATTCACTTCCTAGCTTTATAGGGAGTTTCCCATGCAGGAGGTCGATCTTTACGTCCCGTTCCCGCATGAATTTCATGCCTAGCAGACAGTACACGGTTAAATTTTTCACGATGAGAAACATGCCTTGATCCGCTCCGTACTTGAATTCTACACCTATCCGTGCCTACAACGTAACAGTCTGGCCTCTGATACCAATGACACCAGATACAACGCAGTTTAGAACTGGAAAAGTCGGAATATTTACAAAATGCACTGTTTTCTTAGGGAAATTAGCTTCTACCACGTTTGCTCTTGCACCGGTATCTAAAGTCAGTGTTGTGGGAATACCTCCGACAACTGGTTCAACAGCGGCTTATACGTAGTCCGAGGGACCTTCAATATTATTGTATATCTCGCTAAATAACTCTTGACGGATGTTAGTCTCATCGTTATGTGGGAAAATGTTTATCTGTTCATTCAAACTATTGCCCTCATTCCGTCCCACTACTAGCATCAGAGAGCTCGATACAGCCGCGTTTGTCCGCAGCTCGTGGTCGTGCGGTAGCGTCCTCGCTTCCCACGCCCGGGTTCGATTCCCGGCGGGGTTAGGGATTTTCTCTGCCTCGTGATGACTGGGTGTTGTGGGATGTCCTTAGGTTAGTTAGATTTAAATAGTTCTAAGTTCTAGGGGACTGATGACCATAGATGTTAAGTCCAATAGTGCTCAGACCCATTTGAACCTTTTTTTTTTTTTTTTTTTTTTTTTTTTTTTTTGGGCCGCCGCGTTTAGTCTGACGCTCCGGACGTTGTCGTCGGCGGCGCTTCAACCACCTCGACTATACGGACGTCCTGATTATAGTTACTCCTATTTTGGTTTACAGGAGTACCTTGCTCTTGGTTATTTTGTGACCATTGATTATTGTGGTCTTGCTTCCTATTATTGTTTTGACGGCTCCAGTTTCGATTATTTTGATAACCGGGATGGTACCGATCATTATTTCGCCTCTGCCTGTGAAAGAATGCCTGTCCGCTTTGTGGACCCACATTGTTGTCGTTCTGATTTGCGTGTCGGGTTTGCGAGATGCCGTCGTTACTCCGCGACCCGCCGTTACTGCTGTTACCGCGGCCGTGTCTGTTCTTATTTGAGGACTGCGAGCCATTGTTGCCAGGGCTGCTTTTCGCATTTTCTTGTAATAGGAGAATGGTATCGAGCACTAACAAAAAGTGTTCCAGGTCAAAATCAGGGGCTGTTATTAACTTTATCCTTATGTGCTAAGGCAAATTTGCTTTAAGATGCGTAATACATCTTTGTGCGCACCGGCTCGTCCCAGTATCTAGTTACATTTTGTATTTTTCGAAAAATTTCCCTGATTTGGATTGTAAATTTCTGGGCTGAAGACCGGTTTTCTAAGGTGTTCTTGTACGCCCACTGGTGAGTTCTTAGCAAGAAAATTGTGCACAATATATACAGTTATTTGAGACTTCGGTAGCCCATAAAACACCGTCTCCTTCCATATGTGAGGCAACGAATTGTATTCTCTGCTTCTCGTTCAATGACCTGGGCATAACATTCGGAATGAACGTATAAAAACTGCTAAATGGACTTGTCTTTTGTCTATGATAAAGACCTGAAATTGTCTGTGTTTTAACAGGCTTTCTTCCTGAAAGATCTCTGTCAAGGTTGACCTGCAATGTATGCGTACTGCATTTCCGTACCCATAGTCGATGCTTTCGTTACGGCTGTGGTATTGTTCCCACGGCACGTTGCACTTCTTTCAGCTGTGACTAAACTTCGTTTCGCCAATGTGAAAGATCGTGATGTATCATGTGCTTTATGTGGTCTATTTCCTAGCGGAGCGTTTGTTTTGCCGTGCTGAGTTCGGCCATCGCTTCGTCCCACTTGTGTCGTACTATTCCTTTCCACTCACATGACGCATGACCTCAACTACGTCTCGTAGAAAGGCTTAGTCATCTATTTTTTGCCTGGAAGGTTTGCCTGCAGTGTTGGTGACAGACAACGGACGCAGTTTACGCAAACGAATATTTGATAAAAGAGTTCACAACAATATAAGTCAACTAGTGCTCCAAAAGAGACCAGCAAAGGCAATATGCACTCGTTCCCACAGCGATTGAGACTTTGGTGTAAATGGAAACATTTGCGGCGGGGCCAATATATTCTCAGCACAAGAGCGACACTGTGCCATAATCTGCTCAATGTGAGCGTCATGCCTCATGAATGTTTTTTACAGAATGAGGCCAAGACTTACGGATTTAGTGTAACGAAAGGGCCTGCTTCTGCGGCCTGTGCAACTTTCCTACAGTTCAGTGGAAAAGTCTGTACAAGTTTAGTGCCAAGTGCATCGATTTGACAACAATATCCGGCAGTGGAATCGAATTCGAAGTCAGGACCAAAAGGAAGGCGAGAAACGGCGTCAGCATTTGCATGCTTCGACGTGGGCCGGTACTATGTTTCGTACTGACACTATGACAGTAACAAAGCCCAACGTTGCAGCTTCTGAGACGTGCGCGGTGGAGCGGGTTTGGACGGATGAAACAAAGAATGAGGTGGCTTTTGGTCCGTCAGTAGGTAAAACTTCCGACCGAACAGATAATTGTGAAACTTTGTTACGCCATATTAATAGCGAGCGCTTCCATCTCGATTTGGGAATAGCTACACTGAGTCTTGGTGAATTACTTGGAAGCGAAAGCAATCGGCCTGCCCTGTAAGCCAAATCTGTGCAAGAGCACAGCTCCGATTCCGCACGAAGAAGCGTCCACTGCCAAAACCACACGCTTAGCGGGATCGTAATGAACAAGGCATTTGTCACTCAACAAGACATTTTTATGTTCCTTGAATCCATTGCGTCATTCTTTGGTTCAAACAACAGCCACACTGAAGATTTAGTTTCTGCCCTTACGAAGTATTACGAGGATCAGGTACAGCTTGCTACAGCTCATTACAAAGTCTTTCGATTGCCAAAAAATCCGGAATAGACTTACCAACCATGGGTCACTGAGCTTCAGGGTTTGACATGAGAGGGTCGTTTTTAATGTAGCTGTGGACAGTATTACAGTGATTTAATAACTCGAGATGCATTTACGTACGATGTGACACACAGTAGGCTTTATTACAAATTTTTGAACATCAGGATTCGCAACTGCAGTGGTAGATGCTATCTGCAGCGTAACGCAGAATGACAAACAGGTCCGGCCTTGGGACCGACCGCCACGGACGAACAGGCCAACGCGCTGTAAACGGAGTAAACAAGGGTCACGTGTATCTGCTGTGAAATAGTGTCACCGCTGCTTTTCCACGCGTGAAATACAGCATTTCCCTTCGTGGATTGCGACTTGCTTGGCTTGTGGAAAACCAGGTGAAGCACGGTATGTGTGCTTGCAACAGAATAAGAACTCTACTCACGTTCGCTTTCGCAAGCGCGGAGCATCGTCTCACACAGCGAATGTAATTTTTTCTAATACAGCTACCGGTGCTGGTAATGATCCAATCCCGGATATGCCTTCACCACGCCAGAGTGCTGTGCAACGACAGTCAGCCAAACTGTTTGTGAACTTAGTAGTTGCTTCCGTTGCATTGGTTAATCGCGCCTCTTTTGAACAGTTGCGTTCGCTACACTTGACAAAATCTTACACTCAACTTTCAGCGTATAACTGTGAGGGCACTTCAATGCTTGGCACATGTGGTTTGCCTGCCAAATTCCGTTCTCACACCACATAAGTGACATTTATAATTAGGCCTTTCCGAAGCTGTGGAAATATTTTTGAGCTAGATTCTTTTGATTTGTTTGGTCTTCGTATTCAGGACAATGTCTTTTTTGTTTCTGCTTTCAACCAAATGATAGTGATACTCAAATGACTGAAGATTTTCCTGATTTAGTTTCTGAAAGAATTAGCAGACTAAATAATTTATTGGTGCATGTTACAATGAAGGACAATGCCCAATTTAAGTACTTTCGGGCGCGTCCCGGACCTCATGCAATTAGAGACAAAGTCTGCACGTGAAATTAAGAATGGCCAGTAAATAGTTGCACGTGAACTTAAAGAATTTCCAGACAACGATGTTATTTCTCCTATCCTGGCTAGTCAACGGAATTCTCTCGTAGTAATCTTACCAAACTCCTGGAAGACCCCGTCTTTGTGTTGACTTTAAATCCACAATAATTGAAACGTATTGTTTGCCTCGCCCTGAGGAATTAATGGACATGCATGGTGCAGACCGCTCCTTTTGAAAAACACAGTTTTAATCTGCCAGGAAGTTTCATATCAGCGCACACTCCGCTGCAGAGCGAAAATCTCATTCTGGAAACATTCATCAGTCTGTGGCTAAGCCATTTCTCCGCTATATCCTTACGTCCACGAGTGCTAGTTCCACAAGGTTCGCAGAAGAGCTTCTGTGAACTTTAGAGGATAGGAGAAGAGGAACTTACAGAATTGAAGCTGTGAGGACAGTCGAGAATAGGGCGTGGGTTGCTCAGTTGGTAGAACATTTGCCCACAAAAGGCAAAAGGCCCGAGTTCGAGTCTCGGTACGGCACACGGTTTTAACCTACCAGCAAGTTTCATATCATCGCACACTGCGCTGCAGCGTGAAAATCTCATTGTAGTCTCAGAAAGTGTTTGTGGTCAACACACATGTAGGGTAGTTCAAAGTTTGGAGTTTACCCGTCGGCAGCGCTTCAGCACCTGCCACATTCCAATGGTAATTAGAACAGCGTACTGCCAAAGTTCTATTCTGCTGAAATTACTTGCACGGTGTTGTGATGTCACGACATACGCTGAAGGAACAAATCAGTAAGCATCGTACACTTTTGCAAGTGCTTTCCATGGCAGGACTGAACTGTTGCCTGGACAGATGTGCCTTTTTTTCTGACTGAAATTCAGTGCTTAGGTCATGTTCTTAATAGTCAAGGTGTTCATCCCCTTACCTCTTCTGGCCCTCCAGGACCTCCTTGCCCAGCGGAACGTGACAGAATTGCAGTCACTTCTCGCGACATTGAGGTATTATATCCGGCTTACACCCAACGCATCCCAGAGCGCGGCGTTGTTGCATCTTTTGCGCAGGAAGAATTTGGCTGTTGTTTGTATCACTCGCCTTACCAGTGCTCAGCCAAACGGGAAAGCTGAAATTTGTGCGTATAGTCAAGCAACCGATCAACAAACTACGTGCCTCCCTCACATGGGAGCTGCTCTTTCTCTCAACGTACCGCTCCCAGACCCGCAACGGCCCGGCTCCGGCGGGGCTTCTACATGGTCGGTGTCACGGCACGCAGCAGTTGCTGCACCCACCATAGCGCACGGCGCCTACCACGCTAAGCAAGTATCACTTTTACGCCTAATGATTCTATTCTTTTCAGAATTTTTGGTCACACCAGGTGCTGGAAGAGAGGAACGTTTCTTCGAAATTTGGGCGATGCCATGTATTTAACTTGTAGTCCTGCTGGGCTGCTGCACCACCATCAGAACCTGATTCGTGCTTCTCGATTGCGAGATTTTTCCGCACTTCTTCTCTACCCAGATTCGCAATCTACCGGGATCTTGCAGCCGGTGCGGCCACTCCCGGGTGCCCTGCAGCACCGCTTGCGGCGTCCGCTGTGGACCGGGTGCTGTTGTCGTCGTCGTCAGCGCCACCTCCGCCGTCATCGCTGCCCTCTCCGTTTATCGTCGGACCGGTTTAGGAAGAGGGTGTGAGTCGTTCCGGAGTTTCTCTGACTTTCCCCTTGAGCCGCAGGATGGATGTCAACGCGCGTCCGGGGGCTCAGCGTCGGTCCCAGATGCGGCTCTCGCCCCCTCATACTACCTACTTGCCTGCTCCCCCCCCCCCCTCTCTGCCTCCACTCCCCATCCTCTGTTGTCTACCAAAGATGGCACCGTTCACGACAACAGTGCGGCATTTTTGGGAGGGAGCGGGAGGGAGGAAGAATGTGCAGTACTGCAGTATCGACTGCATACTGACCAGCACAGCAGTGCAAAACGGCGTCAAGAAGGCACTGACTGGCTCGCCATGGGCATGAGAGGGCAGCATCACACCTCGAGGAAGACAGAGTTCAGCGCTCACTGTCAACGCTGATTTAACTAGCCGCTCATTCGGCCAATTCGGTCGCATACTTCGAGAGTTTCAGTGTTGTGTAATATCAAAACTATACTTAGCCTGCGTTCTGTGAGCAGTAATAGATTGACAAAGTACTTATCTGTAGGAGGCACAAGAAGCACGACCAAGCGACGTTAAGTTTATCTTCTTTTTAGGAATAAAGCGTTATATTGATCTTCAAATTTAATGTACACATCATTTTGAATTCCTGCCATCGGTCATTGCAACTTTTCACCTTCCTTTTTGTGTCACTGCTGAATTCACAGTAGCCGAAACAACGTTAAGAACATCTGCCATGAAGAGGAATTATAGAAGTGGGCATCCCCATAACTGGTATATTTTGTACCCAAAAATCATGGTATTTCGTGGTCTCTACAGGAACTGCTCTTGAACAAATGGTGCTTTTATAATCCGCCTACGGTCCACAACAGACTACAAATGACGCCAAATAATCAACCGATTTGCTCAGTTTCTCTGTGCTGGAGGAAGTGTATAACGTTTATCGACCCATTACCGTAGGAGGGTGTATAACGTTTTTCGACCCATTACCGTAGGGTAGCTAGGGCCTATCCCTTCTTCCGATCGATACATAGATAATTACTAGGCAAAGGGCTATCCAAAACTCTTGACCTTTTATCTCGGTGGTCAATGGAGTCCATGATATGATATCCTGAAAAATCGAATTTATACGTGCAGCTTTTTGGGAAATATTTCAATGTCGAGAGTCACTGAACAGTGATGGCAGACAACCAAAACACGGTTAGCCTGAGATTTTTTCTTTGGCATTGGTAAAGATGACTGGTATCCCTCATTTATTTCGCATTACATATAGTCTCTTGTAAGAGATACTCATGCAGTTTGTAAGGAAAAAGTGTAACCCTGTCACTATTGGAATAAGCCTTCTTGATACGACAAAATATGCTTACGAAACTTCGAATCGTTCACATTTTCCAATATCTTTTCGTTGAAGGATTGTTCCTTAGTAGAACTTCCTCTACCTAGATGGTACATGGAATTAGAACTGTAAACAAGCAACACCTGTGGTCAAACAGTCAAGGAAAAGCGCAAAAAATTAATCGAAACTATCAATAATGAAAACTGTAAACGACTAAAGTTCCATCACAAGAATTGCAGCTAAATACATCATTGTTGAACCACTTACATTTATATGTAGTGACTCTTAAAACAAATGGTAGATGGTTCATGACCCTTCCTAAAATTTTGTTTCAGTGATCTTTAGTTTTCGAATATTTTTTAACTTTTAAATTACATTGTGTTTAAGAATCATGTAAGAGATGGCCTACTTAACTAGCTCGAAGCTGATGTGAAGTGTCATTGTTCGATCGTAAGAGGTGCCCTTTATCTCTTACTTTCGTTTTCTTTAAATGTACATCTGATTGCATAGTCCTAGTAAATCAAAAGAGGGAGTTTGGAAATTTTTAAGGTAATAATACATTTTTTCGTCCTGAATGGTTCAATTTTGGGTAACCTACAATAATGGAATCAGCAAATAAAAGTGAGGAAGAATTTCATGATGGAATAACAATGGAAGACATATGTACTGAACGAAAATCCCAGTCACACAACCCACTGGTAGTTCTTCCCAAAACGGCCAAAGGCTCAAATCCAGTAAACAAATTATTCGAAAAACTTGCAGCTATAATGGAGAAAAATTTCGAATCACTAACGCGAAAACAACCTGCAAAGGTCGATGCTAATTTTAAACTATTAGCCCCAAAGAAATCTGCTCAAACCAAAACAACATTTAAAAAGTGGTATGTGCGAATGAACGAACACGGTAAAGGATTAGTCATTCATATCATCAGCAGTCTTGTGAGTATTGCAACATAAATTTCGGAAATGAAAGAAGCTTATAATAATACACCTGAAGGAATTACGAAATTATCAGCTGATGTAATTTCGTTTCAGACGATTCAGACTGAAACTCAGCATACAATTCACCAATGAACTATGTAAGTTAGTATCCTGACTGCTAACAAGATCAACGCTCAGGAAAATAAATTTTCATACACTTTTTCAAAGTGAATTAGTGGTGAAAACGGAAGGATTACCGAAACATTAGATACTGAACTTTAGTCGCAGTGCAGTTAGCTAGCACACAAGTGGTATCTGAATAGAGGACTACCAGAGAGGAATTTAATGATCACTTTTAAAAATTGTTGTAACCAATGGTCTACCTGATTGATGAGATATTGAGTCAACAGCCAAGAGCAGTGTGTGTAGCTCACTGCCTTAAATTGTTAGAACAGGTATTACGTGTAAAGCCACAAGATCATATGACAGGGTAAAGTGTTTCAAGGTATTTTGTCAAAAACATGGAAAGATTAGCGGAAAATTCAGTTCACCATCGCGTACATTCATTGGTGACGTCGCCTCCGGGCAACAATTTGAACAGACTTTTATGCAAATTATTGGTCACCTTACAGTCAAGAACAGCTCCAAAAGGGAATCTTTAACAAAGAACTAGATAATGGCATGCAAGGTAGCTTGCAACAATATTTTGAACGATACAGTAACAAATCATGGTATTGGGACAAACCAGTTTGCATAGAGCTATGTGCCACAAATATTGAAGGGCAAACGTACCGATCCGTACTCACGAGAAATTAGTTCATGTCCAAGAAACCATCCTAAAACACTCCTATCAATATTAGACTGTACAGACCTGATACAGGACGATTATTAGAGTAATAGTGACGATGGAAACCTACATTCTGCGCATTCAGGTGGTTAGACCAACAATCACAGCCGAAATGCTGACTGTCATGGCAACGGCGAGGCAGATCTGTAAATCAAAACAGACAACAAAATGCACAGAATTCGTCACATTTCGGTAGATGGCAAAGAAATAACAACAGGATTAGCCCAGGATACAACATGAACTGCAACAGTTATCAACATAATCAATGGCAAAATCGATTTCAGAAACATTAGTACCTGAACTTCATGAACGATCCGCCACCTAATATAAACGAACGCAACAGACAATTCCTGAACAATTGATCACTTCCAAATTGGCCTCAACAACAATACTGTATACATTTTGAAGGAGGCAGACGAACTCTCCTAGTATGCAGAACTAAACATGACCTCATCACATTTCACCAAAATAGTTACTAAATGATTATTCATTTTTCTTTATTTTATAGGTGAACCACTGTCACGAAACTGTGTTCTGTATGGGTCATGAATAATGTAGGGTATATTCAACTGTAGTTGAAACCTACAATTATAGATAAAACGATGATAGGCGAAAGGTTAGGGCCCATGTACCATAATATGTCATTTCATGTTACTACCTTATTAACATAAATACCTCTGAATATCTTTGAATCAGGTAAGCCTCTAGCAATCATAGTTTCAATTAATTAGATTTAGTAAGATATCAGATCTCAATAATAAAGCAATAGTAACAGGAAGCTCTTGATTAATAAGAGTTTCAGCTAACCCGAAATTACGAAATAGCTCTTAATTTCATTAAAAGGGAACATGCAGGGCTTCAGTAATAACAGCTTCAGTGAAGCAAAATTACCAAATGCAAAACAGTTTGGCCTTCTTTAATAACAGCTTTAGCTAAATGAAATCATCAAATAGAAAACAGGCAGGCCTTCTTTAATAACAATTTCAGTTAAATAAATAAATTACGAAATACCATCAGACATGATTTCAATAATAACAGCTTGTTACCAAAACAGAAAATATGCAGGCTTTCTTTAAAAACAATTTCATTAAAATTACCAAATAGAGAACAGCCAAGGAACGGACTGTTGGTGAAACACATCAACTATGAAATCGCAATGATTGCAGTAGGCCTACAGTTGTCAAAAAAAAAAAAAAAAAAAAAAAAAAAACAAGTGGTAAGAATTCAAAATCCTAAACTTAAGTTCACGAATCGAAGATGCCATTTCCCAAGGGGGCCCAGAACTCAGCATAGCGATCCTAGTTTGAACTCTCTCATCGATTTACTACGTCCCAGAGCTGGCTCGCTAGGCTACGCAAGAAGACGGCGCTCGAAGTCAGCCATGGAATGAAACCGGCCCACATATATGCCCAGCAGCCTCTCAGGACTCTGTGCCCGAGACAATTGCGCAAGTGCTCTCCTTAGTGACCGGGCGGACCTCTCACACCGTCAAAAATGGTTCAAATGGCTCTGAGCACTATGGGAGGTCCCTAGAACTTAGAACTACTTAAACATAACTAACCTAAGGACATCACATACATCTATTCCCGAGGCAGGATTCGAACCTGCGACCGTAGCGGTCACGCGGTTCCAGACTGAAGCGCCCAGAACCGCACAGCCACACCGGCCGGCTTTAACAGTGGGGTTTGGAGTCAGTTAGCGCAGTGTTTAACACACTGGATTGGCATTCGGGAGGACAATGGTTCAAATGCCCGTCTAACCACCCTGGCTGAGGTTTTCTGTGATTCCCTACATCGCTTAAGACAAACGCCGGTAAGTTCCCTGTGAAATGGCACGGCCGTTATCCTTTCCATCCTTCACTAACCTTGTGATCCGTCACTAATGGCCCCTAGATCGAAAGGACATTAAACATTAATCTTCCACCTTTCCCTTTAAAAGTGGGGTCGACTGTGGCAGACAGGCAGTCTTCGGTAATGGCCAAATGGACCTCATATCGCAACAACATACATGAGTATGGCCTTAGAAAATAAATATAGAATCACTGCTGTCAAACTAGTCTTCCTTCAGACAAGGAATATTACTCATATGAGCTGGAATGAGTCAGCATTTCTTCAGTTTACGGTTTGCTTTAAACAAGATGGAGTTACTCGTAGCAGTAGCGTAAAATTGAGATATGCGGGTTGGCAGAGACCATGTGGATAATCAGAGAGGTTTTTACCACAGTGAATTAATTATTTGTGCGCGTGACAGCGGCGTTAATGGAGGCAGCGGCCTCTGTGTTTGCCTCTGTGTGAGGCGATCGGGCGTAATTAAAGTTTTATGACGCCAGAGTGCAGCACGTTGTGGATTACCAGGAGTCGCAACGCCGTCGATCGTGATTTAATGAATCTCTTTGACCCTTTACAATGCGTTGCGGGCCGTAATCAGCTATGATTTAGTTTGGCGTCTGAAAAAAGTGGGCAGCCCGCGTCGGCAGCAGCGAAACGCAACACAGCGTAATGCCACCCAGCTGAGCCGACATAAGCTGACGATTTGCATTCACGCTGTGCAGCCGACGGGTCGGTAGCAGCGGGCAGCGTCCTTCGCTAGAGCAGCCCTGTGGCAGCACACAGTGCAGTTCACAGCTTTTTTTTTTTTTTTTTACAGTGATAACTGTTCTTTCGTGTCTCGTGAGAAAATGTGACCAAATACAGGATGTCTCAAACGATTTGTGTCAAACTGACACAGGTGATACTGTGTTCACAGCCGATTATGTTGGGACAGGGAACCAATGGTTGAAAATGGATACTTATTGTGTTATGGACATACACAGCGTAAAGCGCGTAACAACAACAATCTCATAGTAATTATTCAAAGTGTTAACCGCCAGTCTCAATGCCTACATGAAGTTCTGCCACACTCACTTAAAGAGCCCTGGTTTCTAATAGGAAACAAGCAGTTCTTACCATAGTCCAGAGGAGTGAAATCGGGCTATCCCCCTGGCCACGGGACAGGGAGTTACCTTTCCATCCAACAACGAGGTTATATGTTGTTTAGGTGGTCGCAGACATTAACATAGAAGTAGGCTGGTGCATGGTCATGTTGAAACCACATCTTTTTGTGGTCAACAAAAACTGCAGCAGCATATCTTGCAGAAACACTGGGGAATGTAGACCAGTCAATTGCGGAGGCAACAAGTAAGTTTATCTTGGTCGTTGCCCACCCATAAATTGTCAAAGAATCATGCTGGTGGCCACTAATAGGGGTGGTGTGGGGATTGTCCTCACTCCACAAATGGCTGTTGTGGCTGTTGGAAACACCATAACAGGTGAATGACACCTCACTTGTAAACAATTTAAACTGTACAAAATCCAGCACTGCAACTCTGTGGTACTTAGTCCATTGATAATCTATTGACAGAAGAGAATGTGTGGCTCAAAACCCGTTGGTCCCAGTGCTTGTACTCATTCCTTATGATAAGGGTGTACTACCTCGCTCCACTAGTATTCTCCACTGTGTACTCTTCGAAGTGCGCATTTCACAGGCACGTTGAGAGGTACATACCGCTGTGTGAACGGCCACACGATCTAACACCATCTTGTCCAAGTCTTGTGTTCGGAAATGTCTTTGGCCAGAATCTTGGCCAGCTCTCTGCCTCTGTGGCTGATCGACCCCCATCTCTCATAAAATGTTATCATCAGAGATACTCTTCTCTTAGTTAGAATGCCGCCTATTGGGAAAGCCTTCTATTTGCATTCAAGCTGCTTTACGATCGCTACATCCTGCCACACCATATGTTAAATGTCTGTCAGCTCCTGTGAAGAGTAACGTCCCATCTTTACGGTTCATGTACGGTACACAGTAACACTCCTCACCATGGGCCAGCCGGTTTTCAAAACTGGCACTGAGCACTATGGGACTTAACTTCTGAGGTCATCAGTCCCTTAGAACTTAGAACTACTTAAACCTAACTAACCTAAGGACAGCACACACATCCATGCCCCAGGCAGGATTCGAACCTGCGACCGTAGTGGTCGCGCAGATCCAGACTGAAGCGCCTAGAACCGCTCGGGCACTCCGTCCGGCTAAGTCCCATAGTGCTCAGAGCCATTTGAACCTCACCATGGACACACCATAAGCTGTTTGATGCTACGGACATATGACAGCAGGGACAGTGTTGCGCATGGGCACAAGTTAATGTGCCGGTATAATGCATGAGGTCGCCATACGACGCATGTGCAGTGAGCTAAATTGTGTACAATGTGTCCGTTTGTGGTCAGCAGCCTGCTCACACGCAGACACACAGGATCTCTGAAAGAGCGTGGTACAACAGGCTGCGCCATTGCAATACATGCATCGAGACCAGCGGTTGTTACTTTGAACAGTTACTATGAGATTTGTTACTTTTATGCAGCGTATGCTGTGTAAACCTATTATACAATAAATATGCATTTCTGACTGTTGGTTCTCTATATCAATATAATTTGTTGTGGATCCCTTACCAAATGTTTCAATTTAACCCAAAAGGTTTGAGACACATGACTAGTTGCAATAAACATTAGCTTCTGAGAATTGTACATCATGTAATGACTCAGGGCAGAGAAACTGGAAGTCTCGGAAGAAACTTGTAATAGAATGAACAGTGTACATTGAGCAAGATTACACTTAAGGCTAAGAAAAGGAAAAAAAAAGGAAATTATGAAGAATAGTGGATACAGGAATACTGAAACGCTAGGTGTGGGGACTCTGTAGAAATGGAAAAAGGTACATAAGAAACTCATTATGTATTACTGGATTCTGTATTTAAAAAAAAAATGCTTTCGGCCACATCCTAAGGAAAGTGAGATTCACTAATACTACACGATACACATTAATGTGACCACCTGTGTATAGCCTGAATAACCACCTTTTTTGCACTACCGACCGCTGTGAGATACGAGGTAAGAGAGACACTGAGGTTCTAGAAGGTACTGACAAGGATGTGGAGCTATGCCGGCTTCAGTGCAGTGCCCAGCTGTGCTAGGTTTTTCAGATAAGTCTCCATGGTTTTAACAGCCCAGACGAGATGGTCCCACAGATTCTCAGTTGGGTTTAAATCTGGGGAATTTGTTGGCCAGGCGTAAATGGTGAACTCAGCCTGGTGGTCTTCAAATTACGTACATACACTGCGAGCGTAGGCTGCACTGACCTGCTGGTAGATGCCATCCTGCTGAGTGCCCATGGTCCCCAAGGAGTGACGTATACTTGTGTTGGTCCCTCCAGCTGGGTCCCTTCTGACGATTGTTGCAGTGTGCGTGCTTTCAGACATTTCAAGCTGTACATGCCAATGGCTATCTGTCCAATGGCGCATCAAAACTAATTCATCTGATGGGGGCACCTGTTGCGACTCAGTGAGCGTCCATCTGCAGTACCGGTGTGCAGATACTAGTATGAATTCATGACTCAGACACCTGCTGCACAAGCCCCTGGACAGCAGTGTTCGCTAAATCATCATTGAGGAGACAATGTTGGTACCTCTTTGATTTATCTGGACGTTCACTCGCTCAATAGTTGGACGTCTATTCGTCCATATTACATCTCTGCAGCCGTTGTTCACCCCTGCAGTCATGGTCTGTGCACCACAGTCAACTGGATAGCGCCATTTTGCCATGGGTGGTACTATAATGACTAAACGGATGTCTGTGCCCCTGACACGCTTTATATGTGCTACACCGCAAGTGCTGCTACCTGCCACCTGTGAGTCGTTGATCTCAAACATAGTTGGTGGTGACATTAATGTAACTGGACCTTGTGTAATCTGTTCCATGAGGAGCATTCCATACTGATCCACACTTTAGTTCTTCCCATGATTCATGGTGTGCCATTTGTCTCACCATTACTATTGCAAGTATGTAGTACTTTATACATAAAGGGCATGACAGGAACTGATGACCTTATAGTTTAGTCTCTTTTATTCTCAAAGCAACCAACAAACCAGGTGGCAGGACAATCACTGGCAGAGTAATCCATACAAAGTAACCACCTTTTTTCCAACTGCTGTCATCACCCAAGCAGACATGGAGTGTGATCATCACACTTCTGAGGAAGGGGGTGTAAACGCTACGGATATTCACAGTTGATTGGTGGCAGTGTGTGCAGAGTATGCCACATCACGAAAGATGTCCTTGCAACACGTCAACTCTTGTTCCCATATGAGGCAGAAAACAATTGCTACCAATGTGAAATAGGGTTTCACATACTGCCTCACCGGACATATTGTCTTGACTTGCCCCCTTCCGATTACCACTTATTTGGTACTATGAAGACACCTCTATGTGGGCATCATTTCACAGACTTCCAGCAATAGTGAACAGGTATCTTGCAGAGGATGCGACGGACTTCAGAAAAATTATTCAAGGAGGGCCAGCAGATGTCACAGGGGACAACTCAGGAGAATATGGTGGGTATGGCGATACTTGGAACCCTATTTCACCGATGGGAGCCGTGGTTTTGCAACATATCTGGGAATGGGTACTGTCACATTGGAAGGACACTTTTGGTCACAGTGCACACTCTTCATACACCGCTGTCACCTACGAATCTCCACAGTGTTTGCACCACATCGTCCACCGCTGTACTTTATGATCACATTCTATGTTTTCTGCTGACATAATGACATAAGTTGGGAAAATTGGCTGTACTGTGCTATGATTCTCCTGCCACCTACAGTTAGGCCAAAGTACTACATACTGACAACTGTAACGATGAGTCAAATGGTCATCGATGATTCATAGAAAAAAATAAAGTGTAAAACAATATGGATCGTGCCTCGTAATTCCCGAAATGAAATTAACACAACCACAGACACGCACACACATGTACACACGCATACACACATATACAAACGAGTAAATGTTGCTGCAATTACTCTACTGTGTATACAGGAGTAAGCAGAGAAGGCAAGCCATCTCCAATCGATTCTTCCAGGGCTTACCCCAGTTCGCAACCACCAGCTCCACGAGAACATGAAGCCCCTATGCTAAGCATTGTACCATAATTTAAGATAAAATTAAAAATTAAAATACCTTTTCAAAACTTTGAGAGTGTATGCTTAAGGATATCAATGTTAACACTGTAAAGTCTCGGAATGGTCAAATAAATATGTTAAGCAACATATATGATCTTAAGAAAAAAGTACGTGGCGCTGTGTAATTGAAAAAAGTTAGAAATTGGTCAGAATATGAAAATATACGTACAATTAAAAGTTACATGTCTCAACTTGATCACAGCAATACTTTGATTAAAACTGGGGTTTTCCGAAAAATTGAAGCAACAAAATATTTTTCGTATGTTGCCTGATTTTCATGTAAGAACATTAAATATCTGACACCAATAAAATAACTCTATTAGTTTCCAAGTTGAAACCAAATTTGAAATAAAAAGTCCTTATTGGTGATAGTCTAAAATACCATTTCCATTTATAACAGAAAGTTCTATTTGCAGCACTAGATTATATTCACGAAATAATAGTTAAAAGGAATATTATAAGACGAGTAATTAACTTTTGGTGACTAGAAGTTGGGGCGATAGACTATTTTATTTGGAACTTCCCATAGAGGTCGCCTCTCAGCTGTTAATAGTGTTGTTTCCGATAGGGATATTAGTAACAACACTCAGACATATTTTGTAATTTTTACAGAATATATCAACCAGTTAAGACTCAGAACTTGTATTTATAGTCATTGCTCCTGATCCAGCTGAGTAAATAGCAAGTAGGAACATTTTCTTCCAGAGAGCACCTAGAGTAATGTGGGCTTGCAGTTTGGAAATTACGGTCAGTATGTTCTCCTTCGCTCTCTGGGCGACCCAAAATGATTTTCAGGCTCATAGAGACGGCGAAGGTAGGTGGAAAGCATTCAGAGACTATTTAAGAATCGTTTCGTAACGGGATAACGGAGTAACAGCTATTTGATTATTACCCACATATGATGCACCAGCCAGGAAACTGAATAGTGAAAGTGATCGGTATAAAACACGGAGCTCTATGGGCAATAACAAGATACCGAAGTGAAATATGGCGAAACCAGCGTAACAGCAGTGTTTGGTCGCGAGCCTGGTAGCTAAATTGTGAATGTTAGTTGCAGTAGTAGGTGAGAAGACGGCACTACTTCACGGCTATCACTGACATGACTTTAGAAGAAGACACCTGTTGATCACGTTATGTACAAATTCTATTCAGTAAAAATGGAAATTATACTTGATATCGTCTTCACCACTTTCTAGTGAAAATCTCTGATCGTTTACAAATGAAACTGATTTCCCTAAACATTTGGAAAGTCATGTGTGTGGATTTATTGCTACTTAAGTAAATAAATTAGTGAAATCAAAGTGAACTAGAAATCAGAATATAAATGAAAAACTTGGTTTAGTTTAGAGAGTTACATACTCGCAAACAGCGGGCCGAACGGCGGAACAGAGGACACAATGACCGTGAAGTCAGCAACTTCCACATAAGCGGGCGCTGTCGATTCAGCCGTCAGGGCATCGCCCGACCGGCTCACGTGTTTCTCAGTTGTCGTATGTGAGCAAAGGCCCTCGCCTACATCCCAAGAGCCAATGACCGACGTAAAGAAGATTCTTCGAGAAGCTATTCAACGTGACAGAAGAGGCAATGACCGGCTCACGTGTTTCTCAGTCGTCACATGTGATCAAAGGCCCTCACCTACATTCCAAGAGCCAACGACCGACGTTAAGAAGATTCTTCGAGAAGCTTTTCAACGTGACAGACGAGGCAATGACCGTGAAGTCGTTCACCTCCAGTAAACTGAAGTGAATAAATACGCGAGACGCAGTGGGCCAGACGGATGAAGTCAGATGAAGACGGAGACGGAGACGGAGACGAAGACGGAGACGGAGAGAAGAGACGAAGAAGACGAAGAAGTTTTCAGTCAGTTTCGGTGCTGAAGACCGTCATGCAAGAAGAGACTGCATCATGCACAGACGCACCAAGTCCGCCGCTGTAATGGAATAGCAAACAGCAGCCGCAGCGCCAGAAGACAGAAGTTAAAAGGTATTTGAAGTCTGGTTTTTACATACCCGGGTGACTCGTGAGGACGGGAAGGAGACGGCCTCACATCAGTAGTCACCTGTGAGCTGGGATGAAGACCTGACAGCCGAAGACTGGCAAGCGGGAGTCCGTGGTTCGAGTCCGGGACACTGGCCTTCCCCCGCCGCGCCGCTCCGCTGGTCGACGCACAACACACGCGGCCGCATAGAGAAGAGAAACACTGGGACGCCACTCCCAAGGTATCATCCGACGCACGACTTCGCTCGCAATAATTAAACCGGCCACCTCGCGCTGCGCGTCTCCCGTCAGCTGGGCGAGACAGCGACACGAGATACACACCGCTACGCGTAATCAGACGCCGCCGCCGCCGCCGCTGCCGCAGCAGAAGACTTCACAAACGACACAGCTGCCGCTCTCCGAACCAGAACATCCCGTAAGATACAGTTGTACAAATCTTCAATAAAAGTTATCTTATGTAAAAATGATGTTTCATTCGACCTCATACCCGAGCCAAGGAAGAACCCACCCTGCCCACATGTTGTTAAGAGAGAAAAGTTAATTTATTTAATATTTTCACCCTGACAGAATGCTTTAGAATGCTCATCCTGACAATTGACTAGCATCAAAAGAGAAAACCCAGTTACATTTAGTGGCAGAAGTGTCACATTTAGTAACACAATTGTTACATTTGATGTCAGAAGCCGTTATAGTTGTTACATTTGGTGTCAGAGAAAAAACCCTTGGCTCAATATGAGGTGTGAATGACAGTCACTAAAGGTCCACAGTTAGTATTGTTTAATGTGTGAAAGGATAGAGGTTTGCATAGCAGTCGTAATATTTTCTTTATTTAGAAGTGTATTTTCTCTCATGATTTTAAGGGTTTGTCGAAAATATTTAAACATCTTTTTTATTCAGTGTGGTAATATTGTGTAACTACTAGTTTGTAAAATGATGACACGAAATCGTACAAAGTCAGAGTCAGCACCACAAGCGGTTTCTACTGAGGAAGCTATTCAGAGCTTAGTTAATCAGATAGCACAGCTTAAAAGTGATAATAATGCATTATTTAAACAGTTGAGTGAGGTTAGGCAAGCCAGTTCAATCCCTCCCACCCTAGATTCCTCAGCAGCAGCCTTAGTAACTCCTTTTTCAGGTAAACCTGGCGAGGACATAACAGCCTTTTTTGATGATTTAGCAGCAGCTGCAAAGTTAGTATCATGGTCAGATGAACAGCTCTTACAAATGACAAAGTTAAGATTGACAGGAGATGCTAAAGCACACGTCTTATACCATGAAGAATTACGGAATGCTCCAACATTTGAGGAATTGAAGAAAGGATTGCTTAAACGTTTTCAAAAACAGAACAGCTGTAGATTTTATAGGGAACAGTTAAACAGTATCACTCAGAGGCAAAACGAGTCGTTAGAAAGTTTTGTAGATAGGATTAGAAAAGTTAACATTAACACCTATCAGTTGACAACTAGTGATGAAGCAAATAAAGTTATTTTACAAGAGGCAGAAAATAGAGCTCTGGATACATTTTTACGTGGGTTGCCTCCTGAAACGTCCCGTCGTGTCAGGGCAGAGTTTCCTAAAAATTTAGCAGAAGCTGTATCTGTGGCGACAGCTTTCGAAGAAATAGACATTGCCACCAGATACAAGGAGAAGCGAAATGTATTTTCAGCAGGAGTACGATGTTTTAGGTGCGATCGACAGGGCCATATAGCAAAAAACTGCAGACAACCTCAATGCACTAATTGTCAAAGAATAGGTCACACATTCAAGGAATGTAGGTCTAAGAAAGTTTTTGGAAATAGAAATCAGTTAAACTCAAACGGGAATGTCGGAGCCGCCGCCAGGCGTTCCCAATAAAATTTCATGCCATTAAGGCGAATGTGAAGGCGGAATGCTGGTTATCTGCTACCATACAGGATAAAGAGGCAAGGATACTAGTGGATACAGGCGCAAACGTATCAATAGTGAGTAATAAATGTATTGGAGAAAAGAAATATGACCCTCCAAGGTATAGATTGAGTGGAGTAGGAGGAGGTGCAGTGAAGTCATTAGGATGTACATCACTGATTTTCTATATTCACGGTGTACAATTTAAGGAAGATCTAGAAGTGGTAACAAAGGTAACTGACGGGTACGACGCGATCCTAGGACTGGATTTCCTGAATAAACATCACGCTAAAATCGACCTCAGACAGCAAACTGTAGAACTTAGCGAAATAGTGTTTCAGCTAGGTGACACCGCTGCAAAGGGCCCGCTGCCGCAAGATTTCCCCAACCGGAAGGCGAAATCAACTATACTGCGTGCAACGTCCTTGAAGGTTGATTCGCGGGATCAGATACCATCTGGCTCAGGAAAACTTTTCTGGATGACAGTTGACCCCGAAGTACCTACAGATACAGTGTGTCTAATAGAGCCTTTAGAGGAAAATGAGGAATTAGATGTATCACATTGTTTTGTACGTAGAAGTGTTGTACGGGTTCAAGACGTTGAGGGAGAAAGAAAAGTACCGGTACATATTGACAATTTCGGAGTGGAGGACAAAGAGTTGCATAAGGGAATATTAGTAGCTACAGTCAGTACTTTTGAAGAAGAAGATTTCATTTGGTCAGATATTAACGATGGTCAGAAACCAGACGCCTATAAAACCGCATTACGCCAGAAGATTGAGCATTTGAAAGGAAATGATAGAGACACGATAGAAGCAGTTTTAGTTGAGTTCCAAGATTTATTTAATGCAGAAGGTCCACTGCCAGCAACAGATATCACACAGCATAGGATCCCAACAGGAAATAGCCCCCCAGTTTATAGGAAGCCTTATAGAGTTGCGCATCACTTACAGCCAGTACTGGATGAATTTATAGAACAGCATCTAAAAGATGGAATTATAGAATTTTCTGATTCTCCTTATAATTCAAATATCGTAATTATTCCAAAGAAGTCTCCCGACGGTACGAAACGATATAGATTCTGTTGTGACTACAGACACCTTAACAAACAAACTATCTCAGATGTTTATCCTCTTCCAAACATTACAGATATCATTGACAGTTTGGGTAACAGTAAATACTTTTCAACAATCGATCTACGTAGCGGATATCATCAATTGGAAGTTGCACCTGAAGATAGGCATAAAACAGCATTTTCTACCCCTGGAGGCCACTGGCAATTTAAAAGAATGCCTTTCGGTTTGAAAAATGCACCAGCAACTTTTCAAAGACTACTCGATGGAGTATTGCGAGGACTCAAAACTCAGCAATGTTGTGTATATCTAGACGATATTATTGTATTCTCCAAAGACATTAATGAACATGCTGTGCGTCTTCGTAATGTTTTTCAGAGACTTAGAAAAGCTAAATTAACATTAAATATGGAAAAATGTACTTTTGCATTGACAGAGGTTACATACCTAGGGCATGTCATTAGTGAAAAAGGAATTAAAACAGATCCTCGATTAATTTCGGCAGTTAAGGACTTCCCAACACCACAACGCGTTAAGGAAGTACAAAGTTTCATTGGTCTCGCATCGTACTACCGGAAATATGTTCAAAATTTTGCTGAAATTGCCCGACCCTTAACCCAATTATTGAAAAAGGGTGCAAAATTTCATTGGTCTGAAGATTGTGAATCAGCATTTCAAACCCTTAAAGATAAGTTAACACACAGTCCAGTATTAGCCTATCCAGATTATAATAAAGAATTTATTTTATCCTGTGACGCAAGTGGTCATTCAGTAGGAGTTGTTTTGAGTCAGAATATTAATGGCGCGGAACATCCCATAGCCTACGCTTCGAGACAACTAACAACGGCAGAAAGAAATTATTCCACAACGGAGAAAGAATTGTTAAGTGTTATTTATGGTATCAAATACTTTAAATGCTACTTGTATGGTAGGAAATTCAAGGTCATTACAGACCACGCAGCTTTAAAATGGTTGCTTGGATTAAAGGATCCATCTAGTCGTCTCACCCGTTGGGCCCTATGTCTTTCCGAAATGGATTTCGAAGTTATCCATAAACCAGGCAAAAAACACACGAATGCAGATTGTCTAAGTCGGAAAATAGCACTTTTGGAAGCAACAGGCCGAGATACTGAGGACTGGAGAAAGGCACAAGATGAGGATACAGAATGCAAAAAATACGGAACTCAGAAACAATTTTGCTTTGAAGATGGTGTATTATGCCGTAAAACAAAACTTGGACCGCGAATTGTTGTTCCCCAACACCTTAGACAAGAAATAATGGCAGAGGCCCACGATCATATCCTTGCAGGACACGGTGGACAGCGGACAACCGAAAGACGTGTAGCAGAGCGATTTTGGTGGCAAACCAGAAAGCAGGATGTTGCGCAGTACGTTCGTAATTGCATTGCGTGCGCACAACGAGCTGAACTTTCTCGTTCAAAAATACCCTTACAGAGGCTCCCCGAGGCTTCATGTCCATATCAAATCTGCGGAGTGGATCTCTACGGGCCATTTCATAAAACACCTGCTGGTAATAAGTATGTCCTTACAATTATAGATCACTTTTCACGCTATCTAGCTATGGTGAGTCTCCCAGATCAGCAAGCAAATACAGTTGCCCAAGCTTTAGTTAACAACTGGATACTTAAATTTGGCGTACCTGAAGCTATTATCACAGATCAGGGATCTAATTTTATGTCTGAATTAATGAAACAGCTTTGCCACTTACTAAAAATACGTAAATTACGCACAACTCCGTTACACCCTCAGTGCAACGGACGCACAGAAAGAGTTCATCGGACAATTGGCAAGATGCTTAGTTATTATATTAACGAACAACATTCTAATTGGGATACGTATTTACCAATAATCGTGTCGGTATACAACGCTAAAACGCATGAAGCAACTGGCATGTCACCTTATGAAGTGGTCTATGGGAGAAAAATGCTGTCCCCTTTCGATGTAATCAGGCAGAAAAACGGAAAAGTCGGAGAAACAGTAAGAGATTTCAGTCGAATGATGAAGGATGTATGGAAAAAGGTTCAAAAATCTAATACAAAGGCTTTGGAACGACAGGAAAGATTAGGTAATACCCAAGCTAAATATCCGAATTACAAAATCGGTCAGTGGGTTATGCTTTCAACTCCTTACGTTGCAAAAGGAAAAACGAAGAAATTTGTAACAAACTACAGAGGTCCTTATCAAATTATTGAGATCACGTCACCAGTCAACGTCAAATTGCAACTGCCCACCCGAACTACCATTGTCCATGCAAGTCGTTTAAAACCTTTTAAGGGCGCTCCAGATGTAATTCCTTCAACAATAGTGTCTGCTTTTCCGAAGGGTGGAGGAAGTTCCCGTAAAGGAAAAAGAGTGGCCACGCCAGCACAACATACAGACACGGCACCATACAATCTTCGACCAAGAGTGCGAATGTCCTAGTGGAATCTCAGTAGACTGTGGATAATATACAAATGTAAATAATTAATACATGATAATGGTTTAAAAAAATAAAGAAAAAGAAAAGAAAATTTGAACGTAGAAACATGTAGATCTTGTAGTTAACAATGTATTCCTTCATTTCTTTGTTTTTGTTTTTACGAGATTGGTAGGTTCATAACCATGTTGTTTGCTTTTTTCAGAAAACGCCATGCAAGCATTTCCTACACAAAACCTGTCCTACCTCAATGACTCCCTTGACAGTTCCCTTCTGAAGCCATTAGATATGTTCATAAACTCACAGCAAGGCAAAATTGATGCCAATGTTATGATGCAATATGTCTTAAAGCTAAAAGGTGAACACAAAACTAAAATTATAATGCTAGGAACGGGTATATCTGGAACCTTTGTGTTGGTGTTTCTACTTTGTACAGTTTCCTTTTATTTAAGACGAAAAAATAAGCCAAATAATAATATACCACTTCATCAAATCGCTGTTAACTGGATACCACACTCTTAACTGGTGTACTTCAGTGTTACTTTTGAGCATTAGTGTATTAATTTTGTTTATTGTACTTCAGTCTTTACTACACAGTCTTATGTTAAAGTAAACAATACTGTAGAATATATATTCTTGCATTCATATAGGGTAGATTAAACAGGTGTTGCTATGTTACTTTCTAAGTGAATAATCTATTTTTGTTCATTCATTGTCATAAAGATTTGTTACACTTATTACAACCATTTATGTAAGAACTATGTGATTCATGACCGTACAGTGCTTTTGTAAAGTGATAAAGTGTTTTTCAACATATTTAATGTGAAGCGTGTGTAATCTTCTAAGTCGAGAGTTTTCATTGCTTATGTTAGTGCTTTTGCCGTGTGAAGGGTGGAGGAATGTTGAGTGGTAAATTCGAGGGCGAATTTCTCCGAAGGGTGGAGGAATGTTGAGTGCTACTTAAGTAAATAAATTAGTGAAATCAAAGTGAACTAGAAATCAGAATATAAATGAAAAACTTGGTTTAGTTTAGAGAGTTACATACTCGCAAACAGCGGGCCGAACGGCGGAACAGAGGACACAATGACCGTGAAGTCAGCAACTTCCACATAAGCGGGCGCTGTCGATTCAGCCGTCAGGGCATCGCCCGACCGGCTCACGTGTTTCTCAGTTGTCGTATGTGAGCAAAGGCCCTCGCCTACATCCCAAGAGCCAATGACCGACGTAAAGAAGATTCTTCGAGAAGCTATTCAACGTGACAGAAGAGGCAATGACCGGCTCACGTGTTTCTCAGTCGTCACATGTGATCAAAGGCCCTCACCTACATTCCAAGAGCCAACGACCGACGTTAAGAAGATTCTTCGAGAAGCTTTTCAACGTGACAGACGAGGCAATGACCGTGAAGTCGTTCACCTCCAGTAAACTGAAGTGAATAAATACGCGAGACGCAGTGGGCCAGACGGATGAAGTCAGATGAAGACGGAGACGGAGACGGAGACGAAGACGGAGACGGAGAGAAGAGACGAAGAAGACGAAGAAGTTTTCAGTCAGTTTCGGTGCTGAAGACCGTCATGCAAGAAGAGACTGCATCATGCACAGACGCACCAAGTCCGCCGCTGTAATGGAATAGCAAACAGCAGCCGCAGCGCCAGAAGACAGAAGTTAAAAGGTATTTGAAGTCTGGTTTTTACATACCCGGGTGACTCGTGAGGACGGGAAGGAGACGGCCTCACATCAGTAGTCACCTGTGAGCTGGGATGAAGACCTGACAGCCGAAGACTGGCAAGCGGGAGTCCGTGGTTCGAGTCCGGGACACTGGCCTTCCCCCGCCGCGCCGCTCCGCTGGTCGACGCACAACACACGCGGCCGCATAGAGAAGAGAAACACTGGGACGCCACTCCCAAGGTATCATCCGACGCACGACTTCGCTCGCAATAATTAAACCGGCCACCTCGCGCTGCGCGTCTCCCGTCAGCTGGGCGAGACAGCGACACGAGATACACACCGCTACGCGTAATCAGACGCCGCCGCCGCCGCCGCTGCCGCAGCAGAAGACTTCACAAACGACACAGCTGCCGCTCTCCGAACCAGAACATCCCGTAAGATACAGTTGTACAAATCTTCAATAAAAGTTATCTTATGTAAAAATGATGTTTCATTCGACCTCATACCCGAGCCAAGGAAGAACCCACCCTGCCCACATGTTGTTAAGAGAGAAAAGTTAATTTATTTAATATTTTCACCCTGACAGAATGCTTTAGAATGCTCATCCTGACAATTGACTAGCATCAAAAGAGAAAACCCAGTTACATTTAGTGGCAGAAGTGTCACATTTAGTAACACAATTGTTACATTTGATGTCAGAAGCCGTTATAGTTGTTACAGTTAGGCCAAAGTACTACATACTGACAACTGTAACGATGAGTCAAATGGTCATCGATGATTCATAGAAAAAAATAAAGTGTAAAACAATATGGATCGTGCCTCGTAATTCCCGAAATGAAATTAACACAACCACAGACACGCACACACATGTACACACGCATACACACATATACAAACGAGTAAATGTTGCTGCAATTACTCTACTGTGTATACAGGAGTAAGCAGAGAAGGCAAGCCATCTCCAATCGATTCTTCCAGGGCTTACCCCAGTTCGCAACCACCAGCTCCACGAGAACATGAAGCCCCTATGCTAAGCATTGTACCATAATTTAAGATAAAATTAAAAATTAAAATACCTTTTCAAAACTTTGAGAGTGTATGCTTAAGGATATCAATGTTAACACTGTAAAGTCTCGGAATGGTCAAATAAATATGTTAAGCAACATATATGATCTTAAGAAAAAAGTACGTGGCGCTGTGTAATTGAAAAAAGTTAGAAATTGGTCAGAATATGAAAATATACGTACAATTAAAAGTTACATGTCTCAACTTGATCACAGCAATACTTTGATTAAAACTGGGGTTTTCCGAAAAATTGAAGCAACAAAATATTTTTCGTATGTTGCCTGATTTTCATGTAAGAACATTAAATATCTGACACCAATAAAATAACTCCATTAGTTTCCAAGTTGAAACCAAATTTGAAATAAAAAGTCCTTATTGGTGATAGTCTAAAATACCATTTCCATTTATAACAGAAAGTTCTATTTGCAGCACTAGATTATATTCACGAAATAATAGTTAAAAGGAATATTATAAGACGAGTAATTAACTTTTGGTGACTAGAAGTTGGGGCGATAGACTATTTTATTTGGAACTTCCCATAGAGGTCGCCTCTCAGCTGTTAATAGTGTTGTTTCCGATAGGGATATTAGTAACAACACTCAGACATATTTTGTAATTTTTACAGAATATATCAACCAGTTAAGACTCAGAACTTGTATTTATAGTCATTGCTCCTGATCCAGCTGAGTAAATAGCAAGTAGGAACATTTTCTTCCAGAGAGCACCTAGAGTAATGTGGGCTTGCAGTTTGGAAATTACGGTCAGTATGTTCTCCTTCGCTCTCTGGGCGACCCAAAATGATTTTCAGGCTCATAGAGACGGCGAAGGTAGGTGGAAAGCATTCAGAGACTATTTAAGAATCTTTTCGTAACGGGATAACGGAGTAACAGCTATTTGATTATTACCCACATATGATGCACCAGCCAGGAAACTGAATAGTGAAAGTGATCGGTATAAAACACGGAGCTCTATGGGCAATAACAAGATACCGAAGTGAAATATGGCGAAACCAGCGTAACAGCAGTGTTTGGTCGCGAGCCTGGAAGCTAAATTGTGAATGTTAGTTGCAGTAGTAGGTGAGAAGACGGCACTACTTCACGGCTATCACTGACATGACTTTAGAAGAAGACACCTGTTGATCACGTTATGTACAAATTCTATTCAGTAAAAATGGAAATTATACTTGATATCGTCTTCACCACTTTCTAGTGAAAATCTCTGATCGTTTACAAATGAAACTGATTTCCCTAAACATTTGGAAAGTCACGTGTGTGGATTTATTTTAGCGAAAATGGATCTGAAATGTTAAATTGTCTGTTAGATGGTGAAGTGTGGGTTTCCTGCTTGGAATAGTGCGCATACCGGCTCTTAAAGCTGGTAGCTTGCGTAACGCTTAAGTATTGGTGACTAATTCAACTGCAAGAATGAACAAAATTTAACTGCAAGAATGCACGGAGAATTCTCACTGCGAAAATGCTATGGAAATCGGGCCCTGTCTGAAACTCGTTGTTATCACAAAATCTAAAGATGAACTTTCATGAAAAACTCATGACTTTGAAACTAAAGTTGGTCCTTGTTAAACTCGGATAAAGAATGAATCTGTTTTCTACATTATTTCGCTTACCTCGGTCGCACTGGATAGCGCCGGCAAACTGATCTCGTAACTACACCGCGTCTAGATGACAGAGCTGCAAAATCTAGCTGCTGAGATATGCAAAGGCACAATACGTCTTCTAAAAACATTTCTATCGTTGTTGGTTCATTACGTTTGATAAAGATTTTAAATAAATCTGAAATTAATTGACTCTTTGGATGTCGACTATGAGACTGGGATAAAAGATCTCAATAGCAATCTCATAACATTTGACTTACAATTAATACCATTTCATGAAACTTAAGTAATAGTTATGCTTTTTCTGAAAACACGTAACTATAAATCAAGGGTAACAAAAATTAAACTTCACATGTATAATTTTATCTTAAACAAAATTCCAGAACATAATTATTATATCCATTTCATTCATAATGATCGATAGATCCTAACAAAAAATAAAAAGGGAAAAGATCTTTGATCAGTACGTCTGACGAACTAAAAATGGTGCGTTATCGAACTACTGCCGCAGATGAAACAAACGTAATCCTTACCTGTAATCCATTCTTCACCAAGAGTGTTATGGTACCGGTGCAAAAATTAATTCGTCTCCCTTCCATTAATCGAAAATACAATTCCCAAAAATCTCCATTATTTACTGCTTACTACTACTAAACCACAACTCGAGTTCACATATAACGCAGCTCAGCTGTTTGTCTCCTCTCCTCTCCTCTCCTCTCGGTAACAGAGGAATCTGGCGTAAATGTTTGTAGTTACGCATAGTTGTAGGGAGACGTAACATATTAAGTTCTTATGCAAAAATGTTGTGAATCATTTCAAGTCCGTAGTGGTAGGGAAACAATATGCACACACACGGTTTACGTACGAAGTTATAACAAAAGAAACAAGAAAACGATTGTCCGGAACATAAAGATATATTGGACATGGCTGTCGACATCTACATGCTTTGGGTTTAAGCAACATGTGTACTGGCAGTGCTGCACAAAAGTACAGTTTATTAGTGTTTAGACTAATGGAGTGTTGGCAAATAATAGTGCATGAAATGAAAAAGTTCCCTTTCCCGGTACCGAAGGAAAAAACTGATACACATGTATTCCGATATAGGAAATTGAATACCTTTTGCGATATTGGGCTCTTGTTTACGGCATGGGCATGCATGGAAAGGCGGGGAAGATTTTAGCGGTGGTGAAGAACGATGGAGTGAAAACGCGTTATTAAGCCGCGTCGATAAGCGACCCCAGGCCGGATTCGATATGCCGCACACAGCTCGGCGACCCCGCCGGTCTCCGGTATTGCGATGGACGGCGGCGCCGAAAGCGTCAGTAGTGGGTACTGGGGTGGGGGTGTGCTGGTGGATGGAGGGGTGGGGGATCTGTAGGCCGGCGAGCAATCTTGCCACCCCACGCCTCGCCGCGCCACCGATGGGCGCTGACGGCGATTGTTTTCCTGGCTCCGGCCCTCTGATCGCAGGAGGCGCGTTTAATCGTTCGGCCTGACAGCGCGCAATATTTTCCGTCGCTGGCCGGCGGATGCGAAAATCCAAAGTGGTGAACGGCGCGCACGGGAGAGGAAAACTTGGGCCGCACAGCAGCTTGTAAATAGTCGCGCTTTTACACTTGTTTTCCACCCTCCACGTTCCCACTTTAAAATGTACTGCCAACACTGTCAATTCTGAAAAACCTACTGCACAAGCAGTATAGCTGACATGTGCTCTCTTCAGACTGGGTCAGTATTTGTGTATACAGTTCTGGAAATGTAAAGGCATAGATATTTGCAGTAAAATTAACACTGTCGGTTGGAACAGCTATACACACTGTATATGGAATAGTATGAAATCCAGTCTACCGACAAATGCGGTCAAATGGTAACGCATTTGATGTTCATTAGTTCAGTATATAACATCCACGGTTCAGGTGGTAGAGAGTGGGCTCTGTGTACATGCCTTTACTGAAAATAAGAAACGCCATCAGTGACAATGCATGTTGTGTACATAAATCACGATTGTGAAAATGGTATGTGGAAAACAGTCATCCTACAAAGAGAAAAAAAAAATTTGTCTTTACAAGCAAATGGGTCTCTCTAATAGTCAAACTGCCAAGAAGTCTAACTTTAGTCTATACTTCAGTTGGACGGGGCACACGATATGGACAGAACGAAAATGTGGGTAAAGTAGAGAGTGCTTTCAGGTACAGATAGAGTTACTTTTACGCAAAGCAAGGACCACAAACCGTTATTCATTTTAACTTGTTGATTTACAGTTGTCAGTAACTGCCATACGTGTTCGGTAAATTTTGTAAACTGACAAACACCTTGAATTCAAGAAAAGACTGTAGAAATGTGCTCTAACGCCAATATTGGAGTCAGCTGAAGAAAAAAGAAAAAAAAAATACATCATCTACTTCAGAATGGGAGAAACTGATCTCCAGTAATGAGAAGAAGTTTAATTTAGATGGGCAGGATGAATTTCAGTATTACTGGCATGTTCTGAGATAGAGCACCAGGTAAGAATCAGCAGAACCTTAGTTGGTGGAAGCGTTATGATTTCGGCAGCCTTCTGCACTAAAGGTAAGTCATGCATTGTCTAGCTGAACACGAGAATGAACTCTAACATGTACACAGGGAAGCTAGAGACAGATCTGTTTACAATAAAGGAGGACTTAGAAGACGAAAGTCTAATGTTTCAACAAGATGATGCGTCTGTGCATGTTTCTGCTACAACCAAAAAGTGGTTGAAGATAAAGATATCGATATCTTGTTCCGACGTGCGCATAGCCTAGATTATATCCCGTGAGAAACCTTTCAGGAATACTTGCAATTCGTGTTTATCGCGATGGAAGGCAATTTGAGGCCTTATTACCTGAAAAGAGCGATACGAGAAGTGTGGGCAAAAATTTCACTTCAGTAACTACAAACTCGAACAAAATCAATGCCGAAGAGAATTTTTAAGGCAGTTAGGAAGAACGGAGGTTGGCCTAAGAAATGACAATGCAATAACACAGCAGCACATAGAATGCCTTTATATAAGTTTTCACCCAGGAAATGCAAACTTCTTATTTTGTTACTTGTGTTATGAAGGCTACTACGTAATTCCGTCACGATCTACTAGTTGGGTAAATTCGACATATGTATGTGTCAAACACTGTATTGTTACTTTCGTGGAACCCAGGTTTTATACTGATTTTCATTACTGTATTTATTGGGTCATCAGTCCTCTAATGGTTTGATGCGACTCACCAACAACTTTACCTTCGAGTAGCAGTTACACCATTACGTCCTCAATGTTACTGGATACATACCAGTCGAAGTCTTCCCGTGCGGATTTTTCCACCTACAGCTGCCTTTAGCACCGCTGAAGTTGGTCCCTGCACAGTCGAACAATCTGTATCTTTATTTTATCAGCATTTTCCACTGTTTTCTCTCACATTCTGCGGAAAAACTTCTTACTTCTTTTCGTATCAGTCTTCCTAATTTTCAACATCCATATATAACACCAAATTTCAACTGCTTTGATTCTCTTCCTTTCTCGTTACCCCGCAGGCTATGTTGCACTATCATACGATTGTATGCTTAAGCTTACATTCGCATCTTTCTCAAATTAAAGCCTATGTTTGATAGAAGTAATCATCTTTTAGCCAGAAACGCTCCCTTTTCCTGTGATAGTTTTGTTCTTCTTCCTTTCTTCCTCGGCTGAAACGTGTTTCCTTCTCTTTTTATCTCCCAGTATCTTCCCTGCAAACTTTCGTGGACTTTTCATTTCTGTAGTTTCCAAATGTCTTTTGGTTTTTGATGTTTCCGGTCTTGTCTCAGCCGTGTATGAGATAATTGGTCTCACTATTGCTTTGCATGTTCTTGCCTTTGCATATTTTACTATATGCTTGAGTCAGGGAGCAGCAATTGACCCGGACAGAATCAGCCTTAGGGAAGTAATCGATTTTGTGATTTACACGAGTCCCTAACCAGGAGCGAATGCATAATTTCATTTGTGTGCTTTCACAGTTTGGTTCCTTTAATTTTTAGATGTTAATTTAATGTCTAATATACACAGTTCTCGTGTTTTAATTTCCGTCGGAAAGTAAACTGATTTTGTGACATGTGACTAGTTCCTAATCAGTTGCGAAATATTTAGTCTCACCTGAAGCTATTAGACAGTTCTCGCGTTTTCGTCAGCGTCTTCGATAGAGTTCCGTAGCACGTGTCTATAGTAGTTTGTTCGTTTTTTTAGAAGGGTAGTGACCGCTTGTTGGCGTTAGTCATCCAGTCATGCAACGTCAACCGGGAGATACAGAAGCAGCCACAGGGAAGCAACCGATATTGTGGCTTTTACGAATTCCTAACCAGGAACAAATTTTATAATTTCATCTGTGTGCTTCGATTATTTCTTGAGTTTCTGCGTGCGTCCGAAAGTAAACCGATTGTTTCACATATTACACGTTCCAGATATGGAGCGAATTATTTTGTCTCACATGTTTCGGTAGTTCGGTTGTTGATCTCCGCGTATTAATCCAATTTACTACAGAAAGTTTCTGCACCTTCGTCAGTGTCTGCAGCAGAGTTCCGTAGCGTGAGTCGATAATCTGTGTTTCTGAGTTGTGGAGCTTTCCAAGGTCTTTAGTATGGACAGTGACTGTGATTATTATGTGCGGATGCGAGCCGAGTTGGTGAAACTTCGCTCTCAGCTCCAGGCTGTGATGGTTTCAGTTACACAGCTTGAAGCTGCAGCGTATGGGTACCACTGTTGTGGGCCGGCCGTGGGGATCTAACAGACGTCCAGCACGTCCGAGTCCTCTGATCGGTCTTCACCGGTGGCCAGCCCATTTACCGCTCGCAATGAGGTTGTTCCCCTCACCCGTGATTGAGTGGGAGGTCACCTCGGATCGTGGCAGGAGGCGAAAGACTTTCCAGGCGGCCGCACGTAAGGCCTCCCCGGTTAGTATGACAAACAGGTTCCAGGTGCTGTCTGTGCCTGGCACTGTCGCTCAGGAAGATGCAGTCGCCCATCCTGTTTCAAATGAAACCTTTCATCCTGCAAAATCCGCGCAATAACAGCGGGTGGGATTATTGATAGTTGGGAGCTCCAATGTTAGGCGCGTTATGGGGACCTTTAGGGACATGGCTGCCAAGAAGGGGAAGAAAGCCAATCTGCACTACGTGAGCATACCGGCTAGAGTCATTCCACACGTGGAACGGGTCCTTCCGGATGCCATGAAGAGCACAGGGTGCAGCAAACTGCAGGTGGTGGCTCACGTCGGTACCAATGACATGTGTCGTTTTGGATTGGAAGAGATTCTCTCTGGTTTCGAGCGGCTAACAGATGGTAAAGGCTGCCTGTCTTGCGTGCGACATGAAAGCAGAGCTCACCATTTTCTACATAATCGACTGGACAGAGTCGAGTGGAGGGTCAGAATCAGAGTCTTAGACGGTTCTGCGACCGTGAAGGATGCAGATTCCTCGACTTGCGCCATAGGGTGGTTGGGTTTCAGGTTCCGCTGAATAGATCGGGTGTGCACTATGCGCAGGAGGTGGCTACACGGGTAGCAGGGGCTGTGTGGCGTGGACTGGGCGGTTTTTTAGCTTAGAGGGTCTCGGGAAAACATAAAAAAGTCTCATAGGGTCCAGGTAAAACAAAAGAAGGACTTAGGTAAAGGAACCATCGGTATAACTGTTGTAAATTGAAGCTGTGTTGGGAATGTCCAAGTGCTCCAAGAGCTAAAGCTGGAGATAAGTTCAGCCGAAATCATTACGAAAAATCTAATATTGTTCCTAAAGGATAGGTTAAACAGATGGCGGTGGCGTGTTTGTTGCTGTTAGAAGTAGTCTATCTTGTCGCGAAATTGAAGTAGATAGTTCCTGTGAGTTAGTATGGGCAGAGGACATTCTTGGCAACCGGACTAAAATAATATTGGGATCCTTTTACCGACATCCCAATTCAGATGATGCAATTGCTGTAAGGTTTAAAGAAAACTTGAGATTGATTTCAAACACTTACCCGACTCATACAATTATAACTGGTGGTGACTTTAATTTACCCTCGACATATTAATGAAAATACATGTTTAAATACGGAGGTACGCATGAAACATCGTCTGAAATTGCGCTAAATGCGTTCTCTGAGAATTATTTCGATAAGTGATATCATGAGACTACGCGAATTGTAAACGGTTGTGAAAACTCACTTGGCCTGTCCAACAACTATTCCTGAGCTAATAACAAGCATCAGAACGGATACAGGTATTAGTAAACACTGAGTTGTCGTAGCGAGACTGAATATTGTAACTCCCAAATCCCCCAAAAATAAAGGAAAAGCGTCCCTATTCACAAAGTAAGATAGAAATTCACTTGACTCCTCCCTCAGAGACAATATCAACTTCTTCCAAATTAATGATGTAAGTGTAGACCAGATGTGGCTTGAATTCAAAGAAATAGTATCGGCAACAACATTGTCTCGAAACGTGGCACAAAACCGAAAGAGATTTTGGTCTTATTTGAAGAATGCTAGCGACAAAATCGAAGCTAATGTTCCAGATTTCCAATCAAGAACAGGTGCCAACATGAGTAACGTAGAAGTAGATCTCATCAGAGTAGAGAAGCAACTTAAATCTCTTAGCAAAACCAAGTCTTCCGGGCCAGATTGTATACCAGTTAGGTTTCTTTCAGAGTCTTATGCCAAATAAATTAATAAACGAAGGAGCTGATCGTCCTTGGTACACAAAACGGTCAGAATCGTGTT
Organism: Schistocerca nitens; assembly: GCF_023898315.1. Classification (NCBI taxonomy): domain Eukaryota; kingdom Metazoa; phylum Arthropoda; class Insecta; order Orthoptera; family Acrididae; genus Schistocerca; species Schistocerca nitens. Next base: position 778,621,438 of record NC_064614.1, read on the forward strand.
GCAGAAACAACGAAAAAGACGTGCCAAATTGAAACGAAAGCAAAAACTCCAAGACTGGGGATCTTTCAGAGAAGCTTGTAATTTAGGGCGGACTTCAAAGAGAGATGCTTATAATAGTTTCCACAATGAAACTTTGTCTCGAAACCTGGCAGAAAATCTAAAGAGTTTCTGTTCATATTTGAAGTATGCTAGCGGCAAAACCGAAGTTAATGTTTCTGAATTCCAAACAAGGACAGTTGCCAACATGAGTAAAGTAGTAGTAGATATCCTCAGAGTAGAGGAGCAACTTAAATCACTTAGCAAAAGCAAGTCATCCGGTCCATATTTAGACCTGTTAGGTTCCTTTCAGAGTATGCTGATACAATAATGTCGATATGCACAATGATTTTTTAAAATATATTCTGTTCGAACTTTATCAATCACCTCGAAGAAGGGGCCACAGCAGAAGCGTCCACGTCGTGGTCCTGGGAGGATTACTTGTAGTCCTGCTGATTCTGATACCACCAAGTCATTACAAGAAAGAACAAAATGCATGACGACTCTCATAATCGGTCCTTCTTAAGACCACATTTGACTATCATCTCCATAAATGTGGAGGGATTATCATCTGCCAAACGGGATATACTGGCTGATTTGTGCAGATCGAACGAATGTCACGTCCTATGCCTACACGAAACGCACCGAGGCCCAAACAGCATGAGACCTAAAATTGCGGGCATGAAACTGGCAATCGAACGGCCTGACGATCAATACGGAAGTGCAATTTTCATACGAGAGGGAGTAGCCTACGACGGGTTTCAACTTTCAGACAAAAACAACATTGAACTTCTCAGAGTTGAGACTAATCATATGACAATAACATCAATATACACTCCTGGAAATGGAAAAAAGAACACATTGACACCGGTGTGTCAGACCCACCACACTTGCTCCGGACACTGCGAGAGGGCTGTACAAGCAATGATCACACGCACGGCACAGCGGACACACCAGGAACCGCGGTGTTGGCCGTCGAATGGCGCTAGCTGCGCAGCATTTGTGCACCGCTGCCGTCAGTGTCAGCCAGTTTGCCGTGGCATACGGAGCTCCATCGCAGTCTTTAACACTGGTAGCATGCCGTGACAGCGTGGACGTGAACCGTATGTGCAGTTGACGGACTTTGAGCGAGGGCGTATAGTGGGCATGCGGGAGGCCGGGTGGACGTACCGCCGAATTGCTCAACACGTGGGGCGTGAGGTCTCCACAGTACATCGATTATGTCGCCAGTGGTCGGCGGAAGGTGCACGTGCCCGTCGACCTGGGACCGGACCGCAGCGACGCACGGATGCACGCCAAGACCGTAGGATCCTACGCAGTGCCGTAGGGGACCGCACCGCCACTTCCCAGCAAATTAGGGACACTGTTGCTCCTGGGGTATCGGCGAGGACCATTCGCAACCGTCTCCATGAAGCTGGGCTACGGTCCCGCACACCGTTAGGCCGTCTTCCGCTCACGCCACAACATCGTGCAGCCCGCCTCCAGTGGTGTCGCGACAGGCGTGAATGGAGGGACGAATGGAGACGTGTCGTCTTCAGCAATGAGAGTCGCTTCTGCCTTGGTGCCAATGATGGTCGTATGCGTGTTGGGCGCCGTGCAGGTGAGCGCCACAATCAGGACTGCATACGACCGAGGCACACAGGGCCAACACCCGGCATCATGGTGTGGGGAGCGATCTCCTACACTGGCCGTACACCACTGGTGATCGTCGAGGGGACACTGAATAGTGCACGGTACTTCCAAACCGTCATCGAACCCATCGTTCTACCATTCCTAGACCGGCAAGGGAACTTGCTGTTCCAACAGGACAATGCACGTCCGCATGTATCCCGTGCCACCCAACGTGCTCTAGAAGGTGTAAGTCAACTACCCTGGCCAGCAAGATCTCCGGATCTGTCCCCCATTGAGCATGTTTGGGACTGGATGAAGCGTCGTCTCACGCGGTCTGCACGTCCAGCACGAACGCTGGTCCAACTGAGGCGCCAGGTGGAAACGGCATGGCAAGCCGTTCCACAGGACTACATCCAGCATCTCTACGATCGTCTCCATGGGAGAATAGCAGCCTGCATTGCTGCGAAAGGTGGATATACACTGTACTAGTGCCGACATTGTGCATGCTCTGTTGCCTGTGTCTATGTACCTGTGGTTCTGTCAGTGTGATCATGTGATGTATCTGACCCCAGGAATGTGTCAATAAAGTTTCCCCTTCCTGGGACAATGAATTCACGGTGTTCTTATTTCAATTTCCAGGAGTGTATAAGCCTCCAAATACGCCATTCGAATATGACCTGCCGCGCAATAATCCCCTTCCCACGGGCAGTATTGTAATGGGTGACTTCAATAGTCACCATACACGCTGGGGATACAATGAAACTAATGAAGACGGACTCAAGGTGGAGACATGGGCAGATGCTGAATCACTCTGTCTCATACACGACGCCGAACTCCCCCCATCTTTTAACAGTGGCAGGTGGCAAAGGGGATACAACCCTGACCTCGTCTTCGTCAGCCAGAACTTGGTAACTGAGTGCGTGAAAGATGTCCTGGGTCCTATTCCACACTCCCAACATAGATCCATCAAACTCACAGTTACTTTCGCAGTTGGAATCGACGAAAAGCTGCAAACTCTAGAACCAACACCCAGCAACTACGATAAGTTCATAGAAATTGTCCAGAATGTATCAAGAAAGCCCATCCCTAGGGGCTGCAGAACGGAGTTTGTACCGGGCCTAACGAAAGAGAGCCGGCAACTATACGATGCATATAAGGAAAAGTATGAGGAGAACCCATTCTCTGAAGAAACTCTTGAACTTGCAAATGCACTTACCGACCAGCCAATCGAGAAGCGCCGAGAAGAATGGCAACATCTAACTGAAAGTGTAGACATGAAACATTCTAGCCGGATTGTCTGGAAGACAATTAAGAAGCTAAATAATGACCCTAAGCAGCAAACGGAAGCACCAAGAGTAACAGCCAACCAAATAGCGCACCAACTCGTTCTTAATGGGAAAACGAAAACTCCAGCAAAAACCATCCCAATAAGAAGTGGCGAAAGTGACACGAACTACTACAGCCGTCCATTTACCATCGAAGAGCTAGAGTCCGCACTTAAATCTCTGAAACCTCGCAAAGCAGCAGGGCTAGATGACATTAGGAATGAACAGATCCTTAAATTTGGCGAGTACACGAAAAACTGGTTGCTCCTACTTTTCAAACCTGTATCCGGCTAAACAACATCCCGAAAATCTGGAGAACGGGCAAGGTCATAGCCATTCCAAAACCCGGCAAACCATTGGACGAGCCAAAAAATTTCAGACCGGTAACATTACTTTGCTGCTTGCTCAAGGTGTTCGAGCGCATGCTGCTTAATAGACTTGTGCCTAATATTGATCATCAGATAATTCCGGAACAGGCCGGATTTCGCCCTGGGAAAACTTGCACTGGACAGGTCTTGAATCTTACCCAGTTCATAGAGCATGGGTACGGGAACCGTCTAATTACTGGAGCCGTACTTGTCGTCCTCTCATCCGCATTCGACACTGTAAATCACAAACTGCTGCTCACTAAAATATACGCTATGACTAATGATTTCGGGCTGATAGAAATTATATCAACTCTTCTCAGCAACAGACGGTTCATCGTAAACCTAGGAGGGAAACGAGGCCGATGGCGTATCCAGAAAAATGGACTACCCCAAGGCAGTGTCCTCGCACCCACTCTTTTCAACATATATGTGAATGATCAACCAGTTGCACCAGGGACTAGGAGCTTTGCTTACGCGGACGATCTTGCAATAGCCGTGCAGGGTCGGAACTTGAACGACATGGAAATTAGCCTTACGAATGCCCTCAACGGTCTAACGCCATACTACGAAGCCAACTGCCTACGCCCGAACACAGCAAAAACATTATCCTGCCTATTCCATCTTCGAAACCGAGACGCCAAACATACCCTAAACATCACGTGGAACAACCAATGGATCGCCTTCAGCAGCACTCCTTGTTATTTAGGCGTCACCCTTGATCGCACACTTACTTACAGACATCATGTAGACAAGGTCAGGGGCAAACTATCAACAAGAAACAACCTGCTGAAAAAGCTCACCTCCACAAAATGGGGTGCCGACCCACATACTTTACGTACTTGCACTCTGCTACTAGGTTGCAGAATACGCTGCCCCAGTTTGGGACAGATCAGCGCATGCGAAACGAGTGGATCCTCTGCTGAATGATGCCTGTCGCGTAATCACGGGATGTCTAAGACCCACCCCGGTTAGCCAACTTTATTTGCTTAGTGGCATAGCTCCACCCAACATCAGACGAGCTATAGCAAGCGAAGCAGAGCGCCTCAAGCAGCTGCGCGACCAGCGCCATCCTCTCTTCAGACAAAACCCTAAACACACACGTCTAAAATCAAGACGGAGTTTTCTCACCTCAGTTAAACCGCTCGAAACCTCAAAACAAAAGGCCAAATTGTCAAAATGGCAAGTAACACTGCCTACGGGAGACCAGGCACCTCTAATCTCACCCAACGAACAGTTGGCCTCTGGCAATGAACTAATATGGCCATTATGGTGAACCCTCAACCGCCTACGAACTGGGGTGGGCAGATGCAACGTAAACATGTGTAAATGGGGATACCGAGACGGGACGGACACGTGCCAGTGCGGACAGACCCAAACAATGGACCACCACCTGGAATGCAGCAACATGAGGGGAAGTGTGCAGGAAAGAAGATCTGGCAAACGCTACGGCAGTGGCAGTTAAATGCGCTGAATTTTGGCGGGACGTGATATGATATATATACTATGTTTGTCTTTATACTGTAATGTGACTCCCCATTTTGGGTTTGTTTATTTATACATAGGTGTATTGTATTTGTATTTGTGTGTATATGTAATATGTGGGTTGTCTATGGCTTGGACACGATTAAATAAATAAAATAACCTCGAAGAAAACGGTCTATTGACACACACTCAACACGGTTTTAGACAACATCGTTCCTGTGAAACACAACTAGCTCGTTATTCACACGAAGTGTTGATTGTTATTGACAAGGGATTTCAGATCGATTCCGTATTTCTGGATTTTCAGAAGGCTTTTGACACTGTACTGCAGGAGTGGTTTGTATGGAAATTGCCTACTTATGGAACATCACCTCAGTTATGTGACTGGATACGCGATTTTCTGTCAGTTCGTAGTAATTGACAGAAAATCATCGAGTTAAACATATGTGACATCTGGCGTCCGCAAGGTAGTGTTATAGGCCCTTTGCTATTCCTTATCTATTCAAACGATTTAGGAAACAATCTGTGCATCTGTCTAAGGTTGTTTGGAGATGATTGCGGTATTTACAACAATAAATGTGAGCTGGTGGTGACCACAACTACGTGCCCTCCGACTCAGAGTTGTAATATTAAAAGTTTTGGCTGGTTTCGTTGTTATAAGGGGTGGGATACGTAGTTGCAGCATTACAGGCCAAATACTGCTGAGTCTACAGTACACAATAAGAATACACACACGAATCGAATGGTTGAACGTTCCTATCACTTGGCAGTTGCGAATTATGAAAGTAACATACAAATTTATAAATGAAAGATTGCAAAAAACAAAAAACAAAAAAGTTCAAATGGCTCTGAGCACTATGGGACCTAACTTCTAAGGTCATCAGTCACCTAGAACGTAGAACTACTTAAACCTAACTAATCTAACGACATCACACACATCCATGCCCGAGGCAGTATTCGAACCTGCGACCGTAGCGGGCGCGGCTCCAGACTGTAGCGCCTAGAACCGCTCGGCCACTCCGGCCGGCTGAAAGATTGCAGTTAAATAAAATCAGCAGGTACTAACAACTTTAAATGATGAGTACGATACCAGAGGTACTTTTGAGAATGCGATATAGTTCTGCAAAACACTTATTAGTGCCGATGGTTTAGCAAATAATAAAATATAAGTTGAGTAACAAGGAAGGAACAGATTCCTACTTCACGTAATTAGTTATGAACAACAAATTAGCTCGCGATATATTCACTTCTAAATGCATACTACGCCTTCACTGTAGAAACCTCACAAGTACGCACTCCAAAGTATTTCTATCTGTAGCGACTATGCGTAAACCGCTCCACGCTCCAGGTTCATCCTCGCGAGCGTACGTCTGCCGCGCCGTCGCGTCCAGCACTTCCCGTGTCCTGTGCTGTACCCTCCGGAACTGCTGCACTGCCAGGACTTCTCGAACTACCCTGTCTTCTCTCGAAACGATGCTCCTCCCCAACCTCCATACGTCTCTCTTAGTAACCAGCGATGTGATTGGCTAGAGCGCTCCCTCCATGTCACCAAAGCCAACGAGCACTCACAAACATATTGAAACACATACCAAATACTGGATTTACATTTAAATAACTTGAAATTAAATAAATATTCCTACGGCTGGACCATAAACACGCTCTAACACACAGTATTAAATACCTAAACAAATTAAATAAATATATATCAAAGGAATAGCAACAAAAGGTAGGCCAGTAGCCTAATGTCCCTGTGCTTTCTAAAACACAGTAAATATTTAGCCAGTTTCTTCACGAATAGTATATATCGGATATAAACGAAGACACAGATGAATAAATATATTTATAAGCATGCTGCTACCGTTTATGTGTGTAACTGTGGCGTACTTATGGCCTGACGTGATCGATCGTAATCGGCCACTTTGATTCCAATGACTCAGGTACTATTCAAGTTACATGCCTGTAATTTATACCACTTTAGGTTTACACTAATAGCTTTCGAAAGACACGTCGATCGACGAAATGGGCTGAAGCGTTTAGATTTTGGAAATTCATTGTTGGGTGTTACTTCTACAATTTATCGTCAGTTATTGGAAATCTGTTTACACTATCAGAATCGTCTTGCAAATAATGGCGATGTACATGTTTCTTTTTGAGGTATCATCATTCATCTGGCTACTATTAATTGCTATACGGACTGTGAAATTTCTGCCATTAAGGTTTCACAAAGTCCGCCATCTTTGGCATTCCCGGCCTGCCTGCTTCATCAACACAGCATCACCATGGAATTCAGAGCCTCGCAGCTGGACCAGCCATTGTGTGGCATCACGCAGTTGCTAAGCTAACATCCAGCACCACGTGGTCACTGCCGGGCCACGGGTTTGATGAGCATCATGTGCAGCTGCCCCAACTCTGAACATATAATATTTCCAGGGCGCCACAACTCGTGCGTTTCCTCACATGATGCTTTCATTTATCGACTCGTAAAGTCATCAGAAGATCAAAACAAATTATAAAAATACTTTGGAAAGATAGCTCTATGGTGCAAAAATTGGCAATTGACCCTAGATAACGAAAAGTGTGAGGCCATCCCCATGAGTGCCGAAAGGAATCCGTTAAATTTTGGTTGCACGGTTAATCGTTCAAATCCAAAGGTCGTTAATTCAACTTAGGAATTTGAATTACGAACCACTTAAATTGGAAGGAACAGACAGAAAATGTTGTGGGGATGGTTAACCAAAGACTGCGTTTTATTGCCAAGACACTTATAAAATGTAACAGATCTACAAAAGAGATTGCCTGCACGATTGTCCTTCCTGTTTTAGAATAGTGCTGTGTGTTGTGGGATTCTTAGCAGATAGGATTGATAGAGCGCATTGAGAAAGTTCAAAGAAGGTCAGCTCGTTTTGTATTATAGCGACATAGGCAGAGAGTGTCACTGAAATGATATAGAATTTTGGGTGGACATAATTAAAACAGAGGCGTTTTCTTTGCGGCAGAATTTTCACACGAAATTTCAATTACCAGTTTTCTCCGCCGAATGCGAAAATATTTTGTTGACGCCGAACTACATAGGGAGAAACGCTCACAATAATAAAACCAGAGGAATCAGAGCTCGCACAGAAAGATATAGGTGTTCGTTTTTTTCCCGCGCGCTGTAGAAGATTAGAATAATAGGAAATTATTGTGAAGGTGTTTCGATGATCCCTCTGCAAGACACTTAAATATGATTTGCACAGTATTCGTGTAGATGTTCCCAAACAGTACCATTTAAACACCCTGCTACGTTGTGACCTTTTCTACTTGTTCTCTAACTCCCTTTTCGACATTTAAACTGCTGCATAGTTCATAAAGACGTTTGAATGTCATTACCTGTTGAACAATTTTTCCATACACCTCTACTTTACCTATAAATTGTTTCAAAGATGTTTCCTGTGTGGATATGACAATATTTAGGTTTTTGGCTACCACGTTAAATATATGTAAGAGTTTCTACAGTTTATCCTCACTGTTTTCCAACAGAACTCATCTGCTGTATCGTCTGCATGACTAATGATTTTCATTTCTTCGTCTCCTGTCCTATGACCACTACCAGCTCTTATCTTCTTTACCACCTCGTCCATGACTATAATAAAAAGGAGCTGGCTCGAACAGTGACTTTTCATGTATTACCACAATTAAATGCAAGGGTTACAATGCTTATTATGTTTTTCCTATTATTTTAGTTTTGGGTTTAAGAACTGAACTCAGTAGATTTATCCTTCCGTAGGTGGATAGCTCTTTCTTATCTCTGTCTCTTTTTTTTTTGTCCATGAGAATTGTAATAATAGTTCTCCATTCATTTGGAACTTTATTACCAGTTGTAACTTTGTTAACCGTGACAGGAGTGTAGTGGGGGTACACGTATATGTGGCACCCGAATATTGTGATACTAATGTAAACCAAAATGGAACTATTATATTGTAAACGATGCATGTCTCTGATGGACTTTATAAAGCGAATCGCTGACTTTGCAAGACCGCAGAGCCAAAGATACTGCTTCTGGTCTGAGATTATAGTGTTGGAGTAAGACAGCGCTTGGTCACTGTGGATCAGTGTGAATCAGTGCGTGAGCGAAAGAGAATGCAATAGGAAGTTTTTGTAGTGTGTTCTGTAAAGCCACCAAGTGTCAGGTTATAATGTAGGAATTGTATCATACCAATATTTTGTGTTCCACCGCATGTAAAATAGGTATTTAAAAATGATGACTGGTTTCATAATGGAATCTAAAGTGAAATGATGAAGTGTAAATATAATTGTGACAAGAAAGTATTGCTGGATTTATATCACAAGGAAGCTTTACGAGTACACGGATCATTGGATTTATAAATGTGAAAGCATAAGTCTTCTCGGGGTTAAGGTAAAGAAGTTAATTTTTTATTACTTCCTTCTGCCGGCGTGTTCGTGTAAATGAATTGGCTGATAACTGGTAACAGTGAATTCTATGTTAAGTAGCCCCAGAACGCATGTAAACAGATTTGATGTGTAGGCTAATTAGATATTTTTTTCTTTTGTAATGGCTCTAAGATTCGTTAACATTGGTATACATAATTTGATGATTTGTCTTTATGCTTTTTAGTTATGTTAGGTAATACTTGCCGTACAAATCTCATTTTTGTCACTACATCAGCAAAGAAAGGTTTTCATTTAATGAAAATGATGTAATTATTCCGAGTGATGTAATTTCAGTTATCAAAAGTTTTGGAAAGCCAAACTTAGCTTCTAATGCAACTTCACTATTTAAAAAGTCAGTGTTAGTAATTCACACAAATCACTATCGCCTCCCTGTCCAGGTCATATCTGTTTTAAAGACATTGAATTTTTCTTAAATAGTTTTATTTTCCTATCAACAGAAGTTCATGAATATTTCAAAGTATTATGGCCAGCATTGCACACCGCTGAGCCTGTAGCTGGTACATTTTATTCTTCTTCATGAGAGACCAGAATATAACACGGTCCACTATTGCTGCTTTAAAGATGAGACAATTTTATTTATTTGTTATGTTCACAGGTACCAAAGCTGACAGCTTTCAATAGGGCTACAGGATTCAGTACCTAAGGTGCTGAATGTATTTTGCAGTGAACATTACAATCAACTTGGTTAACTACTAAGTTAGTGGATATTCTCTATATTTCAGTAATTCATTGGGAGTCCTATCTTTCCCTGGAGACTTCCTATTTTTAACAGACTTATAGCTTCTTCTGTCTCTGTATGTGAAAGAGTTGCATCATTTATTTGTATACTGACCTCTGATCTCTCTTAACTTTCTGGTGATTTTTTACCTTTATAAAGCTCTGTTAAATACTTAACGCACAATTCAACGTTCTTTTTCCAAACTGCGCTATTCTGATTTTTCTAATGTCTTCCTGATTTTTCATCATGTTATTCTGCTCCCAAGGTAGCAGGATTCTTCCCTTCGTCTGCTTGGCGGTCCAGTTTCGAGTTTTGTCAGTAACTCAAAATAGTTAACGCTTTTATGGCCACTTACTGACAAACTGTCTGTTGGCTTCTGCCTCCGGTTCTTCCGACGACATTTGTTGGTGATTTTTCTTATTTTCACCAGCGTGAAAGGCTGGCATTGTCAAAGCTTCACCCTCCATTGCTGGCATGGACTGGGTATCACCTCACGGCTTCTCATTATATGTACCTGGAGCGCCAACATCACAGGGCTTTTTGTGGTTATTAGCGCTGTGCTTCTTCCCTTGCTATTGGCAATGCTCGTTGCTGCAATAGGGCAATCAAGGATCTATTCACCTTGAGGTTTTCCTCTTCACTGTTGAAGCTGTTGTAATGTTTGTCTATTTCTGAAGCGGATGTAACAGGTCTTCTCTAGAGCAGGACCTTTCGAATCGACGAATTTCATTACGTGGTCGATCGGTTTTATGTGGTAGTGAGTCATGCACTGCAGGATAGAGGATCGAAGTGTTGAGCAATGGCGCTTCAGAAGAATTTTCATAATTTGGACTCTTAAGATAAGGAATGAACAGAATCTCCGCCGAATCGGCGGAAAGCAGAACACATGGAAAACACCGAGAAGAAAAAAAAAATGGCTCTGAGCACTATGGGACTTAACATCTGTGGTCATCAGTCCCCTAGAACTTAGAACTACTTAAACCGGACTAACCTAAGGACATCACACACATCCATGCCCGAGGCAGGATTCGAACCTGTGACCGTAGCCACTGAGAAGAAGAGACAAGGTAAAAGGATATGTGTAAAGGCATCAGAGAATAACTTACATGTACTACAGGAAAGAGTAGAGGATATAAACTGTAGGAGAAGACAGAAATTGTAACACATCCAACACATAATTGAGGACGCACTGTGAAAGACTTAGTCTGTGATGAAGTGGTTAGCGCAGGAGAGGAATCCTTGGCGGGTTGCATCAAACACGCCAAAGGACTGATTACTGAAAGAAAGTAAATAAAAGATAACTAAATAAATAAATTTTCTAGGAAATACATTTTTTCCTTGATAGCTTTCTAAGCTAAGGTAAGTACACGCATATCGCCGAAGTGGCGTCCGGTTCAAAGACCTGCACCAGGAAGATGAGGCATAAGTAACTGTTATTCATGTCAAATCGTAAAATACATCAAAAGAGCATTCGCCTACGTCACGGGTTTATGGTGTAGCTTGCAGATACCGTGGCCAATATCAGCAAGTAAAAAACGGGTTGTGAGAAGCATAATACGAGTATTTACGCTATCGTGGTAGAACGTGGAAATTGCATCCAGTTCTCATAGGAGATGAAATTCACTTTATCGGTCAAAGCTTCCAGTAACAGATCTTAAAAATAGGTTCAAGATTGAAATGACAACAGTAATATCTGATAATAACTTAGCCAAACATACTGTGTTAAAATTTCCAATGTTTTCGTTCACGTGTCTCTCATAAGCAAGAAAAATTCCGTGAAAGCAGTACAGTAATAGACAACGAACGCCTGCCACCACGAAGCAGGGCACTGCTTAGTTTATAAACTATTTTAGGTTAGTCTTTCATTACGTGATTCTGTGCAGAAGTGATGCATTTCCTTGTGCTGAGTAGTGATTACGAATTTTTCTAATAGTGTCCATATTTTACTAGTGACAGTGTCACAAGATTCTAGAAACCATCTAACTTTAGCCACACTTTTTTCCCCTCAGTTCCTTAGACTTTAAGGCCACATAGATGGCTTCAGGCCACGTACTTAATTGGATTATTAGCTACGTAGGGCGTGTGGGCTTATTGTCTACGGATGCAGACGGAATCTGGCGCAGACCATAAAGAGCTAGAATACGCATTGGCCGAAAACGACAAAGTTTCGATTATTGCCACGGCCTGCGTCGGTGCTGGAGTCTCTGGGGCATCAACTATGGTATCTCTCATACGATCGGAGTTGCCTCTGAACCCTCGCGCTGCCACATCTTCAGATGTGGTTGGTCTAGGCGGTTATGCTTCACACAAGGGTACCAGATCGACTGTGATGGAAGTGAGGTCTCTAGGCGAAGGAGATATATGTGCGCTACCCGCACAGCTTCGCCCGCGAAACCTAACAACAGAAATAAGATGTTGGTCACTGCTGAAATTACGACTGAACCAATAAGAGCCATTTCACTCGTTCGGACTGGAGCTGACGCACATTCAAGTTCCATCCTTGTCCTGGAAGATTTCCCGTTGCTGAAGGCTCGAATGTTTTCTCCGGGAAATACCAGTAGGGTTGGGAAGAAAGATTTTCTCGGTGTTCCTGACAGCACAAGTTGTGCAGCAGCTCTCTAAGTAGCTACCGAACACACTGGGTGCAGCTGTTTGCAGCTCGTGGCGTATTTCGGCACCATTGATGTCTAGATTCAGAGACTATCCTTGGTCCCATGCATAACTGGATGCAGGCTGCTGGTTTTGCTTGAGGGTTGAAACCGAAGCTCGTCATTTGTAACGCTGTAGTCAGGAGTGATTATAGCCTTTATTTAGAAGCAGGTTAGAAGGCTTAAAGTAGATGCTGTTTGTATACCGCAACGATCTAGCGTGCAGATTGAATAATATGCTTTTCTACTTGGAGTATTTTAGGTTCCAGATTCATAATTCAACCTCACACAAGCAGTTAATAGGATAGTTAGTAATCGTGGGGTGGTTACGAGAGTATTCTACATCAGCAAGTAATGTAAACAGCCCATACGCGGCTTATCTACAGTTGTTATGAAGGCGAATGAGCATAGCTTTAGATCACAAAAAGACAATCCATGTCTAAGAAATAATTTGACCCTCATGGCAGATGAAAGTGCTGGACTAGCAATCAAACTTGAGACAATGGGCCTTAGGCAATCAGTTACAAATAAGTGCACACTTCGTTGCATAGTGAACATTCTTTCAGGAAATAATCCTCTCTTCCAAGACTGATAGTCCCGCGAAGTACGCAGGAGATTGTCTGTGATGTTTGGAATGTAGAAAATGAGATACCAGCTGAACTGTGATGGGGTGTGAGACGTGCGTACATAGCTCAGGCAGTGGGACACTTGCCGCCGGAGGGTAAAGGTGCGAATACTGGTCAGGCATAGTGTTTCAATCTACCAGGATTTTCATGTCAGCTTGCACTCCACCGCAGAGTGAAATTTCATTCTGGAGACGATCCTCAAGGCTGTGGCTAGGCCACTTCTGCGAAACATCCTTTCTCCCGGTAGGACTACTTCCGCTAGATGCAAAGGAAACCTTCTATGCAGTCTCTAAGGTTAAGGGTGAGGTACTGGCGGAAGTGGATCTGTAAGAGCCTGTCATGAGACATGCTTGGATAACTCCTACGGTATAGCACTTGCCCTTGAAAGGCAGAGGCCCATGATTCGAGTCCCAATCCAGCACACACTTTTAATCAGCCAGATGTTTCAAATCCGCGTACAGCCTACTGTAGAATGAAAATTCGTTCTGATTACAAAATGTTAAGAGCAGAAGAGCCCAGGGAATGATCACCGAGTTACTATCGTTCATTTGCGTCAAGAGCACTAATATAATCAGGAGCAGTCTGATAATCCTTGGAACAGATAATCTGACACCAGAATAAATAGCAGTAAAATATTAGATGCAGAATGAAATATTTACCGAAAGTTTATGATAAGAAACAACGGTGGTGAAGTATATAATACCAGAAGAACTTCACAATTTCTGATAAGTACAGAGAATGAAAGATTACCAGGATAGAGATAAACATGCAACGCATACCTAATATACTAATGAGATGCTATTATTGTCCACCAAGTTTCAAGTGTAGAGCAAAATATCGCACTTTAATCAACTGATCTTAGGGAGGATTTCTGTCCCTTACCTATAGCGTGGATGAGGCACGCGCTTACAACCAGAAGCAAAGACTAAGTATGCTGTGACCATGTACGAAACGTATTTTCGAAAAATAATATAGACTATTTTGTAAAGCCGTGCATCTGCCTGGAAAACCTACTGGATCTCTTGAAAATGGGCGGATCGGATTTAGTAAACGTAGACTGTAATCGGCGACACATCATCTAGCAACAATGTCAAACGAAAAGAGAGATATTTCTCCTTAGAAACTCCAGTAGCTTAGTAGCTACTTAAACTGTCAGCAGCAAACAATGGAATCTAGGCACAGGAATGTCTACAATCTCTAACACATAATCAAACTCATTCTGTCATGTGCAAGATAAGATGAAGCCACGGAAGTTGGTGACAGATAGAAACGATCCACTTTCGTTCAATAACCTTACTTAGATTTCATGGCGACAGAATCCGCCTCCGTATCCGAGGCCATTAAATCACGCCTATGTGATGGCGTTTGACTTGGAGGTAAGCCGGTTCGAATATATTTTCAGTGTCAGAGTGTGGCCGGCAAGAGAAAAAGAGTTGGTGGTGGTTGTGGCGTGAAGTATATGATATTTACACTTTGCAGCAGTATCTTGGATTAAATTACGAACCTTTTTCGCAATGTGTCAGAAGTAAGGGCATGTGAAACTGCTGACGATGAAACATCTGCCGCATGAGGACGTTGTGCCCGGCGGTCTTATTTGTGCGACTCGACAGGAGTGGGCTATGTGCTGCCACCGGGTTTTATGCTGTCCGTTCTCTTTCCACTGTACAACTCAAACGTGACCACGTCACTCATACATACCCTTACACTCACCTAAAGTCAACAGAAGCATTTACCACTGAGCTCTCATACACGTCGTGGAAAGCAGCCAGTGTTGGAAAAAAAGTCAACCATATCGTACGATAAACAAACACGAGGACAGCGTAAGGAGCTACATATCAATTTCATACCTTACAGAACCATCTCTGACAAAATATGAACGAAGTCTAATACAGCCTGTGGACAGGAAGGCGACAAGCGTTTAATAAATTCAGAAGCAAATACTTCGCTTTTGAGCTATCAAAAGATCCAGACGTATTTTATTCCTACGTAAAATGAGTCAATGAAACAACGTCGTCCGTCGAAGGTCTCGCTGACAACGAAGGCACCGATATACAAAATGATAAAATAGAAACCGGAATACTAAATTCTGTCTTCCGAAAACACTTCGTTCAAAAACATCACAAGGCAATTTCTACCTTCTGCCGTCGCAAGCATGCGAAAATCACAGCCAGGCGTGGTAGCCATGCGGTCTCACTCGCCTTGCCACGGTTCGCGCGGCTGCCCCCGTCGGAGGTTCAAGTCCTCCCTCTGGAATGAGTGTGTGTGTTGTCCTTAGCGTATGTATTTTAGATTAAGTAGTGTTGAAGGCTACAGACAGATGACCTCAGCAGTTAGGTACCATGGGAACTTACCACAAATTAAAAAGGAATCAGAGGTACAGAAACAAGTTAGCGTGGAAATGGGAAACAGACCAAATGTTTCAATAGAGGAAAAATTTAAGACAGATAAATCAGAAAAAGCACGCTCAAACTGCAATTGTAGACATGCTAGAAGCCTAAGGATTCATGCACAAAATTACTGGACGCGACTGTGTCAAACACTTCCCGGTAGTTTCTTGTTAAGCAATAACCTTGTAAAGAATGGGAGGTTCCAGAGGTTGTCTAAATTCGTGCTCATGTTATAACTTTCTTTTAAAAAGTAAAAGGTTTAAGATTACGTTGAATGAACGTCTGAACTGTGGAATGGATACAAAACTCGAATAGTCGTGTAGCGTGTAGTAACTGCAAGTGTTGTGCTTACTCTGTGTTACTGTTAGCAAAACTATACACCAATTGATTGGGGAATTCAAGTCCCAGTAACAATAAATAAATACAGTTACTGCAAAAATACAATCAGCCCCTTAGGCACAGAATTCTCTGGCCCTGTTCAAAATTGATAACTTTGGTCCTTGTGCAGATAACGAATAAATTAAATTGTCTTGCCCCTAAAGCAGCAACGCAGTAACGCGTTATATTCTAGTCTGTCGTGAAAACGAGAAATGTGCCAGCTACAGGCACAGCAGTGTGCAATGCTTACCATAATACTTTGAAATGCACATGAAACTCTTTTGGCTGATAAACAAGAACGTTTAAGAAAATCCAACTTCTTTATAAAATATAAGACCTCGACAGGGAGGCGATACTGATACTGGTGAATTACTAACACTGAGTTTTTTAGGAAAATTATATTGCAAGTTAACTTTGTCTTTTTATAAACGTCTACAATTGAAGTTCCATTACTCACAATTGATTCACTGAGAAAGAGATTTAAACACCAAGTATTATCTAACCTCTCTAATCCAACCGAAATGCAGATCTTCAAATTACATATAGCTCTGTTAACAAATCTCAGAAGCATTACAAAAGTGCATTGATCAAAAATGATAGTGCATTGAACCAGAGAGTCGCAGATAGGTGCCCGGAGGAAGCAGACGTGTGCAAACAGCTTTAAGGGAGGAGTAGCAGGTAGGTGCCCGGAGGAAGCAGACGTGTGCAGACAGCGTTAAGGTAGGTCGCTGCCCCTGACGAAACATTAGCACGTAAATGACAGAAGATATATAATCATTTCAAATTGGTTTTTGTCAGATAATGTTCAGAGTTAGGATTTGTATGTCCAAGATTTAACGCAGTAAGCGTTTTGTAAAATTTTTTGTAAGAGTGATTCGTGCTACGAAAATGTTTGGAATGGTAGGTTTTGTGTATGACTTAGAATTTTAACAACATATATATTGAGATCAACATTGTGTTTAAATCTAACAGCCTGAATCATAATCCACATCCTTTGCTTATATTGAATATGAAAATGAGTAGTAAACTAAAGTTTCCCACCAATGAAAGAACCAAGTAAACATCAGGGCCAAAAGTTAATTTTCCAGTACCATCTTAATGCCATTGCACAAACGGCATTATTCCCTTAAACTTGATTGCTGAGACAAATACATGTTGCATTTCTGGCAAAATGGAGGAATGCAAGAAACAAGTTCACAGACACAGTCAGATGCAGGTTTGCTGAAAAATTGATTTAGAACAATCTTATTACTGGTACTTTCACAGAATAAAAGGATACAATTTTGGTTACATACATTCACTACCAATACAATTTAAAAAGGACGACTGATAGCTGAAATCTATTAAATTTATAAATCATAATTATTTAGCATCTTTACCTTGCTTGCATGAAGACTTCTGCTTCCATGTTCAACAATACTGACACACCTACATTCATCTAACACCTGGTGGCCTCACACAGCTCACCACGAAAACTGCCTACTCCATCGCCTTTAGGTCACCGACAGCTATCTACAACTGTGCGCCAAGCGCTCTCTTACTCCAACACTATACCAATCTCAGAAAAGAAGCAGTGTATCTGGGTCTGCGGTCTTACACTGTCAGCGATATAAAGCCTATCAAAGACATACATCGTTTATAAGATCATACCTGGGTGCCACATACAAATCTGCCCCAGTAGACTCCTTTCACTGTGTTCGACTGTGCTACACTGCTGGACCTGTTTTCGATATAACCGCGCCTGCACACAGTGCCGTAACCAAAACGTTGCGCTTAATTTGACCAAACTGAAGATCTCAATGACTGTGACCATCAGCTGGTACATCGCAGCCGTGGCTAACAATCCGTGGCGAGAACATAACTGCTGCACCAAGAGTGATTTGGGGTAACCGCACTTGAGGTATAGCACGGAATGTGCTACTCTATTCATCTTTTACATTTGTCAGTTGAGGCGATGGTGATGAGTAGGTATAATGGCAAGTGATGAACACCCAAAGGGAAACTGCTACCAATCATCAGTTGAGAGTGGTTATTACCAACATAGAGAAAAGCAGCACTACGCGGTTCTAAACCACACCACTCAGTGTGGACAAAACACGAACGGAGGCAGAATACTGTTAACCGCAATAAGAGACGATCTAGGCAGTCAACTCAGACCGCTGTTCCTAAGAAGCAAGTAAAGGTGATGTAGCTATTTGGTTCGTTTCTGCCTCCCTGAAAACAAAGTCCGGAAGAGACCCTATATGTTAAAACAAAATTATTATAATATAGAGAATGAGAGTAAAGCCTCGGTAAATATGGTTTCGCATGCAAGACCATTTAAACCAAAATCTACGGTATAAAGCAGCAGTTTCAGAACCAAAACAGAAAATAAACATGTACAGAAAGTAGGTCTCTCAAGGGTACTGAATTGACTGTAATTGGTACACTATTTTAACACTTTGGTTGCCAATCTCGTCAATTGACGAGACACGGAGAACACTGTCGATCCCGTCATTTGATGGGTTAAGATGTCTCCCGCTTTCAAGCACGAAATCAACTATACTGATGTGCTCGACCTGCTTCATTGTTCTGTAAGGGACATGTAGTTTCTGAAATGAACACGAAAATGGCCGACATTCTAAGAAATGGTGTGGTTTTAAGTGGCTGCCAGTGAAAGTGTTAGAAGAAACCTCTACGACATTTACATGTGTTACCCGCTATGCTATTAAGTGTTCTGAACCCGCCTTAAGTACTATCACCCCGCGACTGGAACGAACAGGTCCAGATGATTTGAGGATAATAGAGGTGGAGGTCGCAGCCAGTAGTTGCCCCTATTATAAAAAATGAGAAAACTTTCGACAGTGCCTTGAATTACAGGCCCATAAAACTGCTTAGCGTGAGTCCTGTAGGTCCTGAGCAGACTAATAAAGCACAGACTGGAATGCTGGAGTGAACACGAAGACCTGGTTCTTTCGGTTTTCGGAAAGTCCACGGCACAAATCGTGTTCTTGCAGCACAAGGTTCGAGTTTGTGCAATTTTATGTCTTCTAGGGGGGATCGTCGATGTAGTTAATGAAGCATATCTACGTCTTCCCTCAAGAAACTGTGTGGAAGCAGCCAGTTACAGCTGCATCTGTGAATATGTCGCTACAGATACTTCCTTATACATCACTGACAGTAAAAATATGAAATTATGAGTAACTAGGAAAGTACAGAGAGCCAGCCGCTGTGGCCGAGCGGTTCCAGGCGATTCAGTCCGGAACCACGCGGCTGTTACGGTCGCAGGTTCGAATTCTGCCTCGGGCATGGATGTGTGTGATGTCCTAAGGTCAGATAGGTTTAAATAGTTCTAAGTCTAGGGGACTGATGACCTCAGATGTTAAGTCTCATAGTGCTCAGAGGCGGAGAAATCTTCCACAGGACACGATCTTGTCATCGCGCTTGTACAACGTATTACTGATGGATTTCTTGACGATTTAAATTTAAACCACAAACATATACAAAATTATGACGAACAAAGTTCTTATGCAGGAAGCGCAACTCTGGCACATGCCAGTGTAAAATGGTCACTCATTTTCGTACTTCGGGAGAAACAGTCTACTGATGTGTAATAGCGTGTTGTTGTTGTTGTGGTCTTCAGTCCTGAGACTGGTTTGATACAGCTCTCCATGCTACTCTATCCTGTGCAAGCTTCTTCATCTCCCAGTACGTACTGCAGCCTACATCCTTCTGAATCTGCATAGTGTAATCATCTCTTGGTCTCCCTCTACGATTTTTTCCCTCCACGCTGCCCTCCAATACTAAATTGGTGATCTATCGATGTCTCGGAACATGTCCTACCAACCGGTCCCTTCTTCTAGTTAAGTTGTACCACAAACCTCTTCTCCCCAATTCTATTCAATACCTCCTCATTAGTTATGTGATCTACCCATCTGATCTTCAGCATTCTTCTTCATTATGAAAGCTTGTATTCGCTTCTTGTCTAAGCTATTTATCGTCCACGTTTCACATCCATACATGGCTACACTCCGTACAAATACTTTTAGAAACGACTTCCTGACATTTAAATCTATACTCGATGTTAACAAATTTTTCTTCTGCAGAAATGCTTTCCTTGCCATTGCCAGTCTACATTTTATAACCTCTCTACTTCGACCATCATCAGTTATTTTGCTCCCCAAATAGCAAAACTCATTTACTACTTTAAGCCTCTCATTTCCTAATCTAATTCCCACAGCATCACCCCATTTAATTTGACTACATTCCATTATCCTCGTTTTGCTTTTGTTGATGTTCCTCTTATATCCTCTTTTCAAGACATTCTCCATTCCGTTCAGCTGCTCTTCCAGGTCCTTTGCTGTCTCTGACAGAATTACGATGTCATCGGCGAACCTGAAAGTTTTCATTACTTCACCATGGATTTTAATACCTACTCCGAACTTTTCTTTTGTTTCCTTTATTGCTTGCTCAATATACAAATTGAATAACATCGGGGACTGGCTACAACCCTGTCTCTCTCCCTTCCCAACCACTGCTTCCCTTTCATACCCCTCGACTCTTATAACTGCCATCTGCTTTCTGTACAAATTGTAAATAGCCTTTCGCTCTCTGTATTTTACCCCTGCCACCTTCAGAATTTGAAAGAGAGTATTCCAATCAACATTGTCAAAAGCTTTCTCTAAGTCTGCAAATGCTAGAAATGTAGGTTTGCCTTTCCTTAATCTTTCTTCTAAGATAAGTCGTAGGGTCAGTATTGCCTCACGTGTTCCAACATTTCTACGGAATCCAAACTGATCTTCTCCGAGGTCGGCTTCTATCAGTTTTTCCATTCGTCTGTAAAGAATTCGCGTTAGTATTTTGCAGCTGTGACTTATTAAACTGATAGTTCGGTAATTTTCACATCTGTCAACACCTTCTTTCTTTGGGATTGGGATTACTATATTCTTCTTGAAGTCTGAGGGTATTTCGATTGTCTCATACATCTTGCTCACCAGATGGTAGAGTTTTTTCAGGACTGGCTCTCCAAAGGCTGTTAGTAGTTTTAATGGAATGTTGTCTACTCCGGGGGCCTTGACTCGACTCAGGTCTTTCAGTGCTCTGTCAAACTCTTCACGGAATATCATATCTCCCATTTCATCTTCATCTACATCGTCTTCAATTTCCATAATATTGTCCTCAAGTACATCGCCCTTGTATAGACCCTCTACATACTCCTTCCACCTTTCTGCTTTCCCTTCTTTGCTTAGAACTTGGTTTCCATCAAAGTTCTCCCTTCTTTGCTTAGAACTGGGTTTTCATCAAAGTTCTTGATATTCATGCAAGTGATTCTCACTAATTAGAATTACCGGTCACCGATTACTTCCACAGGAACGCGCATGTCCAAACAGTGCAAATGTTCACTACCGAAGCAAAACAATGATTAGAGAGTAAACTAAATACACATCTGTCAGTGCGGAGAATTTCAAGAGGTCGATTATAAAAACTAACTGCGAAAGGTCGGAGTTGCGGTGCGAAAGATGTGAGGCGGTCGCGAGGAGTTTGGAAAATTGAGGCAGGCCCGCACGGGGTGCCATGACCGGTCCGTAGCCAGTCGGCCGCTGCTGCCGCCTTGGTTGCCCACGGCTGTCTTTCGCTGAGATGGTCCGTGGTGCTGTGAAGTGGTGGCCTTGTGTCTACTGATACCACTGTATACGCTGCCTGATGGGACCAGTTCCGGTGATTGAAAACGGCGAGTCTTACTGTGCTACGGACAAATTCTAGTGTAACGAATGTTCGTGAAGTGAAGGGTTGGATCACAAACCGGTTGTGAATGTTTCTCTCAACTCGAGCTTCATGTTTGGAATTGTGTACGCTGGTTAAAGGTATCACAAGTGTAGGAGCCTCAAGCATACGTTTGCATGTGATTTTGTGGTATAGCTGGTCAGCTGAGTTACGTGGGCTAGGCTGGTAGCATTCACAACTGTAAACACTCCCTAGTATCGTACTTACTGTAGTTGCATACATTGAACCTTATTAGTGCAGACTACCAGTAACTTGCTACATTCTGGTTTCATTCTTGTCAGGTAATGGAATTTAACCTTGGGTCACTGCTTGTATGCCAAACACCCCTTTAAGCAGTATAAGCTTTCGGTGTGGTCAACTATTGTTTCTTAGTAATTTTACAAACTTCGTGGTTTTTAGTGCACTATTCCTCCGCTTCTGTAGTCAGCTGCCTTTTCCTCCATGTTGTTGGTCAAGCAATTCAAGTTGCTTAAGGCGGTCCAAATGGTCTGGGCCGACCACTAGTTGGAGGTTACTGCCCAATGCAGTAACCGTATTTGTATTTAAGCGTGGCTAACAGTATTCCCTTACTTTCTGTGCGAGTGAGCCAAATTCATTTAATCACGTTTTAATCTCTGTAAATTTTTACTAATCAGTAACTGAATGTTGGTTTTACCATTTAAGTCAATGGTCTGTCTTGAGAAATTCAATTTATTTCCGGAACGAAGTGTCTAACGGTTTTACCTTTGTTCCTATTCCTGACGTAAATTTAATCAGTCATTTTCTTAACGACAGTATTCGTTAGTCTTCAGTTTTGGTATGAATTCAGGGAGTTGATGGTAGTTCAAGATGTTGATTGCCTTAATAATTGACAAATACGTAAAGGTAACGCCTTGCTTAAAACAGCATTATTCTGAAATTTCTTGGGACTGGTTAAAACTATTTATAATACAGTGTTGTTAAAAAATTATCCGTTTATAAGAGATCATTATTTCAAGTATATCTGAAATTGTTCAAGTTGAGTGACCTCTAAAAAAATTCTCGATAAGATTTCATTATAATAAATACACGCAGTTAGTTAAGGCTGCCGCCCGGAGTGGCTGAGCGGTTCTAGGCGCTACAGTCTGGAACCGCGCGACCGCTACGGTCGCAGGTTCGAATCCTGCCTCGGGCATGGATGTGTGTGATGTCCTTAGGTTAGTTAGGTTTAAGTAGTTCTAAGTTCTAGGGGACTGATGACCTCAGAAGTTAATTGCCATAGTGCTCAGAGCCATTTGAACCATTTGAAGTTAAGGCTGCTATTTCAAATTACGCTTGCCAATCGTTAAAAAATTTTCTGTTAAAAACTTTTAGCTGTGAAAGGGACTGGAATTAAAATTCAAGATGAAAGGATATCAATGATACGATTCGCTGATGACACTACTATCCTGAATGAAGGTGAGGTAGAATTACATGATCTGCTGAGTGAAATGCTGAATGAGTACAGAAAATGGACTGAGAGTAAATCGAAGAAAGACGAAAGTGATGAGATATAGCAGAAATGAGAACAGAGAGAAGCTTAACATCAGAATTGATGGTCACGAAATAGATGAAGGAATTCTGTTACCTAGGCATTAAAATAACCAATGACGGACGGAGCAAGGAGGACATCAAAAGCAGAATAGCTACGGCAAAAAAGGCTTTCCTGGCCAAGGGAAGTCTACTAGTATCAAATATCGGCCTAAATTTGAGGAAATTTCTGAGAATGTACGTCTGGAGTACAGCATTGTATGGTAGTGAAACATGGACTGTGGCATTTGATATGTGGTGCATTTGAGATGTGCATTTGAAATGTGGTGCATTTGATATGTGGTGCTACATACGAATGTTGAAAATTAGGTCGATTGACTTCCGCCAGAGGTTCGAGTCCTCTCTCGGGCATAGGTGTGTGTGTGCTGTTATTAGCATAAGTTAGTTTAAATAGTGTGTAAGTCTCGGGACCGATGACCTCAGCAGTTTGGTCCCTTAGGAATTCACACATATTCGAACATTTTTGAGGTCGACTGATAAGGTAAGGGATGAGGAGGTTCTCCGCAGAATCTGAGAGGAGAGGAATATGTGGAAAACACTGCTAAACAGAAGGGACCGGCTGTTAAGATATAAGGGAATGACTTCCACGGTACTACAGGGAGCTGTAGAGGGCAAAAACTGCAGACGAACACGGGGTTTGGAATACAACCAGCAAATAATTAAGAAGGTACGTTGCAAGTGTTGCTCTGAGAATGAGAGGTTGCCACAGGAGAGTAATTCGTGGCGATCAGCGTCAAACCAGCCAGAAGATTGATGACCCCCCCCCCCCCCCTCCCTAAAAGAAAAAGGTATTGCTGTTGTTACCCTTGGGTTCCTCTTCCACACCACTGCCCTTGTCTTGGTATTTCCCTCCCCCCTGGTAAAACCCTTTCCAGCTGGTACATTAACAACCGGTATAAACGTCGGAATGTTGAATGCAAGGATGCAAACAATCACGCATTATGTTGCACATGTGCCAGATATCAATTTGGGGGATGCAGTTCCATGCCGGACGCTTAATGATGGCTGTGGATGACGCTAGAGTTGTCGCCCGATAATGTCCCTTATTTTGTCGAGTGGAGACAGATCTTATGATTGAGCAGGTCAAGGCAACATGTCGACACTGTAGAAATATTAGGTTAAAACAGCGTTAATTTGTGAAACATTTCTATTTAAGTAAACCACCTTTTCTTCGTTTTTCGTCATCTTTCTAAAAGTAATATCAGGAACTTTTCCTTGGTACATCACTTTTACCGAAGTCGTCTGTTCTTCAGACATTCTTGAATGTATTTTTTATTCTTCTGTATAATTTATCATTCACGTTTATCCAAGTAATGGGAAAGGTTGTGTTATTTTGGCTACTGTGGGAGTCAGAACCGACACAAACAAGGAAGGAGAGAAGTTGCGAGGGCCGGTGGCAGGAATACAAAATCATCTGCACAAAACACTTTATAATTAATAGGAAACTATTTTTATTAAGAGAAGAAACATAACTTAACATGATTCCAATGTACCTGTGCGTCCTACACACAAATACTACTACTAGTAGAATGCAGGCTAAGTAACGTCTTCCTATTACTCACTAGACTACCTACGCTTTCGAAATCTGTGACCGAACTGGACCGACCAGCGATGGGTGGCTGATCCGCTCTTTCCATTGACGCGCGAGTCGTCGCATTCTAGATGCCGTTTCGTGCCGCTGCGCTGGTCGGTGAGCTCTCAATGCTTCTGGCAGAGGAAGACGTGTATTGATAGTTTCCAGTGGCAGAAGTTAGTTTCAGTATAGCTGTTCTAGGAAAGCTATCTCATCGTGGTACAAAATACAATACGTTTCAGACACTTTGTCGGTGGATTCAATAAGGGTGGTGATCCATACCAGCGTTCTACATCCACTATTTTGATTCCTTGACGCTGTCTACTATACCCTCTCTCACTCTCTCTGCCACTGACCCTATTACGTGACGTGCACTGTCATGGAACTCGTGTTTTGACTGTATAGAGCAATAGGGTGGGAGCTGAGGTGTTCTCTCTGGGACAGTTTTTACTTCCTGATGGGGTATTTGGGCGATATGCCTGCATAACGTCTGCTGAAAACACGCTAAACCCAAAAAGAACCTCAAAGTAAGCCTCGAAACCGGACAAAAACACAAGACAAATCATTATACTGCCTCTGAAAGGAACGTGGAATCAGCATAGGGACTTTCAGTGGTTAAAAGACAAGGAAACAGATGTCTTCGAGTGCTTAATTGTCGTTAATGAGACCGAAGAAAATGGACAGGGTTTGAACATATTGGAAATTATATCGACTTTTACAGTGGGGTTGAGGAATAAAGAGTGAACCAAATGCCTTGGGCAATGCTGGTGTATATTAACTGAACGAAGTTCCTAAAGAATGGAAGAAAAAGTGTAGAGGAAAGGACATATACATAGATAGTGAAGTAAATGTGCGACTAGGTACTAGGGCCTCCTGTCGGGTAGACTGTTCGCCGGGTGCAAGTCTTTCGATATGATGCCACTTCGGCGACTTGCGCGTCGATGGGGATGAAATGATGATGATTAGGACAATACAACACCCGGTCCCTGAGCGGAGAAAATCTCCGACCCAGCCAGGAATCGAACCCGGACCTTAGGACTGACATTCTGTCGTGCTGACCACTCAGCTACCGAGGGCGAACATAGACAGAGATTACCTATCGAGTGGGCTATACGTCGATGATCAAATAATTTTGACTGCATATGACAGCTATATAGAGTATATTATGAAGAAAGTCATTAAAAATGGTTCAAATGGCTCTGAGCACTATGGCATCTGTGGTCATCAGTCCCCTAGAACTTAGAACTACTTAAACCTAACTAACCTAAGGACATCATATACATCCATGCCCGAGGCAGGATTCGAACCTGCGACCGTAGCGGTCACGCGGTTCCAGACTGAAGCGCTAGAACAGCGCGTCCACACCGGCCGGCTGAAGAAAATCATAGAAACATACTGTAAAACAGAACAAAGTATCTCTCTGCAGGAAATAAACATGGGATCATGATGGAGATACTATTGAACCATGTCAAAAGCATAAAAATCCGGGAGCTATGATCTCTGATGAAGCTTCCAGTAAACAAGAAGTAAGGCAGGGGAAAATAAAAGTTAGCAAGCAGTCAATATAACTAATTCCATTATTTAGTCAGATAAAAATAAGAAAAAGGAAGAAAAATTTATATAAATCAGCAACGCAAAACATTTGTTCATACGAGGCGGAATCCTGGGAAATTGCAAAAAAAGTTGGACATTGACATAAAGCAACGCAAATCGATTTTGTTGAGAAACTGTAGTAGAGATTCAAGTCGATTTCTAATGAAGAAATCATCAAAAGAATGAAATAAAATTTTCACTTGACTGTCACTGGGCAATACTGACATACATGCGCGATTGCCATCGGTGGTTCAGACGTGTCGGTGTGTCACACAGGTAATGCAGGCTGCAATGTTTAACGCTGTGACTGATGAACTAGGAGCACGGGCGGCTGGTCTTCTGCTGCTCGCAGCAGGAGCGACAGGAGGTTGCGACATTCGTCGCCGTTCGTGTTAGCAGGCTGTTCACGTGTCTCTCTGGCCTCTCTTATCTCTCCGCTGATGGCCACTGGTGCTCTTCTGAGTCGCCACAATCTGCTGCGCATGGGAACTCATACGTCTCGGACATATAAGAAAATCTGCTATGGTAAAGCATGTAAATGTGTGCAGCAGACCCATACAGTTGGGGAAAGCCTGTGTAATCTCCAAGCAAACACAATCAACAGGTGGCTGAAATAGTTAAACAACCGGTTAACACGCACCTCTAAATGGAAACATGCTTTCGTCGTCCTGGCTACCAACAACAGCCAGCTACTCTATCAGACCTGGCTATATATACTGCAGCTGGAACATCTAAATTGCCACTGGTAATCTTGAGATCAGTTCTTCGTCATGACAGTGAATTCCGTCGAACTCACAAGCATACAAACTAAAACATAAAATAAAAGCAAATTGAATTTCCCTTTCTTTCAGCCCCATTATCTGGTCTTAAGGCCATTTTAGTTTCAAAACGGAAAAAGGAAGAGGTAACGACATGTGCTGAGTACTGTTGGCACGATGTCATCGATACACATCTCTCTGCTATACTGACCGGGAAGATGGAAGATTTTGCTCCAAAACGTTATCACATACGGCAAAGTATTTCACAGACAGTTCATATATAGCATGGCATTTAAAAGCTGAGTTCTAGAGCCAGGGAGAAGGAATGGTCAATGCTATCAGCCATCCGTTATCAGCAGATTTCATTGCTTCACTAGCCTCCAATAGTTAACCGTAGTCGTGGCTATGCAAATAGGAAGATAAAACATGAACAGGCCTTCGTGGGTTTCAAAGGACTAATAATAGTTTGCTACTCACCCGCCCTCTCCTCGCCTCTTCCAGGACGGAATCAGTATACCCCACCTGCCTGCGTCTACATTCTATGTACAAGTGTGGGAAAATATTCTGAACGTGACTTTCTACGCTTTCCGGACGGATATGTTGCAAATAAACTTCTCGGGTTTGCCACAGGATCGTATTGTGTAAATCGCACAGTTTTTCATCGATGCAACTGCTCGACATCATCAGGTGGTGGTAGTTGCTGCTGTCACGCGAAATGCGACTCATGATTATCGCGTTGCGGTATCAGGACAGGACCAGGCAACACGCGTGCACGGGAAGACGGTCGCAGCTGAAGGAAAGCGACGCTCCTAGTGCCACCTGCTGGGAGATGCAAAACGGCCTCTCGCGCACCCACTGTGACCAATGAGTGTGCCACCGGACTCTCACGTGGTTAAAAGCTGACATAAATCTCAGAAGTTGACTCGAGCCATGAGTAGGAAATTGTTGTTTTCGCTTAATTGAAAACCTGCATAGCTGGCCGCGGTGGCCGTGCGGTTCTGGGCGCTTCAGTCCGGAACCGCGTGCCTGCTACGGTCGCAGGTTCGAATCCTGCCTTGGGCATGGGTGTGTGTGATGTCCGTAGGTTAGTTCGGTTTAAGTAGTTCTAAGTTCTAGGGGACTGATGACCTCAGATGTTAAGTCCCATAGTGCTCAGAGCCATTTTTTGAAAACCTGCATCCCGGCTGATAAGATGGCGCCGCACGGGTATGTATGGCCTTAACAACGGAAAGATGACGTCGGGGGATAAAATTTCAGTCTTATCTTAAACCATGCCGAGATTGCTAATGCGGTGCTTCCTGGACTCGGGTAGACGCGCCGGCCCCAGGTCGAATCTGCCCGCCGGTGTGCCGGCCAACTTGGATGTGGTTTTTAGGCCGTTTTCCACACCCCTCTAGGTGAATACTGGGCTGGTCCCCACGTCCCGCCTCATTTACACAACTCACAGACATTTCCCACACATCCGCACTTTTCCATGATTTACACTGGACATAGACAGATGGGGTACACCGATTCCGTCCCGGAGGGCAGGAAGTGCATCCGGCCACCCCTTCACATTAACATGCCAAATCCGATTTAACCACGCCAGCCATGCGCAAAATGCGGGACAAAAGCGCAAGCGATAGATAGAATCGTAAACCATGTGACGCCATGTGTCCAAGGGATGCTCGGATACCGCTGATTTATCAGGTCGCCCCAAGCGTGTATGTCGATGGTGTTCGATGCAACATTCTTGCACGGTTCGGCATGCCTGCTCAATATTAGATTTGTCACATCGGCATAGGATCTAATACACACCACGTTTCCTAAGGCCAAGTTCGTCTTTGATCGAGCGCAATAAATTCGTCAATTTTGCTGGTGGCGGAAAGCACACTCCATGTCTTGCCTTTAGAGCATTCTTTCTATTCTTGAAGAAATGCCGCCTAAACAAAGTGAGAAAGGCGTTGCAATGGGTGCCTCCGCATCTTCATTTACCTCCCCCTTTGAATTGTCTTACATTGGAAAGCAAAGTGTATTTGTCTATGGGAATAAACATAATGTTGGAATGCCGTTCTTATGTGCTGTAGTTCACCAGGTAAACAGTCGGCAGCTGAGATCACAGGTGCTCTATGCACCAAAGAGCGTAAGGCCCTACCGCGTTGTGCAGCGTGATGACTACTTGTGGTCTGCAAATACAACTGTGTGTGAGTTGATTTGCGTTATACATTATGTACCATCGGCTTTTCTTCTGACAATGACATCCAGGAATGGTAATATGCCTTCTTTTTCCACTTACAGTGTAAACTGTATAGTCGGAGGGGCCGGCCGGAGTGGCCGAACGGTTCTAGGCGCTACAGTCTGGAACTGCGCGACCGCTACGGTCGCAGGTTCGAATCCTGCCTCGGGCATGGATGTGTGTGATGACCTTAGGATAACTGTGTGCCCGACCGAGACTCGAACTCGGGACCTTTGCCTTTCGCGGGCAACAAAGGTCCCGAGTTCGAGTCTCGGTCGGGCACACAGTTTTAATCTGCCAGGAAGTTTCATATCAGCGCACACTCCGCTGCAGAGTGAAAATCTCATTCTGGACCTTAGGATAGTTAGGTTTAAGTAGTTCTAAGTTATAGGGGACTGATGACCGCAGAAGTTAAGTCCCATAGTGCTCACAGCCATTTGAACTATAGTCGGAGGGAGCGAGTTCCGATACCGGAGAAACACAGGTACAGTCATTATTCCATGGGGCCACAACACAAATGTATCACATACATACTGCCAGTAGCAGGAAGGTTTGAGACTTGCTGACTGCAGTGCTTTTTCATCAAAGTCTTCTAAAAGATAGTTGGCCACCCAAGAAGAGAGAGTTCCCATGGCGACACTGTCCACTTGTTCAAAATACTAGTCACTGAATATGAAATAAGTTGAGGTAAGCACTTGTTTAAACAATGCAACAATTTCTTTCTCAAAATGGCTGATGATAAGCTCTAACGAGTTCTCCTGAGCTACTTTTGTAAGTAAAGATACAAAGTCAAAGCTAACCAAAAGATCCAACAGTTGTAGCTTAAGTGTCTTCAGGGGTCCTATGAAGTCCTCAGAATTCCGGATACGGTACTCACACTTGCCTATGAGAGCTCTCAACAGCGTTGTAAGATGTTTGGCCAGAAAATAGACAGGAGCTGCAATGTCGCTCACGGCTGGGCGAAGAGGAGTCCAATCAATATGTATCTCGGGTAGGCCGTACAGTCTTGGGGGAACTGCAGCCTACTGGCGTAGCCGCTTAATAAGTTTAGAAGGAATAAAACTCTTCTTGAGAGGGTCTAACGTTTATCTCTTGATGTTGCCAGTCGGATCCTCTCTTAGCTTGCAATAAGCAGGGTCGTCGAGCACCGCCTCCAACTTTCTGTAGGATTCAGTTCGTGAGAGAAGGACGGTAGCGTCCTCCTTTTCAGTATGTTAAATGATGAGGTCTTTGTCCGCTCTCAAGTCTCTGAGAGACTTCCATTCTGTTGAGGTCATGTTAAACTTTCTTGGTGCAACTCGCGTTAAAATTCGGCAGCTGTCCCTCCAAATCTCTTCTGCAACGTCGCTGGGAAGCTTCATAATTGCCTGCACTACACCAGCTATGACATACTGGATTGGAGCTGTCCGTGGCGTTAGTGCATAGTTCAAACCTTTCTCGAGCACTATAACGGCTAAATCGTTCAGGATTCTATACGTTCTGAATACCTGCATATCTTGTACTTGAGGCGGTACGTTGATGTCCACAGTGTGCGATGTAGAGAACCGTCTGAAAACTGTATCCATGTTGGCTGGTATAATGACCGCAGCGCCTCTCCTGGGCTCGTGATCATATCAGTTGGATCCTAGATGGCTTGAAAACAGTGGCCTGGTCACGTGAATTCCGATTTCCATTGGTACGACCTGATGGTAGGATTCCAATGTGTTAGAGACCCCACGAAGCCATAGACCCAAGTTGTCAACAAATCACTATGAAAGCAGATCTTGGTTCCATAATGGTATGGAACGTTTTTATATGGAATGGATTTGGTCCTCTGGTCCAATTGAACCGATTATCGGTTAGAAACGTTATGTTGCATTACTTGGAGGCCATTTGCAGCCGGTCATGGTCTTCATGCTCCCAAACAACGATGGAATTTTGTGGATGTCAATGCGCCACGCTGTTCGAGAGTGAAACGGCAGAGATGTACAGGGTGTTTCAAAAATGACCGGTATATTTGAAACGGCAATAAAAACTAAACGAGCAGCGATAGAAATACACCGTTTGTTGCAATATACTTGGGACAACAGTACATTTTCAGGCGGACAAACTTTCGAAATTACAGTAGTTACAATTTTCAACAACAGATGGCGCTGCAAGTGATGTGAAAGATATAGAAGGCAACGCAGTCTGTGGGTGCGCCATTCTGTACGTCGTCTTTCTGCTGTAAGCGTGTGCTGTTCACAACGTGCAAGTGTGCTGTAGACAACATGATTTATTCCTTAGGAAAGAGGATTTTTCTGGTGTTGGAATTCCACCGCCTAGAACACAGTGTTGTTGCAACAAGACGAAGTTTTCAACGGAGGTTTAATGTAACCAAAGGACCGAAAAGCGATACAATAAAGGATTTGTTTGAAAAATTTCAACGGACTGGGAACGTGACGGATGAACGTGCTGGAAAGGTAGGGCGACCGCGTACAGCAACCACAGAGGGCAACGCGCAGCTAGTGCAGCAGGTGATCCAACAGCGGCCTCGGGTTTCCGTTCGCCGTGTTGCAGCTGCGGTCCAAATGACGCCAACATCCACGTATCGTCTCATGCGCCAGAGTTTACACCTCTATCCATACAAAATTCAAACGCGGCAACCCCTCAGCGCCGCTACCATTGCTGCACGAGAGACATTCGCTAACGATATAGTGCACAGGATTGATGACGGCGATATGCATGTGGGCAGCATTTGGTTTACTGACGAAGCTTATTTTTACCTGGACGGCTTCGTCAATAAACAGAACTGGCGCATATGGGGAACCGAAAAGCCCCATGTTGCAGTCCCATCGTCCCTGCATCCTCAAAAAGTACTGGTCTGGGCCGCCATTTCTTCCAAAGGAATCATTGGCCCATTTTTCAGATCCGAAACGATTACTGCATCACGCTATCTGGACATTCTTCGTGAATTTGTGGCGGTACAAAGTACCTTAGACGACACTGCGAACACCTCGTGGTTTATGCAAGATGGTGCCCGGCCACATCGCACGGCCGACGTCTTTAATTTCCTGAATGAATATTTCGATGATCGTGTGATTGCATTGGGCTATCCGAAACATACAGGAGGCGGCGTGGATTGGCCTCCCTATTCGCCAGACATGAACCCCTGTGACTTCTTTCTGTGGGGACACTTGAAAGACCAGGTGTACCGCCAGAATCCAGAAACAATTGAACAGCTGAAGCAGTACATCTCATCTGCATGTGAAGCCATTCCGCCAGACACGTTGTCAAAGGTTTCGGGTAATTTCATTCAGAGACTACGCCATATTATTGCTACGCATGGTGGATATGTGGAAAATATCGTACTATAGAGTTTCCCAGACCGCAGCGCCATCTGTTGTTGAAAATTGTAACTACTGTAATTTCGAAAGTTTGTCTGCCTGAAAATGTACTGTTGTCCCAAGCATATTGCAACAAACGGTGTATTTCTATCGCTGCTCGTTTAGTTTTTATTGCCGTTTCAAATATACCGGTCATTTTTGAAACACCCTGCAGCTTAAAGGTGGTTCGATGAATCCTCTGTCAATCACTTAATCGTGAAGTGCAGA
This sequence comes from Schistocerca nitens, assembly GCF_023898315.1. NCBI lineage: Eukaryota > Metazoa > Arthropoda > Insecta > Orthoptera > Acrididae > Schistocerca > Schistocerca nitens. Next base: position 778,654,491 of record NC_064614.1, read on the forward strand.
GTGATCACGTAGGTGTAGATGAAGAACTTTCTGGACAATTGGAGCAAATGATTTGGCTCAGTATTTCTGCAAGGGACTTCCAACGGCTTGAAGTGTCTGCTACGTCGAGTTGTTTCACACCGTCGGTCAAAAGGAGGTCGGACGTGACTGTAGAAGGTATCATATGACTTCAGTCACGTCAGCGTAATGTGTCATGGCCGCAGGAAGCAAGAAACGTTCATCGTACAACAGTAAAAGTTTCCCAAGTTTTTCAGTCCACTACACACTTACGAGAGTTGTCATAAAATACTACTTATCACCGTGAAAAAATGAAGTCACGTAGGTAAGTTTTGGTATTTTACAGATACATGTTGGCAGTTGTAATCTCTGCGCCACAGCACCGGAGACCTCCGCCAGAAGTGAGATAGCAAAGTGATTCAGCCCACTGATAAAGTTGAGTGCTGTGTGGTGATTCGTTTTCTGCATCAATGTAACAATCCATGACGAGTAGTCGGATGTGTACGCCGTTAACGCAGCAATATGTGACACAGTTGGTAGGTGACGTAGACGGATTCAGTGTAATCACCCAGGTAAAATTCACGAAGCGGCAGACCTTTTCTCTGTGATAACGGTACGTCAGTTGGTTGCGCTACTGCTTACACCCGTTCAAGAAGCGAGTCGGAGTCAACAGCGGAAATAGTGCAGCTCTGTCTGGCCAATCCAGATCTTTAGCCACCGAATCACAAGAGAATAGCAATCTGTGCATCGCTATGATCCTATCAAGGAACCCTTCGAGTGCAAGGCTAAAAAATGCCAATGATGTTTACGGGATTCGACGCCCCATATATTGTTTACCCTGCAACCACAATATTGGCCGCTAATGGCAACAAGCTGAAGGACTGCAGGTAACCAATGGACAATACAGCATAAGGCTACCGGGGCCCACGAGGGCTCTGCTACGAACTTGTGACGTCACACTAGTCGACTTGTCCGCCACAGTTCGTGAACGCTCGGCTCCGTGCAGTACGCGCAGGAAACCAATACGTAATTGAAAAGGTACTCGTTAAAGATGTTAACTTCATCGTGTGCTATCTAAAGCTAACATGTATTTAAACGTTCAGTCAAGAATTATTAAACTCGTCTGCAATAGTTACCCGCTCCCCCAGGGCTCCTGACAGTCGTAATACCTGTAGCGTCACGTGCTGCGACGTAACTTCCCGGCCCGTCTTTCTCGTTGACCTCGGAGGCTATGGAGAGTAGTTGAACTGCTAAGTCGTCGAATAACTCACAACAGTGTTAAACTGATAGTGGTGTTGATACCGAGCAGAGTAATGGCAACCGTAAACGAAGCAAACATTGCATTATGTCTAGAACAGTTCACTAAGTTTACATTTCGTCAGAAAGAAACCCAAGGGATTGCGCAAAGTGAGAAAGAAGTGGCAGGCGAAAGATGAGTCAGTGGAATGTGTGGTGTCGTATTCGCCTAACTGTGCGGACAATGTACATGATGAGTACAATAATGACGATATGTGCTTAGCAAGTGAAAGTGGTACTGAATCAGGTGTCTAGCCATGTAGTTCATCTTCCCTGTCGGACAAGAAGCCACAAATCCTGTCTCCAGTGAAACGTATTTGTCCAAGTAGTGAGTACTAAACATAATTACGTACGTGGAGGATCGTCCGGAGAATGGTGAAGAAGAGTTACGAAAGATTTTGAATAAGTCAGCAGCAACATGACTGTGCAGTCTGTAACAAAAGCGACAGATATTCAAGGGAGGACAAGGCGCACTTGTTACATGAACTGATATTTGGGTGTTTCAAGAATGATCTATACGATTTCTAGGATGTGCATGACAGTAACTTTCCACATTATGCACATGAAATTGCACACGCATAGATTACAGGTATTTCAGGGGAAGCAGTTGATGGCTGCATAATTTCAAACAGTGCCTCTGATTTAAAGACATAAACTAACGAAATTTCAAGCAAAGCGTCAACTTAACGGTGCACAGCAAACTGTGGAATCCTCCCGGAAATTAGTAAATGACATAAACAAATTAATCTCATCGTTCAGCAATGAGTTTGTTTGCAACCCCGACCAATCGGGATATGAAGAGGAAATACGTATGAAAGGAACCCTGAAAATTAGAAGTGTTAAAAGAGTTATGTCGAGATCAACTAACATCAATAACTAAATGCATTCGTATACAATTACACCGACTGTTAACCTTGATGGTAAATCTGCTGGAAAGTTGTTATTGTGTTGCGAGAAACCGGTGGTGCTCTGGACCCTACGATTCTTCATCGTGTGAGTGATCTTGCAAGGGCAGTAGGGAATATTTTTGCGTCACAGCAAACAAGACTGGGGAAATGGGTGTGAGAGACCTATAGCTAGAGTATGAACACTACTTTTGGCGTATAGCTGGCCAAAATACTCATAACTTTCCTTTGTTAGATTCCTAGTCTGCTCATAAAAGTCATACATCTTAAGAGCAAACTATCGCTCCTGAAGAATGTGTGACATTGCAGTTCATACCAGCTGGAACCAGTGGACAAGTTTAGCCTCTGGATATTTATTTATCCGTGCCTGTAAAACGTATTACCACACGTCTCCAGGTACGCGTTAAAGGATAGCCAGTTTCACGATAAGCTCCACAACAGACCGTTTCACATACGGCTGCATGTTGCCACATTCCATCAGTTCTCATCATCCCATTACCAATATGATTCGATGTGTGTTCTTGAAGAGGGGATGTTTAGCTGAAAATCCTGCTTGGGGTTGTTACTCCCAAGCAGTTCACTGTCGATCTTGATGGTGCCAACACTTTTTATCACTGTGGCCCGGCATTTTTCGTTCGGTACAAGTTAGTGGTTTGTTGTCAACATTTCTTTAGGGTCGACGATATCCATTTTTTCAGTTGAATACATACATCCCGTTGAACGTTGACCTCTGCACCTCCTGGACACCTCCATCTAAATGTACATGGAGACATTAGCAACTAATATTTTTGCTGTCACGGCTCTTAGTATAACACTTTCTAGTGAGCCTTAATTGCGAGCTCGCACTCAGGGTGTTCCTTGTAAGATAAATAACCAAAGCAACCAGGGGAAATATGTGCGTCAATCACCATCGGATAAACCGAAGATCTCAACCGTCATTGGGCAAGGTGGATGTCAAATAGTTTTTTGAGACTGTTGTGGTGCGATGTTTACATATTACGCTCGCGAGGGGCACATGTCACGGAAGCACACTACCAAAGTGTCCTAACGAGTTTTCGGAGTTCATCATGACGAATTGTTGCGATGAGTGGCCCAGTGGTTTACTTTTGCTCCACGACAACGTCCCAGCGCATTCTTCACAGGACCCCGCCGCACTTGCTGCTGCCTTTGCCGCCCCCCGCCCCCCCCCCCCCCCGACATATTAATCTGACGTGACACTCACTAACTCCTTCTTCTTCAATCAAGGCTTTTGCAAGTCATCCACCGTTGCTAAAAATGTATCGTATTGAAGGATAGGTACGTAGAGGTAGATTAATGATAGCCTAGTTCCGTCATTGCACATCGTTTTCGAAATAATAATGAAAAAATTATGACTACCGCTCGTAGTTCTCACTTAAACTGCACTACTCTAACAGAGGCTGAGCGTAAGAAAATTTTCTGGGGCTGCCTTGTACACAAACTGCAACATAGTCGCAAACCGAAACAGCGATCCAGGAAGCACACTAATTGTTTCCCATATTCAAGTCTCTGATCACAAAAATTGTAGTCAGGTCTGTGATCACCATCTTCAGCACTGCTTAAAATATACGTTGATACCGTTTGATTCACTTTCCACCACCGAATTCGTTTTATGCGACCTGCCACGTTACATCAGGACTTCAGGGACCATGCTCGAGATTCATATATTCTCGCTTGCTATGCGCAGGCTATTAATACTACAGAAAAATGAGCAGGGGCTTTTCCTTGGTAATTTAATGTAGTTAAATTTTGTATTGGAGTATGTTTCCACTAAATACAATAGTTTTCGAATTATTCAAGAAATACATGCAAAAGTAATCTTCAAGCACTCCCTCGCTTCCGCACTCGGTCTCAATCCATCAGAAATTCTAGTATCAAACAAGAGAAAATCCAGGGTAGAGTAATAACGTGAAAAGGATAGTTCCTGCTCACCATATAGCGGAGATGTTGAATCTCAGAAAGGCACAATAAAAAGAATGCCAGCAAGTACGCTTTCAGCCAGAATGACCTTCATCAGAAATAGACGACGCACACACAGTCAGTCAATCACTCACTCACTCACTCACTCACACACACACACACACGCACACACAAACATAACTCACACACATGGCCATAGTCCGTGGCTTCTTAGGCCAGACTGCATGCAGCATTCCATGATGGGAGGAGCAACTTGGTCGTGAAGATAAGGAGAAAGCTGGAGTGGGGAGAGGGAAGGATAACAGAGGGTTGGTAAAGTGCTCCTTAGGAGTATACATGGATGAGGTGGAGGATATGGCAGCTAGTGCTGTCTGGAGATTAGATAGAGGGCACTAAGAGGGACGAGGGACAGCGGGAAAGAAGGGAAGTAAATCACTGTGGCTACATTGGTGGAATGGAGGACTGTCTAGTGCTGGGATGGGAACAGGGAAGGGGGAAGGTGGATAACGATAGTGACTAACGAAGTTTGAGATCAGGTGGGTTACAGGAACATAGGACGTATTGCTGGGAGAGTTCCCGCCTATACAGTGCAGAAAATTTGGTGAGGTGTGTTCAGATGACAGAGGCTGCGAAGCAGTCATTGAAATGAAGAATTGCATGTTGGGCAACGTGCTCAGCAACTGGGTTGTCTGGCTGTTTCTTGGCCACAGTGTGTCGGTGGTCATTCATGCAGACAAACAGCTTGTTCTTTGTCACACCCAGTGGCTACAGCTTAGCTTGTAGTTCACATAACTTTTTCAGCAGTAGCCTCGTCTCTGATGGGCTAGGTGGTACTTCTAACCGCACGAGAGTAGGTGGAAGAGGGAGGATATATAGAACAGGTCCTGCATCTAGGTCTATTACAAGAAATTAACCATGAGGAAAGGGGTTGCTGCCAGGAGTTGTTCAAGAAATAGAACAAGGATATTGTGCAGGATGAGTGGGTGGCAGAATACCACTGTGAGAGGGGTAGGAAGGATAGTGGGTAAGACATTCCTCATTACAGGCACAACGGGAGGTAGTCAAAACCCTGGTGGAGAAAGTGAATCGGTTTCTCCAGTCTCTGGCTGGGGTGGCCGAGCGGTTCTAGGCGCTACAGTCTGCAACCGCGCTACCGCTACGGTCGCAGGTTCGAATCCTGCATCGGGCTTCGATGTGTGTGATGTCCTTAGGTTGGATAGGTTTAAGTAGTTCTAAGTTCTAGGGGACTGATGACCTCAGAAGTTAAGTCCTGTAGCGTTGAGAGCCATTTGAACCAGTTGCTCCAGTCCTGGGCGATACTGAGTAACAGGGGAATGATCCTCTGTGGCCATACAGTGGGACTTTGGGAGATGGTGGGTGACTGGAAACATAAGGTATGGGAGATCTATTTCTGAATAAGGCTGTGAGGGAAATTAATGTCTGTCGAGGCCTCAGAGAGACTTATCATATATTTCGAGAGGGACTGCTCGTCGCTACAGATGTGATGGCCACATGTGGCTAGGCTGTTTGAAAGGGACTTTCTGGTATGGAATAGGAGGTATTGCTAGTGGTTGGTAGGTATGATATACATGGAGGTACTGATACAGCCATCTTTGAGGCGGAGGTCAACATCGAGGAAGGGGTCTTGTTGGATTGGGGAGGACCAGGTAAAGTGAAAATTGGAGAAAGAGTTGACATTAAGGAGGAATGTAGATAGGATGTGCTCACCCTCAATACAGCTCACGAAGATATGGTGAAGAGTTTGGGATTCTAGGTATTTATGAGGGATTGCTCTACATGGTCCATGAATAGGTTTGCATAGTATGGTGCCATGTGAGTGCCCATAGCTGTACTCTGGATTTATTTGTAGTGACGACTTCAAAGGGGAAATATAGTTTGTCTTGGTGACTAGGAAGAGGTCGTTGGTGTTGGGAAAGGTAATGTTCATTACCAGTAAGGCCATGAGCAGTAGGATTATTAGTCTGAATGGAGGTGGCATCAGTAGTGATGAGCAGGACACCATATAGTAAAGGAACAGGAACTGTTGAGAGTCAGTGGATAAAATGGCTGGTATCTTTTATATAGGTGCGTGGGTGGTGGGTAATAGGCTGAAGATGTTGATCAGTGAGAGCAGATATCCTCTCAGCTGAGCAACAGTAACAGACCGCAATGGTGGATGGGTTTATGGACTTCTGATAGCATGGATGAGGTAGGAGTACAGGGAGAGTGAGGAGAGAGATGGACTATGGGGACAGGTTCTGGGATGAGACTTAAGATTTCAAACAGGGACTGGAGATCCTGCTGCCTTTCTGGAATGGGGTCATTGAAGCAGGGTTTGTTGGTGGATGAATCTGACAGCTGGTGAAGTCCTTCTGCCAGGTAATCCTTGCAGTTGGAAACAACAATGGTGAAGCCTTTGTCAGCAGGTAAGATTATAAGGCTGGGAACAATTTTTAGTTAGTGGATAGCGATTATTTATATGATGTAAGGTTAATTTGCATCTTGAGGGATTTGGGGAATTATGGTGAGGCAAGGTTCGAGGTTAAGAATTTCTGGAATGTTAACAATAACGATTTGGGGGGCAGAGGAGGTGGATCATAGTTGGGTGGAGGAGTGAACTGATTCAGACAGAGTTCAACATTGGTCTTTGGTATAGTCTGATTGGTATGATTGATGATGAAGCGGTGTTGACTGTGAGAAGGAGTGAAAGTCTTCAACAACTACTGCATTATTGATTTTGAAAGGGGAACAAAAAGTGAGGCCTTTGAAAAGGATTGATACTTCTGTGGGGCTAAGGATATTGGAGGAAAGGTTCATGACCGTGTTTTGGGTCTATTTAGATTCTGCATTCTGTATGGTGTTGGGAGGTAGTCTTTGAGGGTGGGGGAAATATAATATGTCTGCGAGGCAGGATTTGTCAGCTGTGAGGAAAGTCGAAACAACCTTCCGTGACATTATAAGCAAAGGTGATAACATTATGAGATTAACAGGAATTCCACTGCTAAATGCAGAGGAGGAGAGAGCGGATAGGTGGAAAGAATGCATTGAAATCCCCTGTGAGGGAGAAGATTTGACTGATGTGATACAAGAAGAAACAGGAGTCGATTTAGAAGAGATAAGGGATCCAGTACTGGAATCAGAATTTAACAGAGCTTTGGAGGACTTAATACCAAATAAACCAGTGGGGATAGATAACATTACATCAGAATTTCTAAAATAATTGGGGTAAGTGGCAACAAAACGACTGTTCACGTTGGTGTGTAGAATGTATGACTCTGACGACATACCATCTGACTTTCGGAAAAGCATCATCCACGCAATTCCGAAGACGGCTAGAGCTGACAGGTGTGAGAATTACGGCACAATCAGCTTAACAGCTCATGCATCCGAGTTGCTAAAAGAATAATATACAGAAGAATGGAAAAGAAAATTGAGGATGTGCTAGATGACGATATGTTTGGCTTTAGGAAAGGTCAAGGCACGAGAGAGGCAATTCTGACGTTGCGGTTAATAATGGAAGCAAGACTAAAGAAAAATCCAGAAACGTTCATAGGATCTGTCGACCTGGAAAAAGCGTTCGACACATTGAAATGGGGCAAGATGTTTGAAATTCTGAAAAAAGTACAGGTAAGCTTTAGGGAGAGACGGGTCATATACAATATGTACAACAGCCAAGAGGGAATAATAAGAGTGGGCGACCAAGAACGAAGTGCTCGTATTAAAAAGGGTGTAAGACAAGGATTTACCCTTTCACCCTTACTGTTCAATCTGTACATCGAGGAAGCAATGATGGAAATAAAAGAAAGGTTCAGGAGTAGAATTAAAATACAAGGTGAAAGGATATCAATGATACGCTTCGCTGATGACATTGCTATCCTGAGTGAAAGTGAAGAAGAATGACATGATCTGCTGAACGAAATTGACAGTCTAATGAGTACGGAGTATATATTGAGACTAAACTGAAGAAAGACGAAGGTAATGAGATGTATTAGAAATGAGAACAACGCGAAACTTAACATCAGGATTGATGGTCACGAAGTACATGAAGTTAATGAATTCCGCTACCTAGAGTGACGGACTGAGCAAGGAGGAGATCAGAAGCAGATAATCAATAGCAAAAAGGGCATTCCTGGCCAAGAGAAGTCTACTAATATCAAATACCGGCCTTAATTTGAGGAAGAAATTTCTGAGGATGTACGTCTGGAGTACAGCATTGTATGGTAGTGAAACATGGACTGTGGGAAAACCGGAACAGAAGAGAATCGAAGCATTTGAAATGTGGTGCTACAGACGAATGTTGAAAATTAGGTGGACTGATAAGGTAAGGAATGAGGAGGTTCTACGCAAAATCGCAGAGGAAAGGAATATGTGGAAAACACTGATAAGGAGAAGGGACTGGATGATAGGACATCTGTTACGACATGAGGGAATGACTTCCATGGTACTAGAGGGAGTTGAAGAGGGCAAAGCTGTAGAGGACAGAAATTGGAATACGTCCAACAAATAATTGAGGACGTCGGCTGCAAGTGCTACTCTGAGATGAAGAGGTTAGCACTGGAGAGAAATTCGTGGCAGGCTACATCAAACCAGGTGGATAGTGGTATTCTAAGGTGGGAGCAGGAAGTGAATAGGGTGCAGAGTTTTTTGAGGTGGCGTTGCGCATGCTGCTCTAGTTCCTGAAGGGGAAAAGTTTCAGTGTGTGATATGGGATCCAGGAATCGGAGACTGCATCGCAAGAGTGTTTTACGGATGGAGATAAGATATTGCAAGGAGGTTCAGCGGGACTATGTTGGTGAGGAGTGGCTGAATTAGAATAGATGGTGGTCATTGTGGAAGGATGGGTCGCAGTCGGGTAATTTCATGGTAAGGTCATTTGGGGGGATTCCATGAGCCGAGCAACTACGCAAGAACTGTACATGGGACTTGGTTCTGGCAAGGAATACGGAAACTTTTCTGTATCGATGCAGATGGAAGAAGCAAGGATGCGTGGTGGGGGATACAAACGTGTAAAAATACATGGGAAACATAGAAATATGTCTGAAATATTCTCAAAAATACATCGAAACACGTGGGAAAAAACCACGAATAGGATGAAACAGAAGAAGTATGGGGAAACAAGATGATATCTCTGGGAGTAGGCCGATAGTGAGAGGCAAAAAGCAACTGAAATCGGCGTGAAAACACAACGATATCAGAATCTCTAGAATATTGTTCATGGCACTCTCTTCTACCACTGTACAACAATTAGAGGGTGAACTATTTACTTCCTACATTCGACGTCATCATTAAATGACCGTATTTCGCCACGGTCTTAGTAGAGCCCTTACAAATTGAAAAACTAACGTTTGTGTAGATTTTATCCAACAATTTTGTGTATTAACTGCATCAGATAATATGTCTTCTGACTCGGAAACTATACTCCTTTTAACGATTAATTCGATAGAATTGTCACTGTAATTACTTTTACGGTAACGTTTACGAAAATAGTTTTCTTTCTTTTCTCTCAGTGACATGTTGACATTAATAATGTTAACGTAACAGCCGACTATGCCACTGGCGTAACAGCCCAATCAGTACTGACCAAAAAAAGTAGAATATCCGGAATAGCTTGTTGTTGTTGTTGTTGTGGTCTTCAGTCCTGAGACTGGTTTGATGCAGCTCTCCATGCTACTCTATCCTGTGCAAGCTTCTTCATCTCCCAGTACCTACTGCAACCTACATCCTTCTGAATTTGCTTAGTGTATGCATCTCTTGGTCTCCCCCTACGATTTTTACCCTCCACGCTGCCCTCCAATACTAAATTGGTGATCCCTTGATGCCTCAGAACATGTCCTACCAACCGATCCCTTCTTCTGGTCAAGTTGTGCCACAAACTCCTCTTCTCCCCAATCCTGTCCAGTACCTCCTCATTAGTTATGTGATCTACCCATCTAATCTTCAGCATTCTTCTGTAGCACCACATTTCGAAAGCTTCTATTCTCTTCTTGTCCAAACTATTTATCGTCCATGTTTCACTTCCATACATGGCTACACTCCATACAAATACTTTCAGAAAAGACTTCCTGACACTTAAATCTATACTCGATGTTAACAAATTTCTCTTCCTCAGAAACGCTTTCCTTGCCATTGCCAGTCTACATTTTATATCCTCTCTACTTCGACCATCATCAGTTATTTTGCTCCCCAAATAGCAAAACTCCTTTACTACTTTAAGTGTCTCATTTCCTAATCTAATACCCTCAACATCACCCGACTTAATTCGACTACATTCCATTATCCTCGTTTTGCTTTTGTTGATGTTCATCTTATATCCTCCCTTCAAGACACCATCCATTCCATTCAACTGCTCTTCCAAGTCCTTTGCTGTCTCTGACAGAATTACAATGTCATCGGCGAACCTCAAAGTTTTTATTTCTTCTCCATGGATTTTAATACCTACTCCGAATTTTTCTTTTGTTTCCTTTACTGCTTGCTCAATATACAGATTGAATAACATCGGGGAGAGGCTACAACCCTGTCTTACTCCCTTCCCAACCACTGCTTCCCTTTCCTGTCCCTCAACTCTTATAACTGCCATCTGGTTTCTGTACAAATTGTAAATAGCCTTTCGCTCCCTGTATTTTACCCCTGCCACCTTTAGAATTTGAAAGAGAGTATTCCAGTCAACATTGTCAAAAGCTTTCTCTAAGGCTACAAATGCTAGAAACGTAGGTTTGCCTTTCCTTAATCTTTCTTCTAAGATAAGTCGTAAGGTCAGTATTGCCTCACGTGTCCCAGTATTTCTACGGAATCCAAACTGATCTTCCCCGAGGTCGGCTTCCACTAGTTTTTCCATTCGTCTGTAAAGAATTCGTGTTAGTATTTTGCAGCTGTGGCTTATTAAACTGATTGTTCGGTAATTCTCGCATCTGTCAACACCTGCTTTCTTTGGGATTGGAATTATTATATTCTTCTTGAAGTCTGAGGGTATTTCGCCTGTTTCATACATCTTGCTCACCAGATGGTAGAGTTTTGTCAGGACTGGCTCTCCCAAGGCCGTCAGTAGTTCCAATGGAATGTTGTCTACTCCGGGGGCCTTGTTTCGACTCAGGTCTTTCAGTGCTCTGTCAAACTCTTCACGCAGTATCTTATCTCCCATTTCATCTTCATCTACATCCTCTTCCATTTCCATAATATTGTCCTCAAGTACATCGCCCTTGTATAGACCCTCTATATACTCCTTCCACCTTTCTGCTTTCCCTTCTTTGCTTAGAACTGGGTTTCCATCTGAGCTCTTGATGTTCATACAAGTGGTTCTCTTATCTCCAAAGGTCTCTTTAATTTTCCTGTAGGCAGTATCTATCTTGCCCCTAGTAAGATAAGCCTCTACATCCTTACATTTGTCCTCTAGCCATTCCTGCTTAGCCATTTTGCACTTCCTGTCGATCTCATTTTTGAGACGTTTGTATTCCTTTTTGCTTGCTTCATTTACTACATTTTTATATTTTCTCCTTTCATCAATTAAATTCAATATTTCGTCTGTTACCCAAGGATTTCTACTAGCCCTCGTCTTTTTACCTACTTGATCCTCTGCTGCCTTCACTACTTCATCCCTCAAAGCTACCCATTCTTCTTCTACTGTATTTCTTTCCCCCATTCCTGTCAATTGTTCCCTTATGCTCTCCCTGAAACTCTGTACAACCTCTGGTTCTTTCAGTTTATCCAGGTCCCATCTCCTTAAATTCCCACCTTTTTGCAGTTTCTTATGAAGTAAGAAATTTTTGCACAGTGGCAGGAGGGAGTGCCATGAACAACATATTAGATATCCTGACTGGTGAGGAATCAATGTGCGGATGGAGGTGTGTTTGAACACTTTTCTACTTTTTTCTTGAATAACTCGAAACTTGTGGTCTCCAGCGAAAACGTAACCCACTGCTAAATTTAATCGAATGAAATTTCTTACAGAATGGACGTGCAAATTTTTTTCTGTGGGACTGACTGAGCGTGATCTGTGTCTCTGCTACCTTGCTTTCTGTGACGTGTTAAAATGAGCGCTGCAATAGAAAATCCCGCCACTTGTGCGTTCTATGATTAGGTTCTGTTGGCAAAAAACTGCAAACGAAAATCTTGCCTGTGGGTTGCATAAAACGACGTGGGTAGGGGCAGCTGAATCACAATGTATGATACATCATTCTTCGGTTGCCGTCGTAAGATATTAATATACTGACACAGTTGAAAACAATAGTTCTCTCATAAATATAGATCAAATACTGTCACGAATCAGATGTATATACTCTTCAACCCTTGTTGATGTGAAGTAATACGAATTAAACAAATAAAAAACAATAGGTTAGTAGCCATGTAGGTTACAGCAACCAGTGAGAAAAGCGTTTGATGGGAAATATCAGTACAGTATTTATTGGATACAGCTTTAAATCTATTTTATGCGTTTCTCCATCACAACAGAAAACAAACTATTAAACATGTTGCCTCTTTCAGCTACCAATTTAATGTCAATGATTTGTGACTGTTCCCACTGTTAACTCAGGTTTGCCTGCAGATAATATGGGGTTGATACTATATCTGACGTGCCTCAAAATTGCAGTAACCTCCACGAGAACTGCTCCTACTGTCAATCCCCTTTATCAAAATGCGATGAGAGGACATGGAATAAACATTCCATAACCATTCCTGGTCAGAAAGTCAATTGAAAACCTCTTTTTCGGTTGTTAGATGCCTTGCAGCAGACGTAGCATTAAGTATGGCTTTAATGAAACGTTATCTTGGTTCAATGGAAATACTGGGCAAAATAAACGGATGTTATTCGATGTTCGTTATAAATACGCAAACTGCTGAATCTATCTTTTCCAAAGGCTTCAAAATCAATCAGTGGCAGTGCGTAGGTTGCAGTTGTTACACGATTGCTGTACAAAAATCAACAGACGTGGTCTGCCGCGGCCGTGGGTAGGGCTACACCCGCCATCTTGGTGCCATAACACTCTTAATCACAGTACACATGAGCGTGATCTGTGTCTCTGCTACCTTGCTTTCTGTGACGTGTTAAAATGAGCGCTGCAATAGAAAATCCCGCCACTTGTGCGTTCTATGATTAGGTTCTGTTGGCAAAAAACTGCAAACGAACTGAAATTTACCGCGACCTTCGTGATGTATATGGAACAGGAATAATGACTGAAAGCCGATTGGGGTAATGGTGCATTGTTTAAAAACTGGCCTTGTCATTGTTCACCATGTCGCCCTCAACGACTGAACCAGACTTGTGACTAACGAAGTGGTCATGAAAATCGAGCCGCGTGAAGTGGCCGTGGGGTTTGAGGCGCCATGTCTCGGATTGCGCGGCCCCTCCCGCCGGAGGTTCAAGTCCTCCCTCGCGCATGGGTGTGTATGTTGTTCTTAGCATAAGTTAGTTTAAGTAGTGTGTAAGTCTAGGGACCGATGACTTCAGCAGTTTGGTCCCTTAGGAATTCACACACTTTTTAATTTTTGAATGAAAATCGACGACGACGACGCTCGTGGACTGGATGTTGTGTTGTCTTCATCATCATTTCATCCTCATCACCGAAGCGCAAGTGGCCCACCAACGATCCCATAGTTTCCATTTTTGCCTCGTCAGGTGATGGTGCAGCTTGGCACTGGACGCGCTAGCCAGCGACGCCCGTAGTGCCATGTGGCAGCGTAGAGACTAGACACGCGGAGGCCCTATCCCAAGACCTCGGCATCACTCAGTGCTGCCAGTTTCGAACAGTAAACCATTATCAAGCCGAAGCAAAAAAGACGAGCTTGACATTACCACTTTTGAACTGAACAAGTTCCATGTAGGTAGAAAAACATAGCTTCTGTTCAAAGCTGTAGTGACAAGCTAGTAATGCTTTGCTCCAATTTGATAATAGTCTACTGATCGAAACCGGCAGCATTGAGCATATTAATAAACAGCTGATAGTCATCTACAATTAAATTACACAATTATTTGACAGATGTAAAGCCTCACTCAATCACAAATATGTATACATACTTGTTCTGGTTTTATTACGAAAAGGCGTCACTTCAAGTCACATAGAGAGACCATGGCTGCGTGGCATGAGATAACGCAGCGCCCTACTACACCTTGCTGGGAGCTCACAGCATGTCACGTTAGCCGTAACTTGGCCTTGTGAGTGGAATTCAGAGGGCTACAAATTGTGAAGTCTGCTGGGAACGGTTCCGGCGTAACATCCCGTTCATCGTCTGTAGTGACTGAAACAAATAAGTATTCAAATACCTTTTTTTTTAAATCGGACTGAAAATATAAAATAATTTCCCCCAGTCACATGCACAATCCTAAAGCCATTCAGAGAAAAACCGGGGGAACATGCAATTTACAGCTTGGTCCACTGATAGTGCCCGGGCCAAATATCTCACGAAATAAGCATCAAATGAAATAACTACAAACAACGAAACTCGTCTAGCTTGGAGGGGGACACCCGATGGCGCTATGGTTGGCCCGCTAGATGGCGCTGCCATAGGTCAAACGGATATCAACTGCATTTTTTAAAATAGGAACCCCATTTTTTATTACATATTCGTGTAGTACGTAAATAAATGTGAATGTTTTAGTTGGACCAATTTTTTCGCTTTGCGATAGATGGTGCTGTAATAGTCACAAACGTATAAGTACGTGGTATCACGTAACATATCGCCAGTGCGGACGGTATTTGCTTCGTGATACATTACCCGTGTTAAAATGGACTGTTTACCAATTGCGGAAAAGATCGATATCGTGTTGATGTATGGCTATTGTGATCAAAATGCCCAACTGGCGTGTGGTATGTATGCTGTTCGGTATCCTGGGCGACATCATCCAAGTGTTCGGACCGTTCGGCGAATAGTTACGTTATTTAAGGAAACAGAAAGTGTTCAGCTACATATGTAAGTAGGCTGTTTAGGTTTTTTTATTGGTAACGCCACCTCTGTATGAAAATCACTGCGCAACGCTATGCGCTGTTCACAGCCAGCTGCCTAACACTACAATGGCGAGTATTACAACAATGCAAAGCAGCCACAGACTGCACACAGCACAGCCAGTGATTTTCCATATTGAGCGCTACGTGGCGTTACCAATAAGTAAACATAAACAGCCTACTTACATAGAAACCTAAACAGCCTACTTACATACTGTTTAGGTTTCTATGTAAGTAGGCTGTTTATGTTTTCTTATTGGTAACGCCACGTAGCGCTCAATATGGAAAATCACTGGCTGTGCTGTGTGCAGTCTGTGGCTGCTTTGCATTGTTGTAATACTCGCCATTGTAGTGTTAGGCAGCTGGCTGTGAACAGTGCATAGCGTTGCGCAGTGATTTTCATACAGAGGTGGCGTTACCAATAAAAAAACCTAAACAGCCTACTTACACATTTGAAACGTCAACCACGACCTGCAACAAATTATTATGGCCAAGTAGGTGTTTTAGCTGCTGTCGCGGCTAATCCGCACGTCAGTAGCAGACAAATTGCGCGAGAATCGGGGATCTCAAAAACTTCGGTGTTGAGAATGCCACATTAACATCGATTGCACCCGTACCATATTTCTATGCACCAGGAATTGCATGGCGACGAATTTGAACGTCATGTACAGTTCTGCCACTGGGCACAAGAGAAATTACGGGACGATGACAGGTTTTTTGCACGCGTTCTATTCAGCGATGAAGCGTCATTCACCAACAACAACGGTAACGTAAACCGGCATAAGTGGAACATCAGCGACCTTGGCGGGTTAATGTATGATGCGGCGTTATGGGAGGAAGGATAATTGGCCCCATTTTATCGATGGCAATCTAAATGGTGCAATGTATGCTGATTTCCTACGTAATGTTCTACGGATGTTACTACAAGATGTTTCACTACATGACAGAATGGCGATGTACTTGCAACATGATGGATGTCCGGCACATAGCTCGCGTGCGGTTGAAGCGGTACTGAATAGCATATTTCACGACTGGTGGATTGGTCACCGAAGCACCATACCATGACCCGCACGTTTACCGGATCTGACGTCCCCGGATTTCTTTCTGTGGGGAAAGTTGAAGGATATTGGCTATCGTGATCCACCGACAACGCCTGACAACATGCGTCAGCGCATTGTCATTACATGTACGAACATTACGGAAGGCGAACTACTCGCTGTTGAGAGGAATGTCGTTACACGTATTGCCAAATGCACTGGGGTTGACAGACATCATTTTGAACATTTATTGTATTAATGTGGTATTTACAGGTAATCACGCTGTAACAGCATGCGTTCTCAGAAGTGATAAGTTCACAAAGATACATGTATCACATTGGAACAATGGAAATAAAATGTTCAAACGTACCTGCGTTCTGTATTTTAATTTAAAAAACCTACCTGTTACCAACTGTTCGTCTAAAATTGTGAGCCATATGTTTGTAACTATTACAGCGCCATCTACCTCAAAGCGAAAGATGTGGTGCAACTAAAACATTCATATTTCTTTATGTACTACACGAATATGTAATAAAAAATTGGGGTTCCTATTTTAAAAAACGCATTTGATACCGTTTGAGCTATGGCAATGCCATCTAGCGGGCCGACCATAGCGCCATCTGGTTTCCCCCTTCAAGCTACTAGACAAGTTTCGTTCTTTGTAGTTTTTTCGTTTGATGCTTTGATGCTTGTTTCGTGAGATATTTGGCCCGGTCACGATAAAGGGACCACCCTATATATATATATATATATATATATATATATATATATATATATATATATATATATATTGCTGAACCGACCGCCGCACATAGCTTTCAGCTCGACAGTCACTGCCTGTCTTCGCACATTCCACAAGTTTTTATTAGCTAGTCACGGCTTAACGAGCTATCTTAACTTTTCTTTTCGAACGGTACTGATCCAAGAGACAAATTCAGGCGGACTGCTGATGACACGCACCTCATCGCTGCTCCACCAGGCTGTCTCCATCCAATCTCCGTCTCCGAAGGGATATTTTCAATTGGCTGGCCACACTCTAGGTTAGGTTAGGTTAGGTTAGGTTAGGTTAGTAAGTTTACCCCTCAAACCGACGCAGCTGCAGGTCGCGCCGCAGCGTCACCAGCGGTTACCGTGGCCCAGGGGCTGGGTACAGTCGCACGTTCTTGTGACCCGGCGAGTTGCCGCGGGAATTCCTAGTTGCTGGTCGCATAGTGACGGGTGGTGTCGTGACATCTATTTTCCAGTGCACTCAATACATCGTTAGCAACCTGCATGGAACAGGAAAAAATTATTCTACATATTATAGTCGCATTTAAAAACTTGGTATATTAAAATATATTTTGAGCTAAATAATTGTTTTCTGGTGTTGTACGCGTGAAATTTTTCAGCGGATGTTAAACATATTGATGATATCATAGAAGAGTGGAATTTTAAGTTCATTTCGTGTCTTTTTTCCAGGCGATATCTTACACATAGCAATTTTATATCTACCAATCAATAACATATCACTCTGTTTAATTACTATTTTCATCAAAAATAATATAAGGAATCAAACAAAATTAACTTTACACGATTCTAATAAGAGTTTTAGTTGAGTCCTATACTCGTGGTTTCACGCTTGGTGCATATGTCACTCTCTTTCTCTGCATCTGCTACCCAATACCTCTCCCCCCCCCCATCCTATCTCTTTGCATCTGATTCTCCCCCTGTCACTACCCATCTCCTCCCCCCCCCCCCCCACATTGTTCACCCATTCTCGTTCGCACATACACTCTCTGAAACGCATGTCGATAGCACCCGTACAAAATAAAAGGCCTCTACTGGAGGGTAGGTTAGGTGTCAGGCGTTATCAACCTTTTACACTCCCGTCCCCTAACAAACACACTGATAAAACTGTGTTTAAAATTTCAGATCTCTAGCTAATCAGGAAGTTAGTTTAAAGTCAATTGCAAAATTTGTACCATACAGACAGACAGGAAAGTGTCATAACAAAAACGTGGTAGGAACGTGCATTGCAGATGTTTGAAATTTTTATAGCTTTTGGAGGTCCACTTAACTTGAATTGCATATAGCTTTCATGATCACTTCCCCTTAAAGGAGGATGTAACCAAAGATATAAATCTTATTTAAAAACTCATTACAGCCATAGATATTAAAGTGCAGATCTAATACTGTGTGTGTCTAAAGAAAAAGAGCTGTATTTTAACGAAAAAAGTATTAAAAAGACGCAGTACTGTTAATTTAGAAACTTTGAGACCCTCTTCCAATCGCCCACCTCACTGCAGCGCACGTGTGATCAACACTCCCACTCAACTTGAATATCTTCACGCGCTTATTCAGTTATTGCTCCTGTGATGTACAGACGGTAGCAGAGCCAGGATGGGGAAGGTGTGGGCACGTTTATTTGGTCCAAGCCTTGTTGACACAAATTTATTATTTAACAATAATTGGTTGTACATCCAAGTTAATACAATTAACAGTTTAAAGGAAATTTTAGCAATAATTTTTTTTTAAAACCTTCTCTAGAAAAACACGCAGCCCCACTCTGACACATTACGTAAAGGTACTGTTAGCAAAAGGTATATTATATCGTACAATAGTGCAAATATTAACAATTACACAAGAAAAATATTGAACTTGTGATTTGTACTACATGTAAATCAAACCTTAAAAAAATCCAATTTGGCAAGAGTGCAACAAATTCCCAACTGCCTGCTAAAAAAAAAAAAGTGGCAATGATAATCAGTTTTTTTCCCCCTCCTGATATCACTTAAGCTTTCGTAAACCCTACACAAATTTCAATGTCATGTGACATCAGTTCACCTTTCGTGACAAATACACAAAATTTCAAAATTATTTTATATCAGTTAAGTTAGATACAAGACAGAAATAACATTAATGACTGGTGACGTGAGTAAACACTGTTGAGTTTTCAATTTCACGACGGTTGTGTTATCTAGAAAATTTTCATTTAAATACTCCCCCCCCCCTCCCCCGTGTTCCAAAATCAATTGAGTCAGTCTCCAGAAGAAACACAACTCAATACACAAATATGGCAACATCAAGAAATAGATGGGTTTATCCCAAGCAATATTAGTAGGATTAGGAAATTTGCAATTTAAACGCACCAATTTTAACAAAGTCTAATGTAATAATAATTTTCACAGAACTTTCATACAATGATCGATACCGTGCCATACACTATGAAACAAATTAAGAATTACTCACAGTAGACACCTGGCACATGATGATATTCCCAGAACTATTTCATATCACAAAATGTGGGGTACAAGTACCAGCCCGATAATAAAGTAATGATCATGAAATATAATAAAAGTATATGAAAATTTCGGCCTTAACCAGGTGACGAGAACCACACCAATGCAGTTTCCTGTTACACTAGAGTGCTAGGCCCAACAAACAACAGCTGGTCACGGAGAACCACGCTAAGCAAGCGAGCATTCCGTCCTCCCGACATGCTCGCTAACAGCCCCACTAATCGCAGTCCTTGATCGGCAGGCACCAGTTGACTCCCCGCCGCTTCCGTCCTGTCGCCATATACCGACCGAGCCGTCCTCCCAATACTCTTGCTTCGCGCACCAGCGCCAACAGCGCTGCGGCGAAAACAAGTGCAATAATCTAGCGGGTAAATCAAAAGTGCTGAGCGGCTCAGCTCCTTTATTTACTGTTTGAAAATCTACTGTTTCAATCCTCTTTTAAAGTGTTATGCATCCGTTCTGGTAGGCTAACGGTAAGAGTTAACATTATTGAATTTTTGGAATTTTAGTGTAAGGCCCTCTCTTATGGGAGCCATTGCCACTATTCATCCCTCAACCTTTCCTCTTCCGTGCCTTCTTTGCCCGCTCTCAATTCCCCCTCGGTTCATCTAAAATTTCACTTTTCTACACCTCTGAACTTTTACATACGCATTGTTCTACGCTATTAGTGTTTCAGTGAGAATTTTTACATAATTATACGTTCTATAATTCTAACACGACCTCTCTATTTAAACTCATGACATCCCTCCCTGCTTCCTTTTCCCTCCTTCAATCAGTCTCACAACGTTTCCCCTCCCGCTTTCTATCCTCTACCTGGAAAATCGATCTACTCGTATACAAGACATTGACCGCAGTTGCAAAATAAAGTACTGTGATATGTTGTGCTGCGTAGAGAAGACGGGTTGCTGTTGCAATTACGTAGGTAAGTCCTACCTTTATGTAGAATTCTTTCCTTTTCTGCTATTGTAAAATATTATATGGTAAATATATAGTTTTACTTTGTTTTAGATCTGAAGATAATCCAGTCTGGTTGAACATATAATCTAATAAAAACTGTGTACAACTCAGACGGAACAATAAATGAGAATTATCTTAAATATCTGCTCATATACTGTTGCTAAATTCACTCAGAACGATTATGTCGATCACAGTGAGTTTAATATTTTAAAGGCATTTACAATGGTGCTACCACCATAAAATCCACACACAAAATAAACCTAGAAGACTGAGGAAAAAATAGTTTCGAAAAATCGACTTTTTGGCCACAAATCCTTTATATCCCCAGTTAATTCCTATAACTGTATGTTACAATTTACCCTAACTTATGCAAATTCCACTACTGCCATATGTGGGCCATATGTGTTTGGCATTGGGTTGTGTTTGTTTTTCACATTTGTTGTTGTGCCGCCACACAACCTGTAGAATGCAATGTTTATGTCTCTCCTTTTTGTATTTATTTATGTGTTTACGGATATATTTTTCTTTACGTTTGCTGTTCTAAGGTATATGAGAAGTAACCAAAAGTGGATGAAATGTGCCAAGAATGGAAGTAAGATTAGGTAATTATGTTTAATAATGAATTATTATTGGGGGAGGGGGGAGGAGGAATGATTAGTCACCTGCCTTATGCAAATCTCGCCGAAAAATGGTAACTACGCTTAGTGTCCTAGATTCCAATTCATTTTTATGTAGAGTCTATTCTCTCCTTTAACCGTAGTACATTTTACTTGCCCTTCCATTCATATCATTCTTTGTTGGTTCCTACACGTATTGCGAATTTTTCGTCATATTTTATAGTGTACACCTATTTTTCTGAGATTGCAGACACTGAACTCTTTTTATAGATCGCAAATCCTATGAAGTATCTTCATTTTTCTTAAGACTCGCCCTCATTATGAAGCACAATCTGAGAGTTACATCTCTGGCTCCTCTGCCATTTGCGAAGCAACAATGACAACCTGGCACACACAAAATTTTCTTTTGCATTATTCCGTAAATCATTTTCATCAGCGATACAGACGCATGGCGTAACCAAGCTGACTGTGCGATAGTTCCCGTTTTCATGCGCACTTCCCATCTTCGGGACGGTGTGGAGGATACTCTTCCGAATGTACAATGGTATGTCTCCATTCTTACCAGTTCAAAACATTAACTCGAATAACCGTGCCGGCCGGGGTGGCCAAGCGGTTAAAGGCGATACAGTCTGGAACCGCGCGGCCACTACGGTCGCAGGTTCGAATCCTGCCTCGGGCATGGATGTGTGTGATGTCCTTAGGTTAGTTAGGTTTAAGTGGTTCTAAGTTCTAGGGGACTGATGACCTTAGAAGTTAAGTCCCATAGTGCTCCGAACCATTCGAATAAACGTTCGGTTTCTAATTCCCGATAGATATTAAAAATTGAACTCGAGTGCTACAAATTCCTTCTGTTTTTCTTCTTCGTAAGTCTTTCAACGTTCTGTTAAATTATGACGAACAGTGAATCCCTTAAGTCCTGAGACAATCTTTTCATATTTTATCACGTTGTCAGACAGTTCCTCCCTTTCATAGGAGCCTCAGAGTGCTCTCTCCTTATCTCTCATTTTTATACAGTAAGTGAGAGAGGAATTTCCCTCATTCTTAATGTTGTCACTGTTGTTTTCAATTGCACGAAAAGTTATTTCGACCTTAATATATACTGCATCTGTCCTTCTGACAACCATTTCGATGATTTCTTCACAGTTTTTTGCAACCATTTCACTTTACCTTCCCTGCTGTTGCTACTGGTTTTACTCCTACGTCACTCACATTGTTCATTTATATCTGTTTGTGGACACTTTTCTCATACCTTCATTCGTAGTTCAATTGACTTATTTCTTCCGTTACTCATATTTTCTTTATTTCATACTTGTTACACCTGTATTTGTCTGTACAACTTGTGTTTTCCTATATTTAAAGAAGGTCATTCCTATTCAACTGTACTACAAGTTTTGGTATTCGTTACCGGAACATTTAAAGCCTCAGACAATTTCCAAAGCTTAGCATCATTTTTCAGTACTTAACTATCAATCTTCATTGAACGATGACCCTGACGATTTTCTTAAACTTCAGCCTAATCCACTCCATTCGTAAATTGTGATAGTTGCCCATTGGTACTCCTTACAATACAATATCTGATTTGTTAATCTAAGTCTCAGCAAGATGTGACCTAGCTGTCCTCTCCGAATATCTTCTATACCATCGACGTTTCGACACTACTTGGGTATGGTTCAAAATCGTCTACTGTTCACGGTTAGGCGAGTAATTCCATCGCTGAACTGTTTACAGTTACTCACCCTCTGCACAGCCTATTCAGTACAAATTTTACGTCCGTTGAAACGTTTCCTGCAATGATATTGCAATATATTTGTTTGAACAGAAATGTATATCTTCTTTCCTTTTCATTGAAGTGACAACAGCGAAATTCAGATATTGAATTTCCATTTTCAGATTTGCTACCTACGAGATTCCATTTATACATCTGACATTTCTCGATCCGACTTGGTGAAACTTAAACGTTTGCCGGTTCTTGAATATTTTTCTCAATGCGATCTCTCCCTTTGAATCGTCTCCAGAACATTCGAATTGTGGACTAAATCTGCTATATTCTATCAGTTTAAGAAATTATGGTTAGCCAGAATTTAATGGTCGCTGAAGAGGTTATTTGGTGCTTCCTGTTAATTACTCTTATAAAAAAATGGTTCAAATGGCTCTGAGCACTATGGGACTTAACATCTATGGTCATCAGTCCCCTATAACTTAGAACTACTTAAACCTAACTAACCTAAGGACATCACACACATCCATGCCCGAGGCAGGATTCGAACCTGCGACAGTAGCATTCACGCGGTTCCAGACTGAAGCGCCTTTAACCGCACGGCCACACCGGCCGGCAATGTCGATGTTGGAGTACTGGAAAACTTTGATTGCCTGTTATTCGCTCTTACATGTTATTTGTAACTGCAGGCAAAAGTTTTGCTATATTGTCGTCCATAACTTTCGTCACAGATATTGCACTTTATTATTATTATTACTTACATTTTATGGCCTTCATTGGACCACTCTAGCCTATTTTGTACAAAGAATTTTTCAGTTTCCTGTCAGCCCAATACTTCTTTATTCTCTCGGATCTCATCCTTCTTTCTTCATCGGAAATCACCCTTCCTATTGTCTGTTTGTTGACTCTCGTTTGCAGTCTGGTTGGTTTGTCTGCGAGTTTCATGATTTTATTAGTTTTGATTCATAGGTCTTCCAATGTATTCTGTAGGTCATCCATATCTTCCTTGATTTCTGTAATCTACTTAATGTTGCACTTACTATTCAACAATTTTTCTATTATCCTCCTGACGATCCTGTTCTGTGGTGTTCTGGTTATACGTCCGAAAAATGAAATGCGTTTCCTCCTGATTGTATTCATTACTTGTTCTATTTCCTTGTAGACTGTTTCATTTGTAGCTACTCTACAGTGTCCATCTTTCTGGTACGATTTGTTGATGCACGTTCTAATGATTCTTCCCTCTATTTTCAGTATTTTGTCTATTTCTGCAGTGTTAGTTGTTTTGACAATGGTTTCACTTGCGTATGTTATTTCTGGTTGAGTGACTGTTTTGTAGTGTTTTAATTATGTTGCTATTGACAGGCCCTTTTTGTTGTAAGTGTTCTTGGTGATATATTGTTCTCTAGTCAATTTGTTTATTCTGTTATGCCGTGTTGGCTTTTCATTGAGGTTATATGTTATGATTCTTCCAAGATATTTAAATTTATCTACAATTTTCATTTCTTGGTTTCCTAAGGCAATTTTGTTTATGATTGGTGGGCAGTTAACATCACTTTAACTAGAATATTCTTGGTTTCCGGTGTAAATCTGTTTTAGCTCTTATTTGCGGAACAACTGCTGAACCGAATTTTTTGTGTAGCGAAATACTGGATGCCTTGATATCCTTGGACAAATTATGGATTATGGATGTTTATTTGGTGTTGTGTGACATTGTACATCAGCGCCTTTGCCTTCTTTCTCCAGTTGTCTAGTAATTATTTTTATGTGTTCGCATGTCTAGTATGCTTCCCCCCATGAACCATGGACCTTGCCGTTGGTGGGGAGGCTTGCGTGCCTCAGCGATACAGATAGCCGTACCGTAGGTGCAACCACAACGGAGGGGTATCTGTTGAGAGGCCAGACAAACGCTGGGTTCCTGAAGAGGGGCAGCAGCCTTTTCAGTAGTTGCAGGGGCAGCAGTCTGGATGATTGATTGATCTGGCCTTGTAACACTTACCAAAACGGCCTTGCTGTGCTGGTACTGCGAACGGTTGAAAGCAAGGGGAAACTACAGCCGTAATTTTTCCCGAGGGCATGCAGCTTTACTGCATGGTTAATGATGATGGCGTCCTCTTGGGTAAAATATTCCGGAGGCAAACGCTCCCCCATTCGGATCTCCAGGCGGGGACTACTCAAGAGGACGTCGTTATCAGGAGAAAGAAAACTGGCGTACTACGGATCGGAGCGTGGAATGTCAGGTCCCTTAATCGGGCAGGTAGGTTAGAAAATTTAAAAATGGAAATGGATAGGTTAATGTTAGATATAGTGGGAATTAGTGAAGTTCGGTGGCAGGAGGGACAAGACTTTTGGTTAGGCGAATACAGGGTTATAAATACAAAGTCAAATAGGGGTAATGCTGGAGTAGGTTTAATAATGAATAAAAAAATAGGAATGCGGGTAAGCTACTACAAACATCATAGTGAACGCATTATTGTGGCCTAGATAGACACGAAGCCCACGCCTACTACAGTAGTACAAGTTTATATGCCAACTAGCTCTGCAGATGACGAAGAAATTGAAGAAATGTATGATGAAATAAAAGAAATTATTCAGATAGTGAAGGGAGAAGAAAATTTAATAGACATGGGTGAATGGAATTCGGTAGTAGGAAAAGGGAGAGAAGGAAACGTAGTAGGTGAATATGGATTGGGGGTAAGAAATGAAAGAGAAAGCCGACTGGTAGAATTTTGTGCAGAGCATAACTTAATCATAGCTAACACTTGGTTGAAGAATCATGAAAGAAGGTTGTACACATGGAAGAGCCCTGGGGATACTAAAAGGTATCAGATAGGTTATATAATGGTAAGACAGAGATTTAGGGACCAGGTTTTAAATTGTAAGACATTTGCAGGGGCAGATGTGGACTCTGACCACAATCTATTGGTTATGAACTGTAGATTAAAACTGAAGAAACTGCAAAAAGGTGGGAATTTAAGGAGATGGGACCTGGATAAACTGACTACACCTAAGGTTGTAGAGAGTTTCAGGAAGAGCATAAGGGAATAAATGGCAGGAATGGGGCAAAGAAATACAATACAAGAAGAATGTGTAGCTTTGAGGGATGAATTAGTGAAGGCAGCAGAGGATCAATTAAGTAAAAAGACGAGGGCTTGTAGAAATCCTTGGGTAACAGAAGAAATATTGAATTTAATTGATGAAAGGAGAAAATATAAGAATGCAGTAAATGAAGCATGCAAAAGGAATACAAACGTCTCAAAAATGAGGTCGACAGGAAGTGCAAAATGGCTAAGCAGGGATGGCTAGAGGATAAATGTAAGGATGTAGAGGCTTATCCCACAAGGGTAAGGTAGATACCGCCTACAGGAAAATTAAGGAGGCATTTGGAGAAAAGAGAACCACTTCTATGAATATCAAGAGCTCAGATGGAAACCCAGTTCTAAGCAAAGAAGGGAAAGCAGAAAGGTGGAAGGAGTATATGGGGGGTCTATACAAGGGCGATGTATTTGAGAACAATATTATGGAAATGGAAGAGGATGTAGATGAAGATGAAATGGGAGATATGATACTGCGTGAAGAGTTCGACAGAGCACTGAAAGATCTGAGTCGAATGAAGGCCCCAGGAGTAGACAACATTCCATTAGAACTACTGACAGCCTTGGGAGAGCCAGTCCTGACAAAACTCTACCATCTGGTGAGCAAGATGTATGAGACAGGCGAAATACCCACAGACTTCAAGAAGAATATAATCATCCCAATCCCAAAGAAAGCAGGTGTTGACAGAAATGAAAATTACCGAACAATCAGTTTAATAGGTCACGGCTGCAAAATACTAACACGAATTCTTTACAGACGAATGGAAAAACTAGTAGAAGCCGATCTTGGGGAGGATCAGTTTGGATTCCGTAGAAATATTGCAACACGTGAGGCAATACTGACCCTACGGCTTATCTTAGAAGCTAGATTAAAGAAAGGCAAACTTACGTTTCTAGCATTTGTAGACTTAGAGAAAGCTTTTGACAATGTTGACTGGAATACTCTCTTTCAAATACTGAAGGTGGCAGGGGTAAAATATAGGGAGCGAAAGGCTATTTACAATTTGTATAGAAACCAAATGGCAGTTATAAGAGTTGAGAGGCATGAAAGGGAAGCAGTGGTTGGGAAGGGAGTGAGGCAGGATTGTAGCCTCTCCCCGATGTTATTTAATCTGTGTATTGAGCAAGCAGTGAAGGAAACAAAAGAAAAATTCGGAGATGGTATTAAAATCCATGGAGAAAAATAAAAACTTTGAGGTTCGCCGATGACATTGTAATTCTGTCAGAGACAGCAAAGGACTTGGAAGAGCAGTTGAATGGAACGGATGGTGTCTTGAAGGGAGGATTTAAGATGAATATCAACAAAAGAAAAACGAGGATCATGGAATGTAGTCGAATTAAGTCGGGTGATGTTGAGGGTATCAGATTAGGAAATGAGACACTTAAAGTTGTAAAGGAGTTTTGCTATTTGGGGAGCAAAATAACTAATGATGGTCGAAGTAGAGAGGATATAAAATGTAGACTGGCAATGGGAAGGAAGGCGTTTCTGAAGAAGAGAAATTTGTTAACATCGAGTGTTGATTTAAGTGTTAGGAAGTCGTTTCTGAAAGTATTTGTATGGAATGTAGCCATGTATGGAAGTAAAGCATGGATGATAAATAGTTTAGACAAGTAGAGAATAGAAGCTTTCGAAATGTGGTGCTTCAGAAGAATGTTGAAGATTAGATGGGTAGATCACATAACTAATGAGGAGGTGTTGAGTAGGATTGGGGTGAAGAGAAGTTTGTGGCACAACTTGACTAGAAGAACGGATCGGTTGGTAGGACATGTTCAGAGGCATCAAGGGATCACCAATTTAGTATTGGAGGGCAACGTGGAGAGTAAAAATCGTAGAAGGAGACCTAATGAATACACCAAGCAGATTCAGAAGGATGTAGGTTGCAGTAGGTACTGGGAGATGAAGAAGCTTGCACAGGATAGAGTAGCATGGAGAGCTGCATCAAACCAGTCTCAACACTGAAGACCACAACAAACATGTCTCGTATGAATATGTGCCGTTGTCCTGTTCTCTTGTGGTATCTGCATATTTTTCATTTCTGATTTGTTGTTATGTTTGAGCACTACGTATTGTAGGAGTCCCTAGTTTGTGACTATTTTGTGACCTTGGTGTGGAGCTAGAGTTAAGAAATTTATTCACTTCTGGATACGAAATGACCACGGGTAATGTTTAATGCGCATAACACTACAGTGTGAGACCTGGAGGAGTTCCATAATTGGCAGAGCTGCGTGAGGGGTTAACCGTCGACTCTGATATCGAACACCGCGATATTATCTCCCGTTGCCCTGGTAGATCGACATGAACGAAAGTGGTGCAGGATTTAAACCAATGGCTCGCAATTAGGATTCGCCGGGTTCAAATCTGCATCAGGTCAACTAGATTAAGCTTAAGCCAGAATTTACGTCCAAATTAATGTTCAGTCACGGCTGGTGTTCTGTCTCTAGTAACCTCCTACTAGTGGGACATTTAATCTCAATCGTCTTTCATTTTTGGTACATGGGATATGATATTTAGACGGTTTTTCACACTCAGTTTACCACAGTATTATTGCTGTGAACCGTTTTATACATGGCTTTAATCAACACGAAAGATATACAGGGGTTCGCCAAAAGTATGTAAATATCAAAAACACAACACGTTGTCGCTTCTAATACCATGTGGCATTCAAAACAGCTTCCAGTCATCTCGTAATGGATAATTGAAGATCGTGTATAGTTTTCAAGGGAATCTTATGCCATTCTTCCTGCAGTATAGAGGCAGTTTCAGGTAACAATAGTGGCTGTGTAAAGCGATCACGCACCCTTCTCTCCAAACTATACCACATAGCATCACTAATACTGAGATTTGGTAACTGTGGTTGCGACAGTCCATCCGTGTGCTCATGAAACGAGTCCTGGGCGATGAGCGCTGTGTTAACAGGGGCCGTGACGTCTTGGAACACACGTTGTACCACGCGATGGACCTTATCAGGAACACATATTTCTTGGCAGTAATGCGACCTTGTAGATTAACCATGGGTCTCACGGAATACCATGATGGGATTGCGCAAATCATCACCGAACCACGGCCATTTTACACTCAGACAGAAGTTAGTGCGAAACGAGACTCATCTGACAAAATCACTTTCTTCAATTACTTCATAGTCCAGGTTTAATGGCTTAGGAACCACATTCTCCTTTTACGGGTGTTTCCATCACTGAGATATGAATTTGGAATTCCAGCTCTCACTCAATTGCCATCATATGGAACCGTCTTGTTGTTGTTTTGGTGTTAACAGCGTCCGCGATTGTGACATTCAAATCTGCATTGACTTGTGCAGCTGTCGTCCCCTTATTCCTCATGTCAGCCCTCTTCCCTGACCTTCTGTCACAGTCACTGTGAACACACACTTGCGCCCACGTTGTGACTTAATGTATCATGTTTTTCTTTGCATGCGGTATAAATGTTCCCTGTCTTTTAAAATGTCAGCACCCACAATACGAGCAACAACAATTTGCCTACATTAGAATTCACTTATCTTGGACACATTGCACTCATACCTGCACAGAAGACGGTTCTGACCAGGGCTGACACTTGCCCAACATCGCGCAGGTGCCGTTCTTGGTCAAATACAACAGCGCAGCCTGCAGACGTAGCTACCATCTGAAACTATGTTCAGTAGGCAGCTGTTTCCATACTTTGATCCAACCCATATAAGAGGTTTGGAACTTAATGGCAACTATTTATTTACAGCTCGTACAAAATAGGTACGTGTTTCAAAGTTTTACTGGCTTTCAAAGTAGTCAGCAGCATTGTATATAACCCGCTGCCAGCGATGTGGAAGTCGTAGGATACTCTTAGCAGTGCCAGTTGTGTTGACAGTTCGAGCGGCACTGTCTATTGCCCGATGAATTTGTAACAGTTCTGAAGCGAATGCCGTAAAGTGTTTCCTTCAGTTTGTCAGGTACTGCAGAAAGTGTCATCACTTCTGTATCTATGCTGTTCATTTTTGGAATTCAACCTACGACCAGCGTAGACACAGAAGTGATGACACTTTCTTCAGAACCGATCATTGACTAGAAGTGATCTTGTTCGACTACCTGGAGACCATTTGCAGACATTCATTGATATCACATTTCCAAAAAATTATGTCATGTCAGCTGGCCGCAGTTGTTTGCGACTCGTTTGAAGAACATTCTGGATAATTCGTGAGAATAATTTGACACCCGGATCGCTCGACATGAATCCAATCGAACATTTATGCAACATAATTGAGAGATCAGTTCGTACACAATATATTACACCGGCAACACTTCCGCAATTGTGGAGGGCCTTAGAGGCAGCAAGGCTCAGTATCTCTACAGTGGACCAAAGAATTGTTGAGTCGATGCCACATCAACTTTCTGCACTACACCAAGCGAACGGGGTCCGACACAATATTGGGGGGTATCCCATGAATTTAGTCACCTCAATGTATGATAATTACACTTCTCATGTAGTAAGTATGCCTTGCCGTGATCACTAATGCAGAGCAAGATGAAATACGAACTATGGGAATGCAAGGAAAAGGGGTCTCTAAACTGAATACAAAATTTTTTCTATTTCTAATATATGCATAATCTGCTTTTGTGAATAATTGAGATTGACAGTAGCAGGCTGTTACAAAAAGTACACTACATTGGTTGGTTTATTTTTGATATCCCACAACTCACGTGAGTTATGAAAATCTGTATATAAAAGAAATTGTTTTTTCAGTCGTCCATAACACGCCGCATGCAAAAAGCTGCTTGGATCGCTGCCTGTTGGATAGTTGGCTACAAGTGGCAACAGCTGTTTTCACGTAGATCCGCGGCAGGTGCGGCTGGTAAGAATTTGCCAACTGCCCCACGTGTTGCCCGAGAGTTGCCTTTGTGGATGTGTGCCGTTACAAGTGTTCAGATTCCGAACATCATCTTCAAACAGCTATAGTCACGGCAATTCCGCACTGCGTAGCCACCGAGACTCACTGTCGTCGTGAGTGTTAAACATCATCTGTGACATCAATGTTCTAAGAGAAATGAAATACCTTTTCAGCGAGAGAATCGTAATCACACCAACGGTATTGATCATTTCGGAGCTCTATGTGATACATAACAGCAAAATCGCATATATACTACGCATTAAACTAAAATGCTATGAAACCCGACAAGAGGCAACCCTTAAAATCCATTCATAGACTTAGTTTTCTTAAAATAAGATTTACGTGGACATGGGAGCATTTGCATCACAACGGCATTGTATGATAGTTACAACAAACCGTGGTCAATCAAAAGGGTAGTTTCAAATTGAAGTGTCATATACATATGCAGCGAGGAAGGGGCCCATATAATAGTTTGGCCCCGATGCAATAAACCCTTTTTTTTTATTACAGAGCCGCCAAAATTGCATGTAACTTTTACATGTTTCACTCGATCAATGCAAGCATTTTCGTAAAAAAAAATGTGGTAAGGGCTTATGGGACCAAACTGCTGAAGTCATCGGTCCCTAAGCTTACACATTACTTAATGTAACTTAAACTAACTTACGTTAAGGACGACACACACACCCAAGCCCGAGGCAAGCCGCGCGGACCATGACATGCCTCAGACCACGCGGCTACACCGCGCAGCAATATTTTCATAAATTAAGTGACCGAGGGCTACTCGTTACAAATATCGGTCTGTGTATGGCGCCCCATCAAGCATATGAAAGTTACATGCGAGTTATGGCGGCTCTAAAGTTTTAATTTCTATCGCTCGCTGGTCCCTTGCAGGCAAACGCCTCGCTCTCTAAATTATTATTAATATTAAAAATTATCTTAAGGGCTCTAGCTGACTCAGAATTTGGCTTTTCAGCCATGTTATGCCTGAACAATATTTCACCCGTCCCAAACTGTTGGACAGAACAGGCTGGGTTCTGCCCACATCAACAGTTAACACCAGCGCTGGTACAGCCCGGGAAGATCTATTAGTATTCTTAACCAGATCATAAAAATTCGTAGCTGCAAGCAACTTTTAAGTCAGAAGTCATTAACAAAATTTAACGGGATCTGCCCTTAAATCAATGATAGTTAATCCTACAGTTGAACAAGAATATTCAAAATTTTATCTAGCACCTGCCCAAACCGTTACTCGTTTAACGAACATCCACCCGCAGAAGCAGTTAACATATACGACGGCAACAGCCCTCATGATGTTTAATGAATTGAGATACTAAATTTCTTTATTCAGATTGTAGTACAGTAGTAGGAAGTGCCGTTTATGCACACAGCTCGTTTATGAGACCCAACGGGCAAATTTTAGATGTCCACTACATTCTTTAAGATAGAAACTCTTTTAGAATTACTGCAATCAGAGTATCTTAAGGGAATCACATGTATAAAATAACTAACGAAAAATCACAGCATCAACAAAACAACTACACAAAATTACAATGTTTGTGCGATCAGAATTACAAACGGAGATTTCACGACACCATCCTTGTTCCGGCGCTGGCTCAATGGCGCTGGGTTAGTGCTTATATTTTACTTTCTGTTGCAATTTTTGCCCCCCGCCAGTGCCTCTATGCTCTGCACTAATAATGCCAGAGAAGGCAGTAATATACGAGTGTCTAAAACTGACACCTAGGATTAGTTTACTCCTCACAACAGGCCAACCTGCACTCGAGGTAATAACAACTTTCCTAAACAGGACCACGAGAAGAATATCTTGCATTAACACCTGATTACACTAGGAGCTATAAATGCAGATCAGTGCTTAGCACCGCGCAAGTGAGGTCAACATTTCTAACAGACTCTATTCTACCCACTGGCATTCGTACCCGGAGCACATAAGATGACTGTCATCAGATGAATTCGCAATTGCGAGTAAATACTACCATCAGCTGTAGAATGGAATGACGACAATGATAACTTGTGCCGGACTCGGACTCGAGCTCGGATTGCCCGCTTATCGCGAGCGATCGCCTTATCATTGGTCTATGCGTGCAATACTCACAGCTACACCCAAACTTCCATATGTCGTGAACCATAAGTCTGATCTGTAGGGGAACACACATAATGGATGTGAGAGTAGAGGTCGTAGACGTATGGTTGACGACATATGGAAATTTGAGTCTGGTCGTGAGTCGTGCACGGATAGCCAAATGGTAAGGCGACCGCTCGCGATAAGTGAGTAATCCGGGTTCGAGTCTCGGTCCGGTACAACTTTTCATTGTCATCATTGCATTATAGGGCTGATGGCGGCCATTATTCAATTCATTTGATGTGTCTCGTAGAGACTGTGGTCGCTGCAGTGCATCGTCATCAGAATTACACAGATACTGCGATATCGTAAGATGAATGTCACTGACACTGTAGTAACACAGTTCGTATCTTTGCAGAAAATAGCAATGATAGGTCGAAAAATATGCAGGACGCTCGCCCTTTATTCCACTGTAGACAGTCAACGCCAGAGCATAGTCACATGATTAAAATGGCTCCCACACGTCATGCCACAAGTATCAGTGCAAAGCAATGCTGGGCGCTATCGCTTCCCATTATACGTACGTCGCAATCAGCCGTGGCTCCAACAACGCCTCTGCCCTGGCAATTTGTGGGAAACAGCATCACAACGCCACCTCAGGGCCCTCAAGCCAATCGAACGCAACCGAAATTCGTCTCCGTCGTTCTTGATGGCTACATAACAACCATTCCTTTACGCGCTGCGCTCCCCATAGGCCAGAGTAACAATTAATATCTGTGTTTGATTGCGATCACACATAAAGATCGATACGCACGTATCAAAATACACGACAGAGACTATAGTTATTAATGTAACACAAGCATTCTCAGTTGAAGATTTACGTACGTCGAATACATTCAGTGGTTTTTATGGCCTGCATAGTATCCACATATCTCTGCTGCTCTGTTCAATCCACACTTCAAAAGTGAGGCTGGATGAATTCTTCTTAAATTCAAGGAAACGATAAAGCACCGTCGATGGATAGTTGACTTTAAGTTTTTCAGTACTTATAGAAGTAATTTTACTGCTGCGAAAAGTCTAAATGTCTCTCTTCCACATCTTTAGTTTTGAAGAAAATGAGCACTCACTGACATGCCTTTGGTTTCACACTAACGCCATGAAGTATGTGGACATTCAAACGGCTGCCATGGTGCAGTATGTGACGGTTTACGGCTGCACCTCGAGAACGCTGGTGGCTATCAATTGCGCAGCTACGAGGTTCAACGTCGATCCAGATTGTGATATTCCTCTTATTTTGTACAGCATTTTCCTTTTGTTTTGCATGTTACTCAGAAGCTGTAGCTAGGAGAAGTAAATAGCAGCATTAAGCAGCACTACGGAAATACAACAGCACCGAGTGAGAAACTATTGCATACGCAGGCTTCACTAACGGATGCCTGGTTTGACGTTGGGTTGGGTTGGGTTGTTTGGGAGAGGAGACCAAACACCGTGGTCATCGGTCTCATCGAAATAGGGAAGGATGGGGAAGGAAGTCGGCCGAGACCTTTTCAAAGGAACCATCCCGGCATTTACCTGAAGCGATTTAGGGAAATCACCGAAAACCTAAATCAGGATTGCGAGACTCGTATTTGAACCGTCGTCCTCCCGTATGTGCGTCCAGTGTCTGGTTTGAGGCGTCACTGAAGTGATAAGATGTACGCGAGCCATGGAAAAGAATCTTGGTTGGTGATCTGTACATACAAACACATTCTGTCACCAAACTCAGAATTACCTTCATTAAATATTTATTGTTAAGATCCACTTTTGGCATAGTAAATGCTAGAGGGAGCCTACAGGTCATTAAAGCTTAATGACCACAATAACATTATGCTGTTTATCCAGTAAATTAACAGATAAAGAATGAAAATATTTCATATATCGATCACATACATAGCTACGAACTTACACGAACTACGCACAAAATTGCCGCTGTGAGTCACACTCGATCAGTTGGCGATAGGACGTAGTTCGATTGCCGGCCGCGGTGGCCGAGCGATTCTAGGTGCTTCAGTCCGGAACCGCGTAACTGCTACGGTCGCAGGTACGAATCCTGCCTCGGGCATGTGTGTGATGTCCTTAGGTTTCAGGAGTTCTAAGTCTAGGGGACTGATGACCTCAGATAAGTCCCATAGCGCTCAGAGCCATTTGAACCATTTGTAGTTGGATTATGTTTTCTCAAAAAAATGGTTCAAATGGCTCTGAGCACTATGGGACTTAACATCCGAGGTCATCAGTCCCCTAGAACTTAGAACTCCTTAAACCTAAGGACATCACACACATCCATGCCAAAGGCAGGATTCGAACCTGCGTCCGTAGCAGTCTCGCGGTTTCGGACTGAAGCGCCTAGAACCGCACGGCCACCGCGGCCGGCTATGTTGTCTCAAATTTTAGTAACTTTTTGTGCCCTGTATAATCATAAACAACACGTTGACAGATATGGAATACAGGAGGATGTCCCACGCGCCGATTTGGTAAGGCAATTCAGGAAAAGGTTTACTTTACTTATGCAGTGTCGAGTAGAAAGGTATGACCAGTTGTACTCTAAGTCACCCGAAACGCTTTTTACTGACATTTGCGGAGGTTTCGCACCTCGAGGAGGCCAATTGAAGTATTTCTTCCGATTCCGATGATTTCTTCACAGTTATATCCCTGCAAGTATAACTCTCTGTCGAATTTCTGTATTTCTCTCTTTATTGATTATCGTAGCCTTAGAGAACTTCGAACGGATCCCATAATTACTCAGTCTTCAGTATTCAACTTCTTTGCACACTGATTCATCCGAGCGATTTTTCTTAAACTTTTGTCTGATGTTGATCATTTCTAAAATCTGTTTCTATACCTGCTGCTAGTTACGCCTGAAATCCAGTATCTGCTTTCTGGACCTCTGTCTGAGTAAAGGTAATCTAGCTGGAATGCCCTCTTCCACTCGGAAAAACCGAAACTAACATAAATGCGATTACGTAATCAACGCTGAGAAGTGATGAGTCGATGAAAAGCAGGCTTTGCCGTGTACTACGGAAGTTGTGAAGTACATTAAGCTGTTTGTGTTGAGCTTATCATGTGTTTGGTCACAGTCGAGATTTTAATGCTGTGAGCTGTGAAAGAGGAATTAGTTCTCGTAATTGAAAGTGTCTGATGACACCGGCGCGTCGTACCAATCTACGACGAATTAAAACGGAGCAGCTGTCGGGCATGTGACACTCTACACTGACTGTTAACGGTTATTCGGTCGGTTATTTGTCGCGTCTCTTTCCTACGCTGCGTTCTTACTTTTTTTTGGGGTGATGAGGAGAGACAGCTGTAAACACATGATCTCCCTGCAGCTGGGATAATATTCCGTTCTCATCACATATGGTGGCACCCAAACGAGTGAAATGCGGCTGTTGCTGAGTGGGTTTATTAACAACACAGCATATGTTGGTGAAAGAGAAAAAAATAAAATGGGTCGAGGTAAAAAAGGATAAACGATAGCTGTTACTGCCGTGAGAGATCATATTACACCGTGCTGTGATTTCGTCGGGTTTGTACTACTCTCTCACACACACATACACACACACACACACACACACACACACACACACACACACACACAATATGCGCGAATGCACGCATACGGCCCTTGGGAGAGAAGCTGCGATGTATCGCAACACAGTGTTCTGATTCCAGTTTTGATATCACTTGAAATGTTGATTCTTCACTTTTGTTATTAATTCATAAGAACTTATTGAGCGGAGTAAGGGCATGATTAACGCAGGTTGGGTAATATTTGGCACGTAAGCTTTGTTGAGATTATAATATTTTGTGAAGGTTGTGTTGGACATTCTTCACACTATACACCACTATGCTACATTGATTAATAGAGATGTCATAACAGTATACATCCACCGACTTTCCCATTTTGTTCACTTAAATTTTGCGACCCATGTACGGGACATGAGAGTGTAACTTGTAAAAAAAATTCTTATTAAAAAGAAGGATTAATTTGACAGCAAATGGCTGACACATAAAATGAAAGTAAGTACAAGCTATACACTTTAGTACCCGGTTTCTAGTTCGGCAGAAAGCTGACGAGAAAAAAACCAAAATTTCGTAACAAAGTAATTAAGTTAAATTTCTGACCGGAATAGCCCTAAATCAAAATGTTAATTTCTGCCGCAGGATGGAAACATGCTATGTAGTGTTTTACAAAAACATAGGAAAATTGCGATTAAAATCTTTCAATAGTCAAATTCGCAAGTAAATAAGATTGTAAGAAAGATAAAGTGACCCAGACAGGCTGTAATACGTTTGTTGTAAGGTGCTGTTAGCTAGTTTCGACTGTTACTCATTTTTAAAGGACTGAAATACATCTACCAAATGATAACATATGTTTATACATAAAACACCTACCGTTCATACGTACATACTTATAACAAGCCTCAAACTTCATATCGTATTTGACTAAATAGCCACACACCGATTTCATGTGCCTGTGTGTAGTGCAAATACAGTCTAAAAGTATGTTAGATTATATCCACCAATAACACACCTACAGAAAGCTGCCAAACCATAACAGAGGTACAGTTGTTACGGTGCAACCAAAGATGTCTAGAACCATATCTAAGATGTACTATATACTACCATGGTGTAATATTTACTGGCACTTAATATTTGTTACACTTAAGCTTTTCAAGCAGAGCAACAGAATACCAATCGACAGAATACATATATGATACAATATCAAAGTAATTACACAAACATCTAATAACGACATATTACTGTTTCAGAAAGTATCTGCCAGAGATTATGTTGGTAAACTTATTTTATTATTACAGTTGCAATGGCAGGAGCAAGAAGGGAGTGATAAGGTGCCACTTCTTAAGTTATTGCAGTACATGATTGCTCCCTCTCGTACCAACTTAACAAACCAACAGCTTAAATGATTTCCAGACACTTCAAGTAAGAAGTAAATATTTAACCAATGCAAAAAAGAGCACATGACCTTACGTAACAATTCTGGATCAACAGTAGTGCCAACATTTTAAAACAGTTACTCCTATTCCACACGCAATCTGAAAGTCAACAGCTAGTTCACAAACACCTCCTCGGCTTACCAGAAACGACAGGGTCAGAACATGTAATCATATTAGAAAGATAAACAATTACGTGTTCATTCACCCAGTTAATATTTACTTAAGGGGCGAGTGAAAGGAACTCCTTTTAAAGCATAAAACATCTGAAGTACGGTAAAAAATAACAGCACATTATAGTTTTTTAAATATGCACAGCGTACTAAATTACAGCCAACTAAATCTAAGATATTTCTTGACGGGCGAAAGAAACCTGAATAGTACAAGGGCCAACTTCAAATACAAAATCACTTAGATCAACGAGCTGTTTCATAAAATATAAACTTATTAGTGCAATCCGATAACAGAGTAGTATATAACAGCGTAACTGTACTCGTACTTGTACTATAACCGTGCTGTGGATTACACTAACACTTTAAATAGGCTTTTAGCCACCGACTAACCAAATCAACAAACGGTTACTAATGGTTCAAATGCCTATGAGCACTATGGGACTTAACATCTGAGCTCATCAGTCCCCTAGACTTAGAACTAATTAAACCTAACTAACCTAAGGACATCATACACATCCAAGCCCGAGGCAGGATTCGAACCTGCGACCGTACCAGCAGCGCGATTCTGGACTGAAGCGCCCAGAAGTGCTCGGTCACAGCGGCCGGCTGGCTGTTTGAGATGAGAGAAACCCTCCCTATGTATCAAAGACGATTTGCCTCACAAATTAGACACAGTGTCTCAGAGAATCTGGAGATGGGGCTAAGACTTCTACTGCAATTTTCAGTTACATCTCAGATGTATTTGATGACGTTCAGATCTGGTGAGTTGGGGGGGCCAGCAAATTAATTCGAACTCGCCACAGTGTTTCTCAATGCACTCCATCAAACTCCTGTCCTTGTGACTTGCCGCAGTATCTTCCTGAAAAATAGCACTTCCGTCGGGAAACATGAGCATTATGAAAAGGTGTACCTGGTCTGTAACCAGTTTACGATACTCGTTCGCCATTATGGTACCTTGCACGAGCTCCACTGGACTCCTTGTAAGCCCAGACGAATGTTCTTCAGAATATAATGGAGAAACAGCCAGCTTGTCTCCATCCTATAGTACAGGTGCCAAGGAGCTGTTCCCAGGGGAACGAAGGTATCGGGTTTCATGAGATCAGGCAATGCTGTGCCACTGCGCTAACGACCGGTGCAAATGGTCATGTGCCAATATCTGTCATAGTTGCCGATGTCATGGTGTTAATAGTGGCACATTTTAAACCGGTTACTCCTATTCCACA
Organism: Schistocerca nitens; assembly: GCF_023898315.1. NCBI lineage: Eukaryota > Metazoa > Arthropoda > Insecta > Orthoptera > Acrididae > Schistocerca > Schistocerca nitens. Next base: position 778,693,600 of record NC_064614.1, read on the forward strand.
CGCAATCAGGAAGTCAACAGCTAGTTCACAAACAACTCCTCGGCTTACCAGAAACGACAGGGTAAGCACATGTATTCATATTAGAAAGATAAACAATTACGTGTTCATTCACCCAGTTAATCTTTACGTAAAGGTTGAGAAAAAAGGAACTCATTTTAAAGCATAAAACATCTGAAGCACGGTAAAAAATAATAACAGCACAGTTTTTTAAATATGCACAGCGTACTAAATTAAAGTCAACTAAATCTAAGACATTTCTTGACGGGCGAAAGAAACCTGAATAGTACATGGGCTAACTTCTAATATCAAATCACTTAGATCAACGAGCTGTTTCATAAAATATAAACTTAGTAGTGTAATCCATTTACAGAATAGTATATAACATCGTAACTGTACTCGTACTATAACAGTGCTGTGGGCACACTAACGCTTTAAACAGCCTTTTAGCCACCGAACTAACCATATTAACAAACGGTTACTAATGGTCCAAATGGCTCTAAGCACTATGGGACTTAACATCTGAGGTCATCAGTCACCTAAATTTAGAGCTACTTAAACCTAACTAACCTAAGGACCTCACACACATCCATGCCCGAGGCAGGATTCGAGCCTGCGACTGTAGCAGCTGTGTGGTTCCGGACTGAAGTGCCCAGAACCTGCTCGACCACAGTATCCGGCAAACGGTTACTGCTGTCTGTAAACACAAGTGCAAACTGCACACTAACACTCTAGTGCAGTACTCTCTCTGACTCGTACTCGGTGGCCATGGCAGCTCCACTCAGTCACGGTGTACAGACGCCCCTCACTGCACTGCCCACCCAATGTCTCATTATTCCGACAACCACGTGAGACACCACCTCGTGCAATATTCTTCCATCACTGATCAAGTAAACTTGAAGGACTCGAGAGCAGTCTACACACGGTGGGCACTAAAACAGCCAGTGAAAGACTCTCAGACTACACTCTCTGATCAGAAGAGTAAACTACGGATGATCATCGATAACCAGAGAGGCAATATTTTGGCTGCAAAAACATGACTCATGGCGCCACAATATGTGAGCAAAATATGCATTAGATGAAGTAACATTGGGCTAAATGATACGAGCAGTTAGTTGTCTCAATTAGGACTATATACGTGCCATGGTTGTGTATTAACTTATGAAATTATCATCATATAAAGAGAAAGGAATTTTATCAGCATTAACTGCATAACACACACAAAAATTGCTGCATAATGTATACTATAAGTACACAGTAACAACAGTTCATGGCCGGCCGGGATGGCCGAGCGGTTCTAGGTGCTTCAGTCTGGAACCGCGTGACCGCTACGGTCGCAGGTTCGAATCCAGCCTCGGGCAGGTTGGTTAGGTTTAAGTAGTTCTAAGTTCTAGGGGACTGACTACCTCAGAAGTTAAGTCCCATAGTGCTCAGAACCATTTGAACCATTTAAACCAACAGTTCAGATGATATTAGCTCAACTGAAAGATCATAATGGTGTGTCTTGTTATAAGTTAAAATTCGAAACTGATGTATGTGTCTAGTTCAGATGTAATATTTTCAGCTCCAACTTAAAGGTACGTAAACTTATGTCGCACCACATAACAGGGGATTGGTACATACAATGAAGCACACCAGTCATTGTATAAAAGGAAAAGGAAAACTAATGAAACAACAATGGCTTGAGAGATTTCAGGAATATTATCTTTATTGCAATTTTGACTTCATACATCATGATGATGGTGAGCAGTAGTTAATGCTCTTGCTTGCATGCTCTAGGGAAGGAATAACAGTAAGCTTTACCTGCCTTCAAAGGAATAGGGAGCTGATTTAAATGACTGCAGTAAAAGCGCACAGGGATGGTGGACTGAGGGAAGCTCGTTTTTTTCTGCAGAACCTATGGGAGATATTTCCAGACGGCCGAGTTCCGCAGTCTCATTGTGCAGGCACTTTGGTTGGCGCCAGTCGAGAGGCTGCCACGTCCAGGTAGACTGACTAGCGCCGAGAAGTCACCATTGCAATTGACAACACACTGTAGACCGGCAATGAAGCAGAGGATGGGCCCTTGTTAGACGACAAAGCAACTGTGAGTATTCTGCAAATTTCTGTGGGACAGGACCACTGTCACCCAGATGTGCAGACTGTGTTACAAAACGTATTTTTGAAAGCACGAGGCTTTTAGCGAGTTTATGGCCATCTTTTGAAAATTTTGAATTGGACACACCAGGGTAGATAACAAGCTTTTATGGAGGGATGTAGTTCCATCCTGGTCATGTTGTTAGAAAAAGACACGGCAAATGTGTGGGAAAGGGGCCCCAAAGCTGAATATTTTTTTCCTTTTCTCCCAATTAACTTCAAAGTCTCTGATTGGTCAAATCGGTGCATGCAGAGAAAAGGCCGCTCTCCCAGCTTCGAATGCCGGGCTCCAGCTCTTGATTGGCTTGTGCTAAAGTAGGGGAAGGCTAACTTGTAAATGGGCTTTTGCTACCGAGCTGAGGAGGAAGTGGACAGAAAGAGAAGGACTCAATCATATACTGGCGCTTCGCTAGTAAAGAACTGCAAGTCTCTACCTAAAGGGTGAGCTTGTGTCCTTTGCTAGTATGCCACTTAGAGCCTGTGCTGGTCACCTTCTGAACTGTCAGAAGTACTGTTTCAGCATCACGCACACAACGAGTGATGTGTGGGTGTACTTATTGGCCTTGAGTCGGCCGTCTAAACATTTACCATATTTCGTCATGCACAGACGTGGCACAGAGTGAAATTGGTTTGCCAGACCAGCAAATGGGTCCACCTGCACACTGGAATCCACTGGGGTTTCAGAGGTTCATAGGAAAGTACCTCCATTCCGAATTAACCAAACGTGAGACTGCGTACTTGCATTTTCCGGACCCGCACCATTAACAACAGATGGTGACCGTCTATGACTTTAGTCATTCAACGCAACAAGGTGTGCCGCCCTGACCAAAAGGTGGGTAAGTTATTTGGTGCTATGGCGCAGGGCTCCAATATACGTTTCTCAGCACCCTGTTCTTCCGAACCACATTGTTCTTTTGGGAATGGTAGAATACAGATGCTTGATGATGGCGGAGTTTTTGTGCCATACCCAGGATTCATGCGTATGAAGTCAGATAAAGCGATTAGTGTTCCGGTTAGTGTCGTGTGTCGATCCTCAGCTGATTACTTTGTCCACCATAGAGCCCATGTTACTGAGAGCGTTTGTCAAATAAAGATGTTTGAGCGACGTTTCTTCAGTCTTTTTTTGTCTTGTTATGTTAAGATTGAATAAATCTATTGTCACTTCGATCACAACTTATCCCTGAGTTCTGATTAACAGTACCTTCCCATTTTATTATTAAAATGGAGATTTGAAACATAAGTAGAAAGCTTTCAGGCTTAGAGGGTTTTTGAGGGATTTAAGGGTTCAAACAAAATGCACAATGTTGAAATATTAAAATACCGTATAAATACAGATCATATAAGCAAAGGAATCAATATCCATGTATTTCTCATATAAAGGAAGAGAATTTAAATCTTATCAACTTAAATGGAGTGTAGTCATGTTATACATTTTTCTTTTTTGAGAAACGTAGTAAATGTACGTCGCTAATAATAGAAAAAAGAATGAATATTTATACACCTTATACAAGTGGCTTATAATTCCTTAAAATCTAAATATCAGATGAGGAAAATGCGTATTATCATTCTTTGAAAAAGAGGAAATGTAAATTAAGATTGTAATGCTAATAAAAATAAGGGCGTCCAATAGTTAAAGTAATACACCACTATCAAATGGGAAAAATCAACAGGTGAAAAATAAAAGGGGAAATGGGCAGGGTGGTGGTGGTGGTGGGGGGGATAAAAGAAGATGGTAAGGAGTTTCATGGAATGGAAAGTGAGGATTAGTAAGGAATACTGTCGACAGGTTTTTATTTTAAGGTTTTGTGATAAGGGTAGATCTAATTTATGTGAACCATAATCACGTACCAACTCAAGAAGCAAAGGGGAGCTACGTGGTTCCTAAGGTTATGGCGCACATCTCTTCGCAATGTACCACTGTGGAGCCATGTAAGTACGACCTTCATGGGGTTAAAATGTGTAAATCACATTAATAAACGATAATCTGTGTGTAATGCTATCTTGGGCACTAAAACAGGGTACAACACATTATGATTTAATAAGTTAACACCAGTGGCATGGCCCTTGTGTTGCTCTAACTGCTGTAAAATACTAACTATGGTACTGAATCCTTCACATTTTTCAAGTGTGTCGTAGTGAGCAATACACTCATGGTGGGTGACGCATTATAATTGTGTGAGAAGATAACAGGGGTAATTTAAGGTTAGGTTATTAAAATGTTAACAGCATAAAAAATTAAATTATTACGCAATCATTGTGTGGAGCTACTTCTCAGAGAAATCTTTAGATCATATTAATTCATTAAAATAACGGTAAAATTCTGCAATGGGGCACAACATAAGGGTAGAACATGCTGATGAATCAACAGGATAAAATAGCTGACAGAAGTCAACAGCCTTCCAATCGCTGCAAATACCGAATATGGGACATGTCTCCTTCCATTACCCAATGGTGGTGCTGTGCTTGAGACGCTTAAGTGTAAGAAACATAACGTATCAGTAAAAAATATTGTGCCAGAATCTAACGCAGAACTATCGATTGCCCAAAGATATTGCTGTAGACATCTTTGGCTTCATCATAATAACTTTGCCTGTGTAATGATAGGGCAGCTTTCTGTACGTGTTCTAGTAGTGGATTGCATTTTTGGACTGTATTGGTGCTACATACGCACAAGAAGAGGTTGGTGGCTTTATATATTAGCTGGCCATTTGGTCAAATGTGATATGATGCATGAGGGTTGCGTCAAGTAAGTACCTTCGTTTATGAAGTATTTATTTACAACAGATGTTTTATGTAGAGAGACAATGTATAAATCAATGTTACCGTCTTGTGGATGTATCTCAGATGCCTGAAAATGACTAAAAGTCGTAATTAGGTAATAGCGGACCAATAAAAATATAGAAGTCTAATTCTTCCACCTTTTATTTCTTAAAACAATCAGGCTGTGGACCTCCAGAAGAACAAAATTCTAAATAGCACTAAGATTCAGCTGATCATACAGCAATATTCACATCGATTACAGAAACATGTATAGTGCCTGTTCGTAAAATGAGACTAAGAGACAATGTCTGCATCACAGTGGACGCTCATGTGAAACACGAATCGCAATAAAATAACTGTGAAAAGATTTTATTAAGAAAGAATGTAACCTCTCGTTGTATCAAAATATTAGTTTAAAATTTGGTGACTCGCTTGTCGGACGTATATTAAAGACTACTCACCTCTCTTAGAGCACAGTTCACATGGACCCACCAGTCACAATATAGCACAGCACCCAGATTTCTTCGAACGTTTCACTTACTGGTTCTTGTTCATCACAGAATGTTCTCGAAAAACATTGATATTTCTTGAAGCAGGTTCCACTGCCACCTCCTTGTTTTCACATAAAGTTGGCATTCTATTACCCAACGCACTTCTAGGAATTGAATGTCTCTAAGCAGCTTCCCTGACTGCAGTTTCAAGAAGTCTCACTTTTTTAAGGCTTCCTTCGCGTAATTTTTATTTCATTGTTCGTTAAAGGAAAAAACCTAAAAGTTTCAGTTTTTATTGTATTTCCTTGTCCGCTACTGCGTCTGAGAAATCTAATCCCATATCAGTCTTTCCCGACACATCATTATCCCGTTTTAATGTAGAGTTCTGTTAGTATGTCTTCTACGATGGTACTCTACCGCTGAACACTGTTACATACGGTCTGAGTCAATGTCTGCAACGGGGTTTTTAGTATCTCATTTCTAAGTCATTAAGTAAAGATCATAATCCAGCTGTTATCTTCTAACTATTTAAAATATACCTTTATTTACCTCCTTTTGAAAAAGTAACGGTTTCAGTGGTATTTTAAACATGTCTTATGTCCATATAACGGATTTTTGAATATGCAGTTTCAGCACGTGTGACACATTCTTCTCATAGTAGACTGTGGTAGCTATTCTTGTTCGTTACATTCTTGAGTGCTGACGCCAATTACTCCCACTCTGCTACATAAAACTTTTTTTTCTCGTAATTTCGTTGTATACGGCGTGATTCAGATGCCCCTACGTATACATTTTATGCAACCTACAATGCCTTCAGATACAACATACACGAATTTCATTTTCTCTCACTCACTTGGCACCCATCTGTTTTTCCTACAGAAATAATGAACAGGATATTTATGTAGGAAACTTTACGTAGCTAAATTTTGTTCTGAGATACGTTTACGGCAGATAGCGTAGTTTTCAAATTGAGAAAAAAGTACCAAAATGACTTTCAAACACGTTTTTCTCGAATAACTCGAAAATCGTGGCCTATAGCGAAAACGTATCCCGGCAAAATTTACCTACATTATTGCATTGTATGTTAACCGGGGACCTAGAAACGACGGAGAGGCTCCGTCCACGCCGCAGCCGCAGTGACCCAAAAACCCCACGACGACTACCTCAGTCCACTTCACCCCTCCACCGCCCGACACCGAGTCCAGGGTAATTGTGCGGTTCGGCCCCGGGTGGACCCCCCAGGGAACGTCTCACACCAGGCGAGTGTAACCCCTATGTTTGCGTTGTAGAGTAATGGTGGTGTACGCGTACGTGGAGAACTTGTTTGCGCAGCAATCGCCGACATAGTCTAACTGAGGCGGAATAAGGGGAACCAGCCCTCATTCGCATTGGTAGATGGAAAACCGTCTAAAAACCATCCACAGACTGGCCGGTTCACCGGACCTCGACACAAATCCGCCGGGCGGATTCGTGCCGGGGACCAGGCGCTCCTTCCCGCCCGGAAAGCCGTGCGTTAGACCGCACGGCCAACCGGGCGGGCACCTACATTAAATTTCCTATAAACGATCTTGTTCTTTTTTTTTCTTGGCCATAGCGAGTGAGACAATATGAAAATCGCGCACATGGTATTTTTAGGTGTTGCAGGTTGCATAAAGCCCATAGGTAGGGGCAGCCGAATCACTCTGTATCAGAAGTGTTTATGATTTGCACAATGTAGTCGATTAGTACGGCCCTAGCCACATTATTCAGAGATTGACGATTTGTTACTTTATTACGAGAGCTCAATTTTCACAGGATATACGAATTCAGTGCAGACACCTTTACCAAATAAAAAGAAATTCTAATGGCCATCTTGTCATTTTTCTGTGAATGCTGTAATTAGTATATAACTGATTACTTCACCTTTTGCATGTTTATTAAGCGTTATACCCTCTGGCTTTTTTCTGGGCACCTGTATCTTCTCCAGTATTTCCATCATAATCCATCGTGGAGGTGAGTACAAGAGATCAAGATTTGACCGGAATATGTAACATCATTGTTACATCCTTTGTGAAAGCGAGCAGGCTTGAAGTTATAGTTCTTTGTTCATGGGCAAAGATTGTGTGGGAACATCTGGTTTGTTTTTCCTTAACGTTCCAATAATGTCAGTGTTTATTTTTCATTTATTTATTTCTGTATTTTCTTCTACAGAATTCAAGCAAGAGGCACGCTGGTGTACCGGTTGGTAGTAGTCATATTTGTAGCAGTACATTCAAAGGGAATAACAAGACGTTGCATTATTTCCGTACGACTGTATGTTTGTTGAACGGACCATCTGGCTGTGTGCCTACATATACTTTAAACTTCGTAAGATAAAATGCACTAGAGTATACCAAAGCAAAAATTTAAGCCATATTTCTTTGGATTTTTTGCCAGATATCTGGTAAGTTGATACATCGGCGCCTCACGAAACGCCCATAAAGGACTAAGTGGAAAGACTGGACCATGGGGGAGGAGAAATCATTCACCTTTCATTGCACAAAAAAAATTTATTGATGTAATTAATTAGTTCAAATAGCAATTATAATGAAACATTTTGCAAAATGGGTGGCTGGAGCCAGTTTATGCTAACGCAAATTTCGTGGGAGTATAGTAACGTGATTACAAAAAAAAAATGCTTTCTATGTTAAGTATCTCGAGGACTAGACTGAAGACAAAAGTAACAGTAAATGACACGCTTGGTGAATGCGTTCGTAGCCGAATAAATAGAATAAGCAACTGTAAACATGCAAGTCTTTTATCTGAGACACAGCTAACACCTGAAAAGGACAGACAGTACTTACATATTCCTTTTAAGTTTGTGGATCTTGGACTAGTTAACAACATATATCTGCGCTCCTGGCGGCAATCAGGTACAGACACGAACGCCGTGTATGACAGGTAGAGTGGACAACGGTCAGTGGTTCCGCTTGACAACCATCGCCGTCCCGACCAATAGCGCGAGGTATACAATTCTCAGACCGTCTTTGTTTTACATATACTCCCTCAAACAGTACTAACTTCAAAACATACAACTGTTATTGAGGGTACCTGGAGCATAAATGGGACTTTAGAGTCTACTTATAAGAAAGACACGCAAGGGCCCGAAGGTCAAATCAGCAACCCAGGCTCAGAGATACACCTAACCGTAAGAATTTACGATCCAATAAATCGCGCGTCCCAATACCATACACGAATGCTCAACAACTTAAACTCCTTAAACAAATAATCCTATCCTAACAGACCCAAGGCAACGCACTTAGAACAATATTAGATAAAAACACATCAAATTAATATCAAAACACTTTCAATTAATTGTCATTCCCTCCGAGCAGGAACGAAATCACACTCAAACTCCAGCTATTTGAAACAAGCAATCCAGATCACACTAACATAAGATTACCTCAAGGAAAGGCATAAAATGATAAATTAGCCTCACAATAATTGCACGTCCTTGATGGACCCAAGCATTCAAGACTACACAGAAAGATCTGGCGAAAACTGGTGCATCTGTTCAATGATACACAATGCTTTCTGTATACACAGCGAACCTCAACGTTTAAACCATAAACCAAAATATAGATGCAATCACACGCCAACACGAACTGCTACAGTCAGAATGGCCGAACAAGTTGCGTAGCGGCGAACCACAACATAAGTTGTGCACAGGGTTTCATGATTGAGAATCAACCAGTAAAAGGTCTCAGGTTCGTCACACTTGCAACAGGGAGGGCAGAAAATGTGTCTCCATCGAATGACGTAAACACAGTGGTATCATCTTATTACGTCAGTTGAAGTCCGTGTTCAACAGCATCGGAAATATGGGTCACGCGTCATGACCCCCAACCATATATAATTTGCTAACGACCACCAGACTCATTCGCTACGCAGTCCATCCCAAGACACATCCAATGCAGCCAGCGTCGACCCAAATGGAAGTTTTCATAGCGACAGTCTTCGCCGTGGATGTTGCCCCTGTGTCCGTTACCAACCGCACGCTGCCACTAACTGTCCCTCGCTCCTCACGTACACACGGTCGATCACATCCCCCCGTGCGAGCCACTTCGCGACCGCATCACGAGTGCCGAAAGCGTGCGATCTCTGGAGGAGAATTCATAGCGCGTAACCTGGCTGGGCTCAGTATCGTCGGAACAAAGTCCACGAAATGAAATTAATTGCTCATAACCTGTCACTTAATATCCAGGAGTGTGTAGCTTCAAATACTTATTTTGAAACGGTGTGATGACGCATAGCAGCTAACTTGTTAGTCTTTTTCCTCTCAGCTCTAGTGCTATTGTCATCGAAGCGAATACAGCGAAGTAGAAACAGGTATCTTCTACATGGCGTAGTAATTGAAAAGTCATTAGACCCGCCTATATCTCGCATGTCTAAGCTCCTGCGTTTAGGAGGAAACCCAGGAAGGCGAGCATCTCCACAGGGTCTGTATTTTGTGCGTCACGAGAAATGTCAAAAAATGGTTCAAATGGCTCTGAGCACTATGGGACTTAACTTCTGAGGTCATCAGTCCCCTAGAACTTAGAACTACTTAAACTTAACTAACCTAAGAACATCACACATGTCCATGCCCAAGGCAGGATTCGTATCTGCAACAATAGCGGTCGCTATTAGGGTACATAACAATGTCATCCCTCAATTTATCATCAAAATAAAGAGAAAAAAGTTCCGTTTGACTCACCGTTGTTATAGTAAGCGGGATTATGAGAAATGATTTATGGCTTTTGGGACTTCCACTATCATTAACTGATTGCCATTTCGTCTGCCCATTTTTACTCATAATTCAAAGATTCGTCGCTGTAAGAGGCAACCAGGTCTGAATCTGTATCCTACTGACTTATTTCAATGTTGTCCTCTCCCTGTCCTTAACTATCCTCAACAGAGCCTGTTCGTCATCAGTTCGTAGCGCCTCTGACATAATTTCCTCATGTGTGAGAAACTTGGACACTTTCTGAAATGGCGTGGGAAACAACGTTGAAACTTCTATGTATCCAGTGAACACTTCTTCAAAACACGTAACTGTTCAGAAAAGCGATAGCAAATTTACTTACGAGTTGATGTGCAATAAAAACAATGACGATGATCAAGCGCAAGCGCTTGCGTCGACTCACTTCGCTGAAAATCGTAGCCACACACGTAGTCGCGTCGGGTCTAAACAGACATAACAACTAAAGAATGAAGGGGATAATGATATTAAGAAGATCTCACGCGACAATCATAGAAGAGAGGAATTTACATGTTGCTGGCTACCTTTGTTTCTTACCATTTCAAAGATCAGCTTCAGAACAAAAGCTCGGTTCGTGTTGACGAGCACTTGAAGGTTAACAATCAGCGTCATGTCATTGTTGAGCATCACAAAGGTATCTCAAATGAAGTTATGAAGTACAGAGTCCACCGACGTTCGAAATCTGCTATAACGACAGAAAACACATCCCATTAGTAAGTTATTTCATGGTAAAAAGCTTGCTTCCATTAAAAAATTCTAAAGTAATTGCGGATCATCTGTTGGTCATAATGTATAATCTCAGGCTGTATCAAAAGTGTACGTGTATCACACGAATTTCTTACACACACATAAATTCGGAAATGTGGATCAATTACTGAAAAGTCGAAATGCCAACTTTAAAAGTCCAGAGCGTTTAAGGTACATACATAAAAATTGCTGCTAAAAGAGGGAATGTCATGTTCGTAGGTGAAGGAAGACCTGTGGAGTTTAATAACTTCCTTTATATTTCATCAAGTTCTGGATTTGCAGGGAGATGACGTCGAATTCTTGCCACGATATTTCGGCTGACAACCATTCATCCATCTTCAGGTGAGTATTTAGAACTGAAGATGGGTGAATGTTTGTCATACGAAATATCGTGGTCAAGAAGTCGACGTCATCTGGCTGCAGTCCAGAAACATCATGGAAACTCTTTAAGCTAGCAGAATTTCGAGAATCACAGCTTTCTCTTTTTCTTTTTTTCTTTCTTTCCTTTGTTTTTGACATGCATCAGTTGACATTTACCATGATAGATAAATACCGTGCTTCGGTTGGCCCTCTGTCATAGAGTACACGTCTGCCCAATTTCAGTTGTCTGTGTTTGTTTCGTGAAAACACTTAACAGAATTATGGTCATTTCACATGCGAGATGATGTATCAGAGTGTCATGTAAAGCTGCAAGATCTTTAGATGCCATTCATACAATAATAATTGTACTAACCACCAGAAGTCTGTCAATAATTTCTTGGGTGTCCTCTACATATGAGCAGGTATGTACTAAGATTAAGATTATGTGTAATGTCAAGGGATACCATACGGGATCTCTCATAACATAATAGTGATGAATAATATTTCATGTTACTAGATAGGAAACGTATACGGCTCTCCTGCGTCTTGGTAGACAGTGGAGAGTCCCCATACGTGAAGCGCTGCTGGCCCATCAGGAAGACAGCGTACGGTATGGAGCGCATGCGTCAGCTGGCCCCAGCACAAATATTGCGGCCACCCAGCACGGTGGTCGCTCGTTCTCATATCGTGACGTCATTACTACCTGCTGCAGCTCGTCTGATATTACGGCCGTGCGGTGTTTGCTTCGGCGAGGAGGGGCCGTGAGCAGTTATTTACATCTCCTCGGACACTGCCCGTGCCGCGCAAGCGTACAAACACACGCGCCTCTGCGTACACACTGGCGCCAGCGCGCATGCCAGCGATATCTGCCGAATGCTTGCGTGTCTGTCACGACTTATAACTTCCGGGAGATTTCGCCGTGGGTGCGGCATGGCGGAGCTTTGTCTACGTTTTATTACATTCATGAATAACGCGAGGTGGCATCTCCCTCCACCTTCAACCCCCTTCCCTCTTTCCCCTAGCTAATATATCACGCTGGTTCTCCTGACTTCCAACCCCACGGTGGAGCTAAAAAAAGGCACAGGGTTGGGGAGTTGAAGGAACGAGTAAGCGCGCGGGTAGCGTCGTGGACGCTGACGATTTATTCTGACCCGCGATGGGGTATTCCCCATCCGCTCCCACGAATATGGAAACCGGGAGAAAGATTTGTGACGTTTCTGCAAGCCGGCACACTGCAGCGCAAAGCCGAGCTATGCCGCGCAGTTCTTCAATAAGCGGAAATATACGGCGTGGAGTCACTGAGCTACAAGGCGAAGCGAGAGACGCCGCTCCGGAAATCGGTGAACTGTACCAAGATGCCAAAGATTTAGTCTTCTGACCTTATCATATTAAATCAGACTTCTACCAAGCAGCGCCTATCATTTGCTTCACTCTGATGACAGCGACGAGGGAGCTGCTCTATCCATTGCCACTCAACTGCCGCACTGTTTACTTGGTTGGGTCTGAGTTCAAGGCGTGCGGATCTCACTTTATTAAGGGACAGGATCCGGGGAAAATATTTTTGCCGAAAATTTAATGCACTTAAATTTTGTTTGCGGATACATTTTCGCTGAAGGCCACGGTCTTCGAGTTATTCAAGAAAAAGCCGCGTGGTCTTAGGCGCCTTGTCACGGTCCGTGCGGCTCTCCCGTCGGAGTTTCGAGTCCTCTCTCGGGCATGGGTGTGTGTGTTGTCCATAGCGTATGTTAGTTTAAGTTATATTAAGTACTGTGTAGGCTTAGGGACCGATGACCTCAGCAGTTTGGTCCCATAAGACCTTACCACAAATTTCCAAAAAGCATTCAAGAAAAACTTGTTTGATGATTATATTTATACATTTATCCTGAACAACTCGCGAACTATAGCCCCCAGCGGAACGTATTCTAGTACAAAATTTAATTACATGAAATTTCCTGAACATAGGTCCTGTTCATTTTTCTGTAGGACTAATAGCCTCTGTGTAAAAGCGACGAATACTGCTCGTGGTATCTGAAGGTGCTGCACTTAAAACCCCATTGACACGGGCAGCTGAATTATCCTGTATGTACACTGAAACATTGAAACCATATTTTCGGGTCATCGCTATTCTAGATGGTTTGATGCACACCGTCAATTCGTGTCTGCAGCTGTAGAATGGCCACAAACCATTTTTCTCTTAACGTTATGACTCGATTCGGACTACTGTGATTGTCTATTAAGGTTTATGAGTTACAGGTGTGGTTATACTCTCCCACATTCAGTATTATTAAACAAAAACCTCTGGAACAGTGATTGAGAGAATAATATTTGACATAGTGTCGGTTACCATAATAGTGAACATAAATTATAAACTGTTAAAGGTGTACACAATACAATGCGTTTTTACAACTGGCCTTCAATAGGGTACCGAATTCCACAGACGTTAAATAGTTCATATATGCAAGACAGGAACATTTCTTTTGGTATGCGTATTTGTGCTGCATAATAAAAATTTCTAGAATTTCTTCTTTCAGTGATTCACTCAAAATGTTAATAGCGTGCCAATGAACACGAACTATAGACTGAAGTAGAAGATACTTGTAATGCCTGTCTTCAGCGTCATTTTGGAATATTATCGACCGTGAGGTTTGCATAACTGTCAGTGATGACTCTAACCGTTACTGATTTTACGATTGTAGTGCTGATTTAATATTTTGTAGATTTAATTACTGCTTTATGTCATGCCAGGTATAGATAAAATTCCTTCATTTTGTGGTTATTTCTTCAGATCACATACTGGGTTCAGTGCGTCCGTCTAAGATTTTTTTATAGTCTGAGAGCCTTTGACAAATTCGGGAATTATAGGGTGCGAGGGTCAGCATGATGTTCACATCGAAGATGCACCTCACTTTTTGGTAATTGTTAACGAAGGACTGACAGAAGTTATAAATTTTTCTCTTGTCACCCATTTTCCACTCCTGGAAATTGAAATAAGAACACCGTGAATTCATTGTCCCAGGAAGGGGAAACTTTATTGACACATTCCTGGGGTCAGATACATCACATGATCACACAGACAGAACCACAGGCACATAGACACAGGCAACAGAGCATGCACAATGTCGGCACTAGTACAGTGTATATCCACCTTTCGCAGCAATGCAGGCTGCTATTCTCCCATGGAGACGATCGTAGAGATGCTGGATGTAGTCCTGTGGAACGGCTTGCCGTGCCATTTCCACCTGGCGCCTCAGTTGGACCAGCGTTCGTGCTGGACGTGCAGACCGCGTGAGACGACGCTTCATCCAGTCCCAAACATGCTCAATGGGGGACAGATCCGGAGATCTTGCTGGCCAGGGTAGTTGACTTACACCTTCTAGAGCACGTTGGGTGGCACGGGATACATGCGGACGTGCATTGTCCTGTTGTAACAGCAAGTTCCCTTGCCGGTCTAGGAATGGTAGAACGATGGGTTCGATGACGGTTTGGATGTACCGTGCACTATTCAGTGTCCCCTCGACGATCACCAGTGGTGTACGGCCAGTGTAGGAGATCGCTCCCCACACCATGATGCCAGGTGTTGGCCCTGTGTGCCTCGGTCGTATGCAGTCCTGATTGTGGCGCTCACCTGCACGGCGCCAAACACGCATACGACCATCATTGGCACCAAGGCAGAAGCGACTCTCATCGCTGAAGACGACACGTCTCCATTCGTCCCTCCATTCACGCCTGTCGCGACACCACTGGAGGCGGGCTGCACGATGTTGGGGCGTGAGCGGAAGACGGCCTAACGGTGTGCGGGACCGTAGCCCAGCTTCATGGAGACGGTTGCGAATGGTCCTCGCCGATACCCCAGGAGCAACAGTGTCCCTAATTTGCTGGGAAGTGGCGGTGCGGTCCCCTACGGCACTGCGTAGGATCCTACGGTCTTGGCGTGCATCCGTGCGTCGCTGCGGTCCGGTCCCAGGTCGACGGGCACGTGCACCTTCCGCCGACCACTGGCGACAACATCGATGTACTGTGGAGACCTCACGCCCCACGTGTTGAGCAATTCGGCGGTACGTCCAACCGGCCTCCCGCATGCCCACTATACGCCCTCGCTCAAAGTCCGTCAACTGCACATACGGTTCACGTCCACGCTGTCGCGGCATGCTACCAGTGTTAAAGACTGCGATGGAGCTCCGTATGCCACGGCAAACTGGCTGACACTGACGGCGGCGGTGCACAAATGCTGCGCAGCTAGCGCCATTCGACGGCCAACACCGCGGTTCCTGGTGTGTCCGCTGTGCCGTGCGTGTGATCATTGCTTGTACAGCCCTCTCGCAGTGTCCGGAGCAAGTATGGTGGGTCTGACACACCATTTCTAGGAGTGTATTTCTATTTCAGTCTTTTTTCTTTCCTTATTAGATACTCCAAGAGTAATCGTAATGTAGAGGTAAATAAACGCAATTCAAATTTTCGTAGGTACATATCCTCTTCTAACTGCGTGCCGTAAGTTCCCAAATTAATCATAGTAATGGGGCTCATGTTACTAACAAGAAAATTCTCCGAATAAATAGGAAAGTATTTAGCGGTCCATGCTTTATAAATGGTACGTATAAGTGGACACTCATTCTTCGTGCAGTGGGCTTAAAATGACTGCAGACTCAAACGGAGGAAAATATCATACTGCAAATATGAAAGGAACTCCAAAAGTAAAGTGATTTTTCTGTTATTCGGACACGAAGCGATGCTTTCGCATAGCCATGTCACGCGCTAGGTGTTGTTTGTGCCTGACAAAATTTTCACGACATCTTAGTATAGCATTAGTAAAGATGGTAGAATCATGTACGTAAATGAAGATTGTGTATGTGAAAAAGCGGAGAAAAACCTTAAAACATCTTCAGTTTAAAAGAAATGCAGATGCTTTCGTTTAGAGAAGCACCTTGGGTCCTTATTTCTCAGTACTTTTTTTGAACGTTGTGTTAAATGGTAGACAAATATTTCGGTACTAAACAATAAAACGTAGACGTAATATTATACTACCACTTCCGAAGGTTGAACACAGACGCAGTTCACAGGACAGCTTAATCTCCCGACGAACTACGTAAATAGCGAGAACAGTATTTCACAGAGAAACTCACTCTTGTCAAGCATTTATGCACTCGATTGCAATGCAGTTATTATGCAAGAACATACACAGAAAAATAATCCACGGTAGAAACTGGTGATGAACATTAGTGTGCGTTACATACGAAGTTTCCATCCTTCCGAGCACTTCACACACACCTACATGGAGATATTTTGCTAATGTGCTGACATGTGTGGAGAATCCCACACCCTGTTTGTTTTAACGTTTGCATAATTTTCATGTCTTTTGTTCGATGTGTTACATATGCTTGTCTGCAGAGCACAGCAGAACTACCCGTTCCATTTTGTCTCACTCTTTAAGGGCCGGCCGTTGTGCCCGAGCGGTTCTAGGCGCTTCAGTCTGGAACCGCGCTGCTGCTACGGTCGCAGGTTCGAATCCTGCCTCGGGCACGGATGTGTGTGATGTCGTTAGGTTAGCTCGGTTTAAGTAGTTTTAAGTCTAGGGGACTGATGACCTCAAATGTTACGTCCCATAGTGCTCAGAGCCATTTTGAACCTTTAACAAGGCCGCTCTTTCGGCGTTACTTCGCTGCAGTTCATGGTTCTGCAACGATTGCCACTTTCACTTCAGAAGACAGTTATTCCAGTCCTTCCGTCGTAACAATATTTTTCTGAAATGATCACCAGTTTATGATTTCTGAAGGGTGTACCACTGATACTTTATACTATCTAATCTTGTGTTTCCTGCATGAGTCAGTAGTTGGGTGCTTGTATATTAGCAGTATTTTGTTTGAGGTCCTTAGCATTCTCTATGTAGTTCGGTAGTGATTCATCCTAAAATTTTGGCATCAGTAGTTTCTGTCTCGCATTTCGAGACAGTTGAAGAAGTCTCTACCGGAGTGAGTGGGAGATCCTTCTGCGCAGCTGATGACTTAGAGAATTTCTCTTATGACTTCCACATTGGCCTTCTGTACTCTGAATCTGATAATCCTTGTCACTTTTATATATAGTGCAATCTGCTTTTCAACAAATAATTTAGAATGGTGGAAGCTGGATTCATTTATTTTATTTTATTTTACTTTACTTATTTTTATTTATTTATTTATTTTTTGAATTTTCACTATTTTCCTTCAGGTCTGTTTTTATGCACTCAGGGAAGCCAAGTCAATAAGCAAACGTCGAAACTGCCTATGCATATATGTTAAGAAGACACAGATTCCTATACAGTTTTCATTTCATAAAAGAAGAGTTTTGGACGAATTTTTGGTGGTGTTGGTTTCATCCGCTTTCTTTGAAAAAGAGATGAATACCTACACTTTCGTACTGTTCAGGTTTGGTATACGTCTGGTCAGGATATCAAAAGTGTGGGCGTCTCTTGGAACGCTGCCGAGAAAATAGTTTTCTGTCGACCGAAAGGATATGTACCCTTTGTACAGCTTGGCACGCCCAGGTTGGTTTGCAATACTGCCTACCAGCTATGGCGGGGCTGAGAGGTGAGGCGTTAGAAATACAAGTCCGTCAATTTGGACTTAGCTCCATAGAAGATTCAGGCAGGAAACACGTTATGGCTCGCTGAATGGAAGATCATAGTCCCCACAAGTACTTGTTTAGACGAGACAAGTCAATTGAGGACGCAATTAATGAGGCGACATCTCGAGCGACAGATACTCATTGTACTTACGCGCTAGCGATGATAATTGATATTGCTATTTGTGTCGGTAACCTAGGCGACTCTCTTCCTTTGGTCACCTTAGGGGTTTCGGGTGTCCAGAAGCGCTGTACAACTACCTGAGGGATTATTGCCACGGGTGACATACTTATTTAACATGGGCAGGAAAGGAAATAGCAAAGACAAAAAAGGCTGTCCGCGGGGATCAGTGCGCGGTCAAGAGTTCTGGGATGGAGCCCATACTACAGGAATTACTTTTCGGCGGTAAAAGAAGCGGATTGGTTGCATTTGCAGATGTCGTGCTGTTCTTTGTAAGTGGTGACTCCAGAAGAATTGCACAACACAAATATAATGCGACACTCTACGAACTTGAGGTCTGGTGACGAAGTGTTAGTTTGTCACTGGCACTTCACAAAACAACACGCCTCCTGCTGAAAGGGAACCTAGTATGAAATCATAAAATAAAATTAAATGATGTAACTATTAGGAGAAGCGCAGTAACGAAATATCCAGGGGTATTTCCGGACGAACGTCATAACTTTGCACGTCATATGGAGGAAGCAGGCAGAAAAGGTACAAGCGAGAGGAATAAAATTTTAAGCAATGCAAATAGGCGATTTCGGCTTTCCTTGAAAACAGAGTATACCGCCGCTCTATATTAGCATCAACCGTAGGATATAATGTGAGCGTTTGGGCTCTTAGATTTTAGCTAATAAGGACAGTATCATAAGTGAGAAGAGTTCAACGAGGAGTGCTACTAAGAATAACGGGCGCCTACTGCACTACTCCGAATGATGCTTGTTTAGTAATTCTAGGAGTACGCCCACTAGTCTGGGAAATAAGGAAAATAGGAGCCTTTCACTCGTTAAAGAAAGGCAATCAAATGAAAGTAAGAAGTGTGCTTGGAACTGAGGCCATTTGAAAAATTTAATAACAGAGGGAATATTACAGCTGCGAGAAATTTAAAGGGACACTTCAGGCACAGGCAGGAGAACATACAAATTTCTTCCTACGGAGATGTAGATGCAGATGTAGAAATGTGATTGGAAATACTGAGAACTAAATACCTGAGCTTCGCAGAAATGCCATTCTGCGTTCCTGAACGACATCCTACGACTGCGACTCTATTTACTTTATGCATGAAGTTATGTGACAACTGTATGACTGAGAAATACAGGCTGAGGCAGTCAAATGGGAAGATTAAAATAATTAGCAGGTATTATAAATTTAAGGCAATTTCATTCGGCTTATGTGAATCTAGTGTACCAGGAGGGAAATAAATAGTTTACCTTAAAAACTGTCGGTTTGTGAATATAGTTTCCGATAGCGTCCTTGGTTTTGCACACACGTCAGAGTCTGACTGTGAAAAGTGTATGTAGTTACTATAATCTAGAAGTTGGAGAGTTTTCACAAACAACATTTTCAAACTCGTTGTCACTGATCGATTTCTAGACCAAGTTCTGCTCTGTATCGTCTACATGATTTTCTCGGACTTCTTCATAAAGCTTCACACACGATGAATATTCTCTGACTGGCTTCAGATTTTCTCACACAGATGTTGAAAGCCTTGGAAGGCGGCACAGGACGGTGTGGTGTTAAATTAAAATTTAAATGGAACTGAGTTCCAACACAACTGTGCAAGTCTTTGTGATTCTGCTTTACAGCAAATGTTCGATGTGCACTTGACCAACGTTCCAGATTTCCATGCATGTACAAGCCAAATGTCAATTTCCCTACTCTTTACCCTTCCCCCCCCCCCCTATCACTCTCTCTCTTTCTCTCTCCTATATAAGGAGAGCCAAGGAAACTGCATAAGTGCCACAACACGACGTGGCACGGACTCGACTAATGTCTGAAGTAGTGCTGGAAAGAATTGACACTATGACTCCTGGAGGCCTGTCCGTAAATCCATAAGAGCACGAGGAGATTCAGATCTTTTCTGAACATCACGTTGCCAGCCATCCCAGATATGCTCAGTAATGTTCATTTCTCGGGAGTCTGGGGACCAGTGGAAGTGTTTAACATCAGAATAATGTTCCTGGAGCCACTCTGTACAAATTCTGGACGTTTGGGGTTTTGCATTGTCCTGCTGGAATTTCCTAAGTCCTTCTGAACACACAATGGACGTGAATAGATGCAAGTGATCAGACAGGAGGCTTATGTACATGACACCTTTCTGTCAGCGTCGTATCTAGATGTACGAGGGGTCCTATATCACTCCAACTGCACGCGGCCCACACCATTACAAAGCCTCCACCAACTTGAACAGTTCCCTGCTGACATGCAGGGTCCATGAATTCATGAAATTCTCTCCATACCCGTACACGTCCATCCGATTGATACAATTTGAAACGAGGCTCGTCCGATCAGGCATCATGTTTGCATTCATCAACATTCCAATATCGGTGTTGACGCGCTCAGGCGAGGCATAAAGCTTTGAGTTGTGCAATCATCAAGGGTATACGAGTGGACCTTCGGCTCCAAAAGCCCATAGCGATGATGTTTCGTTGAATGGTTCGCATTCTGACCCTCGATGGTGACCAAGCATTGAAATCTGTAGCAATCTGCGGAAGGGTTACACTCCTGTCACGTTGAACTATTCTCTTTAGTCGTCGTTGGTCCCGTTCTTGCAGGACCTTTTCCGGCCGCATCGATGTCAGAGATTTGATGTTTTACCCGATACCTGATATTCACGCTACACTCGTTAAATGGTCGTACGAGAAAATCTCCACTTCATCGCTACCTCGGAGGTGCTGTGTCCCATCGGTCGTGCGCCGACTATAACACCACGTTCGAACTCACTAAAATCTTGATAATCTGCCATTGTAGCAGCAGTGACCGATCTAACAACTGCGACGGACACTTGTTGTCCTGTCCGCCCCCGGTAGCTGAGTAGTCAGCGCGATACACTGTCAATCCTAAGGGTCCGGGTTCGATTCCCGGCTGGGTCGGAGATTTTCTCCGCTCAGGGACTGGGTGTTGTGTTGTCCTAATCATCATCATTTCATCCCCATCGACGCGCAAGTCGCCAAAGTGGATTCAAATCGGAAGTCTTGCACCAGGCGAGCGGTCTACCCGACGGGAGGCCCTCGTCACACACCATTATTGGCTCTGAGCACTATGGGACTTAACATCTATGGTCATCAGTCCCCTAGAACTTAGAACTACTTAAACCTAACTAACCTAAGGACATCACACAACACCCAGCCATCACGAGGCAGAGAAAATCCCTGACCCCGCCGGGAATCGAACCCGGGAACCCGGGCGCGGGAAGCGAGAACGCTACCGCACGACCACGAGATGCGGACACACACCATTATTACTTGTTGTCTTGCATAGGTGTTGCCGAACTCAGCGCCGTATCCCACTTTTTTACGTACCTTTGCATTTGAATAGCCATGCGTATACCAGTTGGTTTGGCGCTTCCGTAATAACCACCAAGTAGTATACATATATGCGGGTGGTTATAATTAAATTGCAGCTATCAACAGAGGTGCTATGTGGGTTGTAATAATCATACTCCAGTGAAATTTTACAGATATTGTAATGTGTTAATGCGGAAACGATTTACGCTGAAAATAGCTGTTCCAATTTTGTCCACCAGGTGCAAATCAAGCGCTATGAATGCAAGAAAGATGTATAGGAATGTTTCCTTATGTAATGCATTAGAAACGGAACGTGAGAAGAAAAGGTCAAACATGTGAGGAAGGCATAATGTTGAATTTAATATTAATCACTGTTTACTCAGTTTGTTAAATATAAGAACCGTTGACATCTACGAGATACACCACAGCGCCTACTTTGCAACTAGTGGGCAAAATTGTAGCTAACTTTTTCCAAGGTTCAGTATTAATGCACTACCATATGTGATAAGTTCCGCTGCCTTACGATAATTACAACTCACGGGAATCTCAGTGAGTAGCTACACTTTAATTATAACCACCCTGTATATAAAGACGAAATCTTTTTAATGTTGCTTCCGTGTGTCTCGAAAAGTTCTTCGCCGATTTACTTCAAATTTTACAAGACGCTCTAATAAACAATAAGATATTTAAAAACAAGGGAAACACTGTAAACAAAAGTCTCGGAAAGCTCTTAAATGATTTACTTACGATTTTTGTATTATACTCTAATAAACGTTCGGATGGACATAGGCTATATATTTTGTTTAATACATCCAATATATAAATATAAACATGTAAGATGTACGAGATAACAGGGAAACTTTGTTAGCAAAAGTCTCGGAAAGTTTTTGACGGATTTGTTTCATATTTAATCGATATTTTGATAAATTTTCAGACTGACGTACGCTACATATTGTTTTACACAACAGTGTGCAGGTTATCTCTTAGAACTGACTGCGAGAAGGAGAATGCTGTGGTTTTCTATACTCTAAAAATGAGCAGTTTTCTTTCCCATAGACAGTTTTAACTACTGTATCAATTTTTTCTCCCATAAATATTCTTTCTCACATACAATTGAGCCGTGCGTGGCTCGTGTTCCCGCCATAATGTATTTTACACCCTGTTTTTAACGTACTTCCGCCTCACTACGGTAATTTAAATTACTACTGTCATTGAGTTGCTGCTTTGCCTCACCGTGAGCGGCGTTAGCAGCGCGTATCGATATATCCCATCTCGTAATATCTTTGCTTGACTGCTATTACTTCCCCGTCGTTGTCTGTCGTGAGTTCGCATTGCGAGCTAGGGTCGGCCAGTCAGTTGGAACGCGTCTGAGCGCAGTCCGGACCTGCCAGTCGGGGAGTTGCAGTGCGGCACTAGTGCAGTCGGCTTGGAGCAGCAGTGAGGTCTGCGACGACGTAGCTCGCCCGACTCATTTGAGGCGGGCCACGGTCTTGGTGGACCGTCGGTCGGTCGCCCTACCGGGCGATGCGTTGTGGCTCGCCGATCGTTAATGAGTGTGCTGTGTGTGTATGTGTGCATCGACTCCGGATTTGTCTTCGCGCGTGCTTACTTGCTGTTGTATCGTTCAGATACTCGTGCAAATGTTTGTCAGGCTGTTTGTGTAGTTTGCGTTAGTTACACTGACGATTATTTTAAGTGTTGTCAGTGTAGTGGCTCTGAGAGGTCGGTCGTCTCATCGGGCGACATGTAACTGGTTCCCCGAGAGCTTCTGGGCCCATTCAATTACCATCTTGTCGGTCCTTTCCTGGTGCAGGGATGTCGTTTCGCCAGTGAGCGTGTTTCCTCTGCATGGTTGGGTCCGAGCCAGTATTTCCGCCGTCGTGTGTCTGGAAGAAAGTGGGAGACGCACCAGTAGTGGGCAGCAGTCGTTCGCTGCCAGTCCCTGCGCAGTGTCAGAGCGTGTGTGGAGCTGTACAATCGGTACGAGCTTCGTGGTTCACCGACCCAGGACGTCAAAGTTGAGTGGTGTTTTGAGTAACCAAGCCTCGTCCATTCATGTTGTGGTCCAAAAAATGTTCAAATGTGTGTGAAATCTTATGGGACTTAACTGCTAAGGTCATCAGTCCCTAAGCTTACACACTACTTAAATTATCCTAAGGACAAACACACATACCGATGCCCAAGGGAGGACTCGAACCTCCACCGGGACCAGCCGCACAGCCCATGACAGCAGCGCCTTTGACCGCTCGGCTAATCCCGCGCGGCAAAACATGTTGTGGTTCGTTTCGGTGGTTGGCTGTTGGGGAGTTTTTCCTGTGAGCAACACAGAGTGTTTGTACATACCTCATGGTGGCTTATCACGTTCATAACCTTTGATGTTTGAGTTCTCATGTACTGATTGGTGGCAAGTAAGTCGTTGTGTCGGTCGGTCTTTGGCTGTCCCCTGGTTGGGTTCCGACGGATGAAGTGTAGTTGGGCTCACCACCTGTCTCACCTGCCTCACCTGGAGGCTTCTGTGTGCCGTTGTCTTTGTTGTCTTTCCCACCGGTGTATAATTATCTGTTTTTGACTACTTAAAATTTGAGGCTTATAGTTATATATTTTTTTTTAATTTTGGAAAATTAATTGTGGGCTCTCAGCCTTGCGACTTTTTTCTTAAAACTATTTATCAAGCTTGAACATTGCGCCCTTCTGCCATTACAGAACTATGGTAACGTATTTTAAAATTTTGAAACTTAATTGTGGCCTTCAGCCATTTGTGTTGCACCTCACATATGTTTGTTCTATCTACTTTGCCTTGAGGCTTTCCACCTAGCTATGATAAATCATTTTTGATTATTTTATTGCTGTTTTAATTCGATTTTTATCTCGTTGATTTGTTAAGATTTCTTGTTTGGAGGCCTTTTGCCGTGGAAGAATTGCGTTTGGTAAAGGTTCGGCTATGTGCCGCTTTGGTTGTAAATGTGTTATTAAATTATAATAAATTACAATTAGAAGGTGGAACTGACTCCAACCTTATTTGGCCCTTTCCACAATCTTAGTTACCTGTTTCGCCCAGCGGGTTGATTCGGCGTATCAATAATTTTTAACAAAACTGTGTATACAACGATAAGCTGCCTATCATCCTGTCCCTTCCCCTTATCAGTGTTTTCCACATATTCCTGTCCTCTCCGATTCTGTGCAGAACCTCTTCATTCCCTACCTTATCAGTCCACCTAATTTTCAACATTCGTCTATAGCACCACATCTCAAATGCTTCGATTCTTTTCTGTTCCGGTTTTCCCACAGTCCATGCTTCACTACCATACAATGCTGTACTCCAGACGTACATCCTCAGAAATTTCTTCCTCAAATTAAGGCTGGTATTTGATATTAGTAGACTTCTCTTGGCCAGAAATGCCTTTTTTGCCATAGCGAGTCTGCTTTTGATGTCCTCCTTGCTCCGTCCGTCATTTGTTATTTTACTGCCTAGGTAGCAGAATTCCTTAACTTCATTGACTTCGTGACCATCAATTCTGATGTTAAGTTTCTCGCTGTTCTCATTTCTACTACTTCTCACTACTTTCGTCTTTCTCCGATTTACTCTCAAACCATACTGTGTACTCATTAGACTGTTCATTCCGTTCCGCAGATCATTTAATTCTTCTTTACTTTCACTCAGGATAGCAATGTCATCAGCGAATCGTATCATTGACACCCTTTCACCTTGTATTTTAATTCCACTGCTGAACCTTTCTTTTATTTCCATCATTGCTTCCTCGATGTACAGATTGAAGAGTAGGGGCGAAAGGCTACAGCCTTGTCTTACACCCTTCTTAATACGAGCACTTCGTTCTTGATCGTCCACTCTTATTATTCCCTCTTGGTTGTTGTACATATTGTATATGACCCGTCTCTCCCTATAGCTTACCCCTACTTTTTTCAGAATCTCGAACAGCTTGCACCATTTTATATTGTAGAGCGCTTTTTCCAGGTCGACAAACCCTATGAAAGTGTCTTGATTTTTCTTTACCCTTGCTTCCATTATTAGCCGTAACGTCAGAATTGCCTCTCTCGTCCCTCTACTTTTCCTGAAGCCACACTGATCGTCACCTAGCGCATTCTCAATTTCCTTTTCCATTCTTCTGTTTATTATTCTTGTAAGCAGCTTCGATGCATGAGCTGTTAAGCTCGTTGTGCGATAATTCTCGCACTTGTCAGTTCTTGCCGTCTTCGGAATTGTGTGGATGATGCTTTCCCGAAAGTCAGATGGTATGTTGCCAGACTCATATATTCTACACACCAACGTGAATAGTAGTTTTGTAGCCAATTCCCCCATTGATTTTAGAAATTCTGATGGAATTTTATCTATCCCTTCTGCCATATTTGACCGTAAGTCCTCCAAAGCTCTTTTAAATTCCGATTCTAATACTGGATCCTCTATCTCTTCTAAATCGACTTCTGTTTCTTCTTCTATCACATCAGACAAATCTTCACCCTCATAGACGCTTTCAATGTATTCTTTCCACCTATCTGCTCTCTCCTCTGCATTTAACAGTGGAATTCCCGTTGCACTCTTAATGTTACCACCGTTGCTTTTAATGTCACCAAAGGTTGTTTTGACTTTCCTGTATGCTGAGTCTGTCCTTCCGACAATCATATATTTTTCGATGTCTTCCCATTTTTCACGCAGCCATTTCGTCTTAGCTTCCCTGCACTTCCTATTTTTTTATTCCTCAGCGACTTGTATTTCTGTATTCCTAATTTTCCCGGAACATGTTAGTACTTCCTCCTTTCATCAATCAACTGAAGTATTTCTTCTGTTACCCATGGTTTCTTCGCAGCTACCTTCTTTGTACCTATGTTTTCCTTCCCAACTTCTGTGATGACCCTGTTTAGAGATGTCCATTCCTCTTCAACTGTACTGCCTACTGCGCTATTCCTTATTGCTGTATCTATAGCGTTAGAGAACTTCAGACGTATCTCGTCATTCCTTAGTACTTCCGTATCCCACTTCTTTGCGTATTGATTCTTCCTGACTAATGTCTTGAACTTCAGCCTACTCTTCATCACTACTATATTGTGATCTGAGTCTATATCTGCTCCTGGGTACGCCTTACAATCCAGTATCTGATTTCGGAATCTCTGTCTGACCATGATGTAATCTAATTGAAATCTTCCCGTATCTCCCGGCCTTTTCCAAGTATACCTCCTCCTCTTGTGATTCTTGAATAGGGTATTCGCTATTACTAGCTGAAACTTGTTACAGAACTCAATTAGACTTTCTCCTCTATCATTCCTTGTCCCAAGCCCATATTCTCCTGTAACCTTTTCTTCTATTCCTTCCCCTACAACTGCATTCCAGTCGCCCATGACTATTAGATTTTCGTCTCCCTTTACATACTGCATTACCCTTTCAATATCCTCATACACTTTCTCTATCTGTTCATCTTCAGCTTGCGACGTCGGTATGTATATCTGAACTATCGTTGTCGGTGTTGGTTTGCTGTCGATTCTGATTAGAACAACCCAGTCACTGAACTGTTCACAGTAACACACCCTCTGCCCTACCTTCCTATTCATAACGAATCCTACACCTGTTATACCATTTTCTGCTGCTGTTGATATTACCCGATACTCATCTGACCAGAAATCCTTGTCTTACTTCCACTTCACTTCACTGACCCCTACTATATCTAGATTGAGCATTTGCATTTCCCTTTTCAGATTTTCTATTTTCCCTACCACGTTCAAGCTTCTGACATTCCACGCCCCGACTCGTAGAACGTTATCCTTTCGTTGATTGTTCAACCTTTTTCTCATGGTAACCTCCACCTTGGCAGTCCCCTCCCGGAGATCCGAATGGGGGACTATTCCGGAATCTTTTGCCAATGGAGAGATCATCATGACACTTCTTCAATTACAGGCCACATGTCCTGTGGATACACGTTACGTGTCTTTAATGCAATGGTTTCCATTGCCTTCTGCATCCTCATGTCGTTGATCATTGCTGATTCTTCCGCCTTTAGGGGCAATTTCCCACCCCTAGGACAAGAGAGTGCCCTGAA
This sequence comes from Schistocerca nitens, assembly GCF_023898315.1. Lineage (NCBI taxonomy): Eukaryota > Metazoa > Arthropoda > Insecta > Orthoptera > Acrididae > Schistocerca > Schistocerca nitens. Next base: position 778,720,998 of record NC_064614.1, read on the forward strand.
CCTCTATCCGCTCCTCCGCCCTCTTTGACAATTCCGTTGGCAGAATGAGGCTGACTTCTTATGCCAGAAGACTTCGGCCGCCAATGCTGATTATTTATCAAAATTGAAGCAGTGGCGGGGATCGAACCCGCGACCGAAGACGTTTTGATTATGAATCAAAGACGCTACCCCCCTTTTTTTTACATTTTGTTCATTATTGATCATTGTGTTTGGTCGTTGCGGACGTCGCAAGACATCCTGTTCAAGTTCGGTGGTTGATCTTTCCACTCAGTTTTTTATTACAGAGGCCAACCGGCTCTCTGACCGAACACGCTGAGCTACCGTGCCGGCTCCCTAGACCACGGTGTTACCTCTCTTAGCCGTCTTATGACATGGGTAAAAGTCTGCCGTACTCTTCTGATAGCAGCTGAGTGGACCTCTGGTCGTTCCTGGAGAGACTGAAACGAGGAAAACACCCCGCCTTTGTCTGGGTTGGAAGCTGGGCAATCCAAGGTTGAAGACTGACGCTCTACCCGCTAGGCTACTGCGGCCGCTACAGTTGAAGAAGAAGAAAATTAAATTTTGGTGGCTAAATGGAATTTCATAGTATGAAAACGAAAAGAAGGAAAAATAGTGGTTCGCCGTGCTCAATTAAAGCAGAGAAAAATTTAACTGCGATGCGTAAACGGAATTCAATAGCAGAAAAAAGTAAAAGGAGGAAAAATAGCAGAAAAACAAGCAATGGTGGAAAATAATGAAAGATCGAGCAGTCAGTTACAATTTTAAAAAGAGTACATATTTTATCATTTCTTATATTTTCCTTAAGAATTATAAAAGGAAGTTATGTTCGTGGAACAGACCCAGGGAAGCTGGAAAGTTTCAAACTGATTATATAATTTAAGTAAAAAATCCCGAAACTAGATTTTAAGCTACCAGACATTTCCAGGGACAGATGTGGAATCTGAAAATAATGCATAAGAAATTACAGCAGTAATCAAGGTGTAAATAGTGCGGCGAGCTTTGGTGCATGCAGTATGGCGCAGCGAACAGTGTTGCTGGCCGGGGTCGCAAGTTCAAACTAATCCACGAGCAATTGTTTGTTATTCAGTATTTATCATCTGCAGGTCGTTCATGGAATTTCTTATATTCGTAATGATTATATGTACTGGAATATTCGATGTTTGCTTAAGTAGCACCGCTCTCCATCCTGGACTTCAGTTTCGTTTAGACTGTATGTTGGTTTTCATAACAAACAGGCTTTCAATACTGTTATATTTCGTTGGCGACCTAGCTTTCGAACTTAGATTTGAGCGTAGTTACGACAGGAAACTGTGGTGAAGTCGCTGGGTACTTCAAAACATCTATATCACTGCGAATCAAGTTATGCAACGTGAATGCTGTTGCCTACATTGACAGGAACAAGAATACAAGCAGTAATTCGTTCCCAAGGCCCTTACATTCAGTACAGAAATAGATTTCAAAACAGCAACCAGTCATCTGGACATCAGGCGTCTATCAGTGTTGTCCGGAGATGCCAGTCTCGACCAGACGAAATAGCAGAAAACAGTCGACGAAGTAGCAAAATAAACAGGTGGGATGACACATGTTGGGAAATGGATATATTTACTTGGGGGGTACAATCCAGCAGCTGTTCTAGACCAAAGAAAAGATGTTCTATAGCTTGGACAAAATACGGGCAAAAATGTAGAAAACATATGGTGACGATCTGCCTCAATTCTGCTTAATGGAAGAACTGAAGAACAGGGCCCACGTTATGAGAACATGCCGAGTGTTTCGGTTTGCCTGAAACCTAATGACAGAAGCCGACCAAATGTGACATTTGATGAAAGTTGTCAGAAAAACATGTACCAAAGCTCTTCTGGTAAAGGACGCCACAACAGAGGAAATCATCAAGTGGTGTCAATCCGTAGAGGAAATGCAATAGACAAATGGTCGTGTGAAAGAGGTAGCACCAACTCACGAATGGTGCCTACAGCAGTTGTATAAGGCTACCACTACCAGAATAGGTACGGCAGACCGAGTAAGCAAGAGATAGCAGCCACGATTATTGACCACATGCATCACGAAGGAACAGGCATTCTTGAATCAGAAGTGTGTCGAACTTTAGCGCCGATCACCGTCGGTAGTGGAATGCATCAGTAACATTGGGTCGACCAATTCGGACTTACGCAGCAGCTATCAAATGACAACTCTGCTTGTGACCAATACAGGTGCAACCAGCTCCTCAGAGAAGTAAAGAGGAACGGATAGGGGGAGCACTAAGACCACACCTGATGTGTTTCCTCTGTGGACACCGTAGATACGATGTATGCTGCTGTAGAGAAACAAGGTCGTACATCACAACAGTTCTATCGGCGCCAGGTGACAGTTGAGCTGTTAAGAGAAACCGATCACCGTGTCCTGGGCGACGTCGCTGCCCAAAACTCCGAAGCCGTTCTCATGGCTGTACAGAGATACCAACCATTGGCCTAGTCACCAAATCCAAGGAAACTATTTGAGGCAACCATCTATGGAGGTGCAAGCGACTCAGGTGAAAATCTCCCATGGACGACAGTCACCAAGATCTTGGTGATATCATTGAGCATAAGCTCGTTTGGGGAGCACTAGTCGACTCAAAAGGTGATTGTGTTGAACATTACAAATGGCAAATACATCCAGCTGATGGAACCATGTATTGCAAGAATAACTGTCAGTGAACATTGCTTCCCGAATTTGTCGTTTTAGCAGAAAGTAGTCATCATATTAATCTTGGGCGGGACATCTTGCAGGCTCACAAGAAGAAAATTGAAGTTCTAGATTGACGAATTGATTCCAAAAAACACGCATAACAGAGATTTCACAGGACTGTTTTTTTCAGCGGTTTGTCGAGACGCTCAACTGAACTGTGAAGTTTTCTAGACTGAAGAAGGCATATAAATGCCAGCGACGATCTTTGGGGGGGCTGATAGTTTTGGACCACTGTCTGTTACGTGTAGCCACAACTCATCACTAAAGATATAGGCATAGTGGCTGTCGAACCCATCCAAGAAGTGCAGCTTAGGGCACTGAGGAAGAACTCTGCTCTGCTAGCACATTCGTGTAACGTGAAGCACAAATCGTAACATTTTTGCTGTATAAGCGGTAATTTTTTACAGTTCTGCAATTCCAGGAACATGTATGGAGCATTTTGCAACAATTTTTATATAATGTTGGCGACAATTTGTTATATTTTTATTGTAAATAAGGTCGATGGTGAAGAAGTCCCACAGTACAATTTTTTAAACTGCATAGCACGTCTAATTAATCAAGAAACAATGAGAAACTGCGTGTAAATCTTAACTAAAGTAAATGTGCTCATGAAAAACACCTGGGTGACACATCGTTCATGAAGTTGTGGATTCAGTTGCAGAGAGGAACTTCAGCCTCCTAACACTTCAATATCTACATCTACATGGATACTCTGCAAATCACGTTTAAGCGCCTGCCTGAGGGTTCATTGAACCACCTGCACAATTGTCTGTTATTCCAATCTCGTATAGCGCACGGAAAGAACGAACACCAATATCTTTCCGTACGAGCTCTGATTTCGCTTATTTTTGCGTGCTGATCGTTTCTCTCTATGTAGGTCAGTATCAACAAAATATTTTCGCATTCGGAGGAGAAAGTTGGTGATTAGAGTTTCGTGAGAGGATTCCGTCGCAAAGAAAAACGCTATTCGTTTAATGATGTCAAGCGCAAATCCTGTATCATTTCAGTGACACTCTCTCCCATATTTCGCGGTAATACAAAACGTGCTGCCCTTCTTTGAACTTTCTCGATGTATTCCGTCAGTCCTACCTGGTAAGGATCCCACACTGCACAGCTGTATTCTAAAAGAGGACGGACAAGCGTCCGTAGGCAGTCTCCTTAGTAGTCTGTTGCATTTTCTAAGTGCCCTGCCAGTAAAACGCAGTCTTTGGTTAGCCTTCCCCACAACATTTTATGTGTGTTCCTTCCAATTTTTAATATTAATTCCTAGGGATTTAGTTGAATTTCCGGTCTTTAGATCTGATTTATCATGTAACCGAAGGTTAACGGATTCTTTCTCGCACTCATGTGGATGACTCCACACTTTCCGTTGTTTAGGGTCAGTTGCCAACATTTCCACCATACAAATATCTATTGTAAATCGTTTTGCAATTTGTTTTGATCTTCTGATTACTTTATTAGTCGATAAACGACAGCGTCATCTGCAAACAACCTAAGACAGCTGCTCAGATTGTCTCCTAATTCGTTTACATAAGGAACAGCAAAGGGCCTATGACACTACCTTGGGAAACGCCACTTCTGTTTTCTTCGATGACTTTCTGTCAATTACTACGAACTGTGACCTCTCTGACACGAAATCACGAATCCAGAAACATAATTGAGTTGATATTCCATAAGCACGCAATTTCACTACAAGCCGCTTGTGTGGTACAGCGTCAAAAGCCATCCGTAAATCCAGAAACACAGAATCAATATGAAATCCTTTGTCAATAGCACTCAACAGTTCATGCGAGTGAAGAGGTAGTTGTGTTTCACAAGAACTATATTTCTCAAATCGATGTTGACGTTTTGTCAATAGACTGTTTCCTTCGAGCTAATTCAAAATGTTTTAACAAAATATATGTTCCAAAATCTTGCTGCTTATCGACATTAATGATATGGGACTCTAATTAAGTAGTTTACTCCTACTATCTTTCTTGAATATTGGTGTGACCTGTGCAACTTTCCAGTCTTTGTGTACGGATCTTTCGTCTAGCGAACGGTTGTATATGATCGTTAAGTATGGAGATAATGCATCAGCAGGCTCCGAAACGAACCTTATTGGTATACAGTCTGGACCAGAAGACTTGCTTTTATTAATTGATTTAAGTTGCTTCACTACCCCCAGGATATTTACTTCCACGTTACTCATGTTGGCGGCTGTTCTTGATTCGAATTCTGGAATATTTACTTCGTCTTCTTTTGTGAAGGCATTTCGGAAGGCTGTGTTTAGTCACTCTGCTTTGGCAGCGCTGTCTTCGATTGAATCTCCATCGCTATCTCGCAGAGAACACATCGACTGTTTGTTGCCGCGAACATACCTCACATAAGACCAGAATCTCTTTGATTTTCTGCCAGGTTGCAAGACAAAGGTTCGTTGTTATAAGCATCTCGCATCGAAGTCTGCTCTAAATTTCGAGCTTCTGTAAAAGATCGCCACTCTTGGGGATTTTGCGTCTGTTTAAATTTGGTAGGTTTGTTTCGTTGTTTCTGCAAACAATGTTCTGACCCGTTTTGTGTAGCAAGGAGGGTCAGCTCCATCGTTTGTTAATTTATTTGGTAGAAATCTCTCAATTTCTGCCGATGCTATTTTTTGAATTAAAGCCACATCTGGTCTACACTTATATTATTAATTTCTAAAGAGTGGAGATTGCCTCTCAGGAAGGCGTCAAGTGAATTTGTATCTGCTTTTTTGAATAGGTATATTTTTCGTTTATTTTTGGAGGATTTTTGAGTTACTATATTCAGTCTCACTACTACAACCCTCTGTTCACTAAGCCCTGTATCCGTTTTGATGCTCTTTATTAACTCGGGATTATTTGTTGCTAAGATGTCAAGTGTGTTTTCACAACCATTTACGATTCACGTGGGCTCATGAATTAACTGCTCGAAATACTTTTCAGAGAATCCGTTTAGCACAATTTCGGGTGATTTTTATGCGTACCTCCGGAATTAAACATGTACTTTTGCTAACATATCGAGTGTAAACTAAAGTCACCACCAACTACACTCCTGGAAATGGAAAAAAGAACACATTGACACCGGTGTGTCAGACCCACCATACTTGCTCCGGACACTGCGAGAGGGCTGTACAAGCAATGATCACACGCACGGCACAGCGGACACACCAGGAACCGCGGTGTTGGCCGTCGAATGGCGCTAGCTGCGCAGCATTTGTGCACCGCCGCCGTCAGTGTCAGCCAGTTTGCCGTGGCATACGGAGCTCCATCGCAGTCTTTAACACTGGTAGCATGCCGCGACAGCGTGGACGTGAACCGTATGTGCAGTTGACGGACTTTGAGCGAGGGCGTATAGTGGGCATGCGGGAGGCCGGGTCGACGTACCGCCGAATTGCTCAACACGTGGGGCGTGAGGTCTCCACAGTACATCGATGTTGTCGCCAGTGGTCGGCGGAAGGTGCACGTGCCCGTCGACCTGGGACCGGACCGCAGCGACGCACGGATGCACGCCAAGACCGTAGGATCCTACGCAGTGCCGTAGGGGACCGCACCGCCACTTCCCAGCAAATTAGGGACACTGTTGCTCCTGGGGTATCGGCGAGGACCATTCGCAACCGTCTCCATGAAGCTGGGCTACGGTCCCGCACACCGTTAGGCCGTCTTCCGCTCACGCCCCAACATCGTGCAGCCCGCCTCCAGTGGTGTCGCGACAGGCGTGAATGGAGGGACGAATGGAGACGTGTCGTCTTCAGCGATGAGAGTCGCTTCTGCCTTGGTGCCAATGATGGTCGTATGCGTGCTTGGAGCCGTGCAGGTGAGCGCCACAATCAGGACTGCATACGACCGAGGCACACAGGGCCAACACCCGGCATCATGGTGTGGGGAGCGATCTCCTACACTGGCCGTACACCACTGGTGATCGTCGAGGGGACACTGAATAGTGCACGGTACATCCAAACCGTCATCGAACCCATCGTTCTACCATTCCTAGACCGGCAAGGGAACTTGCTGTTACAACAGGACAATGCACGTCCGCATGTATCCCGTGCCACCCAACGTGCTCTAGAAGGTGTAAGTCAACTACCCTGGCCAGCAAGATCTCCGGATCTGTCCCCCATTGAGCATGTTTGGGACTGGATGAAGCGTCGTCTCACGCGGTCTGCACGTCCAGCACGAACGCTGGTCCAACTGAGGCGCCAGGTGGAAATGGCATGGCAAGCCGTTCCACAGGACTACATCCAGCATCTCTACGATCGTCTCCATGGGAGAATAGCAGCCTGCATTGCTGCGAAAGGTGGATATACACTGTACTAGTGCCGACATTGTGCATGCTCTGTTGCCTGTGTCTATGTGCCTGTGGTTCTGTCAGTGTGATCACGTGATGTATCTGACCCCAGGAATGTGTCAATAAAGTTTCCCCTTCCTGGGACAATGAATTCACGGTGTTCTTATTTCAATTTCCAGGAGTGTATAATCATATGGATCTGGTACGTTTTTGAAATCAAACTCAAGTTTTCTTTGAACCTTTCAGCAACTGTATCATCTGAATTGAAAGATCGGTAAAAGGATCCAATTATCATTTTATTCCGGATGCCAACAATGACTTTTGCCCATTCTTACGGAAACTATCTACTTTAATTTCGCGACAAGATATACTTCTAACAGCAACAAACGCGCCACCGCCATCCGTGTTTAGTCTAGCCTTTCTGAATACCGTTAGGTACTTCGCAAAAATTTCGGCTTAGCCTATATCCGGCTTTAGCCAGCTTTCAGTGCTTATAACGATTGGAGCATCAGTGCCTTTTATTAGCGCTTGGAGCTCTGGCACTTTCTCAAGAGAACTACGACAATGTACAACTGTTTTACCGATGCTTCCTGTATCTACGTTCTTCCTGTGTTCGGCCTGCACCCTTGTGACTGAAGCCCTTCTTGTGTTTCCCCGAGACCCTCTTACCTAAAAAAACCTTCCAGTCCTCGCCACACTGCCCCTGCTACCTGTGCAGCCGCCTGCTGCGTATAGTGGACACCTGACCTATTCAGCGGAACCCGATAGCCAACCACCCTTTGGCGCAAGTCGAGAAATCTGCAGCCTATACGGTCGCAGAACCGTCTGAGCCTCTGATTCAGACCCTTCACTCGGCTCTGTACCACAGGGCCGCAATCGGTCCTGTCGACTATGCTGCAAGTCGTAAACTCTGCTTTCATCTTGCAAACAAGACTCGCAACCCTTACCACTTCTGTTAGCCGATAGAAACCAGAGAGAATCTCTTCTGATCCAAAGTGACACACATTATTGGTACCGACGTGAGCAGTTGGCTGCACCCTGTGCTCTTTATGGCATCAGGGAGGACTCGTTCCACAACTGGAATGGCTCCACCCGGTATGCACACGGAGTGCACATTCGTTTTCTTTCCCCATGTAGTATCTACTAAATTTTTATTGTAACGGGGGCAGTTTCTCACGTTTTTGCTATTTCATGAGAAACGTATTACATGTTTTTGTAACTTCATAATTTATGGGATCATTTGTTATTATTTTGCTGTGAAATGGGACATTGTGTTATGAGTTTGATGTAACTTTGGGCAATTTATTACAATTATGTTATAGTATGTTGATTTATAAAAGAAGCGTTACATTTGTGCTGTAACAGTTGTAATCTGTTGCAATATTTGCTGTAACGTAGGGAAATTTGTTTCAGTATTTCAGTAACATGTGACAGTTTTGCTGTAGTAAGTCGGTGCATGAGGAATTTGTTTCGTTTTTGCTGTCACATGGGGTTATTTATTACCATTTTTGCTGTAACATGAAGGGCAAACGGTCACATTTTTTCAATACATGGGGTTATTTGTTAGGCTTCTGCAGTGTGACAAAAATGTAAGGTGCATTTTGCAACAATTTTGATGTAAGATGGGTGAAAATTTGTTGTATTTTCGCTGTAAAATAGAGAAATTTGTTACAGTTGGTTACATTGGACTGCTACGGTCGCAGGTTCGAATCCTGCCTTGGGCATGGATGTGTGTGATATCCTTAGGTTAGTTAGGTTTAAGTAGTTCTAAGTTCTAGGGGACTGATGACCACAGATGTTAAGTCCCATAGTGCTCAGAGCCATTTGAACCATTTTTACAGTGGTGAGTTTGTAATAATTTTTCCTGTAATTTCATGTTGTTCATAGCTTTTTGTTACAATGTTGATGTAATGTAATGTTCAATATCTTACATTTTCGCTGTAACGAGGTATTGGTACTGTTTTGCTGTAACAAGTGGATATATGGAGGATTACTTGCATTGTTGATGCAACAGCAGTATTATGTTATTTTGTTACTGTGATATAGGAAAATGTATTATGTTTTTCTGTGAAATACTGAAAATTGTTACGAATTTGCTGTAACATGGCGCTGCATAAAGCATTTTGCTGTTTTCTTGCTATGACATGAGGGAATTTCTATCCATTGTGCCATAACATGCTATGTATTGGCCTATCTGGTATAAATTTTGAGTGACATTATGATGTTTGGAGAAAGTTGTTGTCATTTTGATGTAATATATGGTCATTTGTTGCATTTTTGTTGTAAGATGAGGAATTTCATTATATGTTTGCTGTAAGAAGGGCTACTTTGTTATAATTTGGAAGTGACATGGTGATGTATGGACTGTTTTGTTACATTTGTAGCATAAAATGAGTAAAATTCTTGCGATTTTGCTGTAGCATTGGGAAGTTTTTTACATTTGTACTTTAATACGAAACTTTATTTTACATTTTTGTGTAACATAGGGAAAATTGTTACAGTACTGAAGCAACGTCTATACAGCATTTCATAAGAATTTTTGCTTGGCTCAGTGAGCTATTTGTTACATTTCTGCTGTGACAGGGATAAATTTGTAACATTTTCTATATAACTTTGTTGAGGTGTTGATGATACATCATGATATATGGTGCATCTTAATACGGTATTGATGCTACATTTGGTACCATTTGCTGCTTGTCTGCAGAATCAAGAGCAAATTTATTAACATTTTCAGTAGAAGGGAGAAACTTGTTACAGTTTTGCTGTGCCATGGGACAACTTGTTACAATTTTGCTACAGCATGTGAAAGTATGAATGAGACATCACGTAATCTCCATTTCATAGTGTTCACTACGTGATGGCAGAGGCTGACAAACATTGTGTACTGGAAGAGAAAACTGTTATTCTATCATGGGTTCACTATAGTGTCTGTGTAACTTCTATACATTTGCTTAAACTAAGAGGAATTTATCTCAGTGAAGGAACAGCAATTAGAAGTAGATGTACAGTCCTATCAAGGCAATTCTGCATCAACCTGTTGATGCTATAATTGAAGCAGAAGTGTCTCTAAGCGAAATGAAGTGCTTAGATAAAAAACGATGAACTTCTTTCATGGGACCTTATCATTGCTAAGTTGCCAAGTGAACTCAGACTGTGTAAGATGATGATACTGGGAAATATGTGTTTCCTGTAGTAATGCATTAATAAACATGGCTTTCTACAGCTCCATTGTTCTAGAGGTTTTTGTTACTGATGTGGACAATAACTGTTTGATGTATCATTGGCAAGGATTGCTAGTGGTAGGTGATTCGATGATATAGCTGTGCTTAATGCACCCCAAGCTTAGGAATATACATCGATGAATGCTGAGCTAGCTGAAACTGATTTTTGCAGTCGTAATATGTTAATTCCAACATCATAGGCATACTACTACTTACTTCGGTAATTTCGGTTGGCAAGTGTATGTTAAATTGTAAATTAGATCAGCAGAAACCCATCTGTGTTTTGCAATGTTCTAAAACTAATTTTAGTGTATTTTGATAAGTTTAATATGTGTTATTGAACCGGAATTAAGCTTGTTGGCTAACCTATAATATATTTCAGTACTCCAATAACAGAACTCCATGTATTTTGACACAAAATATAGACAAGCGTTTTCGACTAAAACTGGAAATATTTAACTACAGGGTCAACTGTGAGAAGAAATTTTGGTACATCTTTCGATCTTTGGTTATCAAGAAGTGTGGCTTAACTTGTAATTTTTATCAGTAGTCCCATATGCGAGCCATCTGTAGGTTTTTGTTTTTTAAGTTACAGAACAATTATGTTATGATCAATGTACCTCACGTGCATTATCTTTGAAATAACAGATATTTTGAGAAGTAATGCTATTTTGGTGCAAAGATAGTTTTGCTTTGCGATCAGATATCTGTCATAATACTTGTGTGTTATGCTAATCAACGTTTGTGTTTATATTTCACTACATTATATCTTTAGAAATTTTGCTAAATAATATTATTTTGGCCAAGCACTTAATTTTGGATCATTTTCAGGAATATGTGGCGTATAGGCATATTATTCTTCCCTATGGTTGGAAGATTGTGCACCATTTTATTTGACTATCTTTCATTTGGTGTTTGGGGCATATTTATGTGTACGCAGATGTGTAGTTTAAGTGTTACAGCACAAGAAACATTCTGTCACAATACGTTATTCAGACATTAAAAATGTAGTTTGGTAAGCTCGTTTGTTGTTGGTTGTTTTGTATTTTTATGACTTGTACCTTGGAATAATATGACAATATTTTTAGAATTATTTAATGATGGATTACGGAAATGCCGTCTGCAAACGTTTCAGAGGGCTTTGGCACCATAATTCTGATCGGTAATGTTGTAGCCCTCCTGAAATGTTTATTTTGTTTATACATTCAGGAAGGCTTAGATCAAATGTAATAAAAGAAAGTTAAACTAGCTTGTCAGTATCACCAATTACAATACTCCATTGTTGATGCATCATATTCTTTTCCCTTAAAATTATTCCTGGTGAAGTGACGTATTACAGAAAAACTTCTGAAGATCTTCAACATTCATTATAGACACAGAAATACTACTAGATACACATTCTACATACATTTATCAGCCAGAATGTTATGACAACCGTCCTACTAAGGCTATAAACCCCTCCAGGCGATAGCAGCCTCACCTGGAGAGGAAAGACTTCTTCTCAGACACACGCAGGAGGCCTGTAGTACCAGTGAGCATGCTATCTGTGTGTACAATAGGGAGGCATACAACTTTAACTCAGAGCAGATTGTGATGTCCAGGAGGCTTGGCATGAGCATTTTGGAAACTGCACGAAGTGCTGGATGCTCGAGGTGTGCTCTGACGAATGTCCACAAAACGTGTCGAAACCATGGGGAAACCACGTCCGGAGCGTGGGGTTTGGTGGCCACTTCTCGTTACAGGCGTTGTTGTTGTTGGACGTTATAGGCAGGGTAGGCTGATAAAACAGGACAGGTGGCGAGCTGTGGTGGAATTAACATCAGACTTTAATGCTGAGTGCAGTGCAAGTGTGTCTGAACACATAGTGTACTGAACACTCCTAACGATGGACCTCAGCAGTCGACGACTCACGCATATGCCACTATTAACACCATGGCATCGGCAACTATGACATTGGCACATGACCATTGGCACCGGACGTTAGCGCAGTGGCAGTGCATTGCCTGATTTGATAAATCCCGATACCTTCGTTCCCCTGGGAACAGCTGCTTGACACCGGTACTGCAGGATGGAGACAAGCTGGAGGTTTCTCCATTATGGTCTAGAGAACATTCGTTTGGGCTTACAAGGGGTCCAGTGGAGCTCGCGCAAGGTAAGATGATGGCGAAGAAGTATCGTACACTGGTTACCGACCAGGTACACCTTTTCATGATGCTAATGTTTCCCGACGGAAGTGCTATTTTCCAGCAAGATATTACGGCATGTCACAAAGCCAGTATTGTGTTGGAGTGCTTCGGGAAACACGGTGGCGAGTTCGAATTAAAGTGCTGGCCCAACAGCTCGCCAGATCTGAACGTCATCGAACACGTCTGGGATGTGACTGAAAGTGGGGATAGAGGTCAAACCCCATATCCAGATTTGATGAGAATTAAGTTACCTGTGTTTCCACATGTTTTGCCAGCTCCCACGTGTCAATGATGGATGTACCTTCTATTAAGTAATAATTTCTTGCTAATCAGTGTATTTTGATGGAGGTTTCAAACATTAAAATGACATAGCGATGACTGGCACACATATTGTGTGTGTGTGTGTTATCTACTTCATCCTACAATGTTGCTGGTTCAGCTGTATTTTGGATCATACTCTCATTTAGGCCTAGGATCACATTAAATTCAATCTTCTAGTAGCTGATAGTTATTCAAGATACCATAATTGCTTGGATGCTAGCGTGCTTAGCTCTGAATTTTAGCCAACATATGTTTTGTGTAACTGTAGCTTTGGTCAGTTTTGCTTTTGAACATGGTCTCATATACTTCTAAAACTTGATTGTCAACTCGTTAGCTTTTTCGCACATATGCTTTCTAACAATTTTAACATGTGAATAACGTTGGGATACTTTATTTGAGAGTCCACAATCGCGTTTTACATACAAATTTTGATGAATATGTGTGTCTGGTGTGGCCGGCCGTGGTGGCCTAGCGATTCTAGCCGCTTCAGTCTGGAACCGCGCGACCGCTACGGTCGCAGGTTCGAATCCTGCCTTGGGCAAGGATGTGTGTGATGTCCTTAGGTTAGTTAGGTTTAAGTAGATCTAAGTTTTAGGGTACTGATGACCTCAGATGCTAAGTACCATAGTGATCAGAGCCATTTGAACCATTTTTTTGTCTGAGTGTGTGATGACTAACGTCAATTTAAACAGTTAGGATTAAGCTTATGTACTAACAGCAGCATGTATACAGTACCATTCAGATAGTTTTTTTTAAAAAGAAAGGATACGCTTTTACACAATTCAGGTGTAGCTTACATATTTTCGAACTGATTATACTGCAGATTTGTCAAGATATTACACACATTTTTGAAATTAACACTAAAGTCAGCCTGTTGAGTTACCTTTCAACCTCAGTTCATAAAAATGGCTAGCACAGGTGAGACAGTTCCACCATCTTGAATTTGTTATCCATTTTCTTGTATTTACAACCTTTTCTTAATTTGACACTCGCGCAGCTGGATTAGTTCTCCCAAGTATCATATTTCGTTTCCTGCCACCATCATCTACGGTTTTTTAATTTACAGCAAACACCGTTTTCAATTCAGTAACTCCAGCGCTGTGAACACACTGCTGTGATTGCAGCACTGTGACTGCAGTTCTGATTGGCGGCAGTCAATTTGAAATGTGTGGCTGAATGTCTATTGCCGTTCTACTATATTAGTTTACTAAACTGGATGTTTTATATGAATGATGCCTTGGTGTTTTATCCACGAAAGTTCTGATTAACTATCTTCTTGTGTTTTTGGCTTTAGCGGACTTCGATTCATCATGGTCAGGTTACGAACAAGTCCAATTCTTGTAGTGTGACAGTAGTGTCAATGTGATAATTAATATTATTCATAAAATTCAGTATGTCATTTACGATAGCTGTTATAAGCTTTGATCTGTGACGTGATAATTCGTATTGTGGAAAATCAAACGTTCGTAGACAGAGATTCAGCAGAATGCTATAGAAAGACCTTTAGTGTATGATGATGGGTAAGTTAAATTGTGTGAGTTAGTGAAGCCAATGACGGTGTGAAAGGAATCTTGTGGTGACATACTGATCTGTAACGTAGCCTGAAGTCTAGGTCAGATTAAAAAGTGACTGTGAGATTGTGAATTGTTGGAGCCAGCCAAGGAACTACTTTGTAACGGAACATAGATTATGCATATAGGATATAGAACAGTGGCTCCTATTATAAAAGTGACGATCACAAACTTCCCATGGAAATCAAATGTGCTTAAAAAATTTATCGTTATTCATTTGATAGCAGATTTAATGGTTCCACGAATTCACAACCAACTATTGTGTTATACCTTTCCTGACCACAGCTTCCGCAAGCAAATGGATACCGCTGAAGATGATTCCATACTGTGTGGCCTCAGGAGCATCTGACTCGATCCTTTTTGCAGGTCTAGATCAAGCAGTAACTTTGAACATTGATTAATTGAAGCTAATCATTGGGGTGCGGTTGAAGAAGAAGGGCAGTACCACAGACAGAACAACTTATCAAGTGAAATGTATATTCACGAACTAAACGGAAAATAGATATCAACCACTGAAATCTGGAGGCAAGAATGCAGTAGTGTTCAATATCGAGATCACATGGTATCAAACCTTAATTAAAATGGAAGCTACTAAATTGCAATTAATGAAGCCCCTATAATATTGAGAAGAGTGAGAAAGACAGAGAAGCAGCACTGGAATATGATGTTGCGTTACCTAGCATGTAGGCCGTAGCACCTCGCTGTGTTGTGCCGACGACATCTGGGCTGGGGGTCGTTCACGAGGTTGTCTGTGATGGACGCTGACGCTGCCTTTGGACTCTTTCAGTATACCGACAAAAGAGAGGCTGAGAGACCTTGCTGCGTTCTGTTTAAACCTCGGGACAAGCTAGAAAACAGATACTCTTTTGTACTGCCGCCATAACCGGCCGTTCCTGAAAGATATAATGTCTGTCTTGCCACCGAGTTGTGAGGGAACTCTCAAGATTTCTTAGCCTGCTTCTAGCGCCAGCTACCTCCCAGAAATGGTATCCATGCTCTCCTGGCGTTCTTCTTAAAATCAAGTATATTCTCTAACTGTCATCACCATTCTGGTGACCACCAATTATACAGTTTGAAAAGCGTTGTCTGAAAATCAGCTTGCCCGAAAGTTAATGCTGTATAGAGTCATTAATGTCAAGTAATTTCCGTCTCAGTTTCGTTTCGGGGACAAACAGAGAAGCAGGAAGTAAAATATTTTTAAATTTTATTTCACAGCTCCATTCCCTCCATCTACTACCTTTGAACCTACTTGGCCCTCGTAAGATGCTACTAGTTTTTCTGTCACTACAATTAAAGAAAATACTGAGTTTAGCCCTGTCTACATTTGTAAACGTATGACCTGCCACGCCACAACCTTATCATTCAAATTTGTCATGTTATTGGCAGAGAGCATCAGTGAGCCCTGTTACTTATTTCAGCCAATGCTGAAGTAAATTGTTGTATTGCTGTACCAATTTACAATGACTGGTCGATCTCTAGCATTAGCCTCATGGGGGTTTTGACTGATGATGCTGCCATTGGACAAGTAGTATATTCGGTTATTCAGTCAAAATGACTGTGGTCACTAAAGCAGTTTACGTGAGCACTGCCTGAAATAAACTTTATAGTTGCATAATTACGTCATGATTCAAAGCCGACGTGATGTTCCGTTGGGTTCCTCATCGATTTATATCAATGCCCACTCGCATCCAATGTCTGTAGTTCATTTGTGCCATGTATTATTTCCGCTGCTGTTCACCAGGGAGAACAAACACTAGAATAAAAGTGCTAAACGATAAAGAAACCTGTGTGCAAAGGCAAGGGGTGTGGCGGGGTGGGGTGGAGGGCAGGGTGTAAGAAGGGAGGGGGAGAGGAGGTCGAACAGAAAGTTATTGTCTCAGTATCTGACCAACAATCGAAATGTACGAGCTATGAAGCGTTTATTTCATGTCAGTAAGTGGTACTTTACACTGCACCTCTTGACGTGTGTCACTGCACTAATTCTGCTGCTCCTCATCCATCGAATTATATGGCAAAGCGAGGGAAATCAACAGGACAAACACTTAGGCTCTCGTGCTCAATAGAACACACACACACACACACACACACACAGACACACACACTGATTAACGCACAAGGAAACACGTTTGTTGGAAGAGGCGGACAAACGCTCTTGCCGCCACCACGTGTGGTACGAGGACACGCAAAGGACACATAAAACGCTTAAAACGCCGTTTGGCCCTTTAATAAGTTCAGAGGCCGACAGCAGCGCTGACTGTACATTTGCAGTTATCACGCAATCGGTTTGGCTGTGACAATGAATTGCGGCCGAGCATGTGCTTTTAGTGTGACGGCTGGTGGGATGGTGAGAAGAGGAAGCGTTGGAGGAGGAGGAGGAGGCGGCAGGCAGCGGTCAGCAGGCTAAAGGGAGGGCACTTCACGCTGGCCGGCCGCCTGACACCTACAAAACACTGCGCCCGTAATGTGCCGCGCGACACAAAAGCCAGCAGCGAAAATGCATTATGCGATGCGAAGATCCGATAAAACGCCGTTCTATAAACTGCGGCCAGCGGGCGCCGTTCCCTTTTTGTTCTGCCGCCGACCACACAATACGAGCGGGGAGTGGGGCGGACCTACTCCTGTGTGCGTGTGTGTGTGTGTGTGTGTGTGTGTGTGTGTGTGTGTGTGCGTGTGTGTGTGTGTACTCGCGGCGCGGCTAAAGGAATGTTTTACTGCGGCAACGTAAATCATCTCCGCGGACAATGCAGCCGCCGTCGCCCGCGCAGCCCGAATATTTGCATGATTTTTGCTCATTGAAACGGGTCCGTAGCGGTGCGGAGCAGGACGTCGTTTATCTTTGGCCACCTGCGCGTCTGTTTCATCTTACCTGCTAATGGTAGTTGTACGCGGTACTGCGCTAAATTAGATTACATTTAACATGGGGAAGCAAGCCTTGCACGGGATGGCTAGGCGTGGTCACATTTTACATCTACATCTACACTCGGCGGCCAACTCTACGCTGTGTGGTGCAGGGAACTCAGCGTGCCTCCAGGGCTCCTCTTTTTCCTGTTCTAGTCACGAATAGATTCCGGGAAGAACAACTGGATGAGTCCCCCCGAGTGAGAGATTCAGTCTCACTAACTTTACCTTCGTGATCTTTTCGTGAGAAACATGCAGGTGGAAGCAATGAACTGATTGACTGTTCTAGGAACATAAGCTGTCGGAACCATAACAGTGGAACTCACAGTGATGCCGAACGTCTCTCTTGCAGCGTCTGCCACTGGAATTGGCTCAGCATTTCCGCAACGCTTTCAAGCGTTTAAATGGGTCTGTAACGAAACGCACTGCTTTTCTTTGTATTTTATTTATGTAGTGCGGATCCCAGACTGATGCACAATATTCAAGTATTGGTAGAACGAGGGTTTCGTGAGTTACCTCCTTCTCAGGTGTGTCTGTATCAACATCTGTATAGGAGTTCCTGCGATTGACGTACAGAAAAAGGAAGCTACGGACTAAAATTTACAAAATGTACAGATAGTCTTGTGAAATCGGATGAATGCTTCACAAACACGTTAATTAAGAAAGAAATTTTACTCTGCAGCCGAATGAGTTCTTGTTGGTAAGACTTCGCGTGTTCTCAGCCTCGTGAGGCCAACTAGGAGCTACTCGACTAATCGGTAATGATTCCAAGGCCAGGAAAACCGACAACGGCCAGTAGAGTGGTGTGCTGACCACATGCCCTCCCCCCCCCTCCAAAAAAAAAGAAACATTCCATATCGCATCCAATAATGCCTTTGGTATAGGATGACACGGTGGTCGGTCGATACATCTAGAACCGGAATGCGGAACTTTACCTATACTATTTATCTGTAAAAATCATAAATTAAAATCCCTCGCTGCGGTTTTGTTTATGGGAAGAGTGAGCTAGGGAACTATTTTGGGGATTTTAACACGGTATTCACTAGTGGATGGACATTTACGAGGAAGATTTATGTGTACAGATTACTACTGATACGCCAGACAGGTCGTGCAGCCATAAATACCCGATGCTACCTGTACCAAGTTGGGGTATGTCGCTAGTGTATCTGAATGAAGATGAACTCTTGGACTAAATTTGCTCTTCCCCATGAAATCTAAAATTTTACCTTGGCGCCTGCTGTAAGTTTGTGGTTCCTGTGATTGCGGCAGGGATCTCACTTGCATCTTACGCTCATATTTTGGGCGGGCGATGTGGAGATCGCTGGGCGGTGAAGGGGGGGGGGACGGGAGGGGGGAGTGTATTATACACTTCATCTAGATGATTCCCCTTCAGTGACACTGGGTGAACTGCTGCGACGTCGCACAGTACAGCAGTTAATGTTGCAACTGCAGAAATCCACATATGAGTCTGCCTATCGTCTTCGGCTTTGTCGTGACTCCAGTAGAGGGCACACTCAAAATTTGTGAAAGGTCAATGTAAACTAAAATCCTAAACGAAACTGTAGAAGTATTCCAAAAATTTTTATGTACCTGCATGGAAGAGCCTGTTGTTGTTGTTGTCTTCAGTCCTGAGACTGGTTTGATGCAGCTCTCCATGCTACTCTATCCTGTGAAAGCTTCTTCATCTCCCAGTACTTACTGCAACCTACATCCTTCTGAATCTGCTTAGTGTATTCATCTCTTGGTCTCCCTCTACGATTTTTACGCTTGACGCTGCCCTCCAATGCTAAACTCGTGATCCCTTGATGCCTCCGAATATACCCTACCAACCGATCCCGTCAAGTTGTGCGAAAAATTTCTCTTCTCTCCAATTCTATTCAATACCTCCGCATTAGTTATGTGATCTACCCATCTAATCTTCATCATTCTTCTGTAGCATCACATTTCGAAAGCTTCTATTCTCTTCTTGTCCAAACTATTTATCGTCCATGTTTCACTTCCATAGAAACTTTCAGAAACGGCTTCCTGACACTTAAATCTCTACTCGACGCTAACAAATATCTCTTCTTCAGAAACGCTTTCCTTGCCATTGCCACTCTACATTTTATATCCTCTCTACTTCGACCATCATCAGTTATTTTGCTCCCCAAGTAGCAAAACTCCTTTACTACTTTAAGTGTCTCATTTCCTAATCTAATTCCCTCAGCATCACCCGACTTAATTCGACTACATTCTATTATCCTCGTTTTGCTTTTGTTGATGTTCATCTTATATCGTCCTTTCAAGACACTGTACATTCCGTTCACTTGCTCTTCCAAGTCCTTTGCTGGCTCTGACAGAATTACAATGTCATCGGCGAACCTCAAAGTGTTTATTTCATCTCCATGGATTTTTAAAACCTACTCCGAATTTTTCTTTTGTTTCCTTTACTGCTTGCTCAATATACAGACTGAATAGCACCGGGGAGGGCTACAAACCTGTCTCACTCCCTTCCCAACCGCTGCTTCCCTTTCATGCCCCTCGACTCTTATAACTGCCATCTGGTTTCTGTACAAATTGTAAATAGCCTTTCGCTCCCTGTATTTTACCCCTGCCGCCTTTAGAATTTGGATGAGAGTATTCCAGTCAACATTGTCAAAAGATTTCTCTAAGTCTACAAATGCTAGAAATGTAGGTTTGCCTTTCCTTAATCTATTTTCTAAGATAAGTCATAGGGTCAGTATTGCCTCACGTGTTCCAACATTTCTACGGAATCCAAACTGATCTTCGCCGAGATCGTCTTCTACCAGTTTTTCCATTCGTCTGTAAAGAATTCGCGCTAAAATTGGATCGTTCTTTTCAAAATAAAAGCATTATAGGCTTACGTGTAGGTTACTGTAACATTTGCCTCAAGTTTCTCTCTTTATTAACGGAATGCACTGTGAAGCCTTAATCTGTCCATTTATGTCTACCAACTGGCTTGTGGAGACAGTCAATAAGTTTAGTGTTAAAGTTCTCGAAGCGGTCGCTCTCCTTCTGCATTAGACGCAATGTCGACTTTACATTAGAAGTAAGAGTGACTACTGCCGTGCCACCATACCAGTGTAGTATTCAGTTATACGCCCGATAACATGAAAGTTTGATTTTCACTGCACTTCATTCTCATTTTCTCGAGGATGATGCCGCGAAAAATTCCCATGACTTATGGCATATATTGTGAGACAGTTTGCACGTCGAATCTTTCCGATACAGTTTCCATTTTCTACTGGTCACACGATAGAAAAATACTGCAAAATGTTATTTGTAAGATTTATTTAGAATTACAAGAACCAAGATCACCATTTATATTAGTTACAATACACAAAATTCGTCTCTGTGCCGCTTTTATTTACTAAAGCATATCGGTAACGGAAGATTTATTTTCCACCTTCGAGCATTTTGGGAAAATGTAGCCCCGTGATTTAGAATGAGTTTCCAACCTTCAATTATATGGCCACGGTACCAGCACGAGCATTATGACACCATATATCAGGAATGCAGCGAAACATGCAGTATATATATAGCCCTAGGTTTCATAGCATGGTGTAGCGTTTCGGTTTGTCTACGCAAATCGTCTATGAAATACAATGCAACACATTATTTGCAATGCACGGATTAGGAAAATACATTATATGACAACATATCAGAAATTACAGTGATTAATCACGCGGTGTTGTAGACACTTTCATCCCAGAAAATGGTTTTGTGGCTGAAACTAGTTGAAGGTTCAAATATTATTATTGAAATAGGTGGTTCTATATGATGTCGTTTTTAACAGACTGATGATGTTTAACACAATTTACGAAAACTTCCGTGATTATTCTACAGTTATCAAAATAATTTATATATTTGGAGCATTCGAATTTTTATTTGGTTTAATTATCAGAAAGGTAAACGGCAAAACGTATTTCACTACGATAAAAATCGATGCTTGTCACTTTGTGTACGTGAGGGACTAATGAAGGACGAATATTTTCACGAATTTATTGGTGGGTGGAATACAGTAGCTAGCTCAGTAATTTGCTTAAAAAGAGGGTAGAGTATTATCTGGAAGACGAGCTTGCAGGCAGCCTGTTACCATAAAACGGGCCACTCAGTATGATGGAAAGAGAGAAATGACTTTGGTTTACAGCCAACGTTAATACAGATTATTTATTTACCTACTTCATTAGCCTCAAGACGTCGGTGCAATAATCAAGCTTTTATAAACAATAATTTAACATCCAGTAAGTAGATGCAGTGTAAAATCCGTAAATATTATACTTTAGTTGCACAGCACAGGAACAAACGTGAGCATTACATTGGATAGCCAATATATAGACAAACAGTGCAATTGAATGGTGTGGATCTGGATGTCACTACCTGTAGACATGAATTACAAGAAGATATATGTTTAACGTATTAAGGGGCACATATAATGTTAACACTAGTCAAGTGTTAATACGAATGTAGAACTATTAAAACACCAAGAGAATATTAGTGATTAAACTCCCATTTGTCAAGCACACGAAAAACTGACGTTATTGAGAGTGTAGAAAACTACTTACATAAAATTTTACTGCTCTTAGATGAGGTAGATGTTTCAGAAATATTACTGATATCCTATCGATTTCTTTGTTGGCTGGGGATGAAGTTCTTGGTATTGAGACACTGGTAGGTGCCCCAGAAGAGCTGGATGATCTTTCGATTCAAGCTGCAGGCATTATCCATGAACCACGTGGTTTCTTTGAGACTGTTAGGCATTCATAAATCCGCAGATGCCAGGTGATCAACTCAGCCGCAGGATTTCGAGGGACTGGAATCTTCGTGGGAGATGGCCAATCGTGGACTCTTAAACAATTGTAATTTAATTTTATTAACAATGTGAACTACGTAATTTCAAGAGCATATGCTTAGGACCAAACAAAACAAGAGTTCGCGCTTCATTTTCCTAAATATTTGACACCTGAAATAATAAAAATAAAATTTAGAAAGATAAACCCTGGCCCCACATTAATAATTAAATCATTTAGGGGATACAGATGAATCTACTATCAGAAAATCTTAAACAATATTTACATATCAGCGAATATAAATACTCAGCCCCAGAATTTTTTTGCAACCTGGGCACTCAACGTAAACTACAACAACGCACACTAGTGAACAAGACATTGCACAAGGACACCTCACTAACAGCTTCACTTTAAGCAAAAACGGATACACTATACGTACAACATACATAATCTATAGTGACACAGTAAGTAAATGTATGTTGATTATGAAGTCACACAGAAAGGCAATTTGAAACATTAAAAGTTTATTACTAAAACAGAATTCGGGCAATAATTCACTGCCTTACAGTATTCACGCCCCGCGCTCCCTCGGCGTCATTCATCAAAATACATGTGTACAAGGCACTGTTCCTGGAATTACAGGCCCAATAGCAGTCCCACCATGTGTTTTATCATTCAAAACTTCTAAAGTAGAATAATACCACGACAAACGCAAATGTCATCACAATAAAATGGCATAGCCCGCTATTATTAATTACATTCGCCGGCGGATCCCTACTGTCAACTTGCTCCACCGTGCCTCCTACCAGCGACCAGAGGAGGTGCTCGCGGTACTTGCCATGAGGCTATGGCGTGACCCATCACGGAATGCAATCGGGCACCATTGGAAACAGTGGGAGAGAAAAATGCGTCGCAGTAAATCACGCAAAGTAAACGGACGACATTTTCAGGAACGTCTTTGAAACAGTATTCATCACACAGGACCAATACAACATCTTTCGCGTCATTAACATTAAAACCTTGAAGGACCCATAGGTGGAAACGGTACATCCGTGACATTTTCACGTGCCAAACATATGTTTGTATGTCCCCTAAAAACTCTCAGATTTAGTATATGTAGCTTTTTACAGCCCGTATACACTCCCTCATATCTTAAATATACAGGGCGTTTCAGATAATGTGTTCATCTTTGTAACTCAATAAACAGTAAGTGAAATGAATATTTATTTAGGCAGGTAAACGTAAGAAACATTACTAATTATGCTGAGTTATAGTTTAGTTTTTTCATCGAGTTACAGAAATGAATTATAATTTTTGAAAAAAAATATTTTTTTCTGTCTTTTAGCTGATGTATTTAAACCAACTGTGTTCAAATCAGCTTCAATCACATTTATATCGCTTTTAGGTATGGAGTTAGAAGCGTTCAACTTTTCAACGTTGGAAGCTACATGTTGCACATAATCTTTTACGCTCGGATGGTTGATCTTCTGGCAGTATGTTCATTCAGGTGAGGTGTTCGAATGAATGTCCATTTTCCTGAATGTGAAACCCAGTGCCTCGTGCATACGACCTGCAGAGGAGATACAAAATTGATCTATATATGACAGTGTATGGATACAGTCTCCAATTTAATCGAACAAAGATTCAAAATTCAAGGGTGCTTGTCACTCTGTGACACCGCAACTTTACATTTCGTTCGCAGGTATTTTAGAAGCCGTAATGTGTTTCGCATTCAGGAAAATGAGCGCTCGTTTGGAAACGTCACTTCGTGAACATCGAGGCCTACGAGAAAGACAGGCCGCGGCGCGTACTTCACGAAGGCAGTCCTTCGCTCGCTCGCTCGCTCAAATCAGCAGACAAACTACGTTTCTACACCTGTTAGCACGTAACGAGGCGTGTCCGTACAAACGAAAATTGAATCTTCTACTTGAATCCGCTATTATGGAATCTTACTGTTATTAGTCCTATAATGATGGGAAGTCCATGAGCCTACTTATAATTTGTTACTGCTGTATTGGCGTACAATAAAATAAAATCATGTTAAAATGATTATCAGTTGCATAAGGCACCACTTCCAGCATGTAATGAGTACTGTTAAGCAGAAGAGACTAAATGCTATAAACAAACCGTTACACCACTTATATCGAGTATTGACCTTAAATTAAATTTTACTGTAGTACTGTTAATCAGTAAGACCTCAAATAGCAGATTCCAGTGGAAGATGTAGTTCTCGTTAGTACTTACGCGCTCAGCTGGGAGTTAACAGGTTTAGAAACGCATTTTGTCTGCTGAGATTAGCGAGCGAGTGAGTTCAGGACTACCTTCGTGACGTACGCGCCGCGGCCGGTCTTTCTTGTGCGCCTCGGTGAGCATTCTGCCACAAGAACATCCGTCTGAATGCAGCTATCTACGTAGAGCAGGTTGCATCAGTCCCTAAAATTTAAAACTTTTCTAGCTCCCTAAATGGAACTGATAGAACTTCTGTTTGTATTGATTCTTCTACTTACATAGATGTGTATACAGCTGGTCTAAATACATCATCTATTGAGAGAAAGAAATGTCCTACTTCAAAAGTACTTACTCAGTATTGATGGTTTAGTGTTATCTGAAACACCCTGACTCTTAATGTTCCAATTCAACAGATCATAATATCCAAGAAACACTATAACACTTTGCTAATTTTCAGCTGTCATATATGATGGATTTCCTCCTGAATTTCTGTCGTGAAATTCTGCATTCTGTAATTGAAAATGTAAGGCTTATAGGTTATACTTATATATTGTATGTACTAATTGTATCTTTTTTATCATATAGGGAAAATATGCAAATCAGATTAAAAGGCTGGGAACTGACAATGTGAAGAAGAAAAATAGTCCTAACACGGACTTCGGAAGGATCGATTATTCTGTTCGTTATATACTAGGGCTATTTTTTGATGGTCCTATCCGTTGCGAAATGGAAACAACAGAGAAAATCAAAAATGTTTTATTTGTGACACTGAGTTACACCTACCAGCTACTTCTTTGCATTGTCGTCGCTCCGACTTCAACATCTGTCGGCGCGTGCTACCAACTTTTCAATAAACTCGTACTAGAAGGCAGCCGTATTGTTTCCACTAATTCTCTACATTAGTATGCAGGTCGCTGTCGTCATACTCGGTACAGCATTTCATGTGATCAAAGATATGAAAATTACAGGGAGCCAGATTCAGGCTTACCGTCGAAAACGAAGAAGGGGCGTCTTTGTTTGCAGCTACAGTGTGCGGCCAAGCATTGGCTGATGACAACCATCGTCTTCGCTTGGTCATATTTGCCTTTTCTAGACTTTTTCTCTTGCTCAACAAGATCATCGGTTGCCACTTGCTTCCTTCCAAGACGGCCTGCATCGTGGACGACTGTACGTCCTGCTTCATAGTTTCTGCACCACTGCCACACTTTGTTGTTACTCAAGACACGTTACGTAGGCTGCATGGAAATCAAGCTTAACTCCTCACCTTGAACAAACTGTCAGCACGCACTTGACACTTGATGGGAAACTCTATTGATGGAGGCATCTTTACGTGCTCACTGCGTAAGTAGGCTGTTTAGGTTTTTGTGTTGGTAACGTCACTTAGCGCTCTGTATGAAAATCACTGGCTGTGCTGTGTGCAGTCTATGGCTGATTGGCATTTTTGGAATATTCTCTATTGCACTGTTGGGCAGTTGGATGAGAACAGCGCGTAGCGTTGCGCAGTTGGAGGTGAGCCGGCAGCAGTGGTGGATGTGGGGAGAGAGATGGCAGAATTTTGAGAGCGGACGTGTGTCCATCAGAAAGAGTAAATTTGTAATATTGGATATCATGAACTGATATATATATATATATATATATATATATATATATATATATATATATATATATATATGACTTTTGAACATTATTAAGGTAAATACATTGTTTGTTCTCTATCAAAATCTTTCATTTGCTAACTATGCCTATCAGTAGTTAGTGACTTCAGTAGTTTGAATCTTTTATTCAGCTGGTAGTATTGCCGCACGCTGTATTGCAGTAGTTGGAGTAACGAAGATTTTTGTGAGGTAAGTGATTCATGAAAGGTATAGTTTATTGTTAGTCAGGGCCATTCTTTTGTACGGATTATTGAAAGTCAGATTGCGTTGCGCTAAAAAAATATTGTGTGTCAGTTTAGTGATGATCAGAATTAGTAAAGAGAGAAATGTCTGAGTACGTTCAGTTTTGCTCAGCTATTTGAAAATGAAATAACGTAAGGGGTTTACCAGCACACTTATTCTTAATTTTTCTAAGGGGATGTTTCAACTGTGTACTCATAACTGAGAAGTGTTATGTGACGCAGTTGGCGAGTGTAGAGAGACACTACACATCTAGGCAAAGCTTCATTGGATTTGCACTGTGGTTTTCACTTCGCGACTAATCTGAACTTGGAAAATAAAATAGCTCTCGTATCTAACTTGCAATGCCTCACAAACACGGCAGTGGGGAGCAGGAAGTTGTAGCTTCGCGGTGTCTGCGGGCAGCCGGCAGTCTAGGCGCGGCTCCGCAGCGCGGTGGAATCGTCCGACAGCGATCAGTTACGTACGACTGTGGCAGGCGGCCTGATTGAAATCGATTCGCAGCGCTGGCTCACACTGAGCACGCCGCTGTCTAATCGGAGAGATAATTGGCAGCACTGAGTCTGGCGTGGCGTATCGGAGCTGTGGGACGTACCTGCACAGGCACGGCAGCCTCTCATAGAGCCATTAGATCGTTACCGGAGCGCGCGACACGAATGGCTTTCGGCATTTGTGAACCGAACGGAATAACACAGGTCAGGTATGTTTTCCATTTCAGATTCTAACCAACAGCCGCAGCAACAAATGTTGTGGCCGACTGAATATACTGAATGCCTTCGGAAAGTTAGCAAACATGACATAAGCTTTGGTGTTCTTGTTCTCATGAATGAACAGAGCGAGCTGTGCTTAAAGGGACGTTTGTTTGCAGGGTTTGTAACTAAGAAATTTCATACTGAGTGTGCTTAAAACATTTTCCGTACTT
Organism: Schistocerca nitens; assembly: GCF_023898315.1. NCBI lineage: Eukaryota > Metazoa > Arthropoda > Insecta > Orthoptera > Acrididae > Schistocerca > Schistocerca nitens. The sequence goes on from NC_064614.1 coordinate 778,748,042, forward strand.
CTGCAACAGATCTACGTCGGCGACATACATTTAAATAAATTCGTGCATATTTCCGACGATACTACTCCTTTCCGTTTCGGCTATCTGAAGCCCACTTTGATTCGTGACACCTTTGTTTCTTTTGGTCTCTCGTTATCCGACATTTTGATTTGTGTATAGTTCTGTCCACGAAATCTGTGACAGCCTGAATTTTTTTATTTGAAAATAAATATATATCTTGTTCCTATATTATCATTATTAAATGTATTATTTTAAGGAAGTTGCTTATAAATCACGAACGCCAGCTGATTATTAGACGAAGCACAAAAAGAGAGACTGTCCAAGTCTCACGCAAAGATAGCTACTTACAAAGAAATGTTGCGTAGTTGCTTTCACAACTTAGGAATGCATAAAAATACCTAAACAATGTGTGACCGATGCTGGGAACACGTCTGACAGTGGAAATTTGAGAAAGACACCAATTCTAGAGTCCGTACACAAGCCCAAGCAAGATCGAAATTTTCCGCCCTGGACTGGTAGGAGTGAAGGCATGATCATCAAACACTGATCAGTCATTGGGCGATACTGCGAATTTACTCTGACAGTGACAACATCTAGAGAAGGAAATACATTGACGGAAAAAAACACGCAACACCAAGAAGGAGTTGTGGGATATAAACGAAAGCTTTTAGCCGTATTTAAACTTTTGAAATAAAGTCTGTTCACATCTCGCTCCTTTCACATAAGATTAGCGCTATTAGAACCACTATGAGAATGCAAATCAGGTTTGCGTCAAGCTGCGCGGGATTAGCCGAGCGGTCTTGGCGCTGCAGTCATGGACTGTGCGGCTGGTCCCGGTGGATGTTCGAGTCCTCCCTCGGGCATGGGTTTGTGTGTTTGTCCTTAGGACAATTTAGGTTAGGTAATGTGTAAGCTTAGGTACTGATGGCTTTAGCAGTTAAGTCCCATAAGTTTTCACACATTTGAACACTTGAACATTTTTTTTTTTTGCATGAAGTACACTTTGTAACGGTCATGAACCATTAGTTATCTCTGAGATTGGACGTGGAGGAGATTAAGTTTAACGTCCCGTCGACAACGAGGTCATCAGAGGCAGAACGAAAGCTCCGATTAGGGAAGGATGGGGAAGGAAATTGGCCGTGCCCTGTCAAAGGAACCATCCCGACATTTGCCTCAAGCAATTTAGGGAAATCACAGAAAACCTAAATCTGGATGCCCGGATGCGGGTTTGAACCGTCGTCCTCCCGAATGCGAGTCAAGTATGCTAGCCACAGCGCCATCTCTCTCGGTGGCTGGACGTGGTGAGTTAATCAAGAATGCCTTTAAGGCGACAAAGATGCCATTATCAACAGCCCACTGAGTGTGAACTAGGTCGTGTAATAGGGCTACAAGAAGCTGGTATTTACTTCTGCGATATTGCAGAAAGACTTGATAGGAACGTAGCCACTGTACATAACTACTGGCAGCGATGATCACGAGAATGTACGCTCGCAACGAGACCGGACTCCGGACAGCCACATGGCACTACCGAGAGGGAAGACCATCGACGGCTCTGGTGCATCGTACAGCATCTGTAGCTGAAATCTGAGTAGCAGATGGCACCTCAGTGACACAACGAGCTGGTACACATCTCTTTCTTCAGGGACAGTTCCGAGCTAGACGCCCTTTAGTGTGCATTCCTTTGATCCCCAGCCATCGCCATTTGCAATTTCAGTGGCTCATTGAACGGTAGGGTTTATTATGTTTCCTAATGTAAGCTGGTTCTGCCTCGGTGCCAATGACGGATATGTGTTGATTAGAAGGAGACCACTTGAAGGCCTGCAACCAACCTATCTGCGTGCTAGACACTCTGGACCTTCACCTGGAGTTGAGGTGCGATGACAGCAGGAGCATTCTCGTGGTTATCCCATTCACTCTGACTCTAAATTTGACGTCATTCTTATTATTCGACCCGTTGTGCTGCCATTCATGAACGACACTACAGGGCATATTTCGCAATTGGTTAACGCTAGCCCACATACCGCTGTTTTAACCCAACATTCTCTACAGAGCATCGACACGTAGCCTTGGCCTGTTCTGTGACCAAATCTGACTCCAGTGGGGCGCGTGTGGGTTATCACCGGATGACAACTCCAGCGTCTTCCATATACAGCTCTAACCGACCCTGTATCGACCGACCAAGTGAATCTGGCATGGAACTCCTACCACAAATTATCCGGAACCTGTATAATACAACACATGCACGTTTGCATGCTTGCATTCAACATTCTGGTGGTGACACCAGTCATTAATGTACCAGCATTTCGCATTAGGAATTTATTACCTCGCGCTTATATAAACCTGTGATCTTGCAATCTTAGTCACTTAAATATGGCCGGCCGGTGTGGCCGAGGGGTTCTAGGCGCTACAGTCTAGAACCACGTGACCGCTACGGTCGCAGGTTCGAATCGTGCCTCGGGCATGGATGTGTGTAATATCCTTAGGTTAGTTAGGTTTAAGTAGTTCTAAGTTCTAGGGGACTGATGACCTCAGAATTAAGTCCCATAGTGCTCAGAGCCATTTGAACTTAAATATGCTACATCAACAAATGTATTCTCGAAATTTCGTTAATCTACATTAATTGCTGCTTTGGATGAACTGAAGATCAATGAATAATAGAACTAGTCGTGATTGGTTTCCTAAACATATTTAAGTGAACTTTATTGTTTTGAAACGAAATTTCCAAATACAAAAGTGGGAGTGTTTAGCCACATGGTATACAATGAATCTTGGAAAGCATTTCGTTGAACCCTTGTGGAAAACGTAGCAGCATTGTCTAGTATTGGAAACAGGAAGCTCGTTGAAACCGGACGTCAGTGACAACGAAATCTTAAGTTCAGATTGGAATGTCTACCGTAAGGATAGGTCAGTCGCCAACGGCGGCGGCGTTTTTATTGCAGTAAAAAATTCTATAAAATCTAGCGAAGATATCACGGATTCTGAATGTGAATTAATCTGGGTGACATTGAGTATCAAAGAACGGACAAAAATGGTTATCGGATGCTTTTATAGAAAACATGGGTCAGGGCCTGTAGTTGTAGAGCGCTTCAGACGGAACTTGCAGAATATCATTAGTAATTTTCCTGATCATGCCGTTGTATTAGGGAGTGACTTCAGCTTGCCAGGGGATTGAGAGTGTTACGCCATAAAAACTGGTGACAGAGGGAATCGTGAGGCATTGTTCTGGATATCTTGTCCGAAAATTACCTTGAGCAGATAGTTAGAGAACCAATGCGTGAGGGTAACGTCTTAGACCTCCTGGCAACAAACTGTTGAACTTATCGATCAGTAAACGTAGAAGAAGGCATCAGTGACCATAAGGCTGTGACAGCATCTATGACGACGGGTTCTACAAGGGATGTTAAGAAATTTGGGAAAACATATTTGCTCAGCAATGGTGGCAGGATACAAGTTTCAGAATATCTTAGCAGTCAGCATGAAATATTCGGTGATGAGGACGAAGATGTGGAGAACACATGGAAAAAATTCAATATGTCCTAGACAAGTATGTTCAAAGTAAGGTTTTAAGGGATGGGAATGATCCACCATGGTTTAATAGCCGTGTTAGAAAAGCGCTACGTGAGCAAAGAGCACTTAATTTCAGATTCAAAGAAGTAAACACCTGGCTGACAAACAAAAGCTTATTGAAGCGAAAATGAGCATAAGGAGACCAGTGAGAGAAGTGTTCAATGATTTTGTGAGTAAGAGGCTGTCAACCGACCTGAGTAAAAACCCTAAGAGATTTTGGTTCGTATGTAAAATCAATAAGTGGGTCAAAATCATGTATTAATTCCTTTAGCGACCTCACCTGCACCGAAAAGAAAAATAACAGAGAGAAGGCCGAAATAGGTCATCCGAAGTTGTTTCACCGCGGAAGATCGTAACACTGTCCCTCCTTTCAATCGTCGCACGAACATCGAAATGAGAGATATTGAGTTAGCTAACCGCGGAACTCAAAAGCAGATACAATCGCTTAATAGTGGAAAGCCTTCAGGACTAGATGAGATACCTATAAGATTCTATAAAGGTTATGCGAAAGAACTTTCTCCCCTTCTTGGAGTAATTTATCGTAGGTCACTGGAGCAACTAAAGGTACCTAACGATTGGAAAAAGCTCAGGTCATTTCCGTCAATAATAAAGGCCAAAAGACATATCTACACAATTGTAGACATATATCGTCAATCTGTCAATCTGTTGTAGAATTATGGAACATGTTTTGTGCTCAAGAATTATGATGATTTTGGAAAATGGACATCACCTCTGTAAAAATCAACATGGATTCCGCCAACAAAGATCATGCGAAACTCAGCTCGCTCTGTTATTCCATGAGATCAACAGCGCAGTGGACAACGGCGCTCAGGTTTATGCCGTGTTCCTTGATTTCAGTAAGGCATTTGACACCGTCCCGCATTGCCGTTTAATGAAAAAAATAAGAGCTTACAGATTATCGGAGCAGACCGGCGATTGGATTCAAAACTTCCTTGCAGATAGAACCCAACACGTAGCTCTTAACGGAACTAAATCAACAGATGAAAAGGTAATATCCGGAGTACCACATGGAAGTGTGATAGGACTGTTGCTGTTTACAATGTATATCAATGATCTATTGGAAAGCGTCGGATGCTCTTTAAGGCTATTCACAGATGATGCAGTTGTCTATACCAAAGTAGCAACGCCAGAAGGTAGTAAGAATTTGCAGAACGACCTGCAGAGAACTGATGAATGGTGCAGATTCTGGCCGCTGACCCTGAATGCAAATAAATGTAACATATTGCGCATAGGAAAAGAAATGCACTACCTTACAGCTACACTATTGATGACAAACTGCTGGAGACAGCGTCTGCGGTAAAATACCTAGGTGTAATTGTCCAGAGCGACCTTAAGTGGAATGACCATATTAAACAGATAGTGGGGAAAGCAGACACCAGACTCAAATTCATCGAAAAGAATATTGAGGGAATGTAGCTCATCCACGAAAGAAGTGGCTTGTAAGGTGCTTGTTCGCTCGATTCTTGAGTACTGTTCATCTATCTGTGATCCCTATCAGGTAGGACCGACAGAGGAGATAGAGAAGATCCAGCGAAGAGCGGTGCGTTTCGTCATGGGACGGTTTAGCTGACGAGAGAACGTTGCGGAGATGCTAAACAAACTTCACTGGCAAAATTTAAAAGAGAGGCGCTGTGCATCACGGAGAGATTCACTATTGAAATTTGGGAACAGCACTTTTCAGGAGAAGTTCGATTACATATTAGTCCCCCTCCCCAAATACATCTCGCGTATTGACCACGAGGAGAAAATTCTAGAAATTAGAGGCAATTCAGATGCTTACTGGCATTCATTCTTCCCACGAACTATTCGCGAGTGGATCAAGGTTGGAGGTATCAGATATTGTTATCGAAAGTACCCTCCACCACAAACCATTAAGTAACTTGCGGAGTATGATGTGGATGTAGAAGAACAGCCGAAACAGCAACCAACAAACAAAACCATTTGGACAAAAAAAACTCATATCACATGGTAAACACAAAATAGAATAATTAGGACACGTAATATTACATTCAACTAATAAGTAACAAGTAATCGAAGGCATATATGTTACTTTACAATTTCGATTTTGTCTTTTATTGTGCCTAATAGTCATTCGTAGCCGAAGTTTGGAAATTATTATTCACTTTCAACATTCACAGGTTCTTGTAAGTTTGAGTATAGGTGTACTTATGATGGAACACAGTGGAAATAAATTGTAATTGACGGTAGACAATTAGCCTCAGCTACAGCAAAAATGCTCTTCATAAATTTCAAAAGGTTATAATATTTCCAGTATTTGTTGTGCGGCATAATCTCCACTAATAATAAGAATGTAAAACCGTCCTCTCTGACTGTTTCTCTGTTTGGACACGCTAATCACCAAAACAAGCAGACGAATTTTTATGGTGGTTTCACAGGTAACTAGGACATAGCTTGGGGTGACATAAAGGCTTTATTTTATTAAAATCGGATCACCGAATAAAGTATGGTAATTTGAAGTCTTAATGTGACATAGTGAAATATATTTGCTCTTTGGAAATGCAATTGATAGTTTGACGTTTGAACTGTATGATCTTAGTGAAATGCTTCCGTTGATTGAAATGTTCTACGTAATATGATAACACGATTCAATGCAATGACTTCAATTCTTACACTATCCTCAACGTGTTTAGTCCACACTTCTATATTGATATTATTAAATGCGAAAGTAATTCTGCCTGTTACGTTTCCACGACTAAACTGATTTACCGACTTAGATGAAATCTGAGGAAGAAAATATGAGGTAAAGAAAAAATATTGACCTCTAAGAGCGTCAAGTAGGAGATCGAATATATTTTTACAACATAAATAATGTTATAGTTACTAAAGTTGTTTTATTTTTGTTTCGTTTTATTGCATAATGTCTACTGCGTCTGCGACCTCTGTCCTGCTCATGCCCCTTCAGGCACCGTTCAATGATGATACAGCGCATGCTGCCACATCGTGCATTGGTCAGAGAAGTGTCGGACAGGCGAGAGGGAGGGAGGGAGAGAGGGGAGTTGCAGGTTACTGGCTATGCTTACCAGCTTACCGGAACATGTAGACACGTGAGGGACTGCGCGCACAACAGCTTACTTACTCACTATCACTCAGTGATAACTACTGATTTGTTTGTGTAGCTGCCGGTATCTACTTAATATAACAGCTGCGTAAGTGTATAACAGCTTGTTAACTATAACCCACACTACAGTGGCAAAACTTCAACGTTCTCGAATATCATATGGCAAATGAGATCTACATTTTGTTCCACCGGGTATTGCAACTGATTATTTTACTATACGGACCCAATACTAACGCTTGTAATCATTGACAAAAGGGTACAGCAGTGAAGATAGAGTCGTGGAGAGATTTGCTTGTTCCTCCTACAACAGGAAAAGTAATAACTGAACATGAAAGATAGTATTTCGCGAAAGCCAGAGGAGGGATAAGCAAACTTTGAGGTAGATTGATAATTATCTGCTACACTTCTCACCGCTTCGTTTCCAATGACCTCCTTACAGATGACACGTTACTCTCATTGCTTCCTTCACTATTTCTCCTGAATTGTTAGTTTTCATTATGAATTTGTAATGCTGCTACACCAAACCCAGTTTTTTTACGAAAGTATTATGAATAGTTACGAGTGATAGAAGACAGATAGTTTCTGTTTTCCTGAATGTCCATCCTAATTTGACACATGCACACAGAGGCACACAAACACGAACACACACATTTACACACGCACACGCACACGCACACGCACACGCACACACACACACACACACACACACACACACACACACACACACACACACACACACATATATATATATATATATATATATATATATATATATATATATATATATATATATATATATATATGCTCACGAAGACCGAGTGTGTAAATGAAAATGATAGGACGGTGATTTTGTTTAGCAGATGTGGTAGAGAAACAAATCGCAGATTTCTGGGCACGAAGGTGTGGTCTACAAACGGACAAAACTCGATTTACAAGTGCAATGCGTTACCAGGGTGAATTGTATATCATTAAATTTACAGTACATGCTAATGGCTACTAGCCATATGTTGTTGATGTTCTTCACCAGCAAAAGCAATCGAAAGCCGCTTCTAACAGTCTGTAGTGGACTACCCTATCATCTACTAGTAACGATAAATTTTTTGCAGGATCCCATACATAGGTATCATACCCGATAGTACGGGCAAATGTCTTACAAACTAAGAGATTATACACGCCTTCTACACACTCCTATAGAAGCACCAATAAACCAGGGAAGATAATCGCTAGGCACACTCGGGTATCTATTGCAACCAGTGTAGTGACTGTTCTTCCGCCTACATAGGCTAAACTGGTCACTCCTGTAGCACACGGTTCAGAGAGCATCAGGACCTTTTCAGTTCTAAATTCGCTCTCACTAACCACCTGATCGATCATAAACATTTTAAAAGAAATAGAAATTTGTAACGTATATGCAACAATTATGTAACTTACCTACAGCCAATATTGCATACGTTCGTCTGTAAAACGGACTCGATAAGCAACCTGAGCTGTCAGTAAACGGAATCTAACGTGCATAACACTGTGTGCGTGTTGTATGAGTGTCAGTTTCACAGCCATTTAAGCCCTCAAAAGATCGTTACATAAAAAACTTAAAACTAACCTTTGTATAAACTATTTGACTGTACTTGAATATGAAGAATTACAGAAAGGAATGCACCTGTAACAATGAATACCTAAGCTATCTGACTACGTTTTTGAACAAGAATTTTCAGCTGATACAGAATCTGAATTTTGCAACGGAATTTACTGGAATAGACTACATGACATGTTGTGGTGTGTCAGTGTCTCTGTTTTGGCCCTAAGTTTTACACTCACCTCTTTAGATGAGTGCCTTTTTCCCTGTGGTTTACAGCAATTCTCAGCAGAATTCAGCGGCAGCGGCTAAATCTTAATGTTATTAAGAATGAATTTGATAAAAAGGAGTTTGTTTGGGTTCTGCTAATTACTAAATAACTTGTGAGGAGGGATTCCATAGATTAAGTCTATTTAAAACTTCAGAATCATCATATCCCATAACCAATAACAGACAATGACAATTACAATGACGCATTGATCAATAACGGCTGAGTGCCCGAATAACAAATTATTTCAATTTCAGAGTTACATTAACATTTAATAACCACAGCAATTATATATTAATTAGATGTGAAGAGTAATTATTATTATTTGGAGGATAAGAAGGTTTCTTTAACTGACAAGCAAAACGTGGGACTATTTCAAACTCGGACTAACAACTGGTTTTGCCCTATGCTTCCGAATTTTACCTTTAATTCCATCTTGAAGCGTAGTCAAGCCATCTAAATATTTCCTGGATATATAAATGAAGGCAGCATGACACGTCTTCTGTCTCCAATCTCTCGACCGACACTACCACTTCGAATCTCACAGGCAGATCTCGTCTCACAACAATGCTTAGAATCACGCTCCCATGGTTCGCCCTCAGAGCGTTATTATCGATATGTGAGTGCTTACTTAATGCAAAGAGTAGCGTTAAGTTGGGCATATTGTTTTCAATGTGATGAAGAGTTCTAACACATTTCTTCCATAGCCTCTGTGTCGCTTCTTTCAGAATCTGAACGGTACTTATGAACAAATAGGACAAAAGGAGCTAAAAATACTTAACTATGAAACATATGTATATGTAAACATATAGGTTGGACACTAAATATCGTTTTTACAAAGAATATAGTGAAGCATTGTTTGCTTACTAAAATGTTCAAATATTTAAACAAAATACATAAAGATGTAGAAGTTCTTGTAATGTTATGATTGTTCATTATTGGCTCAGTTATCTCGTGACCGGTTTGTGAGCCTTTTAAAATAAGTAATTAGGCACATTGAGATATATGAAAAATTTCAACCCGTAAAGTTTAGAAAAATAACAAGAAAAACATGTAGAGTGTAATTGTTTTGTTAAAAAAATAGAATGTTCACTGTAGAGGGAGTTTTGTATTGTTTTGCACTTTGCACACTTGTAGAAATACGAGAGGAGAAACAACGTCGTAAACTGTGTGTAGAGTTGTGTTTAGTGTCAATGTCACTAACACCTCAATGTAGTCCGCCTCTGGTAGCTGAATGGTCAGCGCAGCAGAATGTCAATCCTAAGGGCCCGGGTTCGATTCCCGGCTGGGTTGGAGATTTTCTCCGCTCAGGGACTGGGCATTGTGCTGTCCTAATCATCATCATTTCATCCCCATCGACGCGCGAGTCACCGAACTGGCGTCAAATGGAAAGACCTGCACCCGGCGAACTGTCTACCCAACGGGAGGCCCTAGTCACACGACATTTACACTGTCTCAATGTAGAGACGTAGAGTGTAGTAGAATCATGCAGCGGAGTGTACAGTGTCTATCTCACTGACACGTTATTTAGAGAAACTTCATTTTTGGTGGTAGCAGCTTGTATTGTCAGAATCCTTTCACTGAGACAGTACTGTGTAATTGTGGCTCTCGAAGGCAAAGCTCAGCATCGGTCGCTGATTGCCACTCAAGAACCGGTATTTATTGCAGATATCCTTCATTATGAGTGACCACCTTGGTTTCTGCCATCATTAGAAGTGACATCATTGTTGCAGACATCATGTGTACAAGTGCATTTTTTAATTTGTTTGGGCCCTGGCAGATCCCAGTTGCTTGATACTCTATGGACAGAAAGTACTTATGGTAACAACTTGACAATTAATTTTTTTTTACATATTCCTGTTAGTTTATATGAATGAAAGTTTGTAAATAGTTTAACATGAGACACAAATATATTAACATGTATAAAAATTATTGTACATAAAACTCAAATGTGGGGCATTATGAGAACCGTTTAGTTGCTAATTAAGATATCTGCTCATGAAGCGTATCAAGGTTAACATATAAAGTAGTAAGTAATTCTGCACATTCAGTGTTTGCTGCTATCTTAAACATCAAACAATGTGTGCTGCACTGTACAGTGTAATACACGAAATGACACAAAAAATTTATTGACTAAGAAATTCTTTGCTTATTAGAGTGTCATACACAAAATGACACAAAAAATATTATACTGCATAACAAATACTTTGTATATGTATGGATCTAGGACATACTGCTTGAGGCAACTGTATGCAAGGATGCTAAAAAAAATATTGGTCTGTGCAGGCAGAATTTAGTGCATTTTATTAAGATCTTAACAATGATATATATATATATATATATATATATATATATATATATATATATATATATATATTTGTTTTACTTAAGTAACCTTAATGTCTTAATAATCATATATTGAATGTGCTTGAGCAGTTATTTGTGTGATCAGAAGTGCACTTTTATTGGGGAAGGGAAGTACTATCCTACCATCACCCTAACTATCACAAAACACACAGGTATTTATTACATATTAAACGGATCCATCTTTTTACAGGATATGGATTGTAGTAAAGGGGACTGGGATAGTTAGCTTTTTCATTGTAGTGTACTATGTACAACATATGTTCTCTCTTGTCTTTATATCTGACAAAAAATTTGGGTAGTCCTTGTACTAACAGTAGTATAAATGCTACATGAAATTCTTATTTTCACATTCAGGGTTTAAAGTTTAGTGGGTGAGGGCACGTTTATTGTCTTCATTTTGGTTTCTAAAGGAAGAAATTGGTTAGTGTCTAAGTTCACAAGTAAGACGTTTTCTTCTTTCTAGATTGGGTGCCATGTTGTTTCCTCTGCCACCTGCAAACACTTATTAGTACATGGAACATTTTTATGTTTTTTAAGTAACCCTTTGTGCCTTGCTTTCTTTTTATTATGATTTACTTCCATCTCTGGTCCTTTCTTTCCTTGTTTGATTTCTATTATTATCTGAAAAGATTCCATTAGTTGAATACATATATGCATTATAAATTCTGCAGTGCTCTATGTGTCTTTGTTTACTTGTGAAGGTGAAAAACTATGTGAGACAAACATGAATGTTACCTTGTTCCATGGTTTTAGTTTTACATTTTTCTATAATTTGCATTATTAGCATTTCCGCCTTTTTCCGAGCTGTAGCCTGAATTAACCTGCAATAATGGTAACAATGACGATTTATTGATAATATAATAATCGAAGTGTCTTCTACAGACCTTTCTACAAAAGATCTAGTATTGGAAGCATCTACAATGGACCCTCAAGGCATCTTACCTTTATTTACCTACGCTAACTTAGAGGAATTCTTTGAATCGTATTTTATAACTTAACACTAATCATTTTCTGGGAGCGGTGTTATCTTGTTGTTTAACTTGTACTTTCCGCATCTGTTCCTACTGGCAGCTCATACAATTCATAAGTTTTATTATGCGTCAACTTCTGGAGTGTTCTGAAAACTAAAATTATGCTTTAGCAAGTGGAAGTTCCTATACGTAACATGTCTAGTAGTAATCTGTGAAGAATAATCATTTTATCATCTAGTAAGCGCTGGATACTTTTATTACGGTAATGATACAACAATGGGTATCGTTTATTATGTAAAAGTGGAAAGACACAGGAATTTTTTTCCGTGGAGACAACGGCGACCACTTCCTTTCACAAGGTATTAAATCGATTTCTCTCTTAAAAGGAACTCTTCTGCGAGGGTGTGACGTATTTACGACCTGTCCACTGAAGTTACACACACAAAAAAGGTGAACTGTAAAAACAGAGTCCTAAGCTGGGCGACGAACTACGGCTAATGCCTTTGTCCTTGACCTACCTTGTGGCCTGCTGCGTCAAGCTAAGGGAAAAACTAAAATGCTTCGCTCTCGCTTCGCTGTCTCTTTAAGAGTTATTGTGGCATCGTATTTTCTTACCCTGAGTGGACAATTATTACCAACACAATGAAGAAAATATATCTTAAGACTAACACATAATACACAAAATATACATAGAAGACTACACTTGAAAATACACAGCCTATTCAGTGAATGGTTTATGTGTGAAATATGATATAGGCCTTTACTCTTGTGAGTACGTTTTTATGTGCTTTTGCTGCTGGCTTTGCCAGTAACAGCGATATTTCACAGGAATTGTTTCGATGATCTGGTGACCTTACTTCAAAAAATTCACGCTGATTTTGCTGCTTTATATCATCATTGGGTTGCCAATCTGGATCTGATGGTGGAGGTTGTCTGCTTCGAAAATTGGGAGCAGGATTATTATGACGATTAATCTGAGTAGAAATTGCCCAACCTTGATTTGCTTTGCCATGATTATTGGAGGGCATATCACATTGACTGTTGTAGCTGTCTGGTGGATGGTTACCATCATTATCAAAACTATTCTAATTTGCATTACTATAATGCATTTTCTGCGGAACATTATTTCCCTGGAATCTGTCACCCTTAAAATAATTGTTTCTTCTACTACCCTTGTTTATAAAATATTTCTTACCATTAAAGTGTTCACTCTGGAAATTTCCATTACGTCTGTTTCTTTGGAAATTACCAGAATTGCCACTGAATTGTTGATTGAACACACTACCTTGATCGGTATGTGTTTGCTGATGGTTTTGTTCATCAGAATTGTGCAGTTGTTAGGACTAGTGTTAAAACCTTGCATAAGCTGATTGTTCTGCGCCAACTGTGGGTTCTTCGCAAAGTGCTGCCAATAGTCATGTTGGTACACTCCATTTTCGGAATTATATTGGTCGTTTAGGTGGCCATTATTACCGTACTGTTTCACAGATGCTTGCATTTGCCTATTATTTTTACTTTTGTTACTACTAGAGCCCTGTCTGTTGAGGTGATTGTCCTCATCATCTTCCAGTTCTTGCAAAAGACATGTGAACTTCTCAATATCATCTTTGCATCTACTAGCAACAATGACATATTCTATGTAAGAGGGCAGTTTTGTTATGAAAATACCGATACGTTCTGCAAGACTGTGCGGATCGCCTAAATACTGGTTTCTACGCACCATGTCCTCAAAGTACAATGTTGGGGTGGTAAGGTCCGATCTTTCGAACGGTTTCTGGTTTAACATGCTGGTTTTTGCGCTTGACTGCGTTGTGGGAGACGAGTATGCCGTCAAAAAAGCGTGCTGAAATTCTGCCAGTGATCGGCATTGATGCGCTATTGAACACATTCTAGAAGTTGACTCATTTTCCAAATAAGAGCACATAAAGTCCAACTTGTTTGCAATCGGCCATTAAGGGGGGTAAAGAATAATGGAACTGATCAAGCCAGGCTCTTGCGTGTATCCAGGTCCTTATGTGTATTTCTTTAGTAGCATTACGAAATGCTTTAAATTTTTGTACCTGAAGGAAGTGTTTGTAATCGATCCTATCATCCCTTCTTGGTTCAAAATTGTGGGAATGGAATCTCATCGATCGTTGTGATTGTTTCATATAGCAATATTCAGATTGATGAACACTAGTGCAAATGCGTTCTGAAACAGGCTGTCCTTTAATATTGTTGTCTATACAGTCGAAGGGTATATAACCTCTTAAGCAGTCCGACTGTTGCGTAATTTCACAATCTGTTTACGCTCCAGTAGGAGCTGGTTTTTTTCAGCGTTAATAATTTTTAGTTCTAAAGAATTTAATTATCTTTTACTTTCACGTTGATGAGCACTTGCCCTTCCTGTATACGTTTCATTTTTAAATACTCTTCCGTTTGGGAGAAGCGTACAAGGGCAGTGACGTCAGAGCTTGTATCTACATTGTTAGGTCATCAGTTTTCTCATAAATTGTGCCTAAATGCTCTACAACTGAGTGAACTGTTTCTTCTAAAGTCTGCTTTGATGCTTATTTCTGTAATTTTACAGCCATTTTGATCGCAGTGCTGTTTGAGATCCGTGATTAAGGTGCTGGGAATTGTTGCTTTAACAGCAGTTAACATATCCTGTTTGTGCTTTTGAAAACCTGCCTCAGTCCTTGTGATTCTTTCTGTTTGTTGAGTTTGCACAGTCTCAACAGTTTTAATATCAGTTTCTAAAGTCTGCACTTTAGGGAACAATTATGTAAGCCTCGTTTAGTCATCGGCTTTTAGCCAGCATGTTTTAAGGCCGCAAGCATGTTTTAAGGCCGCACCTCGTGAAATTGACATGAAATCCACACCTTTAGATGCTTACAGGTGTTGATAAATATCAACGGGGACAGCTGAAAATGTGTGCCCCGACCGGGACTCAAATCCTGGATCTCCTGCTTACATGGCAGGCGTTCTATCCATCTTAGCCATCCAGAACACAGAGGATATTGCGACTGCCGGGACTTACCTCTATCACGCTCCCCGTGAGACCCACACTTTCCAACTTTCTGTCCACACATTACATTTGTCGTGCCCCTGGCCACTGTACTCATTAATCGCGGCAGTCAGTCTACCGATTCCCGTAAGAGTTCGGGTAATGTGGGTGCATCCGCTCTGAAGAAGATAAATTTCCGGTAAGCCTTACCAATAAGAAGATATTAGTGATCTTGTAGCTCTTGAAGAATGAAATTACAATGAAATCCAGACCATTAGCTGCCTACAGGTGTTGATAAATATCAACAGGGACTGTTGA
Source organism: Schistocerca nitens (assembly GCF_023898315.1). Taxonomy (NCBI): domain Eukaryota; kingdom Metazoa; phylum Arthropoda; class Insecta; order Orthoptera; family Acrididae; genus Schistocerca; species Schistocerca nitens. Next base: position 778,763,192 of record NC_064614.1, read on the forward strand.
AAATGTGTGGGCCGAAAGCTGCAAGATCACCAATGGTATCTGTTTTTTCGGACATGTCCGAAAGAACAGATACCATCTTCATATTGGTAAGGCTTACCGGCAAATGATCTTCTTTAGTGCAGATGCACTCACATTGCACGAACTCTTACGGGAATCGGTAGATTGAGTGCCGCGAGTAATGAACATAGCGGGCAGGGTTACTACAAATGCGGTGTGTGGACAGTACGTTGGAAATGTTGGATTCACGGGGAGCGTCCCAGAGATATGTCCCTGCAGTCGCAATATCAGCTGTGTCCTCGATGGCTCAGATAGAGCCGGCGCGGTAGCTCAGCATGTTTGGTCACAGGTTTAGCTGCCGTCCGTAATAAAAAATGAGTGAACGAATCAACGATGACGCATCCACCCGAACAAACGCAACGGACAATACCGAACAAAGTAAGATTTAAAAAAAAAAGATGGTTAGAGCGTCTGCCATGTAAGCAGGAGATCCCGGGTTCGAGTCCCGCTTGGGGCACACATTTTTAACTGTCCTCGTTGAGTTCGATGAACGCTTGTAAGCAGCTAAAGGTCTAGATTTCATGGTAATTTCACTCTTCAAGAGCTGCAAGACCACCAATGGCATCTGTTCTATCAGACATGTCTGAAAGAACAGATACCATCTTCAAATCGGTAAGGCTGTTCTTTCGGACATGTTCGAAAGAACAGATACCATCTTCACACCATTTTAATGTGGCGCTCTAGTGCTATTGCTGCTAGCTATTAGTTGGCAACGTAGTTTTTGACAGTGTAGACTGAAAGTTTTGCTACCTTCCATTTTGTTCGATATCGAGATGCTTTTTAATGGGAGTGGCACATATGTATGTTCTTTCAACTCTTGGCTGTGGCGCATTGTTCCACGTTGCCAGATATGCCTCCACTAAATAAAACACTTGCATGCCACTCGTTCGAAGGGAAAAATTTTAATTGGGTTTTACGGTTTGTACCTAAATTTCATGTCGCACTCTTTTACTTAATTTTATTACACTTCTGTACTGCCCCGTTCAGCACGTTCCTTTAGCATTCACAACGTACTTTTAGCGTTTTTCTTGTAACCGTCTACGTAATTTTTGTTGTTTCTTACCTACTTGTCGAATACGGGATACCTAGGAGACTTGCTTTCTCGGGTCGCTAAAATCAGACAAGTCGTATTGATGAAGTTTTATTACAGAAAATAAATGACAATACTTAACTTTGAACATTTACAATGATGGGTCGCAAGCAAATGGCGACAGGCAAACAAGAAGTCTCATGTGTATAGACAATACCTAATACAAGTGAAATTATACAGTTCCTAAGTCGCCGCTGTAGAGCTCATAGAACGGCTAGCCTTTATCTGGGCCACGGCCAGGCAGCATGCCGCTTATGTTCTCTTCTCCGCTGCTGTCTCAGTGTCGTCCTAGAGAGGGGTCGGTTAATGTACTAATGGCCAACGTCTTGTCCACAGCATTCTCTGCTCTAACGTTCCTGATCGTCGTGCTGGCATTTGACTTTCACACCGGAGCATTTTTTTTTTTTTTTTCATTTTGAATGTAAATCACTAATTCAAATTGTGAACGGCTGGGCTAGTGGTCCTCTTTCTTCTTCCCGTCAACATATGGCAGGCTTTGCCACTCTGGTTTACCAGTTTTCCTCCCCCTTCGTATACGCTACTTCGTGCTGTGTGCTCACCGGCGGTACACCACGTCCTGTACTCGTCCATGGCTCTCGGTGTCAAAGCACAAAGTGTAAGTGTCCTAGTGCTCATTGCATATATCTTTGCCTAGGTAGTCGTCCATAGTATTATCTGGTGTTCCCATTGACTTAGGTTTTACAGTATGTAGCCCGGCCACTGGTTACTATAATTTTATATAGTAGGCTTTTTTAGCTTTTTATGTGCATTACTGAGTGTAAAAAATATTATTAGCTCCGGTTTCTTGTTTGTTTTCAGTATAACACCTGATGATGCGCATATAAGAGCCCGAAACCAGTCATGTTTTAAACAAAAAGAACTGTACAACTGAAGTGGTATTTTCATTCTCTGCCATAATGTTCAGTTGCAGATGTTTCTCCGACAGGATTGTTTGAAGTCTGAGTCATTTATACAAAATTATAGTTGTGCGGCTTAAAACATATTCGAGACAATTTTGTTATGAGACAAATATCAGCAGTTGGTACTTTTCTTAGAATGGGTATTTCTTACAATTAGAAAATAATTATTCTCCGTTATTTCTGAATCCTCATTTCATATGCTATCTGCCATCTTTATTTTTAGCTTCAAAGGACGATGAAGTCATTTATTGATTTCTTCGATCATTTTTCCATTACCAATTGTGTAATACAGGGTTTCAAAATTTTAATTTATTATCTTCTGCATGTTTTGCCAATCCTATTACTCCGTTATGTAGAATCAAAAAATGGCAAAGTGATCGACCGGTATTTCAGATTCTTTCTCGTCCATGACTTCTTAGGTCATGTGATAATGATTATCTTTGCGTATCTGTTGGTATTGAACATGTAGTCCCTTTTATACAGTTTACATTGAGTGTTCTGATATCTTGTATACAACTTTACCTTTACTTCTGGGCGTATGAAATTATTATACATTGTAAGAAATGTAAATATGATGTAAAGCTATTTCTTATATCTCCCGTTAAGTTGACTGCAAGTCCCACGGACACACTCTAAGTTGGACGGTTTTAGTGGATAATCCGATAGAGGAGAAAGCGTAGCCCGCCCCGACACGCACGCTGCCCGTGATGGACGAACAGTCTATTAAAACGTTGTGATCGCTCAGATGTTTTGCGAACGAGAAATTAAAACTCAGATAGACATGTTTAAAACACCTGCTTTAAACTCAACGTTCATGACAGTAACACAGCTGCACACGCTATTGTTTCGCAGATAAGACTGACAGTAGATGTAGACGATTCGTAACGAGCCTTCCCCGCTTCTAGCAGCTCACAAGGAGGAGTCCAGACACCGTGATAAGGTGCTTGTTTAATGACTCCGTGATAGACATTCAAGCAAAGGTAGCAGAGTGGATAGAGGGGGCACATATTTAGTGGACAGTGTAGATGAAAGAGACCAATGTATTCCGAAAAGAAAACCCTTAAAACTAAACAAACAGAAAAAAACGTTGCATAATGTTTTTGCACGAAAACTGATACGAAGTGTTAAATATGTCAAGAATAGATGTTAACTGGAGATTAAGCAACAATGTAAATCTATCAATCATTTTTAGGCAGTATCAGAGAAACTATTTAAAGTCGATAATCTCATTAAGTTCTCTAAGGCTATAGTTACAGCAATAAGGAATAGCTGAGTAGGCTGTACAGTTGAAGGTGAATGGACATCTCTAATTCCCGGGTTCGATTCCCGGCGGGGTCAGGGATTTTCTCTGCCTCGTGATGGCTGGGTGTTGTGTGCTGTCCTTAGGTTAGTTAGGTTTAAGTAGTTCTAAGTTCTAGGGAACTGATGACCATAGATGGTAAGTCCCATAGTGCTCAGAGCCATTTGAAACATTTTGACATCTCTAAAAAGGATAATCATAGAACTTGGAAAGGAAAACATAGGTACAACGAAACTAACTGCGAAGAGACCATGGGTAACAAAAGAAATACTTCAGCTGACCGATGCAAGAAGAAAGTACAAAAAGTTCATTGAAATTCCGGATTACAGAAATAAAATTCGCTGGTAAATGAAATAAATACGAAGAGCGGGAAACCTTAGACAAACTGGCTGCGTGATAAATGTGAAGAAATCGAAAAACATATGATTGTCGGAAGGAATGACTCCGCGTATAGGAAAGTCGAAACAACCTTTGCCGAAATTAAAAGCAACGGTGGTAACATTAAGATCACAACGGGAATTCCACTGTTAAATGCAAAGGAAAGAGCGGGTAGGTGGAAAGAGAACCTTGAAGGTCTCTATAAGGGAAATTATTTTTCTGATGTAATAGAAGAAGAAACAGAAGCCGGTATAGAAGAGATAGTGATCCAGTATTAGAATTTAAGAGAGCCAAGGAGGACTTTTAGATCAAATAAGGCAGAAGGGATGGATAACATTGCAAGAGAATTCTTTAAATTATTCGGGGGAAGAGCCAACAAAACGATTCACGATGATGTATAGAATGTATGAGTCTGGCGACGTACCATCTGTCTTTCGAAAAAAATATCATCCACACAATTCCGAAGACTGCAAGAGCCGCCAAGTGCGAGAATTAGCGCACTACAGCTCATGCATCCAAGCTGCTTACAAAAACAATATACAGAAGAATGGGAAAGGCAATTGAGGATGTGTTGGATTGTTATCAATTTGGCTTCAGGAGAGGTAAAGGTACCAGTGAGTCAATTCTGACCTTGTGGTTGATAATGGAAGGAAGACTGAAGAAAAATCAAGGCACGTTCGTAGGATTTGTCGACCTGGGGTAAGCGTTCGACAGTGTGAAATGGGGCAAGATGTTCGAAATTCTGAGAAAAATAAGTTAAAGCTGTAGGGAGATGCAGCTAATGTACAATATGTACAAGAGCCAAGAGGGAATAACAAGACTGGACGACCAAGAACGAAGTGTTCTGATTGAAAATATTGTAATACAGGGATGTAGTCTTTCCTCCCTAGTGTTCAATCTGCACCTCGAAGATGCAATGATGGAAGTCAAAGATAGCTTCAGGACTGGAATTAAAATTCAAGGTGAAAGGATATCAATGATGCGATTCGCTGATGACATTGCTAACTTGAGTGAAAATGAAGGAGCTTTACATCATCTACTGAATGGAAAGGACAGTCTACTGAGTACGGTATATGGATTGAGAGTAAATCGTAGAAAGACGAAAGTAATGAGAAATAGCAGAAATGAGAATTGCGAGAAACTTAACATCAGGATTCATGACCGCGAAGCAAATGAAGTTAAGGAATTCTGCTACTTAGGCAGCAACATAACCCATGACAGACGGAGCAAAGATGACATCAGAAGCCGACTAGAACGGGCAAGAAGGGCATTCCCGGCCAAGAGAAGTCTACTAGTAGGAAAAATAGAGCTTAAATTGAGGAAGAAAGCCGGCCGAAGTGGCCGAGCGGTTGTAGACCCTTCAGTCTGGACCCTCGAGACCACTACGGTCGCAGGTTCGAATCTTGCCTCGGGCATGGATGTGTGTGATGTCCTTAGGTTAGTTAGGTTTAAGTAGTTCTAAGTTGTAGGGGACTAATGACCTCAGAAGTTAAGTCCCATAGTGCTGAGAGCCATTTGAACCATTTGTGGAAGAAATTTCTGAGAATATACTTTTGGAGCACAGCGACGTGTGGTAGTGAAACATGGATTGTGGGGAAACCAGAACAGAAGAGAATCAAAGCATTTGATATGTGCCGCTAAATACGTATGTTGAAAGTTAAGTGGACTAATAAGAGAGCGAATGAGGAGGTTTTGCGTAGAACCGGAGAGTAAAGGAATATGTGGAAAACACTAACAAGGAGAAGGTATAGGATGGTAGAAGATCTGCTAAGACATCAAGAAATGACTTCCATTGTACTGCAGGGAACTGTAGGGGGCAAAGCTGTAGAGGAAGACAGTGTTTGGAATACATCCAGCAAATTATTGAGGAAGTAAGTTGCAGGTGCACTCTGGTAACAACAATATGGGAATTGTGGGTCCACCTTGATGGAAAACACTTTGTTATTTGTACACTTATTTATCCCCCAAACTAGTTGCAGCGACAAATAATCAGTGAGTTCTCAAATGCAAAACATGCAGCAAATAGCTTAGTTATGCAAACACAGTAACACATTACTACATTTTTATTGTTCGTTTCTTGAATTATAGTTTTCTGTGGTAACTGTCATACAACTTTTTTGTTGTATGTTTTGGCATGTGTTTAAGAATTAATGTCGTTTTTTGGCGGCACATTTTCTGTGCTTTTTCTTTTATCGTTTTTCTCAGCGTACATCATGTCATCGAGAAACTGTGTGAGCGGCTGTACGAATGTAAGTTCACATTTTAGTACTTTTGTACTGCATGTTTCAGATTTAAAGGACCCACTTATCTATTCCAACTGAGGTGGAATATATAAGTAAACAAATAACAAGGAGTTTTGAATCAAGGCGGACTCAAAATTCCCATCTTGTAGTTTTTCTATGCAAAGACGGACCAAATGGAATAAAATCCAAGATAAAGTTATTACTGCTCTGAGATAAAGCGGTTGGCACAGGAGAGAAATTCGTGGCGGGCCGCGTCAAACCAGTCAGAAGCCTGACGACTGAGGAAAAAGTCTCATTAAATGAAAAAGGGGCACACAAAATTAGTAGAAAGGTCAGCATTGGCTGTAATTTTGATGATTCATTAACAGCAAAATTGATTTTCGATCACATAATGATCATCTTCAGTGCTTTAGCGTACAAACTAAAGCTTGTAGGCACTGGTGTCTAGTTATTAGCAGAAACAGAAGCTATGAAACGATCACAATAACTCAATCATCAAAGTTACGGCAAATGTTGACCTTCCTTCTAATTGTATTTATCATATGGTCGTTGTGCACACAGCACTCTATGGAGTCGCCAAACAAGAAAAAAAGAGGCAGTTATTAATTGATTGTCCCAGTACAGGCTTTCAGAATTGTTGTATGCACTATTAAAATTTTTTTTTAGTGGAAAACTGATTGTGAGTGGGACTGCGTGAATTTAATTGTGTTGTCACAAGCAACAACAATTAATTTAAAATCGTTAATCTCATTAAATGGAAGAGAAACTGTTACAATATTTTTCCTAGTCAAGGCTTCAGGAATCAATCTATCAGAAACTCGCTTTCAGACCGAGAGTGTCGAGTAAATACTTGTACATTTATAGGTAATATTAGTGTGCGAGGAAACGTATCTGGAATTTATTATCCACTTTATTAATGGAATTGAAATAGCACGAATGCTTAGCTGACACTCACAAGGGAACCTCCCCATCGCACCCCCCTCAGATTTAGTTATAACTTGGCACAGTGGATAGGCCTTGATAAACTGAACACAGATCAATTGAGAAAGCAGTAAGAAGTTGTGTGGAACTGTGAAAAAATAAGCAAAATATACAAACTGAGTAGTCCATGGGCCACATAGGCAACATCAAAGAGAACGTGAGCTGAGGAGCGTTGTGGTCCCGTGGTAGCGTGAGCAGCTGTAGATGGAGAGGTCCTTGGTTCAAGTCTTCCCTCGTATGAAAATTTTAGTTTCTTTATCTTTGCATAGTTATCATCTGTCCGTTCGTTCATTGACGTCTCTGTTCACTGTAATAAGTTTAGTGTCTGTGTTTTGCGACCGCATCGCAAAACCCGCGATTAGTAGACGAAAGGACGTGCCTCTCCAATCGGAACCGAAAACATTTGATCGCAAGGTCATAGGTCAACCGATTCCTCCACAGGAAAACACATCTGATATATTCTATACGACACTGGTGACGGCATGTGCGTCACATGACAGGAATATGTTGTCGACCCACCTAACTTGTACACTTGGCGAGTGGGTAAAAAGATTCTTTTACCTTGCCCGATTTAGGTTTTCTTGTGGATGTGATAATCACTCCCAAAAAAGTGATGAAAACATAATAGTTTGTTACATAAACTGAAAATAAAAAATTAAACTTTTCACTCGATGGAAGATTTGAACCAAGGACCTTTCGTTCTGCAACTGCTCACGTTACCACAAGACCACGGCGCCCCTGCGTTCCCAGCCTCCTTGATGTTGCCTATCTTCCCATGAACCACTCAGTTTGTTTATTTTGCTTATTTTTTCACAGTTCCACACAACTTCTTCCTGTTTTCTCAATTGATCTGTGTTCAGTTTTTCAAGACCTATCCACTGTGCCAACTTATAACTAAATCTGAGGGGGGTGCGATGGGGAGGTTCCCTTGTCAGTACCACGGGACGTGCGGCGGAGTACTAAAGGCAAACAAACATCACGTTGCAGCTTAGTACATAAGCTACTAGTGATACTTGCAAGAGTTTTCTAGTAGTACAATAGCTATCTTATTCGTGCAGAGAATTACTGTAACTTACATTTTTGTGCGTATCAGTCGAGTCAGTCTCAGCGTTTGTTGTACAGAAGCATTTGAAAGTTCTCATTCAGAGGACCTCATAATTTTGCGTTCTCCGCCGCCCTCCATCTAAGTTACTTACGATGCTTCCCTTAGTCTCATGGCAGATTCTGGAACTGAAAGCGCTCTCTTCAGTGTTTCCAATTTCGGTCCTCCATCTCACAATTTTTGTTATATGGGGTTTCATCGAGACGGATTGAGTTTCTAAACAATCTACTCTTTATAGGTATGAAATGGCAAGTACAAAATATTTCGTATCCGACTTTGCATGTCGTCTTAAGAAGTACTGTCTTTATGAATTTGATAGTAATATTATCTAATCCGTAATTATAATAGAACTAGCGTATTTGTATGCAAATATGTTGTGAAATGAAGTATACTGAGATGACCAAAGTCATGGGATACCTCCTAATATCGAGTTGGACTCTTTTGGCCCGCCGTAGCGCAGCAGCTCGACAAGGCAGGGACTTAACAAGCCGATGAAAGTCCCCTGCAGAAATCTTGAGCCGTGCTGCCTCTGTAGCCGTCCACAACAGCGAAATGTGAAATGTTTGCGGTGCAGAATGCAGCTCACGAACTGAACTATTGATTATGTCCTGAAGATCTTCGTGGCGCCCTCCATCGGTAATGGTGGAATCAGTAAGATGTTGGCCCAACCTTAACATTGATTACAGCTTCCACTCTCGCAGGCACACGTTCCATCAGGTGCTGGAAGTTTTTTTTGGAATGGAACCTCATTCTTCACGGGGTGCTGCACTGAGAAGAGGTATCGATGTCAGTTGGTGAGGCCTGGCACGAAGTGGGGGTGCCGGCCGGGGTGGCCGCGCGGTTCTAGGCGCTACAGTCTGGAACCGCGCCACCGCTACGGTCGCAGGTTCGAATCCTGCCTCGGGCATGGTTGTGTGTGATGTCCTTAGGTTAGCGAGGTTTAAGTAGTTCTAAGTTCTAAGGGACCGATGACCTCAGAAGTTAAGTCCCACAGTGCTCAGAGCCATTTTCGAAGTCGGAGTTCCAGAACATCCCAGACGTGTTTTATAGGATTCAGGTAAGGACTATGTGCAGGCCAGTCCATTACAGGGACGCTATTGTCGCGTAACCACTCCGCCACAGGCCGTGCATTATGAACAGTAGTTCGGTCGTGTCGAAAGACGCAATCGCCATCTCCGAATAGGTCTTCAACAGTGCGATGCAAGAAGGTGCTTAAAATATCAATGTAACATGTGCTGTGATAGTGCCAATGAATACAACAAGGGGTGCAAGCCCCCCTCTATGAAAAACACGAAGTTGTCGTAATGCGGAAACTGAGCGATTTATGTGACGTCCAAGAAGGCTTGTTCATCACATTTCTGGGCAAGGATTGAAGACTTGCGGAAACGGCTGAGGTTGGAAACTGTTCGCACAGGCCGTAGATGACGGGGGTGGAAGGCGTCTGCGGATATGTGCACGGCGAACAGATGTGAAATTTCTGAGCAGCTGACCACCCATATGAACAAAGGGGCCAGCAACAGGGTCTCTTCAGCGGTCGTTCCGAGAACGATCCGCAGCAGGCGCCTGGTTCATGCTCTGAAGCCAAATGTTGTTCATCGGGGACAAAGACCAGAATTTGCACGGCAATACCCCAACTGCACGTCCACTGAGTGGCGACAGAAGGGCTTTTCGAATGAATCGCGCTTTTTTTTACTCCATTTTACAGATGGCTATTGGCGTGTACGGCGTGAAACGTTCGAAAGCAAACAACCTGCAAGAACCGTCGGAAGAGTCCCGGACGAAGGAGCGAGCGTTATGATCTGGGGACTGTTTCCGTGGCATTCCCTCCCTGGTTGTTCCCGTCATTCTGGAACGCACAATGGATCAACCCAAGTATGCATCTTTCATCCATGCAGTTTGTTCTTCCTCGGCACGATGGCATCGGCCAGCAGAAAAATGTAACGTGTCCCATGGTTCGCAAAGTACGTACGTGGTTCGAAGAGCACCAGAATTTTAATGTGCTCTCCTGGCCACTAACCTCTCCGGATTTGAACCTTACTGAGAATCTATGGGACCACCTCGATCGTGATGTACTCGCCATCGATCCTAACCCTAGAAACCTGGCACAACTGGCCACAGTACTGGAGTTGGCATGGCTCAACATCCCTTTCGATACTTTCGAGAACCTCACTGAAATTATTCAAGCACATCTCGCAGCAGTGTGCGTTGCAAAAGGTGGTTATTCAGGCTACGGAGAGGTGCTGACATTATTGTGACGGGACGGTGTAAATCATGGTTCGCCGTGAGGCATAAACGGCACATTATAAAACTGTTTAAGCGTGTGGGACTCGTAACAAATAGGACTTACTGAGGATATTGAAACTATACGTAGAAACGCAGCATAAATGGTCAAATGTTTATTTGAGGCATGCCGTAAAACTGGAAATAGACGCAAACTGTCCTGTAAATTATATGAATGCGTGGTGCCTGTTCCTTCGAACGAACAGACCCTACGGAGATCCCACAGTTTTGGACAATATATTTAAATGGAATGAGCATCATTGCTGTCAGCTGCAGCGCGATATTGTGTGGAATCAGCGGCGACGAGCGAGAAGGTGTACCCGACTGGGATTCGAACCCGGGATCTCCTGCTTACTAGGAAAGTGCGGTAACCACTGCGCCAACACGGACACAACGTTATCGCAACTGCACGAACTGTCTCGGTACATCTCACGGCTGATCCACACTGCCACCTAGCACCAACTGTCCGCAGTCCCCGTCCATTACATTCCTGTTCGCTATTCAGAGATTTCCACAGGAGGTCGGAAGTCTTTCGTGCATTCGCACTGAAGAAAGTGGATCCATTACGCAGCCAGGCCAACAAATTATATGAATGCGTGGTGTCTGTTCCTTCGAAAGAACAGATACCACGCAGATCCCGCAGCTGTGAACACTATATGTAAATGGAAGGGGGGATCACTGCGGACAGGCGGCGCTCGGGTGGGTGTGGGGATCCACCGTGAGGCGTACCGAGATAGTCAGTGCAGTTGCGATAACGCAATGTCCCGGATAGTGCAGTGGTTACCGCAACTGTCTCGTAAGCGGCAGATCCCGGTCCAGTAGAAATTTTCATTCGTCACCGCTGATTCCGCTTAATGTCCCGCTGTAGCTGACACCAGTGATCCCCCTTCCTTTTGCATGTCTTGTAACTCGGTACTTCGAAACTCTTAAGAACAAACTTTAAGTGAGAGTCTAGGAATATACAGTGTGGTCCACTGATAGTGATCGGGCCAAATATCTCACGAAATAAGCGTCAAACGAAATAACTACAAAGAACGAAACTCGTCTAGCTTGAAAGGGGAAACCAGATGGCGCTATGTTTGGCCGTCTAGATGGCGCTTCCATAGGTCAAATGGATATCAACTGCGCTTTTTTAAATAGGAACCCCCATATTCGTGTAATACGTAAAGAAAGATGAATGTTTTAGTTGGACCACTTTTTTCGCTTTGTGATAGATGGCGCTATAATAGTCACTAACGTATAAATACGTGGTATCACGTAACATTCCGCCTGTGCGGACGGTATTTGCTTAGTGTTAAAATGAACCGTTTACCAATTGCGGAAATGGTGGAAATTGTGTTGAAGTACGGTTATTGTGATCAAAATGCCCAACGGGCGTGTGCTATATATGCTGCTCGGTAAACTGGACAACACCATGCAAGTGTTCGGAACGTTCGCCAGATAATTACCTTATTTAAGGAAACAGGAAGTGTTAAGCCACATGTGAAGCGTCAAGCACGACCTGTAACAAATGATGATGAGCAGGTAGGAGTTTTAGCTGCTGTCGCGGCTAATCCAAACATTAGTAGCAGACAAATTGCCCGAGAATAGAGAATCTCAAAAACGTCGGTGTTGAGAATCCTACATCAACATAGATTGCACCCGTGCCATATTTCTATGCACCAGGAACTGGATGGCGACGTCTTTGAACGTCGTGTACAGTTTTTCCACTGGGCACAAGAGCAATTTTATTGTTGGCAATCTAAATGGTGCAACGTATGCTGATTTCCTACGTAATATTCTACCGATGTTACTACCAGATATTTCACTGCATGAGAGAATGGCGATGTACTTCCAACATGATGGATGTCCGGCACATAGCTCGTGTGCGGTTGAATCGGTATTGAATAGCATATTTAATGACAGGTGGATTGGTAGTCGAAGCACCATAACATGGCCCGCACGTTCACCGGGTCTGACGTCCCCAGATTTCTTTCTGTGGGAAAAGTTGAAGGATATTTGCTATCGTGATCCACCGACAACGCCTGACAACATGCGTCAGCGCATTGTCAATGCATGTGCGAACATTAAGGAAGACGAACTACTCGCTGTTGAGAGGAATTATCGTTAGACGTATTTCTAAATGCATTGAAGGTTGACGGACCATTTTGAGCATTTATTGCATTAATGTGGTAATTACAGGTAATCACGCTGTTACAGCATGTGTTCTCAGAAATGATAAGTTAACAAAGGTACATGTATCACATTGGAACAACCGAAATAAAATGTTCAAAGGTACCTACGTTCTGTATTTTAATTTAAAAAACCTACCTGTTACCAACTGTTCGTCTAAAATTGTGAGCCATATGTTTGTGACTATTACAGCGCCATCTATCACAAAGGAAAAAAAGTGGACCAACTAAAACATTCATATTTCTTTACGTACTACACTAATGTGTAATAAAATGTGGGTTCCTATTTTAAAAAACGCATTTGATATCCGTTTGACCTATGGCAGCGCCTTCTAGCGGGCCAACCATAGCGCCATCTGGTTTCCCCCTTCAAGCTAGACTAGTTTCGTTCTTTGTAGTTTTTTAGTTTGACGCTTGTTTCGTGAGATATTTGGCCCGGTCACGATCAATGGACCTCCCTGTATAGTAGTACCCATTATCTAGCAGAAGAATTCCAAAGATTAGTTTAGACTACTGTGTGCACAGAGGCTTTTAGGGATTCTTAGCATTCTCCATACATGAAGGAAAGGGGAAGATGCTCAAATAAATGTCACAAGAGAAAGTCTCCTGCGTCATGTACTTCAGTTGTTTGCATAGTATAGATTTAGAAGTAGAGATGGATGTATATCTATGCTTCCTCAAAAGCTCACAAACATCACACGTGTTGGAACGAAAAGATTTTATTTATTTTTATCTGTTTATTTAACCTGGCAATATTAGGGACATGATGCCATCTCTTATGTCTCCGCAGGCATTCTAAATATTTTATGTTCCATACAAATCGATAACTATAAATTAAATCTAATACAGCATATTAACAAACATATAGTAATTAGTACAGAGCAAAAAGAGATAAAAAACGCAGATCACATTCGATCAGAGGACAATAAGAACGACAACTTACATGGAAGAAGATTTAAATTGTGAAGGCTAGCATCAATGGAAATGGGAGATGGGGTGGAAGATGAGGCACAAAGAAGAGCATGATAAAATATGATTCATGAACGTAGGGGAAAGGAAGTGGCGTGACTGACTGAGAAATGAACAGAACAACAAGCATAAATTAGTCTTCTTGAGAATGTATGATTTCCGGTTTGTCACGGGAAAAATTAGCCACATTCGTTGATTTTTCAGCAGATGTTATGAGGGAGAAGATATGAATCATTTTAACGTCAATTTGTAAGATTGCGGTATTTTGCCTCCTTACATGGCCAATTGACGTAATGAATTTAATCGATTAGATTAATGTATTTTTATCATTCTGGACTGAAGGTAAGGTGGGTTATGAGGTTATTAATCGTAATTATTGATACTGGGCTGCTTCACACAAGCAATTGCAGTTCCATACGTATTACAAAAGTAATTTCTGCGCTGGCTAGGATAGCGAGAGAGACCCAGGGGTCGACTGACTTCGGGCAGGTCAGGAGCGTGCTGGGACTTTCTTCTAGCGGCCAAAGTGCAGACTTTGACAGCCCACCGAAGTGGCCCAGCGAGTGGCGCCCCCCATTGCCAGGAGCGTGGGCAAAAGTTGAAAGGAGACAATAAAGATAGCCTGAAGTTTTTTCAGCACCACTGAAATACGTGTCCTATCACCGCCTCCTATCACCGCCTAGGCACCCGCAAGTCAATGGTTAAGAATTCTCTGCCGCGCGGGGTAGCCGCACCGTCTAGGGCAGGGGCGGGCAAACGTTGCACGCGGCTCATGAGCACACAGCGGTGCACGTGTGCTGCTCGCGTGCAATCGTCGACCGGGACAGTGCCGACAGCCTGCAGGTTGCGGCAGTGTAGTACCAGGCTAAGCTGCAGACGTTGAAGCGAAGCGACCACTACGTAGTGAACGTTGTATTTCAATAACCGGAAAATGCAGAGTGAATCGAGGAAACGGAGAATTGGAGATTTGCTATCTTTCAAAAAGGAATGGGAGAATCTTTTTTCTCTGTGGAAAAACGTGAAAATTGGAAATGTATAATATGTGACAGTATTCTCGCTGGTGAGCGGAAGTTTAATATTGAACGCCATTATAATAAATTTCAGTATGTTGCCGTTCTTAGTGCAATAAAAGAGGAATTTCTCAAGCGATTTGGGGATATATCTTACTTATCCCAAGGTTTTGAATAGTTCTCGAGAGAATCTGGTTTCTGTAGATGATATTAATCTCAGTTTGCAAATGGAATTAATAGATCTACAGTGTAATTCTCGTCTGAGAGACAAGTTCCTTTTGGCAAGACGTGTAATAGATTTTTATCACGACTTTCCACAGCAAGAGTTTTCTCGTCTCCGCCGTGAAGCCATGAAGATAGTCAATGTTACGCTCGACATAATTTTGTGAGAGATTTTGTTCTGTTATGAAAATTAATAAGTCTCGGTTAAGAGCAAACATCAGTAAAGAAAATTTACGTAACTGTTTGCGTTTGTCTGTATGAAGAAATTTTGTTCTAGACATTAAACGTATTGTAAACTCCACCTGTGATAATTAAATAAAACGTATCGTAGGTAATAGGTACTCTTTCAAACCATGATTACTTTCAAGCAGTCCTACTAACCTTTTTCCTTCATTTAATAAAGCAGGCCAGGAAACAAAACGCATTACAGAGGAAGAAGCGGAGAGACGGTATGGTGGGGAGGGGTGAGAAGCGGGTGGCCAGCTTGGCCCTGTGTGCACGCAGAACACCTCTTAACTGCACACGTGCACGTGCACCGCACACGTGCAGAATTCCTGCCCGCCCCTGGTCTAGGGGCACCTTGTCACGGCCCGCGCAGCTCTCCCCCGTCGGAGTTTCGAGTCCTTCCTCGGGCATGTGTGTGTGTGTGTGTGTGTGTGTGTGTGTGTGTGTGTGTGTGTGTGTGTGTGTGTGTGTGTGGTTCTTAGTGTAAGTTAGTTTAAGTTAGATTAAATAGTGCGTAAGCTTAGGGACCAAGACCTTACCACAAATTCCCACACAAGAATTCCCCCCATGCAGAACGCTTTTCCAGTCGCTGTATCCAGGACGTCTGATGAACGGCTAAGCCCTTGAGGAGGACGATGCTTTAAATTGTTCGAGAAACTTCTAGAACATTTTGTATGAACTGCTTGGGCTGGCTGCCAGTTTCATGTCTAGAAGAAGCGGGAGGAAATCAGGCTGTAATGAAGGTCCTCATTGGCTGGTTTCGAGAGTCCACATTACTAAACCAGGTTACTGTGACCTGTTGTGCGGGTTTGAACCACTGAGGGCTACGGTGGGACGAATTGTGAAATACTGAGGGCTACGGTGGGATGAAGGATCTCGTTTCTAGGTCCCCGGTTTCATACATACACAATACACAATCCGAGGTTTTGCTAATATCTAGGCAGAATGTGTCGGGAGACTCTCTTGTGGGTGTCCAACCGACGCACATCACTGGAGAGTGTATAATTTGTTTCAGACATTGTTGGTTGGCAAAGCGTCCAGTGATCACTCTCAGACCTAGTCTGAGAAAGTACCGATTGTGCCTCTTGAGGCAGAATCATTTTGTTTCTCTGCGAGCAGAGGGACAAATCGGTGCTTCTGCGTGGAGCTTTAGACATTCCGAAGTGCTCACCTATGACCACACACTTGACTCGAATGTCTGCTCCTGGAAAGTGTGCAAGCAGATTGTCTCGACTCTTGAACGGACTTTGTACCTGAGCAACTTCGAACGTTGGCATTAGCGGGACGCAACCACGTGCCCTCTGTAAAGATAAATTCACGTCTACGTATCATACTTCCTCTCTACGACGACCCCAGACTTCCATAGGTCGACTATTTATGGCGATATACGCGTCGCGGCTCGATAAGTAGGGCACCGAAACGATGAGTGGTTCAGTTCCAGTAGATTATTCTCTGAGCTCTCTGTTGTCAGCGCCGGTAAGGGTGGAGCTTTTCACTTAAAAAGAGGCTAGACAGTATCACCCAATTAACTGTTCCTCTCATGAGACTACGGGGTAATTCAATATTGTAACTATACAGTTTCTATTTTGCAATTTCCCTGATTTTTTTGTATTAACTATCTTGATAGCATCCTACTATTATATAATTAGGATTACTCTTTACATACTGATCTTGAATAGGTTATTTACGGACATTAGCCAGTTAGGATCAATAAAACAATTTTTGCCTAATATCTCAGGGCAGGCAACCATACTAGGACTCGTTAGATGACAACGTATTCAAATATCGACCTATCCAAAGCGTACAACTTAAAAACAAGAGGAGACTACATTTTGTACTGAATGCAAGTAGCTTGGTCTACTGGCTGATGGCAGCAATAGAATGTCTTTGTTTTCTGGTTAGGCACAGGTGAGATACAAGAAAAGTGAGACTTTGTGTTTCTATTATGACGATATGACAGTTGCTTAAACTGAGATGCAAGGTAGTGGGCTACGCTCTGCGCAGACAGTGAAGCATCACCGAGCGAGGTGGCGCAGTGGCTAGCAAACTCGACTCGCATTCGGGAGGACGACGGTTCAGTCCCACGTCAGGCCATCCTGAGTTAGGTTTTCTGTGATTTCCCTCAATCGCTCCAGGCAAATGCCAGGATGATTCCTTCGAAAGGGCACGGCCGACTTCCATCCCTGTCCTTTCCTGATCCGATGAGACCGATGATCTCGCTGTTTGGTCTCCTCCCCCAAACAACCCAACCCCAACCCAGTGATGAATCGATGAAGTAAACATACCATTTGGTACTCGCATCACTGGCCCGTTCGAAGGTAACCTAAAAGGGCGAATGAAACAAGGTCATGGTCAAATAGTGGATGTTACAAACCAGAGAGCATTCGCAGTTAGTTCCAATTGCGCATGTTTATGTTTCACATCGTCTAAGTTTATGTTCAAAACGTTTTAATGTCATAGAGTCAGGAGTATGTCTACCTCCATAAGACGGCAGCATTTTCTGCCCATTTGAGACGATAATCCAAAGTTCCATAGTGTTTGATAATTGTTTCTTGTGGCTCAACGACCGGGTGCAAGTCTTTCAATTGGATGCCAAGTCGCTGACTTGCCTGTCCCCAATCAACCCAGTTACGCAAGCTGGGAAAGGGGACCTACAGTTTACTGCGAAATCCGAATCACTTACACACTCATCACATTGTTCAGAGCTGACTGCTCGATTAAAGACAGAGTGAAAATTTCTGTCGTCCTACTGGTATAGGCTTGCGATATGCAGTTAGGTCACCAGGCCTGATTTCACTGTTGTCGATAAGATACTAAACCATCGTTTCCCTCAGAGGCCGATCCCTCGATCTCCTGTATCGGACACAATACGCAAATGTATATCCGGCGCTACGTATCCCCCAGTTGGCCCAGACATGCATGGCCCACTGCATGCTAGAAGCACTGGGCTCCTACCTTCGCCACTGATTGCTGTTGAAGGTAAGGTACAAGACCCTTACCCTCGTGCAGTGCAGGGGTGATAGAAGCTTGTAATATATCCCTGGCAGACCAATAGTCCTCACATGGTGCTGCGGTGCCGATGACCCATGTGCCTTTCCATGGTCTTGCTGGTGGCCCTTGCATCACGCTCCCCTCACAGTCCCCATCGAGATTTTGGACATCCCTCTGCCCTACTTTACTTCCGCCTTTTTTCATCTAACTGAGCTAGACCGATATTGCAATATTTCCAATTCGCTTGTTGTCCACGAAGGAGATCTAAGGCCTTCTTCGGCAGAAAAGGCCACTGAATGTGTTTGAGTGGAAGTACCTGCAAGTCGACTGGTGTGCCCTCTGGCGATCGATGCGTGGTTCTTACCTTCCCACTGACGTCCAGTCTGTGTGCTACCACCTGGTCAATGGGAGTATGCAGGTCATGCCTTCACGGGATTCACTTTCCGGACACCCTCTTGTGTGTAGCCTGTGATGTTCTGGACACAGACAAATATCGCCAGGTGTGCGTATCGGCGATAATTGCCTGTTTATTGTGCGACAGATGCTTGCCCTGATTACCTATACGACTGGTTATCAGATACCTCCTGGCTTACTCCTCTTTTCCGGACACGTTATACTTCCCACAAACGAGGACGAACTCCGTTAAGTGAATTTGTGGATCCGCAGTTCACTAATTTCTTGCTGACAGTGACAGAAGCATTCTTAATTTTTACACTTCCTTAATGAGTAATTTTGTGCGGTCGTCTGAAATCCCAAATACAGATAATTTTTCTCTGTTTTTCTTTGTAGTGCCACTATTAACCCACCCCGATTTTTGTGAATGCAGCGAGAACGCCTTTGGACTGTAGGAACTAACTTGTAGGTAGGACGGTTTGTCCATATAAATAGTTTTGTACACAGAATGTTGAAAGTGTCAGATCTTCATTTCAGTGCGAGAGAGACAAAAAGTCAGGGTGTTCCTGCAATGAGTTGATCCACGCATTTTCTACTTAGTGCAGGTTATTCCCTAGTTATTGGCATGTTCTTCTTGAAAAACCAATTTCCCTCCGAGTGTCACGAACTGCCAATTTCTTCTCCCCGCGATGACAGTTCCCGCTGTGCTCGGTGGTGTAATAAGTAGATAAAGTCAAATAAGCTAAAATATAATAAAAATAAAACTGTCCCACTGATGTGGTATGCACTTCTGCTCCACGTTCCTCATGCTTCCCTTGGTTCTTGGGAGAGGGAACACGACACAGAGGCTAGGTCTCGGGTTGCCCATTTCTCCCCGGCCCTGCGTTTGGAAGCCAGAAAGGGTCTTTTGTCGTGCTATATATATGAAGGTGCCAAGTCCGATCCATAGTGAACCCTAAGACTTTTACCTGTGACTTATCTCTTCTCTGACTTCTAGCAATGTTTGATGATCTGGAAAATGCCGGGCTGCACCGTGGATCGGAATCCACTTTAAGCTATAGATCCCCTACTACTTGCAGGATGAGTCAGTTCTAAGGCCAGAGGAAGCCAACGGCATACCACCTCCAACAGGATCACGCCTAGTATAACGCTATGGAGCTCAAAACAGTCTTCTGTTTACTACTGCTTTACAACTTATTAAAGTACCTTTGAGAATTACATGTAAACACAGCGAAACTTCGATCATAATGCCTGTACAGTTGGTGTGCACGCCAAGCGAATCTTCGTGGAGCATGTACCAGACAAGAAAGAAACGCTCGTGGTAGCAGTCGAGCTGAAGACGGTGAGATTACTCGCGGGCCTCCCTCGAGGCGGCCGCGGCCGTAAGCCCGGCTGTGTAGGCTGGGTAGGCCGTGCTGGGCCAGGCAGTGCCGCCGGCAGTTTGACACATTAATCCCTCGTTAGGGGCGGCGCTAAGCCTGCGCGATATCTGACGGCCGATCTCGGCGTGACTGGCCCCGCCGCCGGGATTACACGCCGGCTAATGTCTCTCATTGTCATAGCATTTATACATAATTAGTCTAATTATAGTAACCATTGGCATCATATGTCATCTTATTACAATAAACAGTGGCATTCATTGGCCAGTTACAATGTATTTTTTTTGTATTATTCAGAAGTCATTATTGAACTGAGATATTATTCAGAGCTGATCAGTATTATTCAGAACTCTCTTAAACTAGTAGCATTATTTGGGACGCTACTTCGTGCTGTGTGCTCACCGGCGGTACACCACGTCCTGTACTCGTCCATGGCTCTCGGTGTCAAAGCACAAAGTGTAAGTGTCCTAGTGCTCATTGCATATATCTTTGCCTAGGTAGTCGTCCATAGTATTATCTGGTGTTCCCATTGACTTAGGTTTTACAGTATGTAGCCCGGCCACTGGTTACTATAATTTTATATAGTAGGCTTTTTTAGCTTTTTATGTGCATTACTGAGTGTAAAAAATATTATTAGCTCCGGTTTCTTGTTTGTTTTCAGTATAACACCTGATGATGCGCATATAAGAGCCCGAAACCAGTCATGTTTTAAACAAAAAGAACTGTACAACTGAAGTGGTATTTTCATTCTCTGCCATAATGTTCAGTTGCAGATGTTTCTCCGACAGGATTGTTTGAAGTCTGAGTCATTTATACAAAATTATAGTTGTGCGGCTTAAAACATATTCGAGACAATTTTGTTATGAGACAAATATCAGCAGTTGGTACTTTTCTTAGAATGGGTATTTCTTACAATTAGAAAATAATTATTCTCCGTTATTTCTGAATCCTCATTTCATATGCTATCTGCCATCTTTATTTTTAGCTTCAAAGGACGATGAAGTCATTTATTGATTTCTTCGATCATTTTTCCATTACCAATTGTGTAATACAGGGTTTCAAAATTTTAATTTATTATCTTCTGCATGTTTTGCCAATCCTATTACTCCGTTATGTAGAATCAAAAAATGGCAAAGTGATCGACCGGTATTTCAGATTCTTTCTCGTCCATGACTTCTTAGGTCATGTGATAATGATTATCTTTGCGTATCTGTTGGTATTGAACATGTAGTCCCTTTTATACAGTTTACATTGAGTGTTCTGATATCTTGTATACAACTTTACCTTTACTTCTGGGCGTATGAAATTATTATACATTGTAAGAAATGTAAATATGATGTAAAGCTATTTCTTATATCTCCCGTTAAGTTGACTGCAAGTCCCACGGACACACTCTAAGTTGGACGGTTTTAGTGGATAATCCGATAGAGGAGAAAGCGTAGCCCGCCCCGACACGCACGCTGCCCGTGATGGACGAACAGTCTATTAAAACGTTGTGATCGCTCAGATGTTTTGCGAACGAGAAATTAAAACTCAGATAGACATGTTTAAAACACCTGCTTTAAACTCAACGTTCATGACAGTAACACAGCTGCACACGCTATTGTTTCGCAGATAAGACTGACAGTAGATGTAGACGATTCGTAACGAGCCTTCCCCGCTTCTAGCAGCTCACAAGGAGGAGTCCAGACACCGTGATAAGGTGCTTGTTTAATGACTCCGTGATAGACATTCAAGCAAAGGTAGCAGAGTGGATAGAGGGGGCACATATTTAGTGGACAGTGTAGATGAAAGAGACCAATGTATTCCGAAAAGAAAACCCTTAAAACTAAACAAACAGAAAAAAACGTTGCATAATGTTTTTGCACGAAAACTGATACGAAGTGTTAAATATGTCAAGAATAGATGTTAACTGGAGATTAAGCAACAATGTAAATCTATCAATCATTTTTAGGCAGTATCAGAGAAACTATTTAAAGTCGATAATCTCATTAAGTTCTCTAAGGCTATAGTTACAGCAATAAGGAATAGCTGAGTAGGCTGTACAGTTGAAGGTGAATGGACATCTCTAATTCCCGGGTTCGATTCCCGGCGGGGTCAGGGATTTTCTCTGCCTCGTGATGGCTGGGTGTTGTGTGCTGTCCTTAGGTTAGTTAGGTTTAAGTAGTTCTAAGTTCTAGGGAACTGATGACCATAGATGGTAAGTCCCATAGTGCTCAGAGCCATTTGAAACATTTTGACATCTCTAAAAAGGATAATCATAGAACTTGGAAAGGAAAACATAGGTACAACGAAACTAACTGCGAAGAGACCATGGGTAACAAAAGAAATACTTCAGCTGACCGATGCAAGAAGAAAGTACAAAAAGTTCATTGAAATTCCGGATTACAGAAATAAAATTCGCTGGTAAATGAAATAAATACGAAGAGCGGGAAACCTTAGACAAACTGGCTGCGTGATAAATGTGAAGAAATCGAAAAACATATGATTGTCGGAAGGAATGACTCCGCGTATAGGAAAGTCGAAACAACCTTTGCCGAAATTAAAAGCAACGGTGGTAACATTAAGATCACAACGGGAATTCCACTGTTAAATGCAAAGGAAAGAGCGGGTAGGTGGAAAGAGAACCTTGAAGGTCTCTATAAGGGAAATTATTTTTCTGATGTAATAGAAGAAGAAACAGAAGCCGGTATAGAAGAGATAGTGATCCAGTATTAGAATTTAAGAGAGCCAAGGAGGACTTTTAGATCAAATAAGGCAGAAGGGATGGATAACATTGCAAGAGAATTCTTTAAATTATTCGGGGGAAGAGCCAACAAAACGATTCACGATGATGTATAGAATGTATGAGTCTGGCGACGTACCATCTGTCTTTCGAAAAAAATATCATCCACACAATTCCGAAGACTGCAAGAGCCGCCAAGTGCGAGAATTAGCGCACTACAGCTCATGCATCCAAGCTGCTTACAAAAACAATATACAGAAGAATGGGAAAGGCAATTGAGGATGTGTTGGATTGTTATCAATTTGGCTTCAGGAGAGGTAAAGGTACCAGTGAGTCAATTCTGACCTTGTGGTTGATAATGGAAGGAAGACTGAAGAAAAATCAAGGCACGTTCGTAGGATTTGTCGACCTGGGGTAAGCGTTCGACAGTGTGAAATGGGGCAAGATGTTCGAAATTCTGAGAAAAATAAGTTAAAGCTGTAGGGAGATGCAGCTAATGTACAATATGTACAAGAGCCAAGAGGGAATAACAAGACTGGACGACCAAGAACGAAGTGTTCTGATTGAAAATATTGTAATACAGGGATGTAGTCTTTCCTCCCTAGTGTTCAATCTGCACCTCGAAGATGCAATGATGGAAGTCAAAGATAGCTTCAGGACTGGAATTAAAATTCAAGGTGAAAGGATATCAATGATGCGATTCGCTGATGACATTGCTAACTTGAGTGAAAATGAAGGAGCTTTACATCATCTACTGAATGGAAAGGACAGTCTACTGAGTACGGTATATGGATTGAGAGTAAATCGTAGAAAGACGAAAGTAATGAGAAATAGCAGAAATGAGAATTGCGAGAAACTTAACATCAGGATTCATGACCGCGAAGCAAATGAAGTTAAGGAATTCTGCTACTTAGGCAGCAACATAACCCATGACAGACGGAGCAAAGATGACATCAGAAGCCGACTAGAACGGGCAAGAAGGGCATTCCCGGCCAAGAGAAGTCTACTAGTAGGAAAAATAGAGCTTAAATTGAGGAAGAAAGCCGGCCGAAGTGGCCGAGCGGTTGTAGACCCTTCAGTCTGGACCCTCGAGACCACTACGGTCGCAGGTTCGAATCTTGCCTCGGGCATGGATGTGTGTGATGTCCTTAGGTTAGTTAGGTTTAAGTAGTTCTAAGTTGTAGGGGACTAATGACCTCAGAAGTTAAGTCCCATAGTGCTGAGAGCCATTTGAACCATTTGTGGAAGAAATTTCTGAGAATATACTTTTGGAGCACAGCGACGTGTGGTAGTGAAACATGGATTGTGGGGAAACCAGAACAGAAGAGAATCAAAGCATTTGATATGTGCCGCTAAATACGTATGTTGAAAGTTAAGTGGACTAATAAGAGAGCGAATGAGGAGGTTTTGCGTAGAACCGGAGAGTAAAGGAATATGTGGAAAACACTAACAAGGAGAAGGTATAGGATGGTAGAAGATCTGCTAAGACATCAAGAAATGACTTCCATTGTACTGCAGGGAACTGTAGGGGGCAAAGCTGTAGAGGAAGACAGTGTTTGGAATACATCCAGCAAATTATTGAGGAAGTAAGTTGCAGGTGCACTCTGGTAACAACAATATGGGAATTGTGGGTCCACCTTGATGGAAAACACTTTGTTATTTGTACACTTATTTATCCCCCAAACTAGTTGCAGCGACAAATAATCAGTGAGTTCTCAAATGCAAAACATGCAGCAAATAGCTTAGTTATGCAAACACAGTAACACATTACTACATTTTTATTGTTCGTTTCTTGAATTATAGTTTTCTGTGGTAACTGTCATACAACTTTTTTGTTGTATGTTTTGGCATGTGTTTAAGAATTAATGTCGTTTTTTGGCGGCACATTTTCTGTGCTTTTTCTTTTATCGTTTTTCTCAGCGTACATCATGTCATCGAGAAACTGTGTGAGCGGCTGTACGAATGTAAGTTCACATTTTAGTACTTTTGTACTGCATGTTTCAGATTTAAAGGACCCACTTATCTATTCCAACTGAGGTGGAATATATAAGTAAACAAATAACAAGGAGTTTTGAATCAAGGCGGACTCAAAATTCCCATCTTGTAGTTTTTCTATGCAAAGACGGACCAAATGGAATAAAATCCAAGATAAAGTTATTACTGCTCTGAGATAAAGCGGTTGGCACAGGAGAGAAATTCGTGGCGGGCCGCGTCAAACCAGTCAGAAGCCTGACGACTGAGGAAAAAGTCTCATTAAATGAAAAAGGGGCACACAAAATTAGTAGAAAGGTCAGCATTGGCTGTAATTTTGATGATTCATTAACAGCAAAATTGATTTTCGATCACATAATGATCATCTTCAGTGCTTTAGCGTACAAACTAAAGCTTGTAGGCACTGGTGTCTAGTTATTAGCAGAAACAGAAGCTATGAAACGATCACAATAACTCAATCATCAAAGTTACGGCAAATGTTGACCTTCCTTCTAATTGTATTTATCATATGGTCGTTGTGCACACAGCACTCTATGGAGTCGCCAAACAAGAAAAAAAGAGGCAGTTATTAATTGATTGTCCCAGTACAGGCTTTCAGAATTGTTGTATGCACTATTAAAATTTTTTTTTAGTGGAAAACTGATTGTGAGTGGGACTGCGTGAATTTAATTGTGTTGTCACAAGCAACAACAATTAATTTAAAATCGTTAATCTCATTAAATGGAAGAGAAACTGTTACAATATTTTTCCTAGTCAAGGCTTCAGGAATCAATCTATCAGAAACTCGCTTTCAGACCGAGAGTGTCGAGTAAATACTTGTACATTTATAGGTAATATTAGTGTGCGAGGAAACGTATCTGGAATTTATTATCCACTTTATTAATGGAATTGAAATAGCACGAATGCTTAGCTGACACTCACAAGGGAACCTCCCCATCGCACCCCCCTCAGATTTAGTTATAACTTGGCACAGTGGATAGGCCTTGATAAACTGAACACAGATCAATTGAGAAAGCAGTAAGAAGTTGTGTGGAACTGTGAAAAAATAAGCAAAATATACAAACTGAGTAGTCCATGGGCCACATAGGCAACATCAAAGAGAACGTGAGCTGAGGAGCGTTGTGGTCCCGTGGTAGCGTGAGCAGCTGTAGATGGAGAGGTCCTTGGTTCAAGTCTTCCCTCGTATGAAAATTTTAGTTTCTTTATCTTTGCATAGTTATCATCTGTCCGTTCGTTCATTGACGTCTCTGTTCACTGTAATAAGTTTAGTGTCTGTGTTTTGCGACCGCATCGCAAAACCCGCGATTAGTAGACGAAAGGACGTGCCTCTCCAATCGGAACCGAAAACATTTGATCGCAAGGTCATAGGTCAACCGATTCCTCCACAGGAAAACACATCTGATATATTCTATACGACACTGGTGACGGCATGTGCGTCACATGACAGGAATATGTTGTCGACCCACCTAACTTGTACACTTGGCGAGTGGGTAAAAAGATTCTTTTACCTTGCCCGATTTAGGTTTTCTTGTGGATGTGATAATCACTCCCAAAAAAGTGATGAAAACATAATAGTTTGTTACATAAACTGAAAATAAAAAATTAAACTTTTCACTCGATGGAAGATTTGAACCAAGGACCTTTCGTTCTGCAACTGCTCACGTTACCACAAGACCACGGCGCCCCTGCGTTCCCAGCCTCCTTGATGTTGCCTATCTTCCCATGAACCACTCAGTTTGTTTATTTTGCTTATTTTTTCACAGTTCCACACAACTTCTTCCTGTTTTCTCAATTGATCTGTGTTCAGTTTTTCAAGACCTATCCACTGTGCCAACTTATAACTAAATCTGAGGGGGGTGCGATGGGGAGGTTCCCTTGTCAGTACCACGGGACGTGCGGCGGAGTACTAAAGGCAAACAAACATCACGTTGCAGCTTAGTACATAAGCTACTAGTGATACTTGCAAGAGTTTTCTAGTAGTACAATAGCTATCTTATTCGTGCAGAGAATTACTGTAACTTACATTTTTGTGCGTATCAGTCGAGTCAGTCTCAGCGTTTGTTGTACAGAAGCATTTGAAAGTTCTCATTCAGAGGACCTCATAATTTTGCGTTCTCCGCCGCCCTCCATCTAAGTTACTTACGATGCTTCCCTTAGTCTCATGGCAGATTCTGGAACTGAAAGCGCTCTCTTCAGTGTTTCCAATTTCGGTCCTCCATCTCACAATTTTTGTTATATGGGGTTTCATCGAGACGGATTGAGTTTCTAAACAATCTACTCTTTATAGGTATGAAATGGCAAGTACAAAATATTTCGTATCCGACTTTGCATGTCGTCTTAAGAAGTACTGTCTTTATGAATTTGATAGTAATATTATCTAATCCGTAATTATAATAGAACTAGCGTATTTGTATGCAAATATGTTGTGAAATGAAGTATACTGAGATGACCAAAGTCATGGGATACCTCCTAATATCGAGTTGGACTCTTTTGGCCCGCCGTAGCGCAGCAGCTCGACAAGGCAGGGACTTAACAAGCCGATGAAAGTCCCCTGCAGAAATCTTGAGCCGTGCTGCCTCTGTAGCCGTCCACAACAGCGAAATGTGAAATGTTTGCGGTGCAGAATGCAGCTCACGAACTGAACTATTGATTATGTCCTGAAGATCTTCGTGGCGCCCTCCATCGGTAATGGTGGAATCAGTAAGATGTTGGCCCAACCTTAACATTGATTACAGCTTCCACTCTCGCAGGCACACGTTCCATCAGGTGCTGGAAGTTTTTTTTGGAATGGAACCTCATTCTTCACGGGGTGCTGCACTGAGAAGAGGTATCGATGTCAGTTGGTGAGGCCTGGCACGAAGTGGGGGTGCCGGCCGGGGTGGCCGCGCGGTTCTAGGCGCTACAGTCTGGAACCGCGCCACCGCTACGGTCGCAGGTTCGAATCCTGCCTCGGGCATGGTTGTGTGTGATGTCCTTAGGTTAGCGAGGTTTAAGTAGTTCTAAGTTCTAAGGGACCGATGACCTCAGAAGTTAAGTCCCACAGTGCTCAGAGCCATTTTCGAAGTCGGAGTTCCAGAACATCCCAGACGTGTTTTATAGGATTCAGGTAAGGACTATGTGCAGGCCAGTCCATTACAGGGACGCTATTGTCGCGTAACCACTCCGCCACAGGCCGTGCATTATGAACAGTAGTTCGGTCGTGTCGAAAGACGCAATCGCCATCTCCGAATAGGTCTTCAACAGTGCGATGCAAGAAGGTGCTTAAAATATCAATGTAACATGTGCTGTGATAGTGCCAATGAATACAACAAGGGGTGCAAGCCCCCCTCTATGAAAAACACGAAGTTGTCGTAATGCGGAAACTGAGCGATTTATGTGACGTCCAAGAAGGCTTGTTCATCACATTTCTGGGCAAGGATTGAAGACTTGCGGAAACGGCTGAGGTTGGAAACTGTTCGCACAGGCCGTAGATGACGGGGGTGGAAGGCGTCTGCGGATATGTGCACGGCGAACAGATGTGAAATTTCTGAGCAGCTGACCACCCATATGAACAAAGGGGCCAGCAACAGGGTCTCTTCAGCGGTCGTTCCGAGAACGATCCGCAGCAGGCGCCTGGTTCATGCTCTGAAGCCAAATGTTGTTCATCGGGGACAAAGACCAGAATTTGCACGGCAATACCCCAACTGCACGTCCACTGAGTGGCGACAGAAGGGCTTTTCGAATGAATCGCGCTTTTTTTTACTCCATTTTACAGATGGCTATTGGCGTGTACGGCGTGAAACGTTCGAAAGCAAACAACCTGCAAGAACCGTCGGAAGAGTCCCGGACGAAGGAGCGAGCGTTATGATCTGGGGACTGTTTCCGTGGCATTCCCTCCCTGGTTGTTCCCGTCATTCTGGAACGCACAATGGATCAACCCAAGTATGCATCTTTCATCCATGCAGTTTGTTCTTCCTCGGCACGATGGCATCGGCCAGCAGAAAAATGTAACGTGTCCCATGGTTCGCAAAGTACGTACGTGGTTCGAAGAGCACCAGAATTTTAATGTGCTCTCCTGGCCACTAACCTCTCCGGATTTGAACCTTACTGAGAATCTATGGGACCACCTCGATCGTGATGTACTCGCCATCGATCCTAACCCTAGAAACCTGGCACAACTGGCCACAGTACTGGAGTTGGCATGGCTCAACATCCCTTTCGATACTTTCGAGAACCTCACTGAAATTATTCAAGCACATCTCGCAGCAGTGTGCGTTGCAAAAGGTGGTTATTCAGGCTACGGAGAGGTGCTGACATTATTGTGACGGGACGGTGTAAATCATGGTTCGCCGTGAGGCATAAACGGCACATTATAAAACTGTTTAAGCGTGTGGGACTCGTAACAAATAGGACTTACTGAGGATATTGAAACTATACGTAGAAACGCAGCATAAATGGTCAAATGTTTATTTGAGGCATGCCGTAAAACTGGAAATAGACGCAAACTGTCCTGTAAATTATATGAATGCGTGGTGCCTGTTCCTTCGAACGAACAGACCCTACGGAGATCCCACAGTTTTGGACAATATATTTAAATGGAATGAGCATCATTGCTGTCAGCTGCAGCGCGATATTGTGTGGAATCAGCGGCGACGAGCGAGAAGGTGTACCCGACTGGGATTCGAACCCGGGATCTCCTGCTTACTAGGAAAGTGCGGTAACCACTGCGCCAACACGGACACAACGTTATCGCAACTGCACGAACTGTCTCGGTACATCTCACGGCTGATCCACACTGCCACCTAGCACCAACTGTCCGCAGTCCCCGTCCATTACATTCCTGTTCGCTATTCAGAGATTTCCACAGGAGGTCGGAAGTCTTTCGTGCATTCGCACTGAAGAAAGTGGATCCATTACGCAGCCAGGCCAACAAATTATATGAATGCGTGGTGTCTGTTCCTTCGAAAGAACAGATACCACGCAGATCCCGCAGCTGTGAACACTATATGTAAATGGAAGGGGGGATCACTGCGGACAGGCGGCGCTCGGGTGGGTGTGGGGATCCACCGTGAGGCGTACCGAGATAGTCAGTGCAGTTGCGATAACGCAATGTCCCGGATAGTGCAGTGGTTACCGCAACTGTCTCGTAAGCGGCAGATCCCGGTCCAGTAGAAATTTTCATTCGTCACCGCTGATTCCGCTTAATGTCCCGCTGTAGCTGACACCAGTGATCCCCCTTCCTTTTGCATGTCTTGTAACTCGGTACTTCGAAACTCTTAAGAACAAACTTTAAGTGAGAGTCTAGGAATATACAGTGTGGTCCACTGATAGTGATCGGGCCAAATATCTCACGAAATAAGCGTCAAACGAAATAACTACAAAGAACGAAACTCGTCTAGCTTGAAAGGGGAAACCAGATGGCGCTATGTTTGGCCGTCTAGATGGCGCTTCCATAGGTCAAATGGATATCAACTGCGCTTTTTTAAATAGGAACCCCCATATTCGTGTAATACGTAAAGAAAGATGAATGTTTTAGTTGGACCACTTTTTTCGCTTTGTGATAGATGGCGCTATAATAGTCACTAACGTATAAATACGTGGTATCACGTAACATTCCGCCTGTGCGGACGGTATTTGCTTAGTGTTAAAATGAACCGTTTACCAATTGCGGAAATGGTGGAAATTGTGTTGAAGTACGGTTATTGTGATCAAAATGCCCAACGGGCGTGTGCTATATATGCTGCTCGGTAAACTGGACAACACCATGCAAGTGTTCGGAACGTTCGCCAGATAATTACCTTATTTAAGGAAACAGGAAGTGTTAAGCCACATGTGAAGCGTCAAGCACGACCTGTAACAAATGATGATGAGCAGGTAGGAGTTTTAGCTGCTGTCGCGGCTAATCCAAACATTAGTAGCAGACAAATTGCCCGAGAATAGAGAATCTCAAAAACGTCGGTGTTGAGAATCCTACATCAACATAGATTGCACCCGTGCCATATTTCTATGCACCAGGAACTGGATGGCGACGTCTTTGAACGTCGTGTACAGTTTTTCCACTGGGCACAAGAGCAATTTTATTGTTGGCAATCTAAATGGTGCAACGTATGCTGATTTCCTACGTAATATTCTACCGATGTTACTACCAGATATTTCACTGCATGAGAGAATGGCGATGTACTTCCAACATGATGGATGTCCGGCACATAGCTCGTGTGCGGTTGAATCGGTATTGAATAGCATATTTAATGACAGGTGGATTGGTAGTCGAAGCACCATAACATGGCCCGCACGTTCACCGGGTCTGACGTCCCCAGATTTCTTTCTGTGGGAAAAGTTGAAGGATATTTGCTATCGTGATCCACCGACAACGCCTGACAACATGCGTCAGCGCATTGTCAATGCATGTGCGAACATTAAGGAAGACGAACTACTCGCTGTTGAGAGGAATTATCGTTAGACGTATTTCTAAATGCATTGAAGGTTGACGGACCATTTTGAGCATTTATTGCATTAATGTGGTAATTACAGGTAATCACGCTGTTACAGCATGTGTTCTCAGAAATGATAAGTTAACAAAGGTACATGTATCACATTGGAACAACCGAAATAAAATGTTCAAAGGTACCTACGTTCTGTATTTTAATTTAAAAAACCTACCTGTTACCAACTGTTCGTCTAAAATTGTGAGCCATATGTTTGTGACTATTACAGCGCCATCTATCACAAAGGAAAAAAAGTGGACCAACTAAAACATTCATATTTCTTTACGTACTACACTAATGTGTAATAAAATGTGGGTTCCTATTTTAAAAAACGCATTTGATATCCGTTTGACCTATGGCAGCGCCTTCTAGCGGGCCAACCATAGCGCCATCTGGTTTCCCCCTTCAAGCTAGACTAGTTTCGTTCTTTGTAGTTTTTTAGTTTGACGCTTGTTTCGTGAGATATTTGGCCCGGTCACGATCAATGGACCTCCCTGTATAGTAGTACCCATTATCTAGCAGAAGAATTCCAAAGATTAGTTTAGACTACTGTGTGCACAGAGGCTTTTAGGGATTCTTAGCATTCTCCATACATGAAGGAAAGGGGAAGATGCTCAAATAAATGTCACAAGAGAAAGTCTCCTGCGTCATGTACTTCAGTTGTTTGCATAGTATAGATTTAGAAGTAGAGATGGATGTATATCTATGCTTCCTCAAAAGCTCACAAACATCACACGTGTTGGAACGAAAAGATTTTATTTATTTTTATCTGTTTATTTAACCTGGCAATATTAGGGACATGATGCCATCTCTTATGTCTCCGCAGGCATTCTAAATATTTTATGTTCCATACAAATCGATAACTATAAATTAAATCTAATACAGCATATTAACAAACATATAGTAATTAGTACAGAGCAAAAAGAGATAAAAAACGCAGATCACATTCGATCAGAGGACAATAAGAACGACAACTTACATGGAAGAAGATTTAAATTGTGAAGGCTAGCATCAATGGAAATGGGAGATGGGGTGGAAGATGAGGCACAAAGAAGAGCATGATAAAATATGATTCATGAACGTAGGGGAAAGGAAGTGGCGTGACTGACTGAGAAATGAACAGAACAACAAGCATAAATTAGTCTTCTTGAGAATGTATGATTTCCGGTTTGTCACGGGAAAAATTAGCCACATTCGTTGATTTTTCAGCAGATGTTATGAGGGAGAAGATATGAATCATTTTAACGTCAATTTGTAAGATTGCGGTATTTTGCCTCCTTACATGGCCAATTGACGTAATGAATTTAATCGATTAGATTAATGTATTTTTATCATTCTGGACTGAAGGTAAGGTGGGTTATGAGGTTATTAATCGTAATTATTGATACTGGGCTGCTTCACACAAGCAATTGCAGTTCCATACGTATTACAAAAGTAATTTCTGCGCTGGCTAGGATAGCGAGAGAGACCCAGGGGTCGACTGACTTCGGGCAGGTCAGGAGCGTGCTGGGACTTTCTTCTAGCGGCCAAAGTGCAGACTTTGACAGCCCACCGAAGTGGCCCAGCGAGTGGCGCCCCCCATTGCCAGGAGCGTGGGCAAAAGTTGAAAGGAGACAATAAAGATAGCCTGAAGTTTTTTCAGCACCACTGAAATACGTGTCCTATCACCGCCTCCTATCACCGCCTAGGCACCCGCAAGTCAATGGTTAAGAATTCTCTGCCGCGCGGGGTAGCCGCACCGTCTAGGGCAGGGGCGGGCAAACGTTGCACGCGGCTCATGAGCACACAGCGGTGCACGTGTGCTGCTCGCGTGCAATCGTCGACCGGGACAGTGCCGACAGCCTGCAGGTTGCGGCAGTGTAGTACCAGGCTAAGCTGCAGACGTTGAAGCGAAGCGACCACTACGTAGTGAACGTTGTATTTCAATAACCGGAAAATGCAGAGTGAATCGAGGAAACGGAGAATTGGAGATTTGCTATCTTTCAAAAAGGAATGGGAGAATCTTTTTTCTCTGTGGAAAAACGTGAAAATTGGAAATGTATAATATGTGACAGTATTCTCGCTGGTGAGCGGAAGTTTAATATTGAACGCCATTATAATAAATTTCAGTATGTTGCCGTTCTTAGTGCAATAAAAGAGGAATTTCTCAAGCGATTTGGGGATATATCTTACTTATCCCAAGGTTTTGAATAGTTCTCGAGAGAATCTGGTTTCTGTAGATGATATTAATCTCAGTTTGCAAATGGAATTAATAGATCTACAGTGTAATTCTCGTCTGAGAGACAAGTTCCTTTTGGCAAGACGTGTAATAGATTTTTATCACGACTTTCCACAGCAAGAGTTTTCTCGTCTCCGCCGTGAAGCCATGAAGATAGTCAATGTTACGCTCGACATAATTTTGTGAGAGATTTTGTTCTGTTATGAAAATTAATAAGTCTCGGTTAAGAGCAAACATCAGTAAAGAAAATTTACGTAACTGTTTGCGTTTGTCTGTATGAAGAAATTTTGTTCTAGACATTAAACGTATTGTAAACTCCACCTGTGATAATTAAATAAAACGTATCGTAGGTAATAGGTACTCTTTCAAACCATGATTACTTTCAAGCAGTCCTACTAACCTTTTTCCTTCATTTAATAAAGCAGGCCAGGAAACAAAACGCATTACAGAGGAAGAAGCGGAGAGACGGTATGGTGGGGAGGGGTGAGAAGCGGGTGGCCAGCTTGGCCCTGTGTGCACGCAGAACACCTCTTAACTGCACACGTGCACGTGCACCGCACACGTGCAGAATTCCTGCCCGCCCCTGGTCTAGGGGCACCTTGTCACGGCCCGCGCAGCTCTCCCCCGTCGGAGTTTCGAGTCCTTCCTCGGGCATGTGTGTGTGTGTGTGTGTGTGTGTGTGTGTGTGTGTGTGTGTGTGTGTGTGTGTGTGTGTGTGGTTCTTAGTGTAAGTTAGTTTAAGTTAGATTAAATAGTGCGTAAGCTTAGGGACCAAGACCTTACCACAAATTCCCACACAAGAATTCCCCCCATGCAGAACGCTTTTCCAGTCGCTGTATCCAGGACGTCTGATGAACGGCTAAGCCCTTGAGGAGGACGATGCTTTAAATTGTTCGAGAAACTTCTAGAACATTTTGTATGAACTGCTTGGGCTGGCTGCCAGTTTCATGTCTAGAAGAAGCGGGAGGAAATCAGGCTGTAATGAAGGTCCTCATTGGCTGGTTTCGAGAGTCCACATTACTAAACCAGGTTACTGTGACCTGTTGTGCGGGTTTGAACCACTGAGGGCTACGGTGGGACGAATTGTGAAATACTGAGGGCTACGGTGGGATGAAGGATCTCGTTTCTAGGTCCCCGGTTTCATACATACACAATACACAATCCGAGGTTTTGCTAATATCTAGGCAGAATGTGTCGGGAGACTCTCTTGTGGGTGTCCAACCGACGCACATCACTGGAGAGTGTATAATTTGTTTCAGACATTGTTGGTTGGCAAAGCGTCCAGTGATCACTCTCAGACCTAGTCTGAGAAAGTACCGATTGTGCCTCTTGAGGCAGAATCATTTTGTTTCTCTGCGAGCAGAGGGACAAATCGGTGCTTCTGCGTGGAGCTTTAGACATTCCGAAGTGCTCACCTATGACCACACACTTGACTCGAATGTCTGCTCCTGGAAAGTGTGCAAGCAGATTGTCTCGACTCTTGAACGGACTTTGTACCTGAGCAACTTCGAACGTTGGCATTAGCGGGACGCAACCACGTGCCCTCTGTAAAGATAAATTCACGTCTACGTATCATACTTCCTCTCTACGACGACCCCAGACTTCCATAGGTCGACTATTTATGGCGATATACGCGTCGCGGCTCGATAAGTAGGGCACCGAAACGATGAGTGGTTCAGTTCCAGTAGATTATTCTCTGAGCTCTCTGTTGTCAGCGCCGGTAAGGGTGGAGCTTTTCACTTAAAAAGAGGCTAGACAGTATCACCCAATTAACTGTTCCTCTCATGAGACTACGGGGTAATTCAATATTGTAACTATACAGTTTCTATTTTGCAATTTCCCTGATTTTTTTGTATTAACTATCTTGATAGCATCCTACTATTATATAATTAGGATTACTCTTTACATACTGATCTTGAATAGGTTATTTACGGACATTAGCCAGTTAGGATCAATAAAACAATTTTTGCCTAATATCTCAGGGCAGGCAACCATACTAGGACTCGTTAGATGACAACGTATTCAAATATCGACCTATCCAAAGCGTACAACTTAAAAACAAGATGAGACTACATTTTGTACTGAATGCAAGTAGCTTGGTCTACTGGCTGATGGCAGCAATAGAATGTCTTTGTTTTCTGGTTAGGCACAGGTGAGATACAAGAAAAGTGAGACTTTGTGTTTCTATTATGACGATATGACAGTTGCTTAAACTGAGATGCAAGGTAGTGGGCTACGCTCTGCGCAGACAGTGAAGCATCACCGAGCGAGGTGGCGCAGTGGCTAGCAAACTCGACTCGCATTCGGGAGGACGACGGTTCAGTCCCACGTCAGGCCATCCTGAGTTAGGTTTTCTGTGATTTCCCTCAATCGCTCCAGGCAAATGCCAGGATGATTCCTTCGAAAGGGCACGGCCGACTTCCATCCCTGTCCTTTCCTGATCCGATGAGACCGATGATCTCGCTGTTTGGTCTCCTCCCCCAAACAACCCAACCCCAACCCAGTGATGAATCGATGAAGTAAACATACCATTTGGTACTCGCATCACTGGCCCGTTCGAAGGTAACCTAAAAGGGCGAATGAAACAAGGTCATGGTCAAATAGTGGATGTTACAAACCAGAGAGCATTCGCAGTTAGTTCCAATTGCGCATGTTTATGTTTCACATCGTCTAAGTTTATGTTCAAAACGTTTTAATGTCATAGAGTCAGGAGTATGTCTACCTCCATAAGACGGCAGCATTTTCTGCCCATTTGAGACGATAATCCAAAGTTCCATAGTGTTTGATAATTGTTTCTTGTGGCTCAACGACCGGGTGCAAGTCTTTCAATTGGATGCCAAGTCGCTGACTTGCCTGTCCCCAATCAACCCAGTTACGCAAGCTGGGAAAGGGGACCTACAGTTTACTGCGAAATCCGAATCACTTACACACTCATCACATTGTTCAGAGCTGACTGCTCGATTAAAGACAGAGTGAAAATTTCTGTCGTCCTACTGGTATAGGCTTGCGATATGCAGTTAGGTCACCAGGCCTGATTTCACTGTTGTCGATAAGATACTAAACCATCGTTTCCCTCAGAGGCCGATCCCTCGATCTCCTGTATCGGACACAATACGCAAATGTATATCCGGCGCTACGTATCCCCCAGTTGGCCCAGACATGCATGGCCCACTGCATGCTAGAAGCACTGGGCTCCTACCTTCGCCACTGATTGCTGTTGAAGGTAAGGTACAAGACCCTTACCCTCGTGCAGTGCAGGGGTGATAGAAGCTTGTAATATATCCCTGGCAGACCAATAGTCCTCACATGGTGCTGCGGTGCCGATGACCCATGTGCCTTTCCATGGTCTTGCTGGTGGCCCTTGCATCACGCTCCCCTCACAGTCCCCATCGAGATTTTGGACATCCCTCTGCCCTACTTTACTTCCGCCTTTTTTCATCTAACTGAGCTAGACCGATATTGCAATATTTCCAATTCGCTTGTTGTCCACGAAGGAGATCTAAGGCCTTCTTCGGCAGAAAAGGCCACTGAATGTGTTTGAGTGGAAGTACCTGCAAGTCGACTGGTGTGCCCTCTGGCGATCGATGCGTGGTTCTTACCTTCCCACTGACGTCCAGTCTGTGTGCTACCACCTGGTCAATGGGAGTATGCAGGTCATGCCTTCACGGGATTCACTTTCCGGACACCCTCTTGTGTGTAGCCTGTGATGTTCTGGACACAGACAAATATCGCCAGGTGTGCGTATCGGCGATAATTGCCTGTTTATTGTGCGACAGATGCTTGCCCTGATTACCTATACGACTGGTTATCAGATACCTCCTGGCTTACTCCTCTTTTCCGGACACGTTATACTTCCCACAAACGAGGACGAACTCCGTTAAGTGAATTTGTGGATCCGCAGTTCACTAATTTCTTGCTGACAGTGACAGAAGCATTCTTAATTTTTACACTTCCTTAATGAGTAATTTTGTGCGGTCGTCTGAAATCCCAAATACAGATAATTTTTCTCTGTTTTTCTTTGTAGTGCCACTATTAACCCACCCCGATTTTTGTGAATGCAGCGAGAACGCCTTTGGACTGTAGGAACTAACTTGTAGGTAGGACGGTTTGTCCATATAAATAGTTTTGTACACAGAATGTTGAAAGTGTCAGATCTTCATTTCAGTGCGAGAGAGACAAAAAGTCAGGGTGTTCCTGCAATGAGTTGATCCACGCATTTTCTACTTAGTGCAGGTTATTCCCTAGTTATTGGCATGTTCTTCTTGAAAAACCAATTTCCCTCCGAGTGTCACGAACTGCCAATTTCTTCTCCCCGCGATGACAGTTCCCGCTGTGCTCGGTGGTGTAATAAGTAGATAAAGTCAAATAAGCTAAAATATAATAAAAATAAAACTGTCCCACTGATGTGGTATGCACTTCTGCTCCACGTTCCTCATGCTTCCCTTGGTTCTTGGGAGAGGGAACACGACACAGAGGCTAGGTCTCGGGTTGCCCATTTCTCCCCGGCCCTGCGTTTGGAAGCCAGAAAGGGTCTTTTGTCGTGCTATATATATGAAGGTGCCAAGTCCGATCCATAGTGAACCCTAAGACTTTTACCTGTGACTTATCTCTTCTCTGACTTCTAGCAATGTTTGATGATCTGGAAAATGCCGGGCTGCACCGTGGATCGGAATCCACTTTAAGCTATAGATCCCCTACTACTTGCAGGATGAGTCAGTTCTAAGGCCAGAGGAAGCCAACGGCATACCACCTCCAACAGGATCACGCCTAGTATAACGCTATGGAGCTCAAAACAGTCTTCTGTTTACTACTGCTTTACAACTTATTAAAGTACCTTTGAGAATTACATGTAAACACAGCGAAACTTCGATCATAATGCCTGTACAGTTGGTGTGCACGCCAAGCGAATCTTCGTGGAGCATGTACCAGACAAGAAAGAAACGCTCGTGGTAGCAGTCGAGCTGAAGACGGTGAGATTACTCGCGGGCCTCCCTCGAGGCGGCCGCGGCCGTAAGCCCGGCTGTGTAGGCTGGGTAGGCCGTGCTGGGCCAGGCAGTGCCGCCGGCAGTTTGACACATTAATCCCTCGTTAGGGGCGGCGCTAAGCCTGCGCGATATCTGACGGCCGATCTCGGCGTGACTGGCCCCGCCGCCGGGATTACACGCCGGCTAATGTCGGCCAGATACCGGCGCAGACGACGCCGCCGACGACGCCGCGATAAATTCGCCGCTGCTCCTAAGCTGCGCTGCCGCTTCTTGGGCAGACCGGCTCGCCCTAAGCCGCGTTATTGACAGCCCCCGGGGAGGCGGCCGCGCCAGCTGTTTACCGTCACCACGTGTTTACTTGCCTCTGAGCCAGCGCACTTCTCCCAGTACGGGGAGTCGGTGAAGTTGTTGAACTATCCGTAAACGATGTGCTTACAGATATACACCTACATCTGTACTCTTAAAACCACCGCCCTAGTTCATTCTAAGGCTTATTAGGGCTTAGAATTGCAGAAGAATTCTTCTACTGACAATGCCATTTACATATTCACTCACCAAAGTTTTAAAAGCTTTCGGTGGTGAAATAGCGATGTGCCAAAGGCATTTGATTGTGTAAATCACAGTACCCTCATAGATAGATTGAACTTTTATGGGATTTATGGTATAACCAACAAGTGGAAAATGACATATCTAACCAAAACACTGCATAAAGTTGTACTTAGTAAGTCAGAGAATGTTGTCTGAAGACATTATTCTGAACGGGGGGAGATCAAGTGTTGGTGTCTCCCAAGGATCACTTACATTTAATAGTGTTCTTCATACACACTGAAGTGACGGAAGTCATGGCATAGCGATATGCAAAGGTACAGATGGGATAAAAGGCCAATACGTTGGCCGATTTTTCATTTGTACTCAGGTGATTTATGTAAAAAGGTTTATGAGACCTGGTAGTCAAGGAATGCAGGATTAGGTTATGATTGTGGACGGGGCCCGTTTCAATTACTATTGGATTGCTTTTGCAATTTCACATATTTCTTTTAAGACGATAATTCCAGATTCGGCAATAAATAAAAAAAAACACATGTTAATAATAGGGAAGAAACAATTATGTAATTAATAGCACTTTCATTACGTTACAATTTACCAACTGAACATAAAATACAGACACATCAATTAATGTTTTGAAAACAAGCCAAGGTGGTCACAATTAGAATTTTAAGGCAAGTAACGACAGTGACGTCTGAAGGCTTTTAACGCCAAGAATGGCTATTATGAAAAAAATTAACAAACATACATAAAATACAAACACAGCGAATAATGTTTTGAAAACTACCCAAGGTGGTCACAATATTAGAATTTTAAGACAAGTAACCACAGTCTCGGCTGAAGGCATTTAACGCCAATAATGGCAATTATTTAAAGAATTTAACAATATACTGCCAAATAGCAATGCTATAGCAAGAGCTAATTTAAAAGACAGGTGAGACAAAATGATAGTAAACTTGGTATCACGATGGTTTAAACTTACTGTAACGCCAAGAATGGCAATTATACTAGAAATTTTAAAAACATAAAATAAAACAGCAAATATAATAACAAAGGTTAATTCAGAAGGACAAGCAACTGATCACCAGACAGGTAAGACAAATGATGGTAACTTGTTAATACAATAATAAAATAATAACACAATAAAAGAACACAAGGCTAGTCACAGTCGGTGCTCCAGGAATCGACCTCTGAGTAGGTCAGGCCAAAAACACTTGCGCGAGCGATGAGAAAGGCAGCCAAGAGTTGCATTCACATCACAAAATGGTAACACAGGCTGGTGGTAGTCTAACAAGCGACTAATGATAATCTTGGTGAGGCCACCTGACGTCCAATAAACCAAATACAAAGATGTAAAAATAGGACAAAGCCGGAACCGGCGGTCTGGACTCCACCCGCAGAATACTGTGCTTAGAGGGCCTGGAACAAAAAGGAATCACTACTCACTAGGTAGAAGAGTCGCCAACCAACCTACAATCAAGAAAGCTGTCAAACTTCAATGCCTCACTGGAAAGCAGCGGCAAGGCGAGAAAATGTACACTGCCATTAAATACACTAAGTCCCAGGGCAGGAAACTGAGGCGTTAGCAGCCACCAGGCAGGAAAATACCGCTGGCTTAACAATTGTAACAAGCTGATGGTAGTAAATTGTAATTAGAAGCCCAGGAAAGCTAATCAGATCCGCCTTCCCCAAGCACTCCACTCCCTGCCCTTCGCCTCGACCACACTACAGGCAGCAACACGAACCCAAGTCACTGGAGAACAGCGAGATGTTACAATGGTGGAGGTTCCCTACTCCAATTGAAATGCACTCAGCCTAAAACTTAAAGGATCCGGTTTCGACGAGGTCGTACACACTCGTGACCACAGCCCTTTGATCCGCCAATCCATACGTGCCGCCAGCGGTCCCGGCGTGTTATTGCTCTGTGCGTACCTGGCTCTTCCTGCTTCCCCAACCGAACTGCTCACTCACATGACACGGAAGAACAACGACGTCACCTCAAAGATATGGCCACAGTTACTACATATCGATAACGCCGCTGCTGCCACTAGCGGACAGGCAACGCTTGCGAAACCAAGTGGCACCAGTCAACACAAGAAGAAAACAAACAACCGTAACCATGTCAACTAAACGATACAATCTGACCTCCAACAGAGGACAGAAACCTACAGCAGTACCAACGCGAGCTGCAGTACAGCTCAGTTTCCGATGTGATTATAGCCGCACAATCGGAATTAACATGCTCTGAACAAAGAATAGTAGTTGCGGCTACATGCATGGGATATACCAATTTGGAAATCATTGGGAATTCAAACATTTCGAGACACACACAGTCAAGATTAATTACTTCTCACCACGGACTACGCCGTGGGCGACGGTCTTCACTTATCGACCAAGAGCTACGGCATTAGGGTAGACAATCCTAAAAGACAAGCAACACAGTGTGAGAGAACCGCAGAAATCAACTTGAGACGTACGACGAACGTATCCGTGAGGACAGTGCGGCGAAATTAGCCTTAATTGGCTATGTTAACACGCTACCGACGCCAGTGCTTTTGCTAACAGTACGACATTGCCTACAGCATGGTGCAGTATTTCTGCATTGGACTTCCAACGACTTGTTGAGTCCGTGGCACGTGGAGTTGCGGCATTATGCCAGGAAAAACGAGGTCCGGCAAGATATTAGGAGGTACTCCATCACTTTTGTCACCTCAATGTATGTAAACGATCATCCGTCTAATACAGAACAAACAGAATTACATCGTTTTGCAGATGACACTAGTGCTGTAATCAATCCAAGCGAATGTATAGAAACAGAAGAAACAGTAAACAGTCTTCTTAAAGTATCGTTGAGAAGTTTTCTGCAAATGGCCTCACCCTCAATTCTGAAAAGACATTTTAAATTCAGTTCTGCACATCTAAGGTACTACACCAACGATAAGTCTAAAAAAGGAGAGTAAATAATAAATTCTTTGATACTCATATTAATGGCAATTTGAATTACAGAAAGTACATTTCTGCCACAGTTGCACTTAAAATTATTGCAAATTTTGCAGAGAGACAAATCAGTAAGCTGACATATTTTGCGTATTTTTATCCGATAATGCCACATGGCGTAATGTTCTTTAAAAGGGAAAGTCTCAATTGCTCAAAAAACCTGCAGTAAGTGCAATACACGAGCAACGATAATCTTGTAGGCGTCTCTTTAGAGAGTTGGTCATTCTGACTACTGCCTCACAGTATAGTTATTCCTACATAAATTTCGTTGTAAATAACCCACTGAAGTCTAAAAGCTCCTTCCAATCTGTAGAAGATTTTCTGTTACTATAATGTATAAAAGGTTGTGGGCAGGAATTATAAGAGAGAGAGAGAACCATCTTCATAGTTGTTGAGCATGTAGCCGTGATTAAAAATTAAGTTGTGATTGATATGGAAAATGACACGTTCCACATTATTACGATTCATCGTACAAATAATCCATGGAACATAATGTTAACTATCTAACTAACTTTCCGTTAAATTCACGTATGGAATGGGGAAGGAATGATTACCTAAACATCTTTCTGCGCATCTGAGGCTGGAAGTTATCTTCATGAAGCGAAACGTGACAGCTGGCCAGAGTGGCCGAGCGGTTGTAGGCGCTACAGTCTGGTACCGCACGACCGCTACGGTCGCAGGTTCGAATCCTGCCTCGGGCATGGATGTGTATAATGTCCTTATGTTAGTTAGGTTTAAGTAGTTCTAAGTTCTAGGGGACTGATGACCTCATAAGGTAAGTCCCATAGTGCTCAGAGCCATTCGAAACGTGACAATTGGAACTAAACAGAAAATGGAAAGAAAATTGTGGTAAGGACTATGGGACCAAACTGCTGATGTCATCAGTCCTAGGCTTACGCACTACTTAATCTAACTTAAATTAACTTACACTAAGGACAACACACACACACACACACACACCCATGCCCGAGGGAGGACTTAAACCTCCGACGGGGGAAAATAGAAAATCAGCTAGGTTCACCACGTAAGTACAAAAAAATTCGGTTACGCCACTAACTACAAAAATTTGAAGGTTTTAGGTGTAACTAAATTAGTAATAATTACAATTTGAAAATCTTAATTTGCATTGCAGTTAGAGGCGCCATATAAGAGTAAGTTAGCTTAAGTAGTGTGTATGTCTAGGGACCTATGACCTCAGCAGTTTGGTTCCTTAGGAATTCACAAACATTTGAACATTTTAATTTAAATAGATCCATTAGAGATCTGCGACTGTAAAAATAATTGGTTCGTGTACGAAGCAACTTTTCTGGTAGCAGTCACGATTTTCTATACATTACGCGAAACATTTCCGTGCGTTGTATCATTTATTCGTGATGTTTTTGATGTATGAGGTGCTGAATTACAAACACATTTTTCTATTTTCACTGTCTGCTATGCACAAAAAGTTGTGTGTGATGTTTAATATGTATGAGCTTTTGCACACGTGGGTCATAAAAAAATCTGAAGACAAAAGAACGTTGCAGTATCTCACACGTCGAAAAAAATCGCTAATAAATGGCACATACCGAGGAAAGTTCACTTAAGAATCGGAATCATTTTCCAAAAAGCATCATGCCAGACGTAACTTTTTTAAAAAATCTTGTCTGATAGAAAAAAAGTTATTTCATAAAGAAACTCAAACAACTGGAATTGGAGGAGTCGCGTATGTTGTGAAGGAAAATCAACTGAATTTTGCTGGTGGAATACTTACGAAAGACAACAAATCTGCTAAAGAGATTTACTACATTCTACTTTTCTGTCCGCTTCTAGAGTATTTCTACCCATTATGGGATTTTTACCAGGTAGACATCGATAAAGTTCAAAGTGGGGACAAAGTGTAACGGATATAATAAGCGATTTAAGGTTGTGACACATTAAGTGGAGCTATGTATCATATTTTAGCATTTTTCACTGCCTTCTTTTTATCTTTGCTATAAATTGTCGTTTTCT
Organism: Schistocerca nitens; assembly: GCF_023898315.1. Taxonomy (NCBI): domain Eukaryota; kingdom Metazoa; phylum Arthropoda; class Insecta; order Orthoptera; family Acrididae; genus Schistocerca; species Schistocerca nitens. The sequence continues at coordinate 778,806,819 of NC_064614.1, forward strand.
CTGGCGTGGAACCAAGCGAAAGGTGTCACTTATTTAGCTGACACTACATCGAACATTCCGGTGCTGAGACTTGGAGGAATCACCGCAGTCGATTTTTGGAGGAATTTCTGTGAGCAGCCTCTCCTTTTTTGGTAACAACGATGAGCAGCCCCCCATCATATTAAAGAATGGTGAGCAACTTCACGTTGCAGGACTGAGACTCGTGGAAAGCGACTTCCTTACGCCTGTTGTATAATATTCCTTGATCTGCTTTTCCAGTAAAATTACAACCACTTCATTTACTGCTGTCAACACAGGTGCGGAACATTTACTGTAAATCTTGGAGTATTGAAGATCGACGTAGTTCCCGATTGTTATGACATCTGGTTGAATGATATGCTGTATTTGTTAACGGGAGCTGTAACGTTTTTAACTTTCCGTTGCTACAGTTTTCATTAGTACACGAAAACTACCTTATTGTGAGAGGATTATTGTTAGTGCTCTGGACATTCTATTGTAAATACTACATTTTCTTAAAAAAAAGGAAACTCAGTGGAGTTCGAATAACACTCGATTCTTTAGAGAAAATGCTATTATCGCATCAAAAAAGACGAATATTTTCCTCTTTAAAGTACTGTGACAGGAAAGTGGTAAACCATCTGCCTCTGTCCTTATCCCGCATTAATCACCAAAAATATCGTCATGGGAGTATATTCGTTAACGCAGAAGATTCTAAATCGTTTTACCCACTCTCCCTTTGTGGCTTAGCATCCATACGGAGTACCTCCTCCTCTCTGTCATTGTCTACATATATCCCTCTCCCGTTGATACACATTATATCCCACTGCCACTATCTTCTCTCTCTCACTTACACTGTCTCCTTTTGACTTTCTGTCCCACTGCCATTGTCACCACCTTACCTTGGCAGCCCAAAATTTCTGGAGGGGATCTCCATATTTTCCCCTATAACCACAAGTTTTGGATTTCAATTGAAATTGCGCCCTTAACTTTAATCATGTCTTTAAGTTCACCGGCCTGGGAAGGATCAGCAACCCCTCCCCACTTACCGCAGCATATCAACTACACGTAAGTATTGGTAATGTAAGGTTAACACAAAATCATTCGCGTTAGATTTATTTTGTATACTTCGCTCATCGATGGCTGTTCATCAAAAACCCCAGGATTATAATTTGTATCTTAAAAGTGTGAAAATGTAATTAGAGGCGTTGAAAGGGTCCTATAGTCCCCTTTCATTATCATTTTATTTGCTTTCCAGTGCACTTTGCACCCCACAGAACGATTCGGGTGCTTTCGTTGCTAAATTTCGTACCAGAGAAGACTGAGCTATTATTCAATCTAGCCGTGGCTTATTTCTTTCTAAGATTTGCAAGGATCATATGGCTGATATTTTGGTTCTTTTCAGACTTGCAAAAGCGTCTATAACGCCATTATAAGTCGTCCATGTTGTTATAGGTAACCCAACACACGACTGTGATTCCAAAAAATGTTTATCCATTGTTCTCCTATTCCAGAACTCTCTGGCATGCTTGAATGAACGAATGCGGATGTGTTTCATTTTGCTGTACGGTGGTTTAGTCTGCTGTGGAGAATCAGTGGTAGCCTTACAGAATGGCCAACCCTTGCAGTTTTCACATAGGTAAAGAGGTTCCCTTTGTGTGAAAGTTACCGGTGTTAGGCTGGTGGCGGAAGCCTCATCTATGCCTTTTCCTGGTCGTGGAGTTGTGTGGGAGAAGTTTTAGTGTGAGATGTACAGTCTGCTTCGAGCTCTCCGTTGGTCTGCAGCCGAGTTGATTTACCCGCGTGGCGCGTTGTCTCATAGCGAGAGGGGAGATTTTAGTTTTCGGCCTCACGTTTTGTCTTAAAGACTGTTTTACTCTGCCACTGCAAGAAATGCACGGTTTTTTTAAGACTTCTTGTTTCATTCCTAATGCAGACTTTGGTCCGTAAGAAGAACGTAGCAAGAAGGTGCTGCATATGTTGAAGCGATCTCACGTAGGAAGTGCGCCCTCGGTTCAGTGTGGATGTTTGTGTGCCTTCGACTGCGTGTGTATACATTCTAATCTTTTACAAATCTTGATAATTTTTGTGTCTTTGTGAACTTTCCCTGTTCCGTTACTATATGTCTGTTGGAAACCATCCAAAGGGTTAATATTAAAGTTTGTTGACCCTATGCCATTACCCTTTGTCAATTCAAATGTGTCCGCTGTAAAATGTTAATTGTTCGTTGCAGCGTGGTTTAATGTTGCTAAAATTTGGGCACGGTATGTGTAAATTGTGTCTCCGCGAATCATGCGGCCACACGAGTTTACTGTGGACCTAACATTCCTGTGACCCCTGCCTCTGTCCTAGAGTTTACTTATTGCTCTGACTTTCGAATATTAAATATATCCTGTCCGAATTATTCAATGGTATTTGTGGTTTGTGATTTCATATTTAAGCGCGTAAGTGTGGCTGTCGTTGTGGCGGTTTCTCCAAACCGAGGTTCAACTTTAAACGCAACCGTGATATTCAACTTTACTCTTTTATTTAATCATTTCTCAACACAGTGGAACAAACCTCCTAACTTCGTTGCGTGTTGTTGCTGGGGCCGTCCTTGCTGTTCTTTGAGTGAATGTTTGTCTGAATGCGAGTATTACACCTTTCGTCTCCCCCTCTAATTACGACCGCGATTCTAAATTAAGAGAGTCTGTTGTAAATCGTATAGCGTTCCACAAGCAATCGTACGTAGTTACCAGGCAACAGCAGTTACATAGATACCTTACACCAATGTCTTAACATATAAATAATTTTGTTTTCAGTCTGATCCAGTGTACCAATGTTACGTCCCCTTTATCTACGCCTTTTAGCTTGTAGTTTCCTTGTTAGCCCATCCATAGCGTTTCCATGCGCACAGGTCCAATAATTAGTGTTCCCCCTATATTTAAAACAAATTCTTTAGGATGGATCTTGTTTTCAGGAATGTTGCTGCAAGATGCTCTTATTCACATTGTTCACACACTTTTTACTTTATTTTAATGTTTGATTCATGTGAACAATCCCTGGATCATATTAATATATACTTCCCATTTTTATGAGAAAAATTACAATGAATGTTCTTTTATGACATCTCTCTTTTCCAACTCAGTCGAACCTCGTGTTTGTCGTGTGGCTAGACTTGGTGGCGACCCAATCTTTTACTTTGATTTTAATGTCAAATAGTAGTACCCGTGGTCGATCCCCGCCACTGCCTAAATTTTGATAAATAATCAGCATTGGCGGCCGAAGACTTTCGGCATAAGAAGTCAGCCTCATTCTGTCAACGGCCTTGTCAAAGAGGGCGGAGGAGCGGATGGAGGTTCAGGGCAATCTCTTGTCCTAGCGGTGGGAAATTGCCCCTAAAGGCGGAAGAATCAGCAATGATCAACGACATGAGGATGCAGAAGGCAATGGAAACCACTGCATTAAAGACACGTAACGTGTATCCACAGGACATGTGGCCTGTAATTGCAGAAGTGTCATGATGATCTCTCCATTGGCAAAAGATTCCGGAATGGTCCCCCATTCGGATCTCCGGGAGGGGACTGCCAAGGGGGAGGTTACCATGAGAAAAAGATTGAATAATCAACGAAAGGATAACGTTCTACGAGTCGGGGCGTGGAATGTCAGAAGCTTGAACGTGGTAGGGAAACTAGAAAATCTGAAAAGGGAAATGCAAAGGCTCAATCTAGATATAGTAGGGGTCAGTGAAGTGAAGTGGAAGGAAGACAAGGACTTCTGGTCAGATGAGTATCGGGTAATATCAACAGCAGCAGAAAATGGTATAACAGTGTAAGGTGTATGCTTCGCCGGCGATGGGCGAGGCATGACAGAATCTCTGACCAGAGAGTAGTTTATTGTTAGTTGTTGCTTGTCGCTAGTCTGCGCGAGTCGACAGTAGAAGTCAGTCTGCGCTTGTCTGCGCGAGTCTGCAGTGGTAGTCAGTCGGATACGGTAGTAGGGAGTCGGCATGCGTCGGCTGAGTGCTCTGGTTGCGACTCTGGTCAGGACTCTGGAGGATGACTATTGTTGTAGAAGGTAAAGAAGCAGCCTCGCGCGTATTTAATAATGTATGTTAATTGTAATTTCATTTGTTCAAAAAAAATGCCCCAATAATAATTTTTTTATAAAGTAACCCTTTTAAAGAAAAGTAATCATTTGAATTTAAAGAATTTTTCCACTCTTTTGAAGAAAAAGCATCCTTTCCATTTAAAGAATATTTCCTATGCATTCCTTCCAAGAATCAAATATATATATATATATATATATATATATATATATATATATATATATATATATATATATATATATATATATACGCCAGCATTGCACGAAGCTGTGTCGATAAATAAGAGCAGATATAGTTGCAGTTTTTATTGAGATAAAAATTTTGCTTTTGTTATTCAGAATACAGGGCCGAAGGTCAGCGCTGCTGTCCTTATAAAATGTACCAGGTACACTCCTGGAAATGGAAAAATGAACACATTGACACCGGTGTGTCAGACCCACCATACTTGCTCCGGACACTGCGAGAGGGCTGTACAAGCAATGATCACACGCACGGCACAGCGGACACACCAGGACCCGCGGTGTTGGCCGTCGAATGGCGCTAGCTGCGCAGCATTTGTGCACCGCCGCCGTCAGTGTCAGCCAGTTTGCCGTGGCATACGGAGCTCCATCGCAGTCTTTAACACTGGTAGCATGCCGCGACAGCGTGGACGTGAACCGTATGTGCAGTTGACGGACATTGAGCGAGGGCGTATAGTGGGCATGCGGGAGGCCGGGTGGACGTACCGCCGAATTGCTCAACACGTGGGGCGTGAGGTCTCCACAGTACATCGATGTTGTCGCCAGTGGTCGGCGGAAGGTGCACGTGCCCGTCGACCTGGGACCGGACCGCAGCGACGCACGGATGCACGCCAAGACCGTAGGATCCTACGCAGTGCCGTAGGGGACCGCACCGCCACTTCCCAGCAAATTAGGGACACTGTTGCTCCTGGGGTATCGGCGAGGACCATTCGCAACCGTCTCCATAAAGCTGGGCTACGGTCCCGCACACCGTTAGGCCGTCTTCCGCTCACGCCCCAACATCGTGCAGCCCGCCGCCAGTGGTGTCGCGACAGGCGTGAATGGAGGGACGAATGGAGACGAGTCGTCTTCAGCGATGAGAGTCGCTTCTGCCTTGGTGCCAATGATGGTCGTATACGTGTTTGGCGCCGTGCAGGTAAGCGCCACAATCAGGACTGCATACGACCGAGGCACACAGGGCCAACACCCGGCATCATGGTGTGGGGAGCGATCTCCTACACTGGCCGTACACCACTGGTGATCGTCGAGGGGGCACTGAATAGTGCACGGTACATCCAAACCGTCATCGAACCCATCGTTCTACCATTCCTAGACCGGCAAGGGAACTTGCTGTTCCAACAGGACAATGCACGTCCGCATGTATCCCGTGCCACCCAACGTGCTCTAGAAGGTGTAAGTCCACTACCCTGGCCAGCAAGATCTCCGGATCTGTCCCCCATTGAGCATGTTTGGGACTGGATGAAGCGTCGTCTCACGCGGTCTGCACGTCCAGCACGAACGCTGATCCAACTGAGGCGCCAGGTGGAAATGGCATGGCAAGCCGTTCCACAGGACTACATCCAGCATCTCTACGATCATCTCCATGGGAGAATAGCAGCCTGCATTGCTGCGAAAGGTGGATATACACTGTACTAGTGCCGACATTTTGCATGCTCTGTTGCCTGTGTCTATGTGCCTGTGGTTCTGTGAGTGTGATCATGTGATGTATATGACCCCAGGAATGTGTCAATACGGTTTCCCCTTCCTGGGACAATGAATTCACGGTGTTCTTATTTCAATTTCCAGGAGTGTATTATTATTTCTGTTAAGAGGTTACATTCGGTTCATGGCTCATTATTTAATTGATATTATTGTGGGTTTTTGGTCAATTTTCATTCCTTAATTATTGTGGGGAGTTTACGCATGGTTCCATTTTGCATTGTTATTAAAAATAATTTTTTTGGGAGGTTACACTTGGCTCCATTTCACAAATTCTCATTTAACAATTTTTGCGGAGAGGTTACACTTGGCGACATCCGGACCAGGATCGTATTTCCTTGTGAATCTTCTGAGAAGTAGTCATATATCTGCTTTTAATTACTTAAACGTAGTTAGCATCTGGCGCAACGCATTTTACTAATTTGTCACTCTTTCTTCCACAGATCATCGGCAATTTGTTGCTCTTTGTTGTAATAGTGTTTGTTGGATTTTGTATTGTCTTTGTTTCATTTGTGAATAATTTTGATTAGTGAAAAATGCCGCGAAAAACTGTTAACAGTACATCGCGATGTATAATGAGTGAAATAGCCGATTCTAATAATTTGACCGATAGTACTTGCGAGACGCAGTGTAATGATGACAATCCTTCATTTACAGACAATCAGTGCGTACCGACCACTAATAATGATTTTTATCTTAATGATTAACAAACGAATTCAATTGTGTCCTCTGTTAATTTGACGACAATTGATGACGCGGGACGTTCTGTTGCAATGAGCGTTGCCCAGCTTGACACACCCGGTTTGCAGGATTTACGTGACGAACAGACAAATTTTTCTAACGAAAATGAACAGTGTAATCAGAGTACGACAGATTTATTTAATTCCGGTGTAGTGACTAACAGTACACATCCGACTGGGAAACCTTTTCAAGAATCACAGAATAACCAACTGGTTACACAAAACGCGACAATTGCAGGTACGCCATCAAACGACACAGAGAATAGAGCAGGTAATGTTACTGTGGATCAAATTATAGCATCATTGCTACAAATGAATGAAGATGTCAAACGTCGGAATGAAAGACAGAAAAACTATTTCAAACAACTTAATGAAAGTTACGACAAACTTATTGAATCGTGCAAACAATTAAATGAAAGTTTCAAACAGCGGAATGAAAATTTCGACAACCATTTCAAACAAATTAATGAACAACTTAATGAAAGTTTCAAAGTGTCGAATAAAAAACACGACAACCTTAACGAACAGAACAAACAACTTAGTGAACAAATTACAGCTGTTACCGTGCAACGTCACGACACGAAAGAACAATCATGTGAAGAAAGTAAGGCTCATGCTAGGAACAGTAATGAAGAAATTATATCTGTTGTACAAGAATTAAATAATACACGTGTAGCCACAACAGAATCATTTAGAGATGAAATTAATGCAGTCACTGAACAATGTTAAGAAAACGCAACACAGATACGCGACGAGTTTAAAGTTACCAGAAGTTTCACACACTCCGAATACGGAAGTCGATAAGAAATTTGAACAACAGATCAGCCACATTGACGAACGTATTAAAGTAACAGAAATGAAAATTTTTTTGCCTTAGCGACAACAGAATCACTTAGAGATGAAATTAATGCAGTCGCTGAACAATGTTCTGAAAATGCGACACAGTTACACGACGAGTTTAATTTAAAGTCACCAGAACTTTCACACACTGTGGATACGGAAGTCGATAATAAATGTGAACAACAGAACAAGCAAATTGACGAACGTATTAAAGTGACAGAAATGAAAAATGTTTCACTCAATAACACGTCACAGCATATGACATATTCCGGTCATTTTTCATACTCACACAGCCACTGTAACTTGGATAATTTACAGAGAGTACGCGACTTAAAATCCGAAAAGCTACGGGAGTTAAAATCCGAAAAGATACAGACAAACAGATTCTTATGTAATCGTGAACCTGTTCACACATTCAGTGACGATAACGTTGATTACGAGCAATTTTTATCCGTAAGAAAATCTAAGGAATTTAATAATGACAGACCACAGGTACACGCTTTGAACCGTATATGACAATTTGTTTTTGTATTTCAATAGCATTACCTGTAATGCAGAAACTACAATTAGCATGGATGCAGCAATTTATTTTTGAATTTTCACCGGCATTGCCTGTAACGCAAAAGCTAAAATGTATTTGCAGCGCGTAATCGACCTCAGGGGATTGTGCTGTAGCGTGCACAGGGCCCCGAGCCGTAGTAGTGCTGTTTCATCTTTAGTTTTCTGCACTGCTGCTTTCTCTTCTACTATCCTTTATATCTATCAAAACAGCTCTTTAACTATTGCTCTACCTAGTATTAAGAAAAGTGTAAAGAAAACTTGATATGACAAATTTTACCGAAAGTGACAGTTTTCATTAGACGCTCCAGAAATGACAACCACGAGAACTTTAATAACAGACAAAAATTTAATCATCAGTATGTGTAAAATTATCTCTAAAAGGAACGACTTTTTGGTAACAATAGAGGTTTTTCTCAACAACAGCATGAAAGCCAACCGGTTAGCATACCTAACCAACAATGTAATGTACAACGTCAACCAAGCTTTAATGTTTCGCCGCGTGCACGTATAGTCTCAGCTCCAACAAATGGTAATGCACAGGAACAAGGAAATCAATACATACAGAAAACAGACTATTTCAATTCCTATCGCAATGCGCCGTATAGAAATGACTATCACGACAGACGTAAAAATAATGAGTACAATTTTCAGCGTACATTTAATAACAGTCGGTCTTATAAGCAGCAAGAACATCCGCCACAACATATAATCATGAATGAACCAGACAGTAGGTATCATCCAGAGCGTAATACGTGTGGAAGGAATAACGGAACAGTTCAAATAGTCGAAATGCCACAGAATCCTCCTGAAAATAATGACACGTCAGATGGAATTTGACTAAATACAGTACAGGTTGCATATTCTAGTAACGCAAGCAATACTTTTGATACGCATAATCTTGTTCACGAGAATGTTATTTGAAACATGCTTTGTTGAATGCACCACTTTTATCGCACCCAGATCTTACCAGAAATTTTTCTATTGCCACGGGCAGTTCTAACACCGCTTTAGGCGTACATATTTTTCAGGAAATTTAAGAAGATGGTTCTACAGTAATTAAATACATCGCCTTTGCGAGTCGCATTCTGTCACCTGCTGAACGCAATTATTCTGTAACTGAACTTGAAACATTATGTGTTGTATGGGCTTTTACGAGATTTCGGCATTTCCTTTATGGAAGACATACCACCGTTTATACAGACCATAGAGCGATACAATTTTTACTTTCGGCTAAATTTACACACGACAGATTAACTAGATGGAAACTTTAATTACAGGAATTTAATTTTACAATTGTTCACATTCCTGGCACACAAAATATTGTAGCAGATGCACTATCCCGTTCTCTCAGCAACAATCAGCAAGACATCGCAACCAACTTCTACAAAGCAAATTTCAGCGTCATGTACATTCAACAAGTTGCATTTGAAAATTTCATTTCGTCGTCATTACAAGACATAGCACAAGAGCAGAGTAAAGACAACGTATGGAAAGAAATCAAACAACTTTGGCAAGGTAGGAATAATGTTACCATTAGAAACCATTACACTGTACGCAATGACATTCTGTTTCGCAGCTCTCATCCTGACAGCAACAATTGGTTATTATGCATTCCTGATGAACTTGTTAACAAATTAATCTGGTATACTCATTTAAGTTACGCACATTACGGAGCCAGAAAATGTTTTCTTATACTGAGACAGAACTGTTATTTTACCAACATGGAGAAACGTATACGACGAGTTTTAGCGTCATGTAAAATCTAGCAGAAAGCTGTACCAGATACGACTTCACATATTCCTCCATTACATCCCATTGTACCTGTTAAATTGAGACACATGGCCGCTGTAGACATTTTTGGTCCGATTCCCAGAACTAATAGAGTTTTTTGCTACATCTTTGTCGCTCTTGAACTCACTTCAGAATTTGTTACCTTCACTCCGTTACGCAAAGCTACTGCTAAAACTGTTTCGATAGCATTTATAAAACATATTTTTTATTTCATGTAGGGCATGTGTTGAAAGTAATTTCCGACAATGGATCACAGTTTCGATCTGCTATATGGACACGTATGTTACGAGCTAGAAACATTTCTCCGATATATATATCCAGGTACCATGCTTCTTCGAAACCTTGTGAACGATTAATGAAAGAAATTGGTAAACTGTGTAGAATATACTGCCATAAAAAACATATTGATTGGGACACACACATACTCACATTTCAAGATGTAATTATTTCCATACCGAATGAATCTACTATGCTATCTCCGTCTGTTATACTGAAAAATGTTGAACCACCTAACAAAATTAAAGAATTAGTAACATTTCCTACATCTCGTCGACTACGCCAAAATGAAATAATTGAGATTGTGCTGAACAACATCAAACGTGCCGCAGAGCGCCGGAGAAGACAGCAAAAACAGGTTTGTATACGCCGTGACTTTCACATTGAACAGAAGATATTAGTACGTACACACTATTTATCGAATAGAGGAAAAGGTAGGTGCAGTAAATTTGAACTTCTATACGCAGGTACATAGGCAACGGCCTTGCCACAGTGGATACACCGGTTCCCGTGAGATCACCGAAGTTAAGCGCTGTCGGGCGTGGCCGGCGCTTGGATGGGTCACCATCCCGCCGCCACGTGCTGTTGCCATTTTTCGGGGTGCACTCAGCCTCGTGATGCCAATTGAGGAGCTACTCGACCGAATAGTAGCGGCTCCGGTCAAAGAAAACCGTCATAACGACCGGGAGAGCGGTGTGCTGACCCCATGCCCCTCCTATCCGCATCCTCACCTGAGGATGATACGGCGGTCGGATGGTCCCGATGGGTCGCTTGCGGCCTGTAGACGGAGTTAGTAAGTATACGCAGGTACATATCGGATTCGCAGCATTCCTCACCCCAATGTAGTACACGTCGAAACTTTGAGAACCAGAAAAACCAAAGGGAACCACCACATATCCAACATCAAACCTTTTATTGAATGAAAATACTTTATGATTTGTCACACTGTAATGCCAATTCCTAATTTTTTATGACCGCTTATGCAATTATATTCACATGAACACTTACTGATGATTATCGCATATTTTTTGGCAAGTGTCCGGCAAGGTAAGGTTAGCAGGTCGCTTTTTTTGTCGTTACACATCAGACCGTGCATATATTTCCAGATGAACTTACACATTTTTTTGACAACTTATGCAATTATATTTACGTGACTACTTACTGATGATTGTCGTATTTTTTCTTTGGAAATGCTCGGCAAGGTAAGGTTAGCAGGTCGATTTTCTTGTCGTTACACATCAGACCGTGCATATTTTCCATTTTTATGTATATATGATTGTTTTCCTGTTTTGTTTGTATGCACTATGAAATTTTTAAGATATAAGAAACACCAGTTGACTTTAACATTTTGCCTTATGATAGCTAAACATCGTGACTACTTTACTTTTTTTGCTGCTACATTGTGATACACTGTGTACATTTTTGCTTCTGAACACTGACGATGTTTTTGACATATTACGTTTTCTGTCATGCTATGTTGTATGCTCAATTATGTTACTATAAACCAGTTTTTATGTAATGGGTATATGAATTAAATGTAAGACATTAATCGTCGTTCATCATTTTCAGAAAGAAATAACGTGTAAGCGAAATAAATTAAACAGAAATGGGAATTTCACCTTCGGAATGAACGAAAGAGGATGCTATACCTCGTGATGAAGAGTAAATGGATCAGAATTAACAAGCATTAACAAGAATATACTATACACATCGTAGAATAGCAGTCTTAACTAATTTTTTCTTTCAGAATACGAGGCGATTGATGCAGGCTGTCAGACAGAACTACACATCTTAGTTTCAGTGATGAAATATGACAGAAATAAGGAATAGTTATATAATGAATAATGAAGTGACTCTTTTGCAGATGATAATGAATGGTGATGAATAATGATGAAGAATATGCTACTATGGATAACGAAGTTTTTCTTTACAGGTGATGATAATAATGGAGTTATGGTGATATGGATAATGAAGTTTTTCTTTGCAGATGAAAATAATGATGAGGTTTATATACAGTATTTGCTGTTAGTTAAGAGATGCTATGTAGTTATTTAAGTATTTGTTGCAGTTCCTTTTGACAGTATGTGTTATATCGCATGGTATAATGACTGAAGGTTTTGGAAAGGACAGCTAGAGAACATATATATTTTTATACACATTTCACTACCTGTTAATTCGAAGTTCACTACTTTTCAGCATAATATGCGTTTCTTCTTTCAGCTCAATAATCCATTTTGTATTTTTTCCAGGAGAAGCTTTTCATGATACTTACTAAACCTGTTACTTATTAAACCTGTACTAGTACTTGCATTTTTTTTTTACCCAGTTGTGTCTATCATTTATAAATGTGATCACATATATTGCCTTTGTTTCATAACCTTGCTACAACTGACTCATGACGAAAGACGTTACACATCTTCATTTGCAGCAATAACTCAAAAGCAAACAAAGTAATTACCAGTCCCAAATAATGCTACTAGTTTAAGAGAGTTCTGAATAATACTGATCAGCTCTGAATAATATCTCAGTTCAATAATGACTTCTGAATAATACAAAAAAAATACATTGTAACTGGCCAATGAATGCCACTGTTTATTGTAATAAGATGACATATGATGCCAATGGTTACTATAATTAGACTAATTATGTATAAATGCTATGACAATAATTAACTCATTTTGAATAATGACTTCTGAAGAATACAAAAAAAAATGCTTTGTAACTGGCCAATGAATGCCACTGATTATTGTAATAAGATGGCCCATGAGTGCCAATGACTACTATAATTAACTGAATTATGTTAATACTATACCATTCATTAGCTTCTGTTTTGAATGATGACTTCTGATGGTTTGTAGCTAGGAATAAGTGCCAATGTTATCTGTAAACAAACGATTTATGTACATTATTCTGTAATACTATGCAACTTATTAGCTCCCGCTTTCAATGATGACTTCTAATGGTTTGTAGCTGGGCAATGAGTGCCAATGTTCACTGTAAACAAACGATTTATGAACATTAGTCTGTAATACTACATACATGGTACAGAAACGTTCAGTAACTGGGCGATGAGTGCCACCAATTACTCAAATCAGTTGTTAGACTAGTGTAATTCTCAATGAAGACTACTATGTGACTTAATGTCCTTCACCTTCTGACCTAATTACCAGAAATTACTGCAATATCCATTTGTCCTGTCTATCCTCATGATCATGGAGCACTATATTTGTTTTTTTGCACTAATTCTACGTTAGTCTACTTTACAAGAACATGGTGTTGACACGACATGCTGTCCACCACCTTGAGCGATAGAGATGTTATTATGGTCCCACTATTTGGTGTACCTAGTGTACTACCAAAATGATAGCATGGAATATTATTACGACATTTCAGTGTCTTGGCTACTCTGATTAATACTTCAAGGAAAAGAGCTTCAGATTGCCTCACTTGGTGTTGTGCTTCTGTAGAAAGATATGGACTTTCAGTGCAGCTGCGTGCAACCTAAAGTGCTACAACCATGACGCAATCCTTCCCATTCCTTTCCTAATTCTTCTAAAATGAAAAAGACATATACAGTGCGTGTGCACTTCATTTCATTTGTTAACAAGATCAGTTGTCCTAAAAATACCAAAGACTTCTATAGTGCATGTGCACTTTATTTCACTCCTTGATATGTTTATTTGTTGTAAAAAAATATTAGAGAGTTTTACAGTGCGTGTGCACATTAAGCCATTTGTACTCATTACGTATACATTTTGGGATTCCCAGATATGTTTTGTACTACAGTGCGTGTGCACTTTCGTCATTTTGTTAACATGATTTGTATTCATTGCATTTTGTGATTTGCTGATATATTCTGAACTACAGTGCGTGTGCACTTTATGTCATTTCAATTGTACTCCTTGTGTGTACATTTTGTCATTGCCTGATATGTTCTGTACTCAATGCATGTGCACTATATTTTATTTCATGTTCTGCACTTATATATCTGTAAATAGTCTGTGATTGTAAAGTTAATTAATTATGAAAAATTTGTTGCTCATGGCTAGTCCAGTTGACCCACCATCGCTGCCAATTTTTTGCCCTCCCCCCCCCCCCCCATCCCCCAGTGGAGGGTTATGTAAGGTGTATGCTTCGCCGGCGATGGGCGAGGCATGACAGAATCTCTGACCAGAGAGTAATTTATTGTTAGTTGTTGCTTGTCACTAGTCTGCGCGAGTCGACAGTAGAAGTCAGTCTGCGCTTGTCTGCGCGAGTCTGCAGTGGTAGTCAGTCGGATACGGTAGTAGGGAGTCGGCATGCGTCGGCTGAGTGCTCTGGTTGCGACTCTGGTCAGGACTCTGGAGGATGACTATTGTTGTAGAAGGTAAAGAAGCAGCCTTGCGCATATTTAATAATGTATGTTAATTGTAATTTCATTTGTTCAAAAAAATGCCCCAATAATAATTTTTTTTATAAAGTAACTCTTTTAAAGAAAAGTAATCATTTGAATTTAAAGAATTTTTCCACTCTTTTTAAGAAAAAGCATTCATTTCCATTTAAAGAATATTTCCTATGCATTCCTTCCAAGAATCAAAACAAAAAAATTATACGCCAGCATTGCACGAAGCTGTGTCGATAAATAAGAGCAGATATAGTTGCAGTTTTTATTGAGATAAGAATTTTGCTTTTGTTATTCAGAATACAGGGCCGAAGGTCAGCGCTGCTGTCCTTATAAAATTTACCAGATATTATTATTTCTGTTAAGAGGTTACATTCGGTTCATGGCTCATTATTTAATTGATATTATTGTGGGTTTTTGGTCAATTTTCATTCCTTAATTTTTGTGGGGAGTTTACGCATGGTTCCATTTTGCATTGTTATTAAAAATTATTTTTTAGGGAGGTTACACTTGGCTCCATTTCACAAATTCTCATTTAATAATTTTTGCGGAGAGGTTACACTTGGCGACATCCGGACCAGGATCGTATTTCCTTGTGAATCTTCTGAGAAGTAGTCATATATGTGCTCTTAATTACTTAAACGTAGTTAGCATCTGGCGCAACGCATTTTACTAATTTGTCACTCTTTCTTCCACAGATCATCGGCAATTTGTTGCTCTTTGTTGTAATAGTGTTTGTTGGATTTTATATTGTCTTTGTTTCATTTGTGAATAATTTTGATTAGTGAAAAATGCCGCGAAAAACTGTTAACAGTACATCGCGATGTATAATGAGTGAAATAGCCGATTCTAATAATTTGACCGATAGTACTTGCGAGACGCAGTGTAATGATGACAATCCTTCATTTACAGACAATCAGTGCGTACCGACCACTAATAATGATTTTTATCTTAATGATTAACAAACGAATTCAATTGTGTCCTCTGTTAATTTGACGACAATTGATGACGCGGGACGTTCTGTTGCAATGAGCGTTGCCCAGCTTGACACACCCGGTTTGCAGGATTTACGTGACGAACAGACAAATTTTTCTAACGAAAATGAACAGTGTAATCAGAGTACGACAGATTTATTTAATTCCGGTGTAGTGACTAACAGTACACATCCGACTGGGAAACCTTTTCAAGAATCACAGAATAACCAACTGGTTACACAAAACGCGACAATTGCAGGTACGCCATCAAACGACACAGAGAATAGAGCAGGTAATGTTACTGTGGATCAAATTATAGCATCATTGCTACAAATGAATGAAGATGTCAAACGTCGGAATGAAAGACAGAAAAACTATTTCAAACAACTTAATGAAAGTTACGACAAACTTATTGAATCGTGCAAACAATTAAATGAAAGTTTCAAACAGCGGAATGAAAATTTCGACAACCATTTCAAACAAATTAATGAACAACTTAATGAAAGTTTCAAAGTGTCGAATAAAAAACACGACAACCTTAACGAACAGAACAAACAACTTAGTGAACAAATTACAGCTGTTACCGTGCAACGTCATGACACGAAAGAACAATCATGTGAAGAAAGTAAGGCTCATGCTAGGAACAGTAATGAAGAAATTATATCTGTTGTACAAGAATTAAATAATACACGTGTAGCCACAACAGAATCATTTAGAGATGAAATTAATGCAGTCACTGAACAATGTTCAGAAAACGCAACACAGATACGCGACGAGTTTAAAGTTACCAGAAGTTTCACACACTCCGAATACGGAAGTCGATAAGAAATTTGAACAACAGATCAGCCACATTGACGAACGTATTAAAGTAACAGAAATGAAAATTTTTTTGCCTTAGCGACAACAGAATCACTTAGAGATGAAATTAATGCAGTCGCTGAACAATGTTCTGAAAATGCGACACAGTTACACGACGAGTTTAATTTAAAGTCACCAGAACTTTCACACACTGTGGATACGGAAGTCGATAATAAATGTGAACAACAGAACAAGCAAATTGACGAACGTATTAAAGTGACAGAAATGAAAAATGTTTCACTCAATAACACGTCACAGCATATGACATATTCCGGTCATTTTTCATACTCACACAGCCACTGTAACTTGGATAATTTACAGAGAGTACGCGACTTAAAATCCGAAAAGCTACGGGAGTTAAAATCCGAAAAGATACAGACAAACAGATTCTTATGTAATCGTGAACCTGTTCACACATTCAGTGACGATGACGTTGATTACGAGCAATTTTTATCCGTAAGAAAATCTAAGGAATTTAATAATGACAGACCACAGGTACACGCTTTGAACCGTATACGACAATTTGTTTTTGTATTTTCAATAGCATTACCTTAATGCTGACACTACAATTAGCATGGATGCAGTAATTTATGTTTGAATTTTCACCGGCATTGCCTGTAACGCAAAAGCTAAAATGTATTTGCAGCGCGTAATCGACCTCAGGGGATTCATTACGCTTTAATGAGTATGTGCCGTATCGTGCACAGGGCCCCGAGCCGTTGTAGTGCTGTTTCATCTTTAGTTTTCTGCACTGCTGCCTTCTCTTTTACTATCCTTTATATCTATCAAAACAGCTCTTTAATTATTGCTGTACCTAGTATTAAGAAAAGTGTAAAGAAAACCTGATATGACAAATTTTACCGAAAGTGACAGTTTTCATTAGACGCTCCAGAAATGACAACCACGAGAACTTTAATAACAGACAAAAATTTAATCATCAGTATGTGTAAAATTATCACCAACAGGAACGACTTTTTGGTAACAATAGAGGTTTTTCTCAACAACAGCATGAAAGCCAACCGGTTAGCATACCTAACCAACAATGTAACGTAGAAGGTCAACCAAGCTTTAATGCTTCGCCGCGTGCACGTATAGTCTCAGCTCCAACAAATAGTAATGCACAGCAACAAGGAAATCAATACGTACAGAAAACACTCTGATGTGATAGAAGATGAAACAGGAGTCGATTTTGAAGAGATAGGGGATCCAGTATTAGAATCGGAATTTAAAAGAGCTTTGGAGGACTTACGGTCAAATAAGGCAGAAGGGATAGATAACATTCCATCAGAATTTCTAAAATCATTGGGGGAAGTGGCCACAAAACGACTATTCACGTGGGTGTGTAGAATATATGAGTCTGGCGACATACCATCTGACTTACGGAAAAGCATCCCACACAATTCCGAAGACGGCAAGAGCTGACAAGTGCGAGAATTATCGCACAATCAGCTTAACAGCTCATGCATCGAAGCTGCTTACAAGAATAATATACAGAAGAATGGAAAAGAAAATTGAGAATGCGCTAGGTGACGATCAGTTTGGCTTCAGGAAAAGTAAAGGGACGAGAGAGGCAATTCTGACGTTAAGGCTAATAATGGAAGCAAGGCTAATGAAAAATCAAGACACTTTCATAGGATTTGTCGACCTGGAAAAAGCGTTCGACAATACAAAATGGTGCAAGCTGTTCGAGATTCTGAAAAAATGGTTCTGAGCACTATGGGACTTAACATCTGAGGTCATCAGTCCCCTAGAACTTAGTACTTAAACCTAACTAACCTAAGGACATCACACACATCCATGCCCGAGGCAGGATTCGAACCTGCGACCGTAGCAGTCGCGCGGTTCCGGACTGCAGCGCCTAGAACCGCGTGGCCACCGCGGTCGGCTCGAGATTCTGAAAAAGTAGGAGTAAGCTATAGGGAGGGACGGGTCACATACAGTATGTACAAAAACCAAGAGGGAATAATAAGAGTGGAGAATCAGGAACGAAGTGCTCGTATTAAGAAGGGTGTAAGACAAGGCTGTAGCCTTTCGCCCCTACTCTTCAATCTGTACATCGAGGAAGCAATGATGGAAATAAAATACAATGTGGAAGGATATCAATGATACGATTCGCTGATGACATTGCTATCCTGAGTGAAAGTGAAGAAGAATTAAATGATCTGCTGAACGGAATGAACAGTCTAATGAGTACACAGTATGGTTTGAGAGTAAATCGGAGAAAGACGAAGGTAACGAGAAATAGTAGAAATGAGAACAGCGAGAAACTTAACATCAGGATTGATGATCACGAAGTCAATGAAGTTAAGGAATTCTGCTACCTAGGCAGTAAAATAACCAATGACGGACGGAGCAAGGAGGACATCAAAAGCAGACTCGCTATGGCAAAAAAGGCATTTCTGGCCAAGAGAAGTCTACTAATATCAAATACCGGCCTTAATATGAGGAAGAAATTTCTGAGGATGTACGTCTGGAGTACAGCATTGTATGGTAGTGAAACATGGACTGTGGGAAAACCGGAAGAGAAGAGAATCGAAGCATTTGAGATGCGATGCTACAGACGAATGTTGAAAATTAGGTGGACTGATAAGGTAAGGAATGAGGAGGTTCTACGCAGAATCGGAGAGGAAAAGAGTATGTGGAAAACACTGATAAGGAGAAGGGACAGGATGATAGGACATCTGCTAATACATGAGGGAATGACTTCCATGGTACTAGAGGGAGCTGTAGAGGGCAAAAACTGTAGAGGAAGACAGAGATTGGAATACGTCAAGCAAATAATTGAGGACGTAGGTTGCAACAAGTGCTACTTTGAGATGAAGAGGTTAGCACAGGAAAGGAATTCGAGGCGGGCCGCATCAAGCCAGTCAGTAGACAAAAAAAAAAAAAAATTAAAAAAAAATCCATGTCGAATGTTTGAATTTGTTGACACAGCCACAACCTCACCTCTGCTTGCACCGGCTTATGACTAACGTAGAAGGTCTTCTTTCTTCTTCTTCTACTTCTTCTTCTGCTTCTGCTCTGTTAGGACACTTCAGGACCACGTGTGGCTTGTTTTGCACGTCTTCTTTCTTCCCAATACCTCTTCATTTTCTCGCTTCTTATGTTTCATTCTTCTTCTGTTAAGACAACTTTGATTTTGCTGTCGGGCCACCTGTGACCATCCACCAAACCTTTATACTTCTCCCTGTCCTGTACTACTGCCTGCTGATTCCTTTCTTTTGTTCCTACAGCCTTCCAGTCATCTCTGACTTCCTTCACTCAGTTGTTTCCTGCATGACATGTTGCATTCCCTATCTTCTTATTCAACCTCTCCTCGTCCATCCTCATGATCTATCCAACAAATCGTAACCTCCTCTTCCGTATTCGCTCGATATGTGTTCAATATCTTCATACACTTCCTGTCGTGTTCCGTGTATCCAGATATTCCCATGTTTTTTGGTGCCAAAATTTTCCGCTCCTCCTTCTCCAACTGTACACAAGCTGTCCTGCCGAATGTGATCGTTTCTGATGTATACAGAGCAGTATTTCTTACAGTTGCAGTGTAATGTCGCAATTTTGCATTCCGTGACAGATTTTTCTTGCCATATGTTGTTTTCACCGCATACCGAAGCTTCTGCAAAAGCTGTGCCGTATCTACTGCGCTACTGTTGCTCTGTATGCCACCTGGTATATTCTCCCCCAAATAACGATAACGATAACGATATCCAGATATTCCCATGTTTTTTGGTGCCACATATGTCTCTCAAAATTTTTCGCTCCTCCTTCTCCAACTGTACACAAGCTCTCCTGCCGAATGTGATCGTTTCTGATGTATACAGAGCAGTATTTCTTACAGTTGCAGTGTAATGTCGCAATTTGGCATTCCGCGACAGATTTTTCTTGCCATATGTTGTTTTCACCGCATACCGAAGCTTCTGCAAAAGCTTTCTTATGGCGACAGATAATGCAGTATCACTCTTATATTCATTAGCATTGAAACGTGCTTAATTCAGAATCAAGAATATTACTAGGTGTTATGAACTTGGCTCATTCTGCTTTCTTTTACACCCCTCTCCTTGAACTTGTGTTTTCGAAATGCTCTGGCTTGATTCACGAAGAGACAATATCTCCGAAGCATGTTCGTTTCCATGTAAGTTAATGAAGCTATTGAGGATACCAGTGTTTATTCCAGATTTATTAAGGCTCAATCACTAGCAACTACTTTTACGAATGGCATATGACCCAGCGAAGTCAAAACAAACGACTGTCGCGGCTTCACATTGTCCTTTGTACAATTGACAATGGGACTGTGTACTACTGTATGTAACTACAAGGTATGGTTACATCTTACAGATGAGTTTTGTCTCAAAATGACAAACAAGTCTTAAAACTACTATTTACATAAAACAAGAAATTATAAAACAGTACACCCTTAAGATCTCAAATCTTAAAATGAACTTAGCTGTTGATGAGACATCATTAAAGTTTACTGTGACATTATATCCTACCTCAAACAGATTTTTTTTTAATGCCACAATCACTGGCAACTACTATTACGAATGACAAATGATCCAATGTGGTCATAGGACATTTGTTTGAGTCTACATTCTATTTTGATTTTAATGATGCCTTAAGGACTTAAACTACTTTCGTTAAATTACTAGGTGGTCGTTTTCACATCAGTTAAATGTTTGATGCGTTTCGTTCGTGATTCTGGTCTGCCAGTCTCTCTGATGGTGCGTCTCGTACTGGCAGCGCCTACATTTCGTTCTGCTGCGGTCTCCAGTTCACTTTCCCCGCCTGATTGAGACATTTCGTCACACTCTGCAGCTTCTACGTTCGATATTTCTACCCGGTTTGCAACTGCATTTACCTTAGAATCCCGCGTAGTATCTGCGTAGTCCCCACTAACAATCTGACGTGGATCCATGGTTAACAAAACACAATTACTTCCGCTGCTCTGTAGAAAACGTGCCTTGATTCTTGTGGCCATGCAATCTAATTCTGACCCAAACGAATTTAAACGCCACACATCTCTATGCCACACAGATTCTTCTCTAAATTACGCTCCCGTGAGCTACTGATTCCTAGTTCCTGATAACGAATTGAAATAAGACCAAGCTTGTCTATGCTCACAAACGGAAATCTCAATCTATCCTAACATATCAGCACAACGCCGTTCGTCACCAGCAACAAATAATCAAGTGACACATAAGACATAACCACAACATGAATATACACGCATACAATAACTAAGTATTAGTACTATGTCTAGGCGGCAGTAACGCGAACCTACTTCACCCAGTTGACCACATTAAACATGGGCAACAGAAACTTCAAAAGGCAACTATCTGACAGTCAAAGAAGGTGCCATCTATTCAAACTTCTCCGCAAGGGACGTCAAATTGAATGACTACGCTAGGCAACGCGATCTGACAGTCACAGAAGATGCCATCAACCCGAGAACCTGGCACAGGACGCCACAGTGAAGGTTAACCCTGGTGGGACAATTTAATTGGTTGAGAATGTAGGCAAAATTTATTGTACTAGCAACATTTATTTTCCCAAAACAGACATAAATTATGCTAAACAAATTATTGATTGAATACCGTAAACAACTTACGGGTGATTTAAGACTACACTGGACAAGGATCGTTGGTGGCAGAAACAGTTTAACTAGTGGAGTGAGTCAAATACTCTGGCCCTGCAACTGTATAACGCAATCTGAATTGGTATGAATCCGAGCAGACTTTGATTGATCAAATCTACTGAAGTTTCTCCACATAGGTGCAGCTGAGAGCAAGTGGCGATTGAGGTCTGTACATCTTGAAAATACTGAAGCAGCAGTACGATACCATGTTTGCTTCATGTGGCGATGTAACCTGCAGCTGGCGAGATGTGTGTGGTGGAGGTGAGACGTGAGGTGGCACCTGTGAATCGATCGCGGCCACAAAAGAAATGCAAAAATCTCACGGTCCAGTGATCAGGCAGATGGATCGCAATTTACTATCTACCAGATCCCTAAAATCACAGTAGATTTCAGTGTGTGACACATTCGTTCGCTGGTCATACCAAGGACCAATTTGGCTCACTTACACGACAGAGCGTTCAAGGATACCAAACATCAAGACTGGTAACCAGAAACGAATAAGTGTGCCCTCGGCAAATGAGTAGTACGACACGTTTTAAAGTCACACTGTCGATACAGTAAGAATTTCAGCACAGGCTCCCGAGTCTAAACAACTCGAAAGTGAAGTCAGTCTCAGGACAGGTCCCAAGAACCAACCACACATACCAGAGCTTCGAACAGAAGTGCGTACCAGACCGAAGTCCCACAACCAAGTGCTTCGTACTTCTCTAGAAAAAAAAAATCCATTTTACTCGAAGTGCACAAACGATACCTCCTTCACACCATCTTGAGCCAATCACAGAGCTATAGAGGCGCTAAATGTCCCCACTTACACAACAGCACAAACTCATGTCTGACCAGGGCAACAGTTAAGAAACCTGCATCCATGAAAAAAAGAAACCGCCAATTACTGACTTTTTTAAGTTTTCACAGAGGGGGAAGGGATGATTTCTTCCCACAGCAACAGGTGAACAGATACAGCCTCTATCTCAATCGCCTATGCCCTGGACTTTGTTATGCCCACAGCAACAGGTGAACAGATACAACCTCTATCTCAATCGCCTGTGCCCTGGACTTCGTTATTCCCAGCTATGAGGTGTAATAAAGATTCTATCTCTAAAAGTATCTCAGATGCCGGGGTGTTCTTATACAACAGAGGTGGTCGGGGAAGTGGTTCATTGGACTATTTGCACCATCTGCAGACATGAAAAATTGTGAATTTTTATTACCCTTGGCTCTGTACACAATTCCCCGTTTACAACTCTAGTGTTTAGACGCATTCCTTCAGATGGTCACCCCAGCCCATGCTTCCATTGGGCTATGGCAGGTAGCGTGGCATTGTTCTGCTGGAGACATGTCTCGATGATGGGCTTTCCTGTCTGCCCTGTATGGCTGTGGACCTGTCGGCAAATTTACTAAGGGATGGTCTCGCCGCCAATTGCTTTCAGCTCCCAGCATGCCATTTCTATGAGCTAAGAGTCATAAAAATGCCTCATGCTACCAGGCTCCATCAATGTCTGCTCAAGGTGCATCAGGCTGTAATGAAATCTTTAATAATTTTCCGTATGCGAAAAATAGGTGAGAGAGTAGCTCGTCATCTCACAAGACTTTTACTGGAACACAATTATTGTCAAAATGCCCTTTCGTTTTATTTGCACTTAAGGGGAAATTATTTTGGTACCGTTACGATGAAAAATGCCCTCAGATGGCATTATCAAAAATGAAGCTCCTACCTATACTTCATTCTTGCTGTAAACAACTACGGTCTTGAAATTCGAATAGAGTGCGATCATTAGCTGTATTTGTCCAGCCACCTCTAGGTCAAGACTTGTGAGAAACATTACGTACACATGGAAGTGAAGTATCTACGAAATTCTTAATGAAATTCACATTCCTGTAACCCTGTATGTATCGAATCCGTCCGTTTTCATTATAGAGTCTGTCCGTTAACCTCTTGAAGTACCAAATTATAAACATTACTTCCAAACGCATGTTTTTTAACACTGTACTCTTCCAGGAGACGTTAATGCTTTTCGTGTAACTCAGTGCACGCTTCTGCAGTCAGGATACTACAGTGTGTTTTTCTTAACTGACTGCTACTCTCTGTATTTTAACGGTTGACTTTATGTTCTTTACTTATGACACTTTTTTATGCGCTGAGCACACAGTTTACGTCCGCTCTTTAGAGTTCATAGAATTTTCACAGTGTAATCTATAACTTTCACACTATTGGTGTTCATTACGTATAAAGAAAGTGTAAGATAGATGGTGTCGTCTCGATGCAATATTGCCACTATCTGTGCTGAATGTGGCGTAACAGTAAGCGTCATTGGTTGGCGTGCTGCCGGTTGTCAATTCGATCCCAAACACTCGCAATTATTTGTTACTTAATATTTATCTTTTCTAAAAGGTTCTCGAAATTTCCCGTGTTTCTGGTGCTTGTACAGCGTGACAATTATTGAAGTATATGTAGAACAACGTCAATTCGTTACAAATTACAGAGTGCACACACTTTATTCAACATTCAAACGTCACTACAGATATCGGATTTAGATCATGACATGATCGATATGCCTGCCGTCATTGGCGATGATGTGGCGCAGATGAATAGCGAAATTCTGCATGGCCACCTGAAATATTGGAACATCGATGGTGTCGATGACCTCCTGAATGGATCTTTTCAGCTTAGGAATGGTTTTGGGTCATTGGGTCAGTGCTGTCTTGAATATAGCTCCACAAAAAGGGATCGCATGTGTTTCGATACGGAGAATATGGTGGCCAATCGAGGCCCATGCCAGCGGCCTCTCTATACTCCAGAGCCAGAACGCGGTCCCCAAAGTGCTTCTCCAGGACATAAGACACTCTCCTGCTTCTATGGGGTCGAGCTCTGTCTTGCATGAACCACATCTTGTCGAAATCAGGGTCACGTTGGATAATGGGGATGAGAACATCTTCCAAAACTTTCGCGTACCATTCGGTAGTCAGCAGGCCATCAAGGAATATCGCACCGATTAAGTCATGACTGGACATTGCACAACCAACACACAGTCACTAGCTGAGGATAAAGAGACTTCTTGATCGTAAAATGCGGGTTCTCAGTCCCCCAAATGCGCCAGTTTTGCTTATTGACGATCCCATTCATATGAAAGTGGTCTTCGTCGCTAAACCAAAACAGGCAGGTACGTTCTTATCCCCATTATGCCGCGCGGCCAACAGTACAGTTTGAACGTCGTAATGCAAACCTTTCAGACTTTATGACGATTTTATTTCACATAGTTCAATTATTGTCACTCTGTTTATTTTGTAATATTGGATGTTTGTACGTATACCAGCATTTTGGAACATTCGCTGTTTGTATAAACAGTTGCACTCCTCCGTTCAGATCAGGCTATGAAGTTCGTAGTAAACGTTCATTCAGTGGTGAGTGTTGTACTTCACTGACAACCCTGCTTTCGGAGTGGGACTTTGTTCTGGTTACGACGTGACACTGTGAGGTGTAGACGCCGAGTACTTAACAACATCTACATCAGCAGTGTTCCAATTAGACAACGTACAAGCCGTTGTCCACACGGACGGAAATCCTGAATACATGCAGTACATCGTTCGTGTTACCCCTATATTCAGGAGATCAATGCATTCCAAGCCAGTAGGAAATCAGCTGCACACTAGGAATCCGTTAGTGTTCTCTGTGGACCCTTGTGAAGATACGGCGAATAGCTGAAAGGATTCGACCGTGTCGCCGAATTCAGCAGTGGGTTGATATGGCATATGTGGTATACCGTTTAGAATGCTACAGGTTGTCGATGTAAATACTACTTCTGGATACGGTTGCCCATCACTGTGTTAAAAATGAAAACGTGGTTTGTCCAGAAATGTTTCTGACGGGCATCTGTGTGCTAGTACAAATTGAAAATGGTACTATTAGCGAAAAAATAAATTTTTAATTTTCATGAGAAGTCACAGCCACTGTGGAACCGTGCTTGTAACATTCAATATAGCTTCCATGAACTGTAGGCGACGCTACTACGAATGTGGTCAGTGTCTCATAGCCCTCTTAGGACCCATCACCGACCACGATGCGAGAGAAGCTAGTTGCTGTTTAGCAGTAGTTTCTAGTTTAGTGGATATTCCGCTACGAAATTCAGTCTCACACAGCCACGGAGCTCCTGCTTCTGTGTGAGACGACAGTATCCCTATCTGCTGTTGCATACCTCGTTCTGTCACGTCTCTCAGAGTGGCTGATTCGGTCTTTGACAGCACTGCAGACCACCCACAGTCTAGCTGAAACCGAGGACGTTGCTCGGCCTCCTGGTTTGAATTATACGCTTTGCACGGAAGAGTAAAACCGTTCGCCGCGTGGGCAACCTGCGGCAGGTGCAACAGCACTCGGCGCAAATTACGGCAAAAGCATGTGGGCGCTAGCTGTCTGCCGACAGCACCATGTGGTTTGTTCACTGGCTTGCCACTACGTTGTTTGCCGCTCCGCTGTACACGCTACAAAGTGGCATGGGCAGTGATGCACAGAGTTGTTGCAGTCAGTTTGTAGTAACATTTCCGTGAGATTAATTGGGAATCACTGTGATGGGTATGTACTAAACATGCATGACATAGCACAGAAATCCGCGAAATTCCCTAAACTTTATGATATTTCGAATGAAAGATTTCGGAAAAAGATAAGAAGCTACAGTCAAAGTAAATTTCAGTATTGTTGATTCAAGGACCTTGCTCATCTGCTGCGTTAAGCAAGAAATCTTACCTTTTTCGTTAGCAAATCAGGATACTGTGCTCCTATAAACTGAATGTATTACAGATAATAAGAATTTTAAAATAATAATGTGGTGTCACCGCCAGACACCACACTTGCTAGGTGGTAGCTTAAATCGGCCGCGGTCCATTAGTACATGTCGGACCCGCGTGTCGCCACTGTCGGGATCGCAGATCGAGCGCCACCACACGGCAGGTCTCGAGAGACTGACTAGCACTCGCCCCAGTTGTACGACGACGTTGCTAGCGACTACACTGACGAAGCCTTTCTCTCATTTGCCGAGAGAGAGTTAGAATAGCCTTCAGCTAAGTTAATGGCTAGGACCTAGCAAGGCGCCATTAGTAACTTCATGTATCTACAGAGTCGCATTTGTATCTTCAAGAGCGATGTACAACTATGATGGAATAAAGTTAAGTATTACTGCAGCTTCGTACTTTTCTTTATAGCATTCATTACGTATCCTGTTTCAGACTTCACGCCATCCTTCGTGCGCTAATAGCGTGCATTTCGGCCCCCTCAAAAACACTGTGTCGGCACCTCTTGTCGACACAACAAATAACTACTGTATAAACGTGTTTCGTGTCTAATACTTACTGATGTATAAATGTCTCAGTGAACGATGTTGGGCTCTTCAGTGCACACACAAAATGATACTCCATGGTACCTTTCACAAATTCAGGTCGGTGCTAATTAACGGTATTGTATATGTCAACCATGTAGGCTACAACACCGTGAACAACAGAGCAAGGCCCAAGACACACGAAGTCATTAAATCAGGACACGACGACTCGAAGCTGTTTTGAAGATACCACATTTAGCTAATTAGCACAAATGCGACAGTATTCATGTGACCCTTGCTGTGTGAGTAGTGTGTGGTTTCAACGAAGGGAAGCCACTGTTCTTTCAGTCTGCCTTACAAATGACATCGAAGCAATGCCGACGGAGACAGCATTACATTTACAGCCCCGATACAGCATAGAAAAAAGAACAGTTGGAATGTTACAGAATGGGAAACTACATACTCGTACCTCTGTCCTTATGAACACACGCTGTGATGGCGACCTTCGTCGTTGGACAGGAAAACTGACGCTTCCCCGCTTCTTCTTCATCTGTGTAGCTCGTCACGTGATGAGCCAATCATGAAACTCATCTTTTAGTTTCAGCAAGAAATAGATTACTATTCTAGTTATCGATTACTATCTGTTTGTCCTCAGAGTATTGGTACACTAAGTTATGCTTTACCACAGAGATAAGGAAAGTTACGTCTTTTGCAACTAGATTTATATGTGTCTGCCAAACATATTTCGCCGATTCATGCAACCATTTGTTGTTCTGTATGCACTGAATGCAATTAGCGAAGGTTTGCTAGTATGTTACATTTGAACAGTTCTCTACACATAACGTATACTGCAGTTCACAGCGTATGTTCTTGCTCACATACTTTAGGACTAACTGAGGTATCATGGGAATTGTAGAGGGTGAATGTGAAGTGGCGTTTTGGGATGAGCTGGTTGGATAATGTATGTGTGAGAGAGATTTTTTTACGTTTAAGGGTGAATTGCTCTGAGTATTGTTCTTCTGATAGGGCTTTTCTGATCATTGAACATATTTTCATTTTTATTTGTGGCCTTCTGCACGAAATATTTTTCCTCTAAAGCGAGCATTCCGTTTCTTTTTCTGTAAGTTCATTGCACTGCCGTCTGTTGTTATCCCAGGGCTGCAGTCATGTTCTTTCATCTTTTATCTGATCAACCACAGCATTATGACCTCCGACCGACTAATGACATAAACCGGTCCACGCGATAGCAGCGTCACCTGGCGAGCAATGACTGCTAGTCACACACAGGCACGGTACATGTAGTATCAGTGAGCGTGCTGTACGTGTGTAGAATAGGGAAGACGCGCGATCTGAGTTTGACCGAGGGCAAACTGTGATGGCTGGATGCTCGGCTCGAGCATTGCGGAAACTGTACGACTTGTCGGGTGTTCGAGGAATGCTGTGGTGAGTGCGTTCGTCGTGTGGCGAAACGAAGATGAAGCCACGTCCAGACGTCGTGGGGTTTGGCTGCCTCCCATCGTTACAGTTGTCGAACGTCATAGGCCGAGCCCTCTGGCAAAACAAGACAGGTGGCGAACTGTGACGGAACTAACATCAGACTCTAAGGCTGCACGAAGCATAAGTGTGTCTGAGCACAAAGTGCACCAAATACTCCTAATGATAAGCCTCTGCAGCCGGCGACCCACGCAAGTGCCAAACTTAACACCACGACATCGGCCACTACGACTGGAATGGGCACGTAACCACCGGTAATGGACGTCGGCGCAGTAGCAGATGTGTGATCTCATGGATTTCGATACTTTCTTCATCATTCCGATGGCAGCGCGTGAGTCCGTCGTCTTCCAGAGAACAGCCCTTTGACACTTGTACTACAGGGAACAGTTCCTTGACATCTATACTGCGGCTCGGAGACATGATGGCGGCGGCTCCATTATGCTCTGGGAAACATTAACTTGGGCATCCATGGGACCATTGGAGCTCTCGCAAGGCACAATGATGGTCAAGAAGTATCGTACACTGGTTGCAGACCACGTACACACCTTCATGACGGTCATCTTTCACGATACCACTTTGCAACAAGATAATCCGCCGTGTCACAACGCCAGCAATGTGATGGAATGGTTCGAGGAACACAGAGGCAAGTTCCAATTGATGTTCTACCCCCCACCCCTTTCCCTCCCAACTCGCTAGAGCTGAACCCGATCGAAAGTGTCATCAGAACTCATCGACCACTCCACGGACTTTAAGGGAATTAGGCGAGTTATTTGTGCAGGTGTGAAGCTGAATCCCTCCAGCAACCTACGAAGGCCTCAGTGCTTCCATGCCGAAACGTCGCCACTGTTATCCATGCTACACGTGGACTTAACAGCAATTAGTGAGGTAGTCATAATGTTCTGGCTGCTAAGTGTGTGTGGAGTGCGTACATTCACTCTTCAATGCTCTTATACTGTATGTTCTTTGCATCTGATGATAAAATTTGTTGCAGTCATCCCAGTATATTTACAGTTGCTGCTATTACATGTTAATTAACTTATTTTGTTGTATTTAACTCTGTCTTCTCTCACAGTTTCTAGTTTATTTTGTACTGTGTATTTATCTTCAAGGATATATAAATTTTATCCTTTTTGAAGATGCTACTAATCTCATGTGTGAGTTGGTTGTGGTATTTTATGGTGAATCATTCTCTGTTGGATTTTATGGTGTGAATGTGCATTGTGTGTTACTCTTGTGTGTTGATGTATCTGGACAGTTTTTAATTTCGCTGTTTTCTACTTGTATTTTCCTTATAATGGTGTCATGTGATTTGTGCACTAAGAGGGGCTTTCAGTAAATAATGCAACACACTTTTTCGGTCAGTTTCGGTTGAAAAAAAAAATGCAGAATTGGTTACTTTGCCAGCGCTAACCTTTTGCTTTGATTACGCCGGTAAAAATTTCCATCGAATCCGCAAGGGATGTGAGTGAAGCTGTTGAATTTTGTAGAGCTCGCTCGGTGATCTTCAGGCTGATGTATCAGGTTCCGAAGTTGTCCCCAATCTAGAAATGAAATATGTCGGGATCAAGATCTGTTAGATCACCTCGCAAACAGCGTTCGCGATATTCCGTGGTGTTTCTAAAGACCCTCCAGTATTGCCCAAATACAAATATTACAATATGTAATTGTGGCCCAGCAGCGGCAAACGCTGTTACTTAATTCGCGGGACGAGGAGCAAGGTGTTCATGTTAAAATCAATGGAGATGAAAGCAAACCTAACAACCCGTTTAGTAAATTACCCGATCGTCTCATAGTGACTCTGAAAGGGTGAACCATCTGTCGGTATATAGCACCGAATAGTTACTAGAACTACTGTGGCTTTTGAACAGGTAGCATGAACAGGCCAATGTGTCGCAAATTCATCATGGAAAAGTCCTACAATTGATTTATCCGTTAACTGTCGGTCGGTTGAAAAGAAAAATGGCAGAAGTTCTGGAAAATGGAGATATGCTATGGGATTTCTGCAAGATATTTCTAAGTAAATGTTTAGGTGATCGTGAAGAAAGGGGTTTGGTGAACACACATGTGTATGGAGTACAAGGCGAGCACGGACCTTTGGCTTACTACATTAACGAGGTGCGCCGTAGCATTTTAGTATTTTGTGTGCAAATCTCTGAGGCACAGGCAGTGCCAAACATCCTGCAAGGAATGAGGATAGAAGATAGGTTGAGGATATTGTTTAGCGAGAAATCACGCTGCTTTGCTGATTTAAATAAGCTTGTGGCTGATATTGAGAGTATACGTTATGGCGATGCCAAAAGAGGAGAGCTGGTTTCATGTATTCACCACGATCATATACCTCGTCGTGACGAGGTCGGTGCCAGTCAGTGAAATACTGTCATTAGAAGTGTTTGTTAGCGATGCAGAAAGCCTGGGCATTTACTCAGCCGGTGTCCAATGCCTAAATCCGCTTGGCGTAGCCGCGAGGTCTCAGGCGTCTTGCCATGGTTCGCGCAGCTCCCCCCCCCCCCCCCATCGGAGTTTCAAGTCCTCCCTTGGGGAAGGGTGTGTGCGTTGCCCTTAGCGGAGTTAGTTTGAGTAAGCAGTGTGTAACCTAGGGACCGATGACTATGGGTCCCATAGAACGTGCCACAAATTTCCAAAATTTGCCAACGCCTAAGGAAGGCGAATGAATACCCTACGGCAGAAGGGTTGGTGGAGGTCACCGTTGCGCTAGAGGCCACTGCCAGGTTGTCGTACTTTTTTTTATTGGGTGGACGGCTACCCTTCGTTTGCGCAGTGCTAGGTACCGAGCACATGTGTGCACTGTTAGATTCCGGGAGCAACATCTCCCTGGTAGATTACACCTGGTATAATAAGCGTTATTAGTAGTTAGTCCAATCGAGCGTACTGTGCTGCTGAAGTGCAGACCCTCAAGATTGTTGGCCAGGCTAGCTTCAAGTTTAGTTTACAGGGCTTTTCGTGGCCAGTTATGTGTATAGTAGTCAAAGATTTAGCCGAAAAGTGTATTCTGGGCTGTGCTTTATTGCAGTTGACCCATTGCTTATTGGATTATGCCGGTTGTTGCTTCAGTTTTAAATTTAAGCCAGATTCTCAGGGCACTGTGGCGAAAGTCTGTAGGGTGAGACCGCCATAATAAAATCGAGTATCATACCCAGCTCACTGATCAGAAGTCGGTGCTTGAGCAGCCCGATAGATTGTCTCCAACTAAAATGCAAGAATTTTGTAAAATAATTGACAAATTATTTGTTGATGATGTGGTTTGTCCTTCTATCTCTCCCGTTTTCCGGCAACTAAGTCACATGGTAAAGAATTCAGGCCCGTAGTAAACTACCAGGCGTTAGATGAAAAGATTTTGCTTGAGTCAGTAGCGCTCCCGGATTTAAACAACTTCTGTACATGGTTCGCTGGTGCTCGGGTTTTTACTGTGCTGGATTTGAACCAGCGCTTATTATCAGTTTCCTTTTATAAGGGATTCAAAACAAGTGACAACGTTCTGTACTGACTAAAATCCTTTTGAATTTAATAGAGTAGCATTTGGGCTAGCTAAGGGTACAGCTGATTTATCTCGTCTGTTAGAAAACGGTCCGAGGGGATTTTGAGCTTAATTTGGTCTACAGCTACCTTGACGATGTTGTCATATCCACTGCTAGTTTTGAGGAGCACTTTGATCATCTCTGTCAGGTGTTTGGGCGTCTGAGGGAAGATGGTTTGACTGTAAAACCCTCCAAAGTATCCTTGGCTCAGAGAGAAGTATTCTTTTTGTGACTTATCGTGTCTCGTAAAGGCGTAGCCATCGATCATAGTAGGACCTAGTCCATTCATTCATTTCCAGTCCCCAGACAAGAAATCTATTGCTCCTTTTATTGTAATGGTGAATTTTTTCGCAAATGCATTTCGAATTTTGCCCAGATAGCTGCTCCCGTCAAGGAAAGGGTTGAAATTTATATGGGGTGGATTCCAGCAAGCCCATTAAGACGCTTAGAATCTGGCTATAAGTACGGCTCCGGTATTGGGAATTCCAGTTTTTAATGCTTCATCTGTTGTTCAAACCGATGCTTCCAATGTTGGGGTTGCTGTGATCCTGTTACAAGAACAGGATGGGGAGAGGAGGCCCCTCGCGTGTGCCTCAAGGGCGCTATCAGCAGATGCAAGTAAGTACTCGGTGCATGAATTGGAAGCAATGGCCGTGATGTTCGCCTTAGGAAAATACAAGTTTTGCCTGGCGCATTGTCGGTTTTGTGTCGAATATACAATCAGCCCTTGAGTTGGATGATGGGTCGACATCACAAGACAGGGCATATTGCACGGTGGGTAGTAAGGATTTCTGAGTTTTAATTTGATGTTTCTCATATCAGAGGGGGACAGAAACAGTTAGGTGACACGTTGAGTCCAAT
Organism: Schistocerca nitens; assembly: GCF_023898315.1. NCBI lineage: Eukaryota > Metazoa > Arthropoda > Insecta > Orthoptera > Acrididae > Schistocerca > Schistocerca nitens. The sequence goes on from NC_064614.1 coordinate 778,839,868, forward strand.
GTTTCAATTCGATGATGTAGATGAAGAACCGGAGGCCGACGCGCAGCTGGTGTGTTTTGACAGACACTCCGCCCTTGTTCGACAACTTGAAGCCGGATCAACAGCAAGATCCCATATTTGCAGCCCATATTAGATAAAATGAATGCTGGCAAAGTAGCTTCGCAGTACTCCCTGGAGAAGGGTTTTTTGTGTTTTCGCTCTTTTTGGAGTCAGGAAACCAAGCTATGCATCCCACATAGCATAATTTTCGGCCTATTTAAGTATCTTTATCAATCCTTATGTGGATCTCGATGTTTGGTTTGTGAGGGCCCCAGCTGCGTGGTCATCTGCGCTCATACGAAGTCCCAGTTTTTACAAAGTCCCAATTTCTACAAAGTCCCAATTTTTACAAAGTCTCAATTATTACCAAGTCGCAAATTTTACACAGTCCAGTCTAGCCCTCTGTCACGAATAATGATGATGATGCCGCTGGTGCTGCTGCTGCTGGTGCTGCTGCTGCTGCTGATGATGAAATGATGAGGACAACACAAAATCCTTATGTGGAGGTCAGCTGGGGTACCATAAGAAGCGACTTAACATCACAGAGAAGTTGACTTCGTGAGGGCTGAACCAGGACTTTGAAAAGCTGGCCGCAGGATGTGATCGGTGTAAAGCAGCTATCCCAGATACGGGTATCAGGAAAGAGTTTCTCTAATCGACTCGCGAATCTCAACCGATGGACCAACTTTTTATCGATTATCTAGATCCTTTGTCACGAACCAAGAGCAGAAATCGTTTTGTCTTCATTGTTGTTGAAGCGTTCACCAGGTTTGTCTGGTTAACTCCTAGCAGTGGCGTTACGTCTGCCATAAGAATTCTGATATGCTGTTAACAGGTCTCAAGGCTCCATGGTGTGAAAGGATCAAGTCCACAGCGCTATCTCAATAAGGAAGTTTACTGTTAATACCACACAGCTCGTATTGTGGTCCATGAATACCAACTTTGAGACGATGATGTGAAAATTGATTATGACTAATCGGACGCTACCTATCCACTTTAGATAATCACAGTGAAAACTTACAGCGTTTTAGTGTCAAATTACACAACACAAGTTCTAGAGGCATTCGGTGATTAGGAGGCTTAACTAACCAAAGTAAAACAGAATACCAGTAACGTTCAGTAAAAAAAATTGAAAATTTCGATAGTTTGAGCATCACAACAGAACTACAGGTGCTTAGCGTTTGTTCACCGGCTTCACATTAAAATGTTTTATATGGTACGTCTTTGGCACAACTATAGGAACTCATTCTTAACGCACAGCCGTTAACACAGGGAACATGAACAAACTGTTTTAAACATGAATAGCAGTATAGAACAGGGCAGGAATCGGGCGCTGGTGACCCAGAAACTAATGTGGCGCAATCACAACAGGGTGCGGTTTCCTAACACAGGAGAAACCGCTATCAACTTGGTACTTCAGAGAACAGAATTCAAAACGGCTCATTCCGCTAGAAAGGACGCCATCAATAAGAGCAGCACCAGGGTTGAAGATAATGTGGATTCCACAGGAAAGGACACAGCCACACCCAGACCTTAGTCGGCCACGGTCGCCAACGGCTTGCACTGCAGACGCTGCTAACCCCAGTACCGCTAGGACAGCATGGCCTCGCCGCGCCACGCCTAAACAACAGCGGTCCCGCACTGCTCCACGGGCGACGTCCGCTGCGACCGCCGTAACCGTACCGCACTCGGTCCGTGAGAATACTGCCCTCTCCTGGAGGAGCTCTTAAGTCCTTCCAACCTCGCAGAAGACCGACCTCAATGGAAAGTTAAGTGCGTGCTTTCATGGCGATCGTGACCAATTGTATCGTGACAAAGCGCGAGCACAGGAATGAGCCGTCACACTAATTGTTTCAGAGATTAGTTACGGTTCAGCTCCCCCCCCCCCAAAAAAAAAAAAACGGAACAAAGGGCGGGTGCTCAGAATATAATTTGCATAAGTCCGTACGGTCACAGTGTACCGGTTCCTCCTTCAACTGGATCAGGTGCCCGCGAATTCTTCTAGCTGTCTCGATGTCCCTCAGCAGGAAGTTCACCGGCGTTAGCCTCTTAACCACCACATAAGGTCCTACAAAACGTGGTAAAATATTTTCCGTCATGTCTTGACGGTCTTGACTTTACCCCCAAAACCTCCTTAAGAGTACTTCACGTCCTTTCTTAATGGGTGCTGTCAAGCTATCCTTGTTACACCGGGCTTTCTCCCGATGATGTACCAGCTTCCCACTTCCTCTTGAGTATTTTCATCAATCCTTATGTGGAGGTCACCTGGGGTGCCATAAGAAGTGACTTAAGGTGAAAGAGGACTTGGTGAGGGCTGGACAGCGATGCTCGAAAGTTGGTCGCAGAATATGATTGGCGTAAAACAGCTAATCCAGGTGCGGGTCCCAGGAAAGGGTTTCTCCAATAGATTCGCAAATCTCAACCGATGGATTGACTTTTTATTGATTATCTAGGTTGATTGCCCCGAACCAAGGGGGAGGGGGGGACGTTTTGTCTTCGTTGTCGTCGATACTTTCACAAGGATTATCTGCTTCGTGTCTGCCATATGTATTCAACATCTTCAAAGGTATTCGTCAGTTTTGAGCCTCCTAACACCATGGTGAGCGATAATTTGACTGCATTTAAGACCAAAGAATTGAGGCAGTTCTAAATCCATCGCGGAATAATTAATGTTATTACATGACCTTTCTATCCGCAATCATCTTTTGCGGAAATGATAAACCGGGATCTGAAGTTCTCCATCATCGCTTACCAATTAGCGTCACAGAAGCTGTGGGATTTGTTAATCTATTGGCTGTCGGTTGCTTTCGACACTACCCACATGAAGCTCATTAGACCACTCCTGCCAAATTAATGTTACCTCGTTGGCCAATTCATGGTCGTCGAATTGATTTGTTGCTGGAGCAAGTAGATGCGAAAGAGATAAAGAGAAAGAGGGAGGCAGCGAGGAGGAACGTCAAGGTGGTACATCACCGGGAGAAAGCCCTCTATAGCAAGGACGGGCGGGCAGCATCCATTAAGGTAGGTAGTGCAGCGGTCTTATAAAACATACGGGAGCAAAATCAAGGCAATCACGGCATCACGGAAAAAATTGTTAAAAATGTTCGTAGAATCTGATGTGGTGGTTAAGAGACTTTCACGTGGTGGTTAAGAGACTTTCACCAGTCATCTTCCTGCTGAGGGGCACCAAGATAGGGCCACGAACTCGGATGCCTGTACCACTTGAAAGAGGAGCAGTGTATTATTAGTTTTCTGCGTAACTGTTGTGATGTTGAATTAATTTCGATACTCCGTATAAGTCGTTGCAGATTGCTACTTGCGGTTTGACATACGTGCGCAGTCGTCATTCGCAACCTACAGCGATGATAATATAACGTAGCAGTTTAAATTCTGAATATTGTTTTTCGAACGCTACGTATATGTTGAGCGCGCGTAAATGCGTCTTAAATATAAGTAACGTGACTTAATCTCAATACTCAGGCAAAAAGTTTTTTATTATTAATTGAAATGTTACTCTCTCTTTCAATGAATGACATCGTAACGTAACCTGCAACCGACCCAACGTTAATACAGAGCATGAAATGATTTCTTTTCCCAGAAAATTAACCTAATGTTACACAGGAAGAAAGAATGGTAAAAAACACCTGCGTATTTTTTAAATAATTGCAAAGAATTTCTTTAACTTTATCTCTTTAAGAATTGAGTTCACTTTTTAATCCTTCAAATTAACTGAAAATATTTTAAACCAAAGGCGAAGCCTGACCTAAGCTTTGCGGTGTTAAATTTCTGAATAAGTTTCATAATCAAAAATATTGACTAACTTTAACATTGAAAACTGGCTGCAAAAATCTCCTTGAGGCACTGAAATATTTTTTGAGTACAGATGGACAGTCGACAGCAATACTATTATTATCTTTAAATAAATTTCAAGTGAAGGGAGAGATATTTTTGAAAGGAAACATAAGACACTTTCCATTAACAAATAATTGTAGCCTTAACGCTCCTACAGGTAGTTAGTTATACATACATGGATCCACGAGAGAGAGAGAACAAGCGAAAAACTGAGAACAAACACAAAATTTTATCGGACTCGACAAATTGACTTATAATATTAAAGGCATTATTTTCTCTTTTTACATTTCAAAAAAGGCACTAAGCACTATGGGCTTAACATCTGAGGTCATCAATCCCCTAGACTTAGAACTACTTAAACCTAACTAACCTAAGGACATCACACACATCCATGACCGAGGCGGGATTCTAACCTGAGACCGTAGCAGCAGGGCGGTTCCGGACTGAAGCGCGTAGAACCGCTCAGCCACAGCGGCCGGTATATTACATTTCATTTACATCAGTTGAATAAATCGCTTCATACACTAGACAGATTTGCAGGTGACGCCACAGCAGGTAAACCATGACTAGAGTCTTATGAAAAGGAGATTCTGGGCACCCACCCCAGTTCCGCTTGAAGGAGGGAGGTTGAGCAATAAATAATGCTTGAAACGATTAGCATATCGGCTCTTTCTCGTGCCCGCGCTTTGCCACGGTACAATTGATCGCGGTCGCCTATTAAGGCGCGCCCGGGACGATTCAAAATGGTTCAAATGGCTCTGACCACTGTGGGACCTAACATCTGAGGTCATCAGTCCCCTGGAACTGAGAACTACTTAAACCTAACCAGCCTAAGAACATAATACACATCCATGTCCGAGGCAGGATTCGAACCTGCCACCGTAGCGGTCGCACGGTTCCAGACTGAAACGCCTAGAACCGCTCGGCCACACGAAACGATCCAGAAGAGGTCGGTGTCCAGGGAGGTTGGAAAGAGTTAAGAGGTCGTCCAGGAGAAGGCAGTACCCCCGTGTACTGAGAGGTGTGTTGCTACGGCGCTCGCAGCGTGCAGTCAGCCCTGGAGCAGGCAGGAGACGCTGTTGGTTTGGCGTGATGCGGAGGAACGACACCGCCGAGTGAATCGTCGCAGCGAGGCCACGATGTCGTAGCGGAACTGGTTTAGCAATGGACGTGGGGTTAGCAGACTAAGCCGTTGCCGCCTGTGAGGCATTAAGGCCTGGGCGTGGATGTGTCCTGTCCTGTGGCATCACGCAGTATCTTCAACCCTCGTGCTGCTGTAATTGATGGCGTCCTTTCTAGTGGGTGAGCCGTTTTAAGTTCTGTGCTCTGAAGTACCAAGTTGTTGGCAGTTACTTTCAGTGGGATTGTGTTATTATAAACACTGGAATTTTAAAATGTTCCTGCTGAATGTTTCTGGTATTCGGTGTTAGTTAGCCTCCTAATCGCCCACTGCTTCTATAACTTGTACTGTATAATTAAATACTAATAAGCTGTCAGGTTTCGCTGTGATTGTGTAAAGAGGAAAGGCAGAGTCCGATTAGACATAGTTAATTTTCACTACCTTGTCTGAAAGTTGGTATTTGTGAGCCACAATACGATCTGTGTGGTATTACCGAATAATTGATTCTTCTGATAGGTTAATTCAGCGCTTGATACGTTAACTTGTGTTACGTAAAAGTCTCAGAGCGTCACAAGAGTCGCTACGCTTGGCTAAAAGTTTATTGGTTTCTCCATATGTTATGGGCTGCAACGTGTCTGTCTGTGTCGTCCGGGGCTGCTTCAGGTGGTGCCGCCGTCGGACGAAGTCAGTGGCGCCTGTGTGCTCTCTCAAGGGTGCCGTAGTCCAACAACACAGTCTTGATCAGAGAGTGCTTTCCCAAAAAAGCCTTTGTTTGTGAATCATGTTATTTTGAGTAACAGGAAGTAGATGGTTCTGATTCTGCTGGGCAGAACAGACAAACCAAAATTGCTGTTTGAAGAATTTTGTGTTTTTCTATTTTTCTCTAGTATTAGTTACAATAGACAGGATGTCAATCCTAAGGCCTTGGGTTCGATTTTCGGCTGGGTCGGAGATATTTTCCGCTCAGGCACTGGGTGTTGTGTTGTCCTGGTCATCATCAATTCATCCCCATGGACTCGGAAGTCGCCGAAGTGGCGTCAAATCGAAAGACTTGCACCCGGCGAACGGTCTACCCTACGGGAGGCCCTAGTCACACGACATTGACATTTTTTTTAGTTCCTTTAATTTCTGTAACATGTACTTGCTTCAAGTTGCATTGACTAGGGCATGGTTTTATACTTGGAAACTCAAAATTTGTGGTAAGATCTTATGGGACCAAACTGCTAAAGTCATCGGTCCCTAAGCTTACACATTATATAACCTAACTTAAACAATCTCACGTTAAGCACAACACACACAACCATGCCAGAGGGGTTGTATCTTTGTGATCATTAATTGTTTGTGGAAATATGATATTTGAATCGGAAGTTTAAATTCAAAAAATGGTTCAAATGGCTCTGAGCACTATGGGACTCAACTGCTGTGGTCATAAGTCCCCTAGAACTTAGAACTACTTAAACCTAACTAACCTAAGGACATCACACACATCCATGCCCGAGGCAGGACTCGAACCTGCGACCGTAGCGGTCGTGCGGTTCCAGACTGTAGCGCCTTTAACCGCTCGAGTTTAAATTCAGTTGATATATAATTTCAGTAGCTATGCCCAGCATTGAGCTAGTTTTATACTGAGGAGCTCATCGACAAACTTCGTATTTTTTCTTAAGTGTTTACGTTTTTAATTACTGTGTGTTACATTTTACTGGCTAATCACCGCTGGCGCCAATCTACAACTTCAATATATTGTACGTCTTAGTTTTTCATTTTATAGTTACATTTTATTTAAATAAAATATACCGGCTAAGAACCGGTTACTACGGTCTTAATATCTACGCTGATGCCAGTGTGCAGTGCTGTCATGCTATTACGTTGTGGTAAATGAAGTTTGTTCTGAGAATCCTATGAGGGCTTCATCCTCTCATTCTCTGCGGACTTGAGTGGTAGCCTATAGAAAATGGGTTTTGGGAATAAATCTGGACTTTACGGACTGTATGTGTATGGGACAGGACACGGTGAAAATTCACACAATGGAAAGACAAAATGAAACCCTGCAGAATATTTGGAAACACGAATAGGCTGGTGTATGTGACGGGGATATTAGCTCCAGAATAGGTGTAGAAGAGAGCTGATGAAACTTTGTGTAGGATATTATGGAATAATAATATTTGGCTGGACACTAAGAAAAGAATATTTCACAGAGTGGTGGAGAACATAATTGTATGAGACGCGACCAAACAGTTTCCGTTGGGAGTCCACACAGTTCTGAATCGGTAGCGTTGCAGGGGCGATCATTGAGGTGACCATCCGGACGCACCAGGTTGAAGATATCCTTTTGGTATACACCGTGTTCTGCTGCGTGAAGAAGTCCGTATCAGCCTTCAGTACAGCTTCGTTCGGCAGGAATCTTCAACACTTCAAAGTCTTTCTTAATGCACGGAAGGCGTGATATCGTATGGGCAGAAATCAGGACTAAGGGCCGGGGTCAGAGTATCCGCAGCTTAGGTTGACGTAACTTCTAAGTTATGACATTTGCGATATGGAAGCCAATAAAAGAATAACAGCACGTTCCACCTGTTTGGACGTCACTATAGTTTGCGTTGTCACCTTTACAGCAGGCAAGTTAGAAAGACACGAATTCCACGCTAATCCCTTGCCTACTTGTTGGAGCTTATATGTCCGCATCGAAGTCGCTCTAGGTTCCATGTACGTTGCAAGAAAGCTTTGAAACACCTTTTGATCGCTCATTACTTACAGAGTTGAGATGTGGCGTCAAACTAGGAAGGTTTTGGAGAAAATTAGAAGTGAAAGTTGGAAATTTGTGGTAAGTTCTTTTGGGACGAAACTGCTGATATCATCAGTCCCTATACTTACACACTACTTAATCAAACTAACTTCCGCTGAGGACAACATACACAATCATGCCAGAGGGAGGACTCGAACCTGCGACGAGGGAAACCGCGCGAAACCGTGGCAAGGCGCCTCGGACAGCGGGGCTTACCTGTGCAGCTACCCCTCGCGGCTAAAGTTATAACTGGGGAACTGGGGAAATGGACTATACCACGTGATGTCTGCATTTATCGACACAAGATACGAAATGAGGAGATATGAAGGTGAATGGAGATAATGTGCTCCATAAGAAAAAGGAAAAGGGAGGCCGTTCTGACGTTGCTGTTGATAATGAAGGCAAGGCTAAAGAAAAATCAAAACCCATTCATGGGATAACCGAAATACGGATAACGTACAATATGTACAAGAGCCAAAAGGGAACAATGAAAGTGGAAATGGAAATGAGCGTTTGCCGTCATTGGCCGGGAGGCCACTTATGGGGTAGGTCCGGCCGCCTTGGTGCAGGTCTTGTTATATTCAACGCCACATTGGGCGACCTGCGCTCCTGATGGGGATGAAATGATGATGAAGACACAACACAACACCCAGTCCCTGAACGGAGACAATCCCTGACCCAGCCGGGAATCGAACCCGGGTTCCTTAGGACGGCAGTCCTTCACGCTGACCATTTATTTTTTCCTCCACAAAAACATTAACAAAAATGGCTACAATTAAATGACATAAATAAGGTGACAGATAATTGAAATCATAGACTACAGCATTCAAAGAATAAGGAATCATATTCAGTCTTTAGCAGTAGCACACATTTAGCACTTTCATTGTCACCTTCAACTGGTGGCAGTTCAGCATGCACATTCTCTTCTTCTGCAGCCTGAGGTTCCTCATCATCATTTCCCAGACCCAAATAAATCATTCAGTAAACCCTTGATGTGTGTTCCTTCCAGGGTCAATTACGTGGACAGAAGAGCAATCCCGAACGGCGACATCTCAAAATCCTTCTCTGCCTCGTTATTTTTGTCAGTTCCAGCCTTCTGAACGCATCCTTAGGGAGTTCAAGATCTTCCTTTATATCAGACACCAGATGTTTGCCGTCATATTCTTGTATCTGCTGTACTACTGATTTATTTCTCATGTGTGGTTAGGATCGGGAACGTGACCCAACCCATACCCTCTCTACGAGGAATCCAGTTCCTAACCTATACCCGTTCTGTTGAAGACAATTCGGAGCATGTTACCATATTTCTTATTGTCATTCTGATACTTAAGTTTTTTCTCGGATTCATTTTCCATATAGATCTTGTACTCAATACGTTCATCAATCCCAATATTGTTAAAAACGTAACTGGTATATTTGTCCATTAACCAAATCACTGCGTTATTTTTTGCTTTAGGGTAGTAACTTTCTTCTGGTCTGAAGAAAATGTTAGTGGGTACATTGTTTGCTGAAGTTCTTGTTATTTGAGAAATTTTCTCCCTGGTCCAGCTCCAGTTGATAATCCGATCTCCATATGTGTAACGATGAGGCACACTATCAACGAGGATGCGTTTGCTGCAGACGTTATAGGCGCTCATTAGTGCCTATGATGTTATTGACTACCTTGTTCCACGCTGTTCTCATGTCAGACGAAAGTATATCACTACTGATGTTTTTCCAGACCACAGTCCATGCTATTCCAGCCTATTTAGTTTCTATGTTATTTTTCCTTTCATGTTTCCGTCTTTCAGCTAAAATCGCCTTTGCTGTAACGTTTTTGGGGTTTAAAAGATTTTTGCTGAGATAGCTTAGTACAAGATAATACTCTCTAATGTGTTTTAGCTTAAAACTTATTTTTTGTATATTTATCGGCGGCTCTACACTTTCTGGTCTGACAATGTCGTATAGTTTTACTGCAATGCACCCTGGATCGTTACACATTATGCTCCATGTTCGTTTGACATACGGTGCCATCGCTTTAGACTTGATGTCGGTTAGACCCATTCCCCCATCTCCTGGATCCTAAACTGCTGTCTTCACCGGCACTCGAAACAATTCCCCTTTCCACAAGAACCTTTCTAAGGTGGACATGATCATCTTCGCCACCATTGATGGAATGGCGAGAACCTGTGCTACGTAGTATGCCTTGGGTAAAATATACGTGTTGATAAACAATATTCTCTGGAACTGGTCTATGCTACGTTGACCGTTTTCAGTCAAAGCTCCCTTGATTTTTATTGTCACCTCCCGCCAATTTGTTGCTATCATTTTTAAAAGGAAAGTCGTCAGTGCTATTCCAAGAACTTTGTGTTCATTAAATTGGTTCGCCCACTCAATGCGCAAGTTAGCAAGCCGCTTTAAATTTAGAAATTTACTTTTGTTTTCATTTACCCTGGCACCTGATTCGGAACAGTATTTTGCAAGTACCATCTCTTGTTGTGTCACATCTGCTTCGTCTCTGATGATTACGCCTACATCGTCCGCGTAAGCACCTACCACGGTCTTTGTTATTTGAATGGTAATACCATTCAGCTATTGGGGCGGACACAATGAAAGTGAAAGACGGAGAACGATGTGTTCGTATTATGAAGGGTGTAAGAGAGGGGTAAAGCATACTGCTCAATCTATACATCGAAAAAGCAATGACAGAGATAAAAGGAAGGTTCAAGAGAGGAATTAAAATTGAAGGTGGAGGGATATCAATGATAAGATTCACTGGTGACGTTGCTATTCTCACTGTAAGGGAAGAAGATTAATTATTTCATGATGTGTTGAGTGGAATAAACAGTCTGAGTACAGAATGTGGATTGAGAGAAAATCGAAGAAAGAGTAAAGTAATGATAAGCAGCAGAAATGAGAAGAGTGAGGATGGAAATATAAAGATTGGCGATGAAAATGTAGTTGAAGTTAAGAAATTCTGCTGCCTAGGTATCAAAATACCCATGACGGACGGAGTAAGAACATATTAAATTCAGGCTAGTACTGGGAAAAGTGCATTACCGGTCAAGACAGTCAGTTAGTACCAAATAGAGGTCTTACTTTAAGGAAGAAATTACTGTGAAAACAATATGTTTGACCCTCAGTTTCCAATAGTGAATTACTCGACATATTTTCCTACTCAAATGTATTTGCCTCTGTTTTCATAAACAAAAAATTTTGCAACGAACAATTTGACTTCCTTTAATAATACCCATGGCGAGCTTTGGCTATTGCATTGTGGCCAGATTGTCGTTCTTTCACATTACATGTGCTATTTCACATGTCACGAATCTGATGATATATTAACACTTCTCATGTACTGAGTTCTGTCATTTGTTTTCCTATGCCATGAGGCATACAGAATTAGAGAAATGACCGTTATTTAAAATCTTACGTAGGAAACGCGCTGGAATTATTCTGAAGGACGGGAGAGAAGGGAATTGACATAATGACCCTGGTGAGTGCGATAGGTCTGCTCCTGTTCTATACGTACAATGCATCAACAATCTGACTCAGAGCATGGGCAGTAATCTTGCGAATGTGTGCGGGTGACGCTGCACTGTAAAGGAAAGTGTCGTTGTAGATTGACTGTAGAAAGATATCGATGCTTAGACAAAATTAGTATTTGGCCTGATTAATGTGGAAAACTGTAACTTAATGCAGATGATGGGAACAATAAATCTGTATTGCTGGAATACAGTGCTACTGGTCTGCTGTTCGACACAGTTACGTCAAATAAATATATAGACCAAAAGTGAAAAGCGCCGGGTAACGGAACGAGTACGTAAGCTCGGTTGCAGAACGGCGAATGGTAAAGAGATCACCGCAGTACACTTACATGATCAATTCTCAAGTACTGCTCGACTGTTTGAGACCGCCATCAGGTCACATCAGAGGAAGACGTCAGATCAAGTCAAGTGAGCTGTTACATATGTTATCGGTAGGATCGATCAACACGCGAATATTAAGGAAATACTTCATCAACTCAAATCTGAATCCAAAGAGCGCAGAAGATGTTCTTTTCGCGAAACACTGTTAAGAAAGTTCAGATAATCACCATTTGCGACAGGCTGCAGAACGATTCTAGTGTCACCATCGTACATCTGGGGTAAGGAAGACAACACAAGAGACGGTGTCCCGTAAGGTGATATACAAACAGTCGTTTTTCATTTTCCCCTACTCCATCTACGAGTGGAGCAGAAAAGTGAACGACTAGCTGTAGTACAAGATACACTCCGCCACGTGCCGTATAGTGGCTTGCAGCGTGTGTGTGTAGAGTAGTGTTCAACGCACTAACTATTTACCCAGGTTTAGCATATCCTTCATTTCCTTAAATCAAATAAGGCAATACCAATGGATATGGCCAGTTCAGATTGCCCTACTGTTTTTTAGTCTGTCTATAGGGTGTATCAAAATTAATGGTTTAAATGCATACAGCTGAAAGTATACTTGACCAGAAACGGAACAGTCTTAGTAAACATGAACGCATGCCTTAAGAGCTATGGGCACTTCTTCATCGCCGATACTGTGAAACAGATCTACTGCAAGTAGAGTTGTGAAACTACCGGAGGCTACCGTAGACCACCTTAACTAACCACAAGACTATGACAGTTCTCCCAGTTGCTTTAGTCAGTTGTCACAGCCATGTTCCCTGTAAGTGGGTGTATTGCATACTTATTGGTCGTTACCTCATAGCGATCGCTTTATGTATGTGATCAGTGTCTTACTAGATTCTCCTAAAAACCGGAAACGGTGAAAGTCTAGATAACGGAATAAGGATACATAAAAGATTGTGTAACCTACGGAACATTTTTAACTACATACTTATCCCCGGGGACCGATGGCCTTTGCAATCTGGTCTCTTCAACCCCACAAACCAACGAACTCATCGCTGCGTCTGTTGCTTGGGAATAACCAGTATTTATAGATAAACTGAAATTTTCGATATATAATTCAGGTTTTATTCTAAAAGCGTTAATTTGTAATGTGAAACATAAGGATGTTGTAGTAAACATATAACGAAAACGCTACAAATTTATCGTTAAGCGCTACAGAACGCAATTTTCTCAACAAGAAGGTAAAAATAAAATAAAAGAGAGGCGAAATAGAAACATATCAAACAACGCTTCAATATTTCGTGCAACGTATATAAAGTATATTTCTGTTAGAGACAGACAACTCTCGCGTTTATCAAAAATAGGAAACTGTTGCCTTCATACATAATGAAGAACGTTCCACTAAGTACAAAATAAGAACAACATTTAGACAAACACACATTATATATATATATATATATATATATATATATATATATATATATATATATATGTGTGTGTGTGTGTGTGTGTGTGTGTGTGTGTGTGTGTGTGTGTATAAACTAATCTTGCATAAGAAATAACTGCTTTGGTAACATAAAAGCTTACAAGGTAGGCGAAAAACTGTTTATTATCACTTATAAAAGCAATTTATATTCTGTAAGAGTATAAAATACATACTGGACTAACACTGAATGACCTACGGTTCTAATTATGTGCGAAACAAACTAAACAAGTGAAGTCGTCGGCTGCCATTTCCTCTATTAGACGTTCATTAATGTTTCTTTCCCCATCAATTCTACCCTTACTGCACGCAACTCTAATTGCAAGAGTTTTGCTTTCCACATTGTTGGAGGAGATACTATGGACCAAAACAAGAAAAAAAAAATGACCAGTAAACATGCGCTCTAAAGCGCTTACCTCAAGAGCTATGACCACTTCTACAGAACCAAATAAACTTTCTACAGGTTCTTTGCTTTCAGTGTCTTGGGAGAAGCTCGTATAGCCAAAAAATGTGCCGGTAACATGGGCTCTAAAATGCAGATCTAAAAAGCTTTGAACATTTCCTCAGATTCGCTCTCGTTTACCGAACAAGTATTCGCAGGCAGTGGTAATTGCCTTTTTTTTCTTCTAGTATTGTGTACTTTCAGCTGTATGCATTTACACCCTGAATTGTGATACACTCTCTATAATGAATTTTTCTGGCTTACCTTTGTTCCTTTGAGCTCACTGAGAATATCGTGAAGTATTGTTTATTTCAATATAGTAATGCCACATCAGTAGGAAACTATCGACTCTTTTACCGCACCTCAGTTACTTCTTCTTTAGCGTTAAACCGATCCTGTGGACGGAGAGGCAGATAATGGTGGGTGCGGGGCGGGTCGGCCATTTGTCGGAATGCACAGTGGCATGGCGTAGCGCCAGGGAGTGTTGCACAATTTTCCGCCAGGGGTCACGAGGTGGTGGTGCCGGCGGCGCCCTCTATCAGCCACGCTGGTGAGCCCGACGTCCCAGTTAATCCCGCGGGAAATGGAGCCAGAAGAGGCAGTCGCTGAAGGAACCGACCGCCGAAATATGAGCGCAGATAACGGCGGGCAGCAGAAGGGAAGAGGCGGCCCACGCGCCCCGGCGCTGCCGCGGTGCCAAGACGGGCCGGGGAAAGGCAGCGCAGCGGCGGAAAAAGTGAAATACAATCTGCAGCCGACGGCGGGTAATGGGAATTGCGGCGGAATAGGAGTCCGAATTGGGGAGAATGGGTTCTGTTATCTCATTTGACTACCCGGCAGGCGGCGGCCTCGCGCCGTCTTCGTTCCTGCAGAAGTTCCACCTAAGTCGAAACGTATGAACTACTTACGGGCTGTTAACTTCCTAAACCCGTAAGAGGCAGTTCTGCTCGATGGCATATTGCAAGGTAAATTAATCTGAAGAGGGTACCTGATATTGGATGCGTGAAAACCGCCAATGCATTTTCGTCTTTAGTGCCTCCAATACATGAGTCTTTAGTGCCTCCAATACACGAGTTTAACTTTACGCTGTTGAGCGTGCATTCTGAAAAGCTGTTCTATTACTCGGTTTTATTTGATTTATTGGTATAGGTCGACATAATACAGACGTGGCCACAACCATTACATGTGACTTCTTGCCGTTTTCACCAGTTCTGCAGTCCCAGTCAGCTATCGTTCCATTACTTTACCGCAGTTAGATTGCCCGAAATTGTTCGCTGCTTCTCTGGGTGGAAAAGAGCTCGCCTCCCATGCAAGAGGGCCCGGGTTCGATTCCCGGCCGCGTTGGAGATTTTCTCTGCTCGGGGACTAGGTGTCGTGTTCTCCTTATCCTCATCACCGGCGCGCAAGTCACCCAATGTGGCGTCGACTGAAACAAGACATGCACTTGGCGGCCGAACTTCCCCGATTGGGGCCTCCCGGCCAACAATGCCATACGCTCATTTCATTTTTGCCCATAATTTTTCGGTTTTCTTACGCTTTGTGCTTTTTTATATCTACAAACGCCACTTGTAGAGTACAGTTAAACGACTTAAACGACGTACGAACACTAATGCCTGTTTTCTGTTTTCTAGATTACTCACCATCCATTTGCAATGCTAATGTGAAGTGCCATCCGAACGTTGGGTGACAGAACTGTTTCAATAGCCAAGTAGTAAATTAGCTACTTGAGCAATTCACTCCCTGTTTTTTTGATTTTAGTACCTCACGTTTCTACTATTATTAATTTACTCGTAATTCATGTTGTATGTATTTGTAGTTTTTCGCAAAAGATGCGATTACAGCGTCGCGAAACCATGTGTATATTCTTAGAATAAGTGAGTATTAACAGGTAACGCGGTTTGCAGAAGTTTTTAGAAGATTTTATCAAAATATTTAAAGAACGTTTGTGACGTATTGGTACTGGGCTTGCTCCTTAGTCACCTTGTCCTTGTCAGTATTATATAAGTGTCCGTGTAAGTAACATATAGGTGTCGCATGTTATTACTACAATCATATGCGTTTAACACGTGTGGGCTCCATAGTGTAGGTGTTACATGTGAATTTCTCCAGAAATAATATCAAGAACAGAGAGCGAAAAAGGTATTTAGAACTTCAAAAGAAACCAGACTGTAGTTCCAAGAGGTTAAGAACATGGAAAGGAAGCAGTAGTTGAAAAAGGAGTGAGACAGTGTTGTAACGTATTCCGTATGATTTTCACAGTCCATACATTTAGCATGCCGTAAAAGAAACCAAGTTCTGCGAGAAAAAACAAAAACTCTGACGACTGCCGACAACGAAATTTTGTTAGACACGGTAAAGGGGCTTAAAGGAGTATTTAGAAGGAATAGATAGTGTCTTGAAAAGAAGTCATAGATGAACATCACCAAAAGTAGAAAAAGAGCTATGGAATGTAGTCGAATCAAACCATGCGATGCTGACAAATTAGATTTGAAATAGGGAATGTTGTAGATGAGGTACGTTGTCTAGGTTCCAAAATAACTAACGACAGATTTCTTAGCAGTGAGTACAAATTTAATCAATAGCAAGTATTTTCTACTGTAATTTGTCCATAGTGCAGCCTTGTGCGAAAAAAAAAAAACGTGAAGCGTGAACACGAAGACATAAGCTTTTGAAGTGTGGTAATAAAGAACAACGATGAGGACTGGATGGGTAGATCGGATAACTGAAGAAGAATTATTGAATCAAACTTGGGAGAAGAAATATATGGCACAACTTCTCTAAATGTGTGGGACGACTGTTAGGACACTACCCTACCGCTTACTTATCTTAGTAATGGAAGAACATGTGGGAAGTATAATCATACAGCCAGGCAAAACCTCGACTACTGCATGCAGTAGTAATACAGAGGTGAGAATATTATAGACAGATGCATCAAACGAGAAATATGAAAGCGCCATGCATTTTGTACTTCGGCATTGCTAACAATCGCGTTAAATCATTTGGCTTCCGGTGACCAAAAGTCATGTGTTAATGCAGGAGAATGTTGAAAAAGGAAGGAGATCTTTCTAATAGAAGACCTAAATACCAGAAAATGCTGTAGTCTAAATGACTCAGTAGTACGATGGTACGGAAGAAGTGTAATGAATAATAACGTCAAAAGTCTAAGTCATTTATGTGAATAACAGCATATATAAATTGCTAATGGATGATTTAAGCATAAAAATATCCATTAATGTATATGGGCGCCACCCTCATGCATACTAAAATCGTACTCAGTATCTAATACTGTCAGACAGAACAATGAACTGAAAATCTTAATTGTCACAGTCATGTATGGCAAAGAATGTGGCTCAGATCATATCTTAGACAGCTGAAACGTATTTCCCTCCAAACAAGACTTACAGCGTAACAGCCCAGTTGACAAAAATTGAACTACATTGAATATCAAGTATAAGGTAGAAAGTTTGACAAATGACTCAACTACCATCTTATGCTAGGTAGGGCCAGCTACGACACTGGACAGACTAGGAGAAGGATTGGGAAATAAAGTGAACGGGTATCTGAAAACATGCATATATGAGGCTGCAAGGGCTCCTGGAGGAAAAGTAACCCCTGAAAGGTGTAGAAAAGATAAACCTTGTTGGAGTACATAGATAAAAAACATAGTAGATTGGTAACAACATGAGAAATATGACAAATGGCTATCTACACAATACATATCATAACCGAAAGCAAAAATCTTTAAAATATTTTTTAATGTTATCTTGGGGGTAAAGCGTGAAAATCATGCGATTAATTATACTTCACGTAATGGCTGCCAATGTGACATTACGACAAAAGAATGGCAGATGGCTACCGACAATTACTTAATTATTTTCACTTACTATATTCACATGGAGGGAGAGATACGGCATGACGTTATAAAAACAAATAATTTTATACACATATTGCGAAAACATTTACGTACAATTAATAAAATGGTGCGCTCGTAAGTAACCTCGTACAGAAGCATTTAGTGGGTTCGGGAGGTGATACCAGGGTGATCATTGTAATCATCCAAGTCTTTATCACACAGTTATATAGAAATTCCATGACATGAAATACTCATAATCTTTGTTATTCTTAGTGTTTTTTTCGAAGAAATATGTTTATTATTAATATTTTATGTTCAAAATAAGTAAAACAATAATAATCCATCACTGATAGCACATTTACATACGTAAAGAGTCAAAATTTCGTTCGTTATTGACACAATTAATGTGTGATTATTGTAAAATTTTACAATGGTTTTTAGAAGGCTTTCCAGGCGACGGTACAACGGACACTGAAATGTTAAAAGCTTTCTTATCGCACCAAGTTTATGCTTTGAGTTTCCATTAAATAGTCGCTTCATAAAGTTTATGCAGGATCAACAAGCTATTTATAATGATTCAGAATTATTACATGAAGATAATTTCATTATATTTTGTCACTTACTGTACTGTGATCAATACAGTTATCTTGTCGTTTACTCTATACTCTGGTCCTTACAGTTATCTTGGCATGTACCGGAACTATACTGTGACCAATACAGTTATCCTCTCGATTGCTACACTGTGACAAGTACAGTTATGTTGTGACTTACTATAATTACTGTGACCAACACAGTTAGTTCGGATATAATATTAACAAATAGTGAGGGTTTAGAATACTTCGCTTCCCCATTCGGCGAAGCCAGAGGAAACCCGAGCGTTAAACTCGGACGGTAACATTCGGACTAACTTTATCTGACTCTTACAACATCAAAATTAATCATATACTTAGAATACAGTATTTACAAAAACTACAGGAACATAAAATTGCACTTTCATAAATGATTCATTAAAATAATTAACCTGTTCAGGGATCCCTGGCACAGTATGTAATCCATGTGCACAGTAGTGGATAATTATAGTTTGATTAATGAGTCATAAAATGTTTTAAACGCTTATTTGTCACAATAATAAGGTATATAGTTCATTTAGCATTATTGTTCAATTAAAGTTTGACTTTTTTTTGGGGGGGGGGGAGGGGGTCATCAGATTTCTGACTGGTTTGATGCCGCCTGCAACGAATTCCTCTCCTGTGCGAAACTCTTCATTTCAGGGTAGCACTTGCAAACTACATCCTCCATTATCACTGTTCTACAAAAAAAACCTTTTTTTCTATTTCTGATAAAAATATTGTGATCCTAGTTGTATTTTGAGTGCTGCATTGAAAACTGTTTTTGGTTTTTTTCTGTCAGGGATAGTTTATGAGTAATCGCAATTTTATTTCTTTTTTCAGTTTCTGATATAGTGCAGCAAACGTGAGCTGAAATTCGACAAACAAATGCACATCTTTATGATGTTATAAGTTCATCACACTAATGGAGGGTGGGATCTAACATATAACACAGTAACCTTTGTGTATACACTTTGAAGCATTTATTTGACATGAGAAATTACAGAAAATTGACAAACAATGAGCCACTGCCTTGTAATGCACATCACTTTTTCTCTTGTATTGTGAATCTTTCTTCTCTCGAATGATATTCCAGCAATAATCTGCTAACATAGAAGGTACCCACTTCCCTTCATAGCGCCTTTCTATGGTAGAAATGTCTTTATGGAATCTTTCCCCATGTTCATCCGATACTTCACTACAACTCTCTGTGAAGTAGTCCAGATGAGAATCCATCATATGTACCTTCAAAGACATATTGCACCCCAAATCCTGATATTATTTGATCATATCCTTCACCATTGCTTTGTAGTTAGTAGCTCTTCTTCTTCCGAGGAAGTTTTCCGACACCATCTTGAAACAGTCCCATGCGGTTTTTTCTTTATCAGTTAAACATGCTTCAAAATTTGCATCTTTCTGCGGCTCCCTGATTTGTGGGCCCACAAATACACCTTCCTTTATTTTTGCAGCTGAAAGGCAGGGAAATTTGGTAGCTAGATATGCAAACCCACATCCTGTTGGATCCATGGCCTTCACGAATTGTTTCATCAGGCCAAGTTTGATGTGAAGCGGTGGAAGTAGTATATATTCAGGGGCTACCAGACTTTCACGTTGTACATTGTTTTCGCCAACTTTCCATCTTCGCCTAGGTCATTTCTTTTTCACGTAGTGAGAATTTCGGTCTCGACTATCCCACTCGCAAAGAAAACAGGCATACTTTGTGTAGCCTTGTTGCATTGCCAGTACTATAGCAATTACCTTGAAATCTGCACATATTTTCCATTTGTGTTCATTCTATTTTAATGAATTTAGCATCCTTTGTACGAATTCGTAATTCTCTTTCGTCAAACTAGCGTAAGCTACTGGAACAGAGGGTATTTTATTTCCGTTATGGAGCAAAACACCCTTCAGACTTGTTTTCGATGCATCTATGAAAAGTCTCCACTTCTGTGAAATATAAGTGAAGTTCAGCACTTTCATCAGGCCAGAAACGTCATTGCAAAATGTCAGTGCTTCGTCAGTTGAAAAATAAGAAATAAAGGCATGTTCTCTGTGCCTGAACACTGATTTTAGTACTTTGGTGCAGTAGATTATACTCTTGTAATCTTGATCCAAGCAGCTGCGCCTTTTCTTTACTTAGTCCTAGATCACGTACTAAATCATTTAAATCTGCCTGTGTTAACAAATGTGGCGATGACTCACTTGTGTAGTGATATAAAGAATCATCAACTGTGATTTCCTCAGTACTACTTATTTCACTGTCACTCGGAATTTGACCTCAAGCTCTTGAAGGTACTGGAAGGTTGTCGGAATGCTGCACTGGCATTCTCGCTGAAGGCAGATCTGGGTAAACAATGTGCCTCTTCGACTTTTTGTTTGTAAAACCCTGAATTTTTGTTAGACAGTAATAACAATCAGTAACATGATCCTTAGGCTCCCTCCACACCATGGGAACAGCAAACAACGCCACATTCCTTCCACCACTGAATTAGTTTGCAGTAACATAGAGCACAACAGAAATGTGGTGCCCATTCTTTATCTTGGTCTCCTACCTCTACTCCAAAGTAATGTTTGTATGCTTTCTTTATGACTGAAGAAATTTTCTCCCTATTTCTGGCAAAAGTGAACTTCCCACAGATGTAGCAGAAGTTGTCCGGCTTATATCGACATCCACGACGACGTGGCATTTCTGCACATTTCAAAATACCACTTTGGTAATACACCTGTATTAAATTAATAGTAGGGAACTAGAGGAATGCTGATGTGTAAAAACAAGCAGTCGTTTTAACTTCAACACCAGGCTCAGTCAGTTTACACATAGGAACTAAAAAATTCAACCGTGCTCGGAAATATGACAGACAGTTACTTGTCAGCGAAAAAAAAACCCACTCGTTAAGACTGACACAAGTTGCGGCTAACATCACTGTTGTAAACTCGATGCACCTGCCCCTAGGAGGCTTGAAGCTTTACTGCCGAGGCAGCGACTGGCTGTCGCCGTTCGAGTTAATGAGATGTTTCAGGTGGTCTTAATGACATAGGTGTGGCGGGGGATAACCTAATGATGTCTGATTCTTCCCACCTGCTGTTGCACAAGAAATTATCACGTTATATCACTACTAGATGCGGCAACATACCCGTATCTCTCTATAACGTCTCTGTGTTTGCCATGGATTGTGAATATATACACACACACACACACACACACACACACACACACACACACACACACACACACATATATATATATATATATATACATATATATATATATATATATATATATATATATATATATATAGAAAAAGTATCCCTGACAACGATATTTTGTTTACATATTTGAATTTCCCACGGTAAAATGGTGTAGAAGCACATACTTTAATATCAGAAATAGAACCCATGTCGAACAGTGTTATTTGCTGGTGTATTCCAATCTCTGTCTTCCTCTACACATTCTGCCATCTATAGATCCCTCTAATACCATGAAAGTCATTCCCTGATGTCTTAACAAATGTCCTATTGTGGGGCGGCGTATTTATTGATTGAAAATTAATCGTTTGCTGTACAAATGTTTGTTTGTTGAATCAGTTTCTGGCTATTAGAATGTTGTTAATGCTGTCTTTCGCCGTTCTCAACACTGGCTCTATTTACTTTTTAGGCACCCAGAAAGTGATTTAACAAAACGTGAAGCCTGTAATTAGAGTTCCTAGTGCCCAATTCATCTGAGAATCCCATTATAGCTGCAGCTTATAGCTCTGAGGAATTAGGAGATTGTCCGGGATTTATAATCAAAAACGATTTTCCAAAACAGTTGAGTATATTCTCAAAGTCACTGATAAAAAAAAACACAAGTATCCCTACAACCTAACAGAGCAGTTCAGAGTCTAATGCGCTGATGCCACTATAAATGTCTGAATCAAATGAATGCTCGCCATAATTTGATGAGAATATTACATCAAACACCACGCTAAATAATTGGTAGAATGTCTGTCCCGCGACGGCACGTGAAAATACGACAATACGCAAACTGAAGCTAGATAATGAAAATCACTTGAAATGATTTCATGGTTACGCGCATCTCGAGTAACTGAATGCGGCATCCGAGGCTGTTTGTCGCAGTGATACCGATGCGACGCGACTCCCGACACTGATGGCGTGTCATTCAGCGTCTGGAGAGAACTGGGGCCTTCCTTCCTCGCGCAGCGTTCTTATATATAAAGCCGCGGTGCGGACGGCTAAGGGAACGCCTGATCAAATCGGCTCTCCCGACTAGCCGCTGGGCTAGTAACGCACCACTTCAAGTTACATAACAAATTATAGCTTCTTTTGCTGATGGCCGATGAAGCTCTTAATTTAAACGTGCATTCAGCACGCAGGTAAGTATTGATAATAAAATTTTGACGTGGCTAAGTTAAATATTTTGGGCGAGAGAATTAATTTAATTACACTGCACGCAGCAGATGAGCTCTGAACTGTCCCTTTTGAGATCCGCTATCGCTATAATTTTATAGGTATTCAAAAGAAACTTTTCACATCTTCATAGTCATAGCGGACCTCTAACCTATTTAAATCTAAACATCCTAGCCTTATTTATTAGCCTACTCAATCTATCTTGCTTCCTTCAGTTTTGAGACGAAAACCAGAAAATCATGAATTTCCACTAAAATCTTAATTTGTGAAATCCAAAGTACTGTTTTTATTAAATCATTATGAAAGATGAATCTAAATATAAATTTTGAAGTCTCTAGCTCTTTTCTGTTGCGCCAATGATTTTTACAGAAAAACGTCCAAATTTCGGAAATGGCTTAAGTTATCGAACTGATATTCAACACACATTAATTTAGTATTATTCCTGACAGGATAGAAAAGTTTTAGGTCATTTGCTTGATTTTTAAGGTATTGCGCAACATTTATTACGTCAGAGCTAGTTACAGCAGACTGGCTGGCACACAATGGAAACTGATAATTTAATACAGCGTCAGTAGGCTGCTTCCCTACACTATCATACTGTCCCTTCTCCTTATCAGTGTTCTCCACATACTCCTTTCCTCTCCGATTCTGCGTAATACTTTTCAAATGCTTCTATTCTCTTTTGTTCCGGTTTCCCATGTTTCACTAACCTACGCTGCTGTGTTTCAGACGTACTTTGTCAAAAATTTCTTCCTCAAATTAACAATTATGTTTGATACGAGTACACTTTGTCTCGGCCAGGAATGCCCTTTTTGCCAGTGCTGGTCTACTTTTTATGTCCTCCTTATTCCATCCCCCACTGGTTATTTTACTGCCTAGGTAGCTGAATTCCTTAATTTCATCTACTTCGTGACCATCAATCCTGATGTTAAGTTTCCCGCTGTTCTCATTTCTGCTATATCTTATTACTTTCGTCTTTCTTCGATTTACTCTCAATCTGTATTTTGTACTCATTATACTGTTCATGCCACTCAGAAGATCATGTAATTCTTTTCCACATCCACTCAAAACAGCAATGTCATCAGCGAATTGTATCATTGATATCCTGTCACCATGAATTTTAATTTCACTTCTGAACCTTCAATTACTTTCGTCATTGCTTCTTCGATGTACAGATTGAACAGTAGGGGCGAAAAACGACACACCTGCCTTACACCCTTTTTAATCCGAGCACTTCGTTCTTGAGCATCCACTCTTGTTGTTGTCTCTATGCATTTGTACTTATTGTATATTACCATCTCTCCCTATAGCTTAGTCTAATTTTTCTCAGAATTTGGAACATATTGCTCCATTTTACAATGCTGAGCGCTTTTTACCGGTCGACAAATCCTATGAACATGTCTTGATTTTTCTTTATCAGCGTCAGAATTGGCTCCCTGGTACCTTTGTGATTCCTAAATTTAATAGATATTCATTTTTTTTCTTTTCTTCTGTATATTATTCTTGTCAGCAACTTGGATGCATGAGCTGTTAAACTTATTGTGCGATAATTCTCGCATTCGTCAGCTCTAGCAGTCTTCGCAATTGTGTTGTTAATATTTTTATATTTTTTCGAAAGGCAGATGGCATGTCGCCAGACATAAATTATACACACTAACGTCAGTAGTCGTTTTGTTGCCACTTCCCCCCCTCCCCCCCCCCGTTATTTTAGAAACTCTGACTGAAAGTTATCTATCCTATCTGCTTTATTTGATGTTAAGTCCTCCAAAGCTCTTTTACATTGTAATACTGGATACCCTATCTCTTCTAAGTAGTTCCTTTTCCTTCTTCCATCACATCGAATAAACCTTCCCCCTCATAGAGGCTTTCAGTGTATTCTTTCCACCTATCCGCTCTCTCCACTGCATTTAACAATGCAATTTCCGTTGCAATCTTAATGTTACCACGAATGCTTTTTATGTCACCGAAGGGTGTTTTGACTTTCCTATATGCTGAGTCTGTCCTCGCGACAATCATATCATTTTCCGTTTCTTCACATTTTTTATGCAGCCATTTCTTCTTAGCTTACGTGCACTTCCTATTTATTTCATTCGTCAGCGACTTTTATTTCTGAATTCTTGAGTTTCCCAAAACATTTTTATACCTCCTCATTTCATCGATCAACTGAAGTATTTCTTCTTTTACCCATGGGTTCTTCGCAGTTACCTTCTTGGTACTTATGTTTTTCTTTCCAAAAGCTGTGATAGCCCCTTTTAGAGATGTCAATTTCTCTTCAATTGTACAGCCTACTGAGCTATGCATTATTTCTGTACTTATAGCCATAGAGAGCGTCAAGCGTAACTCGTCATTCCTGAGTATTTCCGTATCACACTTCTTTGTGTATTGACTCTTCCTGATTAATGTCTTAAGCTTAACTACTATATTGTAGTTAAATCTGCTCCTGGCTATGCCTTACAATCCTTTACGTAATTTCGGAATCTCATACCATGATGGAATCTAACTGAAATCTTCCCCATTTACCCGCCCTTTTCCATGTATACCTCGTCCACTTGTGTTTCTTCAACTGAGTATTCGCTTTTACTAGCTGAAATCTATTACCGAACTCAATTACTCCCCTATTGCTTATTCCAAGCTCATATTCTCCTCTATCCCTTTCTTCTAGTCCTTCTCCTACAACTGGATTCCACTTCCTCATGACTGTTTGATTTTGTCTCCCTTTCCTTACTGTATTGCCCTTTCAATACCCTCATATACTTTCTCTGTCTCTTGGTCTTCAGCTTGCGCCGTTGGCATGTATACCTGGACTATGATGATCAGTGTTGATTTGCTGCCCATTCTGTTGAGAATACTCCAATCACTGAACCGTTCACATTCATAAGGAATCGCCACGCCGAGTGGCCGCGTGAGGCTCCATGCCACGTCCCGCCGCAGGTTCGAGTCCTCCCTTGGGCATGGGAGTGTGTGTTGTTCTTAGCATAAATTAGTTTAAGTAGAGTGTAAGTCTAGGGACCAATAACCTCAGCAGTCTGGTCCCTTAAGAATTCACACATACACACATAAGGAATCCTACTCCCTTTGTATCATTTTCTGCTGCTGTTGATATTACCCTATACTTATCTGACCAGAAATCCTTGTCTTCTTTCCATTTCAGTTCACTGACACCTACTACATCGAGATTCAGCCTTAGCATTTTGCTTTTTAGATTTTCTAGCTTCCACACCATATTCAGACTTCTGAGATTCAATGCACCGTCTCGTAGAACAATATCTTTTCGTTGATTATTGAATCTTTTTCTCATGTAACCTTCCCCGTAGTAGTCCCCCCTATGGTGATGCAAATGGGGGACTCTTCTGCAATATTTTGCCAATGGAGAGATCATCAAGACACTTTTTCAATTGCAGGCCATATGTTCTGTGTATACACGTTACATGTCTTTAGTGCTGTGGCTTCCATTGCCTTCTGCAATCTCATGCACTTGATCATTGCTGGTTTTTCCACCTTTTAGAGGCAGTTTACGACCCCTAGGGCAAGAGAGTGCCCTGAACTCTGTCCGCTACTACGCCCTCTTTGACAAGGCCTTAAGTCTTCGGATGCTAATACTGATTATTAATGAAAATTTAAGCAGAGGCGTGATTCGAATCCGAGACTGAGAACGTTTTGATTACTTGTCAAAGACGCCAGCACTGCATCACAGGTGCAGAGTTTGATTAACGACTCATAAATTTGTTAAACTGTTCACTGCTCACTAGCGCAGTTTACTTAATTTTAAAAGATTTGTCCTTGTTGTGTTTTTGACGTGACAGTAGGCCTTATGTTCAAGTCTTTACGTGATAAAATTTGTTGTTCTAAGTCGATGGCGGTTGGGAGTGATTAGCGAGCAGTGATGGAGGATGGAAGTTAATTGTTAGCAGTGATGGAGGTTAGAGGTCTGAGTGTTAGTGCAAGCGGACGATCTGATCGTATGTCCATCATGGAAATTTAATTTTGTCCAAGGTTATATAATTTTTGCAATTGGATGTCACGGACCCATATATAATTTTTTGAACTGGATGTCACTTGATTAATGTAAAATTTGCTAAATACATTGTTCGCTCTGCAACAAAAACTTTCCTTTGCTAACCACATGCCTGTTAGTAGTTAGAGCCTACAGTAGTTAAAATCTTTTATTTAGCTGGCTGCTGCTTGCTGTATCGCTATAGTTCGTGCCATGAAGATATTTTTGTGAGGCCAGTGTCTTATGAAATCTATAGGTTCTTCTTAAGATTTCTTCTAATTCAGGGCCATTCTTTTGTGTTAATTATATGAGCAGTCAGATTGCGTTTGAGTTGTATTTATCAGGAATAATTCTGTAGGTCAGATATGAAATGATACAGACAAGCAAAGTGTCAGTACGTCGGTTTCACTCAACATTTTCAGAATTAAATAAAGGGGTTTCACCCACTCACTTATTTCAGTTTCGGTAAAAGTACATATTAAGAAGTTTCGTAATGTTTACGGAATATGGACTGAGAGTAAATCATAGAAAGACATATGTAATGAGAAGTAGCAGAAATGAGAACAGCGAGAACCTTAATATCAGAATTGTTGATCACGAAGCAGATGAAGTTGAAGGACATCAGAAGCAGACTAGCACTTGTAAAAAGGGCTTTCCTGGCCGAGAGAAGTCTACTAGTATCAAACATTGTCCATTTATGGAAGAAATTTTTGAGACAGTACGTCTGGAACACAGCATCATAAGGTAGTAAAACATGTACTGTGGGAAAACCAGAACAGAAGACAATCGAAGCATTTAATTGTGGTGCTATAGAAGAATGCTGAAAATTCATTGGACTGATGAGGTAAGGCATGAGGAAGTTCTGCGCAGAATCGGAGAGGGAAGGAATATGTGGAAAACACAGACAAGTACAAGGGAGAGGATGTTAGGACATCTGTTAAGACATCAGGGAATGACATCCATGGTACTAGAGGGAACTGTATGGGGCAAACACGGTAGAGAAAGTCAGAGATTCGAATACATTCAGCAGGTAATTGAGGACGTACGTTGCAAGCGCTGCTCTGAGATAAAGAGGATGGCACAGGAGGGGAATTCGTGGCGGCCGCATCAAACCAGTCAGAAGACTGATGACACAAAAAAAGAGAGAAAGAGATGGTGAGATAAATTGAACCACTTCATTGCTGGTAATTTCATTTCTTACATTCACGCTACTGAAGACACAGATTTTCCTCCTCGCATTCGTATCAGAAATTCAATGACCATATGTGCAATAGTATTTCCGGTTCGGTCGACACTGATCTTGACAACTGTTACTGCAGCTAGTGAGTTGCTGAGTATAGTGAAACAACTTAATATTGTCTAAGCCAAATATAGCGCTCCTAGCACGGACACGAGCTCCGTAGTCAAGTATATTTACTATGGCGTAAATTTACAGAAATTATTCGTGGGATTTGCAAGTTACAATGAACTTCTAATGGTCTCTGGTCATCAAGCTATCATCCGCGTAGATATTGATTGCTTCGGGATGTTGCTTTAATAATTGTCAAAAATTGTATTGCTTATTTGTACATCGTTCACGAAAGGACTGAAAATTATGACTTTCGCCTGGTTTATTTTTAGTGAATATGGTACATGTATTGTATAGATTGCCTTCAAGAAAACGTCCACAGCTCGTGGTCTAGTGGTTAGCGTTGCTGCCTCTGGATCACGGGGTCGCTGGTTCGATTCCCGTCCAGGTTGGGGATTTTCTCTGCCCGGCGACTGGGTGTTTGTATTGTCCTCATCATCATCATCATCATGATTCGTCAATGTGGGTGAAATTGGACTGTGTAAAGATTAGGACTTCGTACGGGCGCTGATGACCGCGCAGTTGAGCGCCCCACATACCAACCATCATCATCATCATCATCATCTTCCCGAAAATATCCTGACTATTTGAGTAGAAAAAGTCACAGCTGAACTATCGCTTTGAAGTGGTTTCAATCTGTAAATGGAACCGCGCGACCGCTACGGTCGCAGGTTCGAATCCTGCCTCGGGCATGGATGAGTGTGACGTCCTTAGGTTAGTTAGGTTTAAGCAGTTCTAAGTTCTAGGGGACTGATGACTTCAGATGTTGTCCCATAGTGCTCAGACTCATTTGATTTGAATCCGTCAATGAACTGGACATCAATGTGACCCAGGTAAGAGCGAGGGGGTAGGTAGTGGTAGTGCTCACTGGAATTTATTAGTTTGTCAAGGATGCTGGACGTGGATGATTCGTAGCAATACCGCAGTAATTAATGATTGGGTGTACAATCACTGTAGAGAAATAAAGGACTGTACATGTTCTCTTGCCACCAAAATCCGCCACTGATGTCGTTGTTGACAGACATTTCAAATTTCTAGCAATATGCTTCACATCCGCCTTCTGTAGTGTCCGTCCCTCTCTTAGTGTATATTTTTATTTGAATTTATTTTATATATAATATTTAAGAATGAATGATCGTTATGATCTTACTTATTCGGTCGTTCGCCGACGGAAATTGCCTGTAATATTTTACATACGCACGCGCCGTAGCTGCTCGGCATATGAAAACAGCAAAATGAATACAGCGACAAAAGCACAGGAAATAGCCTTTCATTTCTTACTGTTGTTGATTTGACAATACGTAAGCAAAAGAGTTTGAAATTTTGTTAAAATAATCTTACGAACCAGTATGTCCGATATAGCTTCCCGTATATGTCAATTGCAAGAAATTGTTTCAGTTTTTCCGATATACAACGTACAGTATCGAGAGTGATTGCCAATCCAAACCCTCTCGTAACGAAAAATTATTGTAATGAAGTAATTTTTATTACTTGAGCATCCAGAATGAAAAAGAAAACGTCGACTTCGGTTATATGTTCAGCATTTGTCTTAGAGTTAATTCTTTAGTAAAACGTTCCCTGTTATTATTTTTCGTGAAGTGAAATCCATCATTTAAATACGTAAACCAAAAAATATATTTTGGATTACTCATGTTCTATGGTATCATTAAAGGACTAAATACTCTACTCCCGTAATGTTATTCAAGAAGAGAGTGAATCCCGCAAATTATTAAATAAATGTAAAGCTTTTAGCTATTTACAGCCACGATCCAGCAGTAATCCGCTGTGGCTTGTCGTCGTTAGAAACCTCTCACGTATTTAATTAGTAATTCAAGGAGAGGAGCTTTTCAGAAAGGAGCAAAGTAGGTTAATATTTTAACAATTGAATAATCTGAAATCAAACACGAAGTAACATATTTACAGTTCATACGTTTTCGTTTCACAAGCAGTAGCGTAAAAGGTGCTATTACACAACTACACACAAAATGAGTTACTCAATTTTCTCCCTGGCAGCGCTTTATATGTTTATTTCGCCAGAGAGTCTGACGAGTTTATCCAAATCAAACAGTGTCATCTGCTATTCTTATGCATTTTACATGTAGTGGACGGACTGAATTGGTTTTCATTTCACACCTCACCTTATTTTCACAACACCATACTGTTTCCTATTTTATCGCTGTGGCACCTACAAGACTTAAACAGTAATAGCACAATAGCCCCCTGAAAGCTCAGCTGACTACAATTCTGCATTTAGCTCAGCTGGAGATTTCACTGTTGCGGACACTATTTACGTATTACCACTTATCAGGTAGCTGGTCACAAAGTATCCAGACATATTACGATTGAATAAGTCGTTTACATTTTTGCTATCTTTTTGCAGGACAGAATAATAATTTTTGTTACTATTATTAACCAATATCTAGAATCTGGAAAAGTTAGCATATTTCAGGGACTGAGGTAGTCGCTTCTGCACTCGGCAGTTGCCCGAGGAAAAAATTCGGAAGCATTCAGATTGTAGGTTCATGCTGATTTTCAGCGATTGTATAGAAACAAAGATCGAACAGAATCATTGTTGTGCATACTGATCTTTATTATGTACATAAAGTCCTATGTTTCCGGAAAAGACTGTTTGTGAAACATAGATTCGATAAGGTTGAAACTGACAAGTATTATTTATACATTGTATATCATGGTCAAAAACATTGATGGTTACATTGAAAAGACACATGTTTCATATTTTGATTGTTTTTCATTGTAATGTTTAAAATTTTCAACATTTGTTGTGTTGCGTAGTTAACGGCGGCGAAGAACAGCAAGCGGCGAAGAGCTCACCCCTCTGACCTAACCGTCAAGTGCCTGGTCGACGCTTGCATTTGTAGGAGTGGCGGCGTCTTTGAAGGCGTTGGCAGTGTGCACTGCATTACTGACCTCGCATTCGTCCGATGACAGCATCTCCTGATCGGAACAGCTGCCTCGTCACCTCGCTCCGGAATCGAGTCGAGTAGATGAAAATAACATAAGCAGCATCAACATTCTACGGTAACAAGGTGGGTTTCAATGAAAAGAAGTTAGTTCAAAATGGTTCAAATGGCTCTGAGCACTATGGGACTTAACATCTGAGGTCATCAGTCCCCTAGAACTTAGAACTACTTAAACCTAACTAACCTAAGGACTTCACACACATCCATGCCCGAGGCAGTATTCGAACCTGCGACCCTAGCGGTCGCGCGGATCCAGACTGTAGCGCCTAGAACCGCTCGGCCACACCGGCCGGCAAGAAGTTAGTAAGTCCTTCTGTTTGACACACTATGGGTGTTTCACTGTGTTCTGTTCTTTATTATGTTGTTCGTAGCGGTTTCTTGTTTCTTTTGCCAGTCCATTTCGTCTTTGGGTACACACGCAGACTGGCCACAGAAGGTGTAGAATACTGATGCCAAACAACAAATTCTGGCCCATCATGTAACACACCCAGTTCTACGATAACTGTCAGTTATTTTGTGGATACACAAGTCCGACAAGGCTTTGCGTCACACAGCATCCCGAGTCTACATCGGTGACGGGTGAGTTTATTAACACAGTCTGTCCCATAAGCTGCGCTGCATCGGCTGGTTCTTGTTCGCTGATGCATCACACTACAAGGTTTAAGATGCAGCACTCACATATACATGTCTGTCAGTGTTCTTTGTCTACCCTCGCTCCCATCATCTAGGTACCTGCATTTATCATGGTCCTGCCGAGTTCACTTTATTACTTTGCTTTCTTATGGCGACAGATAATGCAGTATCACTCTTACATTCATTAGCATTGAAACGTGCTTAATTCAGAATCAAGAATATTACTAGGTGTTATGAACTTGGCTCATTCGGCTTTCTTTTACACCCCTCTCCTTGAACTTGTGTTTTCGAAATGCTCTGGCTTGATTCACGGAGAGACAATATCTCCGAAGCATGTTCGTTTCCATGTAAGTTAATGAAGCTATTGAGGATACTAGTGTTTATTCCAGATTTATTAATGCCACAATCACTAGCACCTACTTTTACGAATGGCATATGACCCAGTGAAATCAAAACAAACGACTGTCGCGGCTTCACATTGTCCTTTGTACAATTGACAATGGGACTGTGTACTACTGTATGTAACTACAAGGTATGGTTACATCTTATAGATGAGTTTTGTTTCAAAATGACAAACAAGTCTTATAACTACTATTTACATAAAACAAGAAATTATAAAACAGTACACTCTTAAGATCTCAAATCTTAAAATGAACTTAGCTGTTGATGACACATCATTAAAGTTTACTGTGACATTATATCCTACCTCAAACAGATTTTTTTTAATGCCACAATCACTGGCAACTACTATTACGAATGACAAATGATCCAATGTGGTCATAGGACATTCGTTTGAGTCTACATTCTATTTTGATTTTAATGATGCCTTAAGGACTTAAACTACTTTCGTTAAATTACTAGGTGGTCCTTTTCACATCAGTTAAATGTTTGATGCGTTTTCTCCAACACCAATTCTCCTACATCATAAGTTCGAATTTTGTTCAGTTTCTTATCATATTTGGATTTTCTGGCCTCAACTTCCTTAATGACGTTAGATAAGGATGTAGTTACCATTGTATCCTTGTCTGGTTCTAGACGTAGTACCTTCGAGATCAGACTTACTCACTTGTTGTTCTCCATGCCCTGACCGATGATTTCATTTGGACTGTAACCTATTGAAATTTTCTTCATAACGTGTGACATATTCAGCCCAGTACGTGTGTTGTCTTAGTGCATAGTCCGAATAAAACTGTTGAATTGTTTGAACGTTATCTCAACAGGGCTACCTGCGGGATGGAAGCGTGAAATCAGAACATCAGTTATGTTTTGTTTTTGCAAGAAATGCTTCCATTTAGTGCTCAAGAAATACGAAGCATTATCTGACAGAATGGCCTGAGGTTTGCCCACATCCGGTGCATAATCATTTAGAATTCTGCTAATGATGGGCGTGGAGGTTGCTCTTTTCCTGTTGTATAGCTCCATATATTTCGAAAACACGTCATATAGGGCGTTCAAATATTTGACAACGCCACAGGCAGTTGGTAGTGGCTTGCAGCCATCAATAGATATGAGTTCGAATGGTTTAGTTGGTAATATGGGGGTGGAATTCGGTTTTCATAGAGGCGTTGGTGTGTTTGATCTTCTCACTGAATCGACAAGTCTTTACAAGATTATATACTTTCCTTTTTACATTCGAATAAAAATAATACATTGAGATTTTCTGGGTACATTTTTGTATTCGGAAATTCCCCCATGCACTTTGTGTACAGCATTCCACATTGTCTAAACTGCCGTTGGCATTCAGACACACCACAAGGCAAACCGTATGTCGTTTCTGGGGAATAAAATTCCGTTTTACGCTGTATAACGATCAGGTAACTTGTTTTGAGTTTCATTTTGCAAGGTTTGCATGATATTGTGCCACTTTTCGTCAAGTTCTTGCATGTATTCTTTCTGCACTTCTCTATGTATTTGTGCTTATGTATGTGGTATTTTATGAGCAGAACCCTGTACTGAGACGTCTGTTCTATCAGTTCTGCAAACTGTGGTAGTCCTAATGGAAAAAGCGACTATGTATACAGTATGACATTGTCACTTCCTTACGCATATATGATTTCCAGACGATACTTCCGCAAGACAAGGGCCCATCGCGCTAATCTCGAATGGAGTAAACTACAAGATAGCAGAAAACAGATGGAATGATGGTCACAGTGTGCCCACACCTGATGTCCATACATATAGAGGTGGAACTTGTGAAGGGACCACACCATGGCTGTAAACTCTGTTTCCGTTGTGGCAATGCAAAACTCAAGTACCATGTCGAAGTATCATAGGATCTTGGAGTTCAATAATGCCTCGCGGATTCCTTCAAATGCCTGTTGGCATGAAGGTGTCCATATTCACAGAGCATTTTTCTTTAATAAATTATTGAAGGCAGCATTGTTCATAATTAATCTGGCTCAAACCACCGAAAGAATAATGCTAACCTGACATGCTTTTAAGTGCTTTTTTGTTCTAGGGAAGGGATGCTCTTTCATGGCTACTTGTTTCATCATATCTGGGACTATCCCTTCACTGGATACACTGTGTCCAAGAAATTTCATCCTTGCCCTTCCAAACCTGGATTTCACTACATTTGCAGGAACTCCTACATTTTCAAATCTGATTAATGCTTCTGGCAGTATTTGAAGATATTCTGGTCAAGTGCTTCTAGCAATGACAAGATCATCCACGTGTAAAGTAGTTCTACATAACAGGTCACTACCTAAGACTGTGGCTACTGCACTGATAAACACTCTGGTGCTTGTGTTAAGGCTAGGGGGTTGTACTTTGAACTGATAACTACACCCTGTAAATAATAAGGCCATATGAAACTTACTGGCAGATTAAAACTGTGTGCCCGACCGAGACTCGAACTCGGGACCTTTGCCTTTCGCGGGCAAGTGCTCTACCAACTGAGCTACCGAAGCACGACTCACGCCCGGTACTCACAGCTTTACTTCTGCCAGTACCTCGTCTCCTACCTTTCAAAGTTTACAGAAGCTCTCCTGCGAACCTTGCAGAACTAGCACTCCTGAAAGAAAGGATATTGCGGAGACACGGCTTAGCCACAGCCTGGGGGATGTTTCCAGAATGAGATTTTCACTCTGCAGCGGAGTGTGCGCTGATATGAAACTTCGTGGCAGATTAAAACTGTGTGCCCGACCGAGACTCGAACTCGGAACCTT
The DNA here is from genome assembly GCF_023898315.1 of Schistocerca nitens. Classification (NCBI taxonomy): domain Eukaryota; kingdom Metazoa; phylum Arthropoda; class Insecta; order Orthoptera; family Acrididae; genus Schistocerca; species Schistocerca nitens. The sequence goes on from NC_064614.1 coordinate 778,874,428, forward strand.
TGCCTTTCGCGGGCAAGTGCTCCACCAACTGAGCTACCGAAGCACGACTCACTCCCGGTACTCACAGCTTTACTTCTGCCAGTACCTCGTCTCCTACCTTCCAAAGTTTACAGAAGCTCTCCTGCGAACCTTGCAGAACTAGCACTCCTGAAAGAAAGGATATTGCGGAGACACGGCTTAGCCACAGCCTGGGGGATGTTTCCAGAATGAGATTTTCACTCTGCAGCGGAGTGTGCGCTAATTAGAAACTTCCTGGCAGATTAAAACTGTGTGCCCGACCGAGACTCGAACTCGGGACCTTTGCCTTCCGCAGGCAAGTGCTCTACCAACTTTTTTTTTTTTTTTTTTTTACTCGAACTCGGGACCTTTGCCTTTCGCGGGCAAGTGCTCTACCAACTGAGCTACCGAAGCACGACTCACGCCCGGTACTCACAGCTTTACTTCTGCCAGTACCTCGTCTCCTACCTTCCAAAGTTTACAGAAGCTCTCCTGCGAACCTTGCAGAACTAGCACTCCTGAAAGAAAGGATATTGCGGAGACACGGCTTAGCCACAGCCTGGGGGATGTTTCCAGAATGAGATTTTCACTCTGCAGCGGAGTGTGCGCTGATTAGAAACTTCCTGGCAGATTAAAACTGTGTGCCCGACCGAGACTCGAACTCGGGACCTTTGCCTTTCGCGGGCAAGTGCTCCACCGACTTTTTTTTTTTTTAAGTAAACAAATAAAGACCTCTTGGGTATGAAAATAAAAGACGACGTTCTTCATAAAATAACACAATATCTTTTGAAAACGTAAAACATAAAAGGTAGCTATATTTCCGCAACGGCCTTCTTGTGTATTTTTATGTTTTTTTAACATAAATGAGTATACAGTCTCACCATCAGCAGCATTTTTTTTTTTTTTTTTTGGGAGCACAAGAGAAAGAAAACAAATAGGCTGCAGATAGAGAGCTATGTGTGAAATGGATAAACATGTGTAAGGAGAAAAACAAATTTAGAAGAGGAGGAGAAAAGAGAAATGAAATAAAATAGGAATACTTCCCGCGCCATGCTCCACTTTGGCGCGCCAGCAGAACAAAATGCATTCTATCATTTATCATTGAAGGGGAACGTGGGATCGTCCAGTCTTGGCTGGCACGGTTCGTTGAGATTCCAGCTTTGTGGCGGGTTGGTGAAAATGCTCTGTAAATAGTTCGCGAAAGTGGCCCGATAGTGTCGATGCCGGCGAAGGGTGTGGTGATGTACTTGGAGGCGTGTCCAAAAGTCCGCCGGATCGACGATGTCATCCCGGAAGAGGTAGTTGACAGCCATGCCACTGATCCATGTGATGGCGTGCCACTTAGCCGATGGAAAGTAGGCCGTGTCGGGATATATCATCATTGTGGGAGAAACGTGATGTGGTGGTACTCGGAGGTAGAAAGCCACAATCTTCTGTACGAGGGTCCAGACAGCTGCTGCTGGCCCACACTCAAAACGATGTAAATCTGTATCTTCGACATTGCACTTGAGGCACAGGGGGGAGTCCACCAGTGCGATGCGATGCAGTTTCTGTCTTGTAGTATACTTGCCGTTGACGAGAAGATACCACATAGAGGTGGTATCAGTGGTGTGATATGGTTGGTGGATCGTTTTCCAAACTGTAGGCCATGAAACCTGGGGGTGACGTGTTTCGACGGGGTTGCGGGTTGGAGACTTCCGGAGAAGGCGGTAGATGTCGCGGGTGGTCGTCTTCCTGGTCCTGGGGAGCTCGGTGCATATGTAGCTGTACTCCAAAAAGAAACGGCCGATATGTGACATCGGAGGTGGGATGTGTGCCAAAGACGTCGGTGGTCGTCGCGAAACAGGTGCGAGCTCGGTGGTCAACATTCCAGTAAAACTAGCATTTTGGCTTTTCCATAACCGGAGCATAGTATTGGTGTAAAGTGCCGTAGTCCTGGCTCTCACATTAACCAGATCGAGGCCACCATCCCGCTTCGGTAAGGTGAGAGCTTCATACTGGACTTTGAAGATGTGTCCAGAACAAATGAAATAGCCGAATGCCGCCTGTAACCTGGCCGCCATTGTCGCAGTGATGGGCAGAATCTGCGCTATATGGGGTATCCGAGCTGCCAGATGGGTATTGACGAAGGTGACTCTCTGGCACATATTCAGCGGGCGTAGTATGTGGTTTTGTATGTTGGCCCGGATGCGTTGCAGCAGCGCCCGAAAGTTGATCGCCGAGGTGCGGCGAATGTCACCAACTGAGCTACCGAAGCACGACTCACGCCCGGTACTCACAGCTTTACTTCTGCCAGTACCTCGTCTCCTACCTTCCAAAGCTTACAGAAGCTCTCCTGCGAACCTTGCAGAACTAGCACTTCTGAAAGAAAGGATATAGCTTTTCTGGCATCCTTGGCCAAGGCAATTTGCCAGTATGAAGATCTCATATGGATGCTGGTCTAGTATTTCACATTATGGAATTTCTGTATTTGTTCTTCTAGAGACTCTTGTTCTTACTGGTATAATTACCTTGTTGAAATCTCTAACACCTAACACTAAGCGAATACTCTGATCTGCTTTGCCTGTGCCTAGGAGAGGACTGCTATAGGGTGAATCAGACACTTCAGCGGTTCCTCATTCCCTCATTTTACGTATTTCCTTCGTTACTGCTTCTTTCTTTGCCCAGGGCACTCAGTACATTGTACAATAATAAGTCTGATGTGGACTAACTTTTTGTTAAGTATATACCCACTTATCACACAAGTCTCTATATAAGTTGAGATCCAGAACACCTGAGTCCACAATCACAGTTACCGGGCAGTACCGGGCCGTGCTAACACAAATCACAGCCTGCATAACCTTTTGATTAATTTTCTTACATTGTACTGGCTGCTGGCATAATTCGTTTTTGATATCATCTCTGTCATTATAATGAAGCCTGCTTATGTCGTTATTTTGCCTTCGGTCAATGCTCTGACGACCACGGGAAGGCATAGTGTGGCCCTGTTCAGTTTACCGAAGTTGACAGGCTTGCTTGGCTCTCGTTAACCACTTAAAAAATGTGCATTTTCTGTTCCCGGTCCTTGTAGCTTTCTGGGCTATTCTTTCATGAGTGTTGGAGATGATCATTCTCAGTTTGATTCGCAGGTGCCCGCCAATTTGTATGAGAAGGTCTTGTCATTTTATTTGGCCAACGGTCTGAGTTGTATTTTGTCACCTTCGACTGTTGGTAGATTTGTGCTGTTCGTCCCTTCTCTTCTGTGCTTGCGATGGTTGTTGTTTGCGTCACCCTCGTAACTTTTATTATTAGTATTATTTTGGTTATGTACGTCTTCTCAGAATTCTGATAGTAGCTACTTTGATTATCACGATTGTGATAACCACTTCTCCTTCTATTACCATTACAATGGCCTTTGTTATTATTTTCAGAAGGCGTGTAGCTGCCATTATTGCCGTTTTTTTTCGCTCACCTTCATATATCATGGCAATAGAATCTAGCGTTCTATATCTGTGTCAGGTACATGAGCCAGTTGTTCTTATATTGACCTGAGTACATCTCGTAAAGGAACGGACTCATCCCGGTACCAAGACTTGTTTATATATATCTCTCTTGGAAATTTAGAATAGTTCCGTTTCTCGGGTTGCATGACTCTGGATTGTAGAATCTTTAGGAAGTCTCTCCTGTTTGCAAGGAGTCCAGAACGTTCCAAGGAATGCCTTTTCAAACTGTTTCAATGTATTGCACGTTTCAGCAGTTTCCATGGCCCAGAGAGCAGAATGACTGGCTAGTCACTGTATTTTCTCACTCTCCGACCATACTTTCGGCAAAATATATTGAAAACCTTTAATAATTATTACTGAATGAATGGTAGGCTTCTCGTGGCAGAACTTCGTGAACTGCCTATGCTATATTAAACTCTCATGCAGTTTAATGTTCAAGCAATCTGTCTTCTGACTCGATCCTCCAATACAGCAGGTTCATTTCCTGTACCATGAATTACAGCATCCTGAAAATCAGATACCGTTGTAAATTGATGCCTGGCTTCATTCCTATACTGCTTACGCTGTGGCGTGACTTCAGCTTTGCTGTTACACAGGAACACATGCGCTTCCTCAATGTGGGTATGCGAGATGACATTTCTTGCCTCTACACTGGCAGATCTTCCTCTAGATTTGCCCAATGCTTTGTAATTCGGTTCTAGGCTCACTGCCGGTTTACCACTCCCAAAAACAGAGTTCAGAGTTGCTCTGGAAGTTGTAGGCTGTGCCTCTGTCTATTATTTTTTCATCTATCTGCTGCAAACACAGTTCGACATTTTTGTCAAGTTTGTCAGTGTGCACCTCCAAATGTTCCTCTATATGCTCCTCTTCATTTCTTTGTAGCTAATCTAAAGTAATTGTTACTTTTGTACTTGTCGATTTAAAGTATTTGTGGTGGTTTTACATGTTTTAATATGCTCCGTTAATTGTTCAGCTGACTCCAGTAGCCTCTTATATGGCTCCTCAATCAGATTGACTTCAGCCATGATCCGTTGCACACCTTCGTCTATCTTATGAGCAAAAGTCTGCTCTCTATTCTCTAAAATCGTATTCTGTTGTGACGTTAGACTCTCCCAGCAGATTTTTCGTTTTGCATCGTGTTCTTTCTCTCTTTAAGTCCTTCCTTTCTTTTTCCTGCTCGTGTAATTCATGTCTTCCAAGTGATTCAGTGAGCCAGTCTCCTCTAGTTAAAGGATTTACAGTTATTGTGCTTCTGGTATTAGTAACAATGTGAGTGGATTGACCCACTCCCACACCACCCTGATTGATATCCGCCTCAGGTTCATCATTTTGATTCAGAAAATTGTATACTTCAGTCTGATTAAATAAAGGAATCGAGTCATGCTCCACTTCATTGTTCTGCTCATAGACATGATCAGCTGCCTCTGCACTGATAGATCGTTAACTTCTGAGCGCAACTGAAATCTTGTTCGAATACCACTCATTTTGTTGCAGGTCGTAAAATCAATTAACTGAATTAACACCAGTTAAACATTTATACTTTATCATGGTGATACTGCACACCTTAACTGACTATACTTTCATACTGACTGAAACACTAAAATCTACTAAATAACTAAATTCAATATACTACACCCTGGTTTGTTGCAGCACTATCCTGTCCTGACTACCTACAAGGAAAGCACACGAATATACACAAAAGTCTTTACCCTGTTACACAAAACTATCAAAGGTAGCCCTCAGATATGGGCAATGCTCATCAGTTTTCTTGAAATTTCCGCTCAAGGTTTTTTTTTTTTTCGGGATATTGCAACCGCAAATTTACTCGTCCTTATACAAGGTAGTTATTTGTACACTTGACAGCAAAAAAAGTGGGTCACGCCTGAATTCTAACGTGTACACTGCACCTGAATGTATGCAACCAACATAGCATATCTGTGTTGCACATCGCCGCAACCCGCCACAGTACAGTCGTTGTAAGATGTACAATGGGTACCGCTAGAGACTACTAGAGAACACTGCTCTTTATGACGGTCTGCCCAGATGTAAAGGAACACCACGATAATACAGAAGAGATCAGACAGTCCTTAACGTTTCTAAATGAAACTTAATTACAATAAGTGACATTTCAAACGTTATGGGACAACTAATTTTGTCATAAAAATCGTTGCCGCCCGAGTGGCCGAGCGGTTCTAGGCGCTACAGTCTGGAACCGCGCGACCACTACGGCCGCAGGTTCGAATCCTACGTCGGGCATGGATGTGTGTAATGTCCTTAGGTTAGTTAGGTTTAAGTATTTCTAAGTTCTAGAGGACTGTTGACCTCCGAGTCATTTGATCCATTCGAATATAAATCGTTCAGTAATCCTTAGGCAAAATTAAATATTTGAGACAGTTTAGGGATTTATAAAGTTGTATGGCAATTGGAAACAAGTTCATCGCTGTCTGAAAGGTTTACGCAACACGTATTGAACGTCGTTCAACATTCAATGGGTAGTGGTTTCGCATCAACTTTATGTAATACTAAGGAGTCAAAAAAAAAAAAAAAAAAAAGAAAAAGAAAAACGTGATTAACGGCGGCATACACTCTACGGAAATCCCAACATTAACAGCGAATCACAAGTAATATCATTGTTCACATTACTCATCAACAGTTACTTGTACACAAAGTTGTACTTTAAACGACATGACCAACGTCTTCGTTCTGGATCAGGATGCAAACCCAGAACGTAAAGCCATTGTCAACCAAGCAAAGGTTTGTGCCTTATTGACACTCGATCACTATGGAGAAAGAGACGTAAAATATTGACGTTTGCAAAAGTATCAGTTATCAATTCCCAACTTGAACGTAAATGACGATAATGTTTGTACGAAACCATGAACCCTAATGTGACAATTACCTCCAAAGACGTTGTATATTGTTGCATTGTCAAGGAACAAAGGATTCACATGTTTAAAATTGAAATGCCATCATGTAATGCTGGTGACAAGGATGCGAACCCAGCACCTAATCGGATTGTTGAATAATTAGGTAAAATCAGAATGTAGCTATCACAGTTTGTCACCAGTAGTGAGGTTGGAACCTTAAATGACGACTGAAGTTGTATTGCCTGACCGGGATTCGAACCCGGCGCCTACCGCCGTCGTTGTCTAACCAGGAACAGACGAGAAATGTCCAATGTTTGACCACCATTAGCGAGATGTGCTCACGTTTAACTAGAAATAAGGTGACGAAAACGTCTATGCTGACTGAGAGTCGAATGCCGCAAACATGGTTATGAAGACACGTTAACAATCAAATTCTTATTCAGTAGTAGCTAGGAGTAGCATGTTTAGTTGCAAACCTTAAGGCCTTCCGCATCCCTAGTAACGTGTTGCCTAATATCTGCGATATCATGGTGTTTATTAACAAGTGGATTGACCGCCGCAAAGATCAATGTTCTCTAGTAGTCGTGTATCATTGAGATGTAAATGAAGTGCCTCAGCAGAAAGTAATTTCCATCATGTAGCACGTATTGTTTCAGAGATACTGAGTACATATAAGTGCACAAAACGTGTATTATATACTACGTATATACTATTATTTGGAGAAGTTATTGCCAAACCTGTTTACTTTTACATTCCGCTTAGTTGTCGTGGTTGAGTGCACGTTTTCCTAAGGCTACATCTAATGCAGAGCACTTACCAGAAAGAATAATTTCCTGCGTCATGCTATTGCTAGCTAGGTGAATATTTTGTGGTAGCTATTTTTAAAATGAATGTATTTTTGAACGTATTGTTCGTCAAATGTTTGAATGAATAGTTACCTGTAGGTGTGCCTGCACATATTATAGCATAATAGCTGTAGCTGCGTTTGTTTATACTACAGACTTGGGTAGGTTAGGTGTAACTTTCGATCCTTCAAGGGGTGATCTTGGCCTTGTGGCCCGTGTATGTACTAGCCGCGGCTCGCGAGCTACGGGCCAGTCATGCTGGCCGAGGCGAGACGGAAGTGAGCGAGTTGGCGGTAGCGTTGGTGGGCCAACAGCCTGGGACGAGCCAGCACGGCTGCGCCGCATGCCTCTGCCGCTCCGTTTGACGTAAATATTTTTACCTTCTCTCCTGGCGTCAGTATAAGAGCGGCCATCAGAAATACACATCAGGCTGTCTGCCGTAATGGCTCACTGGGAGAGGTCTATTCGAGATAGAGTCGTCGCTCTCATTGAAGAAGGAAAATGTTCCATCAGAGAAGCTGGCAGACGGTATGGCGTACCACATACCACTGCAACGAGATGGTGGAGGATCTGCCTTGAAAGAGGCACCACCAACAGGGCTCCTGGCTCAGGCAGGAAGAGAGTGAGCTCACAGCAGGAAGACAAGGATCTAGTGTCTAGGAGCAGAGAAAATCCCTTTCTGAACGCGAAGCAGTTGCGGCGGAAGACCAACTTCCCCGGCTCCAGTGACACGATTCGCCGAAGGATGAGGGACGCCGGTCTACATGCACGACAATCTGCCTTGAAATAAGAGCTGAGCGAAGAAAACGTTTTATACCGGCTAGCATTTGCGGAGCTCCATCTGAGGGCGTCGTGGGACAACGTCATTTTCACTGATGAGGAGGTGTTTTCCACCAGTAACGACGGTCCACGAATCGTTTACAGGCCGCAAGGGTCTCGCCATCGACGCGAATATGTAACCACGACGAGAAGAAGTGGTCGGCTATCTGTTACCTGCTGGGGTTGGATTTCTGCCAGAGGGGCGGGAATTCTTCACAGGATAGAAGAACTCTGGACAGCGTGCAATATGCCCACATATTGGAAAATGTGATGCTTCCGTCAGTGCAAATGTTGTACTCAGAAGGGGACGTCAAACTGCAAGAGGACCATTCTCCCAATCACAAGTCTGCATTTGTTCAGCAGCGGCTCTCCGTGATTGGCGTCAACGTCATGCGCAAGTAGCAGCATTACTGCATTTACTAGGCAATCTTGTATTTTAATAACCGTTTAAATTTTGTGTCGGTTTGTGCTCTCTGTAGATTAATTCAGACGTTCTTTGCACAACAGTTGTTAGCATGGATAGGGACTGCAACTGCTGTCTTCGGATGCAGGCTGAGTTGGCATCCCTTCGCTCCCAGCTTCAGGCAGTGGTGGCTTCGATCACACAGCTTGAGGCTGTTGCCAATGGGCATCACTGTGGGGGTCCGGATGGGGGTTTGTCGGGGACGGCCAGCTCGTCCCACGCATCCCCCGATCGGGCTACGACTGTAGCTGCCTGGGATACTGCCCACATTGAGGCTGATCCCTCACCTGTGGTCGTCTCGAGGTGTGGCAGGGGGCGAAAGACATTCTGGAGGGCTGAACGGAAGGCCTCTCCAGTTTGTCTCACGAGCCGGTTTCAGGCTCTGTCTCCGGCTGATACTGATCTTCGGCCGGACATGGCTGCTTGTCCTGTTCCAGAGGTTGCCCCTCAGTCTGCAAGATCCGGGCGGTCGCAGACGGTGGGCTTACTGGTAGTTGGGAGCTCCAACGTCAGGCGCGTAATGGGGCCCCTCAGGGATATGGCAGCATACCGGGGGGAGTCATTCCAGATGTGGAAAGGGTCCTTCCGGATGCCATGGAGGGTACAGGGTGCACCCATCTGCAGGTGGTCGCTCATGTCGGCATCAATGATGTGTGTCGCTATGGATCGGAGGAAGTCCTCTCTGGCTTCCGGCGGCTATCTGATTTGGTGAAGACTGCTAGCGGGATGAAAGCAGAGCTCACCATCTGCAGCAGCATCGTCGACGGGGCTGACTGCGGACCTTTGGTACAGAGCCGAGTGGAGGGTCTGAATCAGAGGCTGAGACGGTTCTGCGACCGTGTGGGCTGCAGATTCCTCGACTTGCGCCATAGGGTGGTGGGGTTTCGGGTTCCGCTAGATAGGTCAGGAGTCCACTACACGCAACAAGCGGCTACACGGGTAGCAGGGGTTGTGTGGCATGGACTGGGTGTTTTTTTTAGGTTAGATGGCCTCGGGCAAGTACAGAAAGGGCAACAGCCTCAAAGGGTGCGGGGCAAAGTCAGGACATGCGGGGACGAAGCAGCAGTCGGTATTGTAATTGTAAACTGTCGAAGCTGCATTGGTAAAGTACCGGAACTTCAAGCGCTGATAGAAAGCACCGAAGCTGAAATCGTTATAGGTACAGAAAGCTGGCTGAAGCCAGAGATAAATTCTGCCGTAATTTTTACAAAGGCACAGACGGTGTTTAGAAAGGATAGATTGCATGCAACCGGTGGTGGCGTGTTTGTCGCTGTTAGTAGTAGTTTATCCTGTAGTGAAGCAGAAGTGGATAGTTCCTGTGAATTATTATGGGTGGAGGTTACACTCAACAACCGAGGTAGGTTAATAATTGGCTCCTTTTACCGACCTCCCGACTCAGCAGCATTAGTGGCAGAACAACCAAGAGAAAATTTGGAATACATTTCACATAAAGTTTCTCAGCATGTTATAGTCTTAGGTGGAGATTTAAATTTACCAGATATAGACTGGGACACTCAGATGTTTAGGACGGGTGGTAGGGACAGAGCATCGAGTGACATTATACTGAGTGCACTATCCAAAAATTACCTCGAGCAATTAAACAGAGAACCGTGCCACGGGGGAGTGTTATGGGACCATTTCTTTTCACAATATATATAAATGACCTAGTAGATAGTATCGGAAGTTCCATGCGGCTTTTCGCGGATGATGCTGTAGTATACAGAGAAGTTGCAGCATTAGAAAATTGTAGCGAAATGCAGGAAGATCTGCAGCGGATAGGCACTTGGTGCAGGGAGTGGCAACTGACCCTTAACATAGACAAATGTAATGTATTGCGAATACATAGAAAGAAGGATCCTTTATTGTATGATTATATGATAGCGGAACAAACACTGGTAGCAATATCTGGGAGTAGGCGTGATGAACGATTTGAAGTGGAATGATCATATAAAATTAATTGTTGGTAAGGAGGGTAACAGGTTGAGATTCATTGGGAGAGTCCTTAGAAAATGTAGTCCATCAACAAAAGAGGTGGCTTACAAATCACTCGTTCGACCTATACTTGAGTATTGCTCATCAGTGTGGGATCCGTACCAGATCGGGTTGACGGAGGAGATAGAGAAGATCCAAAGAAGAGCGGCGCGTTTCGTCACAGGGTTATTTGGTAACCGTGATAGCGTTACGGAAATGTTTAGCAATCTCAAGTGGCAGACTCTGCAAGAGAGGCGCTCTGCATAGCGGTGTAGCTTGCTCGCCAGGTTTCGAGAGGGTGCGTTTCTGGATGAGGTATCGAATATATTGCTTCCCCCTACTTATACCTCCCGAGGAGATCACGAATGTAAAATTAGAGAGATTCGAGCGCGCACGGAGGCTTTCAGACAGTCGTTCTTCCCGCGAACCATACGCGACTGGAACAGAAAAGGGAGGTAATGACAGTGTCACGTAAAGTGCCCTCCGCCACACACCGTTGAGTGGCTTGCGGAGTATAAATGTAGATGGACTGGCCGCCACGGGCGGCTGATATCGCGTGGCAACAGAGAAGATACAATATGGGTTAGTTTTCCTTTGAGTTGCCTTATCTCTCGGTCCTAAGACAAAACGAACTGTGGCACACATCTAAGTAAGCAATACTTTGCAAGCATTTCACGCCTATATTTTGCACTTCTGCACTTCTATCCATTCCCAGATCCCGCCCGCCTTCCTGTTACCCGTCCCTTGACATCTTGCCTTTGAATATACAGTTTTTAAATATATTTTGATTTCATTTATACCCTGTCTAGATACTTACAAACTAATCAACGTAGATGTACTCTGTCACAGTAGTTTTTGTTATTTCAAATACATCTCTCTCTTCCCCTCCATCCATGAATACACCCTCCGTCCTCCACACAATACGCAAACCATTTCATATTATGTTTACTCGTAGTTAATATCTCCTCTATTCTCTCTCACACTCTCCCTCTGACACTGTCGCCGCATGTGCCCTTCTATTCCATTCCCTCAAAACTTTATAAACAAATCCAACGGTTTCCATTGACACTAGATTTTCTCTTTTAATTTCTGCTGTCTTTATTCTCTATCATTCCTCTCAACACCTATGAAACGGTATTCTTTGATCTCCCCTTCCCTATAACCCATTGTTCGTTCTGAAAACAGTCCTTCCTTATCTCCCGGTCCTAAGACAAAACGAACTGTGGCACACATCTAAGTAAGCATTACTTTGCAAGCATTTCACGCTTATATTTTGCAGTTCTGCACTTCTATCCATTCCCAGATCCCGCCCTCCTTCCTGTTACCCGTCCCTTGACTTCTGCATCTACATCTAAATGAATACGCTGCAATTTATAATTATGTGCTTGGAATGGGGTTCTGTGGTCTGGTGGATCAATCTTGTATTGATGTGTAAACCGTGTAGGGTCACATCTCACGTCAGGCGTAGATTTTTAACACACACAAGTAAGTCTCCTTCACCCCTAGTGACACCAAGTGCAGAACGCCAGTAGGCTCCTTATTTCAATATCCGCAGTAAAGATAATATCCCTTCGCTGCCGACTGGGGCAGAGCGGCATTCGTTTGAGCTGTGACAGCTGGAGAAACCCCGGAAGGCAGAGACTCTGTCACCAGCAAGCCGTCGTAAACTAGAAAACGCATTTCATTTAATGAACCAATGGCCGTGTAGGTTCACAAAGCTCTTACTTTGTTTGAAACTGAGACGTTGAAAATTGTGGTGCTGGACTGGGATTCGAATTCGATTTCACTGTGTTCACCAATATTGCAAATTCTTCTAGGCCTCCTAGAAAGGAACCTATCTGGTTTCGAATCCTGATCAACACAAAATATTCATTATTTCATTTCAAGTCCTAGCATGTGCACTCCGAACCACTAGTGAAAAATAGTTGCATTTTCAAAGTCTCTTCGTGCGTTGTCAGCTGTAACGTGTTAGTTTCAACTCACAGCCACATGATGAACTTTTTATCACAACATTACTAGATCAAACGTTTCCTTACATCTTTTCAAGTTCAAACATTCCTCTCCATTCTACTGGCGAAAACGGATTTGGGTTTGACGTTGTGTTCGTTGTAATCACCATCGACTATATGTTGTGGATTCAACTTCTACCCAGCAGAGTATTTTCCATCACATCATTGAAAGTACAAACATGCCACTCCTAGCTATTATTGGAAAAGAATTTGATAGTTAAAGTGTCATCATGACCACGTGTGCGGGGCTTGAATTCCATTCAGCACAGAACTTTGCGTCGCCTGATGTCTAGATAAACATGCACACATCTCGCTACTGGTGTACCAAGACTACCTATTTATATTCTGTTCCTGGCTAGAAAACGACGGCGCTAGATGCTGAGTTCGAATCCCAGTCAGGCAAAAATAATTCTATCATCATTTAAGGTTCCAACATCTCGCTATTGGTGAAAACATTTGATATTTAACTTCTGATTTTACGTACATCGTTAACAATCCTATTGGGTGCTGGGTTCGCATCCCTGTCACAAGCTTTACATGATGGCATTCAATTTTAAACATGAACATACCTTGTTCCTTGTAAAAGGCATCATATTAAACGTCGTTGGGGGTGGTTCCCAGGAAGGTAACTGTTATGACAGGATTCCCAGTTCAGTACAAACATTTTCGTCATTTATTTTCAGGATCTGAGTTGATAACTGATACTGGTGCAAACGCCTGTACTTCACGTCTCTTTATGCCTAATGATCGGGTCTCAATAAGGCACAAACAAAGCTTAGCTTAGTTAGCAATGGATATGCGTGTTGGGTTTGAATCGAGGTCCAGAACGACGACGTTTGTCATGTCATTTAAAGTTCAAATTTGTGTACACGTAGCTGTTGATATGTTACGAGAGCAATGATATTACTGCTGATTCGCTGTTAGTGTTGAGATTTCCGTAGAGTGCTTGTTGCCGTTAATCGCGTTTTTTTACTGGATCATCCAATATACAGTTTCCAGAGCCACTCGCCGTTGAGCAACGTTCAGAACGTGGATGAAAAACCTTTTCGAGAGCGAAAAACTTTTTTCCAGTTGCCGTACAGCTTTGTAACTCCATATATTGTCTCAAGTATTTCATTTTGACTAAGTATTACTGTACGATATATGTAAAATAATCCGTTTTCTCAGAACTTTTGCAATGTCACTTGTTGTAATTAAGATTAGTTTATGAGTGTTATGGGCTGTCTCATCGCTAAGAACGCGTTTTCTAATATGTTTTGTATGACGATATTAGTTGACGCTTTGACTGACTGGCATGAAGACCTTTGGTCTCTAGTAGTCTCTTGCGGTACCCATTCTGTGTAGTCAAACGACTGTACCCCACGGGGTTTTGTTGTTTAGAGGACCTGCAACACAGTTACGTTATGTTGGTTGTGTTAGGCAGTGACCCTCTTTTTCTGCTGTCAAATGTACATGAAAACGAAAATTATTCGCAGTTAATATTATACTTACGCTACTATATATGACATTAATCATAGCAAAAAACACGATCTACAAGAGGTAAGATTATTCTATTGAAGCCGCACTTTCTTTTGCAAACGTATTTAATGTTTAAGAACGCATGATCACATTGATCTTACTTGGTCGGTGGTTACGCGACCGCAGATGTGTGTAATGATTTACATACACACGCCTCGTAGCTGCTCGGGGTGTGAAAACGATAAAATGAATAAAGCGACAAAGCACAGAAAATTGCCTTGCAATTTGTCACTGTTAATGACTAGACATTACGTGAGCAAAAGAGTTTGAAATGTTGTTAAAATTAATCTTGTGAACCAATGTGCCTGATAAAAATTGGCGTATACGTCAATAGTAATAAATTGTTTAGGTCTGCCCGACATACAGCGTACACTATCGAGTGGGATTTCCAATACAAACACTCACGTAAGGAAAAATTATTGAAATGATGTACTTTATATTATTTGAGCATCCAGAATGAAAAAAAAAAAAAACTCGGCCTCCGTTATCTGTTCAGCATCTGCGTTGGAGTTAATTCTTTATTAAAATATTCACCGTTATCAGATTTCGTGAAGGGAAATCGGTCAAATCAGACTAATGTACTACGTAAGCGAACAACAAAAATTCCTGAGTATGAATGCATTAGTATCGTTAAAAGAGCAAATATTCTACTGAATTTTATTCCTGTAATATTATTCAAGAACACAGGTGAAGCCGGCAAATTATTGCATAAATGTAAAGCTATTAGCGCTTTGTGGCCACGATCCAGCTTTGATCTGCAATGGCTTGTGGACGTCAAAAACTCTTACGTATTTACTTAATAATTCAAGGAGAGAAGTTTTTCAGAAACGAACAAATTAGGTTAGTATTTTACCTAAACAGGCTTCTGAAATCGAGCACAAAGTAATACATTTAAAACAAATACGTTTTCGTTTTGCAGGCAGTAAGCGTCAGAGGTGCTACTAAACAACAACTTCCATCTCGTACAGAGAGACATAAAAAAAGTTACTACATTTTCTCTCTGTAGGCGCTTTATCGTTAATTTCGCCAGAGTGGTTGATGGTTTTCATTTTACACTTTACCGAATTTTCACAGCACGACAGACTTTCCTATTTTATCACCGTGGCACATATAAGATTTAAACAGAGATGGCACGGTTTTCAGATATTCGAGAACTTCTCAATATGAAAATGGTAGAGGCGGAAAGAAAATTATGCCTAGCTGCGACTCAATATCTACAGAACTTTACTGCGGATTTTGAGGAAGTCAAAATGATTGTTCGAAACATATTTTACATGTGTAAGTTTAATTTTTATTCCGTCATTTACTTTGCATTAACAGCCGGTTTCTGCTTCTTTAGCGTTCTCAAATGAAGAAGTACGTCGATGACATGTGTCATCATTTGCACTAATGGCCATTAAAATTGCTACATCACGAAGATGACGTGCTACAGACGCGAAATTTAACCGACAGGAAGAAGATGCTGTGATATCCAAGGATTAGCTTTTCAGAGCATTCACATAAGGTTGGCGCCGGTGGCGACACCTACAACGTGCTGATATGAGGAAAGTTTCCAACCGATTTCTCATACACAAACAGCAGTTGACCGGCGTTGCCTGGTGAAACGTTGTTGTGATACCTCGTGTAAGGAGGAGAAATGAGTACCATCACGTTTCCGACTTTAATAAAGGTCGTATTGTAGCCTATCACGATTGCGGTTTATCGTATCGCGACATTGCTGCTCGCGTTGGTCGAGATCCAATGACTGTTAGCAGAATATGGAATCGGTGGGTTCAGGTGGGTAATACGGAACGCCGTGCTGGATCCAAACGGCCTCGTATCACTTGCAGTCGAGATGACAGGCAACTTATCCGCATGGCTGTAACGGATAGTGCAGCCACGTCTCGATTCCTGAGTTAACCGATGGGGACGTTTGCAAGACAACAACGATCTGCACGAACAGTCGACAACGATTGCAGCAGCATGGACTATCAGGTCGGAGATCATGGCTCCGGTTACCCTTAACGGTGCGTCACAGACAGGAGCGCCTGCGATGGTGTACTCAACGACGAACCTGGGTGCACGAATGGCAAAACATCATTTTTTCGGATGAATCCAGGTTCTGTTTACAGCATCATGATGGTCGCATCCGTGAACGCACATTGGAAGCGTGCATTCGTCATCGCCATACTGGCGTATCACCCGGCGTGATGGTGTGGGGTGCCATTGGTTACACGTCTCGGTCATCTCCGCATTGACGGTACTTTGAACAGTGGACGTTACATTTCAGATGTTTTACGACCCATGGCTCTACCCTTTATTCGATCCCTGCGAAACCCTACATTTCAGCACGATAATGCACGACCGCATCTTGCAGGTCCTGTACGGGCCTTTCTGGAAACAGAAAATGTTCGACTGCTGCCCTGGCCAGCACAATCTCCAGATCTCTCACCATTTGAAAACGTCTGGTCAATGTTGGCCTAGCAAGTGGCTCATCACAATACACCAGTCACTACTATTGATGAACTGTGATATCGTGTTGAAGTTGCATGGGCAGCTGTACCTGTACACGCCATCCAAGGTCTGTTTGACTCATTGCCCAGGCGTATCAAGGCCGTTATTACGGCCAGAGGTGGTTGTTCTGGGTACTTATTTATAAGGATCTATGCACCCAAATTACGTGAAATGTAATCACATGTCAGTTCTACTATATTTGTCCACTGAATACCCATTAATCATCTGCATTTCTTCTTGGTGCAGCAATATTAATAGACATTAGTGTAGAATTTGTGTTTGGATAAGTTCTAAAGGTGGCAGGGGTAAAATACAGGGAGCGAAAGGCTATTTACAATTTGTACAGAAACCAGACGGCAGTTATAAGAGTCGAGGGACATGAAAGGGAAGCAGTGGTTGGGAAGGGAGTAAGACAGGGTTGCAGCCTCTCCCCGATGTTATTCAATCTGTATATTGACCAAGCAGTAAAGGAAACAAAAGAAAAATTCGGAATAGGTATTAAAATCCATGGAGAAGAAATAAAAACCTTGAGGTTCGCCGATGACATTGTAATTCTGTCAGAGACAGCAAAGGACTTGGAAGAGCAGTTGGACGGAATGGATGGTGTCTTGAAGGGAGGATATACGAGGTGTGGCTAGAAAAAAACCGGACTAGTACTGGTGAAACAATAAAACGAATGCAATAAGGCTGAAAGTCGCGTGGCCTGTCACGTGACTCTCGCTCCGCCTACTGCTCGAGTTTCATCTGCCTCCTGCACTCAGTCTGCCCGTGGCGTCTGTTTTAAGTAGTTGACGTTTTGTGTGTGCGTCGGAAAATGTTGAGTGTACAGAAAAAACAGCGTGTTAACATCAAATTTTGTTTCAAACTAGGAAAATCTGCAAGTGAAACGTTTGTAATGTTACAACAAGTGTACGGCGATGATTGTTTATCGCGAACACAAGTGTTTGAGTGGTTTAAACGATTTAAAGATGGCCGCGAAGACACCAGTTATGACACTCGCACTGGCAGACCATTGTCAGCAAAAACTGATGCAAACATTGAAAAAATCGGTAAACTTGTTCGACAAGATCGCCGTTTAACAATCAGAGCAGTGTCTGAGTTAACAGGAGTTGACAAGGAAAGTGTTGGGCAGATTCTTCATGAAAGTTTCAACATGAACAAAGTGTGTTCAAAAATGGTTCCAAGGTGTCTCACAATTGAACAGAAGGAACGCCGAAGAATGATTTGTTCTGACATCCTGGAAAACATTGAAAGTGATGCCACCTT
The DNA here is from genome assembly GCF_023898315.1 of Schistocerca nitens. Lineage (NCBI taxonomy): Eukaryota > Metazoa > Arthropoda > Insecta > Orthoptera > Acrididae > Schistocerca > Schistocerca nitens. The sequence goes on from NC_064614.1 coordinate 778,892,158, forward strand.
CTTACAAAATGTTATTACTTGCGATGAACCGTGGTTTTTTACTTACGATCCCGAAACTAAACGCCAATCGATGCATTGGAAAACTCCTGGTTCTCCACGACAAAAAAAAAAAAAAAAAAAAAAAAAAAAAGCACGAATGTCAAAATCGAAATTCAAGACAATGATGATGGTTTTTTTTTTTTTTTTGCATCAAAGGGATTGTGCACATTGATTGGTTACCAGAGGGACAAACAGTGAATCAGCACTACTACACTCCTGGAAATGGAAAAAAGAACATATTGACACCGGTGTGTCAGACCCACCATACTTGCTCCGGACACTGCGAGAGGGCTGTACAAGCAATGATCATACGCACGGCACAGCGGACACACCAGGAACCGCGGTGTTGGCCGTCGAATGGCGCTAGCTGCGCAGCATTTGTGCACCGCCGCCGTCAGTGTCAGCCAGTTTGCCGTGGCATACGGAGCTCCATCGCAGTCTTTAACACTGGTAGCATGCCGCGACAGCGTGGACGTGAACCGTATGTGCAGTTGACGGACATTGAGCGAGGGCGTATAGTGGGCATGCGGGAGGCCGGGTGGACGTACCGCCGAATTGCTCAACACGTGGGGCGTGAGGTCTCCACAGTACATCGATGTTGTCGCCAGTGGTCGGCGGAAGGTGCACGTGCCCGTCGACCTGGGACCGGACCGCAGCGACGCACGGATGCACGCCAAGACCGAAGGATCCTACGCAGTGACGTAGGGGACCGCACCGCCACTTCCCAGCAAATTAGGGACACTGTTGCTCCTGGGGTATCGGCGAGGACCATTCGCAACCGTCTCCATGAAGCTGGGCTACGGTCCCGCACACCGTTAGGCCGTCTTCCGCTCACGCCCCAACATCGTGCAGCCCGCGTCCAGTGGTGTCGCGACAGGCGTGAATGGAGGGACGAATGGAGACGTGTCGTCTTCAGCGATGAGAGTCGCTTCTGCCTTGGTGCCAATGATGGTCGTATGCGTGTTTGGCGCCGTGCAGGTGAGCGCCACAATCAGGACTGCATACGACCGAGGCACACAGGGCCAACACCCGGCATCATGGTGTGGGGAGCGATCTCCTACACTGGCCGTACACCACTGGTAATCGTCGAGGGGACACTGAATAGTGCACGGTACATCCACACCGTCATCGAACCCATCGTTCTACCATTCCTAGACCGGCAAGGGAACTTGCTGTTCCAACAGGACAATGCACGTCCGCATGTATCCCGTGCTACCCAACGTGCTCTAGAAGGTGTAAGTCAACTACCCTGGCCAGCAAGATCTCCGGATCTGTCCCCCATTGAGCATGTTTGGGACTGGATGAAGCGTCGTCTCACGCGGTCTGCACGTCCAGCACGAACGCTGGTCCAACTGAGGCGCCAGGTGGAAATGTCAGGGCAAGTCGCTCCACAGGACTACATCCAGCATCTCTACGATAGTCTCCATGGGAGAATAGCAGCCTGCATTGCTGCGAAAGGTGGATATACACTGTACTAGTGCCGACATTGTGCATGCTCTGTTGCCTGTGTCTATGTGCCTGTGGTTCTGTGAGTGTGATCATGTGATGTATCTGTCCCCAGGAATGTGTCAATAAAGTTTCCCCTTCCTGGGACAATGAATTCACTGTGTTGTTATTTCAATTTCCAGGAGTGTACATTAGCGTCCTGGCTACCCTACGTGAGCGAGTACGGAGAAAACGGAACGATTTGTGGATGAAAAAGTCATGGATCCTTCACCAAGACAATGCCCCAGCTCACAGTGCGTTGTCAGTGAAGACGTTTTTGGCAAAACACAACATTCCCATCTTAGATCATCCACGCTACTCACCTGATTTGGCCCCCTGTGACATTTTTCTTTTCCCTAAAGTCAAGTCAGCTTTGAAAGGAACTAGATTTGAGACCGTTGAAGCAGTAAAAGAAAAACCGACGGAAGTAATGTATGGACTTACCGAAAATGATCTGCAGCATTGCTATGAACAGTGGAAAATTCGTATGGAGCGGTGTAGAGACCGAGGAGGAGAGTACATTGAAGGAGATAACATGAAATTGTAAATAATTGTAAATAAATGTTTTTTCCAGCATCAGTCCGGTTTTTTTCTAGCCGCACCTCGTAAGATGAACATCAACAAAAGCAAAACGAGGATAATGGAATGTAGTCGAAGTAAGTCGCGTGATGTTAAGGGTATTAGATTAGGAAATGAGACACTTAAAGTAGTGAAGGAGTTTTGCTATTTGGGGAGCAAAATAGCTGATGATGGTAGAAGTAGAGAGGATATAAAATGTAGACTGGCAATGGCAAGGAAAGCGTTTCTGAAGAAGAGATATTTGTTAACATCGAATATAGATTTAAGTGTCAGGAAGTCATTTCTGAAAGTATTTGTATGGAGTGTAGCCATGTATGGAAGTGAAACATGGACGGTAAATAGTTTGGACAAGAAGAGAATAGACGCTTTCGAAATGTGGTGCTACAGAAGAATGCTGAAGATTAGATGGGTAATTCACATAACTAATGAGGAGGTACTGAATAGGATTGGGGAGAAGAGGAGTTTGTGGCACAACTTGACCAGAAGAAGGGATCGGTTGGTAGGACATGTTCTTAGGCATCAAGGGATCACCAATTTAGTATTGGAGGGCAGCGTGGAGGGTAAAAATCGTAGGGGGAGACCAAGAGATGAATACACTAAGCAGATTCAGAAGGATGCAGGTTGCAGTAGGTACTGGGAGATGAAGAAGCTTGCACAGGATAGAGTAGCATGGAGAGGTGCATCAAACCAGTCTCAGGACTGAAGACCACAACAACAACAAGTTCCGCCTTGAATGAACACTTCGAGTCGTGACTTTCTGCGATGCTCTTGGCAGGATAGTTTCTCTGTTGATGTTACGCGCTTTGCGGCGTCCTGTATGTAGGACGGCCAGGCTTGCGAGGTCAGACTCGGTCAGTGGCAGTGACGGGGACTCGATGGCGGCAGTGACAGAGGGAAGACGGCGCACGGAGCATTGCGAGTAGTGAGTCGGCGGCTGGTGTACTGCGTGGACAAACGGTGAGGACATTCCTCCACCTGGGTCTGGCGGCGAGTGCGAAAGCAGTCACCGGTCAACATACGCTCTGTTTAAGAGTCGTGTCTATCTCGGGTACTGAGGAGAGTGCGGGAGTTTACCCTGGTTTGCATGGTAACAGCAGGCTCCTGGACTAACTTTAAATGGTGAGCCATATTGTGGTGGATCTTCTGGATGTGACTGCTCCATGTAGCCACTCTGATTTTCGCTAGTCATTCCTTAAACCACTAGTACGTGGGTCCGGGATACTTGGTATTGCAAGTCCATGTAACTGCGATGTTCCCTGCTTCCGTTGCATTTATCCTGCACTACAGGTGTGGCCGATATTCGGCGATTTATTTGTTATTATTATTGTTAATATGATAAGTGGTCAGTTTTATGAATAAAAGTTTATTCTTCTTCAGCCTCTAATTTAAATTGGAATTGCAAACTTCTTCCTTGTTGGCAACTATAATAGTAACAATTTTTCGATTTGATATTGAAGGTTATGTACGTATTGTCTGGACAATATCACCTTAAGCTAGTTATAAATTTCTCAAGAGAAAGTTCACGTCATTGCAGATTGCTTAATGAACTATTGCTTGAATAGTTGTTACGCTATAACGTTTAACATCTCTCCCTACATTTGGCGCCACCCAGTGCTTGGCTGTTGGTTTTAGTATTTTAGTGAACTGTGTATTAATATTGGGTTTGTGTGTCGTACAAGCCGTTGTTGGTGTGCGCAGACCCTCCTGGCTGTTGTTGTCACTTGGGCTCTCGAGCACGGAATTCAGACGCGCGGTCGATGTGAACGCCAAGCGTCGAGAATGTCCTTATTGCTGTGTAGATCTTTCAGGCTATCATAACATCATTTTGCCGAATGTTTTCCAAAATAGTTAATTCATTTATTTATGAGATGTTGCTATTTGAATATTTTTGAAACATAATAGCTTTTACAAATTGTTATTTTTCATATTCACAAAGCCTGATAATTGACTTAATTTCACAACTAGTGAACTGAGATCTGCAGTTTTCTTAATGCTATGTTTGTGTTCAGTAATTTTTTATTAATTTAATGTTGGGGCCATAAGGCTTTTTTCTTATTATATTTTTTGAATTATTCTCATTGCGTTTATACGACTGAATAATCGATGTAGATCACCGAAATTTGCAAATGCTAATTAATCATTGTGTTGTTGATAGTGCTCTGTTTTAATTAACACTATCAAAATAAATTTTATATTCTCAAATGAGATCAGCATTCCACTCCAACAGCTCATGTGCCCTCCTTACCAGTCCTAAACCACACTTTTTTCTCATTTTTTACCCAGACTAGTGTTTTTTTTTAATTTGCTCTTTACGAAACAAGAGGAAAACTTGCTTTCCTACTATCTGTATATATAGAATTTCAGTTTTTAAGTAAAATATTCATAAATTAGAAAAGAACTCTCTGTACTTTGCATCTCAGTAGTTTTACTTTGAGTTTATTATCTGCAATCATAGAGAACGTAATATATAGAAAACATATTTACATCGAAAACTTGCTGGTGGAAATTTGGGACTGTCGTAGATAAGACACTTTTTTTCATTGCAAAAGTCTGTGTGTCTATGTGTCTACACTTTTACATGTTTTGACATTACATATAGACATCAAGAAAATATGTGTAATCATATTACACGTACACACACACCACACACACGTACAGGAACACAATCTTTCACAATGAATAAAATAACATTAATAATAGACTAACATTCCCCATAGTTAACGTTTGATGTAAATAAGTTTTTTGTGTGGTAAGTTCTCTAAGGTTGCGGATGAGAAACTTTACAAGAGAAACAGCTATAACGCAAAGTACAGAAAGCCGTGGAAACCTCAGCATACTTTAAAAAGGTATAAACGTTCTTCAAAGGGGCGGTTCTATTTGAAAAGTATACAGTCGAGTTTTGTTTTTTGGCTTTAAATGTTTTCTAGGATATCTACTTTATTGCAGTGTCCATTCCTAGTTCGGCAGGAACTCCGTTGTCGAGTTATAAGGCGATTTGTGGAAATGTGTCTGCGAAAACCATTCACAGCGTCACAGCGGAATAATGTTGTCGACATGTAATTTCAGCCAAGGCATAACAGGAATTGTGGAAATTATGGACGTGCTCGAATTTGAGATAGGACCAACGTGTCCCTACAAAAGTGGACGAAAAGTGCATCGAGCGAACAAAGCAGCTGTAGAGGCCCGTAGGAGGACAATAGGCACGAAAAAGATGGAAGAGGTCCACCTTTTGGATATGTAAGGACAGCTGTTGTGTTGAGCGTCAGCTATCACTGTGGCCTCGTCACTAATGACAAAGGGGTAGAAAAAGGCCAAAGGATTTGTCGCCGTAGAAGTCTGGACAGGCAAGCAAAATTGTTGTATCCTGCCTATTCGTCAGATACGGGGTTCCTGGAAAACCTGCTTTTTCGTATAGCTAGAGAACAATTCATATCGTATTAATGCAGTTTATCACAAAAGGAAGTGATTACAATAGTTTGTGTTATACAGTTGTGTCGAAAGCAAAGGGCGGCAGACAAGATAAGAAATCTCTTCAGTATACACAATGCCACATAGCAAAAGCGAAATGGCCTTTGTAATCTGGTCCCTTCAACCCCCACAGACGAACCAGCTAGTCTTGTTGCTATTCTTGAATTCGCTGCTATAGAACTCGCAGAACTGGGTAGTCTTCAACTGGGCCGCGGCCAGGCGCGCACAGCGCTTATGTTCTCTTGGCGTAGAGGGCGCTGCCGTCGCATTGTCGTCCTAGAGAGGGGTCGGTCAGCGTGCACTCTGCTGACGTCTTCTTCACAGCACTCTCTGCTGTAAAGTTACCCCCTAGGGTACCAGTGCTTCACTTTACGCCGGAACAAAAATAACAACAGTAGAAACAAATGAATTTTTGAATAAATGTATTGCACTCAGCTTATTCTGAAGAACTGCTACACTATTGACAACGCGTCTTGCAGTCAGCTGAGGCCTGACAATGGCGTGCGTCTATGTATGCTGAGTGTTCACCGGCAGAGCTATCGATAACTGGGAGTAATATTCGGCACCAGCCAGCAACCCGGAATTCTCAATAGAAGCAAAGAACTACAAGTAGAGGTGGAAGACTGGTGCCCAGGTGGCCACCGCTTACACTGTCCTTGCGGTCTTCATTGGTCGGAGGCTTGGAAATTCTTCTTCATTGACTGCGATGTTCAGAGCTCCGGTCGCGGGACCAGCAGCGATTATCGAGGCAACGTCTCTGGCAATTCCCATAACCTACGATACTACAGCTGTGTGATGCAGGCATTTCTGAAAAATGGCTCTGAGCACTATGGGACTCAACTGCTGAGGTCATAAGTCCCCTAGAACTTAGAACTACTTAAACCTAACTAACCTAAGGACAAAACACACATCCAAGCTCCAGGCAGGATTCGAACCTGCGACCGTAGCGGTCGCGCGGTTCCAGACTGTAGCGCCAGAACCGCTCGGCATTTCTGACTTGAGATATGTTCAATTTAATTACAAAAAATGTAACCCAAAAGTTTAAACGTGTTCTTCCCGAAACCGTGTATTTCCCGTTGTTGGAAAACATAATTAGAGCGTGCTACAAACGATTTTGATTGGAACTGAGAGCATTACATCATGAACTTTGTATCAGCGTACTTACTCACTTTGTGATATCTTCAAAACTCAATTTCCGGTGCACGCTTTTCTCTCGACTTTTTGGGCGAAAGACATGACATTTGTTTCAAAACGTTACTATTTCGTTAGAGCGTAATATTTTTGAGCGCGGGATTAGCCGAGCGGTCTTAGGCGCTGCAGTCATGGACTGTGCGGCTGGTCCCGGCGGAGGTTCGAGTCCTCCCTCGGGCATGGGTGTGTGTGTTTGTCCTTTCCCCATCGCACCCCCCTCAGATTTAGTTATAAGTTGGCACAGTGGATAGGCCTTGAAAAACTGAACACACATCAATCGAGAAAACAGGAAGAAGTTGTGTGGAACTATGAAAAAAATTAACAAAATATACAAACTGAGTAGTCCATGTGCAAGATAGGAACATCAAGGATAATTTGCGCGGAGTGCCGTGGCCCCGTGGTTAGCGTGAGCAGCTGCGGAACGTGAGGTCCTTGGTTCTAGTCTTCCCTCGAGTGTAAATTTTACTTTCTTTATTTTCGCAAAGTTATGAATTGTCGTTCGTTCATTGACGTCTCTGTTCACTGTAATAAGTTTAGTGTCTGTGTTTTGCGACCGCACCCCAAAATCGTGCGTTTAGTAGACGAAAGGACGTGCCTCTCCAATGGAAACCGAAAAAAATTGATCGCAAGGTCATAGATCAACCGATTCCTCCACAGGAAAACACGTCAGATATATTCTATACGACACTGGTGACGGCATGTGCGTCACATGACAAGAATATGTTGTCGACCCACCTAACTTGTACACTTGGCGAATGGGTAAAAAGATTCTTCTACCTTGCCCGATTTAGGTTTTCTTGTGGATGTGATAATCACTCACAAAAAAGTGATGAAAACATAAGAGTTTGTCACATAAACTGCAACAAATGAATGCATCAGTTTCACAGTCGCACAGTTTTCTCTGTGCTCTGTAAAAACATGTGTTTAACGTTTTCAAATTTTTCCGTGTGTAGACCGTCAAATCCTGCATATGTCCAAGCAAATACGAACATGTCCTGGAATTTTGGAGAGCGAAGTTGATTATGTGTGAGTGCTTGAACTTTGATAACTGTCTGAAAATAAAAAAAAAAAAAACTTTTCACTCGAGGGAAGACTTTAACCAAAGACCTTTCGTTCCGCATTTGCTCACGCTACCCACAGGACCACGGTGCTCCTTATCTCATGTTGTCCTTGAACTTGCCTATCTTCCCTTGTTAGGATAATTTAGGTCAAGTAGTGTGTAAGCTTAGCGACTGATGACCTTAGCAGTTAAGCCCCATAAGATTTCACACACACTCAATATTTCTGAATTAGCCTATGCATGCTGAGGGAAAATACATTGAAAATGACATATAAAAAATAATTATGTTGCAGGTCCAATAAGGGATCTTGGGGTATTCTCGCCGATGGCCAATGTTCCAATTCAAGGGGTGATGCAGAGGTTTTAGGGTGTGTCCGAAGTGGACAATGAAATGAGTTCTTAAAGACGACAGTGTAAGGAGTAAAACCATAAAATCATAGGATTTACCATTACTTTTTATTCTATTTGAAAACACGAAGATATCCTACTTTTCATGCGTTCAAAGAGGGCTACGCCTGTAATATCCAGCTGACGGAAAATCAGTGACGGGTAAACGGGTTCCAGATTTTCGCAACTTGCACATTCGTCCGGGCTTATTCGCCGCCGTGCCTTGACCGCTACCGGCCTCGGAGCAGTGGGTCGGCGGACCTGTGCGCGTGAAGCGGCGCTTGTAATTCACAGGTGCAGGGCAGGGCGCGCTATCTCGGCGAGCAGGTAATGACCGCCCGCGAGCCGGCGCGCGGACGTAATTAAAACTGCCGCTGCCGCCGCCGCCGCGGTCAGCCCCCAGCGCCGTGTTCCGCCACTGCCTCGCGTGGCAGTAATAGCGGGATCGCTGCTAACTCGCCGAACGCCGCCGGATCCCCTCGACTGACGTCTGTGCAACACGCGGCCGCCCGTCATTTTGGGTTCGCTGTTTAAAACGCAGATATCCATAATCTCAACGCTACAGACTTAAAGAGCTAGGCTATATTGTCACCGTAATTGTATAAACGTCAAATTCTGTCTTGAATTTTTAATGTTGAGGGCACGGTTCTCCTGACCGAGAGGCAGACCACTGTACTGTACCTTATATCAGCCGGTATATTTCAATCCAATCTCTCCTGTTGCGATTTTATATTTCTTATGGGAACCTGAACATTGTCTGTCCAGCAGCCATATTCTGTATAGTTTGTTCTCTCTGCCCATGGATTTGGTAGGTGAGCGCAACGAGCGGCACAATTACGACAACTTTGCCTCCGTGTAATTCCGTCAGCCATTCGTTAGCGAGTCAGTAGGGCTCCAGAGGTACCGAGGTGTGACCACAGCTGCGGGTGTGCTCACCTGAAGACTGCGCACCAGGCACGCGCAACGCAGCACGTGCAGCGCCTCATACCTGAAGCGGCCAGTGGACACACCTACCGGACACACTGTTCCCGTTACCGTTTTCGAAAAGTGTCTTTATTGACGAAAGTGTTGGTCATATAATGTATCAGTAAAAACGGTGGAAAAGAATGATGAGGTTATTACATTCACAGTGAAAGTGAATGGCTTCGTTGATCGCCACTGTGTGTCTGGTGTTTATCTGTGCTACACTTAGAAAAGAAGAAATAGTATACAGTAAGACGCTTTTGTGTTGACTTGCCTTCCTCAAAATAACTACATGTGTTAGAAATTTGAAGACTGATAGGAATTGGTCAACTGATTTAATCAGGGCTTGCTAAACAAATATACCTGCAAGTGGAAATGGACAGCTGTATCTCTTTTACGGGCGTCCATGTGTGGTCGCAGTTCCTGAACCAAATCACGGGTCGCCTTCCTGCTCAGTCAATACCTCCCCACGATGTTGCTCTCGGGCATTTCAAAATGGTTCGTCTCGTTAACATTTCGCATGACACCGCATTCCCTCGAGCTGCTTGCCACCTTCGTTGCTCTTGCCTTCTTCTTAAAAGTACAATGTGCACCATGTCCACCTCTATAATTATAGGCTGAAATTCTTGCATAATAACATTTCCACTTGGAATCATCCCAGTGATTCTTCAATAAAGCATACCCACAATGTCCAAAACTAAAACTCACCCATTCAGTAGCCGGCCGCTGTGACCGAGCCGTTCTAGGCGCTTCAGTCCGGAACCGCGCGACTGCTACGGTCGCAGGTTCGAATCCTTCCTTGGGCATGGATGTTGTACTGTTTGCCATCGGGCTACCCTAAATGGCAGGCAGCACCGCATAACAGCCACGCTATGAGGGAAACAAACCAACAGCCAAACAGGCGAAGACATCAGGTAAACACGCCGAAGTTCCAGTCGATTAATTGGAACCTTTCCTTGCAGAGATCGCCGCGACATATCCGGCCACGGATTCCTACGCCGGGTTTCTATTGGCTCCAGCTCACTATATAGGATCGGCCGGTCGAAGGCAGACCAGTCTTCGTCCGCTGCTAATGGCACCCGCTATAGCAGAGTCTCCGAGAAGATATCACCGAAGCCGCTGTACTGCACCGCCTATCGAAGTACCAGCCGACCGAGAGGAAGTACATCTCCGACTAGACCGACGGACCTCTACATCTATTGTACAGCCAGCTATTGTATTGTAGAAGAAGTTATGTTCAATAAACTGTTGGAGAATACAACAGATGTAGGTGATGTCCTTCAGTTAATTGGGTTTAAGTAGTTCTAAGTTCTAGGGGACTGACCTCATATGTGAAGTCCCATAGCGCTTAGAGCCATTTGAGCCACCCATTCACTACTTCCAAAATAACAAATTTTCCTCACAGTTAAAGCACACTTGACCGAACGAACGGCCTTACCGACACTTCACAACCTTCCAATCGAGTAGACGAAATGTCGGCAGGCGGGATGTGAAATCCACATCCACTCATCCGAGTTAGGTTTTTCGTGATTTGTCCAAATCGATTCAGGCACATGTCGGGATGGTTCCTGTGAAAGGGCCTGGCCGACTTCTTTCCCCAACCTTCCCTCGGTTTGGTCCCCTACCCCAAATTAGCCAACCAACCGACCGACCGATGATACAGATCCCTTCCACGAGAAATAGCCAACGAACTGTAGCTGCAACTGTAGGCGTTTTTGCAGGAAACGATTCGTGTGTCACAGCATGTTCCTGATGGCTCCAATCATTAATGGTTCATGTAAAGTTGAAGTACAGAACAAAAGTGTCAATGTTCGCTGGGTTCATGGCGTAACTGTTTCTGGAATCCTGTGCCATTTATAATATCTGTCAATGGAGAAATGCAAGCAACAGCTTGCAACTTGTGATCAATCTCTGCTGTAGTCACTTGCATGGTTCCCACGTACGTTCAGAATGAGAAGAAAGGACAAACGACGAACGACAAGGAAAAGGGGTTACTGACATATATTAGGGCCAGTCAATTCAAAACGGAACACCCGTCACAACGGGACCATGAGATGGCTACATTCAATAGTAATAACCACAAGTGTTAATTCATTTCTCCCCCAGGGAGATGAGACGGCTCATTCTTGTTTCGAAGATCGCGGTCGGCCACTGACGGCTCCTCAACCGCACCCACTACTGGACTTCCTCGTTCTTCAGAAACAGACGTCCACGCTTATCTTTCTTCAGATCGCCAAATATGTAAAAATTACGTGTTGAAACATCCGGGCTGTACGGAGGAACCTGCAATGTTTCCCGACCGATAGCGCTGCAGGGCAGCCTTCGTTCATTTGGAAATGTGGGAGCAGGCATTATCGTGTTTCGTCCGACAAAATTCCGACAGCCCAAGGGCAAACGGCAAAGCCATCAGAGGGAACGTCCCATATCTCTCCAGCCAAAGAAATCCAAACCCCACTGTAGTCAACATAATCGTCCTGGGAGACTAAGCAAACTGTGTAGATAGTTAGGATAATCATCACTTATTTTTTCGTCTCAGTTGCACATTTTTTAAATGGATTACATGTTTCGATAACTATGGGTCATCTTCAGACCTTAATGGTTCGTCATCTACCTGTCTTGCCTACACAGATATACATATCAGATTAGTGACAGTAATCTCATAAGTGGGTCTGAATACACGAGACGGGTTACTGACGACCTATTTAGATCTGAAAAAGACCCAGAGTTGTCGAAACATGTAATCCATTTAAAAAATGTGGATCTATGACGGAACAATAGATGATAATTATCTTACGTCCAAAGTTGCTCACACAAATTCCGGTAAGGTCACGATGGCCTTCTTCTTTGACTGCAGCGGTCATCTGTTCTTGGAGTTTTTCAATCGTTGAACCACAAACAATGCACAGCCCTATGAGGACACTTTCCAGAAGCTGCGACACGACAAAAGTCACAACGCTAAGAAATGCTGTCGGACAGATTCAAAAGGTCACGCATAAATAACTTTTTTGGTTTGTACAGTTGCCATTTACTTCACCTGTGACGCTTGCGTCGTGTCACAGCAAAGTGCCTGAATTTTTTCAGCTCTACTCCACTTTTGTACTGCCTGTGAAACAGCCATGGCTTGAGCCTCTCAAAAAGATACTGAAAATTCAGTGACTGCCAACAATTTTTCCTTGTCTGTAAATGTTAGTAGTACTGCCAGTGGTCGAAATAACTTTTCAACACCTATGACAGCTGGGAGCAACTTTGCATCCCAGCGCAACACTTCCACAAATACATCTCTTTAGTTCTTAGCTTTAAGTTATAGTCAAATATTGCTGTAGAACTTATTATTCATCATAAAGATTGAGTAGATTTTTAGTGTAATAGTCTGCATTTCTAGTGGGAATTCGTACTTTTCACCAAAAACTGGAAATTTCCTGAATCGCCAGTACTGCACTTTGACTCACTGTAAGATTTACAACTCTTAAACTGTGGAAGCAAACACTTAAAACTAGCTTGATTGAAGGAGGTTTGGCTGCACTAATTTGGCTGGGAATACAACCAACAAGAGAGACAATGAAGTCTATCCTTAAGATATGAAACGAAGAAAGTGTAGAAGATGATATTTTCGTGTAGGTAGAAACGACAGGCAGGAAGTTTCCACCCGCAGTACAAATACACTCCTGGAAATTGAAATAAGAACACCGTGAATTCATTGTCCCAGGAAGGGGAAACTTTATTGACACATTCCTGGGGTCAGATACATCACATGATCACACTCACAGAACCACAGGCACATAGACACAGGCAACAGAGCATGCACAATGTCGGCACTAGTACAGTGTATATCCACCTTTCGCAGCAATGCAGGCTGCTATTCTCCCATGGAGACGAGGATGTAGTCCTGTGGAACGGCTTGCCATGCCATTTCCACCTGGCGCCTCAGTTGGACCAGCGTTCGTGCTGGACGTGCAGACCGCGTGAGACGACGCTTCATCCAGTCCCAAACATGCTCAATGGGGGACAGATCCGGAGATCTTGCTGGCCAGGGTAGTTGACTTACACCTTCTAGAGCACGTTGGGTGGCACGGGATACATGCGGACGTGCATTGTCCTGTTGGAACAGCAAGTTCCCTTGCCGGTCTAGGAATGGTAGAACGATGGGTTCGATGACGGTGTGGATGTACCGTGCACTATTCAGTGTCCCCTCGACGATTACCAGTGGTGTACGGCCAGTGTAGGAGATCGCTCCCCACACCATGATGCCGGGTGTTGGCCCTGTGTGCCTCGGTCGTATGCAGTCCTGATTGTGGCACTCACCTGCACGGCGCCAAACACGCATACGACCATCATTGGCACCAAGGCAGAAGCGACTCTCATCGCTGAAGACGACACGTCTCCATTCGTCCCTCCATTCACGCCTGTCGCGACACCACTGGAGGCGGGCTGCACGATGTTAGGGCGTGAGCGGAAGACGGCCTAACGGTGTGCGGGACCGTAGCCCAGCTTCATGGAGACGGTTGCGAATGGTCCTCGCCGATACCCCAGGAGCAACAGTGTCCCTAATTTGCTGGGAAGTGGCGGTGCGGTCCCCTACGGCACTGCGTAGGATCCTACGGTCTTGGCGTGCATCCGTGCGTCGCTGCGGTCCGGTCCCAGGTCGACGGGCACGTGCACCTTCCGCCGACCACTGGCGACAACATCGATGTACTGTGGAGACCTCACGCCCCACGTGTTGAGCAATTCGGCGGTACGTCCACCCGGCCTCCCGCATGCCCACTATACGCCCTCGCTCAAAGTCCGTCAACTGCACATACGGTTCACGTCCACGCTGTCGCGGCATGCTACCAGTGTTAAAGACTGCGATGGAGCTCCGTATGCCACGGCAAACTGGCTGACACTGACGGCGGCGGTGCACAAATGCTGCGCAGCTAGTGCCATTCGACGGCCAACACCGCTGTTCCTGGTGTGTCCGCTGTGCCGTGCGTGTGATCATTGTTTGTACAGCCCTCTCGCAGTGTCCGGAGCAAGTATGGTGGGTCTGACACACCGGTGTCAATGTGTTCTTTTTTCCATTTCCAGGAGTGTAGTTCTGAAACAATATTCTAAAAGTCAGTGTGCTTGTCTTCTTCACTGTATTTCTCAAAAAGCTTCATGGAACAAGATAAATACGTTGTATAAATGTAACCCCTCCACAGTGGCAAGCAACTGACCAGTGATCACCATCCTCGAATGCACGAAATACGCCAAATTTTTACTGAATAAGAAGACACATAACCCAAACAGTTTACAAAAACATAGCTGCTAAATCTGGGCCATAATGTTTTACTAATACTATAGCAATTAATTATCACAATATTTAAGAGAGCATGCTAAAATGTAACGCCTCCGGAGATTTTGTTTGAAAACTCTGAAAGGTTTTTAAATAAAACGAATTTGATTAAGATTGTACGACTGAATTCTGCATATATACGTATTTATTTGCCAACAGAATCACCCTGACAACGAACACATTTGTCTCAACCAGAGACCGATTTATTGATACCGTTACTACAGAATATTTGACTATGTTGATAGAACCAGAGCTTCATCTCTGCATGCACCACTTCATCACCATCAAAGCAGTCCTCTTCAGGTTTCGGAAAAAGATCTTAATCGGACGAACATTTGAATGCAGGATCATGTATGACAGTAAACTCAAATGGTCAGATTGTTTAATAAGTCGTAGCGCTAGTGTATCTGCTGGCATCGTCCACTACAGCTGCTGTTCCCCATTCTCCGACACTGTTACACTACACACTGTGATGTCACACGTTACAGTTCTTAGCCCTCTAGTAGTAGAGTGTTGAAACTTGTATCGGCGAAGCAGGACATGTATGTATGATGTGGTGTCACCGCCAGACACCACACTTGCTAGGTGGTAGCCTTTAAATCGGCCGCGGTCCGTTAGTATACGTCGGACCCGCGTGTCGCCACTATCAGTGATTGCAGACCGAGCGCCGCCACACGGCAGGTCTAGAGAGACTTCCTAGCACTAGCCCCAGTTGTACAACCGACTTTGCTAGCGATGGTTCACTGACTAAATACTCTCTCATTTGCCGAGACGATAGCATAGCCTTCAGCTACGTCATTTGCTACGACCTAGCAAGGCGCCATTATCAGTTGCTATTGATCTTGTGATTAATGTACCGTCAGACCGACGTTCACCATTAATGGATTAAAGTTAAGTATTCCACCAGCTAAGTCCGTTTTTTCTAAAGTCTAATTTCCTTGTCCTGTTGCAGACCTCACGGCAGCCTGCGTGAGTTAAAACGCGTGCCTTTCGGCTTCCTCTATTATTAAGGTGTTGGCTCTCCTGCCAACCCACAACATATGAAATGTAATATCCCAACCGATATTCGGAACAGAATAGAAAAACCGTACGACTTACTTTTCAGCACGTCATCGTGTTTTAATACGAAACATTTCTCACTTGCCTTTCATCACACATACAGGAAACTAGCTGCCGTACCATAGTAGTCTATTCGTTCGGTTTTAAGCGTTTGCTACGAGGAAACATACTCTCCAAAATAATAAAACAAGAGGCTACGTTACATAAGACAAAGTTGGGATTACAATCTTAACAACTGATTATTAAGAAATAATTCTAAAAGTAAGACTTTATATTAATAATGAGAATGTGGCGTCCTTCCCACTCGTCTCTTATAGGGTGCCTAAAGGATGCTGCCTTTACGAATAGCTATACAACAATTCAAGCAAATCACATTAATAGTTTTTATTACAGTAAAGAGGATTGACAGTTCTTAACTTTGGATTAACAACGAGTTGTCGCAAGCGATGGGCGACATGCAGTCAGTCAGTATGCTTTGCTATATAAAATGTTCACGTACGTTTGTCACACAATTTGTGGATCACTAACAAAAACTGTCGTAGTGCTCTCTTCTACTAGTGTCCGTATTCTACTCTGCCAGGGCTGGCAGGACCGGAGCTCATATTCTCTTGGGACAGAGGCCGCTCGTGTCGTGATGCCGTCCTAGTAAGCGGGCTATTGGCTGACGTCGTCTCACAGCCTTCTTTGCTCTTTCGTTCTTCATGTTCGTGCCGGTCCTTGTCTATAGGCTGGAACATTCCTCCCCCGACAAAGCGGCGGACCGTCGTCTTGTAGGGAGTGTGACCGCGGCAGGGGAGACAGGAGTGTGGGCGCATCGCGGGACCGGAAGCAGTGGCTGCAGGGGACGTCAAGCCTCCCGTCGTATCCCACCATCCGGCCTTCGCTCTGGCGGAATCGTTCCCCAGAAAACGACCAGAAGGGTACGCGTCCACCTCTTGCTGCCATGAACCCGATGAGGAAGGCGGTGACTGCTGCGGTGTTGGCGGGTCCAGCTCCATGGGTAGGACGAAAGGAGGCGGAGGAGGCGAACGCTCCGCCTCCATGGAGTCGTCCGGCGGTGTCGTGATGACACCCTCTTACGGGTGCTGTGGCCGCGCTGTCCTCTGGATCCGTGAATCTGGTGGAAGAGACACTGACAGGGATGAAGTTGATTTTTATGTCCACGCTGCAAGCCATCTGGACCTGAAATAAGATACATGCAAGCGCCAAGTCGACGGACGATCTCGCCTCACGCCCAAGGCCTGCTGCCGCTAAAAACCCTGTAAAAGACAATATCATGCGGGGCGAAGCGATACTTGCGGTCTACCTTCGGCGCCGGATGCTGAGGAGGGTGGAGCAGGCGGAGCAGTGTCCGACATCGGCGGCCGTGTAGCAGTTGCGCCGGTGATGGTCCATCTCGTGGTTGCGAAGGATGGGAGGCGAGAAATAGTTGCAATGCTTGATCCCTTGTGTGTGTGGAGCGGAGTTTGGCCATCTGTTGCTTGAAGGTTCTGACAAAACGTTCCGGTTCGCCGTTGACTGTGGATGGAACGGTGCACTAGTTAGATATTGTATGCCGTTGCGTTCGCAGAATGTTTCAAATTCATTTTATGTGAGCTGAGGTACGTTGTCTGACACTACTACTTCAGGGAAATCTTCAAGGCAAAAGATTGATGTCAACACCTGAATTGTGCGACTTCTTGTTGAGTTCAGTGGAACAGGAAAAGGTTCAAATGGTTCAAACGGCTCTGAGCACTATGAGACTTAACTTCTGAAGTCTTCAGTCGCCTAGAACTTAGAACTATTTAAACCTAACTAACCTAAGGACATCACACACATCCATGCCCGAGGCAGGATTCGAACCTGCGACCGTAGCGGTCGCTCGGCTCCAGACTGTAGCGCCTAAAACCGCACGGCCACTCCGGGCGGCACAGGAAAAGGAGTACGAGTCAACCACAACCAACCACCGAGTGTTCCAAATGATCCTGTGAACTCTATGTGCACACGTTGCCATGGCGATTGCGACTTAGGACAAGCAGAGCATTTTTTTTTGTTTTGTTTTTTTTGCGAACTGATTTTCCACGCAGCCGTGACACTGTGACGTTATCTGTTATATTTGGATGTCTATAGCCTGCCAAGTACAGTGTCGACGCGCTAACTGTTTCGTACGAACAATCCCCCAGTGTCCTTGGTGAAGTAACTGCAACACTTCTTTTTGCAATGCCTTAGAGATCAATTCACGTGACTGTCCACTGTCATTTTCAACAAGAATCACACCTTTCTCTAGAGCGAGGCAATGCCGAAGTGCAAAATATCGACGCACTGCAGAGTTCTTGATGCTATTCAAAGGGAGGCCAAGGTGTGCGAATGTATTTGAGCAATAGGTTGAAATGTGAATCAGCTTCCGTGGCCTGTGCAATTTTCCTATAGTTCAGCGGAAAAGACTGAAGCCATTCAGAATCCTGAGCATCGATGTGACAACAAGATGCAGCAGAAGCGTCAAAGGCTCGATCAGGGCCAATCGGAAGACGTGAAAGTACATCCACACTACCATGTTGGGCTATCGGCCGATACATAATCTCGCACTCGTATTGAGACAACAACAAAGCCCATCGTTGCAATTTTTGGGCAGTTCGTATAGGAACCGGTTTCGTCTAATGAAACAAGGAGTTCAATGGATTGTGATCCGTTAGTAAGTAGAATTTTCTGCCATATAGATAGTGGTGGAATTTGGTGACACCATACACAATAGCCAAAGCCTATTCCTCAATTTGTGACTAATTACACTGAGCTTTCGACGACACTTTTGATAAGAAATCAGTAGGCCTGTATTTACCACCAATTCTGTGCGAAATCACTGCACTGATTCCGTAAGAGGAAGCGTCAACTTGCAATATATATGGTTTATCAGGATCGAAGGGAACTAAGAAGCGATCACCGAGCAATGCATCTTTAAGTTTTTGAAAACCCGCTTGACACTCGTCTGTCCAAACAAGGGGGACATTCTTGCGACGCAAGAGAGACAGTGGAGCTACGGTTTGCGCGGCATTCGGCTTGAACCGAATTTAATGCTTCATATTCCCTAAGACTGCCTGCAATTGTGTGACACTGCGAGGAACTGGCGGGCCACGTATGGCTAATAAATGCGACTGCAAAGAATGTACATCTTGACTGTTTACGACATGACCAAGATACTGCAACTCAAGTTTAAAAAGTCCCACTTCTCCAGTATACTCTTTAGTCCTGCGTCAGATAACACACGAAACAAAGCACGAAAATTTGGAATATGTTCTTCCGGTGTACGATCTGCTTTGACAGTATCGTCCAAATAGTTTGAACAGTTTGGGAATTGTGCAGTCAGCTGTTCCAAATGCCACAGGAAAACGGCGAGTGCGGAAGAACTGTCAAAAGGCAAACGCTCATATTCAAACAAGCCCAAATGAGTACTTACTACACATACCTTTTGACATTCTTCATCGAGCGGTATTTGATGATAAGCGTCCCTCAAATCAATTTTTGAAAAGTAGCATCCAGCTCCTAATTTGTCCAGGAGATCCCCTGGGTGTGGCAATGGGTAAGTATCAATCACAGTTTTGGGGTTGACTGTAAACTTGAAGTCAAGACAGATGCAAATGCGACATGAAGGTTTTGGGGAGCAAAACCAGTGAATTGGCCCGTTGAGTAGCTGATATGGGTGCAATAATTCCGCTATCTTGCAATTCTTTAAGTTCAGCATCGACTTTATTTCGTAATGCAATGGAAACAGTTCTGGCTCTGAAAAATTTCAGTTGAGCATTGTTTCTCATAGTCAGATGTGCAAAAATATTGTTAACCCTGCATAAACCGTCAGAAAAAAGTTACGGGAATTCTTTTAGCAACACTGACATTTGTATTGAATGGGGACACTGTCGACATATTGTCCCGCATGTGAAAGCCAAACAGATCAAAAGAATCAATGCCAAATATCTTCAATAAAATTCTTCAGGGTATACCCTGAAGAATTTTATTGAAGAAGACAACGGCCGCGGAAGCCTACGCTTACATAATGCCAAATATGTTCTCACAATCGCGTATGTGAACGACACATGGCAGGCAAAGTACATTTTCGAAGAATGTGAATGTTGTGTCCATTATAAGCTGTCAATTGCGTGGGGAGCCTAAAAGATCATCATATGTGTGAAGATTTAGCAATATGACAGAGGCACCCGCGTCAAAATGAAATTTCACATGTGTCCCACAAATAAGTAAATGAACTAAAAGTTTGTTTGATTGGCACTGAAGAAACCGCACGCTTTCTAGGATTGCTAATGGTGTAGCAGACTGCATTAATGACGCGGGTCTTGTGACTAGATTTCTGTGAGTGGACCAATTTCTTATGTTTGTTCCGTTACAAACATACGGATTGCACATGTCCTTTCCTAGCACAAGCGTAACACTAAGCCTGTCGGGAGGGGCAGTCTTGGCGTATGTGCCGTGAATAACACCGAGGCGCAGGACTTAATTCCGTTCGCCTGGTTAGCCAACTGCTTATACGGCATGGAGAGGTGGTGTTTACTTGGACTGGCTAGGGCAAGTTGCCGCCACTTAATGGGCCGATCGCGAACGAGGAACTCAACTCGACAAATAGCTGGCTGCTCAGATTTATGAGCCGAAAAGGCTCCGGAATCGTATTGATTAAGTATTTGCACTACCTGCTGAAATGATGGATCAGACTGTTTCAAAATCTGTTCTCTCAGTATGACATCAGGTACACTGCACACTATCACATCGGGCAACGTAACATCGGAATATGAGACACCGCAAGCACATTAGAATTTGCATTTTCTTGTCATGCCCTGCAAATCTGTTAGCCACTCGTGATAACTTTGTTCTGACCGTTTTTTGCAATTAAAGAACTGATACGTAGCTGCTACCACATTCACGTTTTGGTGATTAGCGAAGCAACAACTTGGTTATAAGACAGTTGACTCGGAGTGGCGTTAGGAAAGATTTTTTTGATGGGGAGGAACACTGCTCTTCCTGCCGTTGATAACAGTTATGGAAGTTTCTCAGTACCTGGTATGTTGTGAGCTAGGAGTTGGGCCTCAAATGTGGACAACCGCTCGAGCCATTCCTCTTCGTGTTCACGAAACTGTCGAAAACGTGGTATAGTAGCTGTAGTAGTTGGTGCTTGTTCCGTCGGGCGCACAGCATTGGCCAGTAGCTGCTGCACCATGCTGAGTAATGTAGAGATCTGCTGCATCTGGAACTGAAACATCTGCATTAGCTGTGTGGCGTTTAACGATTGCGACCGTGGCGCCTGAGCGGGGGGCGGGATAGATGGGGTGGACATGCTGGAAGTGACAAGTGCCACAAACAGACAAGGCAAGCAAGCAAAATAGGTACAAAAGCAAAGAAAATATCGCTAACGCACAACTGAACATAGTGATTAGTGGAAACATCAACAAACTGTTAAACCAAATAAGCTCCACGGCAAAGTAAAGACAAGAGAGAATTAAGGGGCCCAAAGACTCATAAAAAGTACGGTGGCCGACAGGCACTGGTTTCGTTGTAGAGCTCGTTGCCAATGTGGGGTCCTTCCCACTCGTCTCCTATAGGGTGCCTAAAGAATGCAGCATTCTCGGATAGCTATACAACAATTCAAGCAAAGCACATTAACAGATTTTATTACAATAAAGAAGATTGACAAGACTTAACTTTGATTTACAACGAGTTGTCGCAAGCGATGGGCAACATGCAACCAGTATCCTCTGCTATATACATTGTTCATGCAAGTTTGTCATACAGTTTGTGGATCACTAATAATGACTGTCGTAGTGCTCTCTTCTAAGGCGTGGTTTCTACTAGTGTCCCTCTTCTACTCTGCCGAGGCTGGCAGCTGCGGTGCATATGTTCTCTTTGGATAGGGGCCTCGTCTGTCGTGGTGTCCGCCTAGTCATAAGGCTATTGGCTGACGTCTGACAGCCTTCTCTACTCGCGTACCTCATCTTCAAAAGTGGTTCAAATGGCTCTGAGCACTATGGGACTTAACATCTATGGTCATCAGTCCCCTATAACTTAGAACTACTTAAACCTAACTAACCTAAGGAAATCACACAACACCCCATCCTCATTTTCGCGCCGGCCCTTGTCGACAGGCCGGAACAGGGAAACTACGTAACAAAATTCAAAAATGGTTCAAATGTCTCTGAGCACTATGCGACTTAACTTCTGAGGTCATCAGTCGCCTAGAACTTAGAACTAATTAAACCTAACTAACCTAAGGACGTCACACACATCCATCCCCGAGGCAGGATTCGAACCTGCGACCGTAGCGGTCGCCCGGCTTCAGACTGTAGCGCCTAGAACCGCACGGCTACTTTGGCCGGCCGCACAAAATTCACATGGCAAAAATTCAAAACCTCACGGATGATGAGGGTTTGTGCCTCTTCAACTGAGCTAAAATTTTATACATGCCGTATTTTTATGGACTGGAGCAAAATAGGGGAAGTAGAAGCTAACTTGTAGAAAACTGAAAAATAAATGTGATCCTTATACAGTATGTGTGCAGGCGCACGGTTGCAGTTGTGTATTCGTGCATATATATATATATATATATATATATATATATATATATATATATATATATATATATATACTCCTGGAAATTGAAATAAGAAAACCGTGAATTCATTGTCCCAGGAAGGGGAAACTTTATTGACACATTCCTGGGGTCATATACATCACATGATCACACTGACAGAACCACACGCACATAGACACAGGCAACAGAGCATGCACAATGTCGGCACTAGTACAGTGTATATCCACCTTTCGCAGCAATGCAGGCTACTATTCTCCCATGGAGACGATCGTAGAGATGCTGGATGTAGTCCTGTGGAACGGCTTGCCATGCCATTTCCACCTGGCGCCTCAGTTGGACCAGCGTTCGTGCTGGACGTGCAGACCGCGTGAGACGACGCTTCATCCAGTCCCAAACATGCTCAATGGGGGACAGATCCGGAGATCTTGCTGGCCAGGGTAGTTGACTTACACCTTCTAGAGCACGTTGGGTGGCACGGGATACATGCGGACGTGCATTGTCCTGTTGGAACAGCAAGTTCCCTTGCCGGTCTAGGAATGGTAGAACGATGGGTTCGATGACGGTTTGGATGTACCGTGCACTATTCAGTGTCCCCTCGACGATCACCAGTGGTGTACGGCCAGTGTAGGAGATCGCTCCCCACACCATGATGCCGGGTGTTAGCCCTGTGTGCCTCGGTCGTATGCAGTCCTGATTGTGGCGCTCACCTGCAAGGCGCCAAACACGCATACGACCATCATTGGCACCAAGGCAGAAGCGACTCTCATCGCTGAAGACGACACGTCTCCATTCGTCCCTCCATTCACGCCTGTCGCGACACCACTGGAGGCGGGCTGCACGATGTTGGGGCGTGAGCGGAAGACGGCCTAATGGTGTGCGGGACCGTAGCCCAGCTTCATGGAGACGGTTGCGAATGGTCCTCGCCGATACCCCAGGAGCAACAGTGTCCCTAATTTGCTGGGAAGTGGCGGTGCGGTCCCCTACGGCACTGCGTAGGATCCTACGGTCTTGGCGTGCATCCGTGCGTCGCTGCGGTCCGGTCCCAGGTCGACGGGCACGTGCACCTTCCGCCGACCACTGGCGACAACATCGATGTACTGTGGAGACCTCACGCCCCACGTGTTGAGCAATTCGGCGGTACGTCCACCCGGCCTCCCGCATGCCCACTATACGCCCTCGCTCAAAGTCCGTCAACTGCACATACGGTTCACGTCCACGCTGTCGCGGCATGCTACCAGTGTTAAAGACTGCGATGGAGCTCCGTATGCCACGGCAAACTGGCTGACACTGGCGGCGGCGGTGCACAAATGCTGCGCAGCTAGCGCCATTCGACGGCCAACACCGCGGTTCCTGGTGTGTCCGCTGTGCCGTGCGTGTGATCATTGCTTGTACAGCCCTCTCGCAGTGTCCGGAGCAAGTATGGTGGGTCTGACACACCGGTGTCAATGTGTTCTTTTTTCCATTTCAAGGAGTATATATATATATATATATATATATATATATATATATATGTGTGTGTGTGTGTGTGTGTGTGTGTGTGTGTGTGGGCAGTTATCATAATGATGTAATGTACTATGTGCATCAAATTTTGCATGTCGCAGAGTATGATTTGGAGTTTCTCTTCCCTAGTGATTGTGCACAGTATGGACGTAAGTAATTCGACAACAGAGCGTAGGTACTATAGTGTACATTCCACTGGAATATCAGAATCGTGTTTAAGGACTGTTACTAAATATACAACAATAAGTAAATCTCACCTCGTTTCCAGGATATGACATCGAAACTAAGGATTTGGTGAATAAGTACGACGTACGCCTTTACAATTGATTTACCTTCTCTGTTAAAATGAGGATGCTATTACATCTTTTGTCGTTCCTTACAGATGAGAGAAATAATAATGATTACAAACTGCCAGAGGAAGAAAACATAAAAGAAATTCACATGAACGGCTTGGCAATGTGCGAAAATCACTGAAAACCTGCTGGGAAATATACATCTGAATGCGGCTAACATATTACGAGATAAATGTTTTTCTTATCTATCCACTTACAAGCACAGGAAGATCTGTACTAGTAAGGTGGACAGTGAAGACGTAAAGACGATGCTCAATTTTTATTGGACATTGCGAAATGAGAGCACACGCAATAGTTTCATTGTTAATCTGTTTAGCGAGACCGCTACGGTCTCAGGTTCGAATCCTGCCTCGGGCATGGATGTGTGTGATGTCCTTAGGTTAGTTAGGTTCAAGTATTTCCAAGTTCTAGGGGACTGATGACCTCAGAAGTTGAGTCCCATAGTGCTCAGCGCCATTTGAACCATTTTTTTGAATCTGTTTAGAGAAGGGATATTGGACACCGTATGAATTTATTTATTCACGAGGTAACAACTCGGCGGCAAATTTAACCGTAATTGTAATTTACTAATGATTATGACTTTGCTGTAAATGTAACAAAACAGTAATTTTATGTGTGTTATATTTGTGTTGTTCGCAATAAACAAAGGAAGGGAAACAAGTGCCTGTCTCCCGAAAGTCACAACAAGGGCATGTCCTATTATTTACTGAAGTGTCTCGTGAGCAGCTTAAAACTATTCACAGTGTTCAACACAAGTGATTAATGAAAGATAAAGGAGACGGAGTTCTTGTGTTAGTGTCGCGAATGACCTTTTTTATGAAGTTATGCTACGAAGTGTAGCTGCTGGGTACCTGCTGCTTATGACGATTGTCCTCGAGAATTCTTGCTGGTGGCAGGGAATCCCGGAGATGCTGGAGTTGTCACCAGCTGGAACAGCGAGTAATCCGGCAGAGCCGGTTCCTGCAGGTGCCTCCTACGTTAATAATTGTTAAGTATTACGCATGTTACTGTTTCTTCAAATTTACGCGCCCAAGTCTGAACTGAGTTCCGCCTTTGTCGGGGCACACCTGCTGCCTGAATTGTTGTAAGCCTAACGAATGCAAGTTAAGGGCGGGAGTTGCCAAGTCGCCAACTTGGTCCCGGCGCGTGTGCGAGATTTGTGAGGGGCGGGAAGGGGAAAAGGGGGGAAACCGAGAGAGAGAGAGAGAGAGAGAGAGAGAGAGAGAGAGAGGGAGGGACAAAGCAGGACCGCAGGTTCAGAGAAAGGGAGGTGAGGTGGAGGGCACGAAAATGGTGGGCGATGGAGAGACGGCAGAGCCTCTTGCAGGTCTTAAGTTCCGACCGCTGCGACAAACTGTGGCTTCTCTATACAGGCTGCAACTAAAATTATTCAAGAGTTTCTGTAATGGCAACCTGAGCTTTACGGAAAGCGTCACAATCAGTAAAGCGTGAAATGAGACTTCTTAAAAGGTCAAATGCCTCTAGTAGCGACTTGGAGTGACATTGCTGCCACACAAACTCGAATGCTCGAAGAGCTGGATTGCGAATAAATCACACCTGGAATGACAGCGTGGTTTCTGTGCATTTAAAGCGTCTTTGCGGATGAAGAAAATGCAACTGACGCTACCAGCATTGACCCACTCATGGAAAAGGACGCGTTTACTTCGAAGTACCTCTTTGGAAATAAATTTCGAGATTGGAGACCATCTTATTTCGAAGAAGTAACAAATATCTTCAAATATACAGTACATTTCGTTACGATCAGTTTTTCTTAGTTGCACTGCTCCGTTACTAAACATGTTAGCAGCATTTTATCGTAGCTATAGTTTCAATTTTGTAACATTCATACACTATGTGATCGAAAGTATTCGGACCCGTTAGCCTTGATGGCTACTTCCACTCTCGCAGGCATACGTTCAGTCAGGCGCTGGAAGGTTTCCTGGGGAATAGCAGCCGATTTTCAAGTGAGTGCTGCACTGAGGAGAGGTATCGATGTCGGTCGGTG
Organism: Schistocerca nitens; assembly: GCF_023898315.1. Classification (NCBI taxonomy): domain Eukaryota; kingdom Metazoa; phylum Arthropoda; class Insecta; order Orthoptera; family Acrididae; genus Schistocerca; species Schistocerca nitens. The sequence continues at coordinate 778,918,123 of NC_064614.1, forward strand.
AGGCCCGGCACGAAGTCGGCGTTCCAGAACAATTCAAAAGGTGTTCTATAGATTCAGGTCAGGACTCTGTGCGCTACCGTCGCAGGTTCGAATCCTGTCTCGGGCATGGATGTGTGTGATGTCCTTAGGTTAGTTAGGTTTAAGTAGTTCTAAGTTCTAGGGGACTGATGACCACACATGTTAAGTCCCATAGTGCTCAGAGCCATTTGAATCAGGACTCTGTGCAGGGATGTTATTGTCGTGTAACCACTCGGCTACAGGCCGTGCATTATGAACTGGTGCTCGAGCGTGTTGAAAAATGCAATCACCATCCCCGAATTGCTCTTCAGCAGTGGGAAGCAAGAAGGTGCTTAAAACATCATAGTGAGCCTGTGCTGTGATTGTGCCACACAAAACAACAAGGGGTGCAAACCCCCTCCATGAAAAACACGACCACACTATAACATCACTCCCTCCGAAATTTACTGTTGGCACTACATACTAGAGCCCTGCATGACCGAGTAAGCGAGCACAAAATACGAGATGGGGCGAGCACACCCTAATTGGATAGGCTGCCCGCACTAGTTCTTGTGACCGAACATACAAGCCGTGACGGAATACGTAGTACGTAACTTCAGACACATTACACGTGTCATTATCCGTGTGAGACTGCAACCGGTACGGGCTTCTCATTTGTGGCGTGTCTCTCTCATGTAGCGCGAGGAAGCCAGTGCAGTAAGACGTAAGACTGAAACCAACGTCAACACATTGAAGAAACGGAAAAGTCTAAAAAGCCAAGTATGGAGCACATTTCTGTTGGTTGTAGACGAAAACAGTGCATCTACTGGGTACGTATCGTGCATAAACTGCTCCACATTATTGTGTTTCCTGTCTGGAACCACTCCTTTAAAGAAACAAAGTTGCAAGAAACCTCACAAAGATACAGCTCCTTTAGGGATACCGGCAGTAATAAAAATAGTGTTACAACAAAGTGTGTTGCAATGTGTGCTAAAGATATGAGACCTTTTAATGCTGTTTCCCGTGAAAGTTTCAGAGAACAAGGCTAAGAATTAATACATCTAGGTGCGCATTATCGAGAAGTTAACGTGGCAGATGTCATGCCACATCCCTCTACTATAAGTAGACATGTCAAAGAACAAGATGATGCAATACGAAACAGCATAACGCCTTCTGTTATTGTGGAAGTTATTAATAAAACATGTGCTGCGACAGTTGATATGTGGACTGATTCGCATAACCAGGTACACTATTTGATGCTTACAACACATTACATTAACACAGATTGATCTCTTGTTAACGACGTTTTATTTACAACAAAATTCCCGGACGTTCAGAAGACGGGAGTAAATATTATGCAAGAAGTTGATGAGAGGATGGCCGATTGGGACATTTCACCGGACGTGTTGCACAGTTTTGTTTTTGTCTCCTACCAGGGTGCCAATGTAATAAAGGCTTTGGAAAATCACGAAAGGATTCCTTGTGCTGCTCATTGTAAAAATACAGCACTTAGCCATAATTTCGATAAAGATAACTTCGTGTTAAATCATGCCCCGAACATCGCATCAACAATGTATACTGCAAAATGCATTGTAAGGTACATTAAGAAAAGTGGCCTCTGCTCGTCTTTGAAATCATCGTTGAAACAAGAGGTTTGCACACGCTGGAACAACTTGTACACTACGCAGGAATCCTTACGCACTCAGTATAATGAAGTTGCTGCTTTGCTGACGGAAAATGACTCCGCGTACAGATTGCAAGTATATGATAATGAACTAGCAGAAAAAATTGGGCAGTTTCTGAGATCATTTAAAGAGGCTACAGATGATTTAGAAGGCGAAACAAAACCGACAATCCAGTTAGTTCTTCTTTGGTTTCACAAACTGCAACAAATTTGCAGTGTCAATGACACTGACTGTCAGGTAAGTAATTACTGCAGTTAAAAGGAATGTTTCATTATGATACGCCATAGATTTATAATTAACTAGCGTAATTGATATGTACTAACAGATATGTATTTCTTTAACAGGAGGTACAAAGGATTAAAAATCGATCCTTGACTCTCGTTTGGGAGAAGATTGTGATCACTTCCAGACATAAAATTGCTACGTTTCTTTGGCCGTCTTTCCGTGATCTTAATATGCTTGAAATAAATGAAAAGCAGGAAATTTTTAGCAATGTGCGACAAATGTGTGCTACCCATTACGCAGGTTCAACATGAAATCATTAACATAATCGTTTTTGCATAGTTAATAGACAGTGTATTATAGAGAAACGGGAATATAATTCGTATAATATTTCATTAACGTAAAACACCTCGTTTTGCGGGAACGTTTAAACGATTTCCACATTAGTTCTGTATTACTTGTTTGTTTTGTTTATTAGCATAGATCCTTCAAGTACTGTGTCATCACCACCCAGAAAGAGAGATCGTTTCAAGGAAAGGAGGAACAACAGATCATCCGCAGCAGATGAAGTAGATCTCTACATTTTAATGCACTCAGGAGACGATGATGACATCATAAAGTGGTGGAGCAGACATGAAACAGATCTGCCAGGCCTGGCTGCAGTTGCAAGACGTATTTTATGTATCACAGCAACAAGCGCATCTAGTAGATGTAGATGTAGATGTAGTGAAAGATGCTTTAGTAAAGCCGGCATGTTACTAACAAATCGCAGCAGCCAATCAAATCCGGAACGCGTTAGTGATATACTGCTTATCAACAATAAGTATAATTTTGTTTCTGTTGCAAACAAGTGAAAAGTATTACAAGTTACGTCTGTAAATGTTTAATGTTCTTTGTATGCTTCCTTTATGAAGATGGTTGTCTTCTAGATTACAGGGACAGCAGTTATTTAACGCTTCCTAATAATGAAAACGAGAGTCGTCTACTATCCACGATTGTATTGAAATATCATTTTACTTTCTAAGTGCATTATGAATTTAGCTGTGTCACGTACACGTTCCTTTAAACGTTACTTTTGTATTAAAAGAGAGAGAGACGGAGATAAATACATTGTGTGTGTGTATGAGGGAGAGAGAGAGAGAGAAGGAGAGAGAAAGAGAGAGAGAGAGAGAGAGAGAGAGAGAGAGAAAGAGAGATGTTGAATTTGTACAGTAGAGTGCAGCGAGCCGGAGCGAGGCGAGGTGAGACATCAGCGGTGACCGGTCATGCTCGGTTATCCGCGTGTCCGGAATCCGGAATGGTGCAAATGGCTCTGAGCACTATGGGTCTTAACATCTGTGGTCATCAGTCCCCTAGAACTTAGAACTACTTAAACCTAACTAACCTAAGGACATCACACACATCCATGCCCGAGGCAGGATTCGAACCTGCGACCGTAGCAGTCGCGCGGTTCCGGACTGAGCGCCTAGAACCGCTAGACCACCGCGGCCGGCTCCGGAATCCGGACAACAGACATGGGGCGAGTACGTGACCGAGCCAAGTCGTGTGGGGCCGGACACGAGCAGCTCGGTCCCCCCGTCAACAGGCGAGCCGCGACCTGTCAAACATTGAGTGATGCAGCACTCTACTACACACGCTGTCAAATGATGTTCTCCGGCCATTCGCTATATCCACATCCTGCCGTCGGATCGCCACATTGTGTACCGTGATTCGTCACTCCACACAAGGTTTTTCAACTGTTCAATCATCCAACGTTTACGCTTCTTCCATCAAGCGAGGCGTCGCTTGGCACTTAAAGGCATGATGTGTGGATTATGAGCAGCCCCTCGATCATGAAATCCAAGTCTTTTCACCTCCCGCCTAACGGTCGTAGTAGTAGTCCACCTCACTATCACATCGGTAACAGTGGAGCTAGGGATGTTTAGGAGTCTGGAAACCTCACATACAGACGTATGACACAAGTGACACCAAACCACCTGACCACGTTCGAAGTCCGTGAGTTTCACAGAGCGCCCGATTCTGCTCTCTCAAGATGTCTAATGACTACTGCGGTCGCCGATATGAAGTACCTGGCAGTGGGTGGCGGCATAAAGCACCTAATATGAAAAACGTATGTTTGGTGGTGTCCGGATACTTTTGATCGCATAGGGTAGATTTAGACAGTTATTTGTAGCCTGTCAGTTACTTTAGTACCATTAAGTAGTTATGCTAATTTTTACGTACACAGTTACTTCCAGCAGTCAGCGACATTTAGATTGTTATTTGCATAACGTAAAATTGGTTTAACATAACGCAAAATGGCTTTAATACCAACCACTATTTCTTCTCTAGTTCGCCTTCCTTTGGTACGTCAACTGTTGCGCAAAAAGTTGGAGGATGCTGACACAGATCTTCTGGAAAGAGGCTATGTTTCGTCCATCCTCTATTGTTTATTGCAGACACTAGCATTTCTATTGCTATTAAAATCCCTTTGTAGAACTTAAGATTTTCCTAGTTCCTTGCTCTCCGGTTACACACAAATACGATTTTCTCATGACCGTTTATGTACAGCCAAGGACGGTTATAGGGGCGGCAAACGAATATTTGCCTGAGGTGCCAAAATTTAGGGGTGCCATTTTAATTGCAAAATGCAGAAAAATATTCTTTAGTGAAACATTCGGTAACAGAAAAATATTACTGATGTAAACGTAAAATATAAGTTCCAGCAACGCGAGTGGTTTCCTTCGCGCACACTTAGGTTATAACAGTCACGTCTCTCGCTACGCGATCTGATGTTGCGAGATCGAGAGCGTCGATTTGATCTTCGCCACTCTCTGCATCAATCAATGTTCTACCCTCGCTCCGAGACCCCACTGTCGCTTTTGTATGACCTATTGTTACGTGGCTAGCGGTATAGCGAGCGGCAGCCGTGCGCCATTCGCATTCAGAACGCAAATCCTTATTGCACATTACCACCACCGTTTTTTTTAAATTTTTTTAGGTAAGTATTTCAATAATTAACCTGTTGTTTATTTTGACGGACACTTCTTTATCGTAAATTGATTATCGAATCGAAACAATGAAAGCAGTTAAATAAATAAATAAATAAATATTTAGTTTATCCAAACGGATATTTACTGAAGCAATAACATATTGTATCAGGTATGAATGTGTTCTGTAATATAATTCCGTTATTGTTTTATGACAATATTTTTTTGAATCAATAATATTAGACATCTGTTAAGCTCGTTGCTTCGATAACATGCGTTTTATAATCATCTATTATAATCAATGATATTTCAAAAGCAAGAAATAGAAAATAGTTTTAATGACCACTGAAAAATTAGTTATTATAAAATACTCGTAATAACATTACACTTTCTTCGCTTCACAGGATACAAAATATATTTTGTATGAATCAAAATATTTATTTTACGGTGATTAAAGGAATATAATTTTGAACTTGTCTTAATTGGCGGTTTAGCTTGTTGAAAACAAGGGTAAATCGTCGTTTTTTTATATTATACACAGTTTAACATTGTTTAATTTAAATTATGTACGTGCCATTCCCAGACTATCTAGTAGTAAAAGAAAATTGTCTGGTTACCAGTAAAAAAGATTAAAAAGGCTGGGAAAAGAAGCCGAAAGGCAAAAACCAGCTGGAGTGTTAAAAAATTGTACCCATAGTTGTACTAAAATAAATTACGATTCTGAGAATCCAGCATCAAGTATAGTTATAAAACCCGCCCCGTTAGACGTTCGGTCTAACGCATTGCTTTCCGGGCGGGAAGGCGAGCTGGCCCCTGGTCTGAATGCGCCCATCGGATTAATGTCTGGTGTGCCGGTCCGTCTGTGGATGACTTTTAAGGCGGGTTTTCGTCTGCCTCAGTGAATGCGGAGTGGTTCCCCTTATTCCGTCTGAGTTACACTATGTCGGCGATTGCAGCACAAACACTGTATTCACGTACGCGTACACCATAATTACTCTACCACGCAAACATTTGGGGTTACACTCGTCTGGTTTGGGAAGTTCCCGGGGTAGGGTGCACTGGGGGCCGAACCGCACGATAACCCTGGGTTCGGTGTGGGGCGGAGGTGGGATTAGTGGACTGCTGTAGCCTGTTGGGGGGGTTGTGAACCACTGAGGGCTACGGTGGGCACGAGGCCTCCTTTATAGGTCCCCAGTTCCATATAATACCATAAAATACAATGGCTATAAAAGAAAATATAGAATCGTCAAAGCAGGATAAAAGGACAAACGAATGTACGAAGTTGCGGAATTAGTTGGAAGTGTTGGCAGTCTATCAACACCAGATGAAAGCATGAAAAAATTTAAACCGCCGTGACACCAACAGAAAGAGTTCTACAAACTGTGAGTGCAGTGCCGGCCGTTGTGGCCGAGCGGTTCTAGGCGCTTCTGCCCGGAACCGGGCTGCTGCAGCGGTCGCAGGTTCGAATCCTGCCTCGGGCATGGATGTGTGTGATGTCCTTAGGTTAATTAGGTTTAAGTAGTTCTAAGTCTGATGACCTCAGATGTTAAGTCCCATAGTGCTTAGAGCCATCTCATCTGTGAGTGCAGTTCCATCAGTGTGACAAAGAATTTTAGGAGACGCCGAAATACGTTTTTGGTAGGACAATATCAGTCTAAAACATGGCATAATTAATAATGTCCTTCCAATGACACTGGCCGACATTTTAGCACAAATTATTATACACGAATTTTAAGCAGTGAGGAGCAAGACTCGCTATTTCCATAAGGCGTATTTAGGCCCAAAATGATATTCAGATCCTAAAATCCTGGCTAGAAAGAAACGAAAGGTTAAAATGTTTAAAACTGTACAACAAGGTGTCTCTAAGTATTGTAGTAATTACTAAAATGCTTGGTAACAGTGGTCTGGTTTTTCAAGGTACAAGGGACAAGTTGTTCGAGTACTATGACGGTAATATCTTAAAATATAGTTAAGTTGCTACCTGGAATTGTTTCCATTATGGAAGGCCAAGACCGTAGAGTGCTAAAGAAAGAAGAAACTAAAGCTCACTATCCAACAGAAAACATACCATGCAAAATAATAAATGTATAGCATCAAAATGTAAAGTCTCATATTACATTATTAAACAGCCATTTTGCATCTGGGATGTGATACATCAACTGATATGTATTTTGGTGTATAGAATTCGAATATACCTTTCTAATTGTTCTAACACGTACCATTTTTGAGCTTTTAAAGGTTCTTTATTTTTCTTATTCAGTATTTCGCTTTATGCTGTTCTTCTGTTTTGATGTTCAATTGTTTGTTTTTGATTTCCAGAGGAGAGATAGACGATCTACAAATCGTCAGTAAATGGTTGGTGTGGTAATCCAGTGTTGTGAAAGAGATCCTCAGTGAGTGTTTCCTGTGAAAGGTAGTGGAAACTTTTTGTGTTTAAAACTTACACTAAGAAAAATGGCAACTAGTAAATTTCATTGCTGTCTCAACCACCCCGACAACTTTTGTTATGTATGGAAAATTCACTCCAAAAGACCAAAGAAAACCAACCACCGATTTGGTTAAGCAGGCATATAAATTGTATTTTGATTGCCCTGTTGGTGATCAAGATAAACATTTTGCACGTCATATTGCCTGCATAGCCTGTACTACAACCTTAACCGAGTGGCTGAAAGGAAAACGCCGAGCCATGCCATTCACTGTTCCTATGGTGTGGTGTGAGCCTAATGACCATTAATCAGACTGTTACTTCTGTTTTACAAATATTTCTGAACATTCAAGCAAAACTAGACATAACATAAAGTATCCAAATTTATCTTCAGTGCATTTGCCTGTGCCCCCTGATGAGGAGTTGCTGTCCCTGTCTGTAACTTGAAAGCCACGCAACCAGAAACCATGTGAAGTGAATCAGAAAGTGCTGAACATAAAGAAGTGTACTGCCCTCAGTATCATGACGCTTCGCTTCAGCTCTTTAATCAAAAGGAACTGAACGATTTGGTTCGCGATCTAAAACTTTCGAAACAGCAAGCTGAATTCTTGGGGCGAGACTGCAGCAACGGAACCATATAGCTCCAGGAACAAAAATTTCCTGTTTCAGATCAGGAGGTGCTTCCTTTGCTCAGTATTTCGATGCGCAGAATTCAATGTGTGTATGTAGAGATGTCAATGGTCTGATGTGGCAGCTAGGTATATAACATAATCCACAGGAGTGGGGACTATTCATTGACTTCAGTAAAACCACCTTGAAAACAGTACTACTGCATAATGGCAATGCATTTCCATCGATACCTTTGGCTTAGGTAGTAGACATGAAAGAAACGTTTGAAACCAAGGCTTTGCTGCTAGAGTATAAGGATCACGAATGGCACCTTTGCTGTGATTTAAATATTGTTTCACTCCTTACAGGTTCACACGCTGGATTCAAGAAATACTGCTGCTTTTTGTGCCTTTGGGACAACCGTGACACCAAGAGCCACCATACAGTCAAGGAATGGCCTATAAAGAAGTCATATGTTCCTGGAAAAGTAAATGTGAGCAGTTCCCCATTGAAAGTTCCCAAATTAATTGAGGCAAAGCTAAAAGAGGGTATATTTGTTGGACTACAAATAAGAAAATTGCTGAAAGATCCAATCTTTGATACCAAACTCACAGATACCCAAATAGCTGCTTGGTCGTCTTTTAAAGCAATTCTTACGGGATTTTTGGGTAAAAGAAAAGACAAAAACTGTGTTACCAGTGTGAATGATCTGTCGGACAACTATAGGAACATGTGTGTAGAATACATGATAACCAAGTAAATAAAAAAAACACCAAAATAAATTCAGAGCGAAAATGATAATTGCATCGCCATCGGCAGACTCCATAACGAAAGAACTTCAAAAATACGTAAAACATTAGAACACTCATCAGCACCAGCAAAGCATATAAAAAAAGACGAAGTATTAACAGAAAGAACAGTGGACAGCGATTTGAACGACAAGAGAACTATAGTTCCACATCATCCAAATATTATTTTAGACGAAAACATGAAAACCGAGAAGACTCCAGGTTCACAAGGAAGCACAGCAGTAGTGTCAGAAGCAACATTTGAAGCGCCAGAAACAGCATCACCATCATCATCATCATCAACAACAACAACAAAAGAAATGGCAGTATTAAGTGCATTAGCAGCAGCACCAATTGCAGCAACAAGCAACAAACCGTAGCCCAATGTACAGGTACGTCCCAAGAGGTGCAGGAAACCTGTCCTTCTCAAGGACATTTGGTATCTCGAGAGAACGCGGGAACCAATATGACAGCACAAAACCTAAATAAAACTGTAACCATTTCTCACCCTAGTCATCTGCAGATTTTAAGTCTAAATATTGAATGTCTTAGAAATAAATCACTAGAACATAAGGCAGCAATGAATGGTGCAAACATTGACTGCATGTGCACCATGGAGCACTGGCGCAGATCTTTTGAACTAAGAACCATAAATATTCATCCATATAAGTTGGCGAGTAGGTATTGTAGAAAAAATGCCAAAAACGAAGGTGTATGTATCTTTACTAAATCAAGTATCAGGTGCAAAGGAAGGTGTGAAGCTGAATTATTATGGAAAATCATTTTAAAGCAGATGCCATACAGTTGTAGGAAATACAGGGAAAATTCATAGTCGTAGCAATATACAGACCACCTACTGGGGACACAGGCATATTCATCAATCAATTAGAAAAACTGCTTAACATTCTTTTTACTAAAAACGCCACTGCAGTTGTCTGTGGGTATATCAACATAAACCTTATGACTGAAAGTAGGCTAAAGGCAATTCCTAGATCCACTATATACACTCCTGGAAATGGAAAAAAGAACACATTGACACCGGTGTGTCAGACCCACCATACTTGCTCCGGACACTGCGAGAGGGCTGTACAAGCAATGATCACACGCACGGCACAGCGGACACACCAGGAACCGCGGTGTTGGCCGTCGAATGGCGCTAGCTGCGCAGCATTTGTGCACCGCCGCCGTCAGTGTCAGCCAGTTTGACGTGGCATACGGAGCTCCATCGCAGTCTTTAACACTGGTAGCATGCCGCGACAGCGTGGACGTGAACCGTATGTGCAGTTGACGGACTTTGAGCGAGGGCGTATAGTGGGCATGCGGGAGGCCGGGTGGACGTACCGCCGAATTGCTCAACACGTGGGGCGTGAGGTCTCCACAGTACATCGATGTTGTCGCCAGTGGTCGGCGGAAGGTGCACGTGCCCGTCGACCTGGGACCGGACCGCAGCGACGCACGGATGCACGCCAAGACCGTAGGATCCTACGCAGTGCCGTAGGGGACCGCACCGCCACTTCCCAGCAAATTAGGGACACTGTTGCTCCTGGGGTATCGGCGAGGACCATTCGCAACCGTCTCCATGAAGCTGGGCTACGGTCCCGCACACCGTTAGGCCGTCTTCCGCTCACGCCCCAACATCGTGCAGCCCGCCTCCAGTGGTGTCGCGACAGGCGTGAATGGAAGGACGAATGGAGACGTGTCGTCTTCAGCGATGAGAGTCGCTTCTGCCTTGGTGCCAATGATGGTCGTATGCGTGTTTGGCGCCGTGCAGGTGAGCGCCACAATCAGGACTGCATACGACCGAGGCACACAGGGCCAACACCCGGCATCATGGTGTGGGGAGCGATCTCCTACACTGGCTGTACACCACTGGTGATCGTCGAGGGGACACTGAATAGTGCACGGTACATCCAAACCGTCATCGAACCCATCGTTCTACCATTCCTAGACCGGCAAGGGAACTTGCTGTTCCAACAGGACAATGCACGTCCGCATGTATCCCGTGCCACCCAACGTGCTCTAGAAGGTGTAAGTCAACTACCCTGGCCAGCAAGATCTCCGGATCTGTCCCCCATTGAGCATGTTTGGGACTGGATGAAGCGTCGTCTCACGCGGTCTGCACGTCCAGCACGAACGCTGGTCCAACTGAGGCGCCAGGTGGAAATGGCATGGCAAGCCGTTCCACAGGACTACATCCAGCATCTCTACGATCGTCTCCATGGGAGAATAGCAGCCTGCATTGCTGCGAAAGGTGTATATACACTGTACTAGTGCCGACATTGTGCATGCTCTGTTGCCTGTGTCTATGTGCCTGTGGTTCTGTCAGTGTGATCATGTGATGTATCTGACCCCAGGAATGTGTCAATAAAGTTTCCCCTTCCTGGGACAATGAATTCACGGTGTTCTTATTTCAATTTCCAGGAGTGTAGTTTCAATCTGTTTCCACCCATACACAAACCCACAATAATAACATATAATACAAACAGTCTTACAGATTATTTTCAAATGTACAATCCACAGAAGTAGAAGTAACAAATACTGATTTGGGATTATCAGACCATAATGCTCTTGTTCTCAAAATTCCTTCAATGCCACTTGAAGAAAAAGAAGTGTACTTCATGTATACAAGATAATTTTCCACTGTGTAGAATTTACAAATATTCTAACTAGTGAGTCCTGGGCAGAAGTGCTGTCCCTAACAAATACGAATGATGCATATAACATTTTTTCTTCAATTTTCGTGTGATATTTCGAAATGTGCTTTCCAAAGAAGCTGTGAAGAATCACATCACATCACAATACAAAGCTAAGTTCGTGGATCACAGTTGGCATCAAAACTTCTTGTGGAACTCTAAAGAGACTAAATTCAGAACTGAAGACATCTACAGATCCACAGTTAATAGAATATGTTAAGAATTACAAGAGGATACATCGTAAAGTAATTGCCAAGGCAACATTCATGAGTGATAACTACTTAATAAGACAGTATGATATGGTAACAAATCAAAAGCCATATTGGGTATTGTGAAGATGAAACAGGCAAGAGATACGAAGGCCAGGATATCATTCTCAAAAACACAGATAATGTCAATATTAAAAAAAAACAAGATTTGCCAAATTACATCGACAATTATTTCATAAAGGCAACAACTTTATTAAGCTCGAAATTTACAAACCAAGAAAAACCTGAATTTTCAAAAGCTGCTTCTGGCATGAGGATAGATCCAACAGGTGAACATGAAGTGTTCTCAGTAATAAAACGTTTGAAACCTAAAATGTCAGCAGTAATAGATGAGGTGCCTGTTTACGTCATAACAATGACAGCTGCACAAATAGCAAGGCCCTTGGCTTACATAGGAAACTTATCATTTAGTGAAGGAGTGTTTCCAGAAAGTATTAAAATGTCAAAAGTGAAGCCATTATTCAAAAACTGCGACAAGCATAAGGTAGAAAACTATCGGGCAATATCCCTCCTTCCAGAATTTTCCTAAATAATAGAAAAATTAATAAAGCACAGAATCAACAAATACCTAAATGAACATTGTTTACTAAATAGAATTCAGCATGACTTCCAGGCAGGTAAAATTACAGAAAAAGGACTTAGGTGCTACACTGAACAAATAATTAAAAATATAGAAAAAGGCAACAGCATAGGAATAAATTTAGATCTCTCCAAAGAATTTGACACTATCAATCATGGAATTCTTTTAGAAAAACTAGAAGCATTAGATATTCATGGGAGAGGGAAAAAGTGGTTTGAATCATACCTTCTAAACAGAACTCAGATTGTAGGTCTGATTCAGATTACTCCAACCACAAAATAAATTTAGTATCAGATGCGAAGAAAGTGGAAACAGGGTTGCCACAAGGTACTACTGTAGGTCCCTTATTGTTCCTTGCCTACAAGATTGACTTTCACACCTCAGATGGAGCAGCAAAGGCCATACTATTCGCAGATGACACTAGTGTGATAATAGGTGCACCAAAGCAAATGCTGCAAACTACTACTGATCAACTAATACAGTATGTCCAGACTTCGTTCAGTGCAAACTGGTTGGCATTAAATGTAAATAAAACAAATTATATGCAGTTTGGGAGAATATGTCAAAAGGTAAATCTTGAAATGTTGTTGGGTGACAAGGCCATAGACAGAGTGGCATCAACAAAATTGCTACGGATTAATGTAGATAAAAATCTTAATTTTAATGATCATGTAATCAAACTTGTGCAGAAACTTAACTCATCCTGTTATGCTCTTAGAATTGTTTGTACCGCAGAGGGTGCCATGATGGCATATTTTGGCTATTTTCAGTCTCTTGCAACACACAGAATAATATTTTGGGGTCCACAACTTACTGTCTAAAAAAAATCTTTCCATTACAGAAGAGGGCTATCCAAATAATAACACACAATCTTCCACAGACACAATGCAAACCCTTATTAAACAAGCTTAAAGTTCTAACAATACCTTCCTTATATATATATATATATATATATATATATATATATATATATATATATATATATATATACAAATGTGTTTTATATGTTAGGTCCCACCTTGCAGATTCGAAGACAAATGCCGACTTGCATAACTACAGTAATCGAAATAGCACAGCACTCCCAACTCAGCGAACAAAAAGAACACACAGACACACACACACACAGCCATGTGAGCCATATTGGTACAAAACTCTACAGCATACTGCCAGCCAACATCAGAATGTTAGAAGATGAAAACAGATTTAAAGTAGAAATTAAAAAATTCCGATGTTTTTACTCGGTAAATGACTATTTAGGCCAATAAATAATTCGGATGATGTTTATATTAGGGCAAAATAGAAAACACTGTCTTTCATACCCTAATGTTTCTGTTAATATTTTAAATCTGAAGGACCGCTGTAGAGTGTGGTAAAATCTTTACTGAATTATTGTAGTGAATATAAAGGCTTCCAGTTTAGGGAAGACAAAAGTAAAACCTAGGGGTAAACAGACTATGCAGTTGGGAGATTCCATGCTGACGCACGTTACATTTTGAAATCAGAGTTTTATTATGTTAGCTTCTTACCAACCTATAAACCCATTGAGCCATGGTAAAAATTGCTGTTTTGAAGAGCGCGCCGCAGCGCGTAGTGTGAAGCAGTCGCCCTCCGTTTCTGGTGGTGGCGCCGCTGTGACAGTCTCTGGTAGGAAAGGGGAAATGTTGACTGTTCACGTGCATTTAAGGGGCGCTATGAGCTCGCCAGTCGGTCAGTATGGGTCAGTTTCTCGTTCCCAGCTTGCTAGTCTGTCTCTCGTCCGCATTTGCTAGGCAGTTAATGTCTGTCTTTCGTTCGGAGTGCTAGTATGTCTGTCGTACGGATCAACCTTTAAAGCCAGCAAAATGAGAGTCCTTCCACTCCGCCAGTAAGAGAACTCAGCGAGTGGTCGCCCGGACGAGGCTTAGTTCCTGCATCTGAGTCTGCGCGTTAGGCCGCCAGTCTGCTCGAGTTTGCTCAGGCAATGGTCATTGGCGGTTGGATCGATCGGTTGGTCGGTCGCGCACTGAGACACAAGATGACTTGTCCGTCTTGTGCGTTGGCGCATGTGAGGTCGCCACGTGTGTCCAGTGGGCCGCGGCGTATATCGAGGGGTAGTGACTTCGCGGTCGACACGAGAGCAACAGGAGTCAACCCACGACATCAGTCTGGCCGGTGCGAGCTGCGACGCCGTGAGAAGGGAGATCGGCGCGCCTTCCTGCGTCCGTTGAAGCGGCTGGCAGCGGACGGTTCGGGAGAGCGATTTGGAGGTGCTGCGCCAGGTCTTTTCGAGAAATAGCAGTTTCTTAGAAGTTAAATGATTGGTGATACGTTGTTTGATTTACTCTTGTTAAATTCTACTTGTTTTCTTGGTGAGGTCACCACCCGTTTTGCTTTGGGGTCGTCCCACCATTCTTCTCCGTTTGCCCACCCGCGGGAAGGAGGTTGTTTATAAATTGGGTGGTCCGTTTCTCCCTTTTGTTTGTTAGGCAATCTCCCTATCAATCTACCGTACGTTAGTAGCTGCCTCTGTCATGTTTGTCGGATTCGGTGTGTTAACGTATTTATTGCTTCGAGTGTAACGGCCAAATACCTGAAATATGATTTGATCTTTGGTAACTTTGATGTTATTGCCTATGATCTTGAGAGGCGGTATCTGTGTACTGTAGAGCATCTTAACTATTGTTTGGCCGCCAACCTTGTAGAATTTTATATAAGACTGCATTTCATGGGCTTTTATTTAAAAGATCACTTTAGTATATAAAGTTACCACCCTTTCACCGTAAGACTTTTCTTAGAAGTTAACATCAAGTTGCACCTTCGGTGGAAAGGTTAATATTTTAATTGTTAGTGTTTTGTACCATTTTCATCCCTCCTACGGGGGTGCACAGTTTGTGTGCTTGTGTAAATTGTTAAATCCCATAGTTTAAAGTTATCTGGTGTGTTGCAGATTTGCACCAGTGTAGTCTTTCAGAGGCTGTTGTGAGCGGTCGTAACTACAGCCGTGTCAAAAGGGAGCGGCAAGGTTCTCGGCCCAAATGCTAATACAGTCAAAACTTGTTTCTTTCTGTTTCTGAATAAATTGTAACTTTGATATTTAGAGGGTGCTTTCTGATTATAAATTTAAATCTGTTTCTTTTAAAAAATGCTTTTAGGCACTATTAAAGTGAATAAAATTCCCATTTGTTAAAAGGAATTTGATTATGTTTTCATCAGTTACTCCCTGGCAACTACTTCCATGCTTACATAGTGTGATTAAATGTGTTAATGTTCTTGATGAATCGCTAGTAAATAAAATAAATTCTTAAGAATATTCTTTGAAAAAGATCACGGTTCACCCATATTTTCTTTTGTAAATCATCGTCATAAATTGTGTTAATCAGGCCATGATCTTGGCAGTTTTATTTAAGCAGGGAAGAGCATTAAAATTAAAGGAACAGAATATAATTTATGTTGTGAATCATGTTACAAATTTGGGACATCCTATTCGTAATATGCATTTTAGGTCAAAAGTGTCCTCAAACTATTAGGAGTATGGATCTGGTTTTTATCACAGGAAATGCATGTTAGGTTGGTATTCAAATGATAGAGTTACAGATTTCTAAAAATATTTATACCATCTGAAATATTGTAATATATTGAAAAAGGTGCGTGACTCAATGGTTACGTGACTCCTGGTACTTGCTACTTCTTTTTGGTTTTCCTGTAAGCAGAGAAATGAAAATTTGACATTATGTGCCAAAAAAGGTAAACGTAACATTAACATTTCACTTATCAAACACTATAAATAATCGCAAGAGCAATACATCTCGGAAAATTAATTGAAAATACAATTAAAAGTCAGAAAAATAAAAATATTATCATGCATTGACAACTTGAAGTGTATTAATTTTCTTTATAATTCCATCACATTTTACAGGCCATTTCCAATAGCGACCAGCACACTCCACTTAACTGATTGAGTAAGAATTTCCAAAAAGTGCACTTACTTCTCCAGCATTGTATTTACTGTCAATTCTATTTTGTACCAGTCTCCAATTTTCACACTTTCTATAGTTTCTTTAGTATGACAATCTACAGCAGCAAAATTCTTTGGAGAATGCAGATATGTTTTTAGTACTCATTTCTTGTAGTGAAAGCAATGAATGCGTTTTATGTTAGGTACTGATGGTGCTGAAGAAAATATTTGAGCCAGATTAGGTTTCACATTGATTCATCAATAGACACATGAAAACCTGCATAGTTTTGGTACTTGCAGCTACCTGAGGGAAAGTTCATGCATCACCTACTATGAATTTTCGCTTTTCTACTGCATCCGCCACTACCCATTCCACAACTGCACCAATTCCATCTATAACTCCTTTACCATGCGATGTATAAAAGAAGTTCCAGTAGATTTCCACATTATGAAATGATTGAAATTGAGGTACAGAAGCAGTAATTCATTGGTTAGTAATTGTGAGGCAGGTCAATCTGACCAGTTTGAAACTACCTTCACATTTTCAGGTGTAGTTGTCAGTACCTTACCGCGCGGGATTAGCCGAGCGGTCTCAGGCGCTGCAGTCATGGACTTTGCGGCTGGTCCCCGCGGAGTTTCGAGTCCTCCCTCTGGCATGGATTAGGATAATTTAGGTTAAGTAGTGTGTAAGCTTAGGGACTGATGACCTTAGCAGTTAAGTCCCATAAGATTTCACACACATTTGAACATTTTTTTGTCAGTACCTTGCTAATGTAAGCAATTGCTGCACTCAAGCCATGGCTTTATCCAGAGCACTGTGTGGCTTATACAGTGACTAACTTGCTTTACTAGGTTGCGTATCATGCGTCTTATGTTGCCTATGTTTTGTAACTCCCTCCCCAGTTTTAGTTTTTCCTGTATTAACATTCCTTGACTCAACTGTAGAAACATTTGTTTCTGCTTCTGCTGATTTTTTCTAGCTTCTTCCAGATGCTTCTACTTCAAATCTTCATATTTTTCTTCACTCAATAACTTTTCCTTCCTCCTAGTCTGTCTTTCTTCTGGTACTAAGGGCATCCTCTTCTTCTAATCTTAAAATAATACCACTGTGACTCATATTATATGACTCAAGTTACACATTTAATATTCTGTTTTTAAAATATTGATTGAAATTGGGTATTTTGAGTAGTGACATTATCTACGCATTAACACTAAGAAGTAAATTACTAAACAAGATAGAGTTATCTCTCTTGGTATAAAAACTTAATTAGGTGAAAGTGACTCATATTACATGAAAGTGTATGCTGTTTTGTTATATTATTTACCGCAACCTATAATTTACCTACTACAGTTTTATACTCTTTACGCAATACATTAGGGTATGTAACAGTAATATAAATAATGATATGCTACTTCTTACCTACCAATTATTTGAAACGAAGGTCCAAAATCTCCAATGATTCACACTCTGATCACATGAAAACATGGAGTTGTAAAAATGTCTAAAAAATGTGAAGGGAAAGCAATAATGGGTCACAAACCATTGTTGCCACACAGTAAAAAGTCCAGCCTTGTCAAAAAATACATAAAAAGTAACAAATTTTAAACTTTTAAATATCGTGTGTCCTTCCTTACATGGAATATCCCAATTACAATACTGTTGGTATACATGTATAAAAAGTTGTATTACTGTGCCTTGTATGACCAAGTATTATTCTTTGAACATTTTTATAAAATTTTGTATGTATTATTATTTGTACTACTTAATGTAAAACGTTGTACGTTCCTTTTGCACAAATTGTTACCATAAATTGACGTATACTTTTGGACAACATCCATACAATATTTATTGTCTGTGGATGGATAAATAAATAAAAATAAAAAAATGTCACATAAAATTCACTTTTTACATTCTCACCTTGATTTCTTCCCGGAAAATTTGGGAGCCGTAAGCGATGAGCATGGTGAACGCCTTCACCAAGACATTCTTACCATGGGACAACGCTACCTAAGCCAATGGAACCCTTCAATGATGGGTGACTACTGGTGGGTTCTTGTAAGAGAGAGTGATGAAACGGCAAACAAAAGAAGAGATGCGTCGTCACATTTTTCAAAACTCAAAGACGATTAAAGGTGAAAATATCTTCAGATCTAACTTGGACGTTTTATTAGCATCATGCTCATATATACATGCAAAATAGTATTGATTTCAAACGTTCTGAATGTGTATTTTTGTTTGACACAATTGTGTCAATTTTCGCTATTACCATTTCTTATTCTGCTGTGTATCTAGGAAATCTGACGTCATAGAGAAAAACTGATTTTGCCAGTGTATTCACAACCCCAAAAATTAAGGTAAATTCATCCATTTACAAACCAGATGCAGAAAAAAAGTTTAAATTTGTTGACTAGTGTTATTGAGGAAATTAAAAAAAAATAATTTTATTCCATAATTTTAGATAGTATACTTGACATTTTGAAAGTAAAGCAGGTGACTCTTGTAGTCAGATGTGTTTCAATGAATATATACGGCAGTGATGTTGAAATCAAATTAATGAAAGCTTTTTCGGCTTGTTAGTAGTCAAAAGATTAAGAGGAAAATGTGTAAACGAATGTCTGATACTATAACGGGATAACTTACTGACGTCGGTTTAAATCTGCAGCTATGTCAGGAGGACGAGGCAACGGGTCATTATGAGTGGCGGTAAAGCAGGAGTGCAGTCTAGAAGCAAACAATACAATTCGGGAACTTTCTATCTTCTATGTAGCAGCCACTCTCTCAGTCTTCTTGTTAATGCTGTAGCGAAAGCATCGCTGAGTGCTGTCTATTTCTTCAGTCTATTAAAAATAAAAATCCTTACGTTTTTCAGCAACTACTCTTGGACCGATAATACTTTTAAAACATGTTCAAGGTTTAACTTTAAACCAATGAGTTACTTCCCATGGGAGATTAGGATGACTGCCTTAAAGCCTCTGAGATTCTAGTTGGGAGGCGCATACGACGCCTTGATAAACAGGTACAAAAGCCAGAACGTTGACAATTTAATCAGGGAAAAGACTTTGGGCTTATTAAGTTAAGTAATTTAAGTTCTTACAGTCGGCTGACTGTCGTACTGATTCCCGCGTATAGGACATCGAAGTAGGCATCTCTGGGGTAGAGAAGTAAGTAAAAGAGTTGGAAACAGAAAACTAACTCACCAGGTCCAAATGGAATCGCAAGTAGGTTTTACTGAGAGTACTCTGTGGCATTGGCCCCTAAAATAGCTGCGATTTACCACGAATTTCAGGCTCAGGGCAGTCCCAAGCGACTGAATAAAAGCACAGAAGACTCCTGTATGAAAGAAAGGTAAAAGAACGGAACCACATAATTACAGACCAGTGTCCTTCAATTTGCTGTAAAATATTGAACACGTTCTGAGTTCGAATATCATAAATTTCCTTGAGGTGGAAAAGCTTCTGCCCACAGATCAGCATGGATTTAGAAAGAATTGTGAAATTGAGCTTGCCTTTTTCCCTTATGATATGCTACAAACAACAGATGTTGAATAACCGACAGATTCAATATTCCAAGATTTCCGGAAAACGTTTGACACGGTGCCCCACTGCAGACGGTTGACGATGGTCCTAGCAGACAGATGAGGTCCCAGTTATGAGAGTTACACGAAGCCCTATTAAGTAACAGAATGCAGTATGTTGTCCTCGACCGCGAGTGTTCATCAGAGACAAGAGTATCGTCAGGAGCGCCACAGCGAACTGTGATGATATCAACGCTCTTTTTCTCTATATACATAAGTGATCTGACGGAAAGGAGAAACACTAATTTGCTGCTGTTTGGTGATGACGCTGTAGTGTAAGGGAAGATGTCATCGTTGAGCAAATGCAGTGAGATACAAGGTGACTTAGACACTAATTTTAATTGGTATAATGAATGTCGGAATGATCCATATGCAGAAAAATGTAAGTTAATGCGGATGAGTGGTCGAAACAGTCCTGTAACCTTCGAATACAACATTAGTAGTCTGGTACCTGGCAGAGCCGCGTCGATTAAATATCTTGGCGTAACGTTCCACAGCGATACGAAATGGAATGAGCACGTCAGGTTTTTCATTCGGGAAAACGAATGCTCGAATTCATTTTATTGAGAATATTTTGGAAAATTGTTGCTCATCTATAACCGAGACAGTGTATACAGCTAGTGGGACACATTATTGAGTACTGTTCGAGTGTTTGGATCCCCAGAAAGTCAGGTTGAAGTTAATTCGAAGGCATGCTGATAGATTTATTACTGGCAGGTTTGATCAGCACTCAAGTATTAAGAAAATGTTTCGTGAACTGAAACGGGAGTTCCTGGACGGATTACGACAGTCCCTTCCCGAGGCACTACTGCGGAAATTTAGAGAATCGGCATTCGATACATGTAGATATTTTCATTTCTTATATAATATATACGATTTATATAGCATGTGTAAACGAATGGTACCAAAACATTGTAAGATTATAGAATGATGATTCTATTGATGTAAACAGATTGCAATTAGCAGAAGAAATTTCAATAGTATCTGAGCTTTGGGGCAAAAAGGCAAGTCTAATTAGAAAGTTATATTTTGCCCAAATCATTACTACCGCTTTAAGAATGTTGCTAACCATGCCAATAACTGTAGAAAGTGGCGATGTGAGTTTCTTTATGTTAACATTAATTACGAACGTATTACGTTCGACTGTTACACTAAA
This sequence comes from Schistocerca nitens, assembly GCF_023898315.1. NCBI lineage: Eukaryota > Metazoa > Arthropoda > Insecta > Orthoptera > Acrididae > Schistocerca > Schistocerca nitens. Next base: position 778,939,025 of record NC_064614.1, read on the forward strand.
TCAACAGGTAATAAAAAATCTGTAGAACTGAAAGTAGGAAAAATACATTTTTTATGATTTTAATGCAGTTGATGTTATATTGCTTTATTTTCAAAATAATGCCATTTAAAATGTAAAAGATTATAAGGTTAACGATTTGTGGCTTTGTGCAGATATTTATTAATTAATTTCCAGTGTTTTTGTACTGATTGATCACCAGTGTTGTCTTATGTTCAGTTTCTTTCTAAGTACATGATTTAAAAATTTAAATAAAATGATACAGGAACGCTAATTTTTTCCTTTTGTCCAGTGCTACATAAACGCTAGAGTGGGCCCTGGAACTGCTGTGTACTTAACAAGCTTATAGTGTTCGTAACAGATAATTTAACATTTAACATTCCATATGCTCTCATTTAATATGCATTATAGTTGGATCGTGAAAACCAGTATATTGATATTCTATGCAAGTCTTATACTACTTTGTTCTTGGTTAGTAAGCTGGAATAAACAGCCGGAAAGAAATATTAGGTGAGTATCAATAAAAATAATCAAAACGAATCTATGCATACATTCAAATCAGCACTGCTCTACAGGATAATATCCGTAGAGAAAATATCATTTCTGTCGTGAACGTTTTATTCTAGCTGAAACAGATCAGCAAGATCTCGTAACGACTAACGTCTCCCCATCGTGAATGCAACTGTCGTGACTGCAGATCTACATCTACATCTACATACCTACTCCACAAGCCGTCGTGTGGTTCGTGGCAGAGGGCATTCTGTATCACTACTAGTCATTTCCTCTACTGACAAGAGAGCTAAGGACATTCTCTTTCGTCATCAGAGGTAGTTGATATTCTTCTGGTATATTCTCGCACGCACGTATGTAAACTAGCCGCAAGAACTGTGCACATAAACTATCGGGAAGTTGAGTATTCAACCGAGGATTACAAAAAGTTGCCTGAAGTTTAAGAGATTCAGATCAATATGAAAAGAAGTGGGATACTAAAGTACTCGAATATTATAAGGCTTAGAAGTACTCTGAGTCTGTATATAGTGGATAATTAATATCACATTAGGCAGTTTCCCGAAAAATGGGATGGCTTAACATATGACCTCATCATCCTATCCCACCACCTTGTCAGTGTTTTGCACATGTTTCTTTCCTCGTCGATTCTGCTGTGAGTTGTCTTATTTCTTGCCTAACCAGTCTACTTAATATTAAACAGCCTTTTATAGCAACGCATGACAACAACTTCGCCTCTCTTCCGGTTTTGCTACCGTCCATGATTAATTTCTGTGCGATGATATGCTCCAACATAAATGCTCATACATTTAATTAGCAAATTAAGGTCTATGTTTGATACCAGCAGCCTTACTTTGGATATGAATACCCTCTTTTCCTGTGCTAGTGTAGTTCTTATATCTTTTATTCATCGCTCATGAATAATTTTTTTTAATGTATAAGAATTTCTTCATTTTGTCTTCTTCCTGAACGTCGATTTTGATGTCAAATTTATCGTTAATCACATATCTGATTCGCGCCATTACTTTCGTCATTCTTTGGTTTACTCACATTCCATAAATTGTGCTCATTAGACTATTCGTTCCATTCTCCAGCACCTGTAAATCTTCCTCATTTTCACTGAGAATAGCTGTGTCACCAGCGAAACTTATAACTGAGCCGCTTTCACGCTGTATGTTAATACCACAGCTTGAAATTTCCTTTCCGTAGTTGTTTCTTCGATGAACATGTTGAACAAATGGAGCAAAAGAGTGCACCCCTTTTTTTATACTCTTTCTAAACCGAGCACCTCATTATTAGTTTTCCATTTTTATTCCCCCTCCCCCCTTGCATCTTGTACATTTGTTTGCATATGTTATGTTATGTTAACCAGGGATCTAGAAACGACGGAGAGGCTCCGTCCCCGCCGCAGCCGCAGTGGTCCGCAACCCCACGACGACTACCGCAGTCCACTTCACGCCTCCACTGCGCCACACCGAACCCAGGGTTATTTTGCGGTTCGGCCCCCGGTTGGACACCCCAGAGTACGTCTCTCACCAAACGAGTGTAACCCCTATGTTTGCGTTGTAGAGCAATGGTGGTGTACGCGTATGTGGAGAACATGTTTGCGCAGCAATCTCCGACGTAGTGTAGCTGTGGCGGAATAAGGGGAACCAGCCCGCATTTGCCGAGGAAGATGGAAAACTGCCTAAAAACTTTTCGCGGGCAAGTGCTCTACCAAAGCACGACTCACGCCCGGTACTCACAGCTTTATTTCTGCCAGTACCTCGTCTCCTACCTTCCAAACTTTACAGAAGCTCTCCTGCGAACCTTGCAGAACTAGCACTCCTGAAAGAAAGGATATTGCGGAGACATGGCTTAGCCACAGCCTGGGGGATGTTTCCAGAATGAGATTTTCACTCTGCAGCGGAGTGTGCGCTGATATGAAACTTCCTGGCAGATTACAACTGTGTGCCCGACCGATATTCGAACTCGGGATCTTTGCCTTTCGCGGGCAAGTTCTCTACCAGTGCACACTCCGCTGCAGAGTGAAGATCTCATTATTGAAATATCCCCTAGGCTGTGGCTAAACCATGTCTCCGCAATATCCTTTCTTTTAGGAGCGCTTGTTCTGCAAGATTCGCAGGAAAGCTTCTGTAAAGTTTGGAAGGTAGGAGACGAGGTACTGGCAGAAGTAAAGCTGTGAGTACCGGGCGTGAGTGGTGCTTCGGTAGCTCAGTTGGTAGAGCACTTGCCCGCGAAAGGCAAAGGTCCCGAGTTCGAGTCTCGGTCGGGCACACAGTTATAATCTGCCAGGAAGTTTCATATCAGCGCACACTCCGCTGCAGAGTGAAAATCTCATTCTGCCTACAAACCATCCACAGACTGGCCGGCTCACCGGACCTCGACACAAAGCAGTCGGCCGGACTCGTGCCGGGGACCGGCGCGCCTTCCCGCCCGGAAAGCCGTGCGTTAGACCGCACGGCCAACCGGGCCGACTGTTTGCATATACCAACAGGTGCTGAAAAGTAAGGCTTCCGAAAAACTCTAAAAGTTTTTTGAAAATCGTATATATTTATTAACATTCTACAACTTTACTCTTCATGTCTACATATATACTTTTCAACATAGTTACCCTGGTGACGAACACTTCTCTTCCAACAAGTAACCAGTTTATTGGATCCTTCACCCTCTTGACGGAACCACAACATTATATTTACGTGCACGGCTTGTGTACTATCAGAGTGAAGTCCAGTAAGATGTTCTTTAACTTTTGGAAACAGAGAAAATCGGGTGCGTCCCAGTCGGGACTGTAAGGAGGATGATCGATGACAGGCAACCCAAGGCGTCGGATTGTGGCAGGTGCTGCAGCGCTCGTGAGTGGCCTGGCGTTGTTATACCGATGGAGAGGGTGCTCCATCCGTAGATGAACTCCTCGGATGCGAGCTTTCAGATTTCTGAAGGTCTCGTAGTACATTGCATAGTCTATGGTGCTGCCTTTAGGCACGAATTAGAAACGGACCACAACTCGAACATTCCAGAACACAGTGAACTGGACTTTGCCTGGTGATGGCATGGTCTTGAACTGTTTTGGCGTGGTCGATCCTTTGTGACCGAACTCCATTGACAGGTGATGAAACCCTCAAAACAAAGCAGAAGTGTTGACTGCTGTCCAGTATCCTCTGTTTAATGTAGGAGTGATTATTCGACTCACTCGCCGTGCACATAATTTTCTACACCCTGCAATGATGGTCTTTGCATACTCTCGTGATATGCCACACTAAGCTGACAATATACGACTTCGTGCTTTAGATGTCTGTTGCGTATTCTTGATAGCAGTCACTGGTGCTATTTTAGTGACTCCATGTGGTAACTCGTTCATCACGGCTTGAAAGTCGGGTAGTAGAACGCCCGTGATGGCGTCTCGTTTCGTGCAGTGTATATGGCGAAGGGTTATCAGGCTTTTCATGATTCTTTCTGCTGGGGACGATTGGGGACGCGTTATGGGTGTGTATATTTGTTTAATCCTGTGTTTACTTAACACAGCTTTCAATCTCTTGACGGAAACTGGGTCTATTGACAGAGATAATCCTATCTACATGTCCTACCTGGGTGAGGAGATCTTTTCAGAAGGCTTTGAACACTGTCTATGCAGTTACCTTTTTAAGGGGATTAAAATGAAATTCTTAGTTGTCTGCTCCACTACTACCTCGATGTAACGTTATCCCGTAACAGCGTGCACAAGAGGGCCAGTTAAATCGGATGCAGCGAGGTGTTTTACTTTAGATGGAATTATGGAATGCAGAGGTGACTGCTTTGTCACCATATCATGCTTTGACTTCTGACAGCCTTTACACGCCGCCAAAATCTTCCGAATTCGTCTGTCCATACTTTTAAAGTGGCACAGCGTGCGTAGTTTCAAATATCATTTCCTGACTGCAGTGGTAGAACCAGTACCCGTCAGACCAGCGAAGTTAAGCGCTGTTGGGGTTGGGTAGCATTTGGATGGGTGACCATCCAGCTCAGCCGAGTTCTGTTGGCGAGCAGGGTGCACTCAGCCCTTGTGAGGCCAATTTAGGAGCTACTTGACTAAGAAATAGCAGCTCTTTTCACAAAAATTAGCAACGACCGAGAAAGCTGTGTGCTGACCACATGCCCCTCCAAACCTTGGTCCAGCGACACATATGAGGTGAGAATAACACGGCGGTCGGTCGGTACAGATGCCCTTCCGAGGTCTATTTGGATAGAGTTAAGTTTTTTTCCAATTTAAGTTACTTTGGCTTTACACTATTCTAATTCTGATCTCTGAATGACCTTTTCCATTCGAGTTTCTTTAAATTTTCCGTCCCACCAATCCCCTTTGCTTCCTTGAACTTCCTATTGATTTGATTTCTAAGTGAATTATATTGCCCTTTCTGGCGTTGCCTGGGTACATATTTATTCCAGTCTTCTGTTAGTCCGTCTCCTGCTTCCCCTTTTCACTCTGAACCTCCATCTTCCCTCTCTCTATCTCGCCTCCACCTCCTCCTACCTGCACCTGTTTCTCCATCCCTCTCCCTGTACATCTGCTACTTCCCTCTCTGCCCACTTACACATTCCGTCTATGTTCATTTCGTCTTCCCTCATATAAGTTCACCTTCTTCTCCACTCCACCTTCCCTCCTCTCCGTCCACAATCTTCTCTCTCTCTCTCTCTGTCCATTATGTCCATAACCTACCCCACCATATCTGTGTCTACCTCTTCCTTCCGCCTTTCTGATGACATCCTCCTACACTGAGTCTGTGTCTATCCTCCTTTCTCTCTCTGTCCATCTCTTCCGTCCTCCTCCTGGCTCCAAATCAACACTCCCACCCCAATATGAGTTTGCTGGTTATCACAATAGAATTTCCTTCTAGACGGTAAGAAATATGAGCGTCAAATTAAAGTGATATAGAAGTAGATTTTCCCACATATGGACATGTCTCGTACGAGGTCCAGTCACATTAATGTAACCACTGCCTGCCTCTCATACCAGTTTTCAATAACCACTCACGGACGACAGGTGGCAGCACCAACAATGGAGGGCAGATAAAGCATGCCAGGGAAACACAGAGAGCAGTGCAGCCGTTATCGTAATGCTGAAAAGGAGCGATTTATCTGAGGTCCAAAAGGGCATGAACATTCGCTTTCAGGTAATGGGTGGAACAATTACTGGCAAATGTCATATTCTATGAGCCACAGATGATAAAGTGAACAACGGCTACTTGGATGTGTACGGCAGTTATTGAGCAACTGACCGCCCAGATGAATCAAGGAGCAACCAATGATGTTCCCTCAACGACCGTTCAGTAAACGTTGCAGCGTATGAACCTCCACAGCAGGCACCTAGTTCATGTCCCCATGCTGACTGCTGTTCTTAGGCGATGAGAGCTGTTTATTTGCACGCCATTACCGTAATAAGGAAGTTCACTGAAAGGCAACAGGCGGCTTGTACAGGTGAGTCACGTTTTGTACTCCGTCCGAAAGATGGCCGTTGTTGTGTACGGCCTGGACCGTTTGAAAGCCAACACCCTGAAACAATAGTCGGAAGGGCCCAGGCTGGTGGGTATTCCCTGGATGATCACGTAGTTCTGAAAGACACAAGGGATCAGCACAAGTGTAAATGTATACTTGCAGCACATGTAAATTCCTAAATTAAGTATATTTACTTCGGCACCATTATGTCTACTAGCAGGACACGGATGGCAGTGTACTGTGTGATGCGAAGAGCACCGAATTTACTATATGTACTCCCGCGGGCACCAAACTGCCCGGAATCATCCCCAATCGAGGATCTGTGGGACCAACTCGATCGGGCTGTTCGACCCATGGATCCTCAGCCGAGAAGCCTGGGACAGCTAGGTACGGCACTGGAGTCGGCATGGCGCTACATCCGTGTCGTTACCTCCGAGAAGCTCATTGACACTCTTCCTGCACGTCTGACACATCCACGCAGCAAAACGCTGCTACTCAGGCTTCTGACAAGATATCAAATTAATGTTACTGGACAACGTTTGTACAGATATTACACCTGTATCTCTGGCGAATTTCGCTCTGCAGTTTTGTTTTCACGGAGCTCAAAGTGTATTAAGTGTTATCTCCTAAGCTTGTTAGGACAGTATTATAATTTTGCAGTTGTATCCAGCAGTGTACGTGAATACTGTCTGCTAAACATGTCCGGGCCCGCATCCCGTGGTCGTGCGGTAGCGTTCTCGCTTCCCACGCCCGGGTTCCCGGGTTCGATTCCCGGCGGGGTCAGGGATTTTCTCTGCCTCGTGATGGCTGGGTGTTGTGTGATGTCCTTAGGTTAGTTAGGTTTAAGTAGTTCTAAGTTCTAGGGGACTGATGACCATGGATGTTAAGTCCCATAGTCCTCAGAGCCATTTGAACCATTTTTAAACATGTCGGGAAAAAGTTATTAGTAAAGAAGTAATACATTAAAACTTCAAGCATGACACTGCAGTTTTTCACGTACATCAGTGTTCATGATCTCATTTCTCCTTAACTATGTGTCGTATAACGATACATTTTTGCACGTAGAGCAAGTGGTATATGTGGACACTTCCTGCGTAATTTGTTGCAGAGTTGGCAGTAAAGAACTAATACATTAAAAGATTATGTCAGATGCGGCAGTTTTAGTGGATGAACAGCGGAAATGTAGCACATGATAAACTTTTTCCCTTCCACTGCATTGGGGGGGGGGGGGGGGGGTTGTTAGCTTTCCATAAGCCCCGTAAAGTTTTTTTTTTTTTTGCATCATGTGTTACGTTGATTGAAAGTCGCTAAGTTATCTAGTTCTCAAATACTGGATGAACGATACCTGACTACTTGCGCGCCGTGAACTGAGTTTCTTTTTCACCCAAACCACCCTCACTTTCAGAGATAGGTGGTTCTCTCCAGAGAATCAGTGATAAGTGTACCGAGTTTGGTGGTTTAGGACGAAATGTGAAGCATACATACATACATTCGGAATTATCGCACGATCAGCTTAACAGCTCATGCATCAAACTTTTTGACACGAATAATATACCGAAGAATTGAAAAAAAATTTTTGGATGTGTTACATGATGATCTCTATGGCTTCAGAAAAAGTGAAGGAACCAGAGAGGCAATTCTGACATCAAGGTTGATAATGGAAGCAAGACTAAAGAGAAATCAAGACAAGTCCATAGGATCTGTCGACTGGAAAAAGCGTTTCACAATGTAAAGAGGTGCAAGATTTTCGAAATTCTGAAAGAAATAGGGGTAAGATACAGGGAGAGACAGGTAATACTCCATACGTACAAGAGCCAAGAGGAAATAAGAGTGGATGACCAAGAAGGAAGTGCTACTATGAATAAGGAAGGGAGACAAGGATGTAGTCCTTAGCTCAAACTCTACATCGAAGGAATGAAGGAAATAATAAAAATAAGTTTAGCAGTGGAATTAAAAGTCAAGATGAAAGGATATCAATGATTCGATTCGCTGATGACATTGCTATGCTGAGTGAGAGTGAAGAAGAATTACATGATTTGTTGAATGAAATGAACAGTCAAATGAGTACATAAATGGACTGAGAGTAAATCGAAAATGAAGGAAGTAATGAGTATTAGCAAAAACGAGAACAGGAGGATATTAACATCAGTATTGAGGGTCATCAAGAGAGAGAGAGAGAGAGAGAGAGAGTGCGAAGTAGTGAGTTTTTCATTGGTTGCAGGCACATTATCAGCCCAATTCAGACGGCTAAGGAAGTTATCTTAACAGGCCTGAAACAGCTGCAACATTTCTAGTGATGCTGGAAACGATTTTCAGTATGTACACAACTCCATTTTATCAATGGGCTGTACGAGTTTTTGATCCCTTTATTGGCTAACGACGGTAGTGGACCGCTCTGATTGCAATGTGTACCAGGAATGTAGACTTGCACCTGCAAAAAAAGACCGTCGTATATCAACAAAGCAAGATATAGGCGACAGCTGAATTACCCTCAGATTTCAAAGAGAAAGTAATAATTCCAAGGAAGTCAGATGGTGAAAGATATGAATATTAACGATCTATTGGCTTCAAAATCACATATGCAAAATAACGACACGAGTTACTCAGAGAACAATAAAAATAGCTGCTAAAAGCCGAGCTCGGTGAAGATCAGTTTGTTTTCCAGAGAAATTTAGGAACACATGAACCATCCATAACACTGAGACGTATCTTAGGACGTTGGCTGAAAACAGGCAAATCTTTGTTTATGCCATTTATAGATTTACAGAAAGTATTTTACAATGTCAACTGTACTACACTTTTAGAAATTTTGAACTCAATAGGGATAAATGACTACAGTTATAGAAGTCGACTTACAGGAAAGGGACGCATTGCTTGCAGGGCTATAGCCTATCTAGATGTTATTCAGTCTGTACAGTGGGCAGGCATAACAGGAAGCATAGAAGAAATTTGGAACGGGCATTCCAGTTTAGGGAGAAAAAACAATAAGCTTTGAAGTTTACTGATGAAAGTTTAATTTACTGAGAAACGTTAAGGCACTTTGGAGAGCAGTTGGATGTAATGGATGGTGGCTTGAAAAGAGGTTCTAAGGAGACATGAACAAAAATAGAACGAGAGTAACGAAATATAGTCAAATAGAGTCAGATGTTGCTAAGGAAATTGTGTTATGGAATGAGACACTATCAGTAGTAGATGAGGTGTCTACTTGTAAAGCAAAATAATTGATGATGGACAAAGTCAGTCATGATATGAAATGCAGACTAGTTGTAGCAAGGAAAGCATTTTTGAGAAAGAGGATTTCGTTTACGTCCAATACAAATTTCAGTTATTTAGAATGTAAAACTTTGTACGGAATTGATGAAAGGCGTTCGTTATTTTCGTGCCAGGTTAATAATTTCGTATTTGCCTGACTTACAACTGTTTCATTCAATGTACGTGTCAGGTACATTTCTGTTTGCCACACTTCGATGCTTTCAGGAGCGTTTCCCACTGAACATTTCAGTTAATTTTATTTTCCATTTGCTTATTGGTGTCACCAGCCTCATTCCTTTTTACACACCAAGTTTCAGTGAGATCACGTGCATGAGATGAGAAAACGGTGACATAGCTTCAAGTTAGAGGCAGTCCCTTTCTTACATTCTGTGGCAGTCGTGGGAGAGTTAATTGGCTTTCTTTAAGTCAGCCTGGTGGGAACAAGCCACTACAGGACTCGTGCAGAACTTTCTAGAAGTTTCTAGAACTTTTCTGTGTTCAGAAAGAACCTGCGACAACGGCTGCCGGCGCTTTTCCAACATCTCTGGTTGGGTTAGCGGCCCACTCTTTTTAACATGCGATAAAGACTGTTCAGTTGCTGATCCTCCGTAAAGGACTGACTCTGGACACAGCATCTAGGGCAGTATTTGTTAATTGTCATTAGAGACTCGGACTTGAGCGCCTGGCAAGGACAATTTTTCTGACAGAACATGGACATTGATATTAAGTCAGTCTGCGATTTTGTAAGTTAGGTTGCTGGTATCAGCGCAATCAAGAGTTAAGAGTGATTCATTTTACTTGTTGTTGGTTTTGCGAGTAAGTTTTATTATTTGGAATATAACTGAAGGTCACGAAGTTGTACGTTGACTTCTACTGAGTTGAATATTCATACTATGAAAGCGGTGATAATTTGAAATTTGTATTCCCTCAGGATCCTCAGATTTAACTGCGAGGCCGAAGATTTTACTCCGTTCATTGAAAATTCAGAGCTGAACAAGTCCTATGATTTTTGTTATTACGTCAGATGCCACACGGTCATTGGCCACTCCAACTTTGTAATCTCCTTAGCAGAAGGGAACTCAGACCCATAAGCCTACTGAGCACCAGTAGTCATTGTAACAAACGGATAATCTGTGGCACCCTAGTATTTATGGTAGTTTATGAAGACACGTCTCCCCAATTTCTGTCTCTCTGGATTCTCTGTGGGAGTCAATGTCCGTAGATTCATTCTGAAATATATAATAATCTCAAATTACGAAGAGCTTTTACACGTTGAATATACATACTAAATTAACGAAATGGACCTGTAATTTATGTGTATCTAAGGGAATAAAGTGGTACTGAGTTGATACCTTCTGCATCTGTCCAGTCTGGTAACAATCTTCTTTTTAACAAAAAAAATTTCAGAAAGCAGGTTAGTTATCATTTAACATTATTCCTTCTCCCTTTTTCTTCAGAGAGTTTTACATTATATCTGCAGTCTGTCATAGAACATGAAGGCTAACTGAAGTAGCTTCTTCAGAACCTAGGAGTGCTAGATATTGACGTTTCCGTTATTATTTTTACTTTTTGGGTTCAATGAAAACACGTAGGACTTAGATGTCGTTTCTTAATTATTCAGGATTCAATACGATTCTGGCAGACGCAGTTAAGGGTACTTCTGCCCACTACGTGAGATGCGGCAAGTGATACTATGTGCAGGGTGGTAACTGAAGTGTAATTCCCCTCTTTTATCGTTGTTATCGTGATGTCAACGCTGGCGACTAACCAGTTGATGAAATAGCAGAGGACAACTACGCTCATTTCCTTATCTGTGGTAATTAAGTAGCTGTAGATTCGGACAGGTCCCGCCTGAACTGCGATGCTAATGGAGACTGCTGGCGGCTCAGCGACTGCCGAAGTCTGTCTCCGCTGGCAGTACTCGTATATTGCGTCCAGACAAAGTGCATTGCCCAACAGCCAGGATTAACGCAGTCATTTGGCTAAAATGCATATCACTTCACTACATGTTTCGCGATACAAACAAAAGCCGACGCACAGGACCCACTTCCGTAATTGACTAGGCTCGTTATTTGAGGACCATACTGATCACTGGGGCGTTCCGTGTGTAACGCTCGGTTACTGAATAAGTTTCCTGGAGCATATTCCTCCCCTACGGATGGATTAGGACCAACACACGAGAGGACGACTGATATGTTCGTTACGGAAGTAAAAGGTGTTTTTTTTTTTTTTTTTTTTTTTTTTTTTTTGGGAGACAGGTAGATGGAGTATGAATACTAACCAAAACGTCCTGGGTCCCGGATTCGAATCTCGCCACTAACTAGAATTGGAATAAAAATCACCAGAAATGGAGTCCGAAGATTTCCGGCATAAGAAGTCATTCTCACTCTGCCAACGACCCTGCCAAAGAGGGCGGAGGAGCGGACAGAAGTTCAGGGCACTCTTGTCCCTCGGGTGGGAAACTACCCCAGAAGGCAGCAAGATCAGCAATGATCAACGGTATGAGAACGCAGAGGGCATTAAAGACACATACTGTGTACCCACAGGTCATGTGTTCTGTAACTCAAAGTTTTATGATGATCACTACAAAAGATTCCGGATTGGTCCCTCCTCCAGAAGGGGCTGCCAAGGCGGAGATGTCCATAACAAAAAGATGGAACAAGCAAGGATATTATAACATTGTACGAGACGTAGCATGCAATGTCAGAAATTTCGACGTAGTACTGAAGCTAGAATATTTGAAGAGGGACATGCGAAGGCTTGATACGGGCAAGTCTTCAGGTCCAGACTGTATACCGATTAGATTCCTTTCAGATTACTCTGACACAATGGCTCCCTACTTAGCAATCATATACAACCGCTCGCTCACCGACAGATCTGTACCTGCAGATTGGAAAATTGCGCAGGTCGCACCAGTGTTTAAGAAGGGTAGTAGGTGTGGGATCCTTACCAGGTGGGATTGATGGAGGACATCGAAAGGGTGCAAAAAAGGGCAGCTCGTTTTGTATTACCACGTAATAGGGGAGAGAGTGTGGCAGATATGATACGCGAGTTGGGATGGAAGTCATTAAAGCAAAGACGTTTTTCGTCGCGGCGATATGTGTTTACGAAATTTCAGTCACCAACTTTCTGTTCCGAATGCGAAAATATTTTGTTGAGCCCAACCTACATAGGTAGGAATGATCATCAAAATAGAAGGGTAGTAGGAGTAATCCATCGAACTACAGACCTATATCATTGACGTCGGTTTGCAGTAGGATTTTGGAGCATATACTGTATTCAAACATTATGAATCACCTCGAAGGGAACGATCTATTGATACGTAATCGGCATGGTTTCAGAAAACATCGTTCTTGTGCAACGCAGCTAGCTCTTTATTCGCACGAAGTAATGGCCGCTATCGACAGGGGATCTCAAGTTGATTCCGTATTTCTAGATTTCCGGAAAGCTTTTGACACCGTTCCTCACAAGTGACTTCTAATCAAGCTGCGGGCCTATGGGGTATTTAGAAAAGATTGCTGTATGGTGTGGCAGGTGGCAGTTGACGCTAAATAACGAAAAGTGTGAGGTGATCGAGATGAGTTCCAAAAGATATCCGTTGGAACTCGATTACTAGATAAATAGTACAATTCTCAAGGCTGTCAATTCAACTAAGTACCTGGGTGTAAAAATTACGAACAACTTCAGTTGGAAAGACCACATAGATAATATTGTGGGGAAGGCGAGCCAAAGGTTGTGTATCATTGGCAGGACACTTAGAAGATGCAACAAGTCCACTAAAGAGACAGCTTACACTACACTCGTTCGTGCTTTGTTAGAATATTGCTGCGCGGTGTGGGATCCTTACCAGGTGGGATTGATGGAGGACATCGAAAGGGTGCAAAAAAGGGCAGCTCGTTTTGTATTACCACGTAATAGGGGAGAGAGTGTGGCAGATATGATACGCGAGTTGGGATGGAAGTCATTAAAGCAAAGACGTTTTTCGTCGCGGCGATATGTATTTACGAAATTTCAGTCACCAACTTTCTGTTCCGAATGCGAAAATATTTTGTTGAGCCCAACCTACATAGGTAGGAATGATCATCAAAATAAAATAAGAGAAATCAGAGCTCGAACAGAAAGGTTTAGGTATTCGTTTTTCCCGCGCGCTGTTCGGGAGTGGAGTGGTCGAGAGATAGTATGATTGTGGTTCGATGAACCCTCTGCCAAGCACTTAAATGTGAATTGCAGAGTAACCATGTAGATGTAGATGTAGATTTAGTGGGCGTCAGTGAAATGAAGTGGATAGAAGATAAGGATTCCTGGTCAGACGAATACAGGACAATATCAGCAGCGACAGAAGTTTGTGTGACGGGGTACGAGTCCTTATGAAGAGGTAAGTAGGCAGAGAGTGAGCTAGTCTTAACCGTACACTATTAGCGTTACTCTTATCAGATTCGACAACAAACCAGAGCAGTTCAATTGAAATTTCAACCATCACAAGCAAGAGATGATAAGACAGAGAAAGTATATGCCGATACTGAACGGGTAATTCAATATACAAACGGAGATGGAAATCTAATAATCACTGCGGATTAGAACGCGGTTATAGGGGTAGGAACAGAGGACACGGTTGCGTGAGAATACGTTCTTGACAATAGTAATAACAGAGAAGGAAAAATAATTGATCTTTGCAATAAATTGCCATTAATAATAGGGAATACCTGACACACACAGTGGTTACGGTTACTACACGCCACACCACAAGTTGGGAAAAGGGGCCAAATTTCTAGTAGTTTACTGACGAGTTGAGATTTTCACAAATGTTTTATTCGTATCTTACAGAAACTAGCAGTACGGCAATAAACAGCCTTTTAAACACGCCGCTAACGGCAATCACGTAATTTACAACAATACAACAATAAAAAAAATTAAAAAAAAACACAGAAGCTAGCAGTACGGCAATAAACTACCTTTTAATACACGCGGCTAACGCCAATCAAAGTAATTTATAGCAATACAACAATTTAAAAAAATTTAAAGCACATTAGTAAAGATGCTACTACAGTAAATACAGAACTTTGTTAATAAAGTACGGTGAGGTAATGAAGCTACCAACACCGTCATTAAAAAAATTAAACAGGTCTCAGCAAACACACGATTAATGGCAATAAAAGGAATTTACAAACTTGGAGGAATTTAAAAAAATTTTAAACAAAAGTGTCCTAGAATATCATTAGAACATAACAGATATGACGGACCCATGTAAGGCGGCCACAAATCACCCACTCAGGGATGCTCAGGCAAGACAGAATACCAACCAATTTAAATACGCCCTTAAACACAATTGCCACTCTCAGTCTTGTGACTGCACCGACTTTTGGCCAGCGAAAACTTGTCATAAGGTAGCATAACTTGCTGACAGAATTAGAGCTAACCTCGTGCAAGGAAACATTACACCACACAGTCCTAAATGAGCGACCGCATGATCAACCAACAAGAAACATGAATTTACTCATAATCCACGACAGAATAGCGAAACAATTAAACTGCCAAAACTACACCTCCCATCGGACAGTAACGAGAGGAGGAGGGAAGATCACTGTCTTCAATTACACCGGTGCCAGGGAAAGGAAACCCGGTCGCCGGAGGCCACAAGGCAGAAGTGACGTTGGTTACACAAAATTATTACTTAATGATTAAACCTTCCACGAACTAAACTTGCAGTTATGCTCGAACAGGCAGTACACGACCTCCAATGGCAAGGATCCACATATCCGACCGCCCACGCGTCGCCAGCGTACCCAACACGCCGCAGTCATGCGACAACATGCTCTGTCACCGGAGTTGACGTCTTCTCAGCAACGTTGATGGGTAGTGACCGCTCCTTCATGTTAGGTGTCTCCTTTTAAACTCCAGTATTGAAACGAAGGATTTAAAGAAGCTTGTTAACGTCCCACCAAGACGAAGTGAACAGCAACTACTCGTGGGGGGATTCTGCATACAACCAACACGCGGGGAGCTCTTCCGCCAACTCGACCCGCTCGTTACACACAACCGACATACATCACGTGGCGACTCGGTACAACCGACCACGCCTGCTCCGCGCTGGAGAGCCACACTGCCCTCCCGTATCCACCACACTCTCTCCGCGCAACCCCCTACATCCGCGCCACCACACGAGGTTACAACCGGTCAAAGATCTCACTTCCTCCATAGCAGTTTCCCGGAAGCAAAAACGCAGATATCGATAGCAGAGGGAAAAGACAACCGAGCAGTCACTTAATGACAGACAACATATCAAAAAAACATGTCAGAGGAAGAAAAGGAAAACCAATGCAATCTAAACACAAGGTGTAGCACGAGTCGATACACGGCTCAACCTTATTCAAGAATCAGAAGAGCTAGAGGTGTACTTGGGAAAGACCCGGACACATGTAAAGGTTCCAGTAGGACTACATCATGATTTGTAGTGCGTATTCAGGTGCAGATTTAGTAATGATAAAGAGCAGACTGAAGTTAAACAGAATCGCCAGAAAGAATCAATGGGAGAGGACGTGCAATACTGATGTAGTGAGGAATGACGAACGCATGAAAATTTCACTAAGGATGCAGATGCTCTGATAAGGAACACCAGAGTAGACAGTTCAGTTGAAGAGGAGTGGACATCTCAAAGACGTTCAACGACAGACAGAAATGCGGCAACATATGGCTCTTGGGAGTGAAACAAATAGGACGTGCAGGCAGCAAAGCAGAAATGGCTACAAGTAATATGTGAAGAAATCGATAAAGAAATGATCGTAGGAAGGACTAACTCAGCATATAGAAAAGTCACAAAACCTACGGTGAAATTAAAAGCAACATTAAGAGCGCAGAGTGAAGTACTCGGTTCAACACGGAGGAGAGAGCAGATAGATGTACGTTCAAGTCTTCAATGAGCGGAGGTGTTGTCCGATGAGGTGGTAACATAAGAAATTTGGTCCATACGGAACGCGTAGGGAAACCAGCATTAGAATTTAAAAGTGCTCGGAAAGATTTTAGATCAAATAAGGCTGAAGGAATAGGTAACATTCCATCGGAATTCCTAAAACCATTGAGAGAAACGGCAACAAAACCATTATTCAAGTTGGTGTGAAGAATCTATGAGACTGGCGACTTACAATCAGACTTTCGGGAAAGTACCATTCACAAAATTCCGGAGATAGCTAGGGCACATAAGTGAGAAAACTATCACATAATCAGCTTAATAGTTCATTCATCCAATGTTGTGATAAGAATAATACGCAGAAGAATGGGAAAGAAAGTTGAGGGTCAGTTAGATGAATATTAGTTTGGGTTTACGAAAGGTAAAAGAACGAAGCAGGTGCTTGTCACGTTGCGCCTGGTAATGAAGCAAGGCGGCAGAAAAATTTAAAGACACCCTCGTAGGATTCTTCGATCAAGAAAAAGTTTTCGACAATGTAAAATGGTGCAGAATGTTCGAAATTCTGAAAAATGGGAGTAAGCCAATGAGAAAAACCGATACTACCACATATATGCAAGAACCAAGTGAAA
Source organism: Schistocerca nitens (assembly GCF_023898315.1). NCBI lineage: Eukaryota > Metazoa > Arthropoda > Insecta > Orthoptera > Acrididae > Schistocerca > Schistocerca nitens. The sequence continues at coordinate 778,955,786 of NC_064614.1, forward strand.
GACCAAGAACGAATGACTCGTAAACAGGTGTAAGGCAGGCATAAATATTTCACCCCTACCGCTCAATCTATGCACCGAAGAAATAATGACGAAAATAAAAGAGAGGTTCTAAGATGGGATTAAAATTCAGGGTGAAGGAATATCAATGAAAAGTTCACTGTTGTATCTTCAGTGAAAATTGAGAAGAATTACAGGATGTACTGAATGGAATTAACAGTCTCTTGAGTACAGAATACTAACTGAGAGTAGACTGAAAAAAAGATAACGTAATTAGGTGTAGCAGAATTGAGAATAGTGAGAAATTTAGCATCAAAATTGGTGATAGAAGTAGAAATTAAGGAATTCTTCGTGATAGACGAAGCAAGCAGGACACAAAAAGGAGACTAACACAGGCAGAGGGGGCATTCCAGACCACCATAAGGCTATTGGTTACAAACATACTCCTTAATTTCAGGAAGAAATTACTGAGAGTGTGCGTATGGAGTGCAGCATTGTATAGTAGCGAATCATATGTGGGGGCCGACTTGCTGTTTTGCATACCCCCACTGATGCTAAACTTCGATCTCTGGTGACCTGCAGAGAAGGGAAGCATCCAATATTATCATGCAAATTAATTAAAGCAGAACATAATATTGCACAATGGAAACATCTTACTGATTGATAATTAACAGGGGTGGTCCAATCAAGGGTGACAATATAGGTACCAAATCATATAAATAAACGTACTACTGAAAGAAGGATTCATCTAATATTGACAGCAAAAACTGGTCGTTATCGGATTTATTACAGTAAAGCAAACCTCATGAGTTACGCACTGAGATACAAAATTGAACATAAAAACTTAGATAAAGGTTTCTAAACGTGAACCCTAGCATGGGCTTAGTCGTGTGGGCACGATAATACAAGAATATGACCAGTGACTGCAAGCGTGAATTAGTAAGTTCCATGAAGAACACTGAAAAATAAGACCGAACACCGGCACATACTGAAAGCAAACTAACTGTCTGGGACGTATTAAAGTGAAATAAGTGCCTCCTGAAAGGACTGAACTAATATTGCGTCCCAGCTGAATTGGTGATCGTACCGCTGACCCATCCTGCCATTCTCGTAGCGGCTGTACGCTCTTGAGTCCAGCTCTCTGTCCGCACTCACTACTCCAGTGCAAACATGTTTCTCTGCGACCACAAAACTTGCCTCATTAGTAGTCTAGCAGCCTCTGTCACTATTCTTCCGTAGACTTGAATGAAGTCATCACTTTTAAAGCGCCAAGGCAGAAAAGTTTTCTTTCTGGACGCTCAATTGCTTCGTTGTTTCTGTATGAGGAGAGAGCTCACTGGCCAACAGTGGCAGTCATTGCGAGTTCCGTGCAATAGGATTCCAGGAAAGACGTTAATCGATATCCAACTCTTTCGCATTATTATTATTTGCAACCAGTGGTGCTGTGGGGTGGGAAGGCAGGGAAAGAAATCGCTCCCACAACAAGGTAAAATTTTGAAACAGACGTATGTGACGGTTACCACATAGCCACTGCCGAAATAATTCGTGCTCTACGAAAAATAACAGTGAAAACAAACCAAAGGGAATCTAAAAATTTAAATCGAACGTTATTTTTTGGCTTCGCTCCAGAGATAAGGAAAGATCCACACGCTCGTCTCCAGGAAGTGACACATCGCTGGAGATTCCTTATCTTGCAAAAAGAATTCTACACATAGAGCTGTGGTTTTTTTCCACATAAATAGAATGTGAGATGGGGGATGCGAATTGACGCGTGTTCCGGTCTGTCTACCCGAAGCCGCGATTTCGCGTCGAACACTTTTATGGTAGCCAGCTGCTTTTAAGGCCCTTCTCTATTGCTAGTCGGCTCGTAGGGTCCCAACCATGAAGTTCCTTCACCATACTAAAGAGAGAGAGGAGGAAAGAAAGCCTTAAAAAGGAACAATCTTTGGCGGTACTGAAGCTTGTTTCCCGTTATTATTCGGTATCAGTGATCGAGTAATTGATCAAAGGAAGCTAGAATACAAAATTCTAAAATACGTCGCGTCACAGTTTCGAAGCAAATTGACCGCCTAACACATGGACAGTGAAGAATACAGAACTTAAGAAAATCAAAACTTTTGCTACAGAAGAATGTTGAAACGGAAGTGGACTGATAAGACAAACAATGAAAAGATACTGTGTGGAATCGGTGAAGAAAGGAACATACGGAAAATACTGACCAGAGGAAGGGGTAGAACGATAGGAGATGTGTTACGACGTCAGGGGAGTCTGTACAGCGTATAAACTGTAAGTGAAGACAAAGATTTGAATAATAATTAAACTGAATATGGAGGGGGAGAAAGCAAAGGAGAGGGAAGAAACTAACGACACGAACTGCATCGGGAAATTTTGCAGGATGAGCAGCAACGACTGAAAACAAGTGTTAGCAGGACTCGAATTCAGGATCTCTTGGTTACTGTACAGTTGAATTAACCGCTACACCAACTTGATGTAGTGTTTACTGAACATGTGCGGACTGTCTCGACTCGCTACCCGGCCTACTCATATTCTCACCTTCCGCCACCTACCCACAGTCCCCATCCGTGTCCTCCATGCTTGCTAATTTTAGATTCCCGCTGCAGGTCAAAAGTAAACGTGCGTCTGCGCTAAAGGTTGTGGATTCATTTCCCATCAAGGCGATCAATTATGTCTCCTAAAGAAAGTACATCACACATTTATATAATTGATTCGCCTCGATGACGAATGAATCCACAAACTTGATTGAGGATGCACATTTACATTCTACCACCAGCGGTAATCTTCAAGTAGGGAGCATGGTGGAGATGGACAGAGACTGCTGATAGGGGTCGCTAGGTGGGAGTGGGAGTCGGTTGCGAGCGTGACGAGACAGTCTGCGCGTTTGCAACAAACACTGTGGCCGGATGCTGCAGGGTTAAGCAAGTGCTTCGTAAGCAGGAGATCCTGGGTTCGAGTCCCAGTGCTGCACAGGTGTTCACTCGTCACTGCTGGCTCCACAAGAAGCCTCGGTGCAGCTGATATGATTAGCTCCTTCCTTCCCTTTCCTTTCCGCCCCGTTCAATTTCAATTTACATAAAGGTACCGCACCTGCGGATGACGTGTGTTGTCTTTTCGGACATGTCTGATAGAAAAGACACCACGAATTCATATATGAGATGCGAATACATCAAACGAATAATTGATGATGTACGTTTCAAGTGTTACTCGGAGATGCAGAGGTTAGGGCAGGAGATGAATTAGTGCCGGGCTCCATCAAACCAGTCAAAGGCTGATGAGACACACAATGAAAAGGAACCACAGACTAATTGAAGATGGTATCTTCTCTCGAAAGAACAAATACAACTGATGACCGTGCAGCTTCTCTAGAATGAAATGATAATTAAATCGAAACCCTTAGTTTTCTACGGTTATTGATGTATATCAACAACATTTGTCGGCGGCTGAGGGTTTAATTAATTGTCATTTATTCTAGAGAAGCTGCATGGTCATCAATGGTATCTGTTCTTTCGGGAACAGATACCATCTTCATTAGTTAAAGGCTACCCGGCCATTGACCTTCTGTGCAAATGTGCACGCTTTGCCCGAATCCCTTCGGGACTCGTCAGCCTAGTCTGGCGCGAGTAATGAGTGAATGGGCAAATATCTATTAGGAACACTGCGAATGTATGTTGTGGACAGTTGGGAATGTGGGTCTCACGTGAAGCGTGCAAGGGATAAGTCCCTGCAGTCGCATTATCCTCTGTGCCCTCTGTGGCTCAGATGGATAGAGCGTCTGCCATATAAGCTGGAGATCCCGGGTTCGCGTCCCGGTCAGGGCACACATTTTCAGCTGTCCGCATTGATGTATGTCAACAACACGTGTCGGCAGCTAATGGTTTCGATCTAATTACCATTTCACCACAGACTAAATTACGTTGCCCCTATTTCGTGTAACGATCTGCTTTGGGTGGAATTCAGAAATACAGATACGTGCATTAGGTCATGTTCAGATACTGTCTTTTCACTGATACAACGACGAAGGACGATACGCGATTCACACGAAAAGAGAATAGATTTGAAAATTTGATGCTGTAAATGAATGCAAAATGTTACATGGCTAGACAGAGTAACTAATGAAGACATACTGAATCGAATTTGGGGAAAAAATAAATTTATAGTAACACGTGACTAAAAGCCAGGATCAGTTGATGGGACAGATCTTAAGGCGTCATGAGTGGGGAGAAAACTTTATAGATGAATAGTATGGGATGAATGGAATATGCACATTGAAATGGATGTAGTTTTCAGTAGCTATTCGGAGATGAAGAGGCATGCACAGAATAGAATAGCACGGAGAGTTGCATTAGTCTTCTGACAGAAGACTAATACAGCACAACTAAAGTTTTACGAGTATCTCTATTACATCATCAGAGGCTTTATGTCATCTGAGAAACCTTGCCACGGTTCGCGCGGCTACCCCGTCGGAGGTTCGAGTCCTCCCTCAGATACGGGTGTGTGTGTGTGTGTTGTCCTTAGCGTAAGTTAGTTTAAGTTAGATGAAGTAGTGTGTAAGCCTAGGGACCGATGACCTGAGCACTTTGGTCCTGTAGGAACCTCCCACTTTCACTACGAAAAATTTATTTTATTAGTAGTCTGCTACAGCATATAACCTCAATAGTTCTACGACCTACACCTTTGTACAATGCTAGATTGAGAATGCACTTAACATTTCGTCCTTCGGCATACGGAAGGTACCCGCTTACAAAGTCCGCTGTCTAGTCGCGGACCAGCCGAGATCCGTACAAGTCACTCACTCCTCAGCTGCATACCTATTGGTCTCCGGCAGGTGGGCTGCAGTGGACTGTATCGCTAGCTGCGCTGTCAGCGTGCTGTGGCGGGGCACGTCCACGGGGCGAGGCGGCAGCTGAATGACGTACTCGCTGTGGCGTAATTAAACGTCAGCGGCCGTCAGCGGCCGAGGAACGCCAGCTACGCAGCGGAGCCGATACAGCCGCCACTCCGCCGGCTCCTGACAATCGCCTCGGTACCACGTGGTGAAACGCACCGGTAATGGGATTGCTCCCCAGGCGTCCAGTCACTCAGCTCCATCAAACGTCACAAGTCAATACGTTCCAAGAAAATAGGCCATATACACATTGTATTTTCCGAATGTAGTTCCGACCAAGTGAAAAGCTTTCGCTAATCATGTCTTTTGCGTTCTTGTGGAGATATTTCCATAGCAACTTTTAGCCCTTAACAACTTTTTTTATATCTAACCGAGAAGTAAAATATCAATTTTCGTAAGTTTAGCTTCAAAATTCTTTTAACGTAACCAAATATTTCCTTAAAAATATTAATCACCTTTTGCACCCCCCTTAGGGGCTGAATTTCCATAAACATAGAAACACGTATAGTTTTATTTATAACCGAAAAGTTAAATACCAACTGTCATAAACGTAGCCATAAAAATCCTTTGGTAGTTCTTTAGTAACTATTTATTTTCAAAACCTATTTCACCCACTATTTTACCCCCTTAGTGGTCAAATATCCAAAAATGCTGAGAAACTAATGTTTTTATTTCCTGAATGAGAAAATAAATACCAATTTTTGTAGTTCTAGATTCAAAATTCCCTTAATAGCGAAATACTTTCAAAAAGCCCTTCCTCCGCTATTTCACCCCCTTTAAAAATGGTTCAAATGGCTCTGAGCACTATGGGACTTAACATCTATGGTCATCAGTCCCCTAGAACTTAGAACTACTTAAACCTAACTAACCTAAGGACGTCACACAACACCCAGCCATCACGAGGCAGAGAAAATCCCTGACCCCGCCGGGAATCGAACCCGGGAACCTGGGCGTGGGAAGCGAGAACGCTACCGCACGACCACGAGATGCGGGCTTCACCCCCTTTAATAACAGCTGCAGTTAAGTAAAATTACCAAACAGAAAACAGCCAGGCCTTCATTCAAGTAAAATTACCAAATACCAACAGGCAGGACTCAATAATAAAAGCTTCAGTTAAGTATAATTACCAAAATAGAAAACAGGCAGGCCTCCTTGAACAATAGCTTCACTTAAGGAAAATTGCCAAATAGAAAACAGTAAGTCCTTTTTTTAATAAAAGCTTCAGTTCAGTACGACTATATACTAGACAACCGGTAGGCCTTCATGAATAACTGCTTCCGTTAAGCAACCAAGAGTTTGAATTGCCTCCTCACAAGGGGTGCACCAGAAGGCTTGTATGCAAGGGGCACAAGACTACACCAAATAGGAATGCAAAGAAAGTTTACAACGAGAGAGGTACAGACCGGCAAAAGAAACATTAACACGGCAAGATTAACTAAGGGAAACCAGCAATAACCGGGCAAACGGTATATCCGCGACACTGCAAGATGTCGCCTGTTCAACAACGACGAAACGTCCGGAAAAAAATTATGCTGCCAAACTCAATTACATAGACTCAGCAATTGCAAATTTTGAGACCTAGGCATCACCTAGGCCAGTACAAGTAAGAGAGCGATGACGTCTGCAATGCCCGGAGCGGCACGGCAGGGAGATCGGCTGAAACCCAAACATCTACGTTCTGCGTGACGACGGGGGGTCGGGCCACAGCATATAAAACAGATGCTATCGCTCCAGCTCAGGAAACACCTTCGGCTCACACAGTTTTAGATATCCTGTTAGCAAACAACCAAGGCCAGCATCGACCCAGGAAAAGCAAACAACAGCCACAATTCAACGAACCAGCTGATGGTGAAATAGATCAGCTATGAAATCGCAACAGACCTACAGATGTCAATATGAAAATAACAGCCAACACCTCAAAATCCAATACTTAACTGAAGTTCACGAATCGGAGCTGAAGCTTGCCACTTCCAAAGGGCGCCCACATTTCAGCACAGCGAAACTGGCTTTAACTCTCTCATCGGTGCGAGACGTCCCAGAACTGGCTGGCCAGGCTAAGTACGAAGATAGTACTCGAAGCAGCCACGGATTCAAATCGGCCCACAAAGATGCCCAGTAACCAACTGCTTTGTGCCCGAGACGCTTGCACAAGTGCAGTCGCCGGACGGACCTCTCACGTCCGCTCTCCTTGCTCCGTTACCACTCCCCAACTCGTCACGCCACAACATATCCCCGTCCCCCGTCAACAACCTCGAGCAGAGCTCTTAGTGGCTTCAAACCAGAGGGACATCACACGCCATATCGAGCTAGTGGTGTCAAAAATTCGAAAGGCGACGCCAACAACCGCGCCACGGCCCACTGTTTCGAAAAAACTCCTCTTAAACGATGGCTACAATTTAAGATTCACCTCCTCTCCAAACTGTATGTTTCTATCCTCAGATGATTGACTTGGGCGGTGATACGTCAGTGAATCAGTCTGATCCTGTTTCACTTAGGAGCTGAATTTTCAGTAACAGTGAAACACGTATTTCTTCATTTCTAACCGAGAAGCCAAACACCAATTTTCAAAGATTTAGCTTTCAAACTGGTTTCTCAATGAAATATTTTCGTAAAACCTTTCAGTGCCTACTTCACCCCCTCAGTGGTTGAATTTCCCAAAGCAGTAACATGCTATGTTTTATTCCTAACAGAGAAGCCAAATACAAATTTTCATATATTTAGCTTCAAAACTGCTTGCATAATCAAATGTTTCGATAAATTATTTCTTCCCCTGTTTAACACTCAGAGGAGTTGAACTTCCAGAAACAGTGAAACACGTGTTTTGGTCGTTTCTAACTGAGAAGCCAAATTTAAATTTTCATAGATTGGGTTTTAAAAAGGCGTTCATAATAAAATTACGTGTAAAAAAGCTCATCTCCTATTCACCCCCTTATTGGCTCAGTTTCCAAAAACACTGACACACGTTTTTATTTTATTTGTGACCAATAAGTCAATTGCCAATATTTATTGAGGTAGCTTCATATACTTTAGTATTTCTTGGATAACGATATATTTTCGAAAAAAAGCTTTCTCCCTCTATTTGACTCGCATAGGGTTATATTTCCGAAAATAATGAAGCACATATTTCTTTCTTTCTGCCCGAGAAGCTAAATACCAATTTTTGTAGCTTCAAAATTGCCTTAATAGCGACGTTTTCAAAAAAACACTTCATCCTGTATTTCACCCCCTTAGCGTTGGAATTTCGGAATATCTCTTCTTAAACGACACTTACAGTATAACATCCACACCTTCTCCTAATTTCAAGATTCTATCCTTATCGGTTTGGGCTCAGGGATGATGAGTGAGTGACTGAGTCAGTCAGGGTATTGCCTTGTACATTATATACAGAGATTTTGTTAGAAATAACGTAACTGAGTTGATGTATGATTATTTCGCTCCAGACGAAATCGTTTTACTTCCGAACTGTGTGGACGTGGAGAATGTGTTCCCGCCTATTCATTAAATTATGTAAATCACAATTCTATTACTAATCCCGTAAACACTGTAGGATTAGACTACACATCTACTCACTTATCCCCGTAATGATCTACAGCAAGCTGTTTGGTAAGTGTGGTAATCGTGACTCTTAAGTACGATATAAACGTAACCTGCGTGGGACGACAGCTGTCACATTTAATTTGCCTACGCCGCGGAGCTTAGACCAACAGCGATCATGCAGCTTTAATTCTATTGGTCGGTGCCCAGAAACTAATGGGGGACGTCGCGATTTACATGCACAACTCTATAAAATATTGTGGTATGCAAATCGATTTGATAATAATATTGATAGCGCGTTTGCAACACATCCCCTCAGAAGCCACACAGAAACGTGCAACTTCAGCTGCATTAATTAAAAGAAAGATATAGTTTAAGTAAAAGAAAAATACTTACAACTAATGGAGCTTCAACAAAGCTAAGTTGAAAGTTAATACTTTACTTGAAGCAATTTTATGTACGTAGTAAATGTTAAGAAAAATGAAAGAAAATAGTTTCATAATAAAACAAAAGATTTACAATCTAAACTGGAAATTCTGTTGAGTCCTTAGATAGAGTGAGCGCACAGCAATGCAGCCAATTTGCTCGTAATTGGAGAGGCGTGGCGTGTTGTTGAGCTGTCGACGTCGGCTTGCGATATTCCAGACGAAATTATAACAGGAACTCCATCTGTCGTATCTCCATGGCGAAGTATACCGATGAAGTCCTGTCTTGGCTAGGTTGGCTATAAAGGCATCCGTAGTGGCGCTTAACAGACTACTTACTGAATAGACGTAATTGTTAGCAATAATCTACAAGTTTAGCAGGTATACGTGTACTGCTCATTATACACAGTTCCCGTTTCAGTACTTTCGTCACTTTTGCAAATGACAACCGCGATCGCGTACTCACAGTCAATAAAACCGTTCCTGTATCTGATCCACAATTGTAATTATGTTCACGGCGACGGTTACCGTTTCGAACACTCACCTGTTCATTAAGAAGACAAATACAATACACCGTTTTATAGAGCCTCGGTGCTCGCGATGTAGTTAAATGCAAAAACAGTTTCACACTCACGGTATCAACAACTATAATGACTTGTCAAGTAGGTATTGTCAGTAGTGGATGAGACACAGTCAGTTTCGTAATACTCCAATTGTATGAGCTCTCTGTCCATAATGATCACTTCAGCTTTCATTACGCACTGCGATGGTAAACCCAATCGTCAGTCGTTAAGTTTCGCTATTCACTGTCTTGTCGAGTTTAGCATCTCAAATCAACAACACTCGTCTCATCATATTTCTGCACACATACTAACACTCCCACACTGTATATCGCTGCTCCACAGTTATTCTCACACTCTGTGCTTTCATGTCTAAGATTTACATACCAGTTCATCACATCACAGTTAATATTACAACCGCAGATAAAGTAAAGATAAGTATTTAAAGACTTTGTACATTCAAATACTATTTATAAAACAGATTTATCTACTAGAGAAAAAGGAATAAATTGCAATTACGTTTTAACTTTATTATCAAACACAGCTGTGTTACACCGGCAACGATATGAATATCTACTGTAAGAAAGAGAGATATACGAGGCCTGTTCAGAAAGTAAGCTCCGATTGATTGCCAAATTGAAACCACAGTGAACATCATAAATGTTTTACTTGTAACAATTAGCTACACCTTTCAGCTACTTCTCTACGTAGTCGCCGTTCTGACTTAGACTTTTGTCATAGCGTTGTACCAACTTTTCAATAGCCTCATCATAGAAGGCAGCCGCCAGTGCTTTCCGCCAATTCTCCACGCTGGCCTACACTTCGTTGTCTGTGTCAAAATGTTGTCTTCAAAGACAGCGGTTCATGTGACCAGAGATGAAACTCAGGGGGAGACAATTGCGGACTGTATTGTGGGTAATCTCACATTTCCATTTGAAAACGATGCAGGAGCATCTTCATTGCCCCTGCAGAATGCGGCTGAGAATTGTCTTGAAGAAGAAACAGCACGACAGTTATGTAATGTTAGCTGCATAGCTTCAGGCGAAATTTCTCACCAGGCCCTCGTACTTGGCGGCAGACACTATTTTCTAGACATCTTTACGCACTCACTGCGAGCTCAGAAATGAGAAGAGCGACGTGATGCTAACTGGGGTTATACTAGAGACACTACCCAACACATCTGTGCAAAGCTTTATCGGATTTTCATAGTCGTTTCCATTTCGCGACCGATCGAAGCTTACTTTCTGAACGCCCCTCGTATGACAAGAAAAGAGAAAAAAATTACCTATCACTAATGGCTATATCCTGACGTAAGGTGAAAATTATTAAACGTCGTTCCTCCAGCAGTGGAACGACCGGAAAGGAATACTGGCGTTGAAAATGCCGCTCCTTCTGACTACGGACGTTACCACTCTTTTCACAACGATGGTCTCATTTCTACTGAGACTGCAATCAACGTGGAGCTTGCGGTGGTTCTTAACGCACCGTAGAAGATGAAGATAGCAGGTTTCTGAAATTGTGCTGATCTGGCGTCTTCTTTCCAGATAAGTTGCGCCTAGCACAGTGATAGGGGAGGCATGAGCAGAGCTTGATCGGGTACTGTTGGTTGAAATCGATTGCTACTAATGTTAATCGGATACTCAGGCTTAGGCAGGCTATTAAGTGCTATTGTCAGACTTTTAACTAAGATGCCAGTTGTTCCATGCACGACGTTAGTTTGGATTACATTACATTAATAGTTGTTCCACAGATAATGAATATGACATTTCATAATGATGTGGAAAGTGTCGGTTTAACATAAGGTTTCTTTACCCGATATAATTTATGTTTTTCATTTTCTTTTTTTGTAGTTATCATTTCATATCTAAAAATTCATCTATTAATTAGAAGAAGTTGTCACTCAGAAATTCTTTTAATTTCTTGTAAATATTCTTTGGCCATCTGTCAGGCTTTAATGCTATTTGATATATGACAAAAGGCTTTTGTGTCAGCATAATTCACCTCTTTCTGTGCCAAAGTCAGATTTAACCCACAATAGTGAAGATCATCCTTTCTTTTAGTGTTGTAGCTATGCACATTGCTATTATTTTTGAACTGGGATGGATTATTAATAACAAACTTCGTAACTGATTCCATGTATTGCGAAAGTACTATGAATATCTCTATTTCCTTAAGTAAATGTCTACAAAGTGGTCCTCGGTGGGCTCCAACTATTACTCTGACTACACGCTTTTGTGCAATGAATACATTTCCTCTTAATGATCAATTACCCCAAAATATAATGCCACATGAAAGTATGAATGTACATATGCATAATAGGCTTATTTACTTATATGTTTATCACCAAAATTTGCAATGACCCTAATAGCGTAAGTGTCTGAACTCAAACGTTTCAGGAGATCATCAATTTGTTTCTAATTCAATTTCTCGTCAATGCACTGTCCTAGAAATTTTGGATATTCTGCTTTAGCAACAGACTTCTGTTCAAAGAATAAGAAATCTGTAGTCTTCTATATTCGTGTGCTCACAGTGATCTGCAATCCACCCGCAAGGTTATCGAGATATGTTCCAAACATACTTTTCGTCTACAATGAACAATGAATAGCTTTCCTAGTGTAATTGGTCTACCCTGCACGCGGTCTGGTACTAACAAGCAGCCGGCCGCGGTGGTCTAGCGGTTCTGGCGCTGCAGTCCGGAACCGAGGGACTGCTACGGTCGCAGGTTCGAATCCTACCTCGGGCATGGGTGTGTGTGATGTCCTTAGGTTAGATAGGTTTAAGTAGTTCTAAGTTCTAGGGGACTTATGACCTAAGATGTTGAGTCCCATAGTGCTCAGAGCCATTTGAACCATTTGAACTAACAAGCAACTTCGCTGCTGTCAGCAAGGCGAGCGCCCGACGTTTAACTCCTTCTTGAAGAAACGTTCGTGGCAGCCTTACAAAATACGAAGTGATTCACGAGTTTTGTTATTTTAGAAATGTTATCACATTCCAGACTGACATCAGTCACACTGGATGGGGCATCTTGATGGCCGTTTTTAACATCATTTTCGAAAATTATAGGTTTTCAACTGTGAACGCAATACGTTTGTGTGATGTTTCATCTAAAGCGATGAAACCTGTTTTATCTAATCTTAGTCACTTTATCGTTAAATATTAATATTAGCAGGCATACAAAATGTTTTACTGAATAACGCTTCTTTTCTGAAAATGGTGATTTGTGCACGCAGTTCTTACACATAATTTCCCGAATGCGGTATGTTTTGAAACGTTCAGGGATACTAACAGCTACATTACAGTTTGGACACCACCAAAACATTTATTACTCGCGCGTTTCTGCCTCCTCACTCGTGTTGACTTCTTAACACACGTTGCGCGCACGTGTTGCATGCGATTTTGTCTCATTAGATGGTACCTTTCTGTCAAAATGTAGCCCAATAAGCCAACTCTTTCCAAGAACTCTAGAATGACTCGTGTGCCGTCCAGCTGTCTAACTGCCGCATTCAGAGTACTGCTAGGGTTCCGTACACGATGTGTTGCAGTTAGATTATGTTGATAGGTGCATTCCAATTAGTAAATGAATGAGAGATATAGTATCCTTTTGAAATTTCCTATTAGACCCCTTGTTTAATCAATAAAAGTAGTGAAGTTTAGAGTTTTCTCGCACAAGTCGTATTGCAGTGGTCATTCAGGGAATGGCACGTGCCGCTGGTTCCACCTCAGCTACACGCAGGAATTCACCGAACTGAAGTGCCTTCTGCTAACCGACCCGCAGCAGTCGTCCTTGGTCAGAAACACCTATCAATACGTTTCCCAGCCGCAATTTCCTTGTACAAAACGTACGATTTGTTGCATGATAATAAAACAATAATAGGTGCAAGAGCCACAAATGTTACACGCTTTGAAAAGCACGATCCCGGTATTCGTCTGAAGTGAGAAATAATAGGAAATTTGAATCCAGGCTGAAAGCTGAACCTCTGTCGCCCTTATACGAAACCAGAATGTTGCTTCAGTGAGGCAAATGCAATTTTATGTTGTTTGAGTTGAAACTATTGTGAATGTGTTAACGTAAGACCAACCACTTGAAGAAGAAATCCATGTTGAGGTAATAGAGAAGAAGACTAATACTATCTGGAACCTACTGCCGTACGTTTAAACCCAAGGGGATGGATCCTCAAAATACGAAGGCGTATTTATTCCCCTCGAAATTTTTTGTTCTCTTATCAATATCGATTCAGTTGTTCACCATTCGGATCGTGAGAATAAGAAGACGTCAGTGGTGTTCCGCCACAAAGGATCTGTGACTCTAAACATGTTGAAGACCCTGCCATCGAGAGGCAAAGTCAGGCTCACAGTGTTCTGGAACATTCAAGCTTTGGTGCATTTGCTGTTCGCGTATAAAGGCAGCAACATTAACTCCGCAAGATATTGCGAAACCCTCAGAAAACTTCAAGCACAAACTGGAACAGTTCATCCACACATGGACACATGAAGCACCCTCTCCTTCAGCATGACAACGCCACAGTACACGAGTGCTGCAACGCCTGCAACGATCGGACTCCTCGGATTCACTGTCAACGATCATCATACTATCCCAACTTGGCTCCAACCGATTTTAATCTGTTTCGGAAACTTGAAGGAACACCTTCAAGAAATTCACTTTGATAGTAATTAAGCGGTTCAGGCAGAACTGACTTCGTGGCTACGTCAACATGGTCAGACATTCTACAGCGACGGTTTGAACAACGTGGTCACTTAGGGGGAATGTGTTCGTCGCCAGGGTGACTATGTTGAGAAATAAATATGTAGACACGAAGAACAATAATGTATAACTGCAAATCGTCGCTTGCTTTCACCATGTACATCGGAGTGATGCTAAATGTTATTATCTGTAACCTTCAAATCATGAGCTGCACCCTTAATTTTTATACATTAGTCAATTTACTCAAGGCAATTTTGTGGCCTATGCCTGCAGTCACTTTCAGGACTCAAATAAATAATCACATTAAATAATTTCATAAGGGTGAATGTTAAATTGTTAGCGTACTCATGCACCACCAATATATATATATATAAAAAAAAGATGAGTAGTTGTGGCAACGTGAATGAGACCAATGGTGTATTTAAGTTCACAAAAAATCACAAGTTTTACTAATCCTTTTGTAACTACAATGGGCTAGTAAATCGTACACATAAATGGCAAACACAAATCAGGAAAGGATTGGTGTGTGAATGGCAAAGGATACATAGGGGTGGTGGCTGTACGAATTCTCCCCTGAATTAATCCCTTTTACAAGGTATCCTGACTTTTTCTACATGAGTCCACTGTAAGTTCAAAAATGTTCAAATATGTGTGAGTTCTTAAGGGACCAAACTGCAGAAGTCATCGGTCCCTAGGCTTACACACTACTTAAACTCACTTAAACTAACCTATGTTAAGAACAACACTCACAGCCATGCCCGAGGGGGGACTCGAACCTCCGGTGTGAGGGGACGCGCAGTCAGTGACGTGGCGCCTCTAACCGCGCGGCCACACTGTGCGGCTACACTGTAAGGCCCATCTTTATTCAAAAAGAATTAACTACAACCACAAAGTATGCTTCACGTGAGAATAAGGAGCCTGTGAATGTCATTTAACAACCCTACGCCCTTGCAGCAGTATATCATCATTTTACCTTGATTCAGGCGGCAGCAGAAAATGACGCGCTGTGGGTGACGATTGGCGCGGTGGGGCAGCAGTAATGTTCTGACGTGTCCACGAAAATTTGCAGACAGCGCGACCTGGCATTCTGTATATCAGAACGCGGAAAACTTCCGTATCAGAGCCATGGAATCCCTATACTACTACCAACAATATTAGGAAGCCCACAACTTCTAACAAATTCCTCATCATCACACATTGACTCCAAGTAACTCTGACTCATTATAAAAATCTGTTCCCATATAACAGCAAACCAAGGTTGTAACAACTCCCTTCAGGATCGTTCCAAGGATTGTAGATGGAACGATATAATACGGCAGGAAATTGATCAAGAAAACAATAGTTTCTTTCAAAGAAATCCACAGCGGTCATTTACTCTGACATCAAGCAGTACAATCATTAACCGCATCACGGCCAGAAGCAGTAACATAATATTTAACAGATACATTACACATTAAGTATTTACTCAAATACAAATCAGCATTACTCTCTGCCGTAGGTTCCCATCCATTTAACATAATACCAACAGCGTAATCATTACCCTTATTTGAATAAAATAAACGATTAAGAACACCACCCTTTCCAAGTCCAGTATTATCTTACAAATATTTAAATGAATTATTTCCTCCTTTATCAACTACATCTCGTCGCAGGGTATCGTGTCTTTCGATGGAGGCCTACTATTTACAAATCTATTTTGGATGTGGAGACTGAGTATAACATGAACGTCAGTTCGTCCGTTTTGATTGATGTCTTGAAAGGACAGACTGTTTTTCGAGGAGGTCGTTTTGATTTTACTTTTTCTGTTACTGACAATCCAGTTGGTCAATGTTAGTTGACTGTTGCAACTCACAAATTACAAGATAAGTATTCAAGAATGGGTTACTTGGGATGAGTCATTCATGCTGACCCAACAGGTCTCTTTATTTGCTGTCACTTGTATATTAAAATAAATAAAACAATTATAGATTAGTAAAAAAATAATATTTATTACATACTCAACACCTCTACCACGTACAAAAATACAAATAATATCATCATAAAAGCGCCTAGAACCGCACGGCCACCGCGGCCGGCTAGGCGCTTCAGTCTGGAACTGCGCGACTGCTACGGTTTCAGGTTCGAATCCTGCATTGGGCATGGATGTGTGTAATGTCCTTAGGTTAGTCAGGTTTAAGTAGTTCTAAGTTCTAGGGGACTGATGACCTCAGATGTTAAGTCCCATAGTGCTCAGAGCCATTTGAACCATCCCTACAGATTTCAGAGTGAGGTGCACCTGTTCGCTGGTCTGGCCATAACGAATTGACTAACACTCATGACACTCTGTGCTGGAATTCACAAACATGAGACGGCCGTTTGAGAACGAATACGTTTACCTTAGCGACACATGATGTGTCTGAGGTGATATGGAGTTCCACTATTTGTGCAGCTGGGAGCTGTCATTGACTCCTAGTCCACCACAAAATACAGACCGCAAGTCTCACCCACCAAGTAAGACGTGAAGTTCTCCTCCAGTGGAGGACCAGAAGACCAAGAAGGCAAATAATCACAACCACTTTCCACCAATCCACTGTATAAGAGCTCAATTAGCGAACACGAATCCACATCCACATTGCACAAACCAATCGAACCATCCTCTACTAAACGAATCTCCCCTCTTGACTGTTCTCTTGACCTGGTAGCCAATCCAGACGAAGCATCGAGGTTCCCTTGCTGAGGGAGCAAGCCTCCAACTTGTATACCATGGGAGGAGTCAATCAGCGAGTCCAAATCTCTCTTGACTGAGAAAAGATTTTAGACTTGGGGGCGTCTTTCTCAGGGTTGGCCGTGTTATTTGGCGAAAAACAACTACCTAGATGGGGCCATATTCCCTTATTTATGGAGAGATTTAATCTTTCTGAGCTGACCATTTCCAATTTGAGAAAGAAGGCTCTTAAGTTTCCCAGACAGTCACACCTGTGAAAAATAAATTTTTTGCCGCTCGCTAAAAGAACCTGGTGACTTGCTGGCATCAAGTGAGTTAACAACCTTGCCTCCACTGAACACGTGCACCAGCCGCTCTGTCTGTATTGCCCCAGCCTCAGACATGAGAAAGCATGGAATTTCATGACATTCCCACCATTCGCAAAAAGGCCCAGTTCACACCAGTCTCTCTTAGATAGCTCCCTGCACTCACTTTCTACCAACTGGCTGCCTTTGCTACAAACTGCCGCCTGGCGCAGTTAAAATGTTTTGCGAAGTGACACCCTCTCTCTGACCTAAGTGGAAGGAGGAGAATACTGCAGCAACAAATCCCTCTGTAGGTATGATCCACTGAGTGCTGCTTCCCAGAATCCTCATGCCGCCTCGTCACTGCACTCAGTATTTATGTCCCTCAATCCATCTATCTACCTAATCTCTGTCGCTTCCACTGTAGCCTCTTGGGTACAAGTTCTCCACAGGTTACAATACAGTAATAAGAACATTCTGCACACAATTTCCTCATTTAAAAAAGTCATAAACCACACATACCACACGTGTTACTGTGGAACACCAATATGATGACCTTTTTTTTTCTTTTTTTTTTTTTTTGAGGCATCAGTCTTCTGATTGATTTGATGCAGCCCGCCATGAATCTCTCTCCTGTGCCAACATCTTCATTTCAGATTAACACTTGCGGCCTACGTCCTCAATCATCTGCTGAATGTATTCTAATCTCTGCCTCCCTCTACAGTTTTTGCCCTCTACAGCTCACCGGCCGCTGTGGCCGAGCGGTTCTAGGCGCGTCAGTCAGGAACCACGTTGCTGCTACGGTCGCAGGTTCGAATCCGGCCTCGGGCATGGATGTGTGTAATGTCCTTAGGTTAGTTGGGTTTAAGTAGTTCTAAGTCTAGGGGACTGGTGACCTCAGATGTTAAGTCTCATAGTGCTTAGGGCCATTTGAACCATCTGAACCCTCTACAGCTCTAGTACCATGGAAGTCAGTCCCTGATGACTTAACAGTTGTCCTATCAACCTCTACCTTCTACCTAGTGTTTTCCACATATTCCTTCCCTCTCTAATTCTGCGCAGAACCTCCTCATTCCTTACTTTATCAGACCAGCCAGTTTTATACATTTGTCTGTAGCACTGCTTCTCAAATTCTCCGATTCTCTTAGGTCCCAGTTTTCACACAGTCCATGTGTCACTACCATAAAATGCTGTGCTCCAAACGTATAACCTCAGAAATTTCTTACTCAAATTATGGACTTCTCTTGGCCAGGAATGCTCTTTTTACCAGTGCTAGTCTGCATTTTGATTCCACCTTGCCTGTCCACCAATGATTATTTTGCTACCTAGGTAGCAGAATTCCGTAACTTTATCTATCAATCGTGATGTTAAGTTTCTGGCTGTTCCGATCTCTGCTACTTCTCATTACTTTCGACTCTCTTCGCTTTATTCTCAGTCCACATTCTGCACTCATTACAGTGTCCGTTCCTTTCACCTTCACTCAGGATAGCAACATCATCCGAATCGTAGTATTGATACACTTTCACCTTGAATTTTAATTCCGCTCTCGAACATTTCTTTTATTTCAATCACTGCTCCATCGACTGAGCTGTAGGGATGAAAGACTACATCTCGCTCTTACACCCTTTTTAATCCGAGTATTTCGTTCCTGGCAGTCCACTCTCATTATTTCCTCTAGGTTCTTTTACATTTTGTATGTGACGTCTCTCCCGATTTCTCTCAGGATTTCGAACATCTTTCTCCATAATACATTGTCGAAGGCTTTTTCTAGATCGTCAAATCCTATGAACGTGTTTTGATTGTTCTTTAGTTTTGCTTCCATTATCAGCCGCAGGGTCAGAATGGCTTCTCTGGTGCCTTTACCTTTCCTAAATCCATACTGATGGTCATCTAACACATCCTCAATTTCCTTTCCATTCTTCTGTATATTATTCTCATCAGCATCTTGAATGCTGACTGTGAGATAATTCTCACTCTTGTCAGCTCTTGAAGTCTTAGGAATTGTGTGGATGATATTTTCCAAAAGTCAGATGGTATATTACAAGACTCATACATTCTACACATCAAAGTGAATAGTCGTTGTGTTGCCACGTACCCTTATGATTTTAGAGATTCTGATGGAATGTTATCGATCCCCTCTGCCTTATTTGATCTTACGCCCTCCAAAACTCTCTTGATCTATGATTCTAGTACTGCATTCCCAATGTCTTGTAAATCGACTCCTGTATCTTCTTCTGCCATATCAGACCAATCTTCTGCTTCATAGAGACCTTCTATCTACTCTTTCGACCTATCCGCTCTCTCCTCAGCATTTAACAACGGAATTCCCCTTGCACACTCAATGTTACCACCATTAATTTTAATTTCACCGAAGTTGTTTTGACTTTCATGTATGCTGAGTCTGTCCTTCCGACTATCACTTCTTTTTCGATTTCTTAACATTTTTCAGGTAGCCATTTCGTCTTATCTTCACTTCACTTCCTATTTATTCCATTTCTCACCGACTTGTATTTTTGTATTCGGAATTTGGCTGATAATTTTTGTCCTTCCTTCTTATATCGATCAGTTGATCTTCTGTGATCCATCTTTGCAGTTACCTTTTTTGTACCTATGTTTTCCATTCCTGCTTCTGTGATAGCATTTTTCAGATATTTCCATTCCTCTTCAACTGTACAGCTTACGGGACTATTCTTTATTGATGTATCTACAGTCTTAGAGAACTTCAAGTGTATCTCGTCGTTCCTTAGCACTTCCGTATCCAAGTTCTTTGCGTATAGATGCTTTCTTACTAATCTCTTAAACTTCAGCCTACTCTTCATCACTGCCGGCCGTGGTGGCCGTGCGCTTCTAGGCGCTACAGTCTGGAACCGAGCGACCGCTACGGTCGCAGGTTCGAATCCTGCCTCGGGCATGGATGTGCGTGATGTCCTTAGGTTAGTTAGGTTTAATTAGTTCTAAGTTCTAGGCGACTGATGACCTCAGAAGTTAAGTCGCATAGTGCTCAGAGCCATTTGAACCATCTTCATCACTGCTATATTTACTACATTGTGATCTGAGTCTACATATGCTCCTGGGTACGCCTTACAATCGTAAATCCGATTCCGGAATCTCTGTCTGACCATGAGGTAATCTAAGTGAAATTTCCAGTATCTTCCGGCGTTTCCAAAAATACCTCCTCCTCTTGGGCTTCTTGAACAGTGTTCGCCATTACTTGCTGAAATTTATTACAGAACTCAATTAGTCTTTCTTCTCTGTTATTCCTCGTCCCTAGCCCATCTTCTTCTGTAATGTTTTCTTCTACTCCTTCCCCACAACTGCATTACAATCCCCCATCCATTTGATTTTCATCTTCCTTTAGGTACTGTATTACCCTTTCAATATCCTCATGTACTTTTTCTCTCTCTTCACCTTCAGTTTGCGACATCAGCATGTGTACCTCAACTATCGTTGTCGGTGTTGGTTTGCTGTCGATTCTGACAAAAACAATCCTATCACTGAACTGTTCGCTGTAACACATTCTCTGCCCTACCTTCCTATTCACAATGAAATCTGCTGTGTTGGCAGAAGAGCCAACACCGTGTTGCTAGAGGAGGCCGAAATGCACGCGTTTAATTACACGCAGACTGTCGTGAGGTCTGAAACAAGGTCAAGTAATTATCCTATAAAGAAAAGAACGTAGTTCTTGGAATACTTAACTTTAATCCATAATCGGTGTACATCTCTCTTGACTGTACATGCTTCATAAGATAAATATCAGTTGAATACGGCGCTTTGCTAGGTCGTAGCAAATGACGTAGCTGAAGGCTATGCTAACTATCGTCTCGGCAAATGAGAGCGTGATTGTCAGTGAACCATTCCTAGCAACGTCGGCTGTACAACTGGGGCGAGTGCTAGACCTGCCGTGTGGTGGCGCTCGGTCTGCAATCACTGACAGTGGCGACACGCGGGTCCGACGTATACTAATGGACCGCGGCCGATTTAAAGGCTACCACCTAACAAGTGTGGTGTCTGGCAGTGACACCACAAAATCCTTCTCCCGTTATTATATTTTCTGCTGCTGTTGATACTGCCCTATACTCATTTGGCCAGAAATCCTTGCCTTCTTTCCATTTCACTTCACTGACCCCTACTATACCTACAGTGAGCCTCTGAATTATCCTTTTCAGATTTTTTAGCTTCCTTACCACATTCTGGCTAGTGACATTCCAAGCCCTGACTCGTGGAACGTTACCCTTTCTTTGTTTATTTAATCGTTGTCTCATGGTCATCACCCACTTGGCAGTCCCCTGCCAGAGATCCGAATGGGGACTAGTCTATAATCTTTTGCCAATGGAGGGATGATAGTGAAGCTTTCTCAGTTACAGGCCACATGTCTTATGGATACACTCGATGTGTCTCTAATGCACTGGTTTCAATTGCGTTCTGCACCCTCACGCCGTTGATCATTGCTGATTCTTGCGCCTTTATGGGCACGATCTAAAATATCAATATTTATCTGACTGACAAAGTTATCAAAATGAGAGACCGGTGTACCACCTCTCTTAATGTTTATGAAGTTTGTGTTGTTTAAAAAAATTTACGAGTTTCATAATAACACAATTCTGGGGTATTACTTTTCAGCTAGCCGTTGTACATACCGACAGAGGTGCAGCAATTTATGAGACTCTAGAGGCTGGGCCTTATAATTTATCATCCCTTCAGTATCACAATCGTGACACAATTTAGTGAACAGCATTCATGAACCGACTCCAGGTGAACAAATACACGGCATGAGTTTGTCAAAGGTAAACACGTAGGGTACTCCATGGGAAAAGACTGATGCAGTGTCTTTGCAATGTTCAGTTGGTTCACACAAACGAATAAGAAGAGGACGCGGTGAGTTGTGTAATTTCGTGTACTCATCAGGAACGTAATAAATACGTTTGTTTCAGTTATGCAGTTAACACACATTCCTGTGAAATTCAGTTTTTTCCGTAGTTTAACATGTTCAAACAACTTACAGGAATGCTGCCGGTAACTTCTTCGACAATCGTCAATATTTAGACACGTGAATCCCGTGTTATTTTCAAGGCACTTGACGGTTTCTTCACCTCTCTAAATATCGGTGACTGTCGAATATGTCACACGCCTATTGGAACACTAAAACCATTCCAGGAAATGTCATCACCAAACCTACAGATGTATGTGTAATAAATCGCGCCAGCATATCCGGACTGTTACTGGGAGAAAATAGAAGTAGCAGCAATTTCAACAACTTATTCGTCAGTGTACTGTTATTCGATCAACCAACATGAATTTCGTTTCCTATTCATTCGGAATTAATTACAATAATAAATTCACCGAAGCGCTAAAGAAACTCGTATAGGCATGAGTATTCAACTACAGAGATATGTAAGCAGGCAGAATACGGCGCTGCGGTCGGCTCCGCCTATACAAGACAACAAGAGTCTGGCGCAGTTGTTAGATCGGTTACTGCTGCTGCAATGGCAGGTTACTGAGATTTCAGTGAGTTTGAACGTAGTGTTATAGTCGGCGCAGTACCGATGGGACATAGCATCTCCGAGGTAGCGCTAAAGAGGAAATACCCCGTATGAGCATTTCGCCAGTGTACCGCGAATATCAGGAACTCGGTAAAACATCAACTCTCCTACATCGCTATGGTCGGAAAAATATCGTGCAAGAACGGGGCCAATGGCGACCGACGAGAATCGTTCATCGTGACAGAAGTGCAACCCTTCCGAAAATTCCTGCAGGTCTCAATGCTGGGCCTTCAACAAGTGCCAGCGTGCGAACCATTCAACGAAACGTAATCGATATGGGTTTCCAGAGCCGTAGGCCCACTCGTGTACCATCAATGACTGCACGACACTAGGCTTTACCCCACGCCTAGGCCCGTCAACACCGACACTGGACTGTTGATGACGGGAAACATGTTGCCTGGTCGGACGAGTGTCGTTTCAAATCGCCAGAGCGAGAGCACCAGCAGCAGCGAGTACTGTTTGTATAAAGCGTTTATTTTGCATTTTGTTTACGACCTTCCACTAAGGAAGGGATTCTATTAGTGTTTATCTGCTCTGCATAGTAACTAACAGTTCTTGATAAAACTTTACGTAGTTTTCGTGTTAGATTTCTTAGTGTTTTCTTGATCGTTTAGAACAGAAAGCGCCCAAAAACCGTCTTTTGTTTGTTTCGCGGCCGTTAGCCACTAGTCACTTGAATCAGCAGTTGTCTTGTGACAGCCAGAGCGAGAGCACCAGCAGCAGCGAGTACTGTTTGTATAAAGCGTCTATTTTGCATTTTGTTTACGACCTTCCACTAGGGAAGGGATTCTATTTGTGTTTATCTGCTCTGCATACAAACTAACAGTTCTTGATCGTTAGGAGGGAAATTTATTTTGTACTTATTTGCTGCGCTTAGCTTTTAAATAGTTTTTCTGGGAAAACCTAGCGTAGTTTTCGCGTCTCGTATTTCAGTGAGTGTTTCTTGATTATCAGAGTAGCTCATCAGAAGATTATCTTGGGAATTTGTCACCGTATAGAGTAGGGTAAACATAGTCATGTGTAGGGACTGTGGTTGTTGTGAGCGGACGCAAGGAGAATTGGCCACTCTTCGGGGGCAGGTGGAGGCTTTGTCTGTTAGGCTCATCGAGCTCGAGGCGCAGGCGTCGGCTCGTAGTGGCGTTGGGGCAACTGTGGTGAGTCCTATGCCTACTTCGGTGGCCTTGGAATCACATGGAACCCCTGATGTCGCTGCGTCTTCCGGCAGTGAGCATCTTACCGGTCAGCCATCACTCCAGGGTGAATGGCGGGCAGTGGTGGGCTCGCGCGTGCCTGGCCGAAAGGCGAAGGTGGGATCTGGCCGCGTGGCAGCTGCCTTACCCCTTTCCAACAGGTACGGGGTGCTTCCTAGTGGTGATGACATCGTTTCCGAGCCACCACAGGATGCCTCGCCTGTTGGGCCAGTGGCCGATTCTCCGGCAAGGTCCCGACAGTCACAGAGGGCGGGCCTATTAGTTATAGGGAGCTCCAACGTTAGGCGGGTTATGGAGCCCCTCAGGAAAATAGCGGGTAGGTCGGGGAAGAATGCCAGTGTGCACTCGGTGTGCTTGCCGGGGGGTCTCGTCCGTAATGTGGAGGAGGCCCTTCCGGCAGCTATTGAACGCACTGGGTGTGACCGGCTGCAGATAGCAGCACATGTCGGAACGAATGACGCCTGCCGCTTGGGTTCTGAGGCCATCCTTGGTTCCTTCCGGCGGCTGGCTGATTTGGTGAAGACAACCAGCATCGCACGCGGAGTGCAAGCTGAGCTTAATATCTGCAGCTTAGTGCCCAGAGTCGATCGCGGTCCTCTGGTTTGGAGCCGTGTGGAGGGTCTAAACCAGAGGCTCAGACGACTCTGCGACCATAATGGTTGCAAATTCATCGACCTCCGTTATTGGGTGGAGAACTGTAGGGCCCCCCCTAGACAGGTCAGGCGTGCACTACACACCGGAAGCAGCTACTAGGGTAGCAGAGTACGTGTGGCATGCACACGGGGGTTTTTTAGGTTAGAGGGACCCCCCCTTGGGCGAAACGATAAAATACCTGACGGCTTAGCAGAGAGAACATCAGCATCGTTGATAAAGAACGTCCGTCCTCAGAGACCAAAAACAGGAAAAGTTAACGTAATATTGGTAAACAGCAGGAGTATCCAGGGCAAGGTTCCTGAATTAGTATCGCTTATTGAAGGAAATAGTGCGCATATAGTATTAGGAACGGAAAGTTGGTTAAAACCGGAAGTGAACAGTAACGAAATCCTAGACACAGAATGGAATATATACCGCAAGGATAGGATAAACGCCAATGGTGGAGGAGTATTTATAGCAGTAAAGAATTCAATAATATCCAGTGAAGTTATTAGCGAATGCGAATGTGAAATAATCTGGGTTAAGTTAAGTATCAAAGGTGGGTCAGATATGATAGTCGGATGCTTCTATAGACCACCTGCATCAGCAACCGTAGTAGTTGAGCGCCTCAGAGAGAACCTGCAGAACGTCGTGAAGAAGTTTCGTGATCATACTATTGTAATAGGGGGAGACTTCAATCTACCAGGTATAGAATGGGATAGTCACACAATCAGAACTGGAGCCAGGGACAGAGACTCTTGTGACATTATCCTGACTGCCTTGTCCGAGAATTACTTCGAGCAGATAGTTAGAGAACCAACTCGTGAAGCTAACGTTTTAGACCTCATAGCAACAAATAGACCGGAACTTTTCGACTCCGTGAATGTAGAAGAGGGTATCGGTGATCATAAGTCAGTGGTTGCATCAATGACTACAAGTGTAATAATAAATGTCAAGAAAGGAAGGAAAATATATTTGCTTAACAAGAGTGATAGGGCACAAATCGCAGAATATCTGAGTGACCACCATCAAACGTTCATTTCTGAGGAAGAGGATGTGGAACAAAAATGGAAAAAATTCAGAAACATCGTCCAGTACGCCTTAGATAAGTTCGTACCGACTAAGGTCCAAAGCGAGGGGAAAGATCCACCGTGGTATAACAATCATGTACGAAAGGTACTACGGAAACAAAGAAAGCTTCATCATAGGTTTAAGAGTAGTCGAATCATAGCTGATAAGGAAAAGCTGAACGAAGCGAAAAAGAGCGTAAAGAGAGCAATGAGAGAAGCATTCAACGAATTCGAACATAAAACATTGGCAAACAATCTAAACAAGAACTCTAAAAAGTTTTGGTCATATGTAAAATCGGTAAGCGGATCTAAATCCCCTATTCAGTCACTCGTTGACCACGATGGCACCGAAACAGAGGACGACCGAAGAAAGGCAGAAATACTGAATTCAGTGTTCCGAAACTGTTTCACTGCGGAAAATCGTAACACGGTCCCTGACTTCAGCCGTCGCACGGACGCCAAAATGGAAACTATTGAAATAAACGATATCGGAATTGAAAAACAACTGCTATCACTTAGTAGCGGAAAAGCATCCGGACCAGACGAGATACCCGTAAGATTCTACAGTGATTATGCTAAAGAACTTGCCCCCTTTCTATCAGCAATTTATCGTAGATCTCTGGAAGAACGTAAAGTACCTAGCGACTGGAAGAAAGCGCAGGTCGTTCCCATTTTCAAGAAGGGTCATAAATCAGATGCGAATAATTATAGGCCTATTTCGCTTACGTCAATCTGTTGTAGAATAATGGAACATGTTTTATGTTCTCGTATTATGACGTTCTTAGATAATGCAAATCTCCTTCATCATAACCAACATGGATTCCGCAAACAGAGATCATGTGAAACTCAGCTCGCCCTATTTGTCCAAGAAATTCACAGTGCCGTAGACACTGGCGAGCAGATTGATGCCGTATTCCTGGACTTCAGGAAGGCATTTGATACGGTTCCGCACTTACGTTTAGTGAAAAAAATACGAGCTTACGGAATATCGGACCAGGTTTGTGATTGGATTCAGGATTTCCTAGAAGAAAGAACACAACATGTCATTCTTAACGGTTCAAAATCTGCAGATGTAGAGGTAATTTCGGGAGTACCGCAAGGAAGCGTGATAGGACCTTTATTGTTTACAATATACATAAATGACTTAGTTGACAACATCGGTAGCTCCGTGAGGCTATTTGCAGATGACACGGTTGTCTACAAGAAAGTAGCAACATCAGAAGACTCGTACGTACTCCAGGAAGACCTGCAGAGGATTAATGAATGGTGCGACAGCTGGCAGCTTTCCCTAAACGTAGATAAATGTAATATAATGCGCATACATAGGGGCAGAAATCCATTCCAGTACGATTATGCCATAGGTGGTAAATCATTGGAAGCGGTAACGACCGTAAAATACTTAGGAGTTACTATCCGGAGCGATCTGAAGTGGAATGATCACATAAAACAAATAGTGGGAAAAGCAGGCGCCAGGTTGAGATTCATAGGAAGAATTCTAAGAAAATGTGACTCATCGACGAAAGAAGTAGCTTACAAAACGCTTGTTCGTCCGATTCTTGAGTATTGCTCATCAGTATGGGACCCTTACCAGGTTGGATTAATAGAAGAGATAGACATGATCCAGCGAAAAGCAGCGCGATTCGTCATGGGGATATTTAGTCAGCGCGAGAGCGTTACGGAGATGCTGAACAAGCTCCAGTGGCGGACACTTCAAGAAAGGCGTTACGCAATACGGAGAGGTTTATTATCGAAATTACGAGAGAGCACATTCCGGGAAGAGATGGGCAACATATTACTACCGCCCACATATATCTCGCGTAATGATCACAACGAAAAGATCCGAGAAATTAGAGCAAATACGGAGACTTACAAGCAGTCGTTCTTCCCACGCACAATTCGTGAATGGAACAGGGAAGAGGGGATCAGATAGTGGTACAATAAGTACCCTCCGCCACACACCGTAAGGTGGCTCGCGGAGTATAGATGTAGATGTAGATGTATCGAGCGGATGGACGTGTGCGGGTATGGAGACAACGTCATGAATCAGTGGACCCCCATGTCATCAAGGGACCGTTTAATCTGGTGGAGGCTCTGTAATGGTGTGGGACGTGGGCAGTTGGAGATATATGCGTCCCCTGATCGCCGATATACGACTCCGACAAGTGGCACATACATAAGCATCCCGTCTGGTCACCTACATCGATTCATGTCCATAGCGCTTTCCTACGGACTTGGGTAATACCAGCAGGGCAATGTAATATGCCACACGTCCAGAGTTGACGCAGAGTTGCTCCAGGAACACTCTTTTGAGTTTAAACACTTTATTGAGCATATCTAGTATGCCTTGCCATGCTATTCAGAAGAGATCTTCAGCCCCTCGTACTCTTACTGATTTATGGACAGCCCTGCAGGATTCATGGCGTCAATACCCTCCAGCATTACTTCAGGAATTAGCCGAGTCGACGCCAAGACGTGTTGCGTCTCGCTGGGGCCCTACACGATATTAGGCAGGTGTACCAGTTTCTTTGGCTCTTCAGTGTAAGAGTATGGCTGATGTGACCGTTAGAGGTATGAACCCAGTTCCTCCCGATTACGACTTCAGTTTTTATAAAAGGTGACATTGATGTTCGGACTGCGTATTTATTACCCTTCCCTAAACGATGTTCGACGAACGTCAAGCTGGTTCTTTCACTTTAGTCCCTATCCTCGCCCGACTACCGAGAAAAATGTGCCAGTAAACTTGCTTTATAAAGTAGCGGATTCGTGTCACTGCAAGGACATCGAAACTTATATCCTTCCAGTAACATTATCAGTGTCTCTGCATAGCACATGCCACGCCAATAACATATTTGGCGCTCAGTTATCGATAGTACTGGTCATGTGTGTCTGTGCGCCCCACTGCTGGGAAAATAGAGGACGCCGGCCAGCAAGAGGTCACGTGAGCGTCGCCGGATGGGAATAAAAGTGCGTGCCTGGCAAGCTGTAAGGAAGGAAGGCACTTTCTGGCAGCGATGTGAAGGGCTGGTCCGGGGACGTGTGAGCGCTCCATTGGGCTGAATATATCCAGACAGAGTGTTACTGGTGTCACCACTCTGGAGTTTAACCGTCAGCTACTCGACTGTTGGAGGAAGTGCGCCCGCTCGGGGAAGCGCTGCATACCTGTAGTGCGGTCTTTCTTCTGAAACCTCTTCCGTAGCAGGCAATATTTTGTTCTTACCTGACGTGTGACCCACAGAATCCTGGTTTCTTTTGGATGTAGCTGGTATTTGTGGTCGTCCATCCGATATTTCGTAGTGAGTGAAGGTGCTCGTTTGTACACTGTCCAGTCATACTAATGTGAAGCCAAACAACCATCCGTGGCAGCAAGGGTTCTAGAAGGTGCTGACAGAAAGTGGAGCTATGCCAACTCGGTGCCGTGACCAGCTACGTTTCTCGAGTGAGGAAGTGTGGTGTGTACAGCCTGGTGAAGATGGTCCCACAGATTCTGTGTGACGCATTGAGCTGTCCTGCCAGAAGATCCCATTGTGCAGAGGAAAAACAAACTGCGTGTAGAGAAGCAAATGGTCCCCAAGGGTAGATGCATTCCTCTGTTGCTCGATTGGGCCTTCCAGAACGCCAAAATCACTCATGGAAAGTCACGAAAACATTCCCAAGGCCATGCTAATGGCAACCTGTCTGATGGAGCATAAAACTTGATTCCTCCTGTCGTCACTCAGTCGCAGTTTTGGTATGCAAACTGCTGCCTTCGTCGCCGATGAACAGCAGTCAGCATGGGTGCATGAACCAAGCGCCCGTTCGGAGGCCCATAGGCAGCAACGTTCTCTTAACAGTCGCTCAGGAGACATTGCTGGTTCATCTGAACGATCAGTTGGTGAACATTTGAACGTCTATTCGCCAGCACGCTTCTCTGCAGCCGTCATTCACACCTGTAATATTGGTCCGTATTGCTCCACAGTTGCCTCCACGTTGGGGTCGGATAGCGCTATTTTGCGATGCACGGTGTACTTTAAACCGGTAGTAGGCGAAATGTATACAGATTTATCGTTTCGGAAATGTTTATACCCTTGGCCCAAAATAAAATTATCATTCCCCTTTGGGCGTTCGGAAAACCTCTCCGTTTCTACATTACGACAACGAGTGCACTGTTTTCCGGGTCTTTTTTTTTTTCGGAAAGAGGTGGAGCCCCTCCACGCCCACACCGGCATGATGGCCAATTCAATAGGTCCACTGCCATCATCTCTGCATAAGGGTTAGTATTCACTAAAGTGAGGTGTCGCAGGATGTGGGTACTGCGATGTTTGCGTACGTCTGGTTGAGGTTAACCATTAATATGCGCTCATCTGGAGATAGATTGGGTCGAAGTCGAACGAAGGGTAGCGGTTTGGAGGGCAGAGGAAAAAAAAATGCCAAGGCAAGAGCCAACGGAAAAAAAACCTCTGCAATAGTTAGGTCGGGTGATAAGAGCAGTAGCGGATGTCTTACTGCCTGCGATAGGTCGTGCAAGGGTAGGCTTTGTTAGTAGTGGGTATCATGCATGTCGATAACTTTGACGTTGTACGGTTGTGTTGCTCGGAGGCTGGCGCTGGGTGCCGGTGTAGACTCTCGTTCAGCGTCAGCAACCTACAACACTTAGGTTTATTGTAGTTTTTGTGTCCGATGGGTCATATATCGGATGCAGAGTGTAAGGTAATGTTGGCGGTTTGTTTGTGCGTCAGTGGGCGAGCTCGTCGGTGTCCCTGCTGTGGCCTGTTGGTCGGCTCTAATAGCAGCTGGTAATTACCAGTCAGTTTTGCTGATATGCAGGGGCTTGCCGACGTTTGTCGCTTGTTTGTGTATGTTAGTTTACCATTGTTGGCTATTCCCTAGCTGGTAGTGTCTTTGGCAGCTTGTGCTTCCACCTATGGTTATAATGCTTTTCCGAGTCTCCCCGACACGCTTTATATACCTCCACTGCTAGATCTGCCACCAGTCTCTCTGAGTGGTTATCGCACGTTGAAGTTGATCACAGGCGGGACCCGTCTTTTTCTTTTCTACCAGGCTGTATTTAGCCGATGTTCTCGATACATATTCGTGAATTGTGGACAACGTGGATTGTAATTTGGATTTGCATTCATACTTATCACGTTATCGGGTAGCGTGACTTGACATTGTGTACAAATTATGCTTATGTGTGTGTGTGTGTGTGTGTGTGTGTGTGTGTGTGTGTGTGTGCTTATACAGGAAAGATTATCCATTATTAAACACCCTGTTTATTGAATTCAGCGGCCAGAGTGGCCGAGCGGTTCTAGGCGCTGCAGTCTGGAACCGCGCGACCGCTACGGTCGCAGGTTCGAATCCTGCCTCGGGCATGGATCTGTGTGACGTCCTTAGCTTAGTCAGGTTTAAGTAGTTGTAAGTTCTAGGGGACTGATGACCTTTGAAGTTAAGTCCCATAGTGCTCAGAGTCATTTGAACCATTATTGAATTCAAGACCAAACCCGGAAAGGGGATTCCTTCAGATTATTTCCTGTAACGTAAATTCCTCGTACATCTGTGAAAAAGGCATCTATTTTTTAAGACCACTGGCCGAATGATTCTAGTAAATCTACTTGCTATTAGCTATATGCCGAAAACATATGTAATCGTTGTACTGTGATTTGTTTAGGTGTCTATATTTATTGGCTTACTTGCCTCCGACACACTGAGATTAAGTGTTTGTCTTACTTTGACGTTCTATATTTCAGTTGTACATGATAGAGGTCAGGTTGTCATTATACTTAAAATTAGTTTCCCTTACGGTTTACTGCATCAGATTCCTTCTAAATCTCGCTTAAGCAAATTCAAGCCCCACGCTATAGAGGCGGCTTTTAGTACCGGGAGATTACAATTAAACTTTCCCTATTTAACAGGCTATAACACGGAAACTAATTATCTTACGAGGTCGAAACTTGGCAGCGTTAATGTCCAGAGTATGAGGAGCATGATTTCCACGCGTCACAGCGCCACCGTTCAGTTCCAGCTATGGCAACCAGGTGCCGCGATCAGTCATCGTGATTCATAGTCTCACACAACTGACCAGTCGCAGTGCACTTGTTGATGTGTCGGCATGAGTTTGGACACAAGGAGCACGGCATTATGGGTGAAGCTCTGTTATCAAAACAACAGTAGTGTGCGGCTGCACTTCGAGAATATCGCCAGCTGAAAGGATTACGGAAGGGTCCACTTTCTCCACCTGCTGTGCGGAGCATGATGAAGAAGTTCGAATCAACTGGAGAACCGGGCTTAGCACCGGGAAAAGGCTGACGACCGGTGGTTGATGAAATCGCTGTTGCTATGGCAGACAACGCTGCGCGCGATTAATGTCGTCAGGCAGTGTGCGTGCTGTGTCACGACAGTTGAACGTCGCGTGGTCCACTGACGGAAGGTGCTTCGAACTATTTTCAAACTGTATCCTTACAAGATCCATATCGTACAGCAGTTTGCACCATAGGACTCACAACGAAGTGTTGACTTCGCTCTCCACGTGCTCGCAAGGAGAGAAGTCCACGAGGGCTGACCCTGGACCATCCTTTGGACACACGAAGTTCATGTTTCTCTGGCGTATGGGATGAATACAAAGAATTCACCTCAAGCCACTGTGCATGAAGTTCCTCTCTATACTGAACGAGTCACCGTATGGTATGGCTTTACGGCTACGTTCATTATTGTCTGATTCTTTTCTGAACGGGTTTGCGCTCAAAGACCAAAAACGTGCAGTGTGACTGTCCAACGTTACTGCGATATGCTTCGCCAGGTATGTCATACCCGCCAGAAACGCACCGAACTTAACATTTTCCATGCAATACGGGCCCTACCGAACATCGCTCGTGATGTTCACGTGCTTCGCCGAAACACATCGAATTATCACTCGATCGTTTCCAAATGTTTGGTCACAAGTTCACCTGATCTCACTCCCTGTAATTTCTGGTTGAGGGGCTACCTCAAGGACAGGGTTTACGTGGGGACATTCACACATGTGCCGATCTGATGCGCAGCGTATCAAGTGAGGTAGCTAACAGACCCAAGGATATGCTTCGTTCTGCTGTGCAGAATTTAATCCTGCGCTTTCAGACTCTTCTGTACAGTGATGAGCGCGATATTGAGCCACTTTTTTAGCAGTAATGGTACCGCTAAGTTATGGTATGATGTACCGCAACAGCACTCTAAAAATGTTTCAATTCAATTGATTCTGCATTATTTCCCTTCCCCATCATTGACATTAATACTACCACGCTTGGTACTCGTACGGTAATTAGATTCTGTGTCATAAGGCGTTAAATACTTGAAGTTTAATTATAACCGCACGGTATAAGTTAGGTTCGGCCGTTTGTTGCACCCTTTATGTTCTAGGCAATTTTCCGTGAATTCTCCTATCTTCCATTGCGCGTAAGGCTTAATGTGTTTAAAAGCCTGACAGCGTGCCAGTCTACGGAGGTCTGTTTGGACGTGAACTAAAGTCCTTAAAACAATACATATTGTATTCTTAACCAGATTTAGTGTAAATCCTCAAGCTCTTTCTTCCACTGCGAAACTCTTTTTATTGGCCACCGGTCGTTGACTCTATTACTCTGTATCTTAATTGTTATTAAAGTCTGAATAGTAAAGCTTCGCATTCTAACTATTGGTCAGTATTGCCATAAGTTGGTCTTTTGGGAGAGTGGCATCTTTTCGTTAGTAAAATTTCAGAGTAAAATTTAATATTTTGGAAGTTTTTCGCCGTCGTAGGTATTTATCATTGGGCCTCAAGCGGTTTGTAGAGTTGCTAACAGCAGTTATTTGGTTGATCGGTTGAATTTTTGATCCCTAATTGTCGGGGCACACATTTTCAGCTGTCTCCATCAAGGTATGTCAACAACACCTGTCGTCAGCTGAGGGTTTCAATCAATTTACATTTACCCTAATTGTCTGTTAACGAGCAACGTCGTATGGCAGTTAATAATTCTTGCCGCAAGTGCTTCGTACTCACAATTATTTTGATAAGAAAAAGAAGACGACTTTATTTTGGATCAGCCAACATGCGGCAGTCTTTCTCTTCTTTTTGTAACTTTTGTACCCATGCACTTTTAGGTGTGTATTTACTTATGTGGCGAGGTATGGTTTTAACCGTATTGTTAACTAGTCATTGATGCCTTTTCTACTAAAGTGTGTGTTGTACTAATTGTATGTTGTTCAACTGTTTTTGATAACTACTGCTTAATTATATACAGCTCCGTGGACCCAGCCTCATACCACTCGACATCTAGTTCCCTACCGTCTCACAGCTGTACCAGATATTTATTTCGTTGTGTAGTTAATGTAGTGATGGAGAACTGTGTAGTTACATTGCTGCTGTTAGGAGTGTCTGTACTCTTCACTAAGCACATCGTCAGCGACTCGTGGTCATTTGGTCACTGTTGCTGACTCTCGTCCATGGGGCCCTGACTTTGATTCCCGGCCGCGTCGGAGTTTATTTCCGCTCGGGGATGAGTGTGTGTGTCATCCTCATTGTCCTGTCACCATAATACAGGTACAAGTCGCCGAAATGATATCAAATGAAAAGACTTGCACCATGCGATTCATGATCCCAAACGGCGTCGCCCTTCAAAAATAGCCATGCGTACATTTCATTGATATCAGCAATGTAACTAGATTATACTCCTCCTGAAGATGATGGTGTGAACCATCGAAACGCCTAGTCAAAGTATAAGTAAGTGACTGTGTGGGGCGGCGTTTGTGCTTGGAAATATTGTTGCTGCTGTATTAAAGTTTGTTTGTTGAATCAGTTTCTGGCTATTAAAATGTTGTTAATGCTGTCATTCGCCGTTCTCAACACTGGCTCTCTATTTACTTTTTAGCCCCCAGAAAGCGATTTAACAAAACGTGAAGCCTGTAATCAGAGTTCCTAGCGCCCACTTTATCTGAGAGTACCATTATAGCTGCAGCTTATAGCTCTGAGGAATTAGGAGATTGTCCGGGATTTCTAATCAAAAACGATTTTCCAAAATAGTTGAGTATATTCTCAAAGTCACAAATAAAAAACACAAGTATCCCTACAACCTAACTAACAGAGCAGTTCAGAGTCTAATGCACTGATGCAACTATAAATGTCCGAATTAAATGTTGAAAAGAATGCTCGCCATAATTTAATGAGAGTATTTCATCAAACGCCACGCAAAATTATTGGTAGAATGTCTGTCCCGCGACGGCACGTGAAAGTACGACAATACGCAAACTGAAGCTAGATAATGAAAGTCAACCCAGAATTAACACTTCACTTGAAATGATTTCATGGTTACGCGCATCTCGAGTAACTGAATACGGCACCCGAGGCTGTTTGTAGCAGTGATACCGACGCGACGCGGCTCCCGACACAGATGGCGTGTTATTCAGTGTCTGGAGAGAACTGGGACCTTCCTTCCTCGCGCAGCGTTCTTATATACACTCCTGGAAATGGAAAAAAGAACACATTGACACCGGTGTGTCAGACCCACCATACTTGCTCCGGACACTGCGAGAGGGCTGTACAAGCAATGATCACACGCACGGCACAGCGGACACACCAGGAACCGCGGTGTTGGCCGTCGAATGGCGCTAGCTGCGCAGCATTTGTGCACCGCCGCCGTCAGTGTCAGCCAGTTTGCCGTGGCATACGGAGCTCCATCGCAGTCTTTAACACTGGTAGCATGCGCGACAGCGTGGACGTGAACCGTATGTGCAGTTGACGGACTTTGAGCGAGGGCGTATAGTGGGCGTGCGGGAGGCCGGGTGGACGTACCACCGAATTGCTCAACACGTGGGGCGTGAGGTCTCCACAGTACATCGATGTTGTCGCCAGTGGTCGGCGGAAGGTGCACGTGCCCGTCGACCTGGGACCGGACCGCAGCGACGCACGGATGCACGCCAAGACCGTAGGATCCTACGCAGTGCCGTAGGGGACCGCACCGTCACTTCCCAGCAAATTATGGACACTGTTGCTGCTGGGGTATCGGCGAGGACCATTCGCAACCGTCTCCATGAAGCTGGGCTACGGTCCCGCACACCGTTAGGCCGTCTTCCGCTCACGCCCCAACATCGTGCAGCCCGCCTCCAGTGGTGTCGCGACAGGCGTGAATGGAAGGACGAATGGAGACGTGTCGTCTTCAGCGATGAGAGTCGCTTCTGCCTTGGTGCCAATGATGGTCGTATGCGTGTTTGGCGCCGTGCAGGTGAGCGCCACAATCAGGACTGCATACGACAGAGGCACACAGGGCCAACAGCCGGCATCATGGTGTGGGGAGCGATCTCCTACACTGGCCGTACACCACTGGTGATCGTCGAGGGGACACTGAATAGTGCACGGTACATCCAAACCGTCATCGAACCCATCGTTCTACCATTCCTAGACCGGCAAGGGAACTTGCTGTTCCAACAGGACAATGCACGTCCGCATGTATCCCGTGCCACCCAACGTGCTCCAGAAGGTGTAAGTCAACTACCCTGGCCACAAGATCTCCGGATCTGTCCTCCATTGAGCATGTTTGGGACTGGATGAAGCGTCGTCTCACGTGGTCTGCACGTCCAGCACGAACGCTGGTCCAACTGAGGCGCCAGGTGGAAATGGCATGGCAAGCCGTTCCACAGGACTACATCCAGCATCTCTACGATCGTCTCCATGGGAGAATAGCAGCCTGCATTGCTGCGAAAGGTGGATATACACTGTACTAGTGCCGACATTGTGCATGCTCTGTTGCCTGTGTCTATGTGCCTGTGGTTCTGTCAGTGTGATCATGTGATGTATCTGACCCCAGGAATGTGTCAATAAAGTTTCCCCTTCCTGGGACAATGAATTTCAATTTCCAGGAGTGTATAAAGCCGCGGTGCGGACGGCTAAGGGAACGCCTGATCAAATCGGCTCTCCCGACTAGCCGCTGGGCTAGTAACGCACCACTTCAAGTTACATAATAAATTATAGCTTCTTTTGCTGATGGCCGATGAAGCTCTTAATTTAAATGTGCATTCAGCACGCAGGTAAGTATTGATAATAAAATTTTGACGTGGCTAAGTTAAATATTTTGGGCGAGAGAATTAATTTAATTGCACTGCACGCAGCAGATGAGCTCTGAACTGTCCCTTTTGAGATCCGCTATCGCTATAATTTTATAGGTATTCAAAAGAAACTTTTCACATCTTCATAGTCATAGCGGACCTCCAACCTATTTAAATCTAAACATCCTAGCCTTAGTTACTAGCCTACTTAATCTATCTTGCTTCCTTCAGTTTTGAGACGAAAACCACAAAATCATGAATTTCCACTAAAATCTTAATCTGTGAAATCCAAAGTACTGTTTTTATTAAATCATTATGAAAGATGAATCTAAATATAAATTTTGAAGTCTCTAGCTCTTTTCTGTTGCGCCAATGATTTTTACAGAAAAACGTCCAAATCTCGAAAATGACTAAAGTTATCGAACTGATATTTAACACACATTAATTTAGTATTACTTCTGACACGTCAGAAAAGTTTTAGGTTATTTGCTTGATTTTTAAAGTATTGCGCAACATTTATGACGTCAGAGCTAGTTACAGCAGACTGGCTGGCACACAATTGAAAACTGATGTGAATTTACTACAGCGTGAGTAGGCTGCTTCCCTACATCACCCTCTACTTAAATATTTTATTTATGAATGTTAATGAATAAAAAAAATTGAATTACAAAAAGGGAAGCAAGAGTACTGTTTAACGCCCTATGAAAAATCAAAATTGAAATGTAAACCTGTAGAAACATTAAAAGAAAACTGATTATCTACATTAATTATTTAAATTGTGGGCATGTTCACTGCCTTTTAAACAATGTCATTACTCAAAATTTTAAGCAAAATCAATGAAATATTTTGGCATACATATGGCCTTAGACTAACAAACACATACAAATTGAAAAATTATGAAAATCTTAGATCCATTAAATTCATTAAATACATTTTTACATACACAAATTCAAAGAAAATAACATGATACATAAACAGATGATTATCTCTTAGCAGTCTTTTCTAAACTTGAAAGAAAAGTTCACAAATAATTTTTACACACGTGGTTGTAGCCGCTTTGGCTGGCGTTCTACACTTCCATTCACAAGGGTAGAGGAGGGGAAGTTGCTATGGTGTGCGTCCTTCACGTTCTCTCTAAATTACATGGGGAAAGGGGAGGGGTCACTGTGAGTGGTGTCCAAGTCACTCCACGCTTTCACGCAGCTACCAGGCTGCCATTATCTGGTTTGTCCTGTAGAACAAACAAAAAGAGTGCCTCAGACTCTGTTCACTTAATATCTAAGGGTGGGTCACAATGAAATGGGGATATATACATTTTATCCTTCAATATTTCGCTGGAACAAGTTAACAGAACTTCTTCAATTTTTACTCTTACGGTTACTTAACTGTCATAAAATCGGTAAACAAATGGCTCAAAACGCCTTTAGTCATGTACTAGAGAAAATTTATGCTCAAGGCATATAATCATAAATCATATCTAATTTGAATTTATCCTCTCTGGGTCGGAACACTGAACCAATGCTCGGTACATTCCTGACAAATT
The DNA here is from genome assembly GCF_023898315.1 of Schistocerca nitens. Classification (NCBI taxonomy): domain Eukaryota; kingdom Metazoa; phylum Arthropoda; class Insecta; order Orthoptera; family Acrididae; genus Schistocerca; species Schistocerca nitens. The sequence goes on from NC_064614.1 coordinate 778,993,914, forward strand.
TGTATTTTAAACACTTAACTGACTCATCTTTGATTACCTTATTCTTAGAGATAGTATGAGTATGATTAGTGGTTGTCTTCTCAGCTTCTTTGTACATGTGAGTGACTTTTGGTAATAGTACAGTTGTGAGTGTTCAAAACACACTACGTTTAGTTGACTACTAAATCCACTTATTGGTCCTCTGCTGTTGTCAGTTCCACATCTGCAATTAGGTACTTACTTACTTTGAAGTGTATTCATGCCGAGCTAAAATAATGTTTTACATCTGCCATTATGTTACTTATTTACTTTGCTAGTGTATGTACTTATTTAACACTCACTCTATTAAAATTTAAAGCATAGGATAGCACATTTATTTCATATCTTTAGTGTATTGCAGCTGATCAGTTTGCTCACGTGGCAATCCATTTCCACTCGATCGGACGCTGAAACCACAGGTAGTCTCTCTCGACCTACCACTAAAGTGCATCAAGTAATTATGGACGAGCGTATGAGCTGCTCTGTCTCATCTAACATAAGGGTACCTATGGTCGCATTCACGCCTCCAGCTCATAACCTCAATACGTGTAGGTGTATCCTGTCACACACTACACCAAAATAATGGCCAGCTCCAACCTTATAAATACTTCAGGGACGTGTCCTTCACGTCTCAACCACAAACACTGCTCAATTCTATTACACTGCCTTTCCTTGCTACATAAGGTGAGTTCATCCTACAACTTATCTGCATATGTTTCCTAACACTAAGCAATCTCTTTCTTACTATTTATTAGTTAGCTCTAATGCATACACTAGGTTTCACTACCACTTCAGATCCTGCTTGTACACGAATTCATATATCTTTTTAAATTAATATTGTGGGACCATTTCCAATAAAACAACACTTTGTACTTACTATATTAACAGGGTACTATACATAATTGTTACTCAAATACATATTATATCTTAATTACGTCATACTTCTCTATTGTTTGTCACTATTAGGTTTGTCACATTAGGTATTTTTCTTCACTAATCGGTAGATAGAATGGTTAAATAACTCATGGCTTGATAGCCATGACAGAAATTTTCATGTGTTGGAAAGAAGAGGTCGAAACTTTTGGGGACAGGAAAGATGAAGAATGAGTGAGACCTGAAATGGGAAAGAAGATCTCACACAGCTGGGACTGCACAGCTGCCACACTGTGTAGAGGTTACAGAACAACCTCCTCCCTACAGCATTCATTAGTTGAATGCTGGTTTAATAGTCATACCGGAAAATTTAATGTTGCAAAGAAGAAGTCGAAATTTTTGTAGATAGGAAAGATGAAGAATGAGTGAGACCTGAAAGGGAAAGAAGATCTCACACAGCTGGGACCGCACAGCTGCCACACTGTGTAGAGGTTACAGAACAACCTCCTCCCTACAGCCTTCATTAGCTTAATGCTGGCTTCAGAAAATTTTCGTAATGGAAAGAAGGGGTCGAAATTTTTGTGGATAGGAAAGATGAAGAATGGGAGAGACCTGAAAAGGAAAGAAGATCTCACACAGCTGGGACTGCACAGCTGCCACACTGTGTAGAGGTTACAGAACAACCTCCTCCCTACAGCATTCATTCATAACTTTTGACCACGCCACGTCGATCTGAAAATATTTTATGATACCTTTTTAGAACCTGTCTCAGTTCTTCCTTTTGATTGGCTGAAATCTTATCGATTTCCTGCAATTTAGCTTCTATTTTGTCCACAATAATTGCTTCTTCTTCTTCTTCTGTGTTTAGCTTACTTGTACTAAGATTAACACTTTCGTCCCAATACTTCCTATTTTTCAGAACTCGTATAGGCAGCTCCCGAGTTACATCATCAGTTACTACATCTTTATCACTAAAAGGTACTGTAATTACTCCGGTTATTGGCAAGACCATTTTTAACTGGCTTCTTTCAAAGTCAACAACACTCTGATATTTTGACAAGAAATCTATGCCAATTAAAACCTCAATACTGAGATTGTTTACAATTAAACATGGATGATCAATTAAATTACCATTAATGTTAAAGGGCAGTAAAGCTTCTTGCTTTACTGTTTTTGACACCTTGCCAGTAGCACCAATTATTCTCAGTCCTGATACCCTCATTACTGTAAGCTTGTCGTTACCTGGTAATGCATCAAAGAAGGACTGTGATATCGCACTCACCTCACTTCCACTGTCTAAGAGACAACGCACATTGATACCCAATATATTCACTATTATTATAGGGTGGCTTATTCTAGGTTGTACAGGTGGTTCCTCAAATTCATCTAATAGTTCCTTTTGGATTTGTCTCCAACTAAAGTGATCGACATCTGTCTTCATTACATTTAGGTCACAGTGTGTAGGGGTTCCCTGAATTACATTTTCAGCTGCCTTTTCCAGTCGGTCTATTAATTTTAAATCGAAACACCGCACGACTTCATTACATTTAGTTTGCTGAACATAACCCAAATTACTGTAGTCAGAGCGATTCTGCGCCTCCAGACCGGGCATAACACTAGTTACAGCTAAACCACTTTCACCATTATCGTCGGTTTCCTTCTCAAGTGACAACTGGTCACAGCTACTGGGTTCATCGACCCTCAACAGCCTATCCTCTACATTCCCACTTATCTCCTGTTCTAAATCTATTAGTACATTATCAACATCCTGCACAGGCACTTTAGATAAGAGCACCTCATCTTCATCGTAAATATAAGCATGAATTTCTTCTGCTTCTTGACCTGACAATTCAGTATTTTGTAGCTCCTCCCTATCGTTACACAGCTGCGCCTTCTCTTTCTCTTCCCACTTAGAAAGCGTCTCTAACACGGTAACTATCAAATACTGTGAGTGATCTAATATTTCTGTTGTATCCTTAGGTGCTACCGACTCTTCATCTACATGTTTAGTTTGAGTATTCTGATCTGTCTTACCAATTCCCTTAACTACTGGCTTAGGAAAAGTAACCGCCTGGTGAGCGCCAATGTCCTCATAGACGGGAACTAGTTTTCCTGCCTCGGCCTACTGCTGTTTGCTTTATTTCCATTATAATTAACTGGCACAGCATTGCTTTCCGCACTGTTGTTTACCTGCATAATTCTGTTTGGAACAACATTACTGTCATTTGGATGCCATTGTTTGTTCTGATAATTATTTCCCCAATTCCTGCCTCTCTTAGGATGGCGAACACCTACTGTTCTGATGTTTACATTGCCATTGTGCTCGTTCCTAAAATTATTACTATTGTTATTTGCATTTCTGGTATTATGTGCTTGCTCCTCATTGGCAGCAACATGTTCTACACGTTCCAAATACTCAATGAAACGATCCAGATTGTCTCTAGGGGCAGATATAATTCTAGTTTGCCAATACCATGGCAGTTTGGCTTCAAGACCTAGTATAATCATTTCAGGTTTCAGCTTTTCGTCCAAATGTGACAAACGTGAAACCCATGATCTAGCAAACTCTTTAATGGATTCCTTGCCTGCATTGAAGCGTTTTCCACTCCAAAATTCTCTCAACACTTCATTTTGCTTATTGCTAGACCAATACTCATTAATGAAAGCAGTTTTAAACTCCGCTAATGTTTTACACTTCAACATAACATCAGCTGACCAGCGAATGGCGTCACCTGCTAGATGGCTTCTAATAAATGACATTTTCTCTCGTTCAGACCAAGTTAGTGGAATCACATCTTCAAAATCGTTCCAGAAATCTAGCGGGTGGATATTTTTATCTGGATCGAACCACAAGAACTGCTGACACCCGATAAAAGCGGCGTTTGCAGCTACAACTTGTTGTATACTACCATTACCAGAAGTTACTGAAGCTACTTTACTCTCAATGTTAGCAATGTTAGTACTTATATTTTCTACTTTCATTTCCACATTATCTACTCTTTGTACAATATGAGTAGTATCAGTTTTGATTGCATCTATGTCTGCTTGACATATGTTTACTTTTATAGTAACATCTTTAAACCTATCTGAGCACAGTTCAGATTCCGCCTCGATCTTTTCTGTTAACTTGTACTCCAGCTTCGCATCTTCCATTTGGAAGTCTTTGCGAACCTCAGCAACTTCGGATTTTACTGTTTTATACATTTCTGAAAATTGTTGAGCAACCTTTTTCTTAATATCCTCACGATTGTAATCAATTTTACAATTCAAACTGTCTAGATCCTCTTTAAACTTATTGCAACCAGCCTTGAAGGTATCGTCCATTACCTCCAATCGTTTATTAAAATTTGTTTGGCTGGCCACAATCCTGTTATTTACCTCAATTATATCAGATTTTAATTCAGCGTGACTGCTTTTGACCTGTTCACTTATCTCAGACTTTAATTCAGCATTATTGGCTGACAATTTTTCATTACTGGCAGCTATTGCTTGTAATATAACATTTAAATCAACAACCACAGCATCTTTGGGTTGCCCACTAGCTGACTTTTTATCACACTCAGGTGACGAAAAACTAGCTCGAATACCAGAATCATCAAAACTAAATGAAACTTCTGATTGATCAGTCATATCTAACTTCTCCTGTTTAAACTCTACCAACTCTGATGGTTGTTTCATTTTTAATTCATCAGAGAAACTATCATCCAATAAATTAACAATTTCTGGTTTCTGTTTTACTACAGGGGTCTCTATTATTGAATCATTGCCCCTTCGCACACTACTGTCAGGAGACAATACTTCATATTTCACTTTAACATTTCTACTTTCATGCATGTTTATACTTGAAACGTTGTCTGAATTTACAGGTCCCTCAACAGACATAGGTTCTAATTTAAGTTTAAACTCAGTTTCTTTTGGCGGTTCCATCGCCGACAGTCTTTTAGTGCAGGTTAGTAAAATTTTTAACAGCTTTTCACTTAGTTCCTTCCGCACGACGTTGTCGGCGCGGCGTACCAGGATTATTGATGCGACGTGGCACTTTGAACTGCAGACGGCACTCCTACGGCTGTTGTGTGTTTGCATGGCCCGTAACCACAGGCGCGGCTCCGGCTGCTGCGGCTGACGACTGCGGTGCGGCAAAACTGGCTACTCGCGATGCCGGCAGCACCGCTAGACTCAGTGCCAGCTCCGTGAATCCAGATGCGTTGTTAATCCAATTGCGTCGTCCACATGCACACGTAACACTTTCACTGTTCTATTACTCAGCTGCGTGTCGCATTCCACTCGTGAATCCGAATAGTTAAAAATCACTTTCACTTAGTTGATTTCCCGGCCGATGCACCATATGTGGGGCGGCGGTTAGAGAATTGAAAATTAATCGTTTGCTGCTGTATAAAAGTTTGTTTGTTGAATCAGTTTCTGGCTATTAAAATGTTGTTAATGCTGTCTTTCGCCGTTCTCAACACTGGCTCTCTATTTACTTTTTAGCCCCCAGAAAGCGATTTAACAAAACGTGAAGCCTGTAATTAGAGTTCCTAGCGCCCACTTTATCTGAGAGTACCATTATAGCTGCAGCTTATAGCTCTGAGGAATTAGGAGATTGTCCGGGATTTCTAATCAAAAACGATTTTCCAAAATAGTTGAGTGTATTCTCAAAGTCACAAATAAAAAACACAAGTATCCCTACAACCTAACTAACAGAGCAGTTTGTCTAATGCGCTGATGCAATTATAATTGTTCGAATTAAATGTTGAAAAGAATGCTCGCCATAATTTAATGAGAGTATTTCATCAAACGCCACGCTACATTATTGGTAGAATGTCTGTCCCGCGACGCCACGTGAAAATACGACAATACGCAAACTGAAGCTAGATAATGAAAGTCAACCCAGAATTAACACTTCACTTGAAATGATTTCATGGTTACGCGCATCTCGAGTAACTGAATACGGCACCCGAGGCTGTTTGTAGCAGTGATACCGACGCGACGCGGCTCCCGACACAGATGGCGTGTTATTCAGTGTCTGGAGAGAACTGGGACCTTCCTTCCTCGCGCAGCGTTCTTATATACACTCCTGGAAATGGAAAAAAGAACACATTGACACCGGTGTGTCAGACCCACCATACTTGCTCCAGACACTGCGAGAGGGCTGTACAAGCAATGATCACACGCACGGCACAGCGGACACACCAGGAACCGCGGTGTTGGCCGTCGAATGGCGCTAGCTGCGCAGCATTTGTGCACCGCCGCCGTCAGTGTCAGCCAGTTTGCCGTGGCATACGGAGCTCCATCGCAGTCTTTAACACTGGTAGCATGCCGCGACAGCGTGGACGTGAACCGTATGTGCAGTTGACGGACTTTGAGCGAGGGCGTATAGTAGGCGTGCGGGAGGCCGGGTGGACGTACCACCGAATTGCTCAACACATGGGGTGTGAGGTCTCCACAGTACATCGATGTTGTCGCCAGTGGTCGGCGGAAGGTGCACGTGCCCGTCGACCTGGGACCGGACCGCAGCGACGCACGGATGCACGCCAAGACCGTAGGATCCTACGCAGTGCCGTAGGGGACCGCACCGCCACTTCCAAGCAAATTAGGGACACTGTTGCTCCTGGGGTATCGGCGAGGACCATTCGCAACCGTCTCCATGAAGCTGGGCTACGGTCCCGCACACCGTTAGGTCGTCTTCCGCTCATGCCCCAACATCATGCAGCCCGCCTCCAGTGGTGTCGCGACAGGCGTGAATGGAGGGACGAATGGAGACGTGTCGTCTTCAGCGATGAGAGTCGCTTCTGCCTTGGTGCCAATGATGGTCGTATGCGTGTTTGGCGCCGTGCAGGTGAGCGCCACAATCAGGACTGCATACGACCGAGGCACACAGGGCCAACAGCCGGCATCATGGTGTGGGAGCGATCTCCTACACTGGCCGTACACTACTGGTGATCGTCGAGGGGACACTGAATAGTGCACGGTACATCCAAACCGTCATCGAACCCATCGTTCTACCATTCCTAGACCGGCAAGGGAACTTGCTGTTCCAACAGGACAATGCACGTCCGCATGTATCCCGTGCCACCCAACGTGCTCCAGAAGGTGTAAGTCAACTACCCTGGCCACAAGATCTCCGGATCTGTCCCCCATTGAGCATGTCTGGGACTGGATGAAGCGTCGTCTCACGCGGTCTGCACGTCCAGCACGAACGCTGGTTCAACTGAGGCGCCAGGTGGAAATGGCATGGCAAGCCGTTCCACAGGACTACATCCAGCATCTCTACGATCGTCTCCATGGGAGAATAGCAGCCTGCATTGCTGCGAAAGGTGGATATACACTGTACTAGTGCCGACATTGTGCATGCTCTGTTGCCTGTGTCTATGTGCCTGTGGTTCTGTCAGTGTGATCATGTGATGTATCTGACCCCAGGAATGTGTCAATAAAGTTTCCCCTTCCTGGGACAATGAATTTCAATTTCCAGGAGTGTATAAAGCCGCGGTGCGGACGGCTAAGGGAACGCCTGATCAAATCGGCTCTCCCGACTAGCCGCTGGGCTAGTAACGCACCACTTCAAGTTACATAATAAATTATAGCTTCTTTTGCTGATGGCCGATGAAGCTCTTAATTTAAATGTGCATTCAGCACGCAGGTAAGTATTGATAATAAAATTTTGACGTGGCTAAGTTAAATATTTTGGGCGAGAGAATTAATTTAATTGCACTGCACGCAGCAGATGAGCTCTGAACTGTCCCTTTTGAGATCCGCTATCGCTATAATTTTATAGGTATTCAAAAGAAACTTTTCACATCTTCATAGTCATAGCGGACCTCCAACCTATTTAAATCTAAACATCCTAGCCTTAGTTACTAGCCTACTTAATCTATCTTGCTTCCTTCAGTTTTGAGACGAAAACCACAAAATCATGAATTTCCACTAAAATCTTAATCTGTGAAATCCAAAGTACTGTTTTTATTAAATCATTATGAAAGATGAATCTAAATATAAATTTTGAAGTCTCTAGCTCTTTTCTGTTGCGCCAATGATTTTTACAGAAAAACGTCCAAATCTCGAAAATGGCTAAAGTTATCGAACTGATATTTAACACACATTAATTTAGTATTACTTCTGACACGCCAGAAAAGTCTTAGGTTATTTGCTTGATTTTTAAAGTATTGCGCAACATTTATGACGTCAGAGCTAGTTACAGCAGACTGGCTGGCACACATTTGAAAACTGATGTGAATTTACTACAGCGTGAGTAGGCTGCTTCCCTACAACTGGCGCAGTAAACTGATTTATTCGTCTTCACCACCCACGTGTCTTCCTGCCCGATCTGAGCATATGTTTCATCTTTCACGAACATTAAACCATTTACAGATCTCCATTTTCTACTGAATTAATTTTGGTCTGAGATGACTGGTATATCTAACTGTCTCACTGCTTGAGGATCGAAATTAGTAACGACAGTCTGGTATCGAACTTTCTTGGACTTTTGTGAGACTATGACGCCTTTTGTTCGGCACTAGGTGTCAGAAGGCGTATTATCATCTATCAGGAGTACAGTTGTATCAATTGGCATAGAGGTTCATTTAAGTGCAGAGACCTGGAATAGGGATACAAAGAAATGAAATAACAATACATCGTGATCTGCGAGAACAGCCGCCGGTGATGACGGCGTGAAAAAGGCGAAACCAGAGGCGCGAACTGATACGGATGAACAAATTGTAGAAGCACAAACGCTCTTCCTGTGGGTCCCTTCCATACAAGGAAACGCGCATCTACCAGCTTGGCTGCAGCTCAATACAGCTGTTGTCTTGAACGATGGGTCTCCGTTGATAACTTCGCGGTTTCCAGTGTCACATCTGTATCAGGCCTCGTATAAGCCAATAATTTCTGGCTTCCACTCGTGGGGGTCAACACTCCAGCAAACTAACAAGACTTAGCTCAGCCGCAATCAAACGTCGTGCAGACGATACTTGTTAATGTTATTTATATAAAAATGACGGTGACACAATACAGAAGCGAGCACACTTCTTTTAGTTACGTGATGCTCTCCGAAATTCTTCACGAGGGATTACTCACCTTGGGGGAAGAGACCTTAAACTATGAGACTGCCTGGTTTTTGAATCGACAGTTCTTTCGGCCTCAGTTACTAGTGCGCGACCCTGTGACGGTCGATTTCCGGCCAGTGATGTAGAACTTCCGCCTGTCCGCCTGTCTGCAGTTAGCACTAGCGACACTGCATCTCTCCCAGGACTTAAATGTTTCGTGCAGTCCTGTGTACAATCAACGAAGTTCTTGCAAACGAGAAGGTCTGATCGAGCACGAGATGGAAACCACAGTGTAAATGCGATGAGATCTTACACAGATGTACTGGACAATGTCTCTCGTATCCCCGTCAATCGCGTCACGTCGCCGTTTTCAGTTCTGAGCGCACGGTAATTGCGTACGGATGTCTACGAAATAATGTCCCCACAGAATGTGAGGGTCTGGTAAGAGATTTCACCTCTCATGCAGCCCAAATAAGTCATGCGTTTCCTTCTTAATGAAGGTTTTCGGCTGTACTCTGCAGGGCCATGAAGATGCTCCTGCAGCGTTTTCGGTGAGAAGTGTTTGATCACCCACAATACCGTCCGCAGTTGGCTCCTCCTCAGTTTCATCTCTGCTCACAGGAACCGCTGACTATGAAGACAACATTTTGGCACACACAACGAGCTGTACACCAGCGTAGAGGCTGCTGCTTTCTGTGACGAGAATATCAGAAACGTGGTACAGTGTTACTACAAATGTGTCATTCAGAACGGTGACTATTTAGAGAAGCAGTTCGAAGTTGTGGCTAACTGTTCCAAATTAAAACATTTTTGATTTTCACAGTGATTTCCATTTCTCGAGCGATCGGATCTTACTTTCCAAACCACCCTAGTAGTTGCTTACGTTCGAAGACAGAAAATACATACCTACCGAACATCAAAGTTGTTTTGTGGGATTTCCTTTTCTTTGAAGACTTCCTCAATTATCCGAGCCCGACTCAAGTGTTCCTACCATTGGGCGCATAGCTAACTCAGTTTTCAGTGTTGATTTTACAGAGATAGGTGTTGACCAGTCACAGTTCCTAAAAGTAACGCAAATCTCTTGCCACAAGAAATATTAACTATGCCTGTATCTTTTTGTAGCTAACAGGCAACAAAAATTTCATGGCACATTATGGATCGGGTATTAGACATATGTTCATCTGCATGCAGTTATGTGAAGAAAAACCACAGGCAGTTGAAAACGGGGACGATGAAGAGTTCCCAGGCCGTCGTACCAAAGGCCGTGCTGTACACATCGAAGTCGGATAGAAAACAGTCGTAAATAGCCAAAAAGTCCGTTACCACCCTCTGTGCCCGGTATTGTCAAGTATTCTGAAGCACCACGGTGAAAAGCCCCTGCGGCAATCAAAGTGGGAAGTGGCAGAACGCCTGTGATGGCGCTGCATCTAGCCGAGACTGGACCGACAGTGCTAGATGCTCGTTTCCAGGCCTTTGGCGCCATCTGCACAAAGCTGATTTTCCACGTAAGTGAACAGTTCGCTAGCCATCAGACAAGACTCTTCCTAATATGAAAGAAGCAGAGCACTATTGCTGTATTTACTGTGAAGAAACCACTCCTAAACCCTATTTATGAAAAAGAAATTAACTTTTATACTTGGCTTAGGATGGAACATCTTGCTTGGTTTTATAAACATACCTATTCGGTCGAAATATATTCAGTAACGACATGTAACTATCTTGTACCTACAGTTTCTGTGCAAGCAAAAAGTGATTTCTATGTTTATGATGATGATGATGATGTTTGGTTTGTGGGGCGCTCAACTGCGCGGTCATCAGCGGCGGCACGAAGTTTCAATTTCTTACACAGTCCAATTCTTTTTACACGGTCCAATCTAGCCACTGTCACGAATGATGATGATGAGGACAACGCAAACTCCCAGTCCCCGGGCAGAGAAAATCTACAAACAGGCCTGGAATCGAACTCGGGACCCCGTCATCCAGGGGTAGCATCTTCTACGTTTAGACGCTGACATTTCCCACTCTTTCATAAAACTGGTACTGTCCTACTTTTGCAGCTAGTAGAAGTCTGGACCTTTACGAGCATAACGTTTTCCTTACTTTTTTTCTTTGAGATTACAGAGAACCTGTAACATTACTGCCTCTGTTTCACTGTGTGTTGTATACTGCCTTCCTTATAGTGCAAAATGTACGCGTTCATCAAAAGACATCGCAACTACATTTCTTTCTAATGAGTTTCTGTTTGCTATCCCCAACTTCTGCGCCGGCCGAAGTGGCCGTGCGGTGAAAGGCGCTGCAGTCTGGAACCGCGAGACCGCTACGGTCGCAGGTTCGAATCCTGCCTCGGGCATGGATGTTTGTGATGTCCTTAGGTTAGTTAGGTTTAACTAGTTCTAAGTTCTAGGGGACTAATGACCTCAGCAGTTGAGTTCCATAGTGCTCAGAGCCATTTGAACCATTTTTTGAACCCAACTTCTGCAGTTTGGAAAAAAAAGCTCGAGGAAGAACGTTATTTTCAAAGTTTCAACTACGATTCGGTGCACAACACGCTTTGACTAGCTGTAGGTCACCAGATATACTGTCAAAGGCAAACAAGTAGAGTACTGCTTCAGGGAAGGCTGTCATATATGCATTGGTTTTTGCAATATTCAGTTAGGTGATGCAGACAAGAGAGGAGTGAGTAGAAGAGGTGATGTGTGTCGTTCGACGTATTATTGTGTTGATGCCCGTTTATCATACAGTACGTAACACAAATATTTTCGCTTCGTTTGTACTTAAATCATTGCAGAAAAGAGGAAGCATTAATAACTATCCAAAATAAGAAAAGTGTACCAAACGTAAAACTTTCACGTGTAATTAATCGCAGCTTCACGGTTTGCTGATGTTAGCAAGAGTAAGATTTCATCCATGAGCAGTAACGGAAGTAGCAGCAATTTCAATAATTAATTATTCCATATTGGGTAATTAGATAAGATTTCTTAACCGTCGTAAACATTTTTTGTAACCCTACTACAATTTTTATTCGATATGCCGTCTTGGATGAACTTCCGACAAGAAGAAGTTAAACCGTTTCACTTCTACGTGTGGTTCCTGATGGTATTTAATGAGGCTTGCACACTACTGAACGCTTCTTCAATCGGAAGGACCATAATAATGGTACCTTATGATGTTCAAATAATTTCCAGCCTAAAAGAAAATTACACCCATAGTGTGAAGTTAAGATGTCTTTTAGTTTCAAGTTTTTCACCTGAGAAACTGAAAAAGGCTCCAACTGCTCAGCGTAGCACACCAAAGAGATTTCGGTATGTTGACTGCAGTGTGTCTCGAGCATCAACCTCCTTCCTGGCCTTATAATCAAGACATATGTCTACTCGCAAATGACAAATCAGTCCTTGTCTAGTTCTCATGAGGTATCATTTATTACTCATCGTTAATAATCTTGTGTATTCATTATTACCTCATGTTCATCAACTTTTCTTCCTTAGAGAAAAAACCTTTGAGCTACATACTATGGGCCGGCCAGTGTGGCCGAGCGGTTCTAGGCGCTACAGTCTTGAACCGCGCGACTGCTAAGATTGCCGGTTCGAATCCTGCCTCGGGCATGGTGTGTGTGATGTCCTTAGGTTAGTTTGATTTAAGTAGTTCTACGTTCTAGGGGACTGACGACCTCAGAAGTTAAGTTACATAGTGCTCACAGCCATTTGAACCATACATTCTATGGAATGAAGTTTAATGGATAACAAAATGAAAAGTACTAAGAGTACTGTTGGTTGAGATTCACGTTAAAAGTTCACTAAACTTGCAGCAGCAGTATTGTATCATGTAAAATCAAGCTTTCTATTACCGTCATCATAAGCTTTTATTATCTTGGGAAACAAAACCATGTTTCTTCAGTAGAGCATTTTGCGTTTGACTTGCTTGTGTTGGTAGAGCAATTGAGCTTTCAACTCGGTCATGTAGTTACCGGGATTAAGTTGTGCAACTAGTGAAACGAAATTTATTTTACCATGTTCTAAGAATAGCCACTAAAACGGTTTCCTTGACCATGTGCAGAAGCTGTTGTGAATTGATCGTTTTTACACCACAATTTTATTGATTTCGTTATCTCCTTGTCTTAGGATGCCCCGACGTCTTACGTCAGCCTAATTAATGCTTGTAAAGCAGACGAAGTTACAAATTTCCGTTCAGTCTAATCACAGATTAATGTACAGTTCGTAATTAGCTGACAGGAAGAAAAAAAAAAGAGTAAAGAAAGTAATCATCGTGATAACTGTATATCAATAATTCATTTTCATTTCAGACTTTATAATCACATACATCTCCCAGTATATTTTTATACTTTCTTCGACAAAGTCAAAAAATAGCTACGACTTTCACGGTAGTTCATCGTTAAAAGTGATTTCACCTAAATGCTGTCCGCCCCCGGTAGCTGAGTGGTCAGAGCGACAGAATGTCAATCCTAATTGACCAGGTTCGATTCCCGGCTGGGTCGGAGATTTTCTCCGCTCAGGGACTGGGTGTTGTGTTGTCCTAATCATCATCACGTCATCCCCATCGACGCGTAAGTCACCGAAGTGGCGTCAAATCGAAAGACGCACCCGGCGAACTGTCTATCCGACGGGGAGCCATAGTGACACGACATGTACCTTTTTATTTAGGTAAATGCTAACACATCTTGAAATAGAGATTGTTTTCAATGATACTTCATGTGATGAAGCTATAAACTTTTTGCATCACATTCAACGAAAAAATTGGCCAAAGAGTATAGCTTGCAGTATTTCAGAGTACTTTACAGGGTGTCAAAAGTATTCAAATGATTGGAAATTTGTAGTTTTTGCACTACATTCAAGGAGAAATTACGTAAATGGTGTAAATTGCAGAATTTTAAAATGCTCAGAAGTATCCGAACATGGTGAATCTTTTGCGCCATATTAAAATGTATTTATCCAACAAAATTACGTAGGAGGTTACACCTGACTATTTAAAAGTACTGTAAAGTGCGCTCAAAACTATGTAAACACTCTGAACTTTGCGCGCCATGTTGAAAAGTATATATCCTAAAAATTATGTAAAGGGTGTAACTTGCAGTATTTCAAAGTATTTTACAGGCTGCGTAAAAGTATCGAAACACTGAATTTTATGAGGCATGTTCAAAAGTCTTTATTCAAAAATTAGTAAAACATCACTTTCGTCCGTGCAAAGCTTGATTACTGCTTTAGACTACCTATGCGCACCGGACATTCAAGTTAATTATTTTCCACATCAAAATTGTTGTATGGTTCAAATGGCTCTGAGCACTATGCGACTTAACTGCTAAGGTCATCAGTCGCCTAGAACTTAGAACTAATTAAACCTAACTAACCTAAGGACATCACACACATCCACGCCCGAGGCAGGATTCGAACCTGCGACCGTAGCGGTCGCCCGGTTCCAGACTGTAGCGCCCAGAACCGCACGGCCACTCCGGCCGGCAATTGTTCTATGACTATAGTCAAATGTTACGAGGGAGGCAGGCCAAGACTACACTCGTCAAGGAGTGTTTTGCTTCTTCCGATATGCCCTCTATTGCTGACCTTTTCTCCATTTGACTCTCTTAGCTCAGTGAAAAAGACCAAAGGTCACTACTGCTGGTCTATCTCGTTTCTTACTGTTCACTTGCCGATGAGAGTTACTGAAATAAGCAACTTAAATCCCACGTCAAAAGTCGCCTCTCGTCGCTTACTCAATACTTGTAATTTTAAGCTCATTTCGGTCTTGGAACTTAGCATGAGAAAGTACAGGGAAAAGTTGGCTATTAAATTCTAGTTCAATGGAGTTTTCAGTCCTGTCTCAATGCACTAGTTTTTCGATGCAACAGCATTAAATATAGACGCTATTCATGCGTATTGATGGAAAACGTTTTGGAAAAAGATCTCTTGTACTTACGTTGTAGACTGAAACACAGAAGTGATTTTGAGGAAAAGATGAACTTTAGAACTACAGGTCCACACATAAAAAACTCAAGAAAAAGTGCAAAATTCTTGGTCTGTAACTGATGCCAAGAAATTGTAAACTGGAAATCAGCACTGAAAGGACAAAGAATATGTTTATCAACTCACAGAGTCTCGTTCCAGATATTTCTAGAGATAAGCAGCCCAGTGACATTTATATTGAATTCTCATAGTTAAATGAGATCTTTCTTCTCAAAGCACGATTTCGTGCTTCACGAGCTATACATTTGACAAGGCAGATGGCGGAAGATATTTATTGCTTGAAAACATATATGCCCAAGCCCCCTCCTCCGTCGACAGCGGATTATACACGGAACACACGTTTGGGTTGCAAAAGAAGGCGAAAGAAATCAGCCACGCCCTTTTCCAAGGATTCTTCCCAGTATTTGTCGGGAGCGGTTTAGCGAAATAACGTAAAATCTAAGTTTGTATGGCCGTAACGTAGCCTCACGGCGACATGGAAATTCTAATGAATAGACAGAAACAAATAATGGACGCGTGTGGAATGCAGAAGAAACTCAAGAAACTCAGAAACGGATCCATGAATTGAAAATGACGTGTAGGCCTACCCCCGGTCAAGAAATGAGCGAGACGTCAATAACTATGGAAAAGGAGGAGGAAGCTGTGGAAATCACATGTGATGGACAAATGATTAACAGAAGAATAAGTCAGGAAGAAACTGGAGCAAACATAGCTGAGGCTTTAAGTCAGTCTGTGTAACTAAGTGTGTGCATTGTAGGAGCTCCCTGAGGGTACTGACGGAGGAAGGACTGTTGCTGAAGTTCCAGAAGCAGACAACGAACAACGTCATCACAAAAAAAGAACATGGTTGGGAGAAAGGATGCTGACACTCCAGGTGTAACCGAATAGAAACATAACGCTGAAAACCACGCTAACCTAGACGTAGCAGCCAAATTAGAGGACGCACAAGAGTATGAGTACATAGGGCCCGTGTGTGGCGTTTATAGATACTGATCTTAGGCAGAGATACCGCGAGTCTCACAAAGACATTTATAATTTTTAAAAAAAATTCATCTTCAGATACACAAGAATACAGGATGTTTATGAATGAATATCGTGGTTTCAACGCTTTATAATATTTATTATATTAAACTTAGAGCTATAAATGATATGTCAAATAAAAGAGCAACTCAAACAGTTTTACCAAGAACCTTATAAATGTTCGATGTGAGCACCATTTGTCACACGACACACATCAAGTGTATAGCCGAGTTCTTTCCAAAAGTTGATAAGTGTGTCATCAGTGATTGTAGCAACAGCTGCTTCAATCCGGTTTCTTAATTCAGGGATGTCTGCTGCTAGTGGAGGCACGTACACACGGTCCTTGATGAAGCCCCAAAGGAAAAAATCGCATGGCGTTAGGTCGGGTGAACGTGGAGGCCATGCAAAGCAAGCCCTGTCATTGGGCCCCTTGAGGCCTATCCAGAAGAACTTAGCTATAGACTTGATGTGTGCCGTGTGGCAAATGGTGCTAACATTGAACATTTATAAGGTTCTTGGTAAAACTGTTTGAGGTGCTCTTTCATTTGACTTATCATTTATAAGTTTAATGTAATAAATATTATAAAGCTTAGAACCCCGATATTCATTTATAAACATCCTACATAATAAAGTAGACATACTATGATGGGCGTTCAATAATTAATGCAACACATATTACTTGTTGGCCATTGTCGGTTGAGAAAATACGGAATTTGTTGTGGGACATCGTGGAATGCTCCCGCCTCAGACCATTTAGTTTCATTAAATTCCAATAGGTGGCAGCGCTATAAGTAGCCTTCAAAATGGCGTCTGTAACGGAGGTGCGTTCCTAACCGAGAGCTGTATTCGACTGAATTTTATAATTTTGTGAAGACTGAAAGAGCGATCTCTTTTACTTGCTAAAATCGTTCAACAACCAAGATCGCATAGTTATTTCTTTATTTAAGACAACCGGTTTCCACAGGCTTTGCTGTTATCTTCAGGTCTTAAGAAAAGTGTTCATTTTATGATGGACTTCACACTAAATGGTCATGAAGATAAATATCAGCATTACATATACCCCAGGTGTGCCGAACAAAAGTGTGCTGGACGGGCGGATATGATTGGACATGAAATTGTGGATATGGGCACACACTGTGACGTGCACACCACGTGTAAGCCGGCCACGTGATCCACACCTGTTCAGCGCATGGGGTGGACTGTGTATGTGTGAGTGGAGCAGTGCAAAGGTGTCATGGTACTCACAATGGAGCAGCATGTGTTCATCGTGGAAAGTTACGTGAGAACAGAGCCGTGGATACAGTGTGGTCAGTTGTTTGTTGAGTAGTTTAATAGTGTCAAAGTGCCAGCAAAGAGTGCCATGCAACATTTTGTCCGAAAATGGTGTCAGACAGGACCTCTTTTGTACAGGTCAAAAAACATTCGAAACCGTCCCAGAAAAGCCAAGAAATGAATGGTGGTCACTTTCAACATCTCCTATAGTCACGTTGGTACGGTATTTCCTTTGCTTTACTGTGTTTCGTTGTACCCTGGAACTCTCTTCTCTGGGACATTTTTATTTTTCACACACCATATATCACATCAGACATGTTTCGTCGAAACCTTGGCAACGAATATGCCTGCCCACACATTTCCATTCACTCCAACAAGTACTACTACATGGCCTTCCGATGCAACTGGGAGATGCAATGCTGTGCCTCTGGAAAAAAAAATTAAACATGAGACTTCCCCCCCCAGCTCACCACCAAACTCGCTGACGGGGTCATCCGCAGTTTTGCAGAACCGGATTCAGCGCTGAACGCATTGAGACGCCATTGAAATGCGACTCCAGTCAACAAAAATTCCACTTACATTTTCTCTTTGATGCGTCCAAATTACGCTAATGAATGCTTTATTCCTCTGTATTAATTACATGTTAGGCATTTAGTTCGATAATGTCCGCCCCCGGTGCCGAGTGGGCAGCGCGAGAGAATGTCAATCTTACGGGCCCGGGTTCCATTTCCAGCTGCGTCGGAGATTTTCTCCTCTCAGGGACTAGGTGTTGTGTTCTAATCATTATCATTTCATCCCCATTGACGCGAAAGTGGCTGAAGTGGTGTCAAATCCAAAGACTTGCACCCGGCGAAAGGTCTATCCGACGGGAGGCCTTAGTCATACGACATTTACATTTTTAATTCGATAATAACACATTGTTTCGTCCTACTCCTCGTCCCAACTGGTTATGTAAATTTTTTATACTAGTCAGACAGTACACTGACGCAAAACTTCATTTAACGAGTACTGGCGCCAAACTGGACATCAATTTCGTTTTCTGGATACTACCCTTGCGAAGTTGTTTACCTGTTACCTTTCCCCGGTGCAATAAGGAAACTGTGTCACAAGTGTAATAATGAACACTTCGTACTATTATTGGTTTTTAGAGTACAGGTTGACAACGCTGGCAACAAAAGGTGATTATGTATTAATAGCAACTGATTACACAAACTGTACACCTGCAGTCGCTGTGTAATTCTTACGGACTTGGGTTTACTCATGATAAACGTTTTTCCCTTGTGCAATATCAACATTATTTCCTTTTGGTTTCGTTTGTTTACTGCCCTTCACGCTCTAGCTCCGACCTCTTTGTTGTGATAAAACAAATTTGCAGCAAGTGCAAAGTTGGAAAGCAAATCTACTTAACTGCTGGCGGAGGTTAAAAGGATTATCCGGAGAAGAGCTGGCGAGCCCTCGGGGATTGCAGCGGCGGCGGCGGCGGCGGCAGCGGCAGTGAGGGCGGCTTCTATACACGAGAGTGAACAAGGCAGCGAGCCAGGGCCGAGAGCAGAGGCGGCGCCTGGCCACCTGCTCGCCGGCAGCAATCAGCGCTAAGCACCGGCACATGCAAAGTGGTGGGAAGAGGGGGCGGATCTAGTGGGGTGGGGGTGGGGGGAGTGGGCGTTGGGCTACCACAACACTCCCTGCGATTGCCGCACGCGGGGTCTGCTGTGGCTACCTACGAGTAGGCGTCCCCCCAAAAGGTCCTCTTCATTCTTACAGTGTTATCGTAAGTAAGATACAGCTTTAAGTAATGTTCCATTCAATTTTTGGATCAGACGGAGAAAAGAGAGTGGATGCTCCTGGGGACTGGTTGCTAAGTATAGCATTTATAGCTTTTACTCATTAAGAAATGACATTGTAACGATAGAAATACTGAGTGAATCACAGATGACTACTAGGCTTTTCTACACCAGGTATATGTCTATAAATATAACAGTTATTGTTACTCCACAGAGTAGAAAAGGGGAATAAATTAAAATTTTTCTTAAGTGCGTGCTAGCGCAGCCACTGCCGACACCAGGCTCGAGTTACAGCACTGAGAGGGAGAGTCGAGATGTATTCATTAGCTCTTGTTGTTCGTGGAGCATCAACCTGTACTTTTGACGCAATAACACCAATCAGGACTTGACAGTTTAGTTAAGGGAATGTAACAAATCGTTAATCAAGCACAGCAGCACGAGGAACACTGGCCACTTGCAGGGAAGGGGGGCACATTCCGCTATAGCGAGCAGAACCTCACAAATAGTAGCCGTCCTTACCATAAAGACCGCAATTCTCCTGCTCTGGATTCAGCAATCATTAGGTTAAATGGCATTCATACAGAAACGTTCGATTCAGTGACAATTCCAGTGAAGGGCTTGCACGTATTAGATGTTCCATCATACGCTGCTCGCCATTCTCGAGATGACAGAAGCCCAGTATCCATGACCTTCACTCGTGGCACCTATCACATAGCTGATGGGGCGACTGAGTGTATCCCAACACCAAATATCTTGTAGTGTTTGTTGTACTAACAGCTTCACTGGTAGCTGAGAGGGCCATTCAGTGCCTCTGTACCTGAGCACCGCTACAGGCACTGTCCGGTGAGACCAGAACACAACTTCTGAAAGCACGGTACATCCCAATGGGTCACAGCAGGTAAACATCATCTCCCGGAATCAGATCAATGACACGCTATTGCAGTGTGAGGGCATTACCTCATGCTATTACTTTGCCTGCCAGACTGCAGTTCACAAGACTTCACCCCGAATGCTGGAGCAGCAGACTTACCAGCAGAGCTGAAAACAGGTTTCAGAAAAATTTCTCGATGTTACAGTGAAACACTCCCTTTTTTAACCCACCGTTATTGACTAGTGGATTGTAGCCTGACTACTTAGAATAGTGGGACCTTGTGCAACTGATAAAGGCTGATTAGTTAATATATGTATGGTAGTTGTTTATCTGGGATTTACCAGTTTCTGACTTATCCAAGTTTGCTGTCACCCGAGCTTCCACAAATGCCAGTAAACTCCTTCGAGTTTCTCTTAAAGTTCTTTTCATATTTGCAATTAATATATCATCCATGTAAGGATAACCTTCTTAAGTAATTCTTCACTCAAAATCCTGTCCAATGCTCTAATGAATTCCGAGACCAACACGTTAAGCCCAAATGGCACATTCTAAAATGGTAATTTCTGCCAGCATAAGTGACTCAGGGACCAGAGATATTTGCCAGTACCCTGCAGTGAGGTCAATGTTACTATCTTTGAACCCCGAAACCTTTGAATTAATTCTTCTATCGTTTCTGGCATGTCTCGCTCTGGTTCAATGATTTTATTTACCGTATGTGCCTCCAAAACTATTCTCACCTTCCCATCTTTCTTGTCTACCCCAAATAATGGGCTATTATTTTGGCTCTTGGTTCTCTCAATTACCCCAACGTCTACCTTTCTTTCTACTTCCTCTTCTACCAGATGTATTTTAGCCTTAGGGATGGAGTATTTTTTAACATTGAAAGGCTTGTGTTGCTTAATTTTCAATTTACATTCTACCCCTTTCATGATTCCTGGCTGCTGAGGAAAGATTTTGCTGTGCTTATGGTAGATCTCTGCTAGCCTCTTCCGAATCCCTTCACCCAAATGTGCCATATTTTCTAATTTCTTGCCTATAGTACCTTCACTAGGTTGATTCGCTTGTGCTAATCCCTCGTAGAAAATCAATACTTCCTCATCATACGTTTGTTCTTCTGTAGGCCCATTCTCTTAATACAGATTCTCCTGTCTTAATTCTTCTTCGTCCTCTGACTCCTTACTTTCTACCAAGGTCAGTTCTCTCCTTTTACCATCGCATCCTTTTGCACTCACTGTGCTTTGATCTAAAATCATAATGGCTTCTTCTTCGTTCAATCAGTCAATTGCAAAAATAGCTGCCAAGTTAAGACCTGGCACCACCAAAAACGTCGCTTCACATACTTCTCCCTCTACTTCAAATCAAATTAACGCTTGTTCCTAAATGGGCTTACTTTTGGCACCTACAGCATTTACAACTCAGACATGATTTACAGGAAAAATAGGTAAGCTGGCGTTAGTATTGAGTATTTGTTCATATAACTTTCCTGATATAGCACACGCTTCACTCCCAGTGTCAAGTGGGGCATCAACACCTAATCCACACCTCTTTATCCTGACTACACGTAATTTGCATCCTCTGACTTAATATTCTCTTAATTGCGAAAAGAATTATCTCATCATTTAAGGGTTGATCTAAGGTTTCATTCAGTTCCTATTAATGCTCTGCAAATTCTCTCAAGGTGCCTCTTCAATTACGAAGAGATTTGCGATGGAACAGCTTTTCCAGTGTTGCACACGATGACTCTTTGACCAGTACTTCCTTAGAGCCTCTCCTTTAAACTGCTCATGATTACTAATTTCGTTTTCTTCTTCATTTCCCATGTAAAAGCTTCACCTTTCATTCTACCTATCGCAAATTAAATTTTGTCTTTGTCTCGAAAATGTGTTGGAAAAATGTCTCTCATCCATTTCATAGAAATTGTTGGGGACAGTGATCCCTCTGACTTACAGTTTTCTCCCATAAGAGCGTTTGGATGCCTATCATCCCCCTCATTAATTTTATCAATTTACCTTCCCCTAAAGCTAGTGTTCCATTACCAATCTTTTTGTCAATCTCCTCAGTTTCAGTTAGTAATTGTTGGATTTCACCCTGTAAATGTTGCACATCCTGTGCAATCCTCCTTTTTTATCTTGTTCTCTCTGCCTTGATATTGCGTTTGGTGTATATTTTGAGCTAATTCAGTCTGTATGTTGCCTAGTCCCTTAACAGCTACTTCACGGTGTTGTTGCTTGTGCATTGTCTCTTTGATCCTTCCCCTTAATTCTTCTTTAACTACATGAACTTCTTCATGGGATGTCTCGGTTATCTCCTGTCTCATTTTCTTCATATGCTCTTGGTGCAAGTTTATGCTCTGTTGGAATCTGCCTTCTCTCCCCTCACAGTCTTTGCTGCTTCCATATAATGCTGTAAATTTTTTCTGCAAATTTTCTTCTTCTAATAGTGTCATCTGAATCTTCTCATTGACGGCTTCAATCTTTTCTTGGGTTATTCTATTGGTTTCTTGATTTTCTGATTGATGACTACAATTTTGACTTGAATATTTTCTTGGGTTGTTTTATTGGTTTCCTCGATTTTCCGATTGGTTTCTTCCATTTTCTGATTGTTTTCCTCCATTTTCAGAATGGTGGCTTCATTCTTGGCATCACTCTTTTCTAATATTACCAACAACATGTCTTGCTGTCCTCCCTCTACAATGTTTGATTTACTACACCCAGGTTTAACTGGTGTCTCGAGGTAATTGGTGGAATGTGCTAATGGGCTTTCTATTGGCAGTATACAGTCACTGATTCCTGCATCACCTCTATCCTCCTGACCTGTCTCGTTATTCTCTGTTTCTACCTCCAGAATTTCCTGCTTGGTTTCAGTAGACATGTTTGATAACATATGTCATATACCAGCAATACTATAAATTAACCCTTGGGTAACCCAAACACTCTTCACCATCTGAGAATTTAAAGAAAATAATGACAGCAGTACTTCAACTAGGTTAAAACAGAAACAATACCTATTTACACTGGATGTAGAAAAAACTCACCAACAAATCTGGATGAAACACCAATGGTAATATTCCTCATCTCACACCAAAGAATCAAAAAGCATATAACATCACCAATTAACACTATAAAACCTGTAATCAACAGTTAATGCTTGCTGGTGGGAGAAAAAAAAATACTGCTCCAGAGCCAGAAAATCCCGAAATGGAAGGAAAAATTACTATACAGTTCTAGTAGCGTTACATACTGTGATTAAATTCGTTTTATGATCTGCAGATAGCCTAATATAAATAATTTTTGCGCCGGCAAATTGTCCTCACTCACTGCACGACGCTAGTATTCGCTGCGGAATTCAATGTTTGTTGCGCGCTGTGTTTACTGGTAGCCGGTCGCGCTACTAGTCGAATCGCCGCTGCCGCTGGTTTACCCGCTTTTCTCCACCACTCCGCAGTCAAGCTACTCTCTCTGTGGCCTCCCCTTATGGATGATATGTTTGAATGTATTTAAACCGTGTTTTACTTTTTCTTGCAACTTGTTAAGGATTTCGGTGATCTTTGTATTTATGGCTTGGGTGTGAAATTAATTTGGTTTTAATATGTTCTAGGACCTCACATACATTAGTGACCACTAAGGTCGAATTCCTCTCTTGGCCTTTAAGATGGCGAGCTCTTGTTTGCCTGACTTGTGCACTGTCGTGATAAGCGGCCCGATGAATGTTGGCTCATTTTCTGCGCTCACGTTGGAAGGTCTTGGTGAGATTCATCACTTCTCTTAACAGAAGGACTTTGTTGTTTACTGTTTTATTACTACTGTTATCTCGAGCCTAGGTAATAGTGCTCACGCATTTCTTGCTTCCTTTAAGTTTATTTCTTGGGGGGTCTTGTTAGCAGTTGACTGTTTCAACAAATTGTTATGTTTGGTCGTTACTGTTAAACGATTAATCGATTTAACACCATTGTCTTAATCATGCAGTAATTATAACAGATTTTGGTCAGTGTCTGGGGCAGCATGTGCAATTTGTATTATTGTCCGGCCTTGGGAATTTACTTATCTGATGCTCAGTCTTGTACGAATTATACGTCTGGTGTTTTCCCTCAGCTTCCAGAGTTGTTTGTAGCGTTGGAACCGTTGGCCCCCGCCTGTTATGCACTATCCTCCGATTGACGGGGCGTGCCAAGTCCACATCGGCTGCGTACGCGTGTGCGCCTTGGTGTTCCGCCTCCTGTCCTGCGGTAACCACTGAGGCGGCGTGGCCTACCCGCTTGCTATGACATATCTTAAGTTCTTAGTATTTATGGCATTCGAACTTACATTGAGATCCAAGTGTCCGCTATCCTAAGACGTCCTAACCAATCCTGCCTCCGCCAACCCGACCTTGTCATGTTGTTGATGCCTTAAACATTTGCTTCATCTGAAAATCTTTCAGCGGTTAATTGTGACCTACTATAAATTTTAAAATTGTTGTTACCTTTTCGTTCCTAAAGTGTTGGTGCCCAAAGGACGCTCGAAATCTTTTATCGTAATCCTGGACCTAAAAATTTTTAAATGTTGTCAAATACTAAACTTGTAAAATTTTTAATAATGTGACCTTACAGTGTGAGAAGTCAAAGAGCTCCTCCAGTTTTGCGCAACGCTGAAGGTGTAAATTAAAAAATAAAGTGAAGTCCTTCGGTTTCTAAATTGCTGGCGTCCAAAGGGTCCTCATGTTACACTCCTGGAAATGGAAAAAAGAACACATTGACACCGGTGTGTCAGACCCACCACACTTGCTCCGGACACTGCGAGAGGGCTGTACAAGCAATGATCACACGCACGGCACAGCGGACACACCAGGAACCGCGGTGTTGGCCGTCGAATGGCGCTAGCTGCGCAGCATTTGTGCACCGCCGCCGTCAGTGTCAGCCAGTTTGCCGTGGCATACGGAGCTCCATCGCAGTCTTTAACACTGGTAGCATGCCGCGACAGCGTGGACGTGAACCGTATGTGCAGTTGACGGACTTTGAGCGAGGGCGTATAGTGGGCATGCGGGAGGCCGGGTGGACGTACCGCCGAATTGCTCAACACGTGGGGCGTGAGGTCTCCACAGTACATCGATGTTGTCGCCAGTGGTCGGCGGAAGGTGCACGTGCCCGTCGACCTGGGACCGGACCGCAGCGACGCACGGATGCACGCCAAGACCGTAGGATCCTACGCAGTGCCGTAGGGGACCGCACCGCCACTTCCCAGCAAATTAGGGACACTGTTGCTCCTGGGGTATCGGCGAGGACCATTCGCAACCGTCTCCATGAAGCTGGGCTACAGTCCCGCACACCGTTAGGCCGTCTTCCGCTCACGTCCCAACATCGTGCAGCCCGCCTCCAGTGGTGTCGCGACAGGCGTGAATGGAGGGACGAATGAAGACGTGTCGTCTTCAGCGATGAGAGTCGCTTCTGCCTTGGTGCCAATGATGGTCGTATGCGTGTTTGGCGCCGTGCAGGTGAGCGCCACAATCAGGACTGCATACGACCGAGGCACACAGGGCCAACACCCGGCATCATGGATGGTGTGGGGAGCGATCTCCTACACTGGCCGTACACCACTGGTGATCGTCGAGGGGACACTGAATAGTGCACGGTACATCCAAACCGTCATCGAACCCATCGTTCTACCATTCCTAGACCGGCAAGGGAACTTGCTGTTCCAACAGGACAATGCTCGTCCGCATGTATCCCGTGCCACCCAACGTGCTCTAGAAGGTGTAAGTCAACTACGCTGGCCAGCAAGATCTCTGGATCTGTCCCCCATTGAGCATGTTTGGGACTGGATGAAGCGTCGTCTCACGCGGTCTGCACGTCCAGCACGAAAGCTGGTCCAACTGAGGCGCCAGGTGGAAATGGCATGGCAAGCCGTTCCACAGGACTACATCCAGCATCTCTACGATCGTCTCCATGGGAGAATAGCAGCCTGCATTGCTGCGAAAGGTGGATATACACTGTACTAGTGCCGACATTGTGCATGCTCTGTTGCCTGTGTCTATGTGCCTGTGGTTCTGTCAGTGTGATCATGTGATGTATCTGACCCCAGGAATGTGTCAATAAAGTTTCCCCTTCCCGGGACAATGAGTTCACGGTGTTCTTATTTCAATTTCCAGGAGTGTATTTGAATCGTAATCCTAAACTTATAAAAGCTTTCTAAATAAGGGTCACCTTCCTTGTTTGAAGTCTACTCTCTGAGTGATTTTCAAATTATTGTAATGTCCTATCTGTAGTTGTAGAGCCACAGATCCCTGGTTGACATTTTAAGGGTGCCTAAACGGCTCCCGAGTTGTATTTTTATGAATCTTGAACTTACTTTAAAGAGGTATTGGCTCTGAGCACTATGGGACTCAACTGCTGAGGTTATTAGTCCCCTAGAACTTAGAACTAGTTAAACCTAACTAACCTAAGGACATCACAAACATCCATGCCCGAGGCAGGATTCGAACCTGCGACCGTAGCGGTCTTGCGGTTCCAGACTGCAGCGCCTTTAACCGCACGGCCACTTCGGCCGGCTTTTAAAGAGGTATTACTTCTCCTCAAAAAGGGAAAAAGGATTTATCATGAGCTTGGTCTTTTTGGTTTGTGGTCCTAAAATCAATTCCAGTTACTATTGATTTGTACATTACCTATTTCTGAAATGTATCCTATTAAATAATGGATTAACAACTAATGTGAAGAAACAATTGGCTTTCTGTAAACTCATCCTGCACCTGCCTCCCGTCCTTTAAATTGTTATTTCATTCTTGGGCGTATACTGAGACATCATTAGTTACAATGTTAAGTATTAATTTTACCAAACATAACTGTATTACTTTAACTACTATAAATGTAATGAATCTAAGTTATTCACTACAGAATGCGCCTCTGATCAATAAGTCGTGAAAGTGATGGTCGACATGCTGGACATTGTAAGGACAATGGCTGAGCTGCCTTATTTCAGGCGTGGTCGAATATGGGAGAGGACATTTAACTGCATTGTCAGACGTGTGTGAGAGATGGAACACGTATTCGTCCAGTTAGGTAGATGTTCTCGATGCAACAAAATAGCTGGTGTTATAATTTGAATGAATTGCTCAGTAATGAGGTCATTGTCATGACGTATTTCTGGTAACAGAAAACTAATGAAATGGTCCTGATGCAACTTTGACAGTATCGTTTTGTCTCACCCATTACAACAAACAGTAAACGTAACTATTCATGTATCCAAGAAAAGAAATAGCCTTGACCCATCTCTTTATATTTGCTAAGCATTTTTTAAAAGGGGATTAGCACCACAAAAACAGGAATAATGACATGTAACTGAAAAATTAGTCTACTCCATAGGTTTTCATCATGCTTTTTAGGGAAACAATAGGAACGAATTGTTGAAAATATTTGGAAAAATAAACGCAATAAGACGGAATCTTCGGTAATACGTAACACACTAGCATGTCACACGTAAGTCTCAAACGGGAAATAGTGCAACAGGCCGAACTTCTGGGACGAGTGAACAAACTGATTAACTATAAGGAAATCAAGGGTACAACTACAGAATTCGAGAACTGTTCAAAAAAAGAAACAGCTAGCTGTGACAGAAATTCGATGTGAAGAAGAGCGACTAAAAAGTGAGAAATTTATCATCAGAAGGGGTAGAGACAGAACTCGTAGGCCACAAATAGGTAATATAAAATTTGAATTGGGTGAAAGACTCCGGTAAATTCTCAGGAAATATTTCCAAATAGCTGAAAAGGAAACTCGGATACGAAAATTATCTTGTGATGAAGACAAAATTCTATGATGATGACCATAATTCAAGCATAAATTACTTTTAATAATATTATGTCAAAAGGCACACCTCGAATATTGCAAAAGTTAGACCACCTGTGGTAACCCTGACAAATGGTTCAAATGGCTCTGAGCACTATGGGACTCAACTGCTGTGGTCATTAGTCCCCTAGAACTTAGAACTACTTAATCCTAACTAACCTAAGGACATCACACACACCCATGCCCGAGGCAGGATTCGAACCTGCCACCGTAGCAGCAGCGCGGCTCCGGACTGGAGCGCCTAGAACCGCACGGCCACCGCGACCGGCTAACCCTGACAATCGTAAATAAAATGCACTGTGCAAAAACTTTCAAATAAAATTTTTATTACAGTTTGGAAGGTATCAAATGTCTAAATGGATGTATCTGTTAATACGAAACACGGAAAGGACTTACTTCGCAAAAAAGTGCAGCACATACCGTACTGGAATGCAACATGAGTATTAACTTCTTTGGAAATGTCATACTGTAACGACTTAAACACAGTCAAGTCCAAATGCTAAAGCAGGGTCGTAAGAGAAGCACGATTAGTACCGACTCCAACGCACAGACCGAACAGAAGCGCCCCCTGAACGGAGAGTGCTGCTGTTTATATTAATCTCGAATGTTCCATAGTAAGCAATTATTACAAACATGAGGAATGTCGAGAACTTCCTAGAAATGATAAATAATAAATAAAGAAATATTAGCTGCAGATTGGACTCAACCTGGGAATGCTAACCGCTTCTGCACACTGCAGACGGATCAGCTCGCCGCAGTGTACAAGTAAATACAACCAGAGAAAAATGCTCTTATGGGAGCACAAAAAAGCCTAATATGCTCCTGTTTTAAATAATCTGAGTGAAAAGTGGGTTACCAAATGCCTCGTTCTACCTTCCACAGGGCCTTCAAAAATATTCCAGAACAGACTGATACGTGAGCTCATTCACGCTCTTTTCAGCGTGCAATCGTCTCTCACTTCCACAAGCTCCACTGACTGTAACTCACAGACCCACACTAGTCCATCCCTGTAAATCGCTCATACCCATCCACTCCACTTTCCCATTGTCACTCACTCATTCAACCCAGTTCATTGTCATTCTGTCTCGTATCTCTCTGCCACTGGCTCCTATCTCCCAGCCAGAGTCTGCTTCCTTCTGTCTGCTATTGATGTCTTCTATCACTGCAGCAGCCTCCCCCATACTCTCTCCTATTACTACTGTCTCACTCAGTTCTTCCTACTGCTGCTGTCTCTTCTCACTGCGAGTCCCTCTCTTCCTCGTTGTTATCGTCACAGACTCTGTCTCCCATTATCCTTCTCCTTATTCCTCTCCCACTGGCACTGTCCACTTCTTTCCTAGACTGTTGTGTCACTGTCAGCTATGTTTCACTGTCATTGTGTGCCTCTCTTTCTCTGTTGCTGTCATTGTCTCCTTCGCTCTGTCTATACCACAAGCATAGATTGCTATGTTCTGGTATTTACGTTCCCGTCTGTCACCTGCCACTGGCTTCTTCTCTTTCAGCGTAAAATGGAGCGAATATTTCTTCATGAGAAAATATTTGGAAAACGTTTAAAGCTGCGGAGGAACGGGGAAGGATTCAGCTTGTACCCTACTTTCCAGTCTTTCAGAAAAGAATATTAGCTGTTTTTCACTGCTTTCCTTGTTTTCCATGCCACAAAGGTGTATGTCACTCATATGGAAAAAACTTTATGGGTCCGTAAAATTTTGATAGTTTAAATATGTGAAATCGAAATGCCGCAAAACTAGTTTTACACCTGAGACCGTATTTAAGTGCACAAAAATTTTGCAAGTGTTTCACTACTACAACACGGGGTTCCCAGAATTTTTTGGATGATAACCGAGACTCTTAACAGCACATTTTGTTGTGCTGCACGTTTCCGTCCCTACACCGGATATCACGTGGGTGTTTTACGTGTAAAAATAGAGGACCGTTGGACCTATGTATCTAGCACATAGCTGAAGATATCACGAAAACCTTCAAGCACGTTCGAGATGGGGATGTGAGGAATCTATCGCGAAAATTTCATCCATTTGCTGTGTATAGCCGTCTTGGAAACCACGTCCACCTTTCGGTACCCGAAAACCACGTTTGTCGGGTTTTCTGAGGAACCGGCAGTGGACTAAATGGTGCCTCCACAAGCCACGTAAGGCACGCCATGGAACGCACGTGATGCGGGAAGGTCCCACCGAACTCCTCTATTTACATAAGTTGGAAGAAATGTGTGATATTCAAACACCGAGCCTGTACTGCATAATAGTTATAGTAAGACGGTCCTTTTCTTGGGTATACAAATGGTCCGTAGCCCAGGGCCTACACAAAACATGAGACCTTACGAGTACCTTTCTCTGACGAACAGAACCCGAGGTATGATCTCCGAATAATTCCGTTCTTATCCACGGCGTTTCGGAACATATCGTGTGGCACATGCTGCCGCTGTCGTATGCTTATACTGTCGGTGCACTTAAGAGTGGCGAGAACTGCGAGCAGCAACACGCCAAATATTCAAAACTTTCAGGTGGGACGTCGGAGTAGGCAGTTTATCTGCAGCAATGTTACCTGATAAGTATCGGTACCGTCACTGTTTAGTGGAATATGACCTACAGAACAAAATCACCACCTGGGAAGCGTTGCTGCCTCTGGATCATGGGGTCCCAGGTTCGATTCCCGGCGGAGATGGGAATTTTCTCTGCCCGGCGACTGGATGTTTGTGTTGTTCTCATCATTTCATCATCATCATCTTCATTCGTGACAGTGGCTACATTGGACTGTGTGAAAAATTGGACTTTGAAATAATTGGGGCTTCGTATGGGCGCTGATCGCGCAGTTGAGCGCCCCATCACCATCCTCACCACCTACGAATATCTGTATAGAGTTTACAGTATTAGTGAGTAGTGGGCAAGCCCAGATTGGGGGTGAGAGAGGTGGAAACCCGGTTCTGCCGCGGGCGTCAATTTCATATTTTTTTTTTTTACAAAGCGGCTAGCATCCATCGCACGTTGATCTATAGATTGCTTGAAATGCATCCCCGTTGGTTTTTGAACATTGAAGTTGATATCTGAACGAATAATAAGTTGATTTTAGAATTCATGGACAGTGGACGTGATATCTCTGTGAGGGGAATCCCTGTGGCATCTAGAAATAAACTTTCCCGCAGAGAAAATGGACGGAGCTACACGAGCTGAGCGGAATAAATCCGACCGGGTAAATGTCAATCACTGTTTGTTTATGTGGTTGTTGGGTATGCGAATGATAATAATTTGTTATAATTACTAGCGAAATACATAGGTTCATATTACCAGAGTGGAAATATACGGTTAACAGGAATAACAGGTAAGAAAAATTATATTATAATCTTCATGGTGTTTACAAGAAAATGAAATTTTGAGAGAATTTTTCCAAATCGGTACACTACAAACGACCAACTGTACCGTCCCCGGTTAGCAGCCGCTTAGGTTCTATTCTCGGAATGGCACGGAAAACGTGTTTTACAAACGCGTAATAACGCCTAATCGGAGAATGAATACGGAATAACTAAACTGGTAATGAAATTACAATAAAATGAATACCCCTAGCTGCATACAGGCTTTGATATAACAGGGACAGTTGAAAATGTATGCCCCGACCGTGACTCGAATCCGAGATCTCCTGCTTACATGGCAGACGCTATACCCATCTGAGCCACCGAAGACACAGAGGACAGTGCAACTGCAGGGACTTTTCACTGGCACGCCTCCTGTGAGACCCACATTCCCAACTTATTGTTCCGCGATGTTAAAAAATATATCTGCTCAACCACTTGTTTATAGTGTAAAACACTAAGATTGACGCGTTTCGGAAATCAAGCTTCCATCATCAGAATAATAAAAAGTAAAAGAACCTGTTAAAACTCGCTAAAATGGTACATGCACCAGGCACAATAAAATTGATTATAAAATTAAAACATCTTGGCTACTTCCCTTGTTGCAGCCGTGTCTTCAAAGGTGCATTTCCACATAGTCGTCAAAGAAAATTTGCTTAAGTACAAAGCACTGTCTCAGCAAGAAATAGTCGAATTCATCGAACTGTTACAATTCGTTCTGAAATATTTTTAGCGACTATGAAAGTTTTATTCCGCTCCGGAAATATCGTAGGCCGGGGCTGTTAGTGGAATACCGTAGCTGTAAACTATGTACTGGTACACCTGAGTACGCTCCTTGTCGTTTTCAGCAGCGTTCCAACATTTCTTCAAGTAGCGCCACGCTATTTGAGGTAACGACCCCAGGATGCAAGCGCCGTGTTCGGTCTCACACGAGCACAAATAGCAGCAGGCAGGCTCCGATCGCCCGACACCCTGCTGCTCGTATCTCGTCGTCAGGTGATACATCTCAAGCCGAACTTATGAATTAGGAGCGAATTTGCCGAAAAAGTCTCAAAAAGTGGATGAGCCATTTAGTGCTAGAGACACGTGTACGTATCAAACGGAACCCTTAAAAAGCAACGGTAGTGCGTGCGTAGAATAATCGATACAGTAACTGTTGCTCTTCAGTCAGTAGTTAAAATGGCTATTGTAGTCCGTGTGTGACAGAGAGGCTGAAACTATCAGTTTTCTGACGAAGATTTCCTGCATTTAAAGGAGAATGTGAACTCGCAAAACAGACTGCGTTGGACTGTTCGAATTCCTTAACAACAGCGACATTAAGAACCTCTACATTACGTGGAAACAGGAGAGTAGTGAACAATTATTAGAACAGGAATCCCTCTACAAATTTCTTTCGAATGTTTGAAATATACACTGGCACCTCTTTCTACAAACAAAAAGGCCTAAGGTTTTGCAATGTCAAACAACAGCAATGCATCTATGACAGTATTACCAGAATGAAGACTGCAAGAGGATGTAGCACTCAAGAACCTATTCTTAGGGTCATGTTCTCTTGATATCAGTTCCGATGAAAAGACTCTGCTGAATCGAATTTTGCTACGAAGCAATAATTTCTGCCAGCGCTAACCCAACGCATAAAAATAATTAGTCAAACAGTACAATAATAGCTGATATGCGTCATGAGATTTGTCACATTGCCTTTTTTAGTGGTTTAACAAGTGTTAAAGACTTGGCTGTACAGGGTGTGACAAAATGGTGCACTCAGCACTAATCGTACGTAACAGTTGAAAATATGAAACTTCCTGGCAGATTAAAACTGTGTGCCGGACCGAGACTCGAACTCGGGACCCTTGCCTTTCGCGGGAAAGTGCTCTACGGGGCGTGAGTCGTGCTTGGGTAGCTCAGTTGGTAGAGCACTTGCCCGCGAAAGGCAAAGGACCCGAGTTCGAGTCTCGGTCCGGCACACAGTTTTAATCTGCCAGGAAGTTTCATATCAGCGCACACTCCGCTGCATAGTGAAAATGTCCTTCTGGAGTTGAAAAATCTGTTATCGAAACACGGATCCGGAAAGGTTTAATTTGTTTGATGCACTCATTTTCTATAACTCTTTAAGAGAACATCAACTACAAACATACGATGTGACATATCGAATTTTCGCTGCCGTGAACGAATATCGCAGTTTGAAGTCCGAGCTCCAGTTGTGATCTGCGACGTCACATAACATCATTCCATAAGCATTCCAGATCTAGTCAAATTACTGGAAAACAATAATAAACTAAGTTGATGACCACTTAACGTTCCTTACTCTGGAAAAAGTAATACATATTTCACGCTCAGTGCGTTCAGAAAGGTCTGTTCAGTTCAGTTGCACTAGCACCAAGAATTTATGGACTGCCGAAGGTACACAAAGATCATATTCCTATATGGCCTATAACGACTGCCAAGTTTCTGACAACATTGTTACGATCGTACGTGCGCCGATAGGATTCGTATATCAATACTTCGGCTCATTTTATCAGTAAATTAAATGGCATAGTGGTACAGCTGGAGGAGCACATATCAGTTAGTTTTGATGTGGTGTTTGCTATTCACTATGGTTCCTCTCAAGTACACAACGCAAAATTGCAGGAGGGGAGAGTGACAGATCAGCTGTTGCGGAACATGTCTTACAACCAGGAGACCACCACATTCATTTTGATAGGACTCAAATCCTGGCAGCGACATGCGGATACCATAACGTGAAATGGAATGGCATTTGGATACCGGCGTTGAAGAAGATGTGTACCAGTCTTCCATCATGGGATGATAGCAACGGCCAATTGCGCTCGCATATTCAAAACATGAGGCGCCGCGCCACTGCACGGAAGCTCTCGGGAGCCGAATTTTGTTGCAGTCAGTAGCGAGGCAGGGTGTGAGTCGGACATTCAACAAAACAACGATGCCTTGAAAATGTCCTGCGCAGATGGGGTCGAACCGTCGGGCTTTAAGTGAAATCTATTCGACCACGGCATAACGGCCCGAAACATTTTATTAATTTTGAGATTTCCAGCCGTTAAAGCTTAAGTTTTACAACTACAGTCAATAATCCAGTGACATACGAATATTAAGTACATATCTGAATATGGAATTCCACTCAGGTATATGTAACACATTTCTGATTACCTACACGTCATTTAATTCTTATCAGCGTTTCGTATGTACGTGTATGCGCGTTTGTCTGGAACGGAGTATCGTCGAGGTGTCTTAATTTGTCAGAATAGTTCAGTAAGATTAAGCTTAATAACTAGAGAAGAGTGATTAGAAACTAGAGAAGAGTGGTTAGATGTGGCGCGAGATTTTGAACTGAAGTGGAATTGCCTGCACTATGTGGCGGCTCTGAAAGGCGAACATGTTGTCAACTCCAAAAGGCGTTGTTTTCAGTTATAAGCTCGATTTCAGTGTTAGTTGCTCCCGTCGACCCAAAAATTTTTTTGAATTAAAGCGTCTAGTAAATGAACCAGGAGAGTTTGCGCACGTCAAGAAAGACAGAATCACTCGTCCTCTTCAACATGTACTACGTGGAGCTACGAACGGAGGCTTCTTGCGTTGTTCTGGTTTTCCTTTCCTTGTTTCCAGGCTGTACTTATTTGCAGGGAACTGTAGAGTAGTTTCTTTTCAGTCTATACAATCCAGCCAATTAACTAACCACAAACGAGGAAATGTACGTAAATGTTCTTTAATAACCAGACCGCTCTGACAGAGTGCTAATGCAGTGACAAACTTGAATACATGTGAAAAACTGTATCGTTTAACAGTGACGCTCAGGACAGCAAACCACCAGCGAACAGAACCGCAGAAGCGCGCAACTGTTGTATTACACGTGTTTCCACTTCTGGATGGGGAGACTCCGGCACCTGTGTACGACAGCCTTAACATGGTCCTAACGGCTCCACCCTCGTACTCAGTAACTATTGCGCTGGTACCAGTTTGGTTAACAAAGTTTTGTAAAAACCTGTGGAGCTTT
This sequence comes from Schistocerca nitens, assembly GCF_023898315.1. Taxonomy (NCBI): domain Eukaryota; kingdom Metazoa; phylum Arthropoda; class Insecta; order Orthoptera; family Acrididae; genus Schistocerca; species Schistocerca nitens. The sequence goes on from NC_064614.1 coordinate 779,028,943, forward strand.
GTAAATCGTTGAAGTGCTCTATGATGTCTCGAACTGTACTTAAAGAATATGTTCGTAACCTACTCTTTCCTCACGCTGGCGATGATACTCTGATAACAAAAGATATTAAATACTAAAATACAATATGTAGCCACAACAACACTCGAAGTGCCACACTCCTGACAGACGCGATTTGGCGCAGAATGCTTTCAGTCTGAACAGAAGTGTCAGTGAAATCTTCTGACGGCTAGCTTTTCTCATTATACCTAACTCAGACGATCAATACACACCAGCAGTCAACCTTCCAGAACAATGTATATCAAATATACACTTACATAGAAATAAAAGTATAAATACTAAAAGAGGTCTGCTGTAATGGTTATTAATAATGGTTAACAGTTAGCTATTGACGATTAGTAAGTGCAAAACATCCCAAGTTTGCCGTAATTATTACACAAAGAGGAAGTCAACATAGTTGTTTCACTGAAGTGTGTTAGCAGATCTATGTAGCGTGGTTATTCAGATTGAACGCAATAACGAAAGCCTGATTATTGTATATGTAGGTTGTATGTAATCTGAATTTTAACCAGAATCAGTTAATTGTAAAAACAGATTAGCAGTTACATGCAGTAAATGATATGGTGTCTTCTGCATGTTACTGTAAACTAAACCTAATCTTTCACTGTATTTCATAAGAAGTTTTCTCTTCACTCTCGTGTGTTTAACCGATACACAATCGTCTTTCTTTCTATGTGTTAACATATTAATAAATTTAATTCCTTCTCTATTAGCTCGCGAATTCAGGCTATTTTCATTACGACTGAACTTATCTTTTGTTGTATGTCACAGCAAGTTATATTTTTACTCCGGTGTGTTTAAGCAAAACACAATCGTCTCTCTTTACTGTGTGTTAAAACAATAATAAATTAAATTACTGCTCTAAGAACTCACGAACTCAGTGAGTAATAAATTTAACCGCTTCTCTAATACTCGCTATTTCTGACTAGTCAGTACTACAACTAAACCTAATCTTCTGTTGTGTTTTCATTGATTTTATGGGAACATCGAAGTTACCGCCATAAATATCGAGGTTTGAGCGATGTCTTGTATGGCGATACTTCGCAGATGAATCGACGGCAAATACTTCGACATACTTCAGCAATGGATCGTTCATTCCGTCAATTGATGCTCAGCCTTCGATGCGTTGAGTCTCGTAATTCGTGCAGGACTACTCGTACTTTTATTGCTGTTCTTGTGATTTTTGTACTTTTGAAGCAGTAAGTAAGTAAAATATGAATTTTACAAGATTATCACTAACTTCAAATACTCTACATTGAATTATGCTCAGCATTCACTGGGTATAATAAAAGTAATTTTCATTGCCCCAATATCCTTTGTACAAGGAGCCAAGGCGTAAAACAACGTAAACCAGAACTGACGATAAGTGTGAGGCAGTGAAATATATTTTCAAAACAAACTTAAAAATGCTGAAAACTATTCAATTACCTATGATATTTGGAGAGAAACTGTGGTGTCACCGCCAGACACCACACTTGCTAGGTGGTAGTTTAAATCGGCCGCGGTCCATTAGTACATGTTGGACCCGCGTGTCGCCACTGTCAGGATCACAGACCGAGCGCCACCACAAGGCAGGTCTCGAGAGACGTACTAGCACTCGCCCCAGTTGTACGGACGACATTGCTAGCGACTACACGTACGAAGCATTTCTCTCATTTGCCGAGAGACAGTTAGAATAGCCTTCAGCTAAGTTAATGGCTACGACCTAGCAAGGCGCCATTTGCACCATTGCATGTACCTCAAGATAGAGTCTCACTTGTATCATCCAGAATGCTGTATACCAAAGGACAATATAAAAGTTAAGTGTTCTAGTAGCTACGTTCTTTTCTTTATCACATTCATTACGAATCCTGTTAAGACTTAACGCCAGACGGCGTGAGTTGACGCGTGCCCTTTCGGCTACTTCACTGTGGACTGGCTGCCTTAACAGTCCACTACAGAAACAATGCAAAATTAATCATTTGTTGTCATTACTGCTTACTTTCTAGGCAAGACTCCACCCTCAGCGAATACTAGGTGTTTTGGATCTCACAGAATCCCAAACGTCGCTATACGTAACAGAAAGACTAATATATATTGTCCCCAGATGCAATATTTCAACTGAATTAGTTTCACCTACCGTAATAGATAATGCTGGTACACTTATTGTCAGTAGGGACATGCTCGGCGAAAAAAAGATTATCCCTTCTTTTGCCAAGTCGAATTAGTCGTAACTAAATTCATTGAAATTTTTTAGCTGTGGGGACATCGTCCATGGTAGGCTGTAATGTAACTTTTATTTAATCGTGCGATTAGCTAATTTCGACTACTTATTATTGTCAAGCACTGCCCAAATTTCTCGGACCTACTCCAGGTTGATGATGCAAAATACTTCACTGAATTGATAAGTAAGAGAAGAAATATTGTCAAAAATATTAAAGTTAACATCAGCGCAAGTAACGGGTTACGGAAAAGACAGGCAGAGACGGAAATGAAAGTAGGTCAAATTAAAGAAAATTATATCTGAACTTCGCATATGATGTTATTTGCACTGTTATATGTTAGAACGCCTCCTGAAGTGAGTGTCCATTGTAGGGGCGATTCCTTTAACTAAATCTGAGGCTCCCCATATGGTTTTTAGCAGCGATTTAGGCTGTGTCAAAGAAACGCCGGAATTCCTATGATCGCTTGGAAAATTAACGAAAGAAATTTCAAGTGACATTCACGTTACAGTAAGCAAAGTGATCCCATTAGGTAGCTGTGGAAAATTTGAAATATATATTTGAAATTTAAAAACGAAATAAACAACAGGCAAGAAGGTTCGACAACTTAGAACATTCTGATCTTCTGGCAATTCCTACAGCTCTTGATCCAACATTCAAGTTCAAGCCATTCAAAGATGCCGTCGCTAAATCGAACATAGTTAGTTGCTTGCCCTAAATAAATATGTACGGCAGTTTAACGTACTTGCAATCAACAAAGACACTTCCGATGAGTCTGATAAACAAGATTCAGTCTGACATCTGGAAATACATCAAGCAGTTAGCACACAAAAACAAGTTGCAACTTCAGTGAAACTTGTCTGGGAAATAGAAAATAAGATGAAATTGTGTTTCCGTCAAGTAGGATCACCCCCCCCCCCCACACACACACACTATATATACACTCCTGGAAATGGAAAAAAGAACACATTGACACCGGTGTGTCAGACCCACCATACTTGCTCCGGACACTGCGAGAGGGCTGTACAAGCAATGATCACACGCACGGCACAGCGGACACACCAGGAACCGCGGTGTTGGCCGTCGAATGGCGCTAGCTGCGCAGCATTTGTGCACCGCCGCCGTCAGTGTCAGCCAGTTTGCCGTGGCATACGGAGCTCCATCGCAGTCTTTAACACTGGTAGCATGCCGCGACAGCGTGGACGTGAACCGTATGTGCAGTTGACGGACTTTGAGCGAGGGCGTATAGTGGGCATGCGGGAGGCCGGGTGGACGTACCGCCGAATTGCTCAACACGTGGGGCGTGAGGTCTCCACAGTACATCGATGTTGTCGCCAGTGGTCGGCGGAAGGTGCACGTGCCCGTCGACCTGGGACCGGACCGCAGCGACGCACGGATGCACGCCAAGACCGTAGGATCCTACGCAGTGCCGTAGGGGACCGCACCGCCACTTCCCAGCAAATTAGGGACACTGTTGCTCCTGGGGTATCGGCGAGGACCATTCGCAACCGTCTCCATGAAGCTGGGCTACGGTCCCGCACACCGTTAGGCCGTCTTCCGCTCACGCCCCAACATCGTGCAGCCCGCCTCCAGTGGTGTCGCGACAGGCGTGAATGGAGGGACGAATGGAGACGTGTCGTCTTCAGCGATGAGAGTCGCTTCTGCCTTGGTGCCAATGATGGTCGTATGCGTGTTTGGCGCCGTGCAGGTGAGCGCCACAATCAGGACTGCATACGACCGAGGCACACAGGGCCAACACCCGGCATCATGGTGTGGGGAGCGATCTCCTACACTGGCCGTACACCACTGGTGATCGTCGAGGGGACACTGAATAGTGCACGGTACATCCAAACCGTCATCGAACCCATCGTTCTACCATTCCTAGACCGGCAAGGGAACTTGCTGTTTCAACAGGACAATGCACGTCCGCATGTATCCCGTGCCACCCAACGTGCTCTAGATGGTGTAAGTCAACTACCCTGGCCAGCAAGATCTCCGGATCTGTCCCCTATTGAGCATGTTTGGGACTGGATGAAGCGTCGTCTCACGCGGTCTGCACGTCCAGCACGAACGCTGGTCCAACTGAGGCGCCAGGTGGAAATGGCATGGCAAGCCGTTCCACAGGACTACATCCAGCATCTCTATGATCGTCTCCATGGGAGAATAGCAGCCTGCATTGCTGCGAAAGGTGGATATACACTGTACTAGTGCCGACATTGTGCATGCTCTGTTGCCTGTGTCTATGTGCCTGTGGTTCTGTCAGTGTGATCATGTGATGTATCTGAACCAGGAATGTGTCAATAAAGTTTCCCCTTCCTGGGACAATGAATTCACGGTGTTCTTATTTCAATTTCCAGGAGTGTATATATATATATATATATATATATATATATATATATATATATATATATATATATATATATATATAAGCGAAAGCGGACAGAAGCCCTTCAACATCAAGATGATTACTACAGTAACACTACTGTCTTCTTTCCTTCAATCTCCTCAAAAATACTGTCTTTTATATTGTACCTTCTTTCTTAAAGACTCCCTCCTCCCTCCTTCCTCATTCTCTATATATTTCGGAAGATGTTGTACGCATAGATCTGTTACCGTTTGTCGTTTATTCTGTTCTGCATTCATTACTTCATTATTTCTTTCAATTCGCTGTTAGCTTTGTCTCCTTCTTGTATCCTTTCTCAATCTCTTTCTATTCTTTATTTTTACCAAATTTTCCGTCATCGGTTGTTGCGACGTCGCTTTCTGTTCAGACTCCAATTCTATGTCTTCCTCTATGTCACTGTAAGAATCATTTCGTCGTACTAAAACTAATTCCAATCCATTCGGCTAAGTTTATGGAATTAGTAGATTCCCTGATGTCTCCAAACTACGATATTCTGCGGTAAGTTAGCAGCTACTTTAGATTCTTCTTCATCCGTATCTTCCAATTTATCGTCCCCACTTGTTTCGCTTTGTTCATATCTTCTTCTAGTTCACTGTCTTCACTTTTCAGTTGTCTGTCATCTTGTCATCTTCCCTATCTTATTCATGAATATTTTCCCTTCCTATACTTTCCTCATGTATGTCTAATGAACTGATTCACATCATCGTACACCTTCTGCTCCTGTAATATCTTCCATGCATTTTTAAGCTTCTCCTTCAACTTCGTCCCTTAGATACTATCTTTCGTGTTCTTTCCCTTTGTTGTCGCCTTCGTTATTTTCACTTTTTTCAATAATATCAGCTCTTGTAAGCTTGGCTCTGTAACGATTCTGCCACCTATGGGTCGTATCCCCATATCTTATCTACCTCTGTTCGTACTGAATTTTGCTCCAATTTGACTTGAGTGACAACACTTAACATTCTGGTGCTAGTTTCTGGTTCGTGGACTGGATGGCCATGATTACTGCAGTCTTACTGCGGACTGGCGATCGAGAGTCATCAGTTCGTCAATTGCAATTCTGCTTGCCAAAGTATCTGATATTCGCTTTTCCATTTCCCTGAAAATCAGTACTGCTGTTGATGGAATCACTATCATACTGCGGATCATTTTGTCTTATTTCTACATATTCTTTGACCTCCGAAGCAACACTTTCATGCTAGCTGCTGTTATCCGCTTGTCTTAATGCCTCTAGAACTTAGATAAGCAACGGTCTTACCTTCTACAACTAGTAGTGTCTATTGTCTTACCTATCAGATTCCATCCACGCTCTATTGTGCCCTCGTCTGAAATTTACGTTACCTGCCGCATGCGCCTACCATCAGCTTCGCTAGTGGCGTCGCCTGTCATCGCCTGTCATACTAGTTGCTCCACACCCGTCTTGGCATCCACTGACTTAGTTGGTACTGATATCTGTTCTTCACCTTACTTCGCACCTCGCCTTGTGTTGCTACAATTGTTTGCAAATAGGCTCCCCCACTGTCCGGTCATCGCACTCGCGTCTATCTATAAAATAGTGGTAGTCGTTCCGTAGTCCATACTGTCTATACCAAACTATTGTGCCTGTCTGCTATCTGGTGTGTGAGAGGACCGTTCTTAGTTTTCCTGTAGGTCCCGGTTTTGATCTCTTTCTCTCTCTTTTCACCCTTCTCCTGCTCTCACATTATCCACTCAGCTGTTAGGTCTATCTCGGTCATTTCCACCTCATCGTTATGTTGCTAATGTAGTTTATATGTCAATTGTATTACTGCCGTGGAAGCTTGCTGTAGCAGTCTATGTGTGACTTTGAATGTTGTACACAATCCCCAGCATTTTGGTTCAGATGCCACATCAACACTGTATGTACGCAAAGCTGCGGAAGTGCAAGCACACCTCAGGGATTGTAATTTTACAAGACGTAACCAAGAGGGCACTTCTAATATTTCATGCGAGAGTGACTTTCGTATGATATCTATCAGAGCAGCATTCTGTGCCTTGCTCGATTTTTCCATGTTAGGTCATTCTATTCGATTTGTGGTGCTTCTTATCTGGAAGATTTAGTTTAGAAATTGCACTTTCAAAATGGAAAACCTCATCAAAATGTCACGAAAGCATGCATAATATTTCGTAATGTGTTGAACTCCTTTATGATGAAAATACCAAACAAACTATATGGTGCTATACAATAGTCTTTTAATAATACCGCAATAAACTATTCGAGAATTATTTATTAATTTTTGCATGAGGAGACGACTCCGAAAATTTGTGAAAGTGCTTACAGTACGTTTCATTCCAAACGTTATGTATCACGTGCTGAAGTGGAACGGGGTAAAGGATACTGAGTAGCTGAAGACAGAAGAGACTGGTAATTGTTTGTGTAAGGCATGTTGCTCCTGAAGTGTACAACGTCTTGTCAGACGCCACTAATAAATTATTTACAGCGCTGACTCTGCTGGCGGACTAGAGACCGCTCGCTGAAATGCAGAACCCAAATGTTGACGAAGATTAATGGTCTGGACTTCATATTCCGCATTCAGGACATTATGCTCCCGGTTTCACGCTGAGAGAAAATGGAGATATATCTAAATCTTGAAACATTGTGAACAATGTGTTGAGTTTCAGCAACATCGGTAGCCTCCTGGGGTTTGAAGATAATTGCTGCTTTTGGAGGCACTTTTGGCACAGAGGTACAAATTACTCAATAATTCGCTGGGAAAATATTACCTTGGAGTAATCACAGTCTACCATAATGCTGGATGCAGAACAGAACCGAACTTACTATATTTCTTTACCGTAAGAGCGAAATACTGTTCTATATTTTGAATAATGCTACTCTCCAGAGACACCTGCAGAGGATTGTGGCTGACGCACCTTTGGTGTGAGTGGACGATAGTTACCAGGAAACACCATAATAAGTCGAGTGACACATGTGCTTCCACAATGGTGGTGACAAGTCTTATTTAATAGAAAAAAGAAAAAAACATTTCATGAATATTTGTCTCTATAAGACAGTATTTTTAATAAAGGATATACTTTCTGTGATTAGAACTGCAGAAAATATGAGCTGCGGTTTATAAGAGCTTTGGTTACAGCACACAAAAGTGGTATGATTGTATTCAACTGATTAAACATTACAAAATTTTGTTCTCAATTACAAATCAGGAACAGAGTACCCCATGTTTAGGTAATAGACTTAAAGGTTTCGTAGTACAGGGACGCATGTCCTCGAATTCTACATCATATGCAAGTGCGTATTTTATTGATCGTTAAATTACCTTGATTATTGACCCCACTGCATTAACTGTACAATTGTATCGTGCACGTATTAATTGGCCAGTGAAATCTCAAAAGATATGTATCTTAGTCAGTCGTAGCTAGTGATTTCTATACTATCTGGATGTAGATTTCTTAGAGCACGGAAATTCAATGTGCCTCCACATTCTTATCTTCTGCATTGTCCGCCATGTTGTAATTAGGCAACAAAATTTCCACAGGTCTGTACGTGATAAAGAATTCTTTACTTATAACTGGATATGAACTTTGTATCAATATACGACGAGTAGGCTCATACAGGAACAGAATCGAAAGGAATTTTCTTTTGCGTTCTCTTGACATTTCTTAGTAGCCATGTTGTAATTAGACAAGAAACGAAATACGAGCTATCACATAGAGACAAGCTGGAACTTGACATCCAGATAGCATAGAGATCACTGATCCTAGCCTGCTGTGTACCTGAACAGTTTCCTTCTGTGAGATCTAGTTATAATACGTGTGTAAAATGTGTTGATGCAATTAAGTTTTGTTACCATTCCCCACTAGCATCTTTATTCCATAGACTATGCGTGAATTATATTTATAATCTGTGTGTAACATTAGTTGATGAAATTAAGTTTTGTTACCATTCCCAACTAGCATCTTTATTCCAGAGACTATGCGTGAATTATGTTTACGAATTATTTTTCATAACGATTGCAGTTTCATATGCAATAGATACTCATATATTCTTTGATGAGTTTTATACGAGGAGGCCACAAGGACCAACCTACCCATTCGATGTTTTTCCATCGACAAAATCTAACTAGCCACTTTGAAAAGGAAATGAGAATTAACTCGAGCTAAAGATGATTTTAAGTTTTGAGTACTTTTCATAGATCTTTCTCCAGATGTTCTGTAAGATTCCTTTGGTAGAGTGATCGGGGATAATGTGATTTAGAATTTTTTTCTTTGAAATAACACACCACATATTTACCTAGAAGTGTTGATAGGAACGTATCGTTGAGGTAAATTTTCTTAAAGATTTTCTTGTCATTTGTTTGTAAGAGATGTAATTTTTACAATTTTGTGAGTTTTATCGCTCATGTCATCTCTTTTGCTGATTGGCGAGACCATCATCAGTACCCACATATATTACGTCTTGTTAAAAAATTAACAGATATTTGCAAATTAATTTCGGCTTCACGAATAATTTTCCCGAAATCATAGTAACATATCCTTAAAGTCTACTATCACAGACAATCTTAAGACTACTTCAGACTTTGAGTAGTCTTACAAAATTCAATTTATCATACTGTAGGGTAGATGGATAGATCGTGTAACTAATGATTAGGCACGAAATAGAATTGGGAAATAAAGAAATTTGTTGCACCACGACTAAAGAAGGGATCGGTTGATAGGACACAGTCGAAGGCGTCAAGAGGGAACCAGTGTAGTAATTGAGGGAAGTGTGAGGAGTAAAAATTGTAGAGGGGGACCAAGACGTGGATACAGCAACCAGATTCAGGAGGAGGGAAGTTGCAGTAGTCATTCGCAGTAGGAATTCTGCACAGGATAGCCAAGCACAGAGAGCTGCATCAAACTAGTCTTTGGAGTGAAGACCACAACAGCAACAATGATAGCAATGCACTATTCTTTCTGTTAAGTCAACTCATAGCAGCAAAGCGATCATTCCTTTTGTAAATTTCAGCTTTGTGAAACCAGCGATCTGGGACCACGTGAAACACAAACCTTTGTCAGAGATGGAAGCAGAATTCAGACGATGACTGTGGCGGTAGCCAATAATGCATTAATGCTTCAAATACTTTTAGGGCTTGTAGAGTAGACCACACACACTTTTAAAATTATTGTTTGATGTAGGTGCTGACCTAATACAGACAGCAGGAACATATTCCTTGCACGTGTTGTCTCTAAAGGGACTGAGCTTCTTACACTTACGTAAAATCACATGTAATATGCTTGCATGGCCTAACCTCTTGAGTTAATTATTCTGCAGACTCAACTTTGCCTACTTAAGGTCAATTCAGCTATTAAACCAAATAAGAAGAGAATCAGTAGTGTTTAATTACTTTTAAACAATTTTAGAAACGTAAGATCCAATTAATAGAACTTGACAAATATTTTAGACGCATTATGCCCCATACAAGAATGAAGTATTCACGTAAGATTTGAAAAGGAGGAATACAGTATTTGATAGAAGTTGTGTATGGACGACAACTTGTGAGTATAACTGATGACGTAGAATTTTTGAACTTGTTACGTGGGGAGAAAAATATTCGAGATTTGCTGGCACTACCGATTTTACCAATAAAACAATAAACTGGTAGTCAAGATCGCAGGAATTCTTTTTATTCCATGATAACCGGTTCCGGCGAAACTAAAGCCGCCATCATCGGATCAGATGATGACGGCTTTTGTTTCGCCGAAACCGGTAATTATGGAATAAAAAGAATTCCTGTAATCTTTGTTACCAGTTTATTGTTTTACAAGCATCTAGATCGTTCCCACATGAGCACAATGTGCTCCCTGTAAGAGTTTACCAATTATTCGCATTTCGTTGAATTAACTTTTATGAGTTTAAAATAGTGCCCCTAGAGGAAGTTTGTTTCAACATCACATTGCTTGCCGAGGCATATACCCGACCAGTTCTAAGGAGACTTGGATGCAAATAGTATTTGTCAGAATGACAAATCATTGCCAGAGACGAAAGGAAGATTAAATGACAGAAAAACTCTCCAAAACACATCGGATATGGACATATAATGAAATTGACATTGTCAAACTTGATTACTCGATGAACTCTGAAAAAGCCTTTCTGTGTTCACAAGTGACTTGATCACATTTGGTTCTAATGGGTCATCTTCAGAATCAACATCTCTCAAGTAACAGGTCAAGTTGTCATCTACCCCACATCATGGTGCAGCACCTATTCAGCTACAGAGAACTTGTAACACTTTCATGCCGATGTGATCTTTGACCATTTATTATTGTATATATACTTGCTTTTATCTTTATGTAAATTTATATGTACACGCTGAATTAATTTGTTTATTTTGCTGTAAAATCAATTATGTATATTATATAAATATTGCTGAGTAATCGCTGAGGGAATGTTAGGGAAACGTTAGGTTTTTGTCAACGAATAAGTATCGTTGGAGTAGCGGCGTCTCTGAACGCGGGAGGATGTTACGTCAGAGCGCGCGCTACACAGAGGGAGAACTCTGGTGTAAAATCTGATGACGTGCGGACGCATGGATGGCGTGCACTGTACTGGAGAAGTGATTGTTTAGCAGCACGTGACAAGTGATGAGCGTGGGTGGTTGAAATACTGGCTGCAGCAACATCAAGAACCCGCCACGCAAATGTCATTGTCAATAACTCCCGTGCTCGCTAATTATAATGGAAAGGAGCCAGCAACAGTATCGTCGTCAGCTACTTCGTCACGGCGAGAATGGACCGAGGTAAGATTGCTACATTACAGCTTATTATCAACTAGCTTTTACCGGCGTTACTCAGCTTTGTGGTGTTTTGCGAGTGAATAATTACCACAGTTTAATCAAAACTGTTTACTCATGATTCTCTTAAAATAATTCACCAAGTAGGTTCCTGTCCTGTCCTATTGTTACAATAATCCGAGTACCGTTTACGAAAAATGAAAATTGCAGTGCCAGTTAATTTTGCTTATGAACTAAATGATTCAATTATATTAAAGATTTGAACTTAAAGAATAAAGTAATTTCAGTCTCAATAACTTTAAATCTGAACTTTAATCTGAGGCGATCTAATTGTTGCAAATAGAAAATCAACTAATCAAATTAAAATGATTCCTGGCACTGTGAACAAAAGCACTAACTAGAATTAATCAGTGAGTGTAAACATAAGTGATTATTATAGTATGTTGTTAGTAAAGTTCTGGTTCACATTTTGACATGAAGTCATGTTAAAGTACAATAATTAATTTTGGTAGAGTAATTATCAATTTCTACTCCCCTGTTCAGAAGTAAATAGAGCTTCTTTTAATTATTTTTTTAGCATTTTCCAAAATTCATATGAAAATAGTAGACGTTATTGTGAGGTAGCGCCATTGTCACTTACAACAGTAAGTAACCATTAACTTAAGTGATATCTTGAATGTTCTCAAAATTTCAGCTCTATTAGTTAATGATATTTCGAGTACAATTTTCTTTCTCGCTTTATTAGGTAAATGTTTCAATTGTTTTTGCTAACGTGCGTGCAGCCCTCTGTTTCCGCGCGTGTTCGAGTAATTCTTGACATTGACTGTTCACCTACGGAACAGAAATTTTGCCCAATTGGGCTGGCGACCGTATTTCTTTTAGCTATAATTATATCAGTAACTGTTATTATTCTGTTCCGATCCACGTAGTGCCCCTACTCGTTGGCACAGTACGTGAATGATAGCATAAACCTTTCGAACAACCATACTAAATTTTGCAGTAATTAAGTAGGCGGAATAAGTTGTCCTAGAAGGCCTCTTGTTGTTAACTACCCCTCATTCATCGACTTCATATTGAATCTTCGGAACGATAGCCTTTTCACAATTTTATTGCAATTGTTTACGCACGTGCTTACACGGTCATATAATTCTAAGATTGTCGATAGAAGGGAAGGGGGACGTTACAAACTATTTGCAAATATGCGATATTTAACTTAGTTTTTTCCTCTTAATTGATATAATGATATGAGGAATAATTTTTCCTATATGCATTATCTTGCATTATTGAGCAAGCTGTAAAGGAAACAAAAGAAAAATTTGGAGTAGGTATTAAAATCCATGGAGAAGAAATAAAAACTTTGAGGTTCGCCGAGAGACCGCAAAGGACTTGGAAGAGCAGTTGAACGGAATGGACAGTGTCTTGGAAGGAGGATATAAGATGAACATCAACAAAAGCAAAACGAGGATAATGGAATGTAGTCGAATTAAGTCGGGTGATGCTGAGGGAATTAGATTAGGAAATGAGACAAAGTAGTGAAGGAGTTTTGCTATTTGGGGAGCAAAATAACTGAAGATGGTCTAAGTAGAGAGGATATAAAATGTAGACGGGCAATGGCAAGGAAAGCGTTTCTCAAGAAGAGAAATTTGTTAACATCGAGTATAGATTTAAGTGTCAGGAAGTCGTTTCTGAAAGTATTTGGATGGAGTGTAGCCATGTATGGAAGTGAAACATGGACGATAAACACTTTGGATAAGAAGAGAATAGAAGCTTTCGAAATGTGGTGCTACAGAAGAATGTTGAAGATTAGGTGGGTAGATCACGTAACTCATGAGGAGATACTGAATAGGATTGGGGAGAAGAGAGTTTTGTGGCACAACTTGACTAGAAGAAGTGATCGGTTGGTAGGACATGTTCAAAGGCATCAAGGGATCACAAATTTATCATTGGAGGGCAGCGTGGAGGGTAAAAATCGTAGAGGGAGAAAATGGTTCAAATGGCTCTGAGCACTATGGGACTTAACTACTGAGGTCATCAGTCCCCTAGAACTTAGAACTACTTAAACCTAACTAACCTAAGGACATAACACACATCCATGCCCGAGGCAGGATTCGAACCTGCGACCGCAGCGGTCACGCGGTTCCAAACTGAAGCGCTTAGAACTGCACGGCCACACCGGCCGGCCGTAGAGGGAGACCAAGAGATGAATGCACTAAGCACATTCAGAAGGATGCAGGTTGCAGTAGGTACTGGGAGATGAAGGAGCTTGCACGGGATAGAGTAGCATGGAGAGCAGCATCAAACCAGTCTCAGGTCTGAAGACCACAGCAACAACAACATGCATTATCTCTTTTGTACAACAGAATGAAATGATTACAACATATTTATCCCTGCACGAACTATGTGGCGTGCGTGCCTCAGCAAAAAAACAGTACTGTAGGAGTCACCTCTTTGGAGGTGTATTAGTGTACAGTGACGACAGGCGGGCCCGCTTGCATAAAGGAGGCAGTGAATGTTGTGCTGTCAGTGGGGAAGCAGTAACAGCGGAATGGTTGGGTCAGAAGCGCTCGGGATTCCAACGTGCCCTATTCACTCCACGTCACCTGAGTCCAACATCCATCACGGACATTTCAATCACTATGAAGATGCGAAAGTCGACTGTTAGTGATGTTATTGCGGACTGATCACAGCTAAACCAAGACAAGCATGCATTATATACTAACGGACAGGTGTCGTCTAGCTTTACGGAGGGTGGTTGTAATAAGTAGCACAAACTTAGGAGAAAGAATCACTCGTAATAGCCAAAGTGCTACCGACAATCCTGCTGGCACAATGCTTGTGAATGGGCAGTTAAAAACAATGAGGTACATTGATGGATCAGCTCCTCATGCGCAACATACGCTGCGATCAAAAGTATCCGGACACCTGCCTGAAAATGACTTACAAGTTCTGCCACCCTCCATCGGCAATGCTTGAATTCAGTATGGTGTTGGCTCACGCTTAGCCTTGAAGAGAGCTTCCACTGCCGGAGACATACGTTCAGTCAGATGCTGAAAGGTTTTTTGGGGACTGGCAGCCCATTCTTCACAGATTACTGCTCTGAAAAGAGGTATCGATGTCGGTCTGTGAGACCTGGCACGAAGTCGCCGTTCCAAAACATCCCAAAGGAGTTCTATACGATTCAGTTTAGGACTCTCTGCCGGCCAGTGCATTACCGGAATGTTATTGTCGCCTAACCACTCTGCCCCAGGCCGTGCATTATGAACAGGTGCTCGATCGTGTTTAAAGATGCAGTCGCCATCACCGAATTGCTTTTCAACAGTTGGAAGCAAGAAGGTGCTTAAAACATCAGTGTAGGCCTCTGGTGTGATACCGCCATGCAAAACAACGATGGGTGGAAGCCCCTCCATGAAAAACACGTCCACACGAAGACACGCCTCCGAATTTTACTGTTGGCACTACACACGCTGGCAGATGACGTTCTCCGACCATTCGCCATACCCACACCCTGCCATCGGATCGCCGCATTGTGTACCGCGATTCGTCACTCCACACAACATTTTTCCACTACTCAATCGTCCAATTTTTACACCAAGCGAAGCGTCGTTTGGCATTTACCGGCGTGATGTGTGGCTTATGAGCAGCCTCACGACCATGAAATCAAAGTTTTCTCACCTCCCGCCTAACTGTCATAGTACTTGCAGTGGATCCTGATGCAGTGTGGAATTCCTGTGTGATGGTCTGCCTATTACACATTACAATCCTCTACAACTGTTTGGTCTCTGTTAGTCAAGAGACGAGGTCGGCCTGTACGCTCTTGCACTGTGCGTGTCCCTTCACGATCCCACTGCACTATCACATCGGAAACAGTGGGCATGGGGATGTTTAGGACTGAGGAATTCTCGCGTACAGACGTATGACACAAGTGACACCCAATCACCTAACGCTCGAAGTCCGTTGAGTTCCGCGGAGCGCCCCATTCTGCTGCCTCACGATGTCGGTTGACTACTGAGGTCGCTGGTATGGAGTACCTGGCAGTAGGTGACATCACAATGCACCTAATATGAAAAACATATGTTTTTGAGAGTGTCCGCAAACTTTTGCTCACAAAGTATATTTCCTGCAGTCAGTATGAAGGATGCTTGGAGCGCCGTAAATAGCAGTGGTACAGGACAGTAGATGACTGAAAACTCCAGAGTGGGAACAATTAATCATGCTCCACCCTGTGGCAATACGATGGAAGGGTTGGGATGTAGCGGTTGATCGGAGAACGTTACCACCCTTCATGCGTACTGCTAACAGTGAAGTATTGAGGAGGTGCCGATACATAAGGGGACGTTTTTCGTGATTAGGACATGGTCTCCTTGAGTTAAGAAAACGTTTAATGCGAAAGTATATGAACACATTTTACCGCTTCGTGTACTGCGAACAGTGGAGGAGCAGTTCGGAGATGATGACTACACAGGGTGGTCCATTGATAGTGACCGGGCCAAATGTCTGACGAAATAAGCATATGACGAAAATATTACAAAGAACGAAACCCGTCTAGCTTGAAGGGGGAAACCAGATGGCGCTATGATTAACCCGCTAGATGGAGCTGCCATAGATCAAATGGATATCAACTGTAATTTTTTAAATAGGAACCCCCATTTTTATTGCATATTTGTGGAGTGCGTAAAGAAATATGAATGTTTTAGTTGCACTACGTTTTTCACTTTTTGATAGATGGCGCTGTAATAGTCGCAAAGGTATAAGTACTTGGTATCACGCAACATTCCTCCAGTGCGGACGGTATTTCCTTCGTGATACATTACCAGTGTTAAATTGAGCCGTTTACCAATTGCGGAAAACGTCGATATCGTGTTCATGTATGGCTATTGTGATCAAAATGCCCAACGGGCGTGTGCTATGTATGCTGCTCGGTATCCTGGACGACATCATCCAAGTGTCCGGACCGTTCGCCGGATAGTTACGTTATTTAAGGAAACAGGAAGTGTTCAGCCGCATGTGAAACGTCAACCACGACCTGCAACAAATGATGATACCCAAATAGGTGTTTTAGCTGCTGTCGCGGCTAATCCGCACGTCAGTAGCAGACAAATTGCGCGAGAATCGGGAATCTTAAAAACGTCGTCGTGGAGAATGCTACATCAACATCGATTGCACCCGTACCATATTTCAATGCACCAGGAATTGCATGGCGACGACTTTGAACGGCGTGTACAGTTCTTCCACTGGGCACAAGAGAAATTACGGGACGATGACAGATATTTTGCACGCGTTCTATTTAGCGACGAAGCGTCATTCACCAACAGCGGTAACGTAAACTGGCATAATATGCACTACTGGGCAACGGAAAGTCCACGATGGCTGCGAAAAGTGGAACATCAGCCACCTTGGTGTGTTAATGTATGGTGCGGCATTATGGGAGGAAGGATAATTGGCCTCTATTTTATCGACGGCAATCTAAATGGTGCAATATAAGTTGGTCTTCTACGTAATGTTCTACCGATGTTATGACAAGATGGTTCACTGCATGACAGTATGGCCATGTACTTCCAACATGGCTGATGTCCGGCACATAGCTCTCGTGCGGTTGAAGTGGTATTGAATATCATACTTTATGACAGTTGGATTGGTCGTCGAAGCACCATGCCATGGCCCGCACGTTCACCAGATGTGACGTCGCCGGACTTCTTTCTGTGGGGAAAGTTGAAGGATATTTGCTCTCGTGATCCACCGACAACGCCTGACAACATGCGTCAGCGCATTGTCAATACATGTGAGAACATTACAGAAGGCGAACTACTAGCTGTTGAGAGGAATGTCGTTACACGTATTGCCAAATGCATTCAGGTTGACGGACATCATTTTTCAGCAATTATTGCATTAATGTGGTATTTACAGCATGGGTTCTCAGAAATGATAAGTTCACAAAGGTACATGTATCACATTTGAACATCCGAAATAAAATGTTCAAATGTACCTACGTTTTCTATTTTAATTTAAAAAACCTACCTGTTACTAACTGTTCGTGTAAAATTGGAAGCCATATGTTTGTGACTATTACAACGCCGTCTATCACAAAGCGAAAAAAGTGGTGCAACTAAAACATTCATATTTCTTTACGTACTATACGAATATGTAATAAACAATGGGGATTCTTATCTAAAAAAACGCAGTTGATATCCGTTTGACCTATGGCAGCGCCATCTAGCGGGCCAACCATAGCGCCATCTGGTTTCCCTCTTCAAGCTAGACAAGTTTCGTCTTTGTAGTTTTTTCGTTTGACGCTTATTTCGTGAGATATTCGGCCCGGTCGCCATGTACGTGCACACTGTCATAAAGCGTCATCGGTGAGGCAGTGGTTTCTGGACGATAACATTCCTCAAACGGATTGATCTGCCCAGAGTCCCGACCTGAAACAAATAGAATACATTTTGGATAGGCCGAGTACGTTCCAATAGTAAGCGTACACCATCACTAGCTTCTCTGTCCACAAATAATCTGGCACCTCAATGAAAGTGTCCCCAGCTGAGATACATCCATCACAAAGGCGAAGTGTAGACATTGCAATTAATATTCATAAAAAGTGTCGCGATAGTGTTCATGAGATGGTGTACGTAGACATCTACCAGTCTTTGCGGTATTAATAAATCACTCCAATGGTGTTATCGAAATACTATTTGTGCATATACCTCTGAGACTGACGCGAGAGAGATCTACGCTACAGATACCGTCACCGGACGACGTATTTGCAGGCATAGCGCTGGGTTTAATACAAGTCCGCATCATTCGATGCCAGGAAGCACGCATTCAGACCCACGCAGCCGGTGCTGCTGCATCGTTTATCGAACATCCTGCTGCACCGTAAGGTCGGACCAGTTATGATCGATAATCGCTTTGTTAGCGAGCCGTAATCCGGCACCGCCGATCGCCACGCCCCACCCCCCTCCCCCCTAACCCCGGCCAGAACCGGCTTCCTCTCGGCGTTCACCCAATGATACGACTACTTCACAGTACTTCCACAAAATCTCACGTGGCTGATTATCCGCTGCTTCTAAAGAAAGCAAAACCTACAAACTTGAAGCCTCAACGAGCAGCCATGAAGAAGAGAAAAGGCGCTATATGTGCAACAGTTTTCAGTGAACCTCAGCGATACATTCGGTGTTTGCTTTTGGATTTCTATTGATTCACGTGAGAAAGCACGGTCTCGGAATAGTATCTTCATAGCAACGAAAAAAAGTATGACTGTAGGAGACTTTGCCCGCATCTCGTGGTCGTGCGGTAGCGTTCTCGCTTCCCACGCCCGGGTTCCCGGGTTCGATTCCCGGCGGGGTCAGGGATTTTCTCTGCCTCGTGATGGCTGGGTGTTGTGTGCTGTCCTTAGGTTAGTTAGGTTTAAGTAGTTCTAAGTTCTAGGGGACTGATGACCATAGATGTTAAGTCCCATAGTGCTCAGAGCCATTTGAACCATTTGTAGGAGACTTTAGAAAACATAGATTCCGTACGTTGTGGTTAAGCCATGGACAGCAATAATTTCGTAAACCGTTAAGCAAAGTATTGCCACAGAACTTAATTCTTCGTCTAGTAGCAGTTAACTAATATTCATTATACGTGTCACTTTCTTTTCTAGTTGTCAATCTTCTAACTCACTTGGCGCGGCCGCCACGAATATCTCTCACGCGCTGACTTCTCCATCTCATGGTAACCCATGTATGCTACGTCCTCAATTATTTGCTGGATGTATTCCAATCTCTGTCTTTCACTACTTTTTTCTCCTATACAGCTCCCTCTAGTACCGTGCATGCTATTCCCTGATTCTTAATAAATGTCTTACCATTCTGGCCCTTCTTCTTGTTGGTATTCGCCATATTCTCGTTTCTTCGCTGATTTTGCCAAGAACCTCATAATTCTCCATCTTATCAGTCAATTTGATATCCAACATCTCAAATGCTTCTGTTGTCTTCTGCTTCTTTCGTCCCACTGTCCAGGATTCATTACCATACAATGCTGACCTCTAAAAGCACGTTCTAGAAATTTCCTGTCACAATTAAGGCCGATGATTCCTCTTCGCTCTGAATTCATGCTTTGCTTGTGCTGGTCTACTTTCTGTGTCCTTCTCACTTCATCCGTGATAGGTTCTCCTACTCCCAAGATGGAAGAATTCCTTAGTTTTGAGTACTTATTGATCACCGATTTTGATGTTAAGCTTCTTGCTGTTCTCCTTTCTGCTATTTCTCATGGGTAAAAGACGAATAAATCGCCACTAACACGCCGTAGTCAACACTCCCTTCGTAATGCGTACAGTTTCACTTGCGCTTTATCGAGATAATACACTGAAGCACTGCTACGTGTCAGTCGGCTCAAGTGTCCCGTCTCGGCACAAGTTCACTACACCAAACTTATCGTTAACGACAATGTGGGTTCAGTTTGATTTTCTCTTTAGCCAACTTTATAGTAAAGATGAAAGGGCGTAAATTTCCTTGGCTACAGGGGATTAGATTACAGAAGATTTTTAACTCTCGTGGACTTGTTAGGGTTGGTTTACTGAGGTAGCAAGTTAATATACTTTCTCTAATCAGCCTACTGTTTTAACAAACATTTGTTTTCTGAGGTGTCAGACGAAAACCCCTTATCAGACGGTCAGGTGCCCTCAATAATCACGAAAATGGTCTCTGTCAGAGACGAGTGCTTGCACTGTCATTCAGTTTGATAACTACTGGTCACTTGGCCTAATTAATCAGTCATCAGCTCTTTGAACTAATTCACTAGTACCCAAAAGTAACTTAGCATACCGTACAAGAGGCAGGTTCCTGTTTAACATCCTCTCACGTGAAAGGTACATTGTTATAGTTTTACTGGGATGTAATGATTCATGAGAGGAATTGTTATTTCGCCCTGAATCCAGTTATTGTATGGAGTTATGTGTTGAAAATTTCGTTTCAGAGACAAAAATTAACCTGGATGAAATGCTTTTATAATAATAATTATAATAATAATAATAATAATAATTATTATTATTATTATTGTTCATTTAATTACTGCTTTGATTTTATTATTATCACTGATACAAGGAATTAATTCTTTAGTGCTCAGTCTCTCTAAGAAAAGAGCTTAGGTCTTTTAAATGAATAGATAACCAAACAGAACTCACTAGACGACGTTTATGTTCAGGTTATTGTGCATGGTAGGCTAGATATCTGCTACTGATCGCTGATGTAAGCTGTACTCTGTGTTTGCTCGTCGTCCAACTGCGACCTGAATCTGTAAGAATCGTAGTCTACGTTAACTACGGTGCAATTCTCCTCTCTATGGAAGCCTGTCCGTCGAAGTGGATTTGTTTAAATGTCTTTAAATTAATGACCATGTAGAGTTTGCAGGTTCGTACGCGGGCACAAATATCTGAAAATGAGAAATCATAAGTTGGAGAATAATTTACGCAATACACACCTTGTTTCTGCTGTCGAAAAATTGATTTATTGACTTATTATTCTCACATAAAATCAGAAAATTCCTTTCAATTAAAAATGGCGGTCTCGCAACAATACCTTATCTCTTAAGCCGTAATACATTCGTCCATACTCATTAAGATCAGAAGCTAGGCTATATCGTTAACAATAGTTGACATCGAACCAAAGCACTCTAGTTTAAGGAAAGGAGAAAGCGTCAGCGAAAATGCTGTTTTCTCGTAGCAAGTTGAACGTGAGTACGCTTCAAATAGCCTGCCCGGCTATACTACCACGTTTTTCAGTTCGTTTCGTACAGTCACAAGAAGTGGCCTGCTCTCGACCAGCCAAAGTTTTCCTTCACCATTAAGTTGACGCATTACCGCACCCATCCTCCGTACTTCCACCGTCGGAGGTGATGAGGCGTCCTGCTAAAGCCGCAGGAGCCGGCCGGTGTGGCCGAGTGGTTCTAGGCGCTTCAGTCTGGAACCGCCTTGCCGCTACGGTCGCAGGTTCGAATCCTTCCTCGGGCATGGATGTGTGTGATGTCCTTAGGTTAGTTAGCTTTAAGTAGTTCTAAGTTCTAGTGGACTCATGACCTCAAATGTTAAGTCCCATAGTGCTCAGAGCCATTTGAACCATTTGAAACCCGCAGGACAGGTCAAGTAGTAGGAATTGTGGAAAGGGGGCCAGAATCAGCGGCTGTCAGTTACACTCCAAACATAACACTTAATTTAGTTGTCCAAACATTACAGCGCGACTTATAATCTTGACTATCGACAGAAAACGTCTTTAATTCTAAAACGGCTGAAGAACCATGAAATAAATACAACTGCTATAAATATTTTTTTGTGGCAGAAGGCTATAGGCTTTAACCTTAAATAGTATTTTAGACCAAGCTTTATAAGACTTGACTAGTCAGATAGATTAAGTTTTTTAATAGCGGTTGAAGGCCGATAAATTTAACATAACATAACTACAATAATCTTTCAATAGGTAGAAGGCCCAAACTTTATGACCAATAAGAAACCTTCTCCAAAACGGCTGAAGGCCTTTGTTGAAAAAAAACCGCATCCAATTTTCCAAGGCAGAAGGCCCAAAGCTTTTAACTTTAAGTAGTATTTAAGCCCAAGTGATGTATGAGTAGATAAGTTAGAATACAAAATTTTAAAGCGGTTGAAGGCCTATAATTTTAAGAACAATATCACTACGATAAATTTTCAACAGGCAGAAAGCCCACAGCTTTACCTTGGAAGAATGTCATGCTTGATAAGACAGAACCTTTAAAGCGGCTGTGGGCCTGTACTTTTAAAAAACAATACAACTACAAAGCCCACAGCTGTATCTTCCAAAAGGTAATATTTGATAAGTAAGATCCCTAAAACTTGAAGCGGCTGCTGGTCGATGCCTTAAAACAACACAATAAAGTTTCAACGGGCAGGAGGCCAAGCTTTATCTTCAGACAATGTAAAACTTGCCCAATTTAGAAAAACTTACTTTTAAAACGGGTGAAGGCGTTTGATTTTAAAAACACAATTACAAACATACAAATTCGAACCATCGGCTATGACCCATTAAAAATACACAATTAAACACCAACAAGAAAGGCAGTATAGGCAACGGTGCTCAGAAGTTTCCAGGGGGCTCGGTCTGCCCCTGAAATCTTAACGTTCGCTTAGGTGAGACAAGGAGTCGGCCCAACTGTACTCCATCCGCCGGAAACACAACCGAGAGACAGTCAGGAACCCACCGACAAGACGACTTGCTAACCACCGACCAGTATACGAGAATTCCAAAGCCAAAACGTTAGAGACATAGCCGCCCACAACCAAAAAAATACATTAAGCTGTCAAAACTAAGCACCGTGTTGGACAGCGACAACAGGCTAGGAAAGGACACTGCCTGAATTTATGTCAGCGACCAGGGGCCGGCCGCTGTGGCCGATCGGTTCAAGGCGCTTCAGTCTGGAACCGCCCGACCGCTACTGTCGCAGGTTCGAATCCTGCGTCGGGCATGGATGTGTGTGGTGTCCTTAGGTTAGTTAGGTTTAAGTAGTTTTAAGTTCTAGGGGACTGATGACCTCAGATGTTAAGTCCCATAGTGCTCAGAACCATTTTCAGCGACCAGGAAAGGAAACCGGAACACTAACGGCCAGAAGGCAGAAAATTCCGCTGGTGCACTGGAATTTCAAACCGAAAAATATAGTTAATTCCACCATACGGCGGCTAAATGTTCAGCAACTCGAACACTCGCTGTTGCCCCCAGGAATACTGCCAACAGCGAACCACCAACCAAGGGGACAACGTGAACAGAC
Source organism: Schistocerca nitens (assembly GCF_023898315.1). Taxonomy (NCBI): domain Eukaryota; kingdom Metazoa; phylum Arthropoda; class Insecta; order Orthoptera; family Acrididae; genus Schistocerca; species Schistocerca nitens. The sequence continues at coordinate 779,052,108 of NC_064614.1, forward strand.
GTGGCTTCGGTAATTAAACCGCCACTCAACTTTCATGTCCTGGGTCGGTGAGCCACGAACCTCGTAGCGCTCGGAACAGCCCCCACGCGCTCCGTCAATGCGTAGAGACCGCCAGCTGCACGGCCGATTGCGCCGGGAGGAGACTTTCTTGCTGATCCGCTCCAACCGACAGACAATATGCGTTAGATGAGTATGTGCCAAGCAAGATCGTAAGAGATGGGAAAGAGCCACCGTGGTGCAACAACCGAGTTAGAAAACTGCTGCGGAAGCAAAGGAAACTTCACAGCAAATATAAACATAGTCAACGCCTTGCAGACAAACAAAAATTACGCGAAGCGAAATGTAATACGAGGAGGGCCATGCGAGAGGCGTTCAATGAATTCGAAAGTAAAGTTCTATGTACTGACTTGGCAGAAAATCCAAAGAAATTTTGGTCTTATGTCAAAGCGGTAGGTGGATCACAATAAAATGTCCAGACACTTTGTGACCAAAATGGTACTGAAACAGAGGATGACAGACTAAAGGCCGAAATACTAAATGTCTTTTCCAAAGCTGTTTCACATAGGAAGACTGCACTGTAGTTCCTTCTCTAGATTGTCGCACATGTGACAAAATGGTAGATATCGAAATAGACGACACAGGGATAGAGAAACAATTAAAATCGCTCAAAAGAGGAAAGGCCGCTGGACCTAATGGGATACCAGTTCGATTTTGCACAGAGTACGCGAAGGAACTTGCCCCCTTTCTTGCAGCGGTGTACCGTAGGTCTCTAGAAGTGCATTGCATTCCAAAGGATTGGAAAAGGGCACAGGTCATCCCCGTTTTCAAGAAGGGACGTCGAACAGATTTGCAGAACTATAGACCTATATCTCTAACGTCGATCAGTTGTAGAATTTTGGAACACGTATTATGTTCGATTATAATGACAGTTGTGGAAACTAGAAATCTACGCTGTAGGAATCAGCATGGGTTTCGAAAAAGACGATCGTGTGAAACCCAGCTCGCGCTATTCGTCCACGAGGATCAGAGGGCCATAGACAAGGGTACCCAGGTAGATGCCGTGTTTCTTGACTTCCGCAAGGCGTTCGATACAGTTCCCCACAGTCGTTTAAACAACAAAGTAAGAGCATATGGACTATCAGACCAATTGTGTGATTGGATTGAAGAGTTTCTAGATAACAGAACGCAGCATGTCATTCTCAATGGAGAGAAGTCTTCCGAAGTAAGAGTGATTTCAGGTTTGCCGGAGGGGAGTGTCGTAGGACCGTTGCTATTCACAATATACATAAATGACCTTGTGGATGACATCGGAAGCTCACAGGCTTTTTGCGGATGATGCTGTGGTATATCGAGAGGTTGTAACAATGGAAAATTGTACTGAAATGCAGAAGGATCTGCAGCGAATTGACGCATGGTGCAGGGAATGGCAATTGAATCTCAACGTAGACAAGTGTAATTTGCTGCGAATACATAGAAATAAGGATCCCATATCATTTAGCTACAAAATAGCAGGTCAGAAACTGGAAGCAGTTAATTCCGTAAATTATCTGGGAGTACGCATTAGAAGTGATTTCAAATGTAATGATTATTTAAAGTTGATGCCAGACTGAGATTCATTGGAAGGAGTCCTGAGGAAATGCAATCCGAAAACAAAGGAATTAAGTTACAGTACGCTTGTTCGCCCACGGCTTGAATACTGCTCAGCAGTGTGGGATCCGTACCATATAGGGTTGATAGAAGAGATAGAGAAGATCAAACGGAGAGCAGCGCGCTTCGTTACAGGCTCATTTAGTAATCGCGAAAGCGTTACGGAGATGATAGATAAACTCCAGTGGAAGACTCTGCAGGAGAGACGCTTAGTAGCTCGGTACGGGCTTTTGTTGAGGTTTCGAGAACATACCTTCGTCGAGGAGTCAAGCACTATATTGCCCCCTCCTACGTATATCTCGCGAAGAGACCATGAGGATAAAATGAAAGATATTAGAGCCCACACAGAAGCATACAGACAATCCTTCTTTCCACGAACAACACGAGACTGGAATAGAAGGGAGAACCGATAGAGGTACTCAAGGTACCCTCCGCCACACACCGTCAGGTGGCTTGCGGAGTATGAATGTAGATGTAGGTGTAGATGTAGAAAGATGGTTTACGGTTCAAATATCGACACACACCGCTGCTGTCACACGTAGAAAGAGGAAGAACCACGGCATAACCTCAATAACCGCGGGAAACCAAACGCAGAGTAACAGCCAAGTTTTAAAGCAACACATAGCCGGGATCAGCACGGCTCAGGTGCCATGGAACTTCCATCGCTATGCTCTGCTGTTTTTCAACCGTCGCTTAGAGTCTCCTCGCACTTGCCCACCGAGACAGCTGGACCGGATCTGAACCGGTGACGCTGTGTAATAGTACACTGACACAAAAATAAATAAAGAAATAAAAAATGAATAAAACTAGCATACGCCTGAACATGCGGCGGTTTTATGTGATAGTGGATATCCTGCAGAGCAATGTCCATGGGTTACCCCGCCGACATTGACATCCAGTTTCTCCATCCATTCTAGAGGAATCGGACTCCGACCACGGCCAAAGATAGGCCCCGCACGCCCACCACGGATGCACCCGCTCTTCCATCTACCTCGGCGAATGCGTGATGGTTTCCCTTATTTTGCCTCAGTTACCAGGTCGGCCGAGGGGGGAGGAGTGGGGGAGGGGGTATCCATTGGGGGCAGAACCCATCAATAACCCTGGGCTCGGTGTGTGGCGGCAGTGGGTGTGTGTGGACTACTGTGGCTTGTTGTGGAGCTGTGAAACACGGAGGGCTTAGGCTGGACGAAGCCTCTCCGTCGTTTCTAGTTTCAAAATGGCTCTGAGCACTATGGGACTTAACATCTGAGGTCATCAGTCCCCTAGGCTTAGTACTACTTAAACCTAACTAACCTAAGGACATCACACACATCCATGGCCGAGGCAGGATTCGAACCTGTGACCGTAACAGCAGCGCGGTTCCGGACTGAAACGCCTAGAACCGCTCGGCCACAAAGGCCGGCTCGTTTCTAGGTCCCCAGTTTAAATACACACAGGATGTTATGTATGAGGCGGAATTATGGGCCTCATGAAGAAAAGGGTGACGCGGCTGAGTCACGCAATTTGACTCTTAGTGTGATCAGAAGGTGAGACCATTAATTGCACGCGTTGATCACGTAGGCTGACGTGATGATCAATGAACTATCCTTGACGAGATGTATCTGGAACATCTTAGGTGATTAGAAAGTTAGTCGACAGGAATACAGTTAAATACTTAGCTTTAATTCAGCATCAGCGGTGAACGCCGATATTGACTTTGTACAATAATATTTGCAAGTGCAGTTATAGACTGAACTGCGAATACTTCTTTACAATTCTGATTGCCTCAAACACATAGATCAATTGTCAATGCATAAACTGTATGTGGCGCCTGGCTACGTCGTAGCTACTGACTTAGCTGAAGGCTATGCTAACTAGCGTCTCTGCAAATGAGATATCTGAAGCTATAACAAGTGAACCATTCCTATTAAAGTCGACTGTAGAACTGGCCAGTGTGGTAGCTTGTCTCGTAAGACCAGCCGAGTGGCGGCGCTCGGTCTGCTGGCGTCGACAGTGGCGACTTGCGGGTCCGATGTGTACTGACGGACCGCGGTCGATTTGAAGCCTACAACCTAGCAAGTGTGGTGCCTGGCGGTGACACCACACAGTATAACACACGCTTCACCTATATTTCATTCTCATCTGACACAAACCGCCACACATGCTGTTAAGTGAAATCCTCCATTCTGTCTCCTTCAGACAGAGACGGGCAGACTCTGCACAGTAGTATTTCAAGAAATACTTTAGAACACTGCTTAGCTTGCAGTTGCCGTGAGTCTGCCATCGTCATCTCATGGTCGAAGAGTCTGCTTCGAATGGTCACTGTACTGCTCAGTACCGAAACTGAATGCAGATTGCTCATCTCCTGCTGGCTGACCTTTCATGTCGTTCTTAATTCATCCTGGGTACACACGGCCCTCTTCAATCACTATCTAGAACAGTCCCTTGACTTCTTCCTTCACGCGCGTCGGTGCACTTCAGTTATTCCACTGACCTCGACCCTTGGCGCCTTTGGCCAGTTGTCTGGAGCAATGCTTAAGTGGAGTATTTGATCAGTCCCTTAGAAACAACTAATGTCCAACTGCTCCGGGAATCGTTATGTCCTGTTTATCTTCCATCAGTCATGTATGCCGGTCAGCTTGACTATCGAATCAGCGCGCTCTTTTCGTTAAGATCTGACTTCAAATTTTCTGGAATGCAGAACAAGATCAGGTGGAGAGACAGCAGAAGCATGTTCTTACCAATGCAGAAAAATCGCATAAATGGAAGAGGCTTCATTCAGTGTAGCATACCCGTGATCAGGTATAGAGGACCACCTGATGTGGACCGGCCGCCGTATCATACTCTGCCATATGACGTCATTCCTATGCAGCGAAGAACATGGCGTCAGCACACCGCTCTTTCCGCTGCTATCGGTTCTTCAGACTTTGGAGTCACTGCTTCTCCCTCAAGTAACTCCTATACTGTCATCAGGAGGCTGAGTTTTCCCCGTTCCAGTCCATCGACGTAGGAAAAATCCCTGGCACTGACGAGAATTGAAAGCGGATACTAATATTTTTGTGCAATATTTTGTATAAACTCTGACGGAAATGTCGAAGTTTAGCTGTTTCGAAAGTTTGACAGAAACATGTGCTGATTCGACCTATCACCTCTACGCTGGACAACCTCACACGTTGATATGTCTGTGAGACAAGGGGAGCTGTGTTAATCACCATTCCACTCACAGTGGGCACACTAACGCGTCCAATGCGGAATGAACTTCTACGGAGAACAATTTCTGCAAAAGAGTCACTTGCACCAGTTATCGACTCTTCAAAAATGGTTCAAATGGCTCTGAGCACTATGGGACTCAACTCCTGAGGTCATTAGTCCCCTAGAACTTAGAACTAGTTAAACCTAACTAACCTAAGGACATCACAAACATCCATGCCCGAGGCAGGATTCGAACCTGCGACCGTAGCGGTCTTGCGGTTCCAGACTGCAGCGCCTTTAACCGCTCGGCCACTTCGGCCGGCCATCGACTCTTCACTGGTCTTCCTGCATTTCGCTACATTCCTCTGGTGCGGCAATCTTCCGACAACAGCATTCTCTGCAAAAATGTTCGCGCAGTTTCTGATGTGTCAAGTGGATCATTTACATATTTCGTTAACAGTAATGACCCTATAACACATTCTTGGCCTACTGCGGAAGTTACTTTTACATGAGACGATTTCGCCCTCTTGAGAATAATCTATTGATCTGTATATCTTAGAACTGTTACAGTCATAAATCTGGCACAACACTCTTATAGTGCGGAATTGTCCATACTGATGCTCTTGTATGTGTAGATGAAAGTCATAGGCCGTAATTCTCATGTTCGAACTGTGCAGTAAGAGAGAGAGCGTAGTAGTTAATTTAGTGTAGTACTGGATGAAGGGTGGAGGGACTGGACGACGATGTAGTGTAACAGCAGTGGCACAGAAAAAGCGCTACCCAATTACTGGAGGGCAGAGGGATACGAGTTCCCGTGTGATTTATCGTCATTTATTGTAAAGCACGAGTAGAAGTCACTGCCCCCCTTCTTTCAGCGGTGTACCGAAGGTCTCTAGAAGAGCATAGCGTTTCAAAGGATTGGAAAAGGGCACAGTCATCCCCGTTTTCAAGAAGGGACGTCGAACAGATTTGCAGAACTATAGACTTATATCTCTAACGTCGATCAGTTGTAGAATTTTGGAACACGTATTATGTTCGAGTATAATGACTTTCCTGGAGACTAGAAATCTACTCTGTAGGAATCAGCATGGGTTTAGAAAAAGACGGTCGTGTGAAACCCAGCTCGCGCTATTCGTCCACGAGACTCAGAGGGTCATAGACACGGGTTCACAGGTAGATGCCGTGTTTCTTGACTTCCGCAAGGCGTTCGATACAGTTCCCCACAGTAGTTTAATGAACAAAGTAAGAGCATATGGACTATCAGACCAATTGTGTGATTGGATTGAGGAGTTCCTAGACAACAGAACGCAGCATGTCATTCTCAATGGAGAGAAGTCTTCCGAAGTAAGAGTGATTTCAGGTGTGCCACAGAGGAGTGTCGTAGGACCGTTGCTGTTCACAATATACATATATGACCTGGTGGATGACATCGGAAGTTCACTGAGGCTTTTTGCAGATGATGCTGTGGTGTATCGAGACGTTGTAACAATCTCAATGTAGACAAGTGTAATGTGCTGAGAATACATAGAAAGATAGATCCCTTATCATTTAGCTACAAAATAGCAGGTCAGCAACTGGAAGCAGTTAATTCCATAAATTGTCTGGGAGTACGCATTAGGAGTGATTTCAAATGGAATGATCATATACAGTTGATCGTCGGTAAAGCAGATGCCAGACTGAGATTCATTGGAAGAATCCTAAGGAAATGCAATCCGAAAACAAAGAAAGTAGGTTACAGTACGCTTGTTCGCCCACGACTTGAATACTGCTCAGCGGTGTGGGATCCGTACCAGATAGCGTTGATAGAAGAGATAGAGAAGATCAAACGGAGAGCAGCGCGCTTCATTACAGGATCATTTAGTAATCGCGAAAGCGTTACGGAGATGATAGATAAACTACAGTGGAAGACTCTGCAGGAGAGACGCTCAGTAGCCCGGTACGGGCTGTTGTTTAAGTTTCGAGAACGTACCTTCACCGAAGAGTCCATCAGTACATTGCTCCCTCCTACGTATATCTCGCGAAGAGACCATGTGGATAAAATGAGAGATATTAGAGCCCACACAGAAGCATACAGACAATCCTTCTTTCCACGAACAACACGAGACTGGAATAGAAGGGAGAACCGATAGAGGTACTCAGGGTACCCTCCGCCACACACCGTCAGGTGGCTTGCGGAGTATGGATGTAGATGTAGATGTTGATGTAGAAGTCCGAAATGCTACGCTTATGGCTGCAGGGTATTCCAACGACGTGTTCAGGATGGAAGCTGCCGCGACTGATTTGGCGCTTAGTGGCCTCTTCCAAAAGCCATCAGAGACATAGGAAATGCTACTTAATGGATAACAACGGGATTCATCCCCATTAAGGCTCGAGCGCACAGTTCGTGCCTGATTCCCTGAGAATCAGGCTCAAATGGTTCAAATGGCTCTGAGCACTATGGGACTCAACTGCTGTGGTCATCAGTCCCCTAGAACTCAGAACTACTTAAACCTAACTAAGCTAAGGACATCACACACATCCATGCCCGAGGCAGGATTCGAACCTGCGACCGTAGCAGTCGCACGGTTCCAGACTGTGCGCCTAGAACCGCGAGACCACCGCGGCCGGCTGAGAATCAGGATTTACCATTTCTCTGAGTTCAAACGACTAACACCTTAGTATGCTGGGCATTGGCCAAAACCTAGTCCCATAGCAAAGAAGCGTTTATATTGCCCCATACTTGGTCACTTCGTGACGGACTGAGCTAGGAAGCAGACATGTTTAAGTAGCACACAGAGAGCCGCATATTGAAGGCGAGAAATCGCTCATAAAATTTGTTTGCGGGTCTTGTGAATACGAGTACAGGCAGCTAACAAAATGCTGCTCCTTAAGCATTTTCCTACTTGAGGTATACTAGTCAACCGCTTGGACGTCGCGATAAACTACCCATCAGAAGCATGCTTTTGATATACTCTGGTAGATACAATTTTTTCGACTGATGAGATTTCGAGACAGACCCTACTGGAACTCTTGTTCCCTTGTGATAATGTGTCTGACCTTCCAGGTTATCTCGCACCTGAAAGTCCGAAGGGAAAAGGAGACGCTGGCAATGTGTGTGTCAATGCATGAACTGACGTATCTGGCATAGATACCGGGGAAAACATTAGACAACGTCCGAAGGCCAGTGCTTTGAATATGTTGAAGTTCTTTTTGGGTGGGGGGGGGGGTGATATGGGCAGCACTGTTTCTCTAATAAAACCCCTTTTTCTACGTTTAAAATTTTACAACTTTATTAACTTGATTTTAAAATCGTGTGTGAACATTCGCAATCATGAACAAGTTCCTCGATATAGTTTGTTAATGAAAGTTCCTGAAGTATTTTAACTGATCAAGGAAGAGCTCTCAGAATAAATCTACAACGCCTGGAACTAAAAATTTCTTTTAAAGCAAAGGAAAAAAATATGATAATTGCATAATGGATGGTTAAATAAGAGATCCTAACACCACATGGCAATACCAAAATTTTCGTAGATATGACCAATGATCTATAAAGGCAATAAAATATTTATCACAAAATTTTCAATTGAAACGACTTAAATGCAATAAAATCTGATTACTATCGACGTACACTCAAACCTCGTAAGCTCTACGATGCCCATCGCATCAAATATTTATCACAAAATTTTCAATTGAAACAACTTAAATGCAATAAAATCTGATTACTATCGACGTACACTCAAACCTCGTAAGCTCTACGATGCCCATCGCTTCACAAAATATTTTCCCTCCTTTCAAACACTTTACACCATTAACATCCTTGCATATGATGCATACTAATGCCAACCAATTATGACAAATAATTAAGCGTAAATGTTATAATTGACCAGGTATGTAAAACTTTTCCTTTCAAAATCAAAAACACTAATCAACTATTAAGCTCAATCGTTACATTCGTGAAGATATATACAATACATATCTTTTGATTTCATCGTTGTGATGCGCTGTTGTGCACCGTGCTGTCCTTCAGAATCACATGCAGCACGGTAAAGATTTTCCACGATGGATAAAACGTTAACAGGGCGCAGCCAACTTACACAACTTGCATACTAGGATTATACGTCGATGTGGATGCTGCTCACAAATCTTAAAACAGGCGAGGGAGTAGATGCGGTACTACTAAACACTTGGACTCTACCACACCGCACCAAACATTAGTGCCGGCCAGAGTGGCCGAGCGGTTCCAGGCGCTACAGTCTGGAACCACGCAACCGCTGCCGTCGCAGGTACGAATCCTGCCTCGGGCATGGATGTGTGTGATGTCATTAGGTTAGTTAGGTTTAAGTAGTTCTAAGTTCTAGGGGACAGATGACCTCAGAAGTTAAGTCCCATAGTGCTCAGAGCGATTTGATTATTTTGAACCAAACAGTAGTACGGTGGGGTAGACAGGAGACAAATCAACAACAGTTGCAAGGCAATCTCATCAAGGCAGTAACAAAATATTTGGGACTTTTAAATTTTTGGAAGGGCCACACCAAACCACAAAATGAGTTCAGAAGCTAAATTATGAAAATACTATTGGCGATTTCGCCACGACAATTAGAACCGTAAAACACCATAAGAAGTGAGCTGTAATTAACACAATTCATAAGTGTGCGACTGAAAATCTCCACAGTCTATCTTTCCATTGCTACAAACACTTAACAGTACCTTCACTCTTGGACACCACCAGAGTATCAGTTACTCATTATAACTGCAGATAACAAGTTTAATACACTGGGGGCCGACTTAGGTTTCTTAAAAAAACAAGCAATTATTCGGTCCTTGACGTAGATCCAGTTTAGATTAAAAATAATTTACCTTAAAGCAGCTAAATAGATGACAATACCGATATCAGTGCTCTCCTCCCAAGCAGCGCTCTAACTGGAGACTGCAGTATCGAAGCAAAGCTTACACCACTCACGAGCCGGATATAAGCGCGACCAACGTGCACCTTTTCTTATCTTCACCTCATACACCAAATTTGCCGCAATTCTTCGTCGGAATCCAAGGGCAGAACCAAGAAAACACATCTCTGCCGTTGAATGAGCACACGATGATCGCCATCGGGAAAAGACCGGCGCTCCACACACTGGGATCTTCGAACCTACGGTGTTTCGCCACAACCGACTTCTTCCGTGGGGTTCACCGACAAAGCTGGTTTGCCCTCCGACACCTGCACCAGTCCTCAGGCAACGTCCAGAGCTCACTCTCTGCAAACCCCTTCTTCCTCGTTCTGTTCGACTCGCGGCTCACGTATCATTTCATCATCATCATTCTACGCCCCCGGTAGCTGAGTGGTCAGCGTGACGGAATGTCAGTCCTAAGGGCCCGCGTTCGATTCCCCGCTGGGTCGGATATTTTCTCCGCTCAGGGGCTGGGCGTTGTGTTGTCCTAATCATCATCATTTCACCCCCATCGACGCACCGAAGTGGCGTCACATCGAAAGACTTGCACCAGGCGAACGGTCTACCCGACGGGAGGCCCTAGTCACACGACATTTATATATCATCATCATTGATGAAGTGTCGAGGTTGGACTGAGTGAAGCTTGGGCATTTGTAGGGGCACTGATAACCGCGCAGTTGAGTGCCCCGCAAACCAAACATCATCATCTTCTATGTCGACCGCCTCCCTCTTACGCCGTGTTTGGTGACGGTGTACCCATTCCCGCCGACATCGTCGAATAGTGAGATCGCTCTTATTCAAATGTTGAGCGATTCGCCGATACCTCTAACCGACTTCCTAGGGCGCAACAATACTTTTTTTCTCAAATGCTGACATTTGTGTATATTGTGCACGCGTATTGCGCGAGGCGTAGTTAATACTGTCCAACTGAGTACTTGGAATGAGGTTCGCAAAGACTGTTAGCCCTGATATCGACATAACATCTGTTTACTATCGTTGCCAACTGCGCAGTGAAATTGCGCGTTAATCAGGGTGTTGCCAAAGTTAACAATTTTGCATTTTCCGTCCATACCCGTATTAATGTCAATTTGTGACCAAATTACGTAACTCCAACGTGGTGCATCATTGTTTACCCTCTCTCCCTCCCTCTCTCTTTCTTTTCTTTTCTTTTCTTTTCTTTTTTCTCTTTACTGTGTATGACCAGAAAAGAAGGTGCTAGATACTCTTCAGATGACAGTTGACCTACACAGGGTGTTCGGAAATTCACTTTACATACTTTTAGGGCTTGTAGAGGGGAATTGGTAAATAACATTTCGAGCAGAATCCCATGTCCGGAAAAGTACCATTTTCGTGCCGTTGGAAACCGTGTTTGCTCGGTGGGTATGCAGAGAGATAGTCAGCGATTGTTACATTGAATAGGCAGATGTCTTTCGAAACCTATACTACTTCACTGACCTGGTTCCAGCCTCATTCACGTGTCTGTGAGTCTTAGAGCAACATAGTTGAGTAAATGTTTGCAGAATACACCGACATGACCTTCTGCATGGGGAACCTCACGGCGATGGAAGAGCTGCTCGTTGCCTTTATCAACATAGTTCTCCACAGCGTCCGACATCATCACATATCCTTTTCGACATAATTACTCAACGGCTTCGAAAAACGGCATCTTCACCGTCAGCAGGAGCGACTGATGCGCCAAGGAGACGTCGCTCACCCGAATTGGGAGAGGCCACGATCCATCGCGTTGAAGAAAACCTGTCAACGAGTACACGAGCAATTTATTTTGCATATAATAAGTGAAACTGTAAAGAAAGTGATGTACTAGACCACGCCTAATCAATTACTTACAGAAGTGATCGCATTATAACCATATGTTGAAGTGGTTGCGGACTGGAAACACAATCCTTCCAGACATGGGTTACAGTTCAAAACGTCATTCTTCCGGGTTATATGGCCGTGGTCGATGGAACTCTTCTATCCCTGACGTTTCGTACGAAGCTACGTTGGATATCTTTGGAGGTTCCATTGACCACGGCTATATAACCCGGAAGAATTCTCGGCAGATGAAACATCCGGTCGTGAAAGCCTTCATTGTATGCTCATCTACTCACTCTCCTCTACAAGTCGTAGAAGTTTGTAGCGGGAACTTTCGAACACCCTGTACATACAGGGGGCCTCAGGAGGAATGGTCTGTATTCAGGACTACGACTGAAACGATTTTTCGAAGAAAAAGGTCTAATGAACATGGGCTTTGAAGTCATATCTTAAGAGCTATGAGGACTCATTAGAAAATATGTGTTTCACATTAGCGACGATGAACAAGTGCTCACAGTTCTTAAGGTATGCACATTAGAGCCCAGGTTAACCCGGTATTGTTTCATTGTTTTGTCCCATACTATCTCCTCTAAAAACGGGAGAAGCAATGAGATTGTAGTAGAAGAGATTTGTTTCATACTTTCGAAGATGAGGAAGTGTTCATAGCTCTTAAGTTATGCATTCTAGAGCCTATGTTTACTAGATATTCTTGCTTCGAATGATCGTTGCCGTCACACCTCTGAATACCGACTATTTGTCCTGGGACACCTGCATGTGGCTGTGCAGGTATATTAAGGTTTGAGTAGACAGGTGTGTCACTGAAGACCGATTTAGAAGCTTTTCACTTATAGCTTGTCGAAGTACTTGGTGCACCTACTTGCTAGTCGTCTGGAAGGTATAAACTTCGTTGTACGGACTGGAGACGCCCCCCTGCACTAGCCGCCGTGTCTCTGCTGGCCGGCCGGGGTGGCCGAGCGGTTCTAGACGCTACAGTCTGGAACCAGGCGACCGCTACGGTCGCAGGTTCGAATCCTGCCTTGGGCATGGATGTGTGTGATGTCCTTAGGTTAGTTAGGTTTAAGTTGTTCTAAGTTCTAGGGGACTGATGACCTCAGCAGTTAAGTCGCATAGCCCTCAGAGCCATTTGAACCATTTTTTGTCCTTGCTGGCGTCCAGCAGGGCTCGGTGTTGAGTCCTCCGCTTTACAGTATTTACATTGCGGACTTATCTACCTTACGAGTCGAAAAATATATCTACCCTGATGACACTGCCCTGCACTGTCACCACCGATGTCTGTTATCGGTTCCTTCCTATCTCCAGTCTACCTGTCGTGACACCGAGGAATGGGTTTCGAACTGGGGGATTCAGTTTAATGTTACTAAGTTCAGGCACTACTATTTACGACACGACGGCATGTGGTAGTGGACAACATCAAGTTATCTAACGTCCCCATTTCTTCTGACCTAAACAACTGGGTCTCACCTTGATCACCAGTTGACCTGAGAGCATCATGTCGATGACACCTGAAAAAAGGCACACCTGCGGTCGCAGCTCCTTATCTCCTGCTAAGTGAACGGTGCATATTGTCGGTGCAGTGTGACCTTAGAACATAGATAATGTCAGTCCTGACTAATACAGATTATGCCTGCCCAATCTGGGGATCAACCGCCAACACACATATTACAAAATTGCAATGCCTCCAGAATAAAGCTATTGGGCGCATTTTCCAAGTACCACGAAGTTTCCCAGAGAAGGAGCCCGTGGCTCTGCTTCATTGGTAGTAGGACCATGTGTGTTTATTATTACTATTAATGTCTCTTTAAGATGCCCTTCCCTAGACGTCCATACTACTTACCTTCACACGTCAGACACGGCTATACAGTGCCCTGGTAATATACCACACTCAAACGACCAGTAGGAGCAACGTATTCAGTAGAAGCCTTCGAGCAGAGCAGATAGACTACAGTAGCGATGCCACCAAAGCAATCTCGATGGCTAGCAGTGTGAGCCGATCGAGGGGCGTCTAATTGCCGGGCTTGAGGGGCAGATGCAGCTCCTTACACGGCAGCTGGGAGGCGCGGGGCAGCGAGTGGCGCTGCGTGTCGCGTGCTGCTGGCGGGGCGGGACTAGGCGGGGCGCCGAGCGTGCCCCTGCCAGGCGCAGCGCAGGCCCGCCCGCTAAGCGCCTTACGCCGCTAATTAGCGACTCGGCTGCTGGTCTCGGCGCGCTTTCATCTGCTCATCTGCTCGCGCCGCAAATCCCTGTGCCTGTCTGTCTGTTACGTGAGCAACTAGCTGCGGCGGTTGGTGGCGCGCAGGGAGTCCGATTCACGCCAGACGTTCCCCACCGAGTATTGATGGATTGCTCTAACCGAACTATTGTCCCACTTAAGAATATAATACGAGCAGTACCTTAACCCGTCAGGTACTCCAACGTATGATTCCAAATCGCTGTAATTTAGTCTACTGTTGTCCCATTTTGTCTGCTATTAAAGACATCTTCTGTACACCATGAGTTGTACTAGAGTGTTTTATTTGCAAAACCGGGTTTTCCTCAGTGGAATCTGACACAGAAGAACAAAAAAAAAAAAAAAAACTGTATGTGCATCTATTTCTACAAAATGATAACCTTACATGTAAAGCAGTAATGTAAGTCTACTTACATTATGCACGTTTATATCAATGACATGCTTGTCAGTTAATGCGACAGCATCTGAAATATGTCCTATAACATAGTCCACAGTTTTTCCTGTACGTTACTGCTATCAAAGTTTAGGCAGTGACAATTCTTGATAATGTTTGAAATCACTGTCAAATAGAGTAAACTAACAGGCCAAGGAGTCTACAGTACCAGTCTTTTGTTATTTCTAGGATCACTTTTTATATATCTGTGACATGCATTCATATAATTATGTAAATTACAATTTATAATAGTTGGGATATGAAGGTAAGATGTAAAAAAGTTATAATGTCCCAAAATAATCCATCATGTCACTTCACATCAGACGATTTTTTACGTTCATGTCATCGCCCCATACCAAAACCAAAAGGGATGGGTTATAAACCCGAGAACCGGTTTTGGAAAATAAAACATTCGAAGTGCAGCGCAGGGTGTGTAGGAAAAGTCTCAATAAATATTTGAAAGCTGCGGAGGACCAAACACTGAAGATTTTTATATCTACATCTATTGTTGCACAGCACAGTAATAATTAAATGTACGAATTAAACTTTCTTACATTTAGGGCCGCTTTTATTTCTTTTAAGTCTACTTGATCTACATAATAGTTATCACATTTTATAGAATAACTTTCTTCACAATGTTCATCATACCATACTTGCCTAGATGACATTAATACTGACCTGATCAGATATGGAGGAACAATTTTAGAATTTTGGTTCCTCTATTTTTGAAATATGTTTTGGAAGAAGTGTTCTGAACACGAAGAATCCAAAACAACTAACGAAATTCCTGTATCTACGAAAGGCAATAGGAAAGTCACAGGAAGTTATGGAGAAATCAGTCTACTAAATGCAGTGTAAAAAAATATTTACGGGAAAACTCTTAATCAAATTCTGACGCCATAATCTCAAAAGACCAATCACACTTCAGAATGGGCCTTTTGTGTAATTATGACATATTTATGTAAGACAAATTATGGAAATTATTGATTTTCGTGAAAAGTATTGGAAATAAAACGCTTTTCTAAACATCTTACTAGTACCAGAAAGTCTGTATGTCAACAGTAAAGTAGTTACACGTTTAGGTACGAGAATGTCTCCTAAAATTTTAATAAATCGAGGTGTTTAGCAAGGGTGTAGCCTCATCCACTTTATTTCATTTATATTTTTCGATCTAGTTATGAAGTGGAAAGATGTAATACATTTAAGAATTAAAGTAGGATATAGCATACCATTAAATTCTCTGTTTTACACGACCATATGGTTATACAGGAAACAGTAGATAAATTACAAAGAGCAGTATATTGAATAAGCCAAAACACAATATATTAGAACTTAGTCATATGTGCAAATAAGACGAAGATAATGGCTTTCAAAGGAAACAATCCAGTCAGTTCGAAAATTATAGTAAGTGGGTAAATTTTAGAACAAGTATGCTACTTCATTTATATAGGACTTGATATTAGTTTTAATTACGGAAAAATATTGAGAAGTTTAAGAAATATCAACATACCTGCAGAAAAACTTAAAGAATTTTAGGTAAAAAAACCAAGAAACAAAAAAAAATGAAATTCTATAAAGTTATGACCATACCTTCACTTGTATATCATTCCGAATCATGGATAACGACCAAAAAATCATGTATAAAAGCAACAGAGATGGAGTTCATGAGATATGTAAGTGGCTGTAATCAAATGGATAAAATAAGGAGTGAAACAAAAAGATCAGCTTCAAAAATGTTTTTAGATAATGTAAAATAGAAGAGTAGAAAGCAGTGGATCATGTTGAGAGAATGACAGAAAACAGGTTCCCAAAAGAGACAATGAATTATTGGCCTACTGGAACTGGAGAACTAATTAGACCTTGTAAGAAAAGGATGAATGGATGGTAGAGATCGGAAGAGGTGAAATGAAATGAACGTATGGCATTTGTTCGCCAGGATATTCCCTTTGGAGTGCGGCCGCCATATTGCAAGTCTCTTTAGTTGGCGCCACTTCGGCGACTTTTGTGTCAGTTCGGAAGAGGTGATTACAGCAACTAATTCTTGGAAGGCAATGATGATGATAAAGAAGATAAGTAACATATTTTGGAATCGACTGGGAAAATACTAAGTGGAACACAGCCATCAAGTAGGAAACAATAGGATAATCAATGTCAACACTTGGAAGAACTTATGTATAAACAAGCAGTAAACTTATTGGCAGAGTGTGCAACAGAGAGCATCAGGAGCACCGGATTCAGGGCTTGGACTACAATGCAGAGCAGAGACAATGCTCTTCTTTAATGTGGCTATATGTAATGATTTCACCTGGGGATGATTCAAGACACCTTCCATGCTGCAGACTTTGCATAAAGGAATGCTCTGAAGTTCTGAAGTTACACATTAGACTAGCCAAGAGCACTGATAGACTCAGAAAGTGGGAGCACATTTGATCATCCATGCAATGTGGGGAAGGGGGGGGAGGGGAAATCACGTCGTCGATCGCTATAAAACTGTCGCCTTCCTTCCACTCACATTCCCAGGATGTGGGAAATCCTTTTGTCTCACTGATACCGATGGAAGGACGGCTCTGGTAGTAGCAGGATGCCCTGGTCAACACAATGAAGTGTCATCAGCTTAGGGTCCACTGTTACAAGTCTGCAGTTGTCCAGATGTGGAGGGAACTTCAACTGTACAAGCAGCATTCCTACCTGTCCTACAGAAGACGAGGGTCAGACTGATCTTTCTTGGATGAACAACCAATCTACACACCTACGAGAAGTTCAACTTGGGAGCAGGGTGCCTGAGGCACTACTACTGGGCAGCTGTATGCTGGAACCACTACTCGTCTGTCCTTCCTACTACTGCTATGCCTACCATCTTCAGACTTAACTGCAACCACTGTCAACAATAATGTTTATCTTTGACACTAATACAAATAAACAATTGTCATGTTTTCACCAAGAAGGGGAATATTTCTTGCAAGCTTGGATCATGCATTATAAGCCAACTGTTTCCCAAATTACACAAAAAATAATAGAAGTCATCGAATTTTATCATGATAGGAGAAGCCGTTTCATTTTACCACATGCAAAAAACTAGTTTGCGCAGCAGATGCACATCGCTGTATTTTATGTGTAACTCAATGCAAGTGCAGTTAAAGGATATGTGAGATGGCAATATTTACCTGCAGCTCAGTGAGCGAAATTAACCGAATTACTGCAGCTTCTTCACAAAACTGGCCTTGATTCAGCAACAAAAGTTTGTGCAACAAAGACTGACGATCAGGAAACGTCGAAGTGATCAGCAGACGAAGAATCTGTTTCAATATAATCAATTCTTTTCTGGTTAACTCATCGAAGGAAGACAACAAATCAGCAACTGGGTCCTCGCCAAGGACAATGTAAACTTTGCAAACAGAGTGACAACACTTATGTAGTGAAGTGTGAATTTCATTTGTGGTGATGTCATTCGCAAAAATAATTAAAGTTCCAAAATTACTGTGATTCACATTTAAATTTCACCAAAGAAAAAGTAATTCAATTTTTGTCACTTTAACCTACAACGAAATTTGTTATTATTTACTTGTTATTAACTTTTCAACTCCCTATCGCATTAGGTTTATACATTATATCAACCAGAGTGTGTGTTTTGAATTAATGGAATCATTACAGTATCCATCAATTTGATTATTTACAGCGTAAAAATCACAGTCTTGAACTGGGTGAAAATTCACCCATGTTACGATTTGTGTATTTAAAAATTTTTTTACCCCTTGGAGGTTAAAATATCCCACATTGTAGGCAAAACATGTGCTTTGAACATGATTGTCTCATACTTAAAATTCTAAATACTTTTCTGCAATCTCAAGCGCATCTAGTAATAACATTTGCATACATTAATAGTGGATGGCATTAAGGTGACTGGTTGATCATGGAACTTATAAGATGAACTAGCCACACAAAATTACTTTAAAACATTTGTTTAGTTAAAAGGGACATGAGTCATAATGCCATACAAACTATCAATAATTTCTTTACTATTATTTCGTCATCACATAAAATTGAGAATCAGCCCATTGGTAGGTTAAGGGTCTCCTTCCTATTAGTCTACAAACGACTTGAGAGGGAATTTCTGTCTACCCAAAAAAATCATTTAGTAAATCCTCATATTTACACTATTCAGTACAGCTTCAAAGAAAATGACATTATTCACTTTAAACAGTATTAAGTACCCCACTTTCTATAGACATTATCAATCATCATACATGATCAACCGTCACTGGACAGAATCCATCTCATGATGTTTCTGACACTATCCATTCTCTGAAACATCAAAGCATGGTTCACAACCTGGGTCACAGCCATTCTGTGTTTCTTAACCATGGACACTGAAACATTCTGTTATGAACCTCCATTATTGACTAGTGAATGATAGCCTAACATTTTAGAATAGTTTAATCTTGTGCAACCGATAATGGCTGATTGGTTAATATTTGCATGGGAGTTGTTTCACATCACATCCAACTAAGATAATTAGGACAGTAGGTAACAATAATTGGGTACATACTTTCTTGTTAAGGTTCTATATATATTGTCTAAGCAGCACGAATAAGGCAGTTACTCCCTTTGTCTGACAAAATAATGATTAGCTCATCACAGATCTCCTATTAATGTCGTCACACGCCTATATTCTTCATGTGGCACTAGATGCACAATCCTCACTGCAATCCAAATCATTGGTACCTGGCGCGGTTTTGTCACGTAATCACGTTGCACATTTGAATACTTAAACCCATCAAGAAATTTAGTTAATGCAATTTACGTATTTGCTGGAGGTCAAGCCAACGGCGTTGGATGACACATTCAGCCATGATAGCGGAACAAACACTGGTAGCAGTTACTTCTGTAAAATATCTGGGAGTATGCGTGCGGAACGATTTGAAGTGGAATGATCATATAAAATTAATTGTTGGTAAGGCGGGTACCAGGTTGAGATTCATTGGGAGAGTGCTTAGAAAATGTAGTCCATCAACAAAGGAGGTGGCTTACAAAACACTCGTTCGACCTATACTTGAGTAGTGCTCATCAGTGTGGGATCCGTACCAGATCGGGTTGACGGAGGAGATAGAGAAGATCCAAAGAAGAGCGGCGCGTTTCATCACAGGGTTATTTGGTAACCGTGATAGCGTTACGGAGATGTTTAATAAACTCAAGTGGCAGACTCTGCAAGAGAGGCGCTCTGCATCGCGGTGTAGCTTGCTCGCCAGGTTTCAAGAGGGTGCGTTTCTGGATGAGGTATCGAATATATTGCTTCCCCCTACTTATACCTCCCGAGGAGATCACGAATGTAAAATTAGAGAGATTAGAGCGCGCACGGAGGCTTTCAGACAGTCGTTCTTCCCGCGAACCATACGCGACTGGAACAGGAAAGGGAGGTAATGACAGTGGCACGTAAAGTGCCCTCCGCCACACACCGTTGGGTGGCTTGCGGAGTATAAATGTAGATGTAGATGTAAACAATTGTAAATGCGGTCAGCCGTCCTGCCGAAATGACCGCTCCTCGTTTGGCAGTAAACAACAAGTTACTTGTTCAGAGTCTCAACATTCTTTGGCGCACCGGGAGCTTGGCTATCGATAGTACTTACTGCGACCTGTGTGAGGCAAAGATATATCGTGCTCAATATTTAAGGGGCTGTTGACCCCTTACATCCCCCCACACAAGGACTTCTTCGAAATCGGAAGTAAAGGATATAGTTAGAGTTCACAGTGATAGAAAGAGAAGAAACATATAAATACAAGTACGATGAAATTTACAAATTGAATGGCAAATCCTCTGACTCCAGTCATAAACTGCCTCTACTAAATAGGTTACATCTATATTACAATCTCTCATAATGACACAAATAAAAAATGGTAATTTTTGAAACAATATTATCACATATAGATTATAACAAAACTCCTCTCTACGGCAATCGATGAACTATACAACACTGGATATCTACTGAATCATATTGTAACAAAGCTATTTTTACTTTGGTTCATCTCGTCGAGGTTCGCCGTCCACAACACAATTAAAACTCTACTGTATTAACACCACACATCACAGCAAATAACTATATCTAATTAGACTAATAACTACTTAACCCAATATATCAGTGACAAATGACATAGTGCATAACAAATAATACTTAATACAGATGCAGATAAATGACCATAATTTACTCTGCTCGATAATGTATATATGAATCTAGCGTCAGTGTGATCATTACAAAACCAATCTATAAAGAAATGTCTTTCTCATTGGTTACAAATTGTGTTTCTTGCTTTTAGCGCCTGTTATTAACACAGTGCACAGAATTGTTCATATCTATGTCATATTAATACACATTAATATATTACGAATACTTCTTGTAAGCAATTCATCCCTTAAATATGGTGAAGTCATTTCTCATCATGAAAACCTATAGTCCTGAATAGTTACAAATGTAGTGACCAAAAGACAACAACTGACACTTGAACACCAGTTCTCATGATCTTTGCTCTCCAAATACACATGAGAACCAAACAACACATTTACATACTTATGTTTATGCCTGGCTAGGCCCTACTCCATCGTCCTCATTACTTCTCCCCTCTGTGTTGCCCTAATGTTCACACAGATGGTATCTATTTATATTTTTAACATGTTCCTTGCCATGCACTCGCTTTGTTTGAGCATATTCCAGCTCCACAGTATTGGGGTGTTCGATCTTGATGATTCTACAGGGTGTTACAAAAAGGTACTGCCTAACTTTCAGAAAACATTCCTCACACACAAAGAAAGAAAATATGTTATGTGGACATCTGTCCAGAAACGCTTACTTTCCATGTTAGAGCTCATTTTATTACTTCTCTTCAAATCACATTAATCATGGAATGGAAACACACAGCAACAGAACGTACCAGCGTGACTTTGTTACAGGAAATGTTCAAAATATCCTCCATTAGCGAGGATACATGCATGCACCCTCCGTCGCATGGAATCCCTGATGCGCTGATGCAGCCCTGGAAAATGACATATTGTATCACAGCCGTCCACAATACGAGCACGAAGAATCTCTACATTTTCTACCGGGGTTGCGTAGACAAGACCTTTCAAATGCCCCCATAAATAAAAGTCAAGAGGGTTCAGGTCAGGAGAGTGTGGAGGCCATGGAATTGGTCCGCCTCTACCAGTCCATCGGTCACCGAATCTGTTGTAGAGAAGCGAACACTTCGACTGAAATGTGCAGGAGCTCCATCGTGCATGAACCACATGTTGTGTCGTACTTGTAAAGGCACGTGTTCTAGCAACACAGGTAGTGTATCCCGTATGAAATCATGATAACGAGCTCCATTGAGCGTACGTGGAAGAACATGGGGCCCAATTAAGATATCACCAACAATGCCTGCCCAAACGTTCACAGAAAATCTGTGTTGATGACGTGATTGCACAATTGCGTGTGGATTCTCGTCAGCCCACACATGTTGATTGTGAAAATTTACAATTTGATTACGTTGGAATGAAGCCTCATCCGTAAAGACAACGTTTCCACTGAAATGAGGATTGACACATTGTTGGATGAACCATTCGCAGAAGTGTACCCGTGGAGGCCAATCAGCTGCTGATAGTGCCTGCACACGCTGTACATGGTACGGAAACAACTGGTTCTCCCGTAGCACTCTCCATACAGTGACGTGGTCAACGTTACCTTGTACAGCAGCAACTTCTCTGACACTGACATTAGGGTTATCGTCAACTGCACGAAGAATTGCCTCGTCCATTGCAGGCGTCCTCGTTGTTTTAGGTCTTCCCCAGTCGCGAATCATAGGCTGGAATGTTCCGTGCTCCCTAAGACGCCGATCAATTGCTTCGAATGTCTTCCTGTCGGGACACTTTCGCTCTGGAAATCTGTCTCGATACAAACGTACCGCGCTACGGCTAATGCCCCGTGCTAATCCATACATCAAATGGGCATCTGCCAACTCCGCATTTGTAAACATTGCACTAACTGCAAAACCACGTTCGTGATGAACACTAACCTATTGATGCTACGTACTGATGTGCTTGATGCTAGTACTGTAGAGCAATGAGTCGCATGTCAACACAAGCACCGAAGTCAACATTACCTTCCTTCAATTGGGCCAACTGGCAGTGAATCGAGGAAGTACAGTACATACTGACGAAACTAAAATGAGCTCTAACATGGAAATTAAGCATTTCCGGACACATGTCCACATAACATCTTTTCTTTATTTGTGTGTGAGGAATGTTCCCTGAAAGTTTGGTCGTACCTTTTTGTAATACCCTGTATATGGTCCCTTATATACATGGTTAAAGTTATATATTTCAGAATCTATCTACTCCGAATTAGCGTGCACTTTCACCAAAATGAGGTCTCATACCCTGTAGGTTATACGTTTCACGAATATATCATGTCTTTCTGGTCTCTTCTTCGCCTTCTCCCTCATATTCATTTCCTCTAGTTCAAGTTTCCTCTCCCAAGTCACGTTATCTCCTTGCGGATATTCCACGAACTCACGAAAAACACTGTCAGCTTCCTGATTAAGATTTCGCGTAGTGCTAATCGTGTTGAATCATGCGGTAGGTGGTTCCGAATTCACTCGATTTCTTCTAGGTATTCCTTCCAAGTACCGTGTTTCTTGTGACAATAGGTCCTACACAAATGATTTAACTCTATCATCCGTTCGGCCGTGTTCGAGACCAGTTTGTATCTACAGAAGGCGATCGATGAGTATTCAACGTTTCCCTCCGCTTCTTGTATCGGAATTGGGATCTGTTATCACTTAGGATTCGTTTCGGTTTACAAATATTGCTGAAGTAGTGTTTTTCAAATTTATTAATAATCGTCTTGATGGTCGCTTTCTTAAAAAAAAAAAATGGTTCAAATGGCTGAGCACTATGGGACTTAACATCTATGGTCATCAGTCCCCTAGAACTTAGAACTACTTAAACCTAACTAACCTAAGGACATCACACAACACCCAGTCATCACGAGGCAGAGAAAATCCCTGACCCCGGGCGCGGGAAGCGAGAACGCTACCGCACGACCACGAGCTGCGGACATCGCCTTCTTTAATGGTTAATTGACAAATTTAGATACTCATTCTTCTGCAACTACAACTTGGGTGTGATTTCGTTTTGCTGCAGCCGAGGGACGGTACAGATCCATTTCCACGATGTAACTAATTGGTTCTGATAACCTTTATGTTGAACAGTGGTAGTTTTAGTTTTCTGTCATGTATCACAAGTGTTCAACAACTTGCATATACACCTTCCCATGTGGTTGAAGACGAAGTCTAATTTCAGTTTCTCAAGGTACTTCTTTGGCCCATAAGGGGCATTGATATAATGTTTGTACCAGATTAAGTTGTCTATTATATGCTCTGGTAGAAATAATCTCTAGCTCTCTTCATCCTCTCTTCTTCTCTTGTACAGTATTCCCTGGTGGATGTAATAGTATGTCCTAGTCCTTTCTTCACCAGCACATATATACATACTCTTCTTTAATGGTACGCCCCCGGTAGCTGAGTGGTCAGCGCGACGGACTGTCAATCCGCCCGGGTTCGATTCCCGGCTGGGTCGGAGATTTTCTCCGCTCAGGGACTGGGTGTTGTGTTGTCCTAATCATCATCATTTCATCCCCATCGACGCGCAAGTCGCCGAAGTGGCGCCAAATCGAAAGACTTGCACTAGGTGAACGGTCTACCCGACGGGAGGCCCTACCCACACGACATTTCATTTCATTTTTGATTAATTTCAGTTTTTCTTTTTGGATCTGCGCACTAAGTATGTTCCTCAAGAGCCCCTTCACTAAACCTTAATCCTGTACTCCCTTCATTAAATATGTCCGAACTTCTCCTCCTTCTGGCCCGCTCATGGCTGTTCCCCGAGAATCGAGTGACAGCCTTGATAACACAAGAGGTATGGTATGTGGTTTACTAGGCTTGTGTATCACTTCGAATTCATAATCTTACAACGCCAATGTCCATCTTATCAAGCAGCTATGTCTCAGTTTACTTGGTTAAGAAAGTTGGGGCTTTGTGATCCGTGATTACTTTTACATGACGTCCTATTAGATAACAACGAAATTCGCTTAATACCCCACACGATAGCCAGTGCCTCTTTCTTTGTAGTGCTCTATCTCCTTTCCCAGACGTTCAAGCTTCTGCTACCAAAGACTATAGTCTTTATCCCTTGGTGTCTCCTTCTTTCTCAATCTGGTCTAAATATACACCTAGTCCATCATCTGTGCTATCTGGTCCCAAATTAAAGTCCTTAGAGAAATAAGGATTTCAAAATATATCTGCATTACACAATTCTTCTTTAATCCTTTAAAATTCTTCTTGACATTCGTCATTGCAGTGCCACTTTATTTTGGTTTTAGTAAGTGTTCTCAATTTTGGGGGCAGTGAGTACAGGTTCCTTCAGAAATTTTCGATAGAATTCACAGACGCCGAAAAATGCTCTCAGTTGATTTTTTTTTCAGAGGAACTGGAAATTTCCTGTGTGTCTCTAGCTTATTTGGGTCAGGATAAATACCCTCTTCCTAGTTATGAAGCCCAAGAATTTTATTAGCAATTTACCAAATTCTGACTTATTAAAGCTTGCTGTCACTCCAGCTTCCTCAAAACGCAAAAATCTGACATCATAGCGTGTTTTTTTGTGCAGAACCTTGTAGCCTTAGGAGTGAATGTGTTTATGTTCTCTCTTACCAATACCTTCTTGGTAATGAACCCAGACACTATAACAATACTTTAGAATTGATAGCACAGTTGATTTACGTAAAATGCAGCAAACTCTCTCCGTCTGGGTCTCCATCATGCATATAAGCCACATGTTTCTTGATCTTAACGGTTATATCATCAGAACAGTTTCATTTCTTTCCAGAATGAGATTTTCACTCTGCAGCGGAGTGTGCGCTGATATGAAACTTCCTGGCAGATTAAAACTGTGTGCCCGAACGAGACTCGAACTCGGGACTGCCTTTCGCGGGCAAGTGCTCTACCATCTGAGCTACCGAAGCACGACTCACGCCCGGTACTCACAGCCTTACTTCTGCCAGTATCCCGTCTCCTACCTTCCAAACTTAACAGAAGCTCTTCTGCGAACCTTGCAGAACTAGCACTCCTGAAAGAAAGGATATAGCGGAGACATGGCTTAGCCACAGCCTGGGGGATGTTTCCAGAATGAGATTTTCACTCTGCAGCGGAGTGTGCGCTGATATGAAACTTCCTGGCAGATTAAAACTGTGTGCCCGACCGAGACTCGAACTCGGGACCTTTGCCTTTCGCGGGCAAGTGTTCTACCATCTGAGCTACCGAAGCACGACTCGGAGGCTGTGAGTACCGGGCGTGAGTCGTGCATCGGTAGCTCAGATGGTAGAGCACTTGCCCGCGAAAGGCAAAGGTCCCGAGTTCGAGTCTCGGTCGGGCACACAGTTTTAATCTGCCAGGAAGTTTCAGTTTCATTTCTGCTATACACCGATAAGGGGTACTAACCTCCTCGAGATTAGCGCATCTGGAGACATCTTGCGTTCTTGAATGGGTGCGGGACAGCAGTTACAGCCTCTGTTCGCACTGTTCCTTCACGAAACGTGGAATGTATCGGTCTACTTCTGGTCATCGGCATGTTAAATCGGCGTCAGTGCTCCAGGGAGCGTTGGTCAAAGAAAATGCGAGGAGGTCTTTCGGTCTATAGCTTTATCCTAAGAATGCGAGAATGCCACGTGAATCCCATCCACACAGAGAAATATCAAAAATTGCGCATTATGATCGAAGTACTAGACATATGTAACTCACTGTCTGGTATAATTTAGTGCATATGTTTGAGAATTAACATTCGCAATGCTACTCGCAAAGTAGTGGAGGGTCTCTTTAACCATTAAACAGAAATCGGGAAGCATGCTGCCGTGTCATTGGTCGGTGTTGAAATTACGATAAAATTTCTAAAATTGAATGCATTATCAAGTGTGATGCCTATTATTACAGTAAATCGACGGTGTCTTTTCTATCCCAACCATCCACAGGTAGACTGTTGACTACCGCATAATGATAGTGACATCGCTTGTTTGAGATGGAGAAAGAGTCTTGGTGGAGGGGGCAACACCTTCCTGGGATAGGTAACACCGAACATGCAGCAATATCAGGAATCATTGAAACGGAACACTGCACCATCAGATATCCCATCACTTTGAATGATGAGTTTAAAGTCGAGGTCGTAAATCACCTTTCGACAGCGGTTTGGAAATTCTCCACAGTGCCTCCAACTCTTCCTGTTTCCTCATGTTGTGACCATCTTTTATTTCAATCACTCATTGCGCGCGCGCGCGCGCGCGCGCGGGTGTGTGTGTGTGTGTGTGTGTGTGTGTGTGTGTGTGTGTGTGTGTGTACATGTACACTGTCATACGTTTTGTTTTTTCTGCCACGACTTGGAGTCCTGTGCCAGGTTCTGAACTGACATTAACACGTTTAGATCCATTTGCACTCACAGTCTACAACACACAGACACACACACACACACACACACACACACACACACACATACACACACACACACACACTGAGTGATGTAAATACACTGCTTACTCTGAGAAAGCAGTGTATCAAGCAACAAAAAAGGGACTCTCTCTTGTGACTGACAACCTGTGGGAGATGGACCTCGTACAGTTTAGGGAATGAAACGTTGCACTGGTCTGGGCAAGCGATGTCGATCATTGGCTACCTGCTCCAATGGATCAATACCTGTATATTTAATAGGATCGCCAAATATGCTTGGTGTCAGTTTGCAGAAAATATTTGTTTTCGATATGTCAGAACAGAGAGATGCAGTAAACATCTATCGTAATTTCTCCATGTTGGATGGTACAGAATAACAATGATAGAATCCAGAATGAGATTTTCACTCTGCAGCGGAGTGTGCGCCAAACTTCCTGGAAGATTAAAACTGTGTGCCGGACCGAGACTCGAACTTGGGACCTGTGCCTTTCGCGGGCAAGTGCTCTACCAACTGAGCTACCCAAGTACGACTCACGGCCCGTCCTCACAGCTTTACTTCTGCCAGTAACTCGTCTCCTATCTTCCAAACTCTACAGAAGCTCTCCTGCGAAACTTGCAGAACTAGCACTCCTGAAAGAAAGGACGATAGAATGTTTGGGCGATAGACGTGAATGGACCCTGAGGGATGCAGATGTGCTTCGGGCTGCAGTGCCTGTATGATGCTGAGTCTTCCTAATTTTCCCTATAAGAAATACCACCGTAAATTGAAACGTCTTAACACAGCCGTTCCATAAGAGCAACTAAAGCAATTATGAATTATGTGGCCCACAGTGTAACTGTGGTGGAGCGTATGAACCGCCCCAGAAGGCTTGAGTAGGTGGACTGACGGCAGGAAAATGTTTCTTCTTGCCACAAAACCAAGTATTTTGTAAAAGGTCGTCTGTGTTTGATTATATCATGTCATTTATTATGTTCCACGTTTCCACATATATACCTATTCCTCTCCCTGAACCGTCTTGTGTGTGAATGTGAACAAATGAGCATTTGAATGTCTTTTCTATGAATTTGTGGTGGAAGCTGGGTTGCTCGACGTCTGATAGAGCGAGCGATGGCTGGATGCTCGCTGCTTGGAGGGGAGAGCAGGATGACCAACTAAAGATCCTTGTATCTGGGCAGAGAGGTCTGCTCTTTCTGGAGACGGTATTGTTGGTTTGTCAGGTTTGTGCCGAAATCTCTCTCTGGTTTCCGTTTACAAGTGGTAGCCGGTAGAACCTTTGTTGAGAGGAATGCATTCTGCTGCTGATTACTAGTGAGTACAGACGTAGTCCTATGTTGCTCTGCTAGGAACTTCCGAAGTTTGCGTTTCATCTGTGGTAAATAGCCTGAAATATTTAAGTTCGCTTCATCTGAAACGCTATGGGTCTTCCAGTGCCGTTGTGCTGTGAGGTAGCAGTAATAGATGACGCTTATGCGCAATTTTTTCACTGATCGGAATTGGCTTTGTTCCAGAAGAACAATGTGGTGCAGTTCACGCACCACAGAAACTTTCCAGCGTGTTTAAGTTAGAAAAACTTGTCCATACTTCGTGTGAAAGGTAAGGGTGATTATTTCCTCATGCGTGTGCGTTTTTTAAATTTCTTTACGCATTTGACTGATAAGCTGATCGTCGTGCCCTTCGTTCCCATTGTAACGGTTGTCGTTATTTGAAGAGACACCTGCTCAATCTTTGTATAGTAAGTTTCTTTCTGTGTGACTTCAAGTAATTTGTGAATCCTCACGGAAGTACGGAAATCTGGCGGCGAAAATCTATTGCGTGAGAACCACGTGGGTGTGGAATAGGTGGAGGCCTGCAGCTGGACCAGATCATTCCCCATCGATTTGATTTATACAGCTGCTACTCGGTGATGGAAATGCACTCTCTCTGCCCACTTTTCCTCCTTTTGCATGCGAGTGCTGGTGATGGTTTCCTGCTGGTGTCCATTTTCTGAGTCTGAACTGAGTAATTGAGTGTATGGAAATTTCCTTATTACTACATGTCATTTCCCTTCCTTTCAATTTCACTAATGTTAAGATCTTCTCATTAAAGAGAAGCAGGTTATTTTGTTCCAGGATTAGCCAGTCGTTTGTCTCTTATAAAGTAATTGATACCCTCCATTATAGAGCACTGTTAATTGAATAAAACAGTGATAAGTTGTACACCGTCAGCCCCACGTATTATTTCACAATCGTTAGGTTAATACCAGGTTTCAATTGTAAAATCAATATGAATCCTCTGTTCACTTTTATATCTTTTGACGAGTCATTGCGGAAGGGTAGTAATAAATGAGAATGTGGAAGTCAGCAGAACATCTTAATTAAATGATCAGAGAGAAAGGGGGAAAACAATTGTAGAGCTCTTTCTTTTTATAAATAATTTCCAGCTCGCTCAGTTCTCTTGTCTTAAGAGTCGGCTTAGGTTGGTGGCGACCCTGAAATTCTATCATATTACTCGTAGTTGTAAGTCTGAATGCCGCACAGTACTAAAAGTAGCATACCGATTAATGAGTCCTAGGTCAAGTTGCCAATTCACGCTCTCTGCAAGACCTAAGCATCCTACTTACACATGGTCGACCCATGCTCACGATGCGGCGCTTCTGGAAAAATTTGTAGTTAGGTTTTTACAGTGCTTTAATAATATATGCTTATTCGTTTTTTTCAACAGAGCCAAACAATTTCTGTATTTTTTGGCAAGTTCTGCGTTGCAAACAATGTTGTGGTTGTTTCGTGTTTCATTTCGTATTTTTATGTATTTGGTGTTTCTTATGTTTTATTCATGAGTATGATGATATCGTAAGATAACGTTGGGTGGTGCTAACCACAGTGATTACAGAAATTGTGTTGATAGGCGAGTGTAGCGTTACAATTGTACTGCGGATTCCATTCATGGAATGATGGAAACGCGTAGTCAAACTAAGAGTGGTAACTGGGATATCTATGAAGGAAGATCAAAGTACTAGTGTAATTGCAGGAAGTGATAGTCTTGTGAATACAGAAGCCGCGAAAACCAGTGCAGTAAATAACGGGGCAGAGGCTGGAAGTTTAGTATCAAATGCTAGGAGTGTGGAAGAGGTAGAAAGAATACCAAATCCGGAACCGAACGCTCATTCAGTTAATAGAGGGTGTGGACCCGCTGGTATTCACAATAGCAATGAGGCGATGGATATGACTAGGCTCTCGCAGTTTATCACCGTAATGCAGGGTCAGTTAGAAACTAAAATGAAGGAGCAGTCGGATGGAATCCGAGCCGAGATGAACAGGCGGTTTGAGGAGGTGGCTGGAGGAGTAAATAGCATTCTAATTCTGGTACGCCCCGCGGAATTTGATTCCCCGCCAAACGTTGTGGACGTCGAAGGCCCCTAGAGGTCTCTGCACCATTGCGCTGTAAGCTGTGGCGGCGCGCGCGTCCTGGCCCGCATTAGTGAGAGGGCGCCACTGTGGAACACGTGGTTCCAGCGGCTAATAGCGGCGCCCGCGTTAGAGTATTTAAGCGCCTGCCTCTCGCTCAGCCAGCGTACCACATCCTACCTACTCCTCAAAGTGTAAAGCGAAACCTCCACCAGTCACCCCTGAGCTCACCGTCCCTGTCCGTCCTGTTGATGACCCCACCCACCCCAACAACTCACTCCGCCCTACCCCTACTGCTGAGGACATCATCCGTTTCACCACCATTGTGCTCCAAAACATCCACCCCTTCCAGCGCTCGCACACTCTTTCCCAAATCGCCCTCGCTGCCTGTTCCATCTTCCATCTTACCACCTATGCCACATAATCCCACAACCAGGCCCACTTCACCTTCACCCCCCTCACCACCCTCGTCTAACTCTCCCCTCCCATGGTACACGAACCCTACCGTCTCCTGTACCACAGTATTCGCTCCCTGCCCACCCACAAACTCCTCTTCCTCCACACCTGCCGTCAGCACCGCGTGGAAGCCTTCGTCCTAGATGAAACCTTCCTTCAACCCCGTATCTCCGTCTCCATGGCTCCTTACACCCTACACCGCACCGATAACCCGTACCCTTTGGCGCGTGGCGGAGTTGCTATAGGCCACCTCAAGCACCTCCCTGTCCGGCCCCAACATCTCCTTAACAATCCTGCCGAGCATCTCACCCTCATACTGTTCTTCCCCACCCTTACCATCACCTGTGCCACCATATATGTCCGCCCTCGCACCCCCATCCCGTACGATTCCCTGGCCCACATTGACCGCACCTTCTCCACCTACATGATTGAAACCGACCTCAATATCCACAGCAAGTGATCCTGCTGACCTCCAACGGTGGCATCAGTTTCTCACCACTCTCCAGGGCGACCTGGTTCCCCTGACTCAGCACACCCGACCCGAATCCAACACCACTCCTGATGTGGTCCCTGCCTCTCCCAACCTCCTTGGGCGCATCACCGCAGATGTCCTTGACCTCATTGGCAGTGACCATGCTCCTGTTCTCCTCACTATCTCTAATGGTCGCCATCCCCGCAACGCTCCTGGCCCTGACGTCCCTACTAAACTTGTCCACGATTACTCCCATGCCAACTGGGATGCCTACCGGGACTCCATTCACACCCAGGTTGACGGCCACGACCTAACCCTCCAATCTCCTGATGACATCTCTCGCGCTGCTGCCTTCCTGCACCAGACCTTGTCTGACGCCGTCGCCACCCATATACCCAACAAAGCCATCCACCCTCACTGCCCCGCCCTGCCTCCACAGGCCGTCCTTCTTCTTCGAGAGTCCCGCCGCCTCTACCACTCTTTTCTCTGCACTCGTGACTGGGATACACTTACCCGCCACCGGCAATTACAACGACACATCCGCAACCTGCTTACTGCGAAGAAACGCCGTGCCTGGCGCCAGACATGTACACAACTCAACACCACGCTCCCCATAAACTCTTCCACGTATTGGTCTGCTTTCCACCGCCTTACTGGGAACCGCCCCACCACCAGTACCCTCTCCTCCTTAATGACCGTCCCTTTCCTGACAACCTCAGTAAGGCCAACCACTTTGCCTCCCACCTCTCTGACGTTTTTTCCATCCCAGATGATCCCCACTTTGATTATTCCCTCTTCCCTGATGTCATGGACCGTACGAATTCCTCTGTTCCTCCCCTTGCTCCTAGCTTCCAGTACTTGGGCCACACGCCACCATCTGAACGTAACACTCCCATCACTACCCAGGACATCAGCCTCACACTCCGCACTAAACGCAACACTGCTCCCGGCCACGACTGTGTTACCTACTGCCACCTCAAACACTGCCTTCCCTCGTTCCTTTCCATCCTTGCCACCCTCTACAATGTCATCCTTGCCACTGGCTTCTATCCCGACCTGTGGAAAACCTCCCGTATCCTGATGTTCTCCAAACCCAACAAGCCTCCATCTGATGCCTCTTCCTATCGTCCTATCTGTCTCACATCGGTGTTCAGCAAGCTCTTGGAATCCATCCTTTCCCGGCGCATCCATTACCACCTCCGCCAAAACCACCTCCTCCAAAACACCCAATGTGGCTTTCGACCTTCCATCTCTGCTGATGACCAACTCCTCCGCCTCACTCATCTCCTCTCCCTCCAGCTAAACTCCCGTCGCTCCGCCATTTTTGTCTCCCTTGACCTCGAAAAGGTCTACAACCGTGTCTGGCATCCCGGTCTCCTGTTTAAACTCCACACCTACGTCCTTCCTATCAACTACATCCGCCTGGTGGCCTCCTTCCTCTCCCACCGCCCCTCCTATGTTACCATCCATAATACCAATTCTCACACCTTCTACCCCTCTGCAGGTGTGCCCCAGGGCTCTGTCCTCTCCCCTCTCCTCTATCTCCTGTACACGGCAGATATGCCTCAACCCCCCCCATCCAATACACCTCTTGCAATATGCTGGTGACACCGCATTCCTCGCCCTCGCTCCTACCCTCGAACGGTCCCAACGCCTTCTGCAGAATCACCTTGACCTTTTTGCTGCATGGTGTAACCAGTGGCTCCTGAAACTCAACCCTTCCAAGACCCAGGCGATCATCGTAGGTCGTACCACTGGCTCCTTCCAGCCCCTGGATTTCTCCCTTACTGTCTGTGCCCGTCCTGTCCGCCTCACCCCCACCCTCACCTACCTTGGCCTCACCATTGACCGTCACCTCACCTGGATCCCTCATCTCCGCTCCATCCAATCCAAAGCCCACAACCGCCTCTGACTCCTCAAACTCCTCTCCGGCCTGACATGGGGGTTGCACCCCTCTACCATCCTCCACACCTACAAATCCTTAATCCGTCCCATCCTCTATGCCAGTCCTGCCTGGATATCTGCCCCCCCCCCCCCCCAAGTTCTGTAAGTCCCTCCAGATCTTTGAGAGTCATGCACTCCGCCTCGCCTTCCGTATATGCCTCCCATCCTCTATGATCTCATTCCTTTCTCCCATCTGGTCCTATTCCTCGAACATATCCACATCCTCTACACCTCCAACTCTCTTGAACCCCCTCACCCCCTGGTTGTTCCTTTCCTCTCCGATCCCCGCCCCCTGCCACGTCTTCACCGTTGTATCCCCCCTACCCACCATCTCTACACCCTACATCTCCTTTCCCAAGGTGGCTTCCTTCAACTCCCCTCCCAGATGATGCCCTCTCTCCCTCCATTTATCCCTCCTATAAACTCTGATCCTCATCCCCCCTCCTTTCCTCTGTCCTTTTCCCGGGCTCCCTCTCCCCCCCCTTCCACACCTCCCCTCTCTTTGCCCCCTTCTCTCCCCCGAGTCCTTTTACATTTCCCTCCTCTGCCTCCTCTCATTCCGTCTCGCGTCTGCCCTTCTCCCCCTTCATTAGTCCTCTCCCTCCTTGGTTCCCCCCTTTTCGTTTTTTCCTCTCCTCCCTCCTTGTTTTTCCCCCTACTCCAGCTCCCCCCCCCATCTTCCTTGGATCGTGAGTGCCGTCTTTGTGCCGCCTTCTTGGTGCAGTGTTTTCCAGTGTGTTTTTCCAGTGCGTGCTCCGTGTTGTGTCTTTTGGGAAGTGTAGCGAACAGCCATCATACTGTCGCTGGGTGTGCTTTTTTTTATCACTTGCGAACAGAAACCAGACTGTCGCCATGTTTTTTAATTGTGTGTCTACTATGTTACTTGTCTGATTCCTGTGTATTTTATCAACATTGCCAACCCCTTTTGCTTTCTGTTTTAACTTTCCGCATTTTTACGCCATTTTAC
Source organism: Schistocerca nitens (assembly GCF_023898315.1). Taxonomy (NCBI): domain Eukaryota; kingdom Metazoa; phylum Arthropoda; class Insecta; order Orthoptera; family Acrididae; genus Schistocerca; species Schistocerca nitens. Next base: position 779,086,083 of record NC_064614.1, read on the forward strand.
ACTTTAAATCACCATTTTGTCGCCTGTTTTTCCTTGTTTCTTTCTTCTTCCTTTTTTAAACAAAAGCCTGTAGGCCAGCGTAGTAAGCTGCTGCCAGCCCGCCCCCTTCGGGCGGAATTGAAAATCAATAAAGAAAAAAAAAATCTCAGCCAGCGATTCTAATCGTTGCGTGGGTCTCGACACGTCGCATCGACAACAGACAGCGTGTTTATCGTTCTTGGTTTGCATTACTAGTAGACGTCTTGGATTCGTTTGGTGGTCTCTCTCCCTCCGTTGCTTCTTCCGTGTTGTCGTCGTAAGGTCTCTCGTCCGTCCTTTCCGTTCGTTTGTTTGTTTGCTGGCCGCTCTCTGTTTGGTCCCGCCGCGCTTTCTCGGCCACCAAAACTTAGCAACATAGTGCAGCGGCTTCGGTATATAGGAAACGAGCAGCGGCGCATGAGACAAAGCCTTCTATTCCAAGAACGGACAATAGAAGAGAGGTTTCAGGCCATTGTGACACAATCTCGTAACGACAGGGAGAACCTACTGTCTCGGCTGCAGGTAAAGGGCAAACATTGCGCGGACTTCATTAGCGAGCGCGTCGACCAGAATGCCTCGGTCATACTGGCTTGTGAGAGTGACCTTGCCTCTCACAAGCAGCAGGTAGGTTTGGAGACACGGCTACTCCGAGACGAATTAGCGCGGGTTGCTGAGCTAGTGACCAACCGCTCCGTTATGAGCAGCAGCGATCGAACGTTGCCGACAGAAGTCAACCACGTTAAGGAAATGTATGCTGCAACACAAATTAAGCGCCGAGAATACGGAAACGCGGAGAGATATGACGGCGCAGAGAAAGAATTTATTCCACTCGTGGCTACACTGGAGGCCCGCGTAAAAGGTAGGCACGGAATGGCAGCGAAGCATGATAGCTACTGTGGAAAAAGTGAGGAGAGGGACTCAGGTCACGAGGGGGAATGGAACTATGAGGATAATGAGACTGCTCGGCGTTCTCGTGAGTGTTTCTCACGTTACGAAACTAGGTTTGACTACAAATACTTCCTCTCGTTCAGAAAATTCGAGTTTTTCAAAGATACGAGCGATGGTATCCATTCCGTGGCTAGGGGGGAACAATTCCGTCTCACCCTCCCTCCAACGTGGCCTAGAATGCGAACTGTTGCGCGCCAGTGGACTTCCGTGCGCGAGTTTAAACCAGCGCTCCTCGCGGCGTATTGGCCAGAGGTGGTGCAAGATCGCGTAAAACACAGTATACTTATGACTCCGGCTTTGAAATTCTCCGAGTTCACGAGTGCTGCACGTTTGTTTGAACATATGGTACAGTCAAATCAGCACCTTGACGAGCCATTTTGGCCTCCGTATGACCAAGGTACTGGCTGCAGGTTATGGACGGCTTCAAAGCCATTCTACAAGAATTAGAATATGAAGCCGGGCCATATGCACAGAATCACGCGACAGAGCAGCATGGCACTGAGGCGTGCGGTAGCAGTCGCGAGCGCAGTAGGTGGCTCAGGAGACAGGCGTCAAGAGGGCGCGAGAGGGAACGGTCACGGGACCGTGGCTCGCGGAATAGGAACGGGAACAGCGGCTGGATAAATCGTGGGAGTTGTGGAAATAGTCAGGACCGTGGCCATTAATGTGGTAACAATGGCGACCGTGAGAAGAGGTATGGAAATCGAGGTGAAAGACATAGGGAAAACTACGAGCAAATGCAAGTAGGGAAAGATAACAACAGGGGTGCGGCGATGATGCCACCGCCCGGGGTCGAGATTCGCTATCCGGATCCTTGGCCGAATCCTCCAGCCAGAGGTCACAGCTCCGACCTTTGACATGTGAACAAGGCGGAACTGAGTAGCTTCAATAATAAGGTAATTAAGAGTGTGTTGCTAGTAGAAAGAGAGGACATTAGGGATGATTTGTTGCGTGAGGAAGTATCTAGCATAGTGCCAGTCATTACGCCTGAAGTGAGCATCGATATAGGGGGTATGCAGCAATAATGTGTTCTGGATACTGGCAGTCCTTATTCTATCGTGAGCGAGATGATTTTTGGGCGTTGTGGGCAGGCTGGGGAGTGACCTGTTCTGCCGGTGCGAGGGGCAAAGGTGAGGGGAGCAATCCACAGCAAGATCGTGGAAATCAAGCAGCAAGTCATGTTAGAATTTTCGTGCCAGGGGCATACTTTTGAGTTTTGTTTCTATGTTGTACCCATGCTGTGCGTGGCGGTCATCATGGGGACCGATTTCATGAGTAAGTATGACGCGGTAATCGACGTCAGTAATCAGTTTTTGACCGTGAAGGTTCGAGATAGCCTCATCACCCTGTATTTTAACCAGCCTGTGCTGCATCGAGAGAGTGAAGTAAGCTTCTTACGGATTCCCACTCATGCTTAGGCGCAACATGAGCATGAGTTCCACATTAACTTTGTAGAGGGAAGATTTCCCATGCGTCAGACGTCGTCTTTGTGAACGTTGAGGGTAATGCACTAGCCTGTATGGGAAACCACGAGACGGCCGCGGTGGTCTAGCGGTTCTAGGCGCTCAGTCCGGAACCGCACAACTGCTACGGTCGCAGGTTCGAATCCTGCCTCGGGCATGGATGTGTGTGATGTCCTTAGGTTAGTTAGGTTTGAGTAGTTCTAAGTTCTAGGGGATTGATGACCACAGCTGTTAAGTCCCATAGTGCTCAGAGCCATTTGAACCATTTGGAAACCACGACGCAGAATGGAAGGAGCTGCATGAAATCATTGCCAGACACGGGTCCGTGTTTGCTGACAACCCAGGTACTATAAAAGGGTTCAATTACAGGTTTCGAGTATGGGCGCATCACCCTTTCGTCGTAAAACCGTATCCAATTCCCTTTGTGCATAGGGAAAGTGTGGAGGCGGAATTAAAGAAAATGCTAGAGCATGGAATCATCGAATGGGCCAGGAGTTCTTATAATTCTCCCGTACTAGTGGTCTCAAGTGCGACAATTCAGTCCGTCTGGTGTTAGACTCGCGGCAGATCTACACCGTGGTTATGCCACAGACCGACCGACCGGAGAGTCTCGATGAGCTTTTGCAACGATTTCGTGGGGTAAAGGTTCTCTCATCGATTGACCTTCAATCGAGCTGTTAACAGATAGCTCTTGACGAGCCCCGTCGGCAGTACACTGCCTTACTTTGTTATGGAAACAACTTTCAGTTCCGTCGCCTTCCATTTGGTCGTAACGTCTCGTCTGCAGCATTTATTAGAGGCGTAAAAAGCATTTTACTGGATGCCTTAAAAACAGTGACGACGTATGTCGATGACTTACTGATTGAGGAGGCGTCATGGAAAGAACAATACTACGTGCTGAATAGAATATCCAGTGTCTTTGCCGCGGCCAGAATCACGGTAAACCTTGACAAATCTCAATTTGGGAGAAAAGATATCAAATCCTTGGGGCATATAGTGTCCACTGATGGAATTCAGATGGACCTGATAGCAGCAGTCACCAGCTGGGTGACACAAAAGACAAAACGGCAGTTATGGGGGTTTCTTGGCCTCTGTAACTTTTATAAAAGGTTCGTGAGTGTGAAGTTGGCGTTTTCTCCACGGCTGTGTTCACCGACCAGTAAGAATATGATGTGGATTTGGGACCAGCAAGCGATCTATGAATTTGAAGGGCTAAAGAAGGCGTTGGTTAACGCTCCCATCTTATCCAATCCTGATTTGAATCAAGAATTCTGTCTAATGATGGATAGCTCCCTCAGTGGGCTTGATGCGGTGTTATTCCAGACGGACGGAATAGACGATCCCGCGGCCTGGGAAACGATTTCGTTCGCAAGCCGGGTTCTCTGTCGTGCAGAACGGAACCACTCCGTAACAGAACTCGAAGCCCTGACCGTAATCTGGGCTTTCCAAAGATTTCGTTACTGCCTTTTCGGACGCAGAACGATGGTATTTACGTATCATTGGCCCACTGCAGTTCTTGATGAGAGCAAAGATAGGACACAGGATGCTGGGACCCTGCTGCTTCAGAAGTACGATTTTACGATCGATTACATTCCAGGAGAGAAAAAAATCGCAGCGCACGCTCTTTCACGCGTTCCGGTGGCCCCTGAACATGTGGAAGAGGGTGACTTTGGCCAGCATAACTGTAGCGTTATGTATATGCATGAGGTTGCCTTCGAAAACCATGTTACAGTGTCGTTAGGTGGCATCGCCCGGGAACAAGAAAAGGATGAGGTGGTGTGGGAGGTGAAAGCAAAGTGGCATGATAGGAATAATGTCTGACCACGACATCATTACTTAGTGCAGAATGACATACTGTTCAAGAAGCGAGGTGCTGACGACCCCAGGTGGCTTCTCGTCATCCCTGACAAGCTAGTGAACAAGTTGGTCTGGTAAGTGCATTTGAGCTATGGACACTTTGGTGCACGAAAATTGCTACGAAAAGCAGCGGGAGACTTGCTACTTTAATGACGTGTTGAGGAGAATACATCCTGGCTTTTTCTCGCTGACGCCCACTGTGCCGTATGCCGCACCGCTACGTCCAAATGTTTCTAGCAGACGTAGGGAACTCGCGGCCGTCAACCTTCTCGGACCACTCGTCCGTTCGTGGAGGGGTTTCACGTACGTAATAGAAGCTGTGGAGCTGACGTCAAAGTACGTCTGCCTCACTCCCCTGAGGAGAGCGACAGCGAAGACGGGTGCGACGGCTTTCACCAGCCACTTCTTAAAGGAAGTCGGTCCGGTGAAGCGAGTGATTTCGGGCAATGGACCGCAGTTCCAGTCCGCGCACTGGAAACGAATGCTGAGGAGACACCGAATGAGGCCTATTTTCATCTCACTATTTCACACCGCCCCGAACCCGAGCGAACGCATTGTAAAGGAAGTTAATAAGCTGTGCAGACTATACTGTAATAGGGACCATCGTACCTGGAACGTGCACCTGAGTACGTTTCAGGATATGCTACATGAGTTACCCAATGCCTCTTCTACGCTACTACCTGTCCTGGTTCTGAATAACAAGGAACCATTAAACAAGATTAAGGAGGTTGTGCCGTGGCCAGCAGAGCCGAAAGTGCGGCATCGCGAGATTATTAACGTAAGGAGAGACGGTGTGGCCCGAGTAAAGGCATACAAAATGTTTCAGAAAAATAGATTTCGCAGTAGGTCGTAGGGTGAGAGCTCACAACCTGTCAAACAAGCGCGCAGGTGTGTGCAAGAAGTTTTTTAACATCTACAATGATCCATGTAGAATAGCGCGCGTCCCACACCGGAATGTTGTTGAAATCGAGACAATCAGTATAAAAAAAAAGTAAAAGGGTTGCACCACTTCTCAAACGTGAAACCTTTCATTGAGTGAGGATGGACTATTTGAGTGCAATATGATGCAGTTAAAATAAAATACTTCCTCTCTACATCTTAGCGTCAGGTCAATTTATATTTCACTTGTTAAAGTATTATTTTTTTCTCTGGTAAGTGTGTTAGCCTTTCGTAATCAGTGTATTTTTCATGTAAATGGTTGTGGACGAATGTCGTCCGGATCTTTAATACATTCAATGTTTCGATGTCGAGTTCCCAACGAGGAACATCGTGCCCTGTTTGAGGTTTCAGTAATTGGTGGGACGTACACCACCTGGCACGTATCTGCCTTCCGTCTCACTTGGAAAGCTGCGCATCGAGATTGCAAGAATACCGTGATCTGTATAAGGAGAACAGTATTTGTATGTTCTCGTTCCACGTCACATGTCTTGCTAATAAGTGGTCTAGAACCACTACTTTTGATGTCCGATGTAGAATTAACCAGACAATTTCTGAATAGCACAGTTGAGATAGCCAACCTAATTGAAGTAATGTTCATGTTTCCACTGTTCTTAGTTAAAGTAACCAAGTTGATTTCGAGGAAGATATCTGCTACCTTGCTGTATCTGACTAATGATATTTTTAGTGATCATATTTCTTGTGGTGCTAGTTTTCGCCACGCCAGTTGCTGCACATGCTCTAGGAGAGGGTGCAGAACTAAGTGGTGGCTGTGTCTATCGACATAGTGTTTCTGCTACGTGGGTTGTGTCTTTACCACTAACAGATTAGCAGCAGCCTGTGTACGAAAGAAGCCGGTTGCCGTCCTAGACTAGGTACCAGTGGATGACAAGTATCAAAAACATGGTGGTATTGGTAGCCAATACTTGTTTTGTGATTCTATAGTCTGTTCAGTGTAGTGGTACATAGGGTTATGGTAGTTTTATGATTTGTGTTTTGTATTGTATGCCCAAGGCATGAAATTAACAATTGAACCCATAAAACGAATATCCTGAGAATCCTTTAAATTATGAATTATTGAACCTGCTGGTTTGGTTAGTGGGACGGTAGTTCTGAGTGTTTTAGATCTATGGAAAGTAATTAGAACTATTTAGACAATGTGGTGTGAAATGATTAGTGCCACCTTCCTTGTACTATCTATTTTCAAACCGAAATGTGATCTCATTCCTCACCATTTTGTGAAAATGAGAGTTTGTTGCTGTCATAGAATTGATTGTACTCCGCATAATGTTTGGACTGGTTAAGCCTTTAATTATAGGACATTGGTATTCGTTTTATTGAAATCTTTTTCAAATGCCATAATGTTGAGAGGAGTGATCGTTTCAGGTACGTAAGGCTCTGATCTAAACTTTTGGGAAACTCTGTCCCGGAATTTCTTATTGTCATGATTGATTAATGCTCAATTACGGGCATATTTTGTATTTTTTGCCTGTTTTAGAAAACTTACCAGGCACATAGTTTTAAGAAAACCTTATTATTATTGTTGACTTTTGCCTGATTTATAAAGCTCACTAGACGTAAAGTTTAAGCACAACTTCCTATTATTTTTGTAATTCTTGATTGTCTTAGAGTTTAATTTTTGGCTTCAATCGTGTGACATCAACACAGGACATTTTCATTTTTGAACTATCCTTGTAAATAAGGACACCCACTCGAAAAGGGATTCTTTTAAATTTGATTTTTTTAAATGTTGGTGCTGTTGTGTACCGTGTGACGCACAAGACTGTTGTCATAACAGGTATCTCAGTATTGCGGCTCTGTGAGTTCAGAAGAGTTGACTTGAGTTTCCGCATTCCACACTGCCGTGCCGGCAAAGCAAGGAGGGAAAGAAGCGGTGAGGGCGTGGCTGTGCTTAAGTAACGGGCAGCTGGGCTTGTGGCTTCCCACCCCACTCCTGCCCCGAGAGAGGGCGCGTTTCCAAGGGCGCTACTGCTGGTCTAGCTGCCGAATGGGGGCGCCTCTATGACGTAAATTGGCGGCAAGCGGCTAACCGTCACGGTGCACCGTGGGCACATAGGTGTCAGGCAGGAGGTCTGCCCAGCCAGCAGGCGATAGCGTCGCTATTAAGGGAGCTGCCGCCGACCGCCCCAAGGCGAACTCACATAACGGCTCGCTTTTCGGTCGTGGCGTACGCGCCATTGACGGGAGAAAGGAGGGCGGTGTTCTCTGTTAGCTTAGGGTGACACACGGAAGAGCTCAACTGTGTCACCCTTGCGCGAGGGCATCTCGACCCCACATGGAAGCAATAAGCTGAAGGAAGAGGGGTTAACCAACGGCGTCACCACAACCTAGGGGCGTGGTTGCCACTGATATGCTCTCGCCTTGCGCCATACTCACGACCTTCAAAAATGACACTACGGGGTATAGGACAATAAGGGCGGCGCAACTTGGACAGTTGAGTTTCCTTTTTACTGCAAGCTATGACGGCCGGTGGCCTTATCTTAGAGATGAATGAAGGGATAATCGTGTGTGTGTGTCCGGGTCTGCGTTTTATGTGGATAAATGCCAGTTCAGTGTACGTGTGACATTGGCCACTGAAGACACTGTTGCAATTTAGGAAGTGCCTATCATAGCAAACTGCGCTTTATATTTCAGGGAACACTGTCCGAAATATAGTTTTACATTTTTATAATTTATCCTTTGTCTGTCGTCACATGCTCTTGAGAATTCCTTTGACCAAAATGGGCCACCTTGCCAAGATTGATGGAGAAAAGACACCCTCACTTCTGAATTCTTTAATTTGTGTTTCTTTTTGTATAGAATTAGTTTATTTTTTTAGCAATGTCATGTTTGTAACCTTGCGGTGGTGCCTAGCCCTTAGTACTTGTCAATTCCTGGAACCGAATGAGGTCGTTTTAACTCCATGAGCCATCGCATCGAACACCACAGGTGGAGTAGTCTTCGAATGAGGGAACTTTCGCCATATAGATTCGCCTGTCTGTTTCCCCGACTTAAATCTAATGGGCCACGTGTTGGAGAGACGTGTTACAACAGGTCAATATGAAAATACGACCATCCACTTCTTAACCGTGCTGGCAGAGGAATGGAAGGATCCATCGCAAGAACTCCTTACCATCATTGCGACCAGCATGGTAGACGTTGCAGATGATGCATTACCGTCCGTTATGATCACATCCCCTATTAATAATCGTGTCATGCCTTTCATAATGTCACTGGGACCATCATACACAGCGCTGACTTTGCTGTAATTACTTTCTTTGAATAAAAGTGTAATTTATGTTGTCTCACTGCTTATTTCTTTGAGTCGGTGTATTACACCAAGGTAGTTGTTTCTATGTACGATCCAAGCGACATCGTGCTGTGTTACATGGTTATGAGACATCAAGCGAAAGTTACTTTCGTCCTTAAATTTTACACACCACTGTATATTAAAAGTTGTGTTGTGAGTGACGGGTCGCTGCCCAGCTGTGGTGACGGACACGCCGCATTACACTGAGGTCGCGACAGTCTTGTGTAACAATATGCACTTATACATATGAAGATGGTGGTAGTATCGTGTACAGAAGGTACAAAAGGGCAATGTATTGTCGGGGCTGTCATTTTTACTCAGGCGCTTCACGTGGAAAGGTTTCCGACGTTATTATGGCCTCACGACCGAAATTAACAGTCTCTAAACGCGTAACGGTAGCTGCAGGTAGACGCATGGGGCATTCTATTTCGGAAATCGTTAAGGAATTCTATACTCTGAGATCCACAGTGCCAAGTACGTGCCGAAAATAGCAAATTTCAGACATTACCTCTTACCAAGGACAGATCAGTGGTCCACGGTCTTTACATAATGACCGAGAGCAGCGGCGCGTGCGTAATCATTGCTAACAGATAAGCAATGCCGCTTGAAATAACCACAGAATCAGTATGGGGTGTACCACGAACGTATTCGTTTGGAGTTGGCGGCGTAATTTGGTGTTATGAGCTATGACAGCAGAAGCCAGACGCGAGTGGCTTAGGTAACAGCACAACATCGCCTGCAGCGCCTCTCGTGGGATCGTGACCATGTCGGTTGTGGCGCAGACCCCGGGAAACCAAGGACGCAAATTGTCAACAAGGCACTGCGCAAACAGGTCGTACCCCATAATGGTGTCGGCTATGTTTACATGGAATGGAGTAGGTCCTCTGCTGCACATAAACGGATCATTGACTGGAAATGGTTACATTCGGCTACTTGGAGACCATTTGCAGCCATTCAGACTTCATGTATTCAAACAAAGGTGTCTTGTCAGTGGGCCATAATAGTTCGCAATTGGTTTGAAGAACACTCTGAACAATTTGAGCGAATCATTTGTCCGTACAGAACGTTTATGGGACATAATCGAAAAGTAAGTTTATGCACCAGTCCCTGCACCGAAAACTCAATTATGGACAGCTACAGGTAGAATGACTCAGTGCTTCTACAGGGGATTTGCAACGACCGGTCGAGTCAATGCCACGTAGAGTTGCTGCATTATGTCGAGCAAAAGGTTATCCCATACAATATTAGGAGGCATCCCATGACTTTTGTCACCTCACTGGAAATGCCAACTAGAGCTCGTGTTTCCCGGCCCTCCAACACATACAAACAGACACACACACACACACACACACACACACACATACGCGCTCGCAGGGACGGGCTAACAGGCTATCTGGGAATCCCTCACTATTAAACAGGTGTGCGTTAGCGGTCTCGAGTAGAGTAAGCGTTTCAGTGCACTAGCTGTGTTGTTACGTTTGAAGGCGGTGATCACAGTGTGTAGTGTGGTGACCTGTTTTTGTTGACAGTGGTGAAGACAGAGAAAAATGTACAGCTCTGACACTTGTGTTCCACTCAAACAGTACCAACAGCTCCACCGGGCCTAACTTCCCCATCCGGACAGCATACGAGCGTTCACTCGCTCATACGCAGAGAGGTTCCAGAGAGGTCAGCATTTCGACGTTTTCGCAGCGTCTGACAATCAGGAACTTCACACCATCAGATCCACTTGTGCTGCCAGCTACATTAAAGCAACTGAAGCCAATTACCAGCTAGTAGAATGCCACCGTCCTTGTGTGCCTTAGCAATCTCAGCAGTGGAATCAATTCGTCAATGACTGCTGTGTAACATTTCACAACATGTTTCCACTGTTATCCACCAATGGATCAACTTAGGAGCAAACTGCTTTACTTTGAGATTTCTTCTGCACATGAAACATATTAATTACTTAATGGACAAACGAGGTTCCCTTTTAAGGCAGAAAGACAACGCCATGAACGTCACCACGCTCCCCATTTCTCAGCTTTAACTGTAAAATATGTCGCATGAATTAAAGTATCACTTATCCCAAGACATGATGTCGAGACGGCGGCGGATAATGTTACATTAATAATGCAAAATTAATGGCGTTTACTTGCCTGTGCCCAAGTTTTGAACCGCAAGCGCATGCAACAGCGGTATTGCAATATCGAGCTAACGACCAGTGGAACGAGGCAATTCCGTGAGATAAAACCGCGCCGCTCCCAGCTGCAGCAGCTCTCCAGCGCTAATGGTGGTAATTATTTCTTCGAAACATGGCATTCACCGTGCCACACAACGGGCAACCAAGTTGTTCTGAGCACCACTGGCTCATTGCAACGCGCGCCTTGGTGACCGCAGACGGGAAAAATTGTCACAGGAATATAGGCACCTCGAGGTCCTCTCACTGTTCTACAGCGTTGCCAGATAGTGATAAGTTTAGATGTCAGTAGATTACGAAATATATATTAGTGTAGAATATGACGGACTCCTTTCCAAAAGAAAATTCTTGGCAACTGCTACGAAAAAAATAAAAACAACGTTACAAGATATCCTGAGGAGAAATGTTTTCTTCACTTCAACCTGTGGTAAAAACAGAGCCACAGACGCAAGTTTATAGATCCATGTGATACATCTTTTATCGTGAAAACGTTAAAGTATTCCGAGATACAAAATAAGATATCGCAAGCGGAGTGAAACTGTTCCTCCTGTGTAACGAAAAAATACGTCGCTGATGAACTTGCGTTGAACCACAGACGTAAGTTTAAAGATGCATGTTATACATTTTTTATCGTGAAAACTTTAAAGTATTCCGAGATACAAAATAAGATATCGCAAGCGGCGTGGAACTGTTCCTCCTGTGTAACGAAAAAATACGTCGCTGATGAACTTGCGTTATACTAGACTTTTTTTAGAAACTTCAAAGCTGTTAAGAATGCTATGAAATTAATTTTGGAAACATCTGTATCATGTCACGTAAGTACGCGTTTTATTTAAGAGAGACTCCGTACGTGACAGCGTTCCAGTGTTTGTATACCACCGCCAGGATTTTAGTTCCAGTGGCTGGCCTAAATACGACCGAGAATATTCCCACCAAGATTTTTTTTTTTTTTTCAACTGGCACTGACCCTACGCCATTGCACCCATCACCTAAGTCGCCGATATACGACAGACAAAAGTAACTTTGGTTACTTGCAGGTCAATATGTCCGCTGAAGTCGAGAAAAGTATATTTTTACTCGTGGTTTTCTGAAACTCAAGTTTTATTGAAGTATACTACAACAACACTGTTGTTCACAGCAATCAGGTAAGTGTATTTTACATAAAACTTCGTTGTTACTGCTGCAGTGTCTCTGCATTCCATTAAAAATCTTCCCTCATCATCATACTTTCTGAATCAGAAACCAAGACTGAACGAGAATAACAAACTTTCTCACAGCGATCATTCTGTATTCTTCCCGCCGTCGGATGCTCTTCTCTCTCTTGGTCTCGAAATACAGTTCTGCACACTACCTTTTTGTCAAAATCGTCAAGTTCCGTAGTTTCTGTAGCATTAATATCCCTTTCTTGGAGAACCAAGACCTTACGTCTAGAGATTCTGCCCATGTTACTGCATTTTCAAAAGGGAATACTGTTGTGTCTAGACCATACAGCCTAGACACAATGCTGTAGCCGATAGGGCACGCAATGCTAACGCAGACGGGCGTGAAGTCTGGAACATGAGACTTATAAATGAATAAGAAGAAAAGTACGTAGATGCTTGTTACTTAACTTTTAATTAGTCCTTGGAATACATCTCTCTTGAATATTAGTAAATTATAGGCACTGATACAAATGGCGCCTTGCTAGGTGGTCGCCAGTTAACTTAGCAGAGGGCTATTCTACTGTCTATCTCTCGGCAAATGAGAGCAAGGCTTAGCACGTCCAATCGCTAGCTATGTTGTCCGTACAACTGGGGCGAGGTCTCCTCAGTCTCTCGAGACCTGCCATGTGGTGGCGCTAGGTTTGCGATCACACAGTGGCGACACGCGGGTCCGACATGTACTACAGGACCGCGGCCGATTTAAGTTACCACCTAGTAAGTGTGGTGTCTAGCGGTGACACCACAAATACAATCGACTGGGAAATAACACAAAGTTTTATTGTCATTTCATGAACGTGCGCAAAATTTACATTACTGCTGGCTTCTGTACGCTTGGCGATATCAGTACAAAATCTTCAGTACGTCTGATAGGGCAATTTTAGATTGTTTTCGAATGTCTTTTCCCCTTTTACACACACTGACCGGTATAGCGCTATGCGTAGGCCCTTCCTCCTAAATTTCGCTCACTTCCAAACACACATCAGTGCACCATTCCACGGAAGAATGATACGACACGTGAACACACGATATCGTACGGAAACACAGAATATTCAGCTGGCGTTGAGCTACAGTACTGTAACAGTGTATATGCAGCAACAAAGCTACTGTATGAGGCGAGTGAGTCACAGCGTTTAGTGCTGGCGGACTCCGGGAAGCGGTTGTCACCTTGTAGTGCCTGATTTCGTGAAGGCCACTTTAGTCACTGTGAAGAACAAAACATTACATTTAACGGAACAACTCGCTTGCATCAATTGGTTAAGAAAGCTATTTAAAAAAAACTTGTAGTGACGAAAAATGTGAAACAAAGTCCCCAGCTGGTCAGTGAGTGTGGGAGAAATTTGGGTGTACCGCGCGTGATTAGCGCGGAAGTGAATCACCGATGGCTACCTCTGAAGTGTTACTGACGTTCATTGACGTTTTCAGTGAAACGATTCACAGAAATAATATAAAAAGAGCTGACAAAGTAAACTCTGAGATCTGACGGATAAGTGGAGGCACGTTAATAGATGTTTGCGATTTAATACAGGCTAAACTCTGCTATGCCATCAGCCTCCCTCCACATATTCTGTACATTGCCCGAAAGCTTTAAGCGTTAAGGGGACCACAACCTGCCTACCAAACCCATGTTAATTTAGGCAAGAATTTGACCCATTTCTGAAAAAAACTATTTGATGCAGGACCTTAATATTTTCACTTTCTGTTACATGATGCTAATAGAGTCAACCGTACTAAAATCTACTTTATCCGTTTTATAGTTTTTAAGAAATACTTTTTTAAATTTATTAACGAAAAACAGTAAGTTTTTTCTGCAGAAAATATTTTTTGTGAACTTCCTAATGGGGGACTATTAATGAATGTGTAGTACCAGAAGTGGCTTTTTATGTTATGCAGAATCTCTGAAAATTTCATTCATTTATATAGTTTCTGATATAATGGAGCATATGTATTGAAAATTTTAGTTAGCAGGAAATTGACTTTAAAGGAATAACTTTTGAAATTTGTTACTAACAGTTAATTAAAACTGTCCTGCTGCATATAATGGACCTCATTTGGCATGTAGCAGGTCTTCCAACTACTTTTTCACCTTCCTGGACATTTGTCTTGCTTTCTTGGCCATGTTAGATGCAGACCTCTCTGCATCGGCTATCCTCACTTTATCGCATTGTTGTAGCCCAGTGATCATATTTTCACCAGGATTAATTCCCAGTTTTTTCAGTACCCAACACTTTCTAATATTACCACAATTGAATGTAACACCAGCATCATGAACTCCCAGTTTCATTGTATGCATGCCTACAAATACAGTTTTAGGAAGGCGGTTCCAAATTATGCTGTAGAAGCATTCATTTGGGTTCTGTGTCTGCCCTTGCAGACATTTCCTTAGAAGGTCAGGATGAGCCAAGTCTCTGAAAATAGGTTTAAAAGCTGTAATAACAGAAGCAGGAAGAGAATAAGATTCTCCAGTTGCTGAGCCCTATTCTATTTACACCACGAATTTTCTCCTGATCGACACAATCCATGACATGGCTTATCATCAGTAGAGGGTATAGGCTTAACTTACAGGAGCTTCTATATAAATAGCTGTTAAGGAGGTGAGTACATTTGTAAACAAGAACCGCAAACGTAAGTACAACAAATACTCGTAGTCACACCTGAACGAAACTAAACGTATGGTTGAAAGCGTGTTGTTTACAAAGAGCAGAAACAAAAGAATACTAACCGCTGCATTCCAAGGATAGCCAACACACTCGGGAGTAAAAAAAAACCATCTCTAACGTGCAATGTAGGGGATATAAAGATCTAAAACATATGCAGAAAAGTGGATGACATAAAAGTGGGCGTGGCATGTAAACACACGTGATAGAAAATGCTCGAAAAACATTTTTTTCAGAAAAATTCTTTTCAGAGTACTTAAATAAAACCTTAATCTATCGACATATGATCAAAACCGAAAAGTACATGCACAATATAAATCATGATGTTGCTGCTGCTGCTCTCACAACATACGCACACTGGATGACTGAAATAAGAGACAGTTATAGAATAAGGGAAGTGGAAGAGTTTTGCAACACTGTGGAGCGTTTCCAAGCTGTTGTCCAAAAGTGACTGGCGACCTTTACATTTAAACACATCTTTGACAGACACGGGATAGCTGATGGCTCGGTGTACCATTTCGATTGATTCCTCACATTTCAGTTACATACGCGTTCATTCTTTCGGTGTCAGCCATCCTGGGAAGGTGTTGTCGCTCTCGCCATCTCAAATAAGCGATGTCAGTCAATCAACATATGGCAATCAACAACATACCAGTGGATGAATGTAATGGAAAAGACACTATCGATATACTGTAATAATAAACGTCACAGTTGATGTTACGATCAATTTTAGCAAACTACCGGTTTATTACAATGCCGACCAGTGACACGACATGATGCTTCCCAATTTCTGTATCATTCCTAAACCACCGCTGCTCGTCTTTTGCGAGTACTGTTGCGAATGTAGATAGATGGCTCTGCAGTGTGTCCATTCATTGTTAACCCTCGAACATATACACCAAAGCATACCAGACAGCGATCTACATATTTCTAGCATTTCGATTATAGCGCGTAATTTACGCTGTTTCTCCATGCAGATGGTAATAGAGCATTTTCGCCTTCATAGGATAAAGTTAGGGACTGAAAGATCTCCTCGCATTGTCTTTGACCAACGCCCCCTGCAACACTGTCACCGATTTAATCTGCAGTGGACCTGAAGTAAATAGCTACATTGCACATAACGTGAAGGAACAGAGTGAACTCCATTCATAATTGCTGTTCTGCACCCATCAAAGATCACAAGATTTCTCCAGATTCGTGAATATCGAGGAAATTAGCACCGGCTATTGGTGTATAGTAGATGTGAAAGTGCTGTATAATAGACGGTTAAGAAGAAGAAACGGGTGGTTGTTATGCATGATGGAGCTCCAAACTGGAGTTGAAGCATTTTACGTAAATGAACTGCGCTGGCAATTCTAAAGGAGTGTTCCAGTGTCTGGGATCAGTACCAATAAGGTACAGCAAGAGAGGCCATAAACACCTACACTCCTAAGGTTACACGGTTCAGTGTCTAAAACACAGTGTAATGTTGGATAGTTGCGATTTCTGACCTATTAGTCATGAGGAATGCAACGTTGTTACTATTCCAATGCACGAAATATATTTGCAGTGAATGAAACACATTCTCCTTGCAGGTGTGTCTATGATTATGTACAGTGACACATTGTAAAATAAAATAAAAACTACTTCTTTAAAACATCGATTCTTTGTGATGTTCGGTACTGCGTTCCAAAATTTACAAGACATTTCTAAATAGACAGTGAAACAATATTGTAAAACAAAGTCGTGTTTGTATGGGCCAAATTAGTATCTGATAAATGCCTAAAACTTATTTTGATACCTAAATACGTAAATCTAAGTGCTGGGTGACAGAACTGCGTTAAAATTAAACTTTGAACGGAAGTATATGAAGTTCACACTACACGATGTGAGATCCAGGCTAGCCAGTACATCAAACAATACGCCTGTGTGAAAGCAGTCTGTCTTCTATGAAACTTACATATGCTATCTGACTGAAAAAGGTAATGATATCGACTAAAATGTTAGCTCTGAATGTTGTTAATCTTTAACCTTAGGTTTGCAAACAAAGACTTTTCCTCAACTGTTAATTTAATTACACAACAAATGAACAGAAAACGTAAGGCATCTGACTTTCTGATAAAACTGCTTGAAAAATTACAAGATAGCACTTTATTGAAATCTTCTACTAGTATTAAATCACTGAAATGATATTTTCACACGAGCACACTTTGACAATTGCTGTGTCTTACAGTAGACATAAATTTTGATAATAATGAAACTTCTCGGATTGTTTGTGCACATGGAGCGCTTGTCTGCTCTGAAACCTTTGGTCATAAAGAATAATGATGTGACTGTCAAAAATCAAATTTCATTTACCATACTTGCGATGTTCAATTTGAGATGGTTCTAATCACTTTTCCTAAAAATTCTTCTGCAGCACACAACTCATGATGAGTAACGCGTGTATACAAAAACATTCACAAAAGTAAAGAATGAAAAATGAGGACCTAAGCTTCACGACCGATAGACACAAACAAAGATGCCAAGCATAACTATGCTTCATTAAGTCATAACAGTAGTATACCCTTTCATAAAGTTTCCACGAATACACAAGTTAGCAAATATTTCTTAGTAATTTTCGTGTGTTTAGTTACTGTCCCTGACATTTCTTTCAATTATAAGACGAAACCATATGTTACATTGTGGTACTTCTACAGTAAACTTCAACAATATTCAGTGCTGCAACAATATGAAATTACAGTTACAAATATATATAAATAGTTGAATTATCTTACAAATGCCTTCCTTCACATTCTTCTATTGATATAATTTAGTTTCCTTTTCTCGAAACATATTATTATGAAATCTTCCTTAAAGAATGTAGCCTCCACTACACATGGCAGGCCAACTTCCATCTTTTTCAAACCGAGTACATATATAGACTGTCTACCACAAAGCTACTCTCTACAGAATGCAGTAACCTCGCTAAAAACATCTGTAGCCTCAGGAACAGATTTACAAGGAATATGGTTATATCGATGCTACAGATGTTGAGTACATTTATCATATTCGTAACTTCATACACAGCTGTGGCCAAAATGTCTTGAAAATAGGTATGACGTATAGGACAGTAACGTTTCACCACCTCTCCCTCATTTTACTAGAATTTTGCATAGTGGTTTCTTCTGATATAATAGCAGGAAGCAATCAACAAATTCTCTCAAAAGAAACAGCCACTCAAAATGTACAAAATGTGTGATTACAAGTACCTGAGGTGGATAACAATGTATACAAAATATGACTGAAGCAGTACAAAGTGGTACCAATGTGATAAACAAGTTGAGATGCAATTAACAGACCTGCAAGCGAACAAGTGTACAAAGCTGCCAGTGATAAGTCATGTTACATATTTGCCATGGCACAGAAGAAATGGTA
Source organism: Schistocerca nitens (assembly GCF_023898315.1). Classification (NCBI taxonomy): domain Eukaryota; kingdom Metazoa; phylum Arthropoda; class Insecta; order Orthoptera; family Acrididae; genus Schistocerca; species Schistocerca nitens. The sequence continues at coordinate 779,104,046 of NC_064614.1, forward strand.
TAACGAGGTGGTAATTCAGTAATCTAATGTAGTGAAATACATTAGCATAAATACAACAGTGTTACAATAAGGCACAAAGCATTACAAAGTCATTAGAATTAGCTGTACAAATGTCTGAAAGAAACCTATAGGGACAAGTAAGAATTCCTGTCAGTAAGAAAGATACATTTCATGCAACATGGTACAAAACTTTATAAAGCAGCTATAATTTTCTGTTTAAATGTTAAAGAAAATATTAGGAAGACAAGTGAATATTCTTATCAGTTCAAATGAAGCAAGAAAGATACATACATTTACAGTATGGTACAAAAATGCTAAGAACTGTCTGTTCAAAATTATTGAGAAAACCTATTAAGAGAATGTCACGCAATAGGAGGGAAAATATCACAGAAAATTATGAAACACATCACTGCTTTGTCACACACACAGACACTCATACACACACACACACACACACACACACACACACACACACACACACACACACTTATCACACGCAAGGAGCATTGTACTTTGCATTCATTTCTCCACTGGCAACCCACAATGCTCAAAATAAGTATGTTATCCAGGCAGACTCAAAGTGTATGAAGTGTCTTGTCACAACCTCTTCTCACAACCCAGGATTTGAAAGGCTGTAGTCATCTCTGTAGGGGTGACAATGAGAATGTTTGTATTGGTCCATCTTACATGAGCTGAGACCTGATGTGAGACTCATCTTCTCATGCCACAGAAAACTGCATGAAGCTACCCACCACAATCCATCCATTAGCTATGTGTGTGCTTATTAGCCAAGATCATCTCCCATCTGTGTGTCCAGAATACACGAAATAAATGTACAAAGGTAAAAGATAACTAATTATATCCGTCTTTAGGACGAACTGTCCTCGAAAAATAATTCCATACACATCAAAATCCTTATCTAACATATATAATAGAAATGGTTACCTTCAAAACTGAGTATCATATGAATCAAATGTAAGAGCTGTCAGCGACATTTCAACCACATAGCTTAAATAAGCACACAGTTGAGCATCATTTTGTCAATGTGTAAGTACTCGTTTTAACCACATTGGTTAGTCAATTATACAGTAGATCAACATTTTGATATCAATAGTCGAAGTTAAGTATTCATCTCTATTCTTAAAGTACATAACAAATGAAAGGGTTTGGATCCAGCGTTCTAGTTACCTCCACGTATCTGTCTGGCTAGAAAGCTAACTACAATTTTTACCATACTTTACATTAGGGATAACTATGGTAATCACCAAATTATCTAACTACTGTACACACACTCTGGGATCAGAGAACCTTATGACTTTACAGTTAGAGTCACTTACCTGTCAGTCAACACCTTATTCTATTGGAGCAAAAATCGTATATGCAAAATCATCTTAACATCTGTCAAATTCACTGGTATCGCTATGAATACAGAACTATTGTCATTACTGGTGACGAAAGGGTAATATGTTAATTATATTTTCATTAAAAAGCTGCAAGTTACTGAAAAAACGAAGATCTGGCGTCAACCACAAAGTAGCTTCTATCCATTGAATAAATTTCTCGTAAAGGCACATATACAGAGCACAGTTCTCAAAGAAAATATTCATGTCAAATGTGTTTTGGTTGTTGTTCTCACTGCTACACATTGTGGCTATAAAATTAACATTACCCTCATACATCATGACTGAGACCAAAATCTTCCTCTAAATTTTCATTGGCTACCTGAAATAATAATCTATAAGAAATCCACATATATCGTCATTAGTGAAATAACATCGTCTTCTAGTTCTCACTGATTTCCTGAAATATTTATTCTTACAAATACCTGTTCACTTACATATACGTCATAATTCAATACATAATATTCCTCAACTACAGTTCAGCATAAGTGACATTTTCACTATTGCAAAATATCTTATTTCATCACACAAGTACAGCCACATCATAAGTGCATCTTTTCATACCTTTTGGCGTCAGTATTTTTTTAATACAAATGTCGTACTTACCCTTTATCCTACACAATACACATATTCAGATGCAGTTTGCAATTCATCTTGCTGTAGTACCAGTAGTCAATATCTGATAATTATTTGCTAGATATAGCTATTTTTGAATGTCTCGAAAATGGCATCAGTACAGAAAACTTCTGAAATATTATTCACCAATTACCAAAATTTCCTAGCAAATTACATTATCAACAGCTACAAAAATAAGTTCTTTTGGTGAGCGGCCAAGAAGTCATAAAACTTACCTCACTATACTTGCACTAGGCTAGTAGGAGAGAGTACACTTATTACCTAAATAGTCGAATGCACCATGAATTAAAAGACAGAATAGCATCACCAGCTCGTGGAGGAGTCAGTTGCCAGCTGATGTACCCATCAGAGAGAGATGGATCCTCTACTTACATGAGATCTAATTGTTTCCTCTTTCCTATATACCATGGAATACCATAAGATGGACCAAATGGCTTCGTATGTTTCTTGACTTTAAATTCGTACAGGGCTGTGGTCAAAGACTGCAGAATGCAACTATCAGATATCGAGTAACTCTCACCTGGCTACACCAGAAGTATCCTCTACACTGCCTAGTGTCTCATGTATAATTTGAGAACTATAAATAGACTACTGCATCTCCCAAGAAATATTTAATTTATGGCCACTGAAGTTTGTGCTCTTGACGAAGATAAGTATTTGAAACAGCTGATGTCTTCTCCTTCCTCCTTTGAAATACAATCGTCAAATTGAAAACAGACTAACTTGCCACCGACTTCAGCTTTCGCCTTAGCCTAAAAATAAAGTTTAGAATAACCCTATACTCAGTCAACACCTATATCATTTGTGTAGTAAGAAGAGGCACAGTTAAGAAGTTGGTAGAAAACTCATGACCTTGCCAAACGAAATCCAAACGTGTTTGGTTTCTGACCTCTACACTCTTTTCAGTAATCACACCCTTAATTTTGGTTCATTGAAATGGGAAAGGTAGGACAAACCGATAATTCCTGACATTTACAGAAAGCTGCCTTACTGATAACTGAAGCAAGACAACTTGAGACTAATGTGGCCGATAAAGAAACTTTTCCAACAGGAAGTGATATAGGCTGGATTAAGATCTTCTGATTGCCTACCTTCTGTTCGAACAAGGTGTCTCTAAGGTAGTATGAAACTGGACAAAATTTACTCTTCTCTTCTCTGAATCTACTTCACAAAGTATTTTTCCTAAGAAAGTGTCACCAAAGTGCACTACCATATCATTAATTGTGTTTCTTACTTTACACAGGTGCACATTTGTTTCACTTTCATCATCATCGTCTAACAAAGGTATATAATTTGTTACCCAATCAAGAGCGCCGATTTTCATTAAGTTTAGTGCATAGTCCTCAACAGTTTCTATATTAACAGGATTATGGTCTGTTTTATCTAACATCTGTTCCTAATTTTGATTACTAATAGGCTCATGTTGTTCACTTGGTTCGTTAATGGTTATATTGTCTGTGGTATGAACAGAGGCATTCTCTGTACCCATGAATGAATGGTTTCCTTCTTATGCCCTACTTATTACAGGGTTGAGCTCCTGACACATATTTTGCTTAACCTGCTCAATTTTCTCATTTATGTCTCTCGGAAGTTCCTCTAGCGCTTTCTCCTATCTTCTGTCACTTGTCTCAAATCTTTTGTATAGTCTCTTGTTATATTTTCTAATTTTCTGTTCTGTTCCTGATAGTGCTCCGGTATTACCTTCATAATATTTCACAAAAAATAATTGTTACCGTCTTTGACCCAACTGCACGAACGTGTAAACACTGGCTCAGGCTGGTCAACAGTTGTGGATTCGAAACCTGAAGTTCTAACTACAGAGCCTGAATATTACAACAAATTACATCCTACAGACCTAGTTTCCAAAGCAGAATCCCCAACTATACTTTCTTGTTATGCGTTTGATAGCGAAAAATTACCTTAAACAATCCTGTCAGGCATAGTCCTATCTGCCTCAGTTAAATCAATATTGTGCAAGGATCCCTCTTCAGTGGTCCCTTCTCAGTCTACAGAATTACCAAAAGTTACAATAGCTGCTGCTCTAGCAACTGACCTAGCTCTGGAACCATTTGACATTTCAATGCAATTACAGTAACACAGCGAACAAGAAGAACTCTCACAAATAACTACTAAAATTCATCTGCTATAAACATTAATGAAAACAGAAACATAATTAAATTACTTCTCACAGAATTCACCGAATAAATGAAAATACAAGATTCTGAGAGTATTACTGCACAAAAGATAACTACACTTTTGTAAAGGGCACAAAGTAGCATATATCATAATCAATCACTGTCTGCCTGAGAATATAACACTTCATGAATCAGTAAACAAGCATACTTAAATGGGACTATATCTTTTATAACAGTAAAGCTCAAAGACAAAAATCAATTATTCTAAGTACAGCAGAACACCACAAATGCATAAATTGAAAGAATCTCAGTTGCACTACATTTGTCACATGTAGGTATTCAAAATTCCAGGAAATCACAAAGCTCTATCTACGACACTACCCTGCATTTCATAATTAATTTCTTGGCAGAGGGTTAACAGACCGGCTTTCAGAGCGGCTGTTTCTCTACCGGTCCTCTCCCAGTAGCTCTTGGATAAAATGAACACCTCAATCTTTCCGCGAGAGCTCTGATTTCTCTGATTTTATGACGTCCGTCATTTCTCCTTGTGTAGGTGGAAGTCAACAAAATATTTTTCATTCGAAGTAGAAAGTTGACAGAATGAAATTTTCACCCTGCAGCGGAGTGGTCGCTGATACGAAACTTCCTAGGTCATTAAAACTGTGTGCCGGAACGAGACTCGAACTTGGGACCTTTGCCGTTCGCGGGCAAGTGATCTACAAAACTGAGCTACCCAAGCACAACACGTTTACACAATTTTACTTCAATCGGTACCTCGTCTCCTACCTTCCAGGCTTCACATAAGTCCTCCTGCGAAAGCTGATGTTTGAAATTTTGAGAAAATATATCGCAGCGATGAGAAACGCCTACGTTTAAAGTGTTGCCAGCCAAACTGCAGATCACATCCATGACACTCTCCCCCTACTTCGTGGGACTTAACATCTGAGGTCATCAGTCCTTTAGACTTACAACTACTTAAACCTAACTAACCTAAGGACATCACACACATCCATGTCCGAGGCAGGATTCGAACCTGCGACCGCAGCAGCAGCGCGGTTCCGGACTGAAGCACCTAGAACCGATCGGCCTCAGCGGCTGGAAAGAGAGGCGTCATTTGGCATTTACCGGCGTGATGTGGGGATTATGAGCAGCCGCTCGACCATGAAATCCAAGTTTTCACGCCTCCCGCCTAAGCGTCATAGTACATGCAGTTGATCCTTATGCTGTTTGGAATTCCTGTTTGATGCTCTGGATACATGTCTGCCTATTACACATTACAACCCACTTCTATTGTCGGCCTGTCAGTCAATATATGAGGTCGGGCTGTAAGCTTTTGTGTTATACTTGTCCCTTCAAGTTTGCACTTTACTATCAAATCGGAAACAGTGGGCCTAGGGATGTTTAGGAACGTGGAAATCCCGCGTACAGGCGTATGTCCCAAGTGACACCCAATTATATGACCACTTTCGAGGTCCGTGAACTCCGCGGAGCGCCCATTCTGCTCCCTCACTATGTCTAATCACTACTGAGGCCGCCGATATGGAGTACCTGGCAGTAGGTGGCAGCACAATGCACGTAATATGAGAAACGTATGTTTTTGGGGATGTCTGTATACTTTTGATCACATAGTGTAGTACGCAGACACGCCATTGAAGGATGTACAATTTGTACCAGGTTGGCTGAAATGGCTCTGAGCACTATGGGACTTAACTTCTGAGGTCATCAGTCCCCTAGAACTTAGAACTACTTAAACCTAACTAACCTAAGGACATCACACACATCCATGGCCGAGGCAGGATTGGAACCTGCAACCGTAGCGGTCACGCGGCTCCAGACTGTAGCGCCTAGAATCGCTCGGCCACTCCGGTCGGCATTTGTACCAGGGCTCGCTTGATGATCTCATTCACGAGATGCCAAGACGGATGCACACCAGCATCCGCGCAGGAGGACGTTGCTCATGAGTGCCATGAAAAAAGCAAATTTGAAACACACGTTATTTGTAGTTACACACATTTTCAGTTTGATGATGTGGACACATCACAACTAATATATAAGGGTGCCTGAGAGCTAATTTTTGTTTTCAACGCTACGAATATCGACTGAAGGGGTGATGCAAAATTTTTTTTGACATGTGTACATTAGAGGCAGTGGACGGCGTATAACTCTTCCTTGAGAAACGTAAGATATCACTTTCGTTACCGTAAGTTGCTACGATCGGTATCCTTTCTAACAGGAAATCACAATTCCAGTCGCACAATTCAGCTGATACTCCATAGGCACACAGTTTGATTAGCAGCCCCTGGAAATATTTGTTTCCAAACAATGAAAATATGATTGTAGAATGAAGGCTTTCACGACCGGGTGACATGGCGGTTGATATACTTTTCGGGATGTGAGGTCGTGGTCCAAGAACTTTTCTGCTCCTTACGTTTCGTCCAGAACTGCGCTGGACTTCCTCAGAGGCGCTGCTCCGCTGAGTCAGTCGGCAAGACTCAGCGGAGCAGCGCCTCTGAGGAAGTCCAGCGCAGTTCTGGACGAAACGTAAGGAGCAGAAAAGTTCTTGGACCACGACCTCACATCCCGAAAAGTATATCAACCGCAATGAAAATATGGTCAACGCTTCTCGTCATTACTGAACTCTAAACTACTGGAACATGTACTGTAACTGCATTAGCTATGATTTATTTCTGTCAGCGAAGATAATAAATTGGTTGTTAAAGTTAATTTTTGCTTGGAGAAACTCTAAACTTCATAGGCTATTTTAAAAACAATTTATTTTTGCTATGATCTTGTACAACGTCCCCTGCTCCGACATACTGTATTTTGTCTGAAATAATACATCCCTCTCACTGAGATAAGTCAGTGGTTGCATATAGTTGATACCCCGTACTAAGAATGAGCTTTTATCTAATAATAAAGTATGAAAACAGTACGTTCAGTACAGATTACTGTCTGAAATGAGACTGAAACTAACTGATTCTGTACGAGTTACATCGTAAATTTTATGATGGACTAAGAAAATTGTTCAGATTGTTAAGGGAGATGAAAATTGTGAAGGGGGACTGGAATTCGACGCAAGAGAAGGACGAGAAGCAAAAATATTACAACAGGGACTGCAAAGTATGAAAGGGACGTGGTGCTGTGAGAGATTTGCGAAGAGCACGGTTTTGTCATGGGTAATAATTGTCTTAAGAATCACGATAGAGGCTTGTATGCATGGAAGAGATCTGGAAACACCGGACTGTGATAAATAGATAACATGGTGTTAGAGGCTTCCATGGCAGGTTTTGAACGGCAAGACAGCTCTAGCCTCTGATATGGACTCCCCCCATAATTTATAGATGTCTAACTACTACAGCCTGGCCTCTGAAAGAACATCCCTGACAGACGGCAGCAATATTGCTAATGCTACTACGCTACTTTTTGCTGTTACGCCATATCGGTCGCCCGGCTACGAATTTCGCACCCGAAAATTGTAGATCCATTGCAATGCCGTAATATTGAAGCATGAAAAAAAAAAGATAACAACCTTGGGGAACTGAATCACTCTTCGTAATTAAAAAAGCAATATATACCGAGAAAAAGTAAAGATTACTTACGTATTTTAGTACATATCTTAATGCACAGATGCAATTCTTACCTGCATGTTAGGGAGGAGAGTAGACTTCACAGTTTTCAAAGCGTGATTCGCCGTTATCCATTTATTTTATTATACATTCTTCCACCTTTACTTCCAGTGCATCTTGTCGTTGCTATGCCTCTTAAAAAAGCTGTAACGCGTGTTTGACGATATCGTTCCGCTTGGTGTGACTAATACTGCCCAAAACTTCACGCACTAAAAATATGACGTGTTTTATGTTAAAACTTTCATTTCTGTCTGCAGCATACGATTTCACCTGACTACACACGAATTCAATTGCATTAAAATGGCACCGGTATGGTGCAAGGCAAAATACTCTGTGTCCATTTTTCTGTACAGTTTTATCAATCTCGTCAATAGTATTGTGTGATTTATGCCCTTTCTCGCCTTTCCAGAAGTTCTGCCGTTTCCGTTTCCCTATCAAATGAATCTGTCCCGTTCTTTTCTAGCCACTTCACCTTTTTATATTCCTTTTTAACTCTATGAAGCGTTATGGTGCTCTATCGAACATTATACTCGAGTTCTACTTTCGAAAGTAAAGAGCGATGCTGCCATTTTCTCTCGGTAGTGCCAACATTTCTTTGTTGTAAACAGCAAAAAAGCATTCGGTACGAACCAACTGATTGTCCCATCTAGTAAAAGAAGGAGCCGAGTGCCATTTCCAATTGGAGCTTTCGTTGTCCATCGTCCTTTACCTTTAGTCCTCGCAGTCAGTCTGGAATAACTGGTATTTACTCACTTTTCGCCCAACCAAACTATTTTGTGAGGTTTGCATTTGGATTCTTCTCTCAGAAAACGGCATCTCAAGTGAAAGTTGTCTTCTCGTTCAAACCAATTCTTCTTCCAGAAAAAAGTTCAGGAGAACTGCAAGAATTCACTATATAGGTCAGAGAGAACCAGCTTCTTCCGCGTTGGATATTATTTCCGCGCCAATAGTTATATATAGGGAGAATCGCCTCAAACTTGCACAACAAACATTGCGGAGATGGAAAGTGCTACCGACGTGCGGTTTTCATAGAATGATTTGATAGTCAGCGGCTTGAACTGTTAGCCTGTACACAGACTATAATGATATGTATGAATTGTATGTTTTGAGCAGACAGATAGCTTGTTAATTGTGGCAATGCCTATTGACAGTAATAAACCAAATGTAGGGTAAATTAGAATGTCAGAGGTATCCGTTGTAGGAGTCTTGTGCGAGTCGTTTACAGTATCGCGTATTTTTCAGTCTCCATAAAGACACTTGTTTGTACCGTTTTACCTGCGTAGTTGCTAGGTACGATGTCGTTATGTTTTCTTAAAATGTGCTTGTCTGTTCCTTGAGTGCAGTGCGACTTGCTAGTCAGTGTGTGACAATCCAAGCAGTAGGTCCCGAGTGGACGATGGGATCTGAAAAAGCTGACATGCTCATGCAGTATGGAGAGCGTAGGAAAAATGCAGATCCTTCTTGTACAGTGTATGGGTCAAGACATCCCAATATACGTCGATCATCGAAGCAATTATTTATCACCTTCTTCAAGCAGTGACGTGAATGTGGTACTATAACCACTTAACAGAAGTGATGTCAGAAGAGGGGGAACTTAATGTTCTTGATGCTGTGGCAATTGATTCAACCGTTAGCCGTTGTGCAATCGCACTACAAAGTGGTATGGGTCCAGCAAGTGTCTTACGCATTCTCCATCGACATACCTGTATGTTTCTTCCCTATAACACCTCTCTCCGTAATAGGTGCATGGAAAAGACTATTAGGATCGCATTAAATTCAGTTCATGCTCATTACTACAGGATAATGCAGATGTATCATGTATCTTGTTTAGTGAAGAAACCACACTTTCCAATCTTCGCCAGGTGAAACACTGAAACATGTATTGTTTGTCTGTTCAGAATCCCCATTGGCGTTGGAGTGCCAAACGTGAGCTGTGGGATAGTGAATTGTAGCTCCTAGGTCCCATTTTAATAAATGGAATACCAAACGCATACAAATATCGCAGATTCGCTAGAGACCATCTTCTACAGATGCTAGAAGACATTTCTCTGCAGCTTAGGAGGAACGTGTGGTACCATCATGATGGCTGTCCAGTGCATTCTGCACAAAGCACTACACAGGAAGCATGTCTTCACGAATTGTTTCCAAATACACTCCTGGAAATGGAAAAAAGAACACATTGACACCGGTGTGTCAGACCCACCATACTTGCTCCGGACACTGCGAGAGGGCTGTACAAGCAATGATCACACGCACGGCACAGCGGACACACCAGGAACCGCGGTGTTGGCCGTCGAATGGCGCTAGCTGCGCAGCATTTGTGCACCGCCGCCGTCAGTGTCAGCCAGTTTGCCGTGGCATACGGAGCTCCATCGCAGTCTTTAACACTGGTAGCATGCCGCGACAGCGTGGACGTGAACCGTATGTGCAGTTGACGGACTTTGAGCGAGGGGATATAGTGGGCGTGCGGGAGGCCGGGTGGACGTACCGCCGAATTGCTCAACACGTGGGGCATGAGGTCTCCACAGTACATCAATGTTGTCGCCAGTGGTCGGCGGAAGGTGCACGTGCCCGTCGACCTGGGACCGGACCGCAGCGACGCACAGATGCACGCCAAGACCGTAGGATCCTACGCAGTGCCGTAGGGGACCGCACCGCCACTTCCCAGCAAATTAGGGACACTGTTGCTCATGGGGTATCGGCGAGGACCATTCGCAACCGTCTCCATGAAGCTGGGCTACGGTCCCGCACACCGTTAGGCCGTCTTCCGCTCACGCCCCAACATCGTGCAGCCCGCCTCCAGTGGTGTCGCGACAGGCGTGAATGGAGGGACGAATGGAGACGTGTCGTCTTCAGCGATGAGAGTCGCTTTGCCTTGATGCCAATGATGGTCGTATGCGTGTTTGGCGCCGTGCAGGTGAGCGCCACAATCAGGACTGCATACGACCGAGGCACACAGGGCCAACACCCGGCATCATGGTGTGGGGAGCGATCTCCTACACTGGCCGTACACCACTGGTGATCGTCGAGGGGACACTGAATAGTGCACGGTACATCCAAACCGTCATCGAACCCATCGTTCTACCATTCCTAGACCGGCAAGGGAACTTGCTGTTTCAACAGGACAATGCACGTCCGCATGTATCCCGTGCCACCCAACGTGCTCTAGATGGTGTAAGTCAACTACCCTGGCCAGCAAGATCTCCGGATCTGTCCCCCATTGAGCATGTTTGGGACTGGATGAAGCGTCGTCTCACGCGGTCTGCACGTCCAGCACGAACGCTGGTCCAACTGAGGCGCCAGGTGGAAATGGCATGGCAAGCCGTTCCACAGGACTACATCCAGCATCTCTACGATCGTCTCCATGGGAGAAAAGCAGCCTGCATTGCTGCGAAAGGTGGATATACACTGTAGTAGTGCCGACATTGTGCATACTCTGTTGCCTGTGTCTATGTGCCTGTGGTTCTGTCAGTGTGATCATGTGATGTATCTGACCCCAGGAATGTGTCAATAAAGTTGCCCCTTCCTGGGACAATGAATTCACGGTGTTCTTATTTCAATTTCCAGGAGTGTACTTGTATGAGGTGGGGAGGACCTGTATCTTTGTTACCCTGTTCCCGTGATTTGATTTGACACCTGCAGACATTTTTCTGTGGAGAAAGCTGAAAGACGCAGTTTGCAAGGACATATCAACTACACACTATGATATGCCTATGATAAGCAATGACGTGTTACCGCAGCCTGTTCGGATGTCTCCACTGAAATGATAGGGTGTGTGCAGCAGTCGTTGCATACCAGACTGGAAACGTCTATTTCCGCTGCTGGCGGTAAAAAAAAAAATGGTTCAAATGGCTCTGAGCACTATGGGACTCAACTGCTGTGGTCATAAGTCCTCTAGAACTTAGAACTACTTAAACCTAACTAACCTAAGGACAGCACACAACACCCAGGCATCACGAGGCAGAGAAAATCCCTGACCCCGCCGGGAATCGAACCCGGGAACCTGCTGGTGGTCATTTTGAACACAACCTGTGATGGTTAATACTGTGTTTACAGGTCAGAATCCACATAACCAGTACATGCACTCATCTTATTCTGTAGTGAGTGCTAGCACACGTATAAGCACTGGCCATCATAGTCCAGGGGATTGCTGTCATGGTAGCTCAGCGTGTTCAGTCAGAGAGCTGGCTAGTATCTGTAATAAAAAAAATAAAAGGATAAAAAAAGGGTCAACAACAGACTTTAAGAGAGGACAAGTTGCTTTCTCACCTATTTTCTCGTATACAGAAAATTATTAAAGATTTTGTTGCAACCTTACACACCTTGAGTGAGACTAAGAAGTTAATGGTCTGAGCAGACATCGATGGAGCCTAGTAGGGCACTAAAAGCATTTTTTAACGCTCTTTTTTCATAGAATCGGCTTGTTTTGAGTAGAAAACAACTAGCAGTGAGCCCATCCCTATGTAAATCCTGCCAGACAGGTCCACAGCCGTACAGGCAGACAGGGCAGCCCATCCTTGAGACAGGTCTACAGCAGAACAATGCCGAGCTACCTGCAGTGGCGCCAGTGGAAGGCTGGGCTGGGGGCGATGGACTGAAGGAACATATCTACACCGTGGAGTCGTAAATTGGACGTTGTGGGCAGAGGCACACATATTAAAAGTTTACATGCTTTCGTGTTCGCCAATACTGCACATAGGCCTGTGAACCACTTCCATCGGCTGCCTCGGTTGTATAAGAAACTTCGGCATCTGAGGAATGTTTGGAGTTAGAATCTTTATTACATCTCATAGCTAGGATTCACAAGCTCCAAGGCACAGGCGATTTAGGTAAATATCTTTAAGATTGTATCTGTTCACTTGTTGGCATGGAAAGTGACACGACTTCGGAGAAAATCATATTCCCCCTCCGTAAAAACATATAAAAGCCAATAATAGGCGGTTTCCTTTTTTTACAGAGACACTGGTTTCTTACCTCTTGCCCTGGTTCGACATGAGTTTGTGCTGTCGTGTGGGAGGGGAAATTTAGAGAGTCTAGAACCCTGTGATTAGCTCAAGACGGCGTGAATGCGGTGTCATTCATGCACTTTGCGGGAAAACTGTTGTTTTCTTCTGGAGAGGTGCGAGGCACTTCGGTGCTGGACTTAGGTCTGGTTGAAGACTTCTGGTCAAAGTTCTGGCATGTGTGGTTGGTACCTGGGACCTGTCCTAAGACTGGCTTCACTTGTGAGTAGTAAGACTGGGGAGCCTATGGTGAAGTTCTTATTGTACTGACAGTGTGACTTCAAACGTCTCGGACTACTCGTTTGCCAAGGACCTAATTATTGGTTTTTGGCTTACTAGTCTTGACGTTTGGAATCCTTGTGCGCTCTGTCTTATAAGTGAGCCAAATTGGTCCTTGGTACGACCAGTAAACGGGTGTGTTACACACTGAAATCTACTGTGATTTCAGGGCTCTGGTAGAGAGTAAATTGCGATCCGTCTGCCTGATTTTTGCATTTCTTTCGAGGTCGCGATCGATTCACGAGTGCCACCTCATATCCCGCCTCTGCCTCACACATCTCCCCAGCTGCAGGTTACAGCGCTGCATGAAGCAAACAGCGTAATGTACTGCCGCTATGCCATTGCCATGGCGTACAGATTTCAATCACCACTTGCTCTCAGCTGCTTCTATATAGAGAAACTTCTGTAGATTTGATCAACCAAAGTCCGCTCAGGGTCAGATCAATTCAGATTTTTTTTTCTTTATTGAACTTCGATTCCCCCGGAGAAGGCGGGCTGGCAGCAGTTAAGTATGCCGCTCTTCAGCCTACATAATTTGTTTTAAAGTGATGAGGATAATAACTAATAAAAACAGGCGATAAAATCGGAAACTTAAATGGTATCATGGTGGAAAATCGTGGAACTTAAAACATAGAACAAAGGGTTGATGATGCTAATAAAATACACATGAAGCAGACAGGTAAAGAAATAGACAGACAATTAAAAAACACAGCGACAGTCTGGTTTCTGTTCACAAGAGATATAAAATTCACACCCAGCGACAGCATGATTTCTGTTCGCAACACTTTGGAAAGACGAACAACACTGAATATTCACTTGAACATTGCATTAAACAGTTGGCACAAATATGGCGTACCACAGCCGACGGCAGACTGGTGGAACCTTGACAGATGATGGGAAAGAAAAGAGGAAAGGGGAGGAAAAACTAAGGGGGGGAGGGGGGAAAAGAGCCGATGGAGTACGAGGACCCATAAGAGGCGAGGAGGGGGGGGGGGGTGCTGGGCAGATGCGACAGGGAGTGGGGAAAGGCAGAAACGGTGAATACAAAAGGGCTTGGGGGGAGAAGGGAGGCAGGGAGTGGTTAGATGGGGAGAAAACAGGATGGAAGGGGGGAAAGAGGAAGCCCGGGGAAAGGGCAGAGGAAAGGAGGGGGGTGAGGATCAGAGTTGATAGGAGGGAGAGAGGGTATCATCAAGGAGGGGGAGTTGACGGAAGCCACCTTGAGAAAGGCGATGAGGGGTAGGGTGGACACAACAGCGAAGGCGTGGCAGAGGGCTGGGATAGGAGAGGAGAGTAGCAATCAGGGGGGGAAGGGGGATCAAGGCGGCGGGAGGTGTAGAGTATGTAGATATGTTCGAGGAATAGGAGCAGATGGGGGAAAGGGATGAGGTCGTAGAGGATCTGTGTGGGGGACGGGAGGCATATACAGAAGGCAAGGTGGAGTGCATGACGCTTGAGTATCTGGAGGGACTTATAGAATTTGGGGGGGAGGGCGGATATCCAGGCGGGACTGGCATAGCAGAGGATGGGACGGATTAAAGATTTGTAGGCGTGGAGGATAGCAGAGGGGTGCAACTACCATGTCCGATCAGAGAGGAGTTTGAGGAGTCGGAGGCGGTTGTGGACTTTGGATTGGATGGAGTGGAGATGAGGGATCCAGGTGAGGTGACGGTCAATGGTGAGGCCAAGGTAGGTGAGGGTGAGGGAGAGGCGGACAGGAAGGGCGCAGATGGTAAGGGAGATATCCAGGAGCTGGAAGGAGCGAGGTGTACGACCTACAATGATTGCCAGGGTCTTGTAAGGATTGATTTTCCGTAGCCACTGGTTACACCATGCGGCAAAAAGGTCAAGGTTATTCTGGAGAAGGCGTTGGAAATCACTTCAGATCACGTTATTCACATTTATAGGGCCAGAGTACTGACTCACTTCTGCCAACCAGGATCCTTGTCCATTGCACTCTTAAACCACCTGTTAGTTGTTTACAGTATTCAATCAATAACTTGTTTAGCAAAATTTATGTATGTTTTTCTTTCAGAAGAATATAAATGTTGTTAGAGCACCTAAAATTTTGCTTCAGTCTCAGTCATTTATAAAAACCCCAGAGGCTTAACTTTCCACTGTGGCGACTCCTACCAGGGTCTCGGATTGATGGCTCCATCTGTGACCGTCAGATCGCTTTGATTAGTGTAGTCACTCAATTTGACGTCCCTTGCGATGAATCTCGGACTGATGTCACCTTATGTGACTGTCAGATCGCGTTGCCTAGAGTAGTCATTCAATTTGATGTCCCTTGCACAAATTTTGAATTGATGTCACCTTCTGTGACCGTCAGATAGTAGATAGTATTGCCTTGTGAAGTTTCTGTTCCCATGTTTAATATGGTGCACTGTGTAGAATAGATTCGCGTTTCTGGCCCCTAGGCATAGTACTAGTATTTAAATATTGTATGTGTGTATTTCCGTGTTGTGGTTATGACTGCTGTGTCACTTGATTGTTTGTTTCTGGTGGTGAACGGTGTTGTGCTGATTTGTTAGGATAGAATGAGATTTTTTGAGTATAGACAAGCGTGCTGTTAATTGAATGGTGCATGCTTACAAGAAGCGAGGCACGTTTGTTACAGAGTAACGGAAGTAACTGTGTTTTGTTAACCATGGATCCACGTCAGATTATTAGCGGTGATCAGGCACATATTACACCGGATTCTCAGGTAAATGCAGTTGCAGATCGGGAAGTATGGTCGAACGTAGAACCTTCAGAGTATGACGACAAGTCACAGTCAGGTGACGAAATGGAACGGGAGACCCAGCACAACCAAATGTACTCGCTGCAGATACGAGACGCACCATCAGTGAGACTAGATGATCAGAATCACGAACGAAACGTCACAGAATTACGGAATCTCGTTCATCTAGTCCTGGAGGTTTTAGCTGTGGATCTTGGTTCGAGGCTCTCACGCAATTCATGCAATAGGCAGAGAAAAAGAGACGGGAGGAAGAGGAGGAAGTACACAAATTACTCATAAGAACGTTAAAGGACGGTATAGATGGAATCAAGGAAGAGATCGCAGGAATCTAAGAAGACCTAAATAAAGACTGTCAAGAAAGCGACGGCAGAAACGCGTGATGTCGCGGACCAGGCTAAGCGAAATGCCAAAACATGGTGATTGGTAGAGCAAGTAGCACGAAAGTACGCGTCAGTGGCCAAAAAACAAGTTAAACTGGCGAGAACTGAGGTGTGTAAGACAAAAAAGGCACTGGCAACTCTCCAAAAGCAAGGCAAAAAATAGTGCAAGAAACGTAGGAAAGCCCGCAGCTCGTGGTCGTGCGGTAGCGTTCTCGCTTCCCACGCCCGGGTTCCCGGGTTCGATTCCCGGCGGGGTCAGGGATTTTCTCTGCCTCGTGATGGCTGGGTGTTGTGTGATGTCCTTAGGTTAGTTAGGTTTAAGTAGTTCTAAGTTCTAGGGGACTGATGACCATAGATGTTAAGTCCCATAGTGCTCAGAGCCATTTGAACCATTTTTTTGAAACGTAGGAAAAATAAGTGAGGCTGCGAATCGATTCGAACAGATAGAAAGCAAACAGGCCAAAATCTCTAAAGTTAAAGATCAGCAGACCCGAGCTGCTGCGCAACAAAATGATTTGGCTAAGGAAGTTCGGCAGGCACATGAGCGGGTCGTGCAACTACAAACACAAACTCATCTAGTAGAGCACCATCGAGAGCATCACAGAAGTGAAGTAAATGTTTTGCGAGTCTCCGAACCGCTGTATGAGGACACGCCCCCTGCGAATGCAGCAGGAATATTCTCCTGCAGCGGCGGAACGCGTAATAGAACATGCTCCGTCAGTAACACGCAGCATGTCAGAGACCGAGCCGGTAAACAATTGTGCACGTCTACTGAGGTCAGAAACGTTATTACGTGAGTCAGACACAAAGCACGAGGATCTTTTGGGCACGCATACATGGAACCACGCGCTACAGACGAGAGGGAAAATGAGTACGGCGGATACGTCGAACCTTTCGACCACAACAACATCCAAAATTTTCAAGTTACAAGAAGGCACGCAACGCATTACATCCAAAGATCTGGATGGCACAGTACGATCGCGTGCTACCGTAATTTTTAGCAAATGAAGTACAAGTTCCAGCTTATCTCTGGTGTCGAAGAAGGGCCGATTGCAGAACACTTGCGCGGAGTAGCGGAGAGTTGTCGCTCCTACCAACAATTTAAGGACGCATTTCTTAGCACACACTGATCTCAAGACACACGGAAAAAACAGATCATATTAGGAAAGGACTTAGAAGCGTCAGGATTCCGCAGTCTTGACAAAATATTCGAATCTAAGGTCAAGAAGAAACCGATTCTTGGATCAACCGTACAGTCCCAAGGAAATTACAAGGAACTGCTACACTAAATTACCTTTACGTTACTAGCAACTGCTCATCGGTAGATGCAGTGATTCACTCGAAACTTTGAAGCTGTGCAAACTCGAGTACGCGAATGAAAGTCACAACTCGCGGGAAAGAAGCAGAAATAATGACCGTAACTGGCCAGATTCGCCAGAGGGGAACGACGATGGACGAAATGGAGGATAACATCGATCGATCGAAACCAAAATCAAACTTCAGTGGGAATAACCAGCCATCATGGGAATATAGATGAACACGAGGAGCCGGCCGAAGTGGCCGTGCGGTTAAAGGCGCTGCAGTCTGGAACCGCAAGACCGCTACGGTCGCAGGTTCGAATCCTGCCTCGGGCATGGATGTTTGTGATGTCCTTAGGTTAGTTAGGTTTAACTAGTTCTAAGTTCTGGGGGACTAATGACCTCAGCAGTTGAGTCCCATAGTGCTCAGAGCCATTTGAACCATTTTTTTTTTTTAACACGAGGAAATCGTAATCATAACACCAACAACGACCGATGGAACAGGAACTGGAGAGAGCAACAGAACTCGAACCAGGACCAACAGGATTCTAGGGACCAACAGTAAAGCAATAGCAGGACATACAACGGTCAAGGTCAATGGAATGACCAACGTAGCGAAAATGTGGAATTAAGGCCACGTAACGAATCGCAGAGGTCACGGACAGAAAATTCAAACAGGAATTGATACACAGCCGCTGCGGACAGCATAAAACAATGGAAGCTGATGAAACGAGCGATATTAACCTGTTAGAGTACTAACATACAAGAGAATTGCAAAATGGTTCAAATGGCTCTGCGCACTATGGGACTTAACATCTGAGGTCATCAGTCCCCTAGAACCTAGAACTACTTACATCTAACTACTCTACGGACAACACACACATCCATGCCAGAGCCAGGATTCGAACCTGCGACCATAGTGGTCACGCGGTTCCAGACTGAAGCCCCTAGAACCGTTCGGACACATCGACCGACAGAAAATTGCAACCGGAAGAGAAAGTGCAGTATGTAAATAGTCTCCATGGACGAACTGTCTAACGTAATTTAATGTTCATATTGTGTTGCTTAGCGTAATTTTCCATTTGTTCTATTTCGGTGTTGTTTTGTTTGTTTGTCATTTCCATTATTTTTCAGCCGCTACGACCAAATACAACGAACAATGCCGAACAAAATGCCAAAAAAAGGGGATAGCGTCTTTGATGACTGATCAAAACATCCTCAGCCGGCCGCGGTGGTCTCGCGGTTCTAGGCGCGCAGTCCGGAACCGTGCGACTGCTACGGTCGCAGGTTCGAATCCTGCCTCGGGCATGGATGTATGTGATGTCCTTAGGTTAGTTAGGTTTAAGTAGTTCTAAGTTCTAAGGGAGTGATGACCACAGCAGTTGAGTCCCATAGTGCTCAGAGCCATTTGAACCATTTGAACCATCCTCGGTCATGGGTTGGAAACCTGCCACCGCGTGAATTTTGAAGTAATGTAATCAGCAATGGCGTCCAAAGACTTCCGACGTAAGAATCCACCGTCATTCTGGCAACGGTCCTGACAAATAGGGCGGAGGGGCCGACAGAAGTTCAGGGCATTCTCTACCCTTTTGGGTGGGAAACTATCTCTAAAGGCGGAAGAATCGGCAAGGATCAACGCATGAGGATGCAGAGGGCAATGGAAACCACTGCATTAAAGACACATAATGTGAACGGCCCGCAATTGAAAAAGTGTTCTGATGATCTCTCCATTTTTAAAAGTTTCCGAAATAGTCCTACATTAGGATCTCCGAGAGGGGACTGCCACGTGGGAGATGACCATGAGAAAAAGATTGAATACCAACGAAAGGATAACGTTCTACGAGTCGGGGCGTGGAACGACAGAAGTTTGAACTTGGTAGCGAAGCTGGAAAATATTGAGAGAAAAATGCTGAGATCCAATCTAGATACAGTGGGGGTAAGTGAAGTAAAATGGCAAGAAGATAAGCATTTCTGTTCAGATGAGTAAAGAGTAATATAAAAATCTGCAGCAACTGGGATGACAGGAATAGGATTCGTTATGATCAGGAAGGAAGGGCAGAGAGTGTGTTACTGTGATCAGTTTATTGACAAGCATATTCGCATCATAATCGAGAGTAAACTTACACCGACAACGATAGATCAGATATACATCCGAACATCCCAAGCAGAAGATGTAGAAACAGAGAAAGTATACGAGGATATCGCAAGTGTAATACAGCAAGTAAAGCCAGACGAAAATCTGTAAGGCATGGGGACTGGAATGCGGCTGTAGTTGAAGAAGTAGAAGTACGGGTTACGGGAGAATGTGGATTTGGTACTAGTAATGAGAGAGGAGAATGGCTAATTGAGTTCTGCAATAAATTTCAGTTAGTAATAGTAACTACTTTGTTGAAGAATCACAAGGGGACGAGATATACTTGGACAAGGCCGGAAGATACGGTAAGATTTCAGTTACGGTACTCCATTGTCAGACAGAGAATCCGAAATCAGATACTGTATTGATTGGCGTACGCTGGAGCAGAGATAGACTCAGATCACAATTTAGTAGTGTTGATGAGTAGGATGCAGTTCAAAAGGCTAGTCAGGAATAAGCAGTGTGCAAAGAAGCGGGACAAGGAAGGACTAAAGAATGAATATATGTGCTTGAAGGTATCTGAGGCTATAGATACAGCAATAAGGGACAGCTCAGTAGGCAATACAGTTGAAGAGGAATGGACGTTTCTAAACAGGGCAATCACAAACATCGAAAGTTGGGTATAAAGAAGGTAACTGCGATGATACCATTGGTAACAGAAGGTGTAATTCAGGTGAAAGGCGAAATAAGGAAGTACAAAAATGTTACGGGAAGTTGAGGAATACAGAAATACAAGTCTCTTAGGAATGAAATAAATAGGGAGGACAGGGATGCTAAGGCGAATGGCTGCAGGAAAAAATTGGAGAAATCGAATTAGACGTGATCGTCGGAAGGACTCACTCAGTTTACAGAAAAATCAAAAGAAGGATCAGTGAAATTAAAATCAAAGGTGGTATCATTAAGAAATCAATGGGAATTCCAGTGTTAAATGCAAAGGAAAATGCGGATAGGTGGAAATATCACACTGAAGGTCTCTGTGAGGGGGAAGACTTCTCTGATAGAAGAAGAAACAGGAGTCGAAATGGAAGTTATGCGGTATTCAATAATGGAATCATAATCCAGAAGAGCTTTGACAGACAAAATCGAATATGGTAGTAAGGATAGAAAACATTCTATCAGAATTTCCAAAATGTTGAGGAGGTGGCAAAAAGAGGGCTATTCATGTTAGTTTGTAACATGAATACGTCAGGCGATAGCCCATCTGACTTTCGCGAAAACATTATCTTCATAATTCCGTAGACTGCAAGAGACGACAAGCGCGAGGATCGTCGCAAAAACAGCATAACAGAACATGCATCCAAATTGTTGACGAGGCTAATATACATAATAGTGGAAAACAAATTTGAGGATGTTCTAGATGACTACCTGTTTGGAACGGTAAAGGCAAAAGAGAAACAATACTGAATTGCGGTTAGTAATTGGTGCAAGACTAAAGAAAAATCGACACGTTCGTAGGAGCTCGCTTTTGCCAATATCAAATGATGCAAAATTATCGACACTCTAACAAGGGAACCTACCCATCACACCCCCCTCAGATTTAGTTATAAGTTGGCACAGTGGATAGGCCTTGAAAAACTGAACACAGATCAATTGCGAAAACAGGAAGAAGTTGTGCGGAACTGTGAAAAAATAAGCAAAATATACAAACTGAATAGTTCATGGGAAGATAGGCAATATCAAGGACACTGAGAACGTAGGAGCGCCGTGGTCTCGTGGTAACGTGAGCAGCTGCGGACCGATAGGTCCTTGGTTCAAATCTTCCATCGAGTGAAAAGTTTAATTTTTTATTTTCAGTTTATGTGACAAACTCTTATGTTTTCATCACTTTTTTGGGAGTGATTATCACATCCACAAGAAAACATAAATCGGGCAAGGTAAAAGAATCTTTTTACCCACTCACCAAGTGTACAAGTTAGGTGGGTCGACAACATATTCCTGTCATGTGACGCACATGCCGTCACCAGTGTCGTATAGAATATATCAGATGTGTTTTCGTGTGGAGGAATCGGTGTCTGGAACCGCAAGACCGCTACGGTCGCAGGTTCGAATCCTGCCTCGGGCATGGATGTTTGTGATGTCCTTAGGTTAGTTAGGTTTAACTAGTTCTAAGTTCTAGGGGACTAATGACCTCAGCAGTTGAGTCCCATAGTGCTCAGAGCCATTTTTGAGGAATCGGTTGACGTATGACCTTGCGATCAAATGTTTTCGGTTCACATTGGAGAGGCACGTCCTTTCGTCTGCTAATCGCACGGTTTTGCTGTGCGGTCACAAAACGCAGACACTAAACGTACTACAGTGAACAGACGTCAATGAACGAACGGACAGATAATAACTATGCAAAAATAAAGAAAGCAAAATTTTCACTCGAGGGAATTGAACCAAGGACCACCCGTTCCGCAGCAGCTCACGCTACCACGGGACCACGCCGCTCCTGTGCTCAAATTGTCCATTATATTGCCTATGTCGCCCATGGACTACTCAGTTTGTATATTTTGCTTATTTTTTCACAGTTCTACACAACTTCTTCCTGTTTTCTCAATTGATCTGTGTTCAGTTTATAAAGGCCTATCAACTGTGCCAACTTATAACTAAATCTGAGGGGGGTGCGATGGGGAGGTTCCCTTGTAAGAAAAATAGGGTAAGCCATAGGGAAAGACGGTTAACGTACAGTATGTTCAAGAACCAAGAGAGAACAATAAGAGTGGAAGACCAAGAAGGAAGTTCTCGGTTTAAAAAGGGTGTGAGACAGGGATGAACACTTTCGTCCCTCCTGTTTAATTTAGGCATCGAAGAAGCAATGACAGATATAAAAGAAACATTCAAGAGTGGACTCAAAATTTAAGGTGAAAGGATACGAAGTATAACATTCGCTGATGATATTGATATCCTTCGTGAATTTGAAGTAGAATTTCAGGATGTGTTGAATGGAATGGTTCAAATGGTTCAAATGGCTCTGAGCACTATGGGACTCAACTGCTGAGGTCATTAGTCCTCTAGAACTTAGAACTAGTTAAACCTAACTAACCTAAGGACATCACAATCATCCATGCCCGAGGCAGGATTCGAACCTGCGACCGTAGCGGTCTTGCGGTTCCAGACTGCAGCGCCTTTAACCGCACGGCCACTTCGGCCGGCTGAATGGAATGAAAAATCTAATGACTACAAAATACGGATTGAAAAAAAAAATCTAAAAAAAGACGGAAGTGCGGAATAGTATTAGAAATAAGAACAGAGATAAACTTAATATCAGGAGTGGTGTTCACAAAGAAGAAGTTAAGGAATTCTGCTACCTAGGCAGTAAAATAAGGCTTGACGGAGGGAGCATTGATGACATAAAAAGCAGGCTAGAAATGTCAGAAAGGGCATTCCTGGCGAAGCAAAGTCTAGTAATATCAAATATAGGACTTAATTTGAGGAAGATGATGCTTCTTTCTGAGCTAAAAAGAAGCAAGGTGCAGCGCAAGTGGCCGTGGAGTGGAAGGGGGAAACCGAAACCTATGGGAGTAGCACCCATAGTTTTAAACTCTGTTAAGTTCAGAGCTCGATGAACCATCACTTTATTTAATCTGTTGTAATATTTACAATATCATACGACAGGGAAAGTAATTATGGGGACTCAAGTCACCCCCTTTTGCGAATATTACTCCAACATTACATCTCATAGACAATTTCAATTTTAAATTGAAAAGGAAATTTACAGGCAAGCCATAGTCATCCTGAGACTGCACCAAACCACAGGAGTTCAGGTAATGAATGTTCCCCCAGTACAAATAATTAAATTTCATTAAACGCTTGCCGGCCGCGGTGGCCGTGCGGTTCTAAGCGCTCCAGTCCGGAGCCGCGCTGCTGCTGCGGTCGCAGGTTCGAATCCTGCCTCGGGCATGGGTGTGTGTAATGTCCTTAGGTTAGTTAGGTTTAAGTAGTTCTAAGTTCTAGGGGACTGATGACCACAGCAGTTGAGTCCCATAGTGCTCAGAGCCATTTGCACCATTAAAGGCTTCTAAAAACTTAAAAACAAATTTGACGGAACAATAAAAATAATCAAATACCCATAAATAGTGGGGCCAAATAGCTGCTAATTTCCCCAAGCCTATGACGAAGCTATACAGGATAGATTTAAAAATATTTTTCTCCTGCAAGGCAGTTATATGCCGCTTCTCCAAAATTTACCTATAGAGATAGTACAGACATAACAACAAAGTTTAACAAAAGTTAACTACGAGCAGCCTGTTCCAAAGGAAAGCTACTATCGTGTCTAAATGAATCTGAACACTATCTTACCTAAAACATAAAACTTCAGTTCTTAAAATTTTCCACCCTAGGGCAATGAGTAACCAAATTATTCAAATGTTGTATGTGAGGATAAATTAGCCATGCACAATGGGATTAAGACATACAAATTTGCCTTTTCAGGCTTCCTATTCTACTACTGTATTTAGAAAAAATTGTAGCAATATATCCAAATAAACAAATTTACGGCACGGCCCAACAGTAAAGTAGCCCAATCACTCTCGTCTCCATGCGAGATACCGTGACGGTGCCACAAACAACATTACTGAAGGCAGAAATCCAACAAGCCACCTCTGTAACATATTAAGATTGGATATGAGGAATCTGCAACGGAATGGATCAAATTCAGTTACAAAAACACGTAACAAGACAAAAAATTTATCAGGCTTTAGTGGGTACCTAAGAAAAAAGAGGGTGGAGCGGACACAAGCGTTAGATGGCTCTGAGCACTATGGGACTTAACTTCTGAGGTCATCAGTCCGCTAGAACTTAGAACTAACTAACCTAAGGACATCACACACATCCATGCCTAAGGCAGGATTCGAACCTGCGACCGTAGCAGTCGCGTGGTTCCACAAGGGTTAGAAGGTGCAGCCACACGGCAACCACTCACGCAAACAACTAGCAGACAGTAATGACATGCGTACCCAAACTCGGCGCAACGGCTTAACAACGCGAATTTAACAGGGCCGGCTGGCACAGGAAACACGGGAAGGAACTCAGCGCCACCTGCAAGAAGACGCATGTATCCAACCCAAGGCCCGAATTCAAAAATTTATGCCAAAGATTAGATTACAGCACTCAAATTCACTCTTACCATACAAAAACAACACTACAAGGTAAAATAACCAAAGCTCTAGTAAGAAGTCATCACGAGAGACACAGATTTAAATCTTCTTGAACAGTAACCAATCGCTACTTTATGAAAGACTCTTTCATTGCAAGACATACCCCGGTTGGTGTTGGCCAGTGAGGCCAGCAAATGGCTCCTGTAGACCTCCAGCACACTTCTCCCTTGTAATTTTCTTCACAGAAATTTCGATAGCGTAATAAGAGGCCTGCCTTTCTCCCTTGCATCCTAAAAATGGCGTCGTACGAGCCCAGGAAATTGGCTCTTTAAGGTAACACCCTGCCGCTAGAAAGCATTTGGTTTTAGTTAGCCATCCTGAATTACTCTGACATTTCGATATTAGAGTTGACATTACATATAAGGAAATCAACTTTATCTTCGTATAATCACTATTTCTGAAAGACATTTTCGAACTGTTTTTACTAAAGTAACTGAACTGATATTACTTCCTTCTTCTTCTTCTTCCTCGAGTCTCGCATCTATAAAGTTGTATCATTCCTATAACTTTCATTTTATGTTAAACAGTAATGAAGTTTAAATAATTCGCTGATTTATTTTTGGCACAGTGCGTAGCCCTGCATTCCTGCACTAATGAAATTTATTTCGTTTGGCTCTTGTCTTTTACCTTATTTGGAGGTAGTTTCTTCTGTGACGCAACAATTGAGCCACAGGTGCGCTATCGTCTTCTCCATTCAGTATGTGTCGAACATGCAGTCTATGTTATTAACTAAGTGCGGCTGTGATTTTTATTATTATCATACAAAGTTAACTTTTAGCATTAAGCCGCGCGGGATTAGCCGAGCGGTCACAGGCGCTGCAGTCATAGACTGTGCGGCTGGTCCCAGCGGAGTTTCGAGTCCTCCCTCGGGCATAGGTGTATGTGTTTGTCCTTAGGATAATTTAGGTTAAGTAGTGTGTAAACGTAGGGACTGATGACCGTCGCTGTTAAGTCCCATAAGATTTCACACACTTTTGAACATTTTTTTAGCATTAATGAGTCTACAATAACACGGTTTCTTCGTCACTAAGTTCGATGCTTTCCAATGGCGACTGCTTGACCTCAAGCTAATCTTATTCTATGCTGTAAGAAGAGAATCAGAATACTTATCCATTATTGATAGTTTTAGGATTATGTGTTTCGTTTTGTTACTCGCAATGTGGTGTATCCATTCTCGCTATAACATTTTACGAACACGAATAAATTTAAAGAAATTATCCATACTGGAGGAAAGAGGTAACATTACATGGCCTTCTTTCCTGGAGGTCGTATCACATACGATTGAAGGGAACGGCACTTTACACCGCACCGTTAACACGAACTGGTTCGATAACTCACCATCTGCGATAAACAATGAACACGCTCCAAATACCTTGAGTGGTTGTGGTGGCAAAACCGGCCGCTGGTGGCCGAGCGGTTCTGGCGCTACAGTCTGGAAGCGCGCGACCGCTACGGTCGCAGGTTCGAATCCTGCCTTGGGCATGGATGTGTGTGTTGTCCTTAGGTTAGTTAGGTTTAAGTAGCTTTAAGTTCTAGGGGACTTATGACCTCAGCAGTTGAGTCCCATAGTGCTCAGAGCCATTTGAACCATTTTTTTTTTTTTGTGGTGGCAAACCGGCACCGCCACGATGAAAATATTTACGAATTCCACAGCTCGGCCTGGCGATAGACTTTTCCCGCCCGGTGCAAATACACACACACACACACACACACACTCACACACACACGCAAGCGTGGGCAATGTGTTCCACGTACGTGAAATTCAGGGACGTCGTTTTAGCGGCCTGACTATAGACGGTTGCGTAGTCTGCTGCCGAACTTGAGGTGTAATTTTCTGTGGTTTTGTACACGCCGCGTACGGTATGTGAGAGATAATGACAGCCAGCTGTGAGCTCGAAAGAAATGAAATACCTAACATCGATTAGATGCATATTTCAAGGTGCTTCTGAAGATGGGGCTGTCAGTCCCCAAATCGATTACACATTAACTCTCCTACTACTAGGAGTTCTGTGTCTCAGGGAACCATTGGCGGCATATAGACTCCTAGTAACTTACCACAATTTTTTTTGCCAATATTAAAATATTACATTCTATTTGAAAAAAGAAAGCGGAGAAGGATGGAATTCCATTGATGAGGAAGGAAAAATAAACATTTTCTCCAATTTGTGATGTGAGGAGAATTAACAAAAGTATGTGTTATTTGTAGCCCTCCGTTGCGCAATATATGAAATGAAATTTCTTCTTGATACTTCTTCTTTCCAAAATGGTAAACAAAAAAACTTATGTGACCGAATGACTATCACTTCATTTTTGAAGGAAATTTGCTCTCCTGTTCTGCGAGAGAAAGGATATGTAAGAACATTAAATGGGAAATAAAACTGCCCTTTGCAATGGTAAGCGCCTGGAATAATTTCGTAAAATTTCAACAATAACTTAGGAAGCAACTAGGATTCTTTATATAGAACAATGTCAACCTATACTGTCCAAAACACTGGATTTGAAATATTTAACCGTTGATTATGACGTGCAGCATATTTGCAAACAATTTCCTGTAGTCACGATGTTGGCTTATTTGAAGGTCTTCAGTTTCGATGTAAGAATAATAATCTAGGAAAGTAGCATGCCTAGTCTGCGTAATAAACGATGCTGTGTGGCCCACGATCCTCGTTGCAGCGTTGTTTTTTGTTCGTGGATACCCCAGTGTTTGTGGCTGAATGTTCTCTAAAAGGTCTACACTATTGGGCGTCGTGCGGTCCATCACCGACAATCTTTGAAGAAGAAACGTAGTTTCTTCTGCATGTCTGTACATGAGCCAATGTATTAGTGCATCAACTCTCCCGCATGCGTCACAGTTGGGCGTCGGATGAAGGCATATCTTATGTAGCTTGTCATTCGTTGCTACTTTATCGTTGACTGTGAGGTACCAGTCGGCTATGACGCGTGACGGTAACATGTCGCTATGCACATTCCACCATACTATACTCCATGTATACGTGGGTATTTGTCTTCGGGACGATTCCTGTGCTCCGTTTGTCATGAGAAGGTTATAAAGTTTCCTGTTGGTCAGACTGCCGGTATCAACGATGTTGTGTCGGATGTAGCTCAGTTCCATGTAGTACAGTCGCACATGTCGGTAAGAAAGTGGAATGCCAGTGATATCTACGGCTGGGTCAAGGCTATGAGTTTTCCATCGCTGGATGAGGTTTGTGATGAAACTGGTCCTCCAAGTACAAACTTCCTTCCTGATGCCATTTAAGAGCAGGGTGACATATTTTTTGTGTACCTTAATGAGGTTAAGGCCACCTTTGGACGTAGGTAAAGTTAATATATCAAACTGAACTCTGAAAATGTGCTCTCTGAAAAGAATCCAGCATAGTGTTTGTAGCATACTCTTTGCTAGATGGACGGATATAGGAAGAATAATTCATCTTGCTTGTAATGGCGATCGCTATGGTCTTAACTTTCTGTAGTATGTTCAAATCACGGTCGCAGTGGAGTATCAAAGCAGCACGTAATTTATTGAGCATTTGTGACCACTTCTTCGTCAGGAATTTCTCTAGGTTAGCCTCAACGGTTAGGCAGAGTTTTGTTACAATCCTTTACATTGCACCATGTAACATGGGATATATCTCCGATACCGCCTCCGATTGGCAAAGCTGTGATTTTAGTTCTATTTAATATTGCTCCTGAAAGAAACGTGAATGCTTGCAGAAGAGGTTCTGCTGACATAAGTTGTTGTGACGATGAAGCAGCTACACATATATCGTCAGCATACGCAATGCATGGGATAGTAACAGAATCGATCCTAAGCCCGATCCCACAATGCACTAAGTTGTGCAGTAGCGGCTCTACTGCAGTGGCGTGCAAAATTATTGACAGAGGAAATCCTTTACGGATGGATTAACCAATGGGAACTTCGTTTGTAAAATGGACATTAATGAGAATCCTGGAACAGACGTTTCTAGTAAGTTAGCGAATTAATTCTATGAGGTCCAAAACCTAATTCTGCCATACTTTTAAAGAGGATGTCATGACGTAAACGTCATACCCCTTCTCAAAATCTAAAAAGATCGGAGCGCCATTTCCTTTGGTTTCAGCATATGAACATATGATGTCCCTCAAATCACAAGCAGCTGAGATTGCACTTCGGCCTTGCACTGCACTGTATTGGTAATTGCCTAAAACCTTACAAACAGCGGTTTGCATCCGAAGCTTAATTGATCTAGTAACTATTTTGAAATCGGCGTTCAGTAGTGTGATGGGTCGCATGTTTTTACCATCTTGATGTAATCTTTTTCGGTAAGGGAAAGGTGATACCTCCCTTGAATGCCTTGGGTATTATTACCAGTTGCCAGACTTCATTCGCTATGTCGAGGAGTGTCGGGCCGAGGGTGTTTCGGAAGCGCTGGTAAAACTCACGGCTCAGGCCGTCGCAATCTGTTGATGTCCCTTTATTTGCACTGTGGACCGCTAGTAGGATTTCGTCCCCCGTGAAAACAGATTCCAGATGTGCATCAACCTCATGTGACAAGCGGAAGCTCAAGGTCCTCAGACCGAGCGAGGTGGCGCAGTGGTTAGACACTGGACTCGCATTCGGGAGGACGACGGTTCAATCCCGCGTCCGGCCATCCTGATTTAGGTTTTCCGTGATTTCCCTAAATCGCTCCAGGCAAATGCCGGGATGGTTCCTTTCAAAGGGCACGGCCGACTTCCTTCCCCGTCCTTCCCTAATCCGATGAGACCGATGACCTCGCTGTCTGGTCTCCTTCCCCAAACCAACCAACCAACCAACCAAGGTCCTCAGAAAATTGTCGCACAAGAGTTCGTCAATTGGTTGCTTCTTGTAAAGGTGACTATAACAGTCGTAGACGTGCGTGAGCCGTGTGTACTTCCATCTTTCCACGGCTCGTTTCCTGAGCGTCGTGTGGAGCCAATATTTTTGGTAATCGACAGTGTTTGGGCGCGATCGAGCTCTAGCATCTCGTTGCTGTCTTTTATTGCTTCGCTTCTATTCTGTTTTTCCGCGGTTGTTCAGGGTTGGTCTTTTATGAAGCTCTTTCGTTTGAACTCCCGCCCGTAGTGTACCCTCTATCGATTGCGAGTTCTGTCTTTGGTGTACTTACAAGGGAACCTCCCCATCGCACCCTCCTCAGATTTAGTTATAAGTTGGCACAGTGGATAGGCCTTGAAAAACTGAACACAGATCAATCGAGAAAACAGGAAGAAGTTGTGTGGAACTATGAAAAAAATGAGCAAAATATACAAACTGAGTAGTCCATAAGCAAGATAGGAACATCAAGGATAATGTGTGCTCAGGGGCGCCGTGGTCCCGTGGTTAGAGTGAGCAGCTGCGTAATGAGAGGTCCTTGGTTCAAGTCTACCCTCGAGTGAAATATTTTCTTTCTTTATTTTCGCAAAGTTATGGTCTGTCCGTTCGTTCATTGACGTCTCTGTTCACTGTAGTACGTTTAGTGTCTGCGTTTTGCGACCGCACAGCAAAACCGTGCGATTAGTAGACGAAAGGACGTGCCTCTCCAATGGGAACCGAAAACATTTGATCGCAAGGTCATAGGTCAACCGATTCCTCCACAGGAAAACACGTCTGATATATTCTATACGACACTGGTGACAGCATGTGCGTCACATGAAAGGAATATTTTGTCGACCCACCTAACTTGTACTTTCGTCGAATGGGTAAAAAGATTCTTATACCTTGCCCGATTTAGGTTTTCTTGTGGATGTGATAATCACTCCCAAAAAAGTGATGTCACATAAACTGCAACAAATAAATGTAAAAGTTTCACAGTCGCACAGTTTTCCCTGTGCTCTATTAAAACATATGTTTTGTTTCGATGTTTGTTTGGGTGTAGCGTCCCCATACTACGGTGCAGTTATCTCGCATCGGACGGACGGAGGGACAGATAATAATTGTCTGAAAAAAATATTAAATATTTAACTTGTAGGAAAGCTTGAACCAAGGACTTCTCGGTCCGCAGTTGATCACGGTAACCACGGGACCACGTCGCACCTGAGCTCATACTATCCTTGATGCTGCTTATCTTGCACATGGACTACTCAGTTTGTATATTTTGCTTATTTTTTTCATAGTTCCACACAACTTCTTCCTGTTTTCTCGATTGATCTGTGTTCAGCTTTTCAAGGCCTATCCACTGTGCCAACTTATAACTAAATCTGAGGTGGGTGCGATGGGGAGGTTCCCTTGTTAGAAACCGTAGGTTGGTAACACTACCGACTCACGTGTTTACTGCAGCAGACTCTTTGGCCTGTACTATTTCTAGGCGAGCGCGGTCACGCTGGACGAGGTTGTCGCGCAGTGGCCTTCGTGTCTGCTCTGGTGACGTCGACATCCTGCCTTCCGTGTACGGGTGTTATCGAACCCGCACTTCCATACGTGGAGGAACGTCGGCCTGGCTGAGGCCCCTCTATCCGCTCTTCACTGGTTGTCTCGGGAGGCGGATGGCAGCCTCATCATCGCCTGCGTCGACGAAGGCAAACAAACGGTAACCATCATGGGGCGATGGAGCCGCCTTTCGGCGAGCGTTTGAGTCCGGGAGCAGTTCGGCTGGGTCGGTGTCTGCCAGGACGACTGGGGACGTCTCAGAATTGTGCACAGCAGTCCCGGACAAACGACGAAGTGCGCCGAGGGAAAGGAGAAATGAAGTTAAGTGTGAATGTTTCAAGTTGATCGTCCTTTGGGATTGAGTTCATCCAGTCGTCTTTTCCGCCTTGTGGCCACCGCCGTGGCAATCCTCTGTTCTGTTCACTGGTGTAATTCTGACAGTGCAGATTCCTCCACGCATCGTTGCTAACCGGTGTAGGGGTGTATTTTGGTAGTTATTTGTGTACGCTTGCACTTCTGTGTTTGGTAGTTCATTCTCCCGCCCTGTGGTTGCAGAATTTCGGGTGGGGAGTTAGTTCCTTGTCTTCCAAGATCTAGTGCTCCATTATTAAGGTTAATTCTAGTTCAGTCTAGTGTTCTGTTGATCCCTGAGTATATGTGTCCGCCATACTATTTGCGCTGTATTTATTCTAAGTGAGTTGCACTGACAGTACTAGGGGGTTCGAGTCATGTCACGGAGCTGATAAGGGGTCACATTGGTTTCGGCTTGTCAGTTGGAGCGTGTTGCCTTAGAGGTTTGTTAACATTGGCATGTCAGTGTTGTCTAGCGCTTCCGGGACCTAACGAAGAACATTGTGCTGATTAGGGAATGTTGTTACATGTTCTTTTTTTCATTTCGTTATCTGTATTTGTGAAGGCAATCGCATGAAGTAAGATCTGTTCTGAAGCTATGTTGGATCTTGCGCTCTTGGTATTTTTGGTTCTTTTGATCCCGACTATTTGAGTGTCAGGAATATGGAACTGTGTTATTAATTTTTGGCTTGAACAGCGGACATGCGGCTAGTTTAGTACGTGTGTAGTGGCATGGCGTCCACGTGAAGGCGTGCCCGCTAGATTGCTATTGCGTCTCCTCAAAGTGTAATTTCCACCTTACTAAACCCCCTTGTTAAAAGGGAGGGAAAAAAAACTTTAGAAGTACCTTCTATTTGCATTAACTATCTTACCTGTCGCTTAAGTAAATATCTGCTCAGTGATTAAGCTAATAGGAGCACCTATCCTAAAAGCAACTAGCGCAATTCTGTTATGGTGGCCCTCATGCCTATTTTGGTCCGAAAGATTGTAGAAACAGGCTTACATGCTCAGTGTCGAACTTCTGATATTGTTTTTTGAGTGATTGTGGATTATTAAAATTCATCATAGTGCAAACGTTTGTATATTACCAACCGTGTTTATAAGTTATTAATGTGATTGGCTGGAATGTAACACGAAAGTTTTAGGACCATAGGTTGTCCAAGTAGAAATTTGAAGCCATGCTATGTTGTGAATTCATGTATTTATGTTTTATATTGCAATGAGAATTTAAATGTGGTAAGCCCACGCTTCGTGATTAATAATTAAGGATTTAAGAGTGCGTTCACTTAGCGCTTACTTATGTGTTGTATTATTATTTTTTAAAAATTATATTAGGCGTTTTAATTTCTTAAATTAAAGCCTTTCCAATTCGAAAGTGGTGGCCCTCCCATTTTTGGGCAATTGTAAGCACCGAAGCAGGATTTACGTACTTGGTGTTATGTATTGTATGTTATGAATAAATTATTTATGCGTTAAATCACGTCTGATATGTCAATTCCTTGGCCCCGTCCACACCTTGGTCGTAGTCTTCTAATATTAAATGATCAGACCACTGTTCCAGTGCGAGATGATCTTACGTTGCTTCGTAATGGCATTCTCGGCGTCATCAATGGCGGCTCAGAATGTGGTACAGAGAAGCCCGTTCTTCGGCGGCAACGTCGTTTGGGCGGACTCGCACGATGATTCCTTCCATTCGTTTGCGTTGGATCGCCGTGATTTTCACTTTACATCGTTTGATCTTAACATCGATATCGCGAGAAGGATTGGTAGTGTGACTGTACAGTTCACTCAAACAGCGATAATAAAATTCCATAGTCTGTTTCTCCCAACAGTTTTTTGTCGAGCGTATGTCATGATGGCGAGGCGTAATTTGGGCTTGGCACACTGAGTCCGCCGCTGCAGAGCACTAGAGTAACGTCTTCGGTGTCACTGGAGCTGCTGCCACATAATGTTCACCTCCTCAATTTGGGCATCCCGCAGAAGGCTGACAATCAATTTCCAGTAGCCTTTACCGCGGTAGATTTGCTGACGTTGTAGGTTCAGGTAACACTGATATGCGCAATGGTCGGAGATGTTGATAGGAGCTATGTCACAGTTCACAGTGTGTCGCTGGAGAGCATCGGACACATAGATCCTATCCAGCAGAGTGGCAGAATGGCTGGTTACGAAGGTGTACGCCATCTGTTCACTGTGCAGTTTTTTCCACGTATCGTGATGACGCACGCCATGAATTAAATGTTCAAGTTCTACACAACTGTTTATGTTAGGAGTTTGGTCTCTGTCGTTAAGCACACATCTGAAGTCACCGCCAAGAATGAGATGTGCACGATATGCGCTAAGGAGCATGGGAACCTCGATTTTCTAAAATGTTGAACGTTCTCTCTTATAACTGCTACCTGAAGGGGCGTCCACGTTAACAGTCTGTACACGATTCACTCGAAGAGAAATGCCACGACCACTGGGCAGCCTTTGCACGTCCGTAAAGGGTATACCTCCGCGCAAAAGTACGGCAGTGCCAACAACATCCTGCATATTGACGTTATCAGTAAGTACATAACCGGGCACTTCTGTGACTACCGCGTGTAGCAGGGCCACGTCAACGCTGCGAACGGAGTTTCCCCTCTCTTTGGATCCTATTTTTGTTATGTGTGTTAAGGTTTGGCTATCGTACATAATGGCACATAGGGCGATGAGCTCTGAGTGTTGGGATCATCCTTCTCGACAGCTTCAAAATAGGTTTGTTTTGCAACGACTGGAGTATGAGGCGATACATAAGAGGAATAACGTGTCAGGGAATGGCAGAGGGTCGCAGTGCGATAGTCATGCGCGAGAGCCGCTACTGCTGCATCTCCTGCTGCCACCACTGCTCATTGCTGTCGGGTGCGCGCGCGCCGCCCTGCCCCCCACCGCCGGCTGAGTCTGTCAACGTGGCTTCATCCGCCTGGCCATCACTCGGGGCTGCGACTGAAGACAGCGAGTTCCTGAGGGAGCGCTGCGGCAGCTGCGCGCTGTTCTTCTCCCTCTTCCGCTTAGCTGGTACAGCGCTCTGTTCCCTCTTGGTGCTCAGTAGTGCCTTTAGATGTTTAGTTTGTTCACGAATACGTTCTAGCCTCGAGGTGTTCTTGCAGCGCACTGAGCAAGAAGACTGAGGTTCAGTCTCGCTGCGACTTCGTGACATAGGTACGGTTATCAAAGCATGCGACTTTTCCTCTTTGCCGTTATTTCCTTTGCTTCTCCTTCGACGTCCTTTCTTCGTTTCTGCTGCAGACTCTCTGTCGGTAGGGGTGGTTCAGGCCAAGTGATCTTCACCTGCTCCTGTGTCTCACACCTGAGTTTCAGAGGTGGCTGGTGCAGCGTCGGTTCCCAGTGGTAACTGTCCCGGCGTGGATGTCGGGGCCGAAGTGCTGTCCGTCCTACCGGAAATGTCTTTTTCACTGCTTTCCATTAGTACTGGCGTTGCCGCTTCGTTAACATGTTCCGGCTGCCGGGGTTGTGGTACAGCCCCCGCGACTACTTCACTCAATAATGGAACAAGCCTTCCAGTACCGTCTGCAGGACGTTCCCGCGGAAGCTGAACTGGATGTCGAAGTGTGCAGTCAATTCACATGTAATGGTACAATACCCTTACATAGTATCGATCATGAACTATGCAGCGATCATAAAATAAAGCAAAGACTGCAGTGCAGTCAACAATGTGCGAGTGGGTGAATCAGAGTCGAGTGTTGGAGTTTGTGAGTGGAAGTCGGGTGTGCGAGAGGCTAGAGGCAGTTGCTCGGTAACAAGACTCGAGATTAGTGGCAGAATGAAGGCGTAAGAAAGGGGTGTTTTAGTTAATAAAAGTCAGTATTGGCGAAAGAAGATGTTATCATTTAGTAGTTTTCCTTAGATTTCACAAGAACAGAAGGGCACAACAGTGAGTTTCATGCAGATGAGCTATTACCTATTATGTTAAATTAATTAAATATAACTTCATCATCAGCGTAAGCGGATAAACTAGTTCGGTCCGAAACTGAGGGACGTTATACACAGATGTTCTGTTGAATGGCAGATGGAACAGGTAGGAGTTTGACCAACACAAGTTACTTCTGCGTGACAGCCGCCACTGACAATATACGAAGGTATATGCTCTTTTAGGTCTATACGTACACCACACGCCACTGTTAACTTATTAACGATATGCACTTGACAATTTTTCATTGGTAACCGACGAAAAAACGCCGTACTGAGACAGAGAACGTGCCATGAGCTCATTAGGCCACTCGGGTGGCACATTAAATACCCTGACGGTTCTCACACCGTATCCCAAAGGCAAGATCCTGACATTACTAATACTACCATCAATATGACGAAAATATCTCATGCCAACATGCTCCTCAACGAATTTCTCGTAAGCTTGATTCGAAATAAATTTGACAAATAACGAGTATTGGACGAAGTCCAAATGAAACGTGTCGACTATATCTTCAGGCAATTTCAAATCCTCAAAAATCCACTCGTGAATTTCAAACGCCGCCGGCCGCAATGCAAAAAAATGGTTCAAAAGGCTGTGAGCACTATGCGACTTAACTTCTGTGGTCATGAGTCGCCTAGAACTTAGCACTAATTAAACCTAACTAACATAAGGACATCAAACATATCCATGCCTGAGGCAGGATTCGAACCTGCTACCGTAGCGATCAGAGTAGCACTTGCGACCTACGTAATCAATTATTTGCTGGATGTATTCCAGTCTCTGTCGTCCTCTACAGTTTTTGCTCTCTACAGCTCCCTCTAGTACCATGGAAGTCACTCCCTCATGTCTTAACAGATGTACTATCATCCTGTCCCTTCTCCTTATCAGTGTTTTCCTCATATTCCTTTCCTCTCCGATTCTGCACAGAACCTCTTCATTCCTTACCTTATCAGTCCACATAATTTTCCACATTCGTCTGTCGCACCACATATCAAATGCTTCGATTCTCTTCTGTTACGGTAGCAGAGTTAAAATACAGAGAGAGAAAGATTTCTAACACTTTTTTATAAAAAACCATGCCACAGATATGAGTGTCGAAGGACATAAAAAGGAGGGAGTAGTCGAGGAGGGAGTGAGACAAGGTTGTAGGCTGTTCCCCGTCTTATTCCATCGGCGCATTGAACAAGCATCGAAAGTAACCATGCAGAAATCTGAAAAGAAATTAAGGTTCAAGGAGAAGAAATAAAAATGTAGAAGTTTTTCGATAACATTCTACTTCTTTAAGAGACAGCGTAGGGTTTAGAAGAGTAGCTGTACGGTCTGGATATTGTCTTTAGAAGAAATTATAAGATGAATGGAGTGAACTCGACTTACAACAGCCGACATTGGGGAAGTAAGACAGGAAATGAGACGTCAAAATATTTGGGTGAGTAGTGACGTTCCAGCAGAAAAATTATAGCTACACACAGGAAGCGGCGGTTATGTGGAATGGACTGGAGGGTTTTGTAGATTAGAATTT